>NC_137278.1:81372500-82622500 GCF_054371585.1 Giraffa tippelskirchi
GTGTGCCACAGACCAGACAGGCCCCCAGAGTTTGGCGGAGCGTCCATACACACGATCTTGTGCGTCAGTGGCGCCCGCCCACGCTCCCCACGCTCAGCATCTGCAGCGGCTGGGAACTCACTAACGAACTAATGTATCTTACATATTCATGATCCTGGCACACTCACGGTCTCAAGGAAGCTTATTTTTCTGTCTTTTCCAATTCGTGTTTCCACCAGGCGGTTTACCAGTACCCCGGGCGTTTACATTTACCGTCAGCAGGAGGGCAACCGGCCAGAGGAAGGATGGGTCAGTATGTTCCTGTCCTTGGGTTCCACACAAACAGTACTTTAAAAGTAAATAATGAGCTTTAACAAATGAACTTAGAGGGTAATTTCCACCCTCTCTCATCTCTGCTCTGATGCTGCAGAGGTTCGCTGTGTGTTTTGCATCTCTGGACATGTTCATATACTATCTGCCTGGACTCGTGTGTTTTCAACTTGTTTGGAAAAGGAGACACATGAAAGGAAGCCTCTGTCTGAGTTCCTTTGTACCCCCAGATTTACTTTCAGGACCCTATCTGCTGTAACATTTAAAGCAATTTAATGAAAACTTGCTGAAAATGTTTTGAAACATGGAAGCTTCAAGGACATTCTTTAAAAGGATATCTGCCAAACTGGCCTATATACTGGCTTTTGTTGCTTTTCTGAACTGAGTGGGAATGTGAGTCCCTAAAGAGAGGTCCCAAAGAGGGGGTGCTCCCCTAGCCCATGGAGGAAGAGGGAAGGGGCAGCCTGACTGCAGGTCCTTGGCAGAGACAAGTGGACAGGTCATGGGTCTCCTGGAGGTAAGTGATCAGGCGAGCAGCTGGGCAGGGCCAGGGTTAAGAAGGTTGAAAGAGAGATACCAAAAAAGACGGCTGCTAGGATGCCACAGTGCCAAGGGTGTGCGCCTGAAAGCTTCTGTCTTCTGGGTCAGGAAGAGGCTCAGTCTGTTTCTTTTTAAGAGAAGACAATAATATGCATCTGTTGACACACTGAGGAGACACAATATTTGAAAGTTGCTGACTGAGTGCTACCTTGCACTCCTTCCCCTGTCCTAGACCCAGTTTGCATCCACAGGGCATACACACCACTCACTGCTACCGCAGCCCCACCCCACAGCCGGGGCCCCAGCCTGGCAGAATATCTGCAGTTGCCATGCTTCAAGTCAGAGAAGTTAGGGGACTGTGATCTCTTGTGCCTGTCTGAAGGGTGAGGGCTCTGGAGCGCTAGGTACCCATCCCCTGACTGTCACTCCAAAACCCTTGGATTCTTGGTCAAATATGTAGCTTATGTCCAAGACCTTCCTGGGGACCAGCAGTGACACACACGTCTAGTTGATTCTGATGAGAAATCAGGGTGGTCCAACTAGGATGTCGTAGACTTTACTCTTTGGGGCAACTGTCTCCATCTTCCCCCACCTAATCATTCCATGGAGCTGGAATAGACAGTTCTCACAGTAAGGAATCTTTACTTGGGGATCACACTAAAACAAAAATAAAAAGAACAAGGGATTCATGTCTGTTTCATGTGAAATGAATCACTGCTCAGTGATAACCAGTCACTTTGAGGTGGAAGCAGCTATGATTACATTTGGGCGAATGTGATTTAGAACTTCCCTAATGGGGACTTCCCTGGTGGTCCAGTGGTTAAGAATCTGCCTTCCAGGGCAGGGGACTTGGGTTCTGTCCCTGATCAGGGAACTAAGATCCCACAAGCCACGTGGCAACTAAACCCAAGCGCCGCAATGAGGAGCCTGTGCACTATAACAAAGACCTGACATAGCCAAAAATAATAAATAAATAAAAGAACTTCTCTGAAACAGACCTGTGCCTTCAATCAGAGGTGGCCCAGACGACAACACTGCAAACCCTTTCCATC
The DNA here is from genome assembly GCF_054371585.1 of Giraffa tippelskirchi. Taxonomy (NCBI): domain Eukaryota; kingdom Metazoa; phylum Chordata; class Mammalia; order Artiodactyla; family Giraffidae; genus Giraffa; species Giraffa tippelskirchi. The sequence goes on from NC_137278.1 coordinate 81,374,402, forward strand.
TGCAGTGGCTCAGGACATGGCGTGCGTGATGTTAAGTTGCTGCAGTCATGTCTGACTCTTTGTGACCCCATGGACTGTAGCCCACCAGGTTCCTCTGTCCACGGTATTCTCCAGGCAAGAATACTGAAGTGGGTTGCCATGCCCTCCTTCAGGGGATCTTCCCGACCCAGGGATTGAACCTGCATCTCCTGTGTCTCCTGCGTTGGCAGGCAGGATCTTTATGACTAGTGCCACCTGGGACATAGCAAACAACCTTAAATTCTGTTAAGCTTCTGTTTATTTACCGTGCCTACACCTTGAGGCAAAAATCTAAATCCAAGCTGTTGCAGGTGACTGGCATTGCTGTGTCATATTTTTCCAAAGGAGGATGATTGATTTCTCAAAAGCCATCAGTGCTGATTCCTTTGTTAGCAACAGCAGTCTGGGTCAATACTTAAAACTGGCATGGGAAAGATGCTTTCAAACCCAGCTCTGTGCTTTGTGGTGGTTCTCTAACAGCTCTCATGTGGAGAATCATTACAAATGTATACATTTCTCTCATGCTGAGGCAGCATTTTATACTCCAGGGGACTATTCTGGAGGAAGGTGGTTGGTTAAAGACAGGCAAAGTAGAGAGGAGAGACATTTTAACAACATTTTTATATTGATTTGGTCTCAACATGTAGCCTTAGTATTTTTTTTTTTTTTTTTGTCCACAGAGCATTTTAGCAATGAATATCTTTTGGTATACTAAAAAGCAGTATGCTGATTAAATTATGCATACATTATAAATCACACTAATATAACAACATGATTTTGGAGTTTAGTGAGATCTCAAAAGATCTTCCATCACCAGGCAGATTATTTTCTCACTTACAGATAAGGAAATAGAGCATCACAAAGGCTGTGAAGTCAATCAAGGCCCCTCCATATCCTCTTCTTCTAGGTAGCCCCCAATCTTTAGTTTGGTTGCAGAAAATGAAAAGATTTCTTTTCTTAGGAGTCAACTTCTTTGGACTATACTGCCTCTCCAAAGAGAATTCCAGAAGCAACTCCTAGTTCAACTTTTTCTGTGTATTGCCATCATCACATCCACTAGCCACATGACAAGAGTAATGAGCAGTAGGCAGAAAACCGGGACATGGACAGCAACAGCCTTTCTGTACCTTCCTCCCCTCGTCCTGTGTTGGTCTGAGTGGTGGTGTGTGACCACACAGAACAATCCCTCTGTGGCCAAGGTGTCTGGCATTACTGATCCTGCTCCATCTGCAGCCCAGGCTTTTTCCCTTTCCCTAGCATCCATGAGAATGCAACTGTAGATGAGAACTTCCTCTATGAACAGAAACACAGTCCGTTCCCAAAAGGTCCTGGATCTGGTGTCAATCCTGCCATAGGCAAGACTAGAATTCACTTAGAGATGATCAGGGGCATGGGTGATCAGAGACAATCAGACCATCAGCCGTGACTACTTAGTAAAGAGGGACAGAAGTCTCAGGGCAACATGGGGACAGGAACTGGACTAGTTAACACCAGTCACTTTCTCCCTGCCACATTCCCTTCTTCAAGAACCTTACCTTGCTTGCTGTCTCTGAGGGACAACCACATGACAGACACCCCGGCCGTCAGTAATTGAACTAGGAGCAGATATCTGGCCCACTTGGAACCAATCAGATTATCTTCTATAGTTCTTGGAGGTGGGACACTGAGAGTCTGGGGTTGTTAGTTTTCTGTGGGTGCTGGATCCATATGATCCTGTTGCAGGATCCTGTGAAGCACGTAGTTCTCTTAGGTCATGTGCAAATAAAGGAAGCTGGATTAGAGGGAGGAGATGGAGCAGATGCTCAGAGACAAAGAAAACTGAGAGAAAGGGAGGAGGAAGAGTAGCTGCCTGGGACTCTTCAGTGCTCCAAGAGTAATTCTCAAAATTGGGTTTCCTAATAGTGCCTTATACATGTACAAGAAATCCCCATTTCCTTAAGTTAGTCTGAGTGGGTTTCTGATTCTAGCAACTGAATGCTCCCCCACCCAAAGATGAGATGGCTGTAGTGTAGGTGGGAGGCGGGGGATGCAGTGAAAGAAGGATCGAGGAGGAAAGATAAGTCTGGTATTTTTTTGGAGAGAATAAATCTCAGAGTCCAGGTTCATGCACAATATCCATACATTCCAAGTTTTATGAGACAGCCCTATTTCCAGTGTGTCAGCTTCCCCAAATTTCTTGAGAGAAATATGATGTATCTGTTTAAATATATAATCTTAGCATTGGGCAGGTCTTCCTACATAAGACACAAACCTGAAAACCATTAAAGAAAAGATTGACAGATGAGACTACCCTTTCCTCAAATTCTAAATGGCCTTTGACAAGAGACGTCAGTGGCAAAATTCAAAGTGAAGTGTCTACATGAGGACCCCATCGTCATTCCAGACTCCCACTGAAGACCAGACACTCCCTCAAGGCTGCTAGACAAGGTCCAACCCTGGCTTCCTGGCAGCCTTGACTTTGGAGGGTGTTGCAACCATTGGCAGCAAGACTGTGACCTCTCACTGTTCCAAAATGAGGAAATGAAAGGGAAAAAAGAGGAAATGGGATGGAATGAAAAATGGATGACCACAACAGAGAGGGAGCAAGAAACAGTAAGAAAGATAAAATAAATAAGCTGTTTATCTTGCCTCTGTTTCTGAGCCTTCTCCTTGTTGATACCCTAGTGATGTATCAGCTTGAACTGTTGTTACTCAGTCACAGATTCCTGCAGAAAGGGAGGTGTGGGACCCAAACGTGACCTTGTGGCCATAGTCATGGCTTAGGAATTCAGCTCACTCCATCTAACCACCAACCCGTGGTCAGAGAAATTAAATCCATGGATTAGCCAAAAGGCTTCTGAATAAAAGTTTTAGGTTGACCATTTCCTCCCCATTCTTATCATTTCCTCGTCTCTTAAACTAAATTCCCTTTATTCTTACCACCCACCAGAATGGAGAATTGAAATTAGGTTCTTTTACTTAATAGCTTGCCAAAATATAAACAACTCTCTCAAACTAAGCCATATCTCATCTAGGGAGAGGGCAATAAAAATAATGATCTATGTGGTCAAGAGTCCAGCGAGACATTTTTATAGCATCACAGATGGTTTTCCAAATTGTGGAGTGGCTTTGTTTCTGTGTATCTCAGTTTCTCAGTTCATAATTTGAAGATAATACTAGCTGTCCACTGCTGACTTTTTGGGTGAGTTGGTTGGATCACGAGAGTCTCTATGTAAGAGCACTTTGAATCTTAGAGAGAAGGTGGAAAGACCAATATGGGAACTGCACATAATGAGAAGGTTAGGCATATTGCAGTGTTTTGGGGGAAATGATTTGGGCCAAGAACACTTGACCCCACGTAATATCAATCTGTTTAAGAGGACTCAAATCTAAACAGTGCACCGTTATTCCAGATATATCTCTGGTAGCTCTAGAGCTATGGAAGCTACTGAAAGTGACTAAAAGGTGGCATGGTAAGAGAAACGAGGTTTGCATTGACACCTTACCCCTACTATCAATTTTAAAGACAAAATTACCCAACTTTGGCTTTTGTCACAGTCTCTGTTCAGCTTTGGCCTCAACCCTGACTCTCCACAAAGACCCTGTTCCAACTTTAGTCATTGCTCAGTTGCTAAATCATGTCCGACTCTTTGCAACCCTATGGACTGCAGCACACCAGGCTTCCCTGTCCTTCATCGTCTCCCAGAGTTTGTTCAAACTCATGTCCACTGATCCAGTGATGCCATCCAACCATCTCATCCTCTGTTGTCCCCTTTTCCTCCTGCCTTCAATCTTTCTCAGCATCAAGGTATTTTTCAATGAGTCAGCTCTTCACATTAGGCTGCCAAAGTATTGGAGCTTAAGCCTCAGCATCAATCCTTCAAATGAATATTCAAGTTGATTGCTTTTAGGATTGACTTGTTTAATCTCCTTGCTGTCCAAGGGACTCTCAAGAATCTTCTCCAACACCACAATTTGAAAGCATCAATTCAGCCAAAGGTGTGCATTAGATTTTTTTCAGCATACCACCTTTCCCTTCTACCCAAACTAGGGGCACTAGGTCCCTGAGATTTGACAACTCAGATCAGAGGCAGCACCTGCAGTGATGAGAAACTGGTCTTGGGACAAGACTGATATGGCAGGAATCCTATTGACTTTCTCTGACCTGGACAATCTCTTCATCTGTTAAATGGTACAACACGAATATACCTACTTGTAGGTAGGTATACTTATATTTATACTTGTATTATACATATATGTATATATACACATATACTATACTTATATTATATGAGACTGGGCTCAAAAAGCACTTAACACACTGCTTGATGTGTAAATGGAGACTCTGCTTTTTATAGTGAATGAGTGAAAGTCGCTCAGTCGTGTCCGACTCTTTGTGACCCCATGGACTATACAGTCCATGGAATTCTCCAGGCTAGAATGCTGGAGTGGGTAGCCTTTCCCTTCTCCAGGGGATCTTCCCAACCCAGGGAATGAACCCAGGTCTCCCACGTTGCAGGTGGATTCTTTACCAGCTGAGCCACAAGGGAAGCCCACTTTTGTGAAAAACATAATGGCAATGAGCAGGATAAAAACAATTGGATTGGCCACTTTAGAAAACTGTGGTTGTTCCTCAAAACTTTAAAAGTAGAGTTGTAAAATGATCCAGCAATTCCCCTTCTGTGTATATACTCAGAAGAATTGAAAGCTGCTGCTGCTGCTGCTAAGTCGCTTCAGTCGTGTCTGACTCTGTGCGACCCCATAGATGGCAGCCCACCAGGCTCCCCCGTCCCTGGGATTCTCCAGGCAAGAACACTGGAGTGGGTTGCCATTTCCTTTTCCAGTGCATGAAAGTGAAAGTGAAGTCACTCAGTGAAGTCACTGAGTGAAGTCACTCAGTCGTGTCCGACTCTTAGCGACCCCATGGACTGCAGCCCACCAGGCTCCTCCGTCCATGGGATTTTCCCGGCAAGAGTACTGGAGTGGGGTGCCATTGCCTTCTCCAATTGAAAGCAGGGTCTCAATTAGATATTTGTACATATGTGTTCAGGGTAGCGTGATTCATGATAGCTTAGAAGCAACACAGATGATTGAATAAGCAAAATGTGGTATGTGAATACTATGAGATATTATCCAGCATTAAGAAAGAAGGAAATTCTGACACATAACATGGATGAACCTTAAGGATATTATGTTAAGTGAAATAAACCAGTCACAAAAACAGAAACACTGTTTGATTTCACTTATGTGGGATCCTTAGAGTGGTCAAAATCATAGAGAGAATGCAGAATGCTGATTGCCCAGGGACTGATAGTGGGTGGTGGGGAGCAGATAGGTAGTTATTGTTTAGAGGGTACAAAATTTCTTTGTCAGTTTTGAGAGATGAAAAGAGTTCCAAAGTTGGATGGTTGTGATGGTTGCATAACATACGAATGTATTTAATACCACTGAACTGTTCACACAAAAAAGGGTTAACATGGTAAATTTTAGGTTGTGTGTACTTTACCACAATAAGAAAATTTTGAAAAAATACTGAATTAGTGGTTCTTCCGCAGATGGTATTCAGTGTTTTTCTTTGCTTTTATTAAATTTTTTTCTTTCAGGACATTTTTTTTTAATTGAGGCCAAACAAATAGAACTATTACTCATGTTTTTATAATTTGCATGGCTCAGTGAAAATAATTTTGATGTTTCTATCATGTTCCTATAACAAAAACTTCTTTGCTTTGTCTTCTGCGGTTCAGTGTGTTACACTAGAAAATAGGTACTAAGTTGATATGGGGCAGGGGCATGGTATAGATCCTCTAAACTCATCTCCTTCATACTCTTATGTTGTATTTCCATTAACCCATATCGTTGAACTTGGGACCAATCTAAGATCCTATATCCTGTGGCTCCACCCATATATATTCATATATTCATTATTAATAAATATGTATTGACCATTGCCCATGGGCATGCTGTGCCCTGCTAAGTTGCTTCAGTTGTGTCCAGCTCTTGCAGGCAAGAATAGTGGAGTGGGTTGCTCTACCCTCCTCCAGGGGATCTTCCTGACCAAGGGATCAAACCAACATCTCTTACATCTCCTGCATGGGCAGGTGGATTCTTTACCACTAGTGCCATCTGGAAAGGCCATGGGCTAAATGCTTTCCATGAACTATCTCATTCAGTCCTCCACCCTTTAAGGCAGAAATAGAAACTGAGCCTTTGAGAAGTAACTGCCATAGGTCACACATCTAGGGAATGACAGAGTCAAAATCTGAACCCAGGGCATCTGGACCCAGAGCTCATGTTTTAGCAGAGGTGGCAAGAATACACAGAAGAACTGTACAAAAAAGATCTTCATGACCCAGATAATCATGATGGTGTGATCACTCACCTAGAGCCAGACATCCTGGAATGTGAAGTCAAGTGGGCCTTAAAAAGCATCACTACGAACAAAGCTAGTGGAGGTGATGGAATTCCAGTTGAGCTATTTCAAATCCTGAAAGATGATGCTGTGAAAGTGATGCACTCAATATGCCAGCAAATTTGGAAAACTCAGCAGTGGCCACAGGACTGGAAAAGGTCAGTTTTCCTTCCAATCCCAAAGAAAGGCAATGCCAAAGAATGCTCAAACTACCACACAATTGCACTCATCTCACACGCTAGTAGAGTAATGCTCAAAATTCTCCAAGCCAGGCTTCAGCAATACGTGAACCATGAGCTTCCAGATGTTCAAGGTGATTTTAGAAAAGGCAGAGGAACCAGAGATAAAATTGCCAACATCTGCTGGACCATTGAAAAAGCAAGAGAGTTCCAGAAAAACATCTATTTCTGCTTTATTGACTATGCCAAAGCCTTTGACTATGTGGATCAAAATAAACTGTGGAAAATTCTGAAAGAGATGGGAATACCAGACCACCTGACCTGCCTCTTGAGAAACCTGTATGCAGGTCAGGAAGCAACAGTTAGAACTGGACATGGGACAACAGACTGGTTCCAAATAGGAAAAGGAGTATGTCAAGGCTGTATATTGTCACCCTGCTTATTTAACTTATATGCAGAGTACCTCATGAGAAACGCTCGGCTGGATGAAGCACAAGCTGGAATCAAGATTGCCAGGAGAAATATCAATAACCTCATATAGGCAGACAACATCACCCTTATGGCAGAAAGTGAAGAGGAACTAAAAATCCTCTTGATGAAAGTGAAAGAGGAGAGTGAAACACTTGGCTTAAAGCTCAACATTCAGAAAACTAAGATCATGGCATCCAGTCCCATCACTTCATGGCAGATAGATGGGGAAACAGTGGAAATAGTGTCAGACTTTATTTTTTGGGCTCCAAAATCACTGCAGACGGTGATTGCAGCCATGAAATTAAAAGATGCCTACCCCTTGGAAGGAAAGTTATGACCAACCTAGATAGTGTATTAAAAAGCAGAGACATTACTTTGTCAACAAAGGTCTGTCTAGTCAAGGCTATGGTTTTTCCAGTAGTCATGTATGCATGTGAGTGTTGGACTGTGAAGAAAGCTGAGTGCCAAAGAATTGATGCTTTTGAACTGTGGTGTTGGAGAAGACTCTTGAGAGTCCCTTGGACTGCAAGGAGATCCAACCAGCCCATCCTATAGGAGATCAGTCCTGGGTGTTGATTGGAAGGAGTGATGTTGAAGCTGAAACTCCAATGCTTTGGCCACCTCATGCGAAGAGTTGACTCATTGGAAAAGACCCTGATGCTGAGAAGGATTGGGGGCAGGAGGAGAAGGGGACGACAGAGGATGAGATGGTTGGATGGCATCATCGACTCGATGGACATGGGTTTGGGTAGACTCCGGGAGTAGGTGATGGACAGGGAGGCCTGGCATGCTGCGATTCATGGGGTTGCAAAGAGTCGGACATGACTGAGTGTCTGAACTGACTAACTGACTAACTGTGGCTTTAATGTTTCAGAATGTGGCAGCCGCAAGCCTGTGCGGACTTGCCTGGTACTTGGAGTTGCTCTGCCCTCCCACAGTGGTGAACAGGTTCATGTGAGGCCACTGGCAGCTGGTGCCAAACTACCAGGTGCAGTATCTGTGATGAGTCTGAAGCTGGTAAGAAAATCAATGACACATAGAAGAGATGAAGAAATATCAGATGGAATGCGCGTGTCAAAATATATCTATATATTTTAAAACATGAAATACCTAATTTTTAAATAGACTTGACATGCAGGGAAATGCATATGCATTTCTTGACGTGGAAATATGTTAGTTAATACATTCCTACTGCTTGTTAAAAATGGTCCAAATTTGCTTAGAAATGCCTTTCAGTTTTTTAATTAATTTATTTATTTACTTTTGGCTGCACTGGATCTTCACTGCTGTGTGTGGGCTTTCTCTACTTGCAGTGAGCAGGGGCTACTCTCTAGTTGTGCAAGGGCTTCTCACTGTGGTGGCTTCTCTTATTGCAGAGCACAGGCTCTAGAGGGTGCGGGCTTTAGTAGTTGTGGCATGCGGGCAACTTAGAAATGCCTTTTATCATAAAATAGAAATTATCAGCGCTAACCTTCTCATTCACTACCTACTATTTCTTCTCTTGTTCCTTAAATTCTCCCCCATCCCCTACCTCTCTTTGTCTGTTCTTTCATTCTACCCCTTCATAAGAATTCAAGCCACTCATTTCAATCGTGTTGAGTCAGATGTTCTTCCTCTTGGATAAATCACTTTCCTTGTTTCCATGGCTAGCTGGGAGAGCCTGTAACCTTTGGGTAACAATTTTGCCAGAGGTGTTGGAGAAAAGAAAGGTGCATTTCTTTTCAGACATTTACCATCTTGTGATGGTTTTATATGGAGAAGGAAATGGCAACCCACTCCAGTATTCTTGCCTGGAGAATCCCAGGGACGGGGGAGCCTGGTGGGCTGCCATCTATGGGGTCGCACAGAGTCGGACACGACTGAAGCGACTTAGCAGCAGCAGCAGCAGATAGTTTTATAAGACCATGCTGGACCTCCAGTATAGAGGCCAATGCAGCTAACCTTTATTGAGTGCTCACTGAGTTCTGAGCAAGGTGAGCTTGCTTGCCCAGAGTCATTGGTATGGGGCAGACTCAGGGTTCCACCCAGGTCTGTCTATCTCTGGAGCCTATGCTTTTAACCACTATACTGTACCACCTTTCCTGCCAAGGTCAAGTGTAATAGGTCCAGCCAAGGTAACTTTCCCTAGCAGTGTAGACATTCATGGTAGAGCTACTAGATGTCACCTGTTATAGGTAGCTCTTGGAGGTGACGTTAGACTATGGTTAGGCTTTCTATTCTAGACAGAGAGAAATGAGGGTGACATGGAAGGTTCCATTTGAATAGGCTGGAATAGATAGAAATAACCAAGATTCAGGGAGAAGGTTCAGGGTGAAGTATATGATATCTGGTCACAGTATCTTAGAGCTGAGCTGGACTTTAAAGATGGTCTCCTCTAACTCCTTATTTGTAGTGAGGGAGTTGAAGATCTGAGAGGTTAAGTGAATTGTCTAAGGACACACAGTCAATTAGGTAGATGCAGTGCCAAGACCTATTTTTTCTTGATTCAGAATAAATTGATTTTCCACTCCACCTTCACTCTGCTTGGGGTTTATTTGTTATTAAGACATCTCAAATTTCAGAAAATTATGTTGTTTTTAGCAATATAATTTCATGTTATCCGTTCTGCTGAAAGTAATTATAACAATAATGCAAACAGATCTCCTAAATCCAGGGATTCCAAAATGTTCCTGCCTTTTGCTAAGCTAATATATAGAATTTCAAGGCCATATTTATACCACATGAAGTTTCCAAAGAACTGGGCAATTTCCTATAAAAACTCACTTGTGTACAAATTGCCAAGTTGGAAAACTCGGGGTTTCCTGGCAACTCTTACTTTCCTTGTGCTCCAGGGAATTCAACCTCCTTGGCAGACAAGCTCTCCTGACCTCCTCCTCCACAATGGCCATGACTCAGCTCTGACCGACCAGCCCTTTCTGGTGTTCCTGCCTCCAGTGCTTACCTTTTGCAAGAACCTACAATCTTGCCTCCAACCCACATCAGCTGAATAAACGTAAACAGTAAATTCCTGGCATGGAGGGTCCACATTTTTTTAACACTAGGAAGAAAACTGGATTAGAACTCAGGCGAACTGACTTCTGGTTCTGGTTCAAATGCTAAGAAGTTCTTTAAATTAGTTCTTGATTTCTTGTTCTTTCTGGTCCTTAGTTTCTTCATGGGTAACATAGGGACAGTAATCCCTGTCTACTTACTCTTCAGGGATGTTTTGGAGATTTTAAAAGTTAGAAATCCACAGAATCGTGGAGATGAACTGTCTACTGAGTCCACCCCCCTATGTTAAACTTGAGAAAACAGAGACCCAAAGGTTCTGCATCCCCGCTCCCACCTTTGCCTTTGAAGTTACAAAGGTTCTTGTTAATTTCAAAATCAAGACCAAGCTTCAGGTCTTCCTCAAATGCTCCTTCCCCACTCACTGCTGCTTATGATGATAAATGTGAAAGCATGCTGAACATTATAAATCATGAGACCGGCAACAGGGAATTATTTAAGTATTAATTGACTGATTATAGAGTCAGCACTAATCACGTTTTTTTCATGCCTTCACAGGGCTGTCAGTCCTTAGGAATGTCTAAAGATGGCAAAGATACTCTATCTAAAGACAAATCCTTTCCCTTCCAGTAAATACAGGGAAAGCAGAAAGTTTAACCAGAGATATTTAAGCTCAGTCTGCCTCCAGCAGCTATCTCTTGTTGCTCGAAAAAAAATATTATTGAGATACAAGTCACATACGATAGAATTCACCATTTTATTCATTTATATATTTGGCTGCACCTCAAGGCATGTGGGATCTTACTTTTCTGACCAGGGATCAAACCTCTGCCCCCTGCAGTGGAAGCACAGGTCTTAACCACCGGACTGTCAGGGAAGTCCCGAACTCACCATTTTAAGGTGTACGTGTTACTGTGTGACAAGCCTGTGACTTTCACCACTACCTACTTCCAGAATATTTTCATCATCCTGCTGCTTTTCAAGTGACGTTCTGGTCAGGCTGTATGTTGCGTCAGGGAGGCTTGGCTGTTGATTCAGGCACAGGGCATCTGGCCCACGTGTAGTGTTCATGTTGGCAGAAATGACCAGGCATCCTAAGTTTGCCCTCTATTTGGAGAGCTCCATGTCTACTAAAGGCTCAAGTTCCTCAGAGATGGGCTGGGAGGAAGAATGAGATAAGCACCAAGCTTCATAATAAAACCTAACAATGAAAATCAGAAACTAAAAGGCAAAACTCAACCACCAAGGCTAAAATAGGAGGAAATGCCCCAGGCCAAGAGTGAATAGAGCTACAAGTGGGAAGTATGACTGGTTTAAAGATGCAGGGTTGGGAACCATCCAAGAGTTACAAGTTTCTAAGCAGGAGCCGCTGGTCCTGCAATAAACCTTTCTCTGCTCAAAAAAAAAAAAAAAAAAAAAAAAAGATGCAAGGTTCAGGTGAGCAGCAGACCCTCCTGAGGCAATTCTCCTGTGCCCTGGACCTTTATGCATGCTGAATCACACCCTCATCCCCTCACAACCACTCATATCTAAACTTCCTGGGGTCCCTGGGCACCTCCTACTGTAGGTGCCTGAACCTACCATCATACTTCTCACCCTGTGGTTCTGTGACGACCTGCTTACTTGTCTGCATTCCTGAATAGACTACAAGCTTCTAAAGGGAAGAAGTCCTGCCTTTTTAACCTATCCACCCTGCCCTTGGCATCGTCTGGCACCACACACAATAAAGATTTCATGATCAAGTTATTAAGTTGATCATAAGCCCAAATTTCTCTTTCTATATCCCTAAAATGTTCAAATTAAAATTGAGTATCAGGACTGTACCCAAACATCCTATACTTCTTCAAAGTAGATAGACAAATCAATAATGATGCTGGGTCAAAGCTGCCTTCCTGCAGTTTTCACAAAGTCACTCTAGTTCTGGTCCAAAGAACAAGAGAGAATAAATCTCTGCCCCCTTCTCTATGAGAACACTTCAGATATTTGAAATGAGCCGTCAAGTCTTTATGGCTTTTAATATCCAGGCTAAACATATGTACCTTCTTCAAAAATTAAGCGTAAAGTATGGCTTCATTTACTCTTTCATTCATTCAGCACATATTTTTGAGCATGTTCTCTGTATAAGACACTATGCCAAGGGACAGTGGGTAGAAGAGAGGGTATGAACCAGACTTTGCTCTAAAGAAGCCTAAAGACTATGCTAGTCATGCTAATCTCACTCTTTAGAGTTTCTTTAATTTGTCAGTTATCGTTGCTGTTAGTCACCCAGTCGTGTCTGGATTCTTTTGCAATCCCATGGATTGGGGGTTTCCAGGCAAGAACACTGGAGTGGGTTGCCACTTCCTTCCTCCAGGGGATCTTCCCAACCAAGGGATTGAACTTGCGTCTCCTGTCTGCATCTCCTGCATTGCAGGCAGATTCTTTACTGCTGAGCTACTGGGGAAGCCTTCCTTTCCAAATATGGTTTCTAGAACTTGACTTTGTATTCCCCGGGGGTCTGACCAGTACAGAGTTCAGAACTATTACTTCATCATATGGACCTTGTGCTTCCCAGAACTTCTGATTGTTCATATTATTCTTAGGAAGTTCTCAGGATATGCAATGTAATATGTGTTTGTGTACGTACATGCATGCACATGCTTGTGTATGTGATATAAGATGATATTTGGGTCAAATTTTTGTAAGACTGTCTGTTCTTTGTGATTAAACCAGATATGTGGTTTTGGTATTTCTGGCGATATTAATAAAAGTTCAAGTCAAAAAGATTCTTATCCTGCCAAAAAAAGAAAAACCAACCCTTAGGAATAAACAGATTGTAATCTTCATATCAGACTGAACTCATAAGGTTGGACAACTTTTTTTTTTTTAAAGAGAGGACGTTTCACACTGTCACTTATGGTTCTTTATGATGTTTCTGAAAATAATTGGAAGAGAAGGACGGCCCATCTGGCATGTGACTAAAGCTGTTTCTAATTATGAGGGGCTGTTGTCTTTAAAGCAAAGTAGACAGTGGGCTACCCTGGATGGCTTTTCTGTAATGATGCTTGCTCAGGACCTGGCAGCCTCCAACCTTCACCTATTTAAAGAATGTGGAGTGGGCCACCACATTTTAGCTTCTGACCTGAATAACTTTGGTCCTTAAAATCCATCAGGCTTTGGGCTATTTTTTTTTTCCCTTTGGGGCTTTACTTTGAGACTGAAAATGTGAATTTTTTGGCCATGCTGTTTCTTGGGTACTTTCCGTATGTGCAGGAGACAGACTCACCAGAGCCTGGAAGGTCAACAGAAGAGAAAGTGCTTCTCCTCTGTGACAACAGGGATAAATGTGGGAGAGCTCCATAAGACTTGGGTGGTCAGGAGAGCCAGGAATGATTCCAGAAAAAGCAGAGTGTATGAGACTCATTCTGTCCTCTACCAAAAATAATTTGTAGAAGGCATTGTGCTGAGCATTCATAAATTGGTAATTTCACTGTTTACTATTTTCCAATCATTTTTCATGGCCTAATCGCTATTTACTTGCCCAATATTTATTAGGCACTGACTCTGTGCCAGGAACTTCAAACTTCAGAAATAACTAATATCCTAAGTGCTGTGTTAAGAAGGATCTGCAGCTTTTTGTTCTCCCCCATAAGCCCCAATGCACATATGGTGCTTCACTCATTGGCTATGGGTACAGTGACCACAGTGACCACCAGTGCTCTGGTGAAAGACAATTAAATGAAAATATTTTTAAAACTAACAAATATTTTTTTTTCTGATTATAATGTTCACACCAAAGAAATCCTTTGTTATATATTCTCACTAAATAAATTTAGCAAATAAAGATAAGTACAAAGTAGGAAATGAAAATTATCCTTTCTCCACTATGCAAAGATAAGCACTGATGAAAATGTGGGTGTCTAAACCTCTGCATTTATCTAGATCTGATTTTCCTTTACAAGAGTTTTCTAGCCTGCTTTTTAAATTACTTAATTATTTTATTTTTTAAATGTTTGATTGCAATTGGTCTTCGTTGCTGTGCTCAGGCTTTCTCTAGTTACAGCACGCGGGGCCTACTCTCTAGTCATGATGCTTCTCTTGTTGTGAGGAGCATAGGCTCTAGAAGCATGGGCTTCAGTAGTTGCCATCATGGGTTCTAGAGTGCTGGGATAGCCTGCTTTTTAATGTAACAGTATATTGTGAACATTACTGTGAGCCACTGCTTTTTTTTTTCCACAATAAAACTGTGATAGCTGCATGATATTCCATTGTACCTAGGTACCAACATTGATCTAACTAGCTGTATATTATTGGGCTCTTGGAATGTTTGTTTTTTTCACGCACAAACACACATGATAAATATTGTTATCTCTAACTCTTTATTCCTTTTTTCCCATTCATAAATTTCCCATTTAATCCCCAGAAAAGACTGTCTGGATAAAAGAATAAGCTCCAGATTTAAACCTTTTGGCACATACTTGCTTGCAGGCTAAGTAGCGTGTAACTCTTTGTGACCTCATGGACTGTAGCCTGCCAGGCTCCTCTGTCCATGGGTTTCTCCAGGCAAGAACACAGAAGTGGGTTGCCATGCCCTCCTCCAGGGATCTTCCGGACCCAGGGATTGAACCAGCATCTCCCATGTCTCCTCATTGGCAGGCAGGCTCTTTACCACTAGCACCACCTGAGAAGGCTGGAACATACATAGAGAAATTTTGGATTCTAACGAGTAAGGTCTTTGTTCCCAGCTCTAACCCAATTGTGTGACCTCAAGCTTAATTACCGTGTCTATAAGACAGGGAACTTGATCCTACACCCCATTGTTTGCTGGGGCTTCTGGAAAACTCCCCATCCTTAGGAGAGCCAGAGGAAGGGACAGTCTCTCTCCTTGGACATAGTCATGGGCAAATGTCAGGCTTGACCACGTTGCTGCAATAAGCATATGACGCCCCTGCCCTAGCCTGAGAATTAAACTGAACACAGACGAGGCCACTCTGTGCATAATGGGGAAGTGGGGCTGCAGCCCCTGATGGGTCAGTCTTGAAGACCACCTGCCCTACCCACTGAGACCCAGTTGCAGTCGTGTGCACTCTTGTAATCAGTCAACTTGAACTATAACCCCAATCCTGATTGTCGTCTTTGTATTTTCTTTCTTAATTATAGAAAATGTTTTTTAATAATCTCTTATAGGTTTCCTTCCAGCTTCTTGTATCCTCCCTTTCCCAACTTTCCAAAATAATTATATCTCAAGGGAATATGTGACTGAAGAGGATAGTGGCTAGGCCAGCAATTCAGAAATGACTCATTTAAATCTGCTGAGCTGAAACAGCCCAACTCTGGCTTTCTGATTGGTTAGATAGTCAGATTTTTTTTTGCATTGAAACATAGTGCTCAATAGGTCCTGATCCCGTGATCCCATTTTGTAGATGAGAAAACTGAGGTTTAGGCAGATTTATAACGATCTGTTATAAAGTCCATGGGTGCTTCCCGGGCAGTAGCTGCGAGAGTCTTAACTGGAGTGTCTGTTTGACTCCTGCCACGTTTCAGTGGGAAATTTAAGCAAAAACGGACCATAATTGATTCTTCACAACCTTTGTGTCCTGCCAAATCAAACCATCCCATTGGTAGTAAGAACCCAAAGAGCAATGCCCCTCTCCACCACACTGGAAGTTCAGTCTTCTTTTAGTCCCTTACTAGTGATGTTTTCTAGAAGTTCCCGGGGAGGGATCTCACAAATAATCCAGACTTCTTTCTGCAGCTCTACAATGCCTCGTTCTTGGTCTACACCTATCGGTGCCCATCTGCTGCTTTGACTATTATTTCTCTGTACTCCTGGGTCACAGTCCATGCTACCACCCAACTGCCCCCAACATCATCTCTGTTCAGTCCACGAGTCACGTCCACGCTCTTCTGACTGTCCCTGGATGGCCAACTCCTCGTGTTCTTCCTCCTCAGTCTTGTGTCTCATGGCTGCTCATTCTTGACTCGGTTCCTCCAACAGAGCTGGAGCTCCAACGGGCGGCTGTTACTGTCTTACTCAGCCTGATCCTCCATAGAGAACATGTGCAGTCCGGGCATGGGTTTTACCAGGGCTGGTTCTGACACAGTATCAAGCTGCATGGGATTTCATCTCTCTCCAGCATTCAGCTCAGCTAGACTCCTTCTTCATATGTGGTGTTTCTCAGAAACTTCATTTCCAAATTACAGGGTGGGACTAGAGAAGGAATTCTCAATGTATGAAGAAAAGTTAAGGGTGGAGATTGGGCATCCATGAACTCTTGAAAATTGTAAGTTTCTTGCAACTCTTGAAAATTACAAGAACTCTTGTAAATTGTAAGTCAAAGTTTTGTGTAAAATAACATAGGATCACAATCCTCTAATTTTTGTCAGAGTGTCAAAGAGGTCTGTGACCCTATAATGGTTGAGAAGCACTGGTCTCTAAACCAGCTGGTCTCTAAAGCTGTTTAGGTTTTAGTGTTCTCTGACCCCGTGATTTACCAAAAACAAAATCATTCAGTGACTCTCACAAACTGCTCTATTACATCCCTAAGTGGGTACATGAGTTTATGCAAGAATTTTTAGCCTTAATTGCACTGTTGATGTTATATTTTTTAAGAGAATAACAAAGGATTAGGAGTTGAAGCTTTTATTAGCAAGATATTAGTGCTCTATCTCATAAAAAGATTATTTATTCTAACCTCAAGTATTGTAAATATTGGGAGATCTTTCTTTTCATAGAAAAAAGGTCTCTGAAACCATACTGACTGGAAGAATGGTAAGAAAAGGATGGTACCTAGGATTGCCTCCCTTTCCACTGCTCTACCAAGAAGCAGAAGGCCTCAGGGAGAGGGTCTTCCTTCTTCTTCTAGGTATAACTGGTCGTTCCCCAGTCGACCCCTAGACTGCATTTTCACATTAGTGAGAGGCACAATCACCACTTATATGGGAAGTTGTGGTGACCTGTGGCTGACATTGTCAACTGGTCAAATGATAAGAGGTGAAATATAGATGATTGTTTAACCACAACTGGAAGACAGAAGTGGAAAAGTGACACAGAAATCTTCCTATACTACTTATAGTAAAAACTAGAAACATTAGCATTAGCCCAGCCATTGAAAGCACGATTTACGTGTGACATTTAGAGGAACCTGTCAGTTTTTCTTCAATTGTGGTAAAATACACATAACATCTATCATCTTAACCATTTCCAAGTGTTTAGGAGTTTTAAGTCCATTCGCATCGTTGTGCAACCAATCTCCAGAAATCTTCGTGTCTTGCAAAACTGAAACTATACATGACATCCCCATGACTTATTTATTTTATAACTGGAAATTTGTACTTTTTGACCCCCTTCATTCATATGACTGGACTGTTGACTCATGCAGACAGCTTCACAGGCAAATGCTCTTGTTCACTGCAAGTCAAAACTCCACCTGCAGAGCCCACCAGGAGGTCTTATTCTGAGGCTCTACTAAACACGCAGACACACAAGACTGCCATGTCACATGGGGCACCATCTGACTCAGAAGGTAGCCTGGGCCAGGATGCAGAGTGAGCCAGCTGGACACATCCAGCATTCCTCTCCTGCAGCATCTAGCAGCTGACCACAAAACCATCCCACTATATCCGCAAGCTATTCTGGGCCCCAGGTGAGACTCAGATGTAAAGCAGTGAGACTCACATCAGGAGGGTATGGAAGCCACTCTGAATTGAAAGACTTGTGCTCCATAGCGCTTAATATCTTTTGGAAGAACCCCATGGGCATAGCTTCTATGGTCCCGAGTGTCATGCCAGTGATAAAAGTCACTGTCCTTAGGGAAACCCAGGAATAGAGCTTCCAACCTGGTACTTACATTGTCCCACTCCAGATACAGTTTACCTGTCAGGGCCATTTTTTTACTTTCTTTTGGCAGGTCTCCAGGGAAATGGTGCTAGGAAGTTTACCAAAAATTGAATGTTCAGGCTAAAGGGAAAACAATTTTATCATGCTTTTAGCCATAGTCCTTCAAATGGTTAAATGATAATTTCTGGCACAACATATGGTTAAATTGAAAGGAGTCAGAATGACACACTGATATGAAGAACTAAATTACACAATGAAATCTGTCATCTCTTACTGGCTACAGTTCTGTTCCCCAACTCACAGATTGATAATGAAAGAGCTATAATTAGAAGCTCAGATGCCTGACAACATGCCCATCAAACATCATAGTCTTCCCTAAGAGAAGGAAGAGGGATATTGATCTAGGAAGGAGGTAATAGAGAAAAGGGAAGGCACCAGGCATGTTTTCCTGGCAGTGGCTGCTCCCCGGCAGCAAAGAGTATCTCTTTGAGATGCTGGATGAGATTCCACATGGGTAGGAAGGGGAATTAGGGCAGTAATTTGTGAGTTCTCTGCTCTTGCTAAAGAAGAGTCTCTTGTCTTCAAAAGAGGAAAGTAATTAACGGTTCCATCATCCTGCAGGCGCTTTGAATTGCAAATAGACAAACTGTGGACCTCCTACGAGGTAGTGGTTCTGGGCTAGAACCTTACCCCAACTGTTCTAGCCCCTGTTGTTTGTGAGGTCAGCATTTGTGGGCAAAGTGGACTAGATACATGTCTCTCTACCTCTTGCTCTTTTGCTGAAGACAGGAATTCCTCTTTCTGCATATTAATACAGAAAGCTTTTTTGGATCTTCAATTATGACAAGGAGGTCATGACAAGAAAAACCTGAAAGATGGTTACAAAGTCACTGTCATGCTGGGAACAATTAGAAGATGAAGAAGAAGCTCCTGAGAAGCAGCTGATCCATGAGTGAGGGAAGAGCTGGTTTGACGGATGGAAGTGGGAGGTTGGCCTGACTTGAGGAAGGTCCTCTGTGAACACTGAAGCCAGGAGAGGTTTCCCATTGGGCTGAACTCAAGCGTAGGGTCTGGAGAAAGTAAGCAAAGGGCATCCTTCTCTGGCAGAAGGAACTCAGAGCAAGACCGCCAGTCTCTACTGAGATAAGGAGAAAGAAATAAAAAGGGACTTCTCTGGTGGTCCAGTGGTTAAAAATCTGCCTGCCAATGTAGAGGACATGGGTTTGATCCCCGGTCTGGGAAAATTCCACATGCCTCGGGGCAACTAAACCTGTGCACCACAACTACTGAAGCCTGCAATCTAGAGGCTGTGCTCTGCAACAATAGAAGCCACCACAGTGAGAAACCCATGCACCACAACTAGAGAGTAGACCCCACTCGCTGCAACTAGAGAAAGTCTGCTCACAGCAACGAAGACCCAGCACAGCCAAAAGTAAATAAATAAATAAATACTTTTAAAAAAAGATTAAAAAAGAAGAAATAAGAAGTGATGTCTGTGTTGGGGAGGGATTGAATGGAGGAAGGGTGGGCATCAGCTGTGACAATAGCCAAGCAAGGTCAAACATCTGCTTGGAACTTGTATAAGCCAGAATAGAGATCCCATCCAGAGTGTCTTCATAAAGGAGCAAAGCTTCAGAAGGACAGTCTTCTTCTCTGTAACTCCAGGCTCTGGAAGCACTTAGCATTGAGTAAGTTTTTCAATAACACTGAACAATTATGGCCAATAAGGAAGGCTGCTGGATGCTTCACTATTGAGAAACCTGTTTTCCCCAACTTTTCCAAACCATTCTGAATTTCTGACTCACGCCCAACCAATGAACACTGATTTTTAGCTCAGAAAATGTGCTCGCTCTAGGGATGGGAAGAGTCATAATGCATGAGATGGGCCCACAGGATCTTGGGAGGCAACAATAGATATGACATTGAAAAGAGCAGGAATCTCCTTCCATGTGTGTGTGTGTGGGGGGTGGTGCACACGTGCGCATGTGTGCAAATCCTCCAGGGTTCTCTCTCAGGACCCAGATATGTTTATTTTTTTTTTCAGCTTGGTGACATCTGGCAGCATTCAGCCTCTCCTCCAAGCTAATGCTCCAAAAAACTAAGGTGACCCTGTGTCACTAAATTATCACCAGCTGTGTCGTGCTTGAAGAAGTCTGTTATTAATATCAGACCTGCATGTTATTTATTAACCAAACACTGCTTATTAATCATTTACAGGTATGTGGTGAAGCTTAGAGTTAAGCCCCCAAAGACAATGCCCTGGCAGCTCAGAATTTATGGGCTGTAACAAAGAGAATAACAATAGAATAGGAGTAGTGCCACCAGGACACAGAGGGAATGGGCACAGGAGAATGTAAACATACAAGCCCTGGCCTGGTGCATTGTTCCATTTAAGCCTTTTAAGATGTTGAGACAAAAGGGCTGGCAGGAACCTTTGAGGAAAGGAAGCAGTTAATGTCAGAAGAAATCCAGGTCTCTGAAAGTGAGGATGAACCCTAAGTCTGCAGAATCAGGCAGTTAGTCCCTGTTTCTACCCTTAGCTAACAGCCAGAGGGAACTTGGCTGGCAGGCCTCTCCTCTCTCCTGTCCCTCCCTGGAGCTCATCAGGGGCTGGGTCAAGCTCACTGGAGGTGTTCTCTCTCAATGCTGCAGAATGTCACACCACCTGTGAACCTTCTGCCAAAGGGCATTTGAGAAGAGCTGTAGGTCAGCAAACCATCCTGCTCCTTCCCTTCACTCCTTTCTCCGCATTCCGAGAGTGATGGTGGAGACCAAAGGAAGGGTCCCTGGTAGCCTTATTCGAGAGAGAGGACCTGGGACGGGCCACTTTCCAGAAACCTTGGTGGAAGGTACTAGCTACTTTGGTAGCACTACTAGGGGACTGTCTCCCCAGAAATGTGGACTGAAGTTACACTGGGTTTGAGAACTCACCAGTGACAAAAGGAATCCTGGTTGAAATAGAAGGAGGAGCCTAGAGCTTCGAAACACATGTAAGTATTCATTCATACTGTGTATGTGTGTGCATGTACATTTGTGAACAGGTGCTCACAATCATGAAACCAGCTCATCTCACCAAACTATTCTTGCTTTGTATTTCTCAAATTACAGTAGAAACATTTGATCAGAGTAAGGAAAGAAAACAGAAGACACAGAAAAGCATAAAGAAAAAAATAATCCCATCACAGAGAGAAACATTTAGTATTTTATATCTGGCACTCTGGTCTTGGCAGATTGAAAGTTCTTTATGCTTTCTCATAATTGAAAAGCAAATTGAACTTTTTCATAAGTTTTTCATAATTGGGATCCTACTTAATGTGCTGTTTTCTTGATGTTAACAATGTACTGTGGGCTATTTTAAGTTAAGGATGTATTGTGAATGGGCCCCCACATCCCCATGATTTTCAGGGCTGGTCTAGTGTTCCCTGTCTGCGTGGACCCAGTCAGACATTCAGGGTAAATGCACTTACTCATAACTTTGGCTCAAGATATAAGTAGAACTGATTAGATCTTGACTTGCGCCCTACTACCCCCCAAATCCCAAGACACCAGTATGTTACTGAGCACTGAGGGGCTCAGTGCAGGGCTGCCTGTGTGCTATCTTGCTTGTGAGTGTTTCTGGGAGGAGTGGCCATTTTCTCCTTTCTTGTAACTGGATTTGTTTTCTCTCTCTCTCTGCTCATTTGTAGTCTATTATTTGCCAGGAACCCCCATGTGTGTTGTTTTAGCATTTCTGAGTGGTTCAGAACCATAATGGGGAGGCGGGGGAAGATGGGGTTGCTTCACCCTTTAGGAAAACTACAAATGTCTCCTTCTTGGTGTCAGCCTGGGCCTGAAAAGCCACCTTCACTGTTCCAGAACTAGTGACAGAAAAAGCTTGGCTGTGGGGGTGGGGGTGGGGAGGCTGTGGGGGCAGTGAGCCCTCCACTTTTCTGCTACCATTTAAAACCATCTGGGGGCAGGGAGGCAATTTGCTCAACCCTTCAACTCTGTGACCACACACATTCTCTAGAGATGTTGATTAGCTGCATAGGGGGGATAAATCTTAGAAGAGTTAAAAAGATATTCTCAGTTTTCTTTGTTTTCCCTCCACTGATTCTCCACAAGAAGGTGTTTGTGGTCTCTGTTAACCATGTCTCAGAATTTCCCTTGGGCTTCAATTTTTCCTCACAACTTCCCCTTGCTATTAGGAAATGCAGTTGCCTGAGGTGGCTTTTCTTTTCTTCCCCGGTCTAATTCCCCAGATAATCTGTGGGCCCATGTCTCACGGGGGAGGAAGGGAGGAAGAGAGGAAGAGATGGCTCAAGTCCTTCATGGGGTCATTCTTCTGACCCAGACAGTCCAGCCTCCTCAGCCCTGGTGCCGGGGGTGGTGGATGAGGGGAGGCCCAAACTCCTGACAAGACCTGCTGAGAATTGTACATATACAGGACAGAAAACCAGAGGACCTTTTCTTTTTCAGAATATTTCCCTGTTTTTTCTTCTTATTTTTTCCTCTGGTCAATAAACATAAGAAAGAGAAAATGAGACTGTGTAAGCCTAGGGAAAGTGAGGAAAAGCAGGATGGGAACCCATAACAGATAATAATGACCAACAACACATCACAGTTGATGGTGCTTTATGGCTTAAAAGCAATTTCATATCCTTTACCACAGCTTCTCACAGCCTGAAGACAACAGTGAACAGGTATTCTGGTGATCTTGGTAACCACAGACCAGGAACTGCAGGCCTGTAGTGGATGCTGTGGTCTGTTACTCAGATGTACCTGCAGGATAGAGGAACTCATTCCCCTGGCTGTGGGGAGTGCAGGCCACTGATGGCCACAACTGAGTCCCTCAGTGGGAATTGTCCTCTGTGGGTTCGATCTGCCTCACCCAAGATTTCATTCCCTTCCCGGGCCCTTGCTTTGATTCTGAACAATATTAAAGGACCATTCCAGCTCCAGGATACCCTATAGGATCAGCTGCATTTGAGTTCAACAAACGGGATTTTATTTTTGTACTGCTTTATTGACTATGCCAAAGCCTTTGACTGTGTGGATCACCACAAACTGTGTAAAATTCTTCAAGAGATGGGAATACCAGACCACCTGACCGGCCTCCTGAGAAATCTGTATGCAGGTCAGGAAGCAACAGTTAGAACTGGACATGGAACAACAGACTGGTCCCAAATTAGGAAAGCAGTACGTTAAGACTGTATATTATCACCCTGCTTATTTAACTAATATGCAGATAACATTATGTGAAATGCCAGACTAGAAGAAGCACAAAGTGGAATCAAGATTGCCAGGAGAAATATAAATAACCTCAGATATGGAGATTACACCACCCTTATGGCAGAAAGTGAAGAGGAACTAAAGAGCCTCTTGATGAAAGTGAAAGAGGAGAGTGAAAAAGTTGGCTTAAAGCTCAACATTCAGAAAATTAAGACCATGGCATCTGGTCCCATCACTTCATGGCAAATAGATGGGGAAACAATGGAAACAGTGGCAGACTTTATTTTTTTTTGGCTCCAAAATCACTGCAGATGGTGACCACAGCCATGAAATTAAAAGACGCTTGCTCCTTGGAAGAAAAGCTATGACCAACCTAGATAGCATATTAAAAAGCAGAGACATTATTTTAGCAACAAAGGTCCGTATGGTTGAAGCTATGGTTTTTCTAGTAGTCATGTATGGATGTGAGAGTTGGACGGTGAAGAAAGCTGAGTGCCAAAGAATTGATGCTTTTGAATTGTGGTGTTGGAGAAGACTCTTGAGAGTCCCTTGGACTGCAAGGAAATCCAACTAGTCCATCCTAAAGGAAATCAGTCTTAAATATTCATTGGAAGGACTGATGTTGAAGCTGAAACTCCAGTACTTTGGCCACCTGATGTGAAGAACGGCCTCACTGGAAAAGACCCTGATGCTGGGAAAGATTGAAGGCAGGAGGAGAAGGGGATGACGGAGGATGAGATGGTTGGATGGCATCACCAATGCATTGGACAGGAGTTTGACTAGGCTCCGGGAGTTGGTGATGGACAGGGAAGCCTGGTGTGCTGCGGTACATGGGGTCACAGAGTCAGACATGACTGAGCAACTGAACAGAACTGAACTGAAAACTGCATTTTCTTCACTCAATAACTCATCATGGTTATCTCCCCATATCATTGAATATAGACATACAGTCTTTAATGGCTGCAAAATATCCCATTGTACAGATATTTCTATTTACCCAACCTCTTATTGCTGAACATTAAGATATTTTCCAGTTATTTGCTATCAATTATAAACTTTTTGTTGAACATCTTTGTATATACTTCTTCTCCAAAGATGTCCAGCTATCTTTAGGATGAATTCGTAGAATGGCTCGATCAAAGGACACTGCCCTCCAGAAAAGTGGTAACAATTTACATTCCCACTTCAAGTATTGAGAAAATCCCCAAATCCAGCTGTCTCAGTTCAAACTCATGATGATCAAACTCAAATGGACAAGCAGCACTACAATCCTTCTACACATTCCTACATAGTTTGCTTTTCTGCTTTTTTAAGATAATTTTTTAAAATCTCGTGTCTCCTTAACCCTTCCACATCCCTTTCCTCTCTCACATGCCCAGCTGTTGTCCTGTTGTCCTGTTTTAGGTATGTCCAGTTTCATACCTAAAAAATTAGAAGCTATCTAGGGCAATGGGCTTTCCTGGTGGCTCAGATAGTAAAGAATCTGCCTGCAATGCGGGAGACCTCGGTTCGATCCCTGGGTTGGGAAGATGCCCTGGAGAAGGGAATGGCTACCCACTCCAGTATTCTTGGCTGGAGAATTCCATGGACAGAGGAGCTGGGCAGGCTACAGTCCATGAGATCACAAGTGTCAGACATGACTGAGCAACTAACACACAATAGTGCAACACTTCCCCCTCCTTTTTTTGAGCCACCCTGTGCAGCTTGAAGGATCTTCGTTCCCCAATCAGGGATCCAGATATTGAACTCAGGCCCATAGCAACAGAAGTGCAGAGTCCTAGCCACTGGACTGCCAGGGAATTCCTGAGGGCAACAAGCTTCTCTGTCCACCCCAAACCAACACAAGCACACACACCCACACACCATGCACTGTATACTGGAACTTGTTTTCTCTGTCTTCCTCCTTCACTGTGGCAAAGGGTTTATGTGTCTAGCAATGGTTAACACTTTCCTTGAACCACATCAGCATAACTACTCAAGGACTTCTTTTTTTTTTTTTTTTTTTTTTATAAATTTATTTATTTTAGTTGGGGGCTAATTACTTTACAATATTGTAATAGTTTTTGCCATACATTGACATGAATCAGCCATGGGTTTACATGTGTTCCCCTTCCCGGACCCCCCACCCACCTCCCTCCCCATCCCATCCTTCTGGATCATCCCATTGCCCCGGCCCTGAGCCCTTGTCACATGCATCGAACATGGAATGGTGCTCTGTTTCACATATGACAATACACATGTCTCAATGCCATTCTCCCAGAACGTCCCACCCTCACCTTCTCCCTCAGAGTCCATAAAATTGTTCCATGCATCTGTGTCTCTTATTCTGTCTCGCATATAGGGTTCAAGGACTTCTCTCCTGCAATATTTTCTTCCTCTGCTACACCCTCGTTATCATCTCTTTCTTTCTGTCTCCCAGATCATTCTCAAAAGCATAAAAAAAATCTTCTCATCTCCCATCTTGAAATACAAACAAATCAAAAATAATAAAATGAAGGAAAACTCTCTGTTTAGCCCGTTTCCTCCAGCCTTCACTCCATTCTCATGGGTTCCCTTCACAACAACCCAGAAAGAAAAATAGATACAGATCAATGTCTTATCATTCATCCACTAATTCAATAAGTATTTACTGAACATCTACTATTTGCCGGGCACTGACAGAAGAGAATGGTGCATGAGATAGACAAGGTCTCTATTCCCAAGAAACTTGAAATCCAGTGGCAGAAACAGATATAACCAGGGAGATTGCAATGGAAGCCAGTTAGAACAGAGAGACAGTGATGGGCTTGAGAGCAAGGGAGCTCAGATGGGCCCCTGCTCTAGAGAGGAGGGTCAAAGAATGGTGCTTTGAAACAACATATCTGATGCAGCCAACCATGCAAAGATCAAGGAGGAACTTTCCAGGCAGAAAAGAACAGTAAGCCCTGAAACTGTGAGGCAAGAAAGAACTCTGACATTTGAGCCACTGCAAGGGGACCACAGAGCAAGAGCAGTGCATGAAGAAAGGTTAGAAGGGTCCAGATGGGGTAAGTGGCAGTTTGAGGGTGGGAATGCACTATAAATTCTTTGGGAAAACATTGAAGAGTTTCAAGTAACATGCTTAGAACTTAGATTTTTTTTTTTTAATTTTCTTGAGCTAACCTGTGGAAATTGAGTTTTATGGGAATTCAAACAACCGGCTGGAAAATCATCTTTTTTTAAATTGAGTCAATTGAAACTCCAAAAATACAATGGTGTATTCATTTAAAAAAGATCCATCTCAAAAATGCAAAAATTCCATACTCATGACAGAGGTGAGTCCATCATCAAAGTCCTTGAATGGGTTATTGCATGCGAAGCCCACTTTTTTTTTTTAAACACTTTAACTTTATGAGAGGTGTTTTTTTTTTTTTTTTTTTTAAGGAAAAGGGAAAATTAGGTTTGTGCCTCTGGAAAAAAAATTTGGCCTGGGTTCTAAACAAACACACGAAAGATTCTCTAATCTTCTTAGATTCGTAAATGAGCTATTTCCTTAAGCACAGTTAGGAATGGCTTATTTTCTCAATTTTAAGTGAGTTTCTGAAATATATCATGTGACACAGAGGATAAGTGGAAACTAGAAGCTGCTCTTTCTAGGTCATGAATCATACCATCTTGCTTTTCTTCTATAATTTGCTGCTACTAATGTCCAAAATCTAAGACCACTGCCACAAATTAACTTACAATTCCTTACACAGGAAAAGGATATATGGCAACTCAATACTATAGGTGACTGTTTACATCATTCACATGGTGATCAGTTGGGAAATGCTTTGTGTATTTAAGATCCTCCTTTCAGAACTTTTGGATATCCATGTAATATGCCTTTAGGATAAAAAAAGCTGGGTATGGGAGCTGATCTGGATTTGTTTACAGATAGCTCAGTCAGTAAAGAATCTGCCTGCAATGCAGGAGACCTGGATTCGATTCCTATGTCGGGAAGATCCCCTGGAGAAGGAAATGGCAATCCACTCCAGTATTCTTGCCTGGAAAATCCCATGGACAGAGGAGCCTGGCGGGCTGCAGTCCATGGGGTCGCAAGAGTCGGACATGACTTAGTGACTAAATCACCACCACCACAGCTTAATACACATTTGTACTAAATATGCAAAAATATGTCACATATACACATGCATAGATGATTGCATCCCCCCAAACAACCACAGGTGAGGAACATTTTTCATGTATACACACACATTCTACTGGCGTTCTGGCTTCATCTTTCCCTTCCCTTCAGATTTTGTAGAGCTGTTTCGACTCCTGCATCTTCTAGGCTAATTATTCCAGAGGATTTAAACCTTTGGCCATTGAGGTTGTGGTTGGTGCTATTATGACTCTAAGATAAACATTTTCTCTCATTTCACAATGCTCAAGAGTTTCAAGGAAAAGTTTTAAATCCAAAGAAGTGTCACCAGGGCCCTCAGAACTCAGGGAAGACACTGCTTCTCCCTGTGTCACAAACACCTTGCCAAGTCATGGAATTCTGCCACCAACTTCTCCTTGTGTTGATGAACAGACATCTTTAGAGCAGAGGTGAAGGGGTACCTATGTACTTGGTGTCACAATCATTATAGAAATTGCTGGGGGAGTTTGGGGGAGAATGGATACATGTATACATGTGGCAGAGTCCCTTTGCTGTCCACTTGAAACTATCACAACATTGTTAATCAGTTATACTCCAATATAAAATAAAAAGTTTTTTAAAAAAGACATTGTTTGGGGGAGATTATGAGGTCAGATATATAGCTTCCCCACATTCCTGGCTCTTTCCTCTCCTTCACCCCTACCCTTCCTGGACTCGAAATGTCCCTTCTCAATTCAGAAAGGAAAACGACTGGCTGGCTTGCCCCCAAAGATGTTCTTACTGCATTTTCATTTCTCTGCTCTGATCTATTGACCTAAATGCTGGAGACACTTTCCTCTACCACCCACCAGCTTCTAACCATCACTACCTTCCTCGGTCCCTGGCTTATCTGTGAGAATCAGCTTTGCCTTGTTCATGGTCATTTCTGAGATGTTTTATTAAAAAGTAAAACCCCCTCAATCCTTCCTTTTTCTCTAAGCCAGCATTCCAACTGGGCTGGGAGGGGAAAGGTCAGCGTTTAGCCACCTCTTCCCTCTGAGACCTGAGATTTCATTCATTTCCCCTCCAGTTCAGGAATGCTCCCCCATGGCACTTGTGGCAGCAAACAGGTTTTATCTGCTTTGCTTCTCAAGTGTTTATTTAACTTGTCTCAGCCTTCTCTCTCTTCTCACTCAGTGAGAATGTTTTGTAAATTTGCATGGGTCATGCTTATCCCAATGTTAAAGAAAAAGGACACTAACTACCCTCCAGTGAATTCCCAACCTACTGCCCTCTTGGTCACCAGAAATGACCTCTCCTTTTCTTCTGGCTTTTAGTGAGCTGGGGCTGACTAAACGTGACTGTGTGCACCAACCACGCAGATTTTTCAAATATCTTTGGTGAGATAATTCACATATTTTAAGAAAAAGGTACCTCTGAGAATAGTTATCTTGACCTTTGGTTCTTTCAACAGTTATATATTTTTAGCAAGATGGTGAGCCTTTTCAATGAACTTGATCCTTTTCTGAAGAAATTGCTCAAAATATGCAGAACCCTTGATGCCACCTTCCCCAGAAGCACTAAAATCAAAGGTGGATCTGAGAACCTGTTTCTTTGTTATGTCACTCTTCATGACAAAATTTCTCTGTTTGTTTTGATTGTAAAACCTCTGTTGAATTTAAAATCACCTTTCCAACAACATGACTTTTCCATTTCTCTACCACTATGCTTAAGGCTTCTCTGGTGGCTCAGCAATAAAGAATCTGCCTGCCAATGCAGGAGATGCAGATTTGATCCCTAATCCAGGAAGATCCCCTGGAGAAGGAAATGGCAACCCACTCCAGTATTCTTGTCTGGGAAATCCCAAGAGCAGAAGAGTCAGACATGACTTAGCGAATTAACAACAACCACACTGTGTGTCTCTGAACCTAAACTTTTTTTCATTAGGCTAACTTTTTGAATCCTCATTCATTTAAAAATGAGAATCTGGTTTTCTGCAAAATCTCTACCTCGTAAAGAGTAAGGAATTTGTTTTAAATTAGAATTCACGTTTAGTGAGAAAAGACAAATCACACAGAACTTGATGTCTTCAAACAAGACTTTACACCAAAGGCAGCAAAGACCTAGATGCATTCCATGGTAGGGCAAGTGGAAATGTTCAAAGGAAGTTATGGGGACCTCCCTGGTGGTCCAGTGGTTAAGATTCTGTGCTTCCAATTTCGGGGCATGGGTATTGAGCCCTGCTCAGGGAACTAAGATCCCACATGCTGCGCAGTACAGCCACAAAATTAAATAAGTAAGTAAACTGGGGGGAAAAGTAAATTTAAAAAAATAGGAAGTTACCATATACTGGAAGAAGGAGGATTATAAGCAAATATAACTAAATGGAAATTTTTGTTTTTTAAAGTTTCAGAAAAGCTCCCAAGCAACCTGAGTTGGGTCCTATTTACAAAATACGCAGACAGGAGGGTCATTCGGCTGGTTCTAAGCCTGGCGAAGGATAAGGGCGTATGTGGCCCCTTTTGCCAAGTGAGACTAGACCAACTTTGCACACCACCCAAAATCCAGCTTTCTCCTGGGACCTCCAAGCATCACCCTCAGTCCACAGCCTCCCTCTCACCACCAGCCTAAGTGAGCTTTCATGGGGAGCGGTTGGGGATCTGCACTGCTCAACCCTGGCTGGCTGTGAACTTCTCACCCAAGGAACATTCTTATCCCATTAGGATGAAATCCACAGGGTTCAACAACTGAATTTCTCTATGAACACTGAATGTATACCAGGTGCCGGGGGAAGGGAGAGGACAGTGGGGATGCTGGGCTATACATGTGACCAAGTCCCCAATGATTTCCAGGCCCTGAGGGTCTAGCTGAGCAGAGATATGCTGGATAGGAAACCAAAAATAACACCAGATAGAATAATCTCAATGCAATCACAGTGCAAATTGCTCAAGGGACCCAGGGTGGAAAACAATTCATTCCGTGATGGGGAGGGGAGGAAAACGAAAGAGAATTTTCACAGCAGCGAATGGAAGGGGGCGTTTTTGGCTGAGAGAACAGCCTTGAAATGGAGCTTGTGTTTAGAGACCACTTTTTAATAGTCTGGCTTGGCTGTGGGGGAAATTCAATAATTCAATGGAGAATGAGACAGACGCAGAGCCACTACATGAAATCCTATAGTCGGGAGAGAGGGCAGTAAGTAAGCTCCATATAAGTTAGGCAAATAAAAGTATAAAAAAAAAAGTAAAAAAAGATTTTCCTGGCTAGTAAAATCTTTGGAATTATAGAAAGGAATCAGATAATAATAATAATTATAATAACAATGGTGATTAGTTTGTCAAGCTGGAAGTGGTTTAGGACATACATAGCCATTTAGAGCTGAAGGAACTTTAAAGACCATCTCTGCCAACTCCCTTATTTTAAAAACAGATGAGGAAATTGATGACCAGAGAAAAGTACATGCATACTCAGTTGCATGGACTGACTCTTTGCATGGACTGCTGTCCACCAGGCTTCTCTGTCCATGTTATTTTCCAGGCAAGAATACTGGAGTGGATTGACATTTCCTACTCCATGGGATCGAACCTGCATCTCTTGTGTCTCCTGCATTGGCAGGCAGATTCTTTAACCACTGCACCACCTGAGAAGCCTACAGAAAAGTCCCTTGTCTCAAATCCACAGCTAATTAGGGGCAAAGCAGGGTAGGAACACAGATCTCTTTCTTTCTAGACCTGGTCACTTTCCACTAAAATGTGTCAACCTGCACCCTCCTGGCTATTTTTCAGAGAAGAGAAAACAGTGAAACAGCAGCTGGAGTTTAAGAGGTTTGCCTGAAGTCCCAGAGCCAGTGGTGGCTCAGAGGGAACTCAGACCGAGGACATCAGAGACATCAAGCCAACACTCTCCTGTAAACATTCTTACTAAAATTAAACCCATTCACGAGGGGTGAAGCACGAGACAGAAGAGTGAGTGTGGTGATTAAAGCCCAAGAATGCATGTTTCTCCAATAGTGACCTGGGTAAGAAACACAGGGGCTGCAGGAGTCTGCTTTGCCTCAGCTGCCATCCGGCCCCACCACTTACAAGCCAAGCTGCAGGGAGCTCTCTTTCTCCACTGAGGGCTTAGCTGCAATATGGTTTAAATTAGACATTTCTTGCCCGAGTAGAACAAATCACTTAGGTTATACGCTGACAAAAAGGAACAGTCTGCATGCTTGGAAAGCTTAGGGGGAATTAAATTATGTGCTGTCACTTCAGAGTTGTTCCTCTGTCCTCTCCACCACCACCTCTCAATTGCCTGCAGGAGTCCTGGAGCCTTGCGTGCAAGCCGAGCCCTAACCCAGGGCTTAACATAAACTTCGGGTTCTCAGGTCATTGGGAAATAACAGGTATATCCGGCTGGGTCTTTTGTGCTTGTCTGCACGCAAATTAAAAGCTTGTGCAAAGCTGAACTCCTTGGAGCCTCTGGCTAGGGAGAAGGCCTGATGCCTTGGAAGAGAATTCTCACACGATCTCTGTTTTTCAGGGAATGGGGGTGGAGGGTTGAGCTTGCTTATGGGAAATTCACACCTCTGGGCAGCTGAGCTCAGAAGGGGCGGGATGTGGAGGTGGCTTTGTGCCAGCTGGTCTGCTGGGAGCAGGAGTCTGAAGGACCCCATGTCAGAGCTTTGAAAGGGGGTAGATCTTGTAGATTTCAGGGAGGGGAGTAGAGGTGGATGAGCCAATGCCTACGCTTCCTGGCTGGTGTCAACAGTGGCAGGACCCTTGGAAGGCCAGAGTTGTGTGGGGAGGGGCAGAGGAGGGGCCGTGTAACTAAGGGAAGGACCCATGCACCAAAAGCTGTCACCTCAGCACCCCACCTCCTTCACTCTTGAGGACCCCATTACAATTCAGCTTTTTTAAAAAGAAAAAAAAATTTATTTTAAATGTGGGCCATTTTCCACGTCTTTATTGAATTTGTTATAACATTGATTCTGTTCTATGTTTTTGTTGTTGTTGTTGTTTTTGACTGAGAGGCACGAACCCCTGAATTGGAAGGTAAAGTCTTAACTACTAGACCACCAGGAAATCCCTACAATTCAGCTCTGAAGCCTCCAAAAGGCTGGTTGGAGTGGGAGAAGTTGTCCACTCTGTCCCTGTGCTTCATCTGATAGGAACTAGCGATGTTCATGTCTCTTGCTCTTAGGGTTTTGCTTACCTGGCCTGGCTGGGAGGTTGCAGGGCACCTCTGGGATCTGGTCGACCGGAATTCACATTTCAGCTCAGCTACCACAGGAGCTGCGTGGCCTTGGCTGATAATGCCAACTCCTCCTGTCTTGCTTTATTTGTCTGTAGGAAAGGGATTATGGTTAATAGTTACCTTAGAGGGTTGGTTGTGAAGGATTAATAAAATGATTCATGTCAAGTGCTTGGCACTCCGCCTGGCTCAGAGTGCTCAATAAACGGTAGTTCTTCCATTGTTAGTAGTACATTATTACTATTACCATTGTTATTACTGGCAGAGCTGCTAATGAAAGAGCTGCTGTGATCTCAGGATGTGGCTCAGATGCCCTTCTGGCCCCACACCTGAGCAGGAGCTCCCCATGCCCTTCCTCTGAGCCACGCTCTCCCGGTCGCTGACTCAGATGTCACCTGGGCTCCTGGCAGCAGAGATGTGGGTACCACTCTGCCTCTTTCTTCTGGCCCTGCTTGAGGGTTAAGGTGCACCATCCCCACTAGACCCATCGTCTGGGGGTGGTACCTCTGTGATAGCCCAGCTGTTTAGAAGTGCCCACATGTGTCTCTGGGGCTTTCCTCTGAAAATCAGTCACTGAGGCGTGTTTGCCTCTGAAATTTACCCTCACTGCCACCAAATTCCTACATCAAGACCATAGTTCTTTAGATATTAATACTTCTGGATGGATTTTTCTCACAAGAAAAATCATACATTTGAACTGAGACAGTGATTCTCAAAGTGTGGCCAGAGGACTTCTTGGGAGGGTAGGTGGTCCCTGCGATGCTTTCAAGAAATCCACAAGGTTAAAACTATGGTCATAAGGTAGTCTTTGCCCTTCTCCCCATTCTTCTCTCGCAAGATCACCAGGGGTCTTTCAGGGGCTACCTGACATTCAATATCACTACAGATTGGTTACAGCATTAGATATGAGTATTCATCTGTCTTCTATTAAATCAGAAATTAAAGGGACTTGTAAAATATGTAAAACAATGCCACTCCTACTAAATATTTTTTGTTTTGGAAAACAGAGATATTTCCTAATATGCTATTTCTGTAAACATGTTTTAGGTTAATTATTTTTTAATGAATAAATTTCATTTCTAAAGTTGTAAATGTGTGCATGCATGCTCAGATGCTCAGACATGTCCGACTCTTTGCAACCCCATGGACTATAGCCCACCAGGCTTCACTGTCCATGGAATTTAGATAAACTTAGATGAAGCAATAGCTCTTTGGTTTCTGTAACATTTTTTAAGAGTAGAAAGAGGTCCTGAACACGAAACATTTGAGAAACACTGAGCTAAGATTTTGGCATTGGGACCAATGAAGTCATCAGTTTGCTCACTTGCTTCTAAATAAAACTGTCATTTCTGGGAGTCTGGAATAGTGTGAATTTTATAGTAAGTTCAATATAATGCATTTGAATGTAGCAGATCTAGTCATGAAGCCCATGTGGAGGCTGCATTCCAGCCACTGTTTTAACGGAAAATTTTTCAAAACCCTCCCAAGACTGGATTGTAAATTACAGAGACTGAACTGTGCAGGACAGGTAGCAATTTTCCCCACTAGGAGAGGAGAGAGCAGATCTGAACTGCATCTCCCACGGGGACCAAGATGGCTTTTCCGGTTGGAGTCCTGGCCTCCTGGAGGAAGTCAACTCTCCTGGGGGAGTGGGGAGAGGCTTGGGATCACCCAGGTCATTAACAGGCATGTGGGTGCCAGGGAAGTGTATACACACAGTGTAGAGTCAGAAGGGAGGGGCTGCTGTACAGTTCATGACATTGGCAATCAGTTAACGAGTGTTGACCGCTGTGGTCTGGATGGGCTTTGGAGCCTGTAGACCTGAGTATAGATCTTGACTCCTAGAGATTGTCATACTGAGTGAGTGAGACAGAGAAAGAGAAATATCATATGATATCCCTTATATGTGGAATCTAAAAAAAAAAAAAGATACAAATGAACTTATTTACAAAACAGACTCATTGACTTAGAGAATGAATTTAGGGTTACAAGAGAGGAAGAATAGGGGGAAGGAATACTTAGGGAGTTTCGGACGGACAGGTACACACTGCTGTATTTAAAGTGGATAACTAACAAGGACTTACTGTATAGCGCAGGGAACTCTGCTCAATGGTATGTGGCAGCCTGGATGGGAGGGTAGTTTGGGGGAGAATGGATACATGTATATGTATGGTTGAGTCCCTTTGCTGCTCACCTGAAACTATCACAGCATTGTTAACCGGCTATACTCCGATATAAAATAAAAAATTAAAAAATGACTTGCAACCTGTAAGACTTTTGGCAAATAGTTCATCGTGTGTGAACCTTAATCCTCTTATATGTAAAGCAGGCTAATGATGGCTATACATTTAGGATGATTGGGAGAAGCAAATGAAGTTGTCAAGCACTGAATACAGTGCCCGGCACTTGGAGGGAAAATTAACTCTCTCTGTCCCAATTTGCTTTGCAGTGTTCGGCACTCTAACAGACTAGAGGAGAGTGAGCCCTGGCCCGACCTCACGACCACAACATCAGAGAGGAGGATCGTCCTCCCGTTTCACTGGGCACAGAGCTCTGAATGTGGCACTCAAAATTGTTGGAGTGGTTATTCCGTGTTAAATGAAATGACACTTGTAATCTGATTTTCACCTCTCTGAGCTGCCTCCGGGAGCTGCAGGTATGATACCCAGAGCCCAGCAGGTGAAGGGCACAAGGATTCCCACTGTTTCAGAGCCCGTCATGTGTTCTTAAATGGGATGGAGATTTCCATTTTACCCCGGAGCCCCAGGTATTCCATGAGGTAACCCGGTGACCTGGGAGCTCAGGTGAGTGTATCAGATGCTCCCTGTAACCGCGGACAGAGCTGGGAGCCTGGTAAGAGGCACCAGCTGCATCTGAAAACAGGTGATGGTGCATGCTGCCAAGGCTCCGAATCTGAGAAGTCCTGACTTCCTTCTGTAATCCAACCTATAAAACAAATAAGCCACAGGCTGACTCAGCACAATAGTTCAAGGAAAGAAGAAGATTAGTCACCACCACAGTACAGACGACTGAATTCGACTTTCCACTGTGGCCAGGGGAGCGTTTCCTCCCAGGCAGTTAACAAGGAAGGGCAGAGAGACTCCTTGCCCAGCCTTCTGGTCCGGGCTCCCCAGATGGCCTGAGCTTCTTCAGTGCAGCTGTTCGACGTTCTGGGTGCTTCAGGTCTGAGCCACAGTCCACTTTCACCTAGACCTGTACTGGGAGGAATGTAGGTGGTCTCTTCTGGGGAGCCAGGGAGCATGGCTTCATTCATGCCAACCACGGAGGGCCCATGACAGCACTCCCTTGGGTCCTCTCCTGTTTGCACTGCGTGGACTGTCGTTTTCTTAACTCTCCCTGGCAGCGATGGCCCAAGTGCTGTCCCAGAGTCTCTGCTCTGTGGGAGGGACTGGCCCAGAGCCTGGCTTGGAGGAAGGCACCCGGCACGGCCTCCTCCGAGATCTTTTGGGAGCATGGCATCCTCCTGCCTAAAGAACTGCCTCTGCTCTGAGGGTCCTGAAGTGGAGCGTGTCCATCTGGGTGAGGTGAAACAAGTTGAGGAGGAAGTACTGCATGGCTCCATCTGGGAGCTGGAGGAAAACGCAAATTGGCTGTTGATGCTGAGCCCTTCTGCCAAGAGCAGATGGCTCTGAGGTTGGCCTTTTCAGGCAGCAGCAAATGGCTTCCCTCAGAGTAATGATCATAACTGATGCGTCTGAGCCCCTCCCCGATACCAGGCACTGTTCTTTCAAAAGCTGTACATGTATTAGCTCGTTTAGTCCTGATGTAGGTACTGGCATGGTCTCTGTTTTACCCAAATGTGAACTGGACCCAGAAAGCGATTTGCAGCAGCTAAAGTCACTCAGTTATGACTGGTAGAGGCAGACTCAGACCCTGGCTGGCTCTGGAGTCGGGGGCTACTGACCGCCATGTTTTGCCTCAGAAAGAAAAGGAGGCCATGGTTGTTGTCACCTTAGGCTTCAAGGAGGTTGCAGGTGGTTGGGTGAGGGTGTGTCACCCCAAAGCGTCACACTGAACCAAGCAGGCTATGTTTATCTCTGTGAGGTCCAAGTCCTTGCGTGACTCTGATTTTATTGGACAGGAATAAGGGCATAGTACTAGTAGCAACAATAATAAATAACGGCTAGCTTTTATTGAGAACTCTTTGCCATCAGCTGTGCTAATTGGTATCCTCACAATATCTCATTTAATAATCACAGTGACCCCCTGTGGTTGGGATATTATGATCCCTCTTGTACAAATGAGGATACTTGGGCTAAGAAGAGTTAACTACCATGGCCAAGGTCACTGCTTATAAGTCAGAGAGCTGAGCCTCACAACCAAGAGTGCCTGGCTCCAGAAGCCAAACTTCTAATGATGTGTTGTGCTGGCTTTATTGCTTTTAATCTACTCTGGAGGATTAGACAAGCCTAGAAGGCTTTTTGGGCCTGTGCCCAGGGGCTGTAAAGAACTGTCATCATCTTGGAGGGGACATCGAGGCACGCTGAGGTCACTCTCCCACCCTGGCTTCTGTGATGTCTTCCACAGAGATATGGAAATCCGAAATGCTTCCCTCTAATGTCTTAACAGCTTTAATCTGGGGATTTCCCTCATCCATCAAGAAGAGGAGATGCCAGTTCTTTAAAGTAAAGAACAGATCTGAAAGACAAATAATCTTTTTGTTTTGTTTTCATTCTACATTTGCAAAGCTAAATTAAAGCAATCATTCTTTATAGAAGGAAAAGTTTTTTGGCACATGCTGCTGGGTACAAAACCCCAGGTACTAGATGCAAACTGGCTGTCTTTTTGGAAGACAAGGAGGGGTAGCAAGACCCTTTAAAATGCATACTCCTTCGGTTCAAGATTCTCCACTGGGAAAACATTTGCGAATGTATAGAGAATTGCACAGAAAAGTGAAGTCACCATAATGGAGCCTCAAATAAGTTGGAAAGAACACAAATGGTCATCGAAGAGAAATGGCTAAATAAATTATGTTACAGTCATATTACACAGTAGTTTAAAAGCATGCGGTAGGTAGATCTACATGTTCTGTTGAAGTCGCCAAGACAATTGTTACGTTGAAAAAAATCACTGAACAGTAATTTTAGTATGATCTCATTTGTATTAAAAATACATGCATATGTACAAGCATATGCTGTACATAAATGGAAGACACATGGTTCTCGCGGCTGCATCTGAGAAGCGGTAGGAGCATGGGCTTTCCTATTTCTCTGCATATTCTTATATATTGATTGAATCTTTTGCAACAAGAGCCTGTTTATATACTATGTGTGTGTGTGTGTTTTAAGAATTTATATCTGGTCAAAACTGAAAAATACTATATACAAACTGTAGAATATTATAACATGCATGAGTGCTAAGTCGCTTCAATCATGTCTGACTCTGTGTGACCTTATGGACTGCACTGGGCCAGGCTCCTCTGTCCATGGAATATTCCAGGCAAGAATACTGGAATGGGTTGCCATTTCCTATTCCAGGAGATCTTCCCAACGCAGAGATTGAACCCATGTCTCTTAAGTCTCCTACATTGGCAGGTAGGTTCTTTACCAATAGTGCCACTTGGGAAGCCCTAATATACAGTAATTACTGTGTATGCATAATAATGTAGATATATAATATAAACCAAAGTCCAAAGATTTTTGTCACAGAAGTAGTCCAGAGTGGGCCAGTGGTCACTTGGCCACTAGACTTGTTTTCCCCATATTACTTTCCAGCTTTTGTTCTGATTCCTGGGCCTCAGAGGCCACAAGAGTATCAACATGGCCTCCATGGGCTGGAAGCTTCAAAATGTATTTAATGGAAATAAATGTAAAATCTCATATTTATTTATTTTTTTTTAAATCAATTGCACAAGTGCAATGAGAGACTCAGAATGGTATTATGTCTTAAGATAAAAGATAAAGACCTTAATTTATCACAAGCTTAGATACTTTAAAATAGCCCTAAAACTTAGTTTGCATTAAAAGAAACACTGCGTGATTGGTGGGAAGTAACCACAGCTCTCAGGGTTGGACAAGATCTCATCTTTGGGGTATTGTGTTTAGTTTTAGGTACATCCCTAGCCATATTGAAGAGCTGCTAAAGCAAAATCCCATGAAGAAAACCAACTTCTATACTGATGACATAAGGGCTGAGCTTTCTTGGCTATGGGTTCCAGGCAAAAAGCATCTATCTTGGGGCTTCCCTGGTGGCTCAGTGGTAAAGAATGTGCCTGCCAGTGCAGGAGACACAGGTTTGATGCCTGACCCAGGAAGATCCCACATGCCTTGGAGCAACTAGCCTGGGAGCCACAAATTCTGAGCCCATGTGCTGTAACTACTGAAGCCTAGAGCCAGTGCTCTGCAGCAAGTCTAGAGCCAGTGCTCTGCAATAAGAGAAGCCACAGCAATGAGAAGCCTGCGCGTTGCAAGTAGAGAGTAGCCCCGACTTGTTGCAACTAGAGAAAGCGCATGTAGCAATGAAGACCCAGCACTGCAAAAAATAAATAATATTTTTTAAAAAGCATCTATCTCATTTGCTGATTTATTATTATTATTATTTTGGATTATCCTTCAACCCCTTCAATGAAGTGAAGGACAGAAGCAGGATACCTGAGGACAGAGGGGCCTCTCACCTTTTGTTTCCTAGCATGTTCTCCCTACCCTCATCTCTCTTTTTCTGAAAAGAGACTTAGCCCTTTGGCCACAGGGGTGGCCTGATGCCAAGATGGCACAATGGAGTCCTTCCAGGGGCCTGAATAATGACCCTGAAAATGACACGTTCTCTTCTTTGGGGAGTGGTTAATTTGAGGCTGCCCATGGCCAGCTTTCCTGCTACGTGAAGAGAGTATATGGGACGAAGCCCAAGCAGAGACCAGCGTACTCGACAGTGGGAGAGCAGCCCCAGGTCCTTCCATCCTGTGAGGTACCACCTTTATCCTTTCCTTCATGTGAGCCAGTGCATTCCCATCCTGCTTAAACAAGCTTAAGCTGGATTTCTATTCTATGGAATCAATATAATACAAGGTATTTTAAATCTCTTCTTGGAACTATCTCTCCAGCTTCGCTGTTCTTTTGAAAGTTATCTGTACCAAACAATTCAAATGTGAGTTTATGGGTGGGCAAAATCCCCATATTGTGTGTCATTGACTGAAAGGAGATCCCTGGGCCTTAGGCACTGGCTTTGAGAAACTGATAACTTAAGAGTCTGGTGTGGATTTTCACTAGAGTGAGGGCTCCACCATGAGCTGCGTCAAGGGTACCCGCAGGCCTCTCTGGATTTACCCTGAGTCTTCATCAGGTACCAGATGGGCCTTCCAACAGAGGTCCACATCAAAAAGCCTGGGAGAAGCCAAAGCCCAGTGTTACCATAGCCAGTCTTTTTGGCTTGTCATAACTGATAAGGCCTATCTTTCTGATAGCATTTACCCAGCTGGATCTTCTGCCTTTTAAAATCTTGTCCTGCAACAAGAGCTGAGTCCAGGGCATCATGGCTTGAAGGGTATGTTGAACTATTTGCTGTGGCAGGCAGGTATGTATCTAGTTTATCTAAAAGCTATATAGGAGGTCTTAGGAACAGCTCTGTTTTGTAGTTTTTAAGATAGGTATTTACTTGGTTTAAAAGCACCTCCATTCCTCTGATTCTGGTAGAAATACTATGATAAAAGCTTTCAGGAACATTGCCAGCTCAAAATTGGTAGTAGCCCATACACAATTTTTGTCTACTAAATTCAAGTCTAATGAGAGACTGATACCTGCAGCAGTCTTCAATTATTAGACAAGGGTCTTGCTAAACCTAGATATTATAAGGTTGCTATGAAATTCATTTCAAATGATATATATACCAACAGAGCCCTGGGAAACCAATTCCTATTTACTCAGTCGCTCAAAAACTAACTTTATTACAGAACTGAGTACCCCATACTAAAGTATGAATTCATTTCCAGAGAACCTCTCAAAAGCTACTGAATGGAGAATTTTACAAAAAGGCATTTTCTTATCAGGTAAGATATTTTAATGTTGGTTTCAACCGTTCAAAAAGTCAAACTGGTAAGAAGTCTCTTTATTTTTTTTTAGACTTTAACCAGTTATTTCAAAGTCAGCTATGAAGAACAGTCCACAGGCCTCCTTCATTCAAAACCAATTTACCTGCAAAAGATGAGCATACTATTTCTTTAGAATCCTCAAGATTCAGTTCTCTAAAACAAATCTCCCTGCCCTACCCCCACCAAAACCCCCAGAAATTATTTTTAAAAATTCTTCCAGCTGATTTTTTTTTAAAGGCAGGCAGGAAAGAATACATTTGTGCCTTTTATCTGAGGCTTTTCAGCATAAACGAGTATGATGGAGCTGGAGTGCATCTTCGTGGGTTCAAATCCTGGCTCCACCTCTTACTAGCTAAAAAGGGAGAATGGGAGAGTAGAGAACCACCTCACTTCGCCCAGGGAAGCATTTCAATCATTTACTTGGAAAAAGAAATCATTTAAGGTTATACTGTAGATTGTAAATGTATGCGTGTGAACTTGTGTAAATCACATAACCTTTCTACCTTTCTGAACCCGTTTCCTCATCTGTAAACTGGCACACAGTAGAGATTCGCAGCACCGGTAAACCTCAAAGCACATGGCTGTTAACTTGGTAAGCGCCCAACTTCTTTACTTACTCTTGATAACCCCCGAGGCTCGGAAGCACACTTCCTACCTGAATAACTACCATTCATCCCCCGGCTCGCCCTTTCCCCAACCTTTCGGAAAAGATCTTTTCTCTCCAGGGTCTTTAAAATACTTTGTACCAGCCGGCTGGAAATGGTGCTACGCCTTGGGCTTCCCCTTGGGTAGGAGAGTCCCCGTTCAGGGCGCGCGCGCGCGCGCCCAGACCTGGCCTTAGAGTGGTGTCTCGGGAGGGTGCGGCTGTGCGTGCGCCGCGGAGGGTGGTGGCGGTCGGCATCCCGCCCTCGGCCGCCGCCCCCGCCGCCGCCTCGGCGTGTCAGGTGCCGTGAGAAGCGCCGAGGGATATG
Source organism: Giraffa tippelskirchi (assembly GCF_054371585.1). NCBI lineage: Eukaryota > Metazoa > Chordata > Mammalia > Artiodactyla > Giraffidae > Giraffa > Giraffa tippelskirchi. The sequence goes on from NC_137278.1 coordinate 81,415,804, forward strand.
ACTAGAGCCGACTTTCCAGAAGCAGCGCACGCAAGGCACAGCTCCGCACGCAAGGGGGAGGCGACAGCAGAAGAAACTTTTCAACCCAATAAAGTTCGCAGGCGCTCGGAGATTGGCCTCCTCCTCCTCCTCCCACCTCCCTCTCCCACCGGAATCTTCAGAGCGCCCTCCCTCCCCTGTTCTCCGCAGGCTTCGTCCCAGCTCGGCTCTCCGCCGGGCGCCCCGGGTCTCCGACGCGGCCAGCTTTGCCCCGCGCTCTCCAGTGGGCGGCGCCACCTGGAGGAGTTTCTACGCGGGAAACCTTCAGGCAGCTTCGGCGCGCCAGCGCTGGCCTTTGTGTGCCAAGGAAGTCGGGGGCCCCGGGGTGGGGAGCTGTGTCTTTCAGGGCTTCTTGATCTCGCTGCCCAAGGTGGAAGGAGAACTTTGCGCGCCAAAGGGCCTGACCTGATGGGTCGATATGTTTGCGAGAACGTTAAAATAAAATACAAATAAAGCAACTCGGGATGCAGTAAGGCAAACCCTTCACCACAACCAAGTTTTCTTTTCCAAGCTGACAGATTTCCTTTCCCGGTTAGGGCGCCCGAGGATCTCGAGCGATTTTCTCTCGGGGAAGGAAGCTCAGGGCACGGAGAGGGTGGAGAGGTTGTGCGCTCGGGGCGTGGAGCGCGCTGCCACCGAGAGCGCAGGAGTGGTGCTCAGGTGGGGTCCCGAGCGCGCGTCCAGAGAAACTGCGGCCTCGATCGCGAGTGGCTGTGAGGAAGAGTGATTTGGCGCAAACGAAAAGTTCTCGCCGCCGCTTCCAGGAAAGCCACCAGCTACTGCTCCAAGGCCGTCGGGGCGCGCCAGGACTGCCTCGCGTGACCACCAGCGCGCGGTGATCCCAATTGTAGTCCGAGAGGCCTGTTCTAGGGCACCCCGCCTCCCCCCGCAAGCCCCGCCCCCGCCAGGTCGGGTTGCCTCCTCCCCACTCACAGACCTTAAAAAAGAGAGAGAGGCGGGATGGCGCGCTTTACTCTCCAGAGTGACTGTGCAAACCGACCACGCCTCTGCGACGCTAGCTATCAGAGCCTTGCGGGGGGCGTGAGGGCTGGCAGTTGACTCCATTCGTCGACCCACAATCGCAACCCACACGCGGTGAGAAAACCCTGACTTTGCCGAGGCTCAGGTGCAGCGAGGCTCGGCAAAGAAAACTCCTTTCTGTGTCCCTATCCCAGTCCGAGCGCCCCCGGCTCTGACGACCCCTAGAGACTCCAGGGTGGGCACTGAAGTTCCCAGAGCTGGCAACAGGTGCCCAGGGCGGGCCTCCGATTTTCTGGAGACACTGAGATTGCGGTCTTGAACCCCACAAGGGCCCCAGTCCGTTCTCCGAGCGCTGCTGGAAACCGCGCCTCCTGGCAGGTCAGTGTGTCAGCTGAGCCGCCTTCCTGCGGCCTCTTGTGATGCGCGGGTTCTCACAGATCAGAAGTGGTGGGCGTCGCAGGGGCCGAGGTGGTAGGCATTTAGAGGGAACTGAGCGCCACACCTTGATGCCCGCTGTGTTGTCCTTGAATTGTAGGAACCGTTACGCGGCTGGGGTGGGGTCGGGGGAATCGGGTCATAGAGAGGCGGAAACACGACCCTTTCCATCGCTTTTTGGGGAATGGGGTTGGGATGGCAAGAGGTGTGTTCAACAGCTTCTTCAGTGAGCTAGCCCGGATCTGACCTACGCGCTACCTCCTGCCTACCCAATAGTGCACGGTAGCCCGAGGCAGGTGGGTAGGAGCTTGGGGCGCCCTCTTCTTTCTCTGCCTACCTGAGTGTCACGCCTTCGCCCTTCTCTCCCCAGCATGGCCACCGGCCTCAGCCCGGACGATCATTTGTCGCCGACCCTTCTGTCGACCCAGCAGACCATGCTCCTTCTGCTGCTCTCGGTGCTGGCCGCAGTGCACGTGGGCCAGTGGCTGTTGAGGCAGCGGCGGCGGCAGCCGGGCTCCGCGCCCCCGGGTCCCTTTGCTTGGCCGCTGATCGGAAATGCGGCATCAATGGGCTCGGCGCCGCACCTCTTGTTCACACGCCTGGCGCGGCGCTACGGCGACGTCTTCCAGATACGTCTTGGCAGCTGCCGGGTGGTGGTGCTGAACGGCGAGCGCGCCATCCGCCAGGCTCTGGTGCACCAGAGCGCGGCCTTCGCCGGCCGGCCTCCCTTCGCCTCTTTCCGCGTGGTGTCCGGTGGCCGCAGCCTGGCTTTCGGCCAGTACTCGGAGAGCTGGAAGGCGCAGCGGCGCGCGGCGCACAGCACGATGCGAGCCTTCTCCACGCGCCAGCCCCTCGGCCGCCGGGTCCTCGAGGGCCACGTGGTAGGCGAGGCGCGGGAGTTGGTAGAGCTGCTGGTGCGCCGCAGCGCGGGCGGCGCCTTCCTAGACCCGCGGCCGCTGACCTTGGTGGCCGTGGCCAACGTCATGAGCGCCGTGTGCTTCGGCTGCCGCTACAGCCACGACGACGCCGAGTTCCGCGAATTGCTCAGCCACAACGAGGAGTTTGGGCGCACTGTGGGCGCGGGCAGCCTGGTGGATGTGCTGCCCTGGCTGCAGCGCTTCCCTAACCCCGTGCGCACTGCCTTCCGTGAATTCGAGCAGCTCAATCGCAACTTCAGTAACTTCGTCCTAGACAAGTTCCTGAGGCACCGCGAAAGCCTCCGGCCCGGGGCCGCCCCCCGCGACATGATGGACGCTTTCATCCACTTGGCGGGGGCTGACTCTGGCGATGGTGGCCCGCGCCTGGACGAGGACTACGTGCCGGCCACGGTCACAGACATCTTCGGCGCCAGCCAGGATACTCTCTCCACCGCGCTGCAGTGGCTGCTCATTCTCTTCACCAGGTAAAGCCTCCAGGAGGCTTGGGTCGGCCTTCCTCCCTCCCTCTGTAAAAGGTGGAGTGGAATTAGAATATGCTGAGGTCGCGACTAGCGCTCAAGGAGGGTTTGGGGTTTCGCTGCAGGTTCCCACCTCTCAAAGCTGAGACCGCGTCCAGAAAGCGCGACTCTGCAAGGCACTGTGCTGGCCGGGATGCGTAGTGCACGCTCCACCCAACCGCGCCGGGACGGCTCGGCATCGCGATCTTGTAGCTCACCGCTCCGAGGGGGGATAAATTTGTGTGAAACCACTTGGAATAGCAAGATTAAGTGCCCAAGATCATCCCCCGATCTCCCACATTGGCGCGGAGAAGCAAAATTGGAAACGTTCCGAAGGAAAGGGCAGCGTAGTAAAAAAAAAAAAAAAAAAAATATGTTAAGTAAACACGCCTAATCGGCTCGGCTGGTCTTCAGCGCTGACTGGAGGCCGCCTGGCCCCCGAGCCAAAAGCCAACCGCCCTTCAAGGCTTTGTATCGCGACATAGCTAGTGTTCGGCGGCGGAGCTCAAGGACCGATAATCCAAAGCTTTAGGAAAGCAACCAGAAACCAGCGGATTGTGCTGGGCGCATAAAACCGCCGCTCTAGGCGTAGAGGTGTAGGTGTAAAGAATAGGAGAAGCCGTAACTTGAGCGAACGCTGAGCTGCATCTGTTATAGAAAGGGAAGCTGAGTATCTGCAAGGCACCTGCTAACCTCTCGGATCCCTGGGCTCAGCTGGGTTAGTTGGTCCCCAGCCGCGGACCTCTGCTAAATTTGTACACGCACGAATTAAACATGTCCCTGGTATCCCCAGCTCAAGCAAATATAGCATAAATTTTACACAGGTCATAGTTGTATTAAAAGATGAGCCGTTGATTTACATGGGCGGCCGATATTTTATCTGGCATTCTTACCCCAGAGGCAAATGTCTCATTCAAGGCAAGTCTTGATTGCTTTGAGAGACAAGAAATCCTGGTTATGCCATCTGGCGCACAGGTAAGCGGTAGGGGAAGCTGGAAGGTAAAAACAACTTCTTTCGTTAGAATCCACTGCATCGGAATCCTGTATTTCCTTAGATACTGCTTTCACAATTTGGGGGGGGGTATATTTAAAATCGCTTTTCAGTATTAATATCATGGAAACACATATGGAGGAGGGGCAGAAATCGCATAATGAGAGTCAATAATAGATCAAGAAGAAGACAATTCCAAAATGGGATCAATAAATCCTTGGCTTCCCCGGATGAGCGTGTTATCTTTTGAAACTGCTTTCTTTCTTTTTTTCACCAGAAACCGAATTGTAAATGGTTTTCGGTGTATCCCAATTGGGCAGCAAATGGGAAGAAAACAATTTGGGGGTCACTTTCAATTCACGCTAGCTGATGAAAAGTTCTTCTTTTTAGTGAAAAGACAATATGATGTGGTTGGCAAATTTCATTTCCTATTTTTTATGTAACTTATGGAAATACAGCTACGCCCATTCATTTATGTATTGTCTATGGCTGCTTCCACCCCATAGCACAAGCTGGGAGGTAAGAGGGTTTGATCCACAAAGCCTAAAATATTTACAGTCTGGCCCTTTATGAAAAAAGTTTGCAACCCTCTGAAAAATCACCCATAATGTCATCACAGGCACACTTAAATATTTTTTTCAAAGTTGCAATAATTACACATTTTTTTTTACTTCTGACATTTCCACTTACTATAGTGGCCATTTCCCTGTCTTTTAAACTTTATTTTAGTAATTTTTTACTACATAATTTTAGTAATCTTTATGGCTATATATTTTGCCATAGTAATAGATCATTATATACAATCATTGCTCATGTTTGTTTAAACATTTCTTTAAAGAGTGATCTATTTTAAATGTTTCTGCTACATTTTAATGTTTCAGCTATATTTAAAATTTTAGCTATTATGGTTACTTTTTTGTACCTGCTATGTTATTTCCTGAAAATAAATTTCCAGACATGGATCACTGGATTTTAAAAGAGTGGGGAAGAGTTACCCTTACAGATCTTGCTTTGTAATAAGATTTTGTTTTCCAAAAGGATTGTACTAGTTTTATCGGCAACAGTGAATAAATATTACAGTCTGTACCATAATCTCATGAAGAATAGGGATTTGCTTTTAAAGTTAGAAGATATGTACCTTTATCTATCAGGATACCAATGATCTTTGTATAAAATGAGAACATTGTGTTCTCTGGAATTGTCTAGGGAAATGAAGAAAAAAAGAATTCACTTTCAGGGTTACATTTTAATTTTTGTGGACCCCAAGTGCTTTTGCCTTTGTAGATGCCTTACTCCATAAAATTTTTTTAAATTAAATTTTATGACTACATTCATTGGTATAAAGATTAGCATGTTAAAATTATAAAACATTTTCATTGGCTTAAAAGCTTTTATTCTTCTGATTTTAAAAGAAATGAGTTTTCATGAGTTCCTAAAAAGTACTGTATGTCCTGGCACCTCCTGCTATATCCAGTGGAGAGAAGTCGTCCTTACCCTTGTCGTGCTTTTTCAGGCTGAGAAAACTTAGATCCTTTTTTGACTTATGATGGGAAAGAGAGTTTGAGCTGCATGAGACTTATTACAGGAAATATAGCTGTTACACTCCATCTTGTAATGCAGTGATAAATCAGGAAACTGTTTTAGATTTTTTTTTTTTTTTTTGCTGGAAATGTTAATTCAATTACTGATTCAGATAGCCAGTTTAAAGAACGGTGGTATAAAAATAAATTGTAGTGGGTTTTCTAGATGAAAGAAGGATCAGTGTTCCTCACTGATTTTCTCTCTCTGCCCTTAACACCAAACAGGTATTCCGAAGTGCAGGTGCGGTTACAGGCAGAACTGGATCAAGTGGTGGGTAGGCACCGGCTGCCCACCCTGGAGGACCAGCCCCACCTGCCCTACGTCATGGCCTTTCTTTATGAAGCCATGCGCTTCTCCAGCTTTGTGCCCATCACCATTCCGCATGCCACCACTGCTAGCACTTCCGTCTTGGGCTACCACATCCCCAAGGACACGGTGGTGTTTGTTAACCAGTGGTCCGTGAATCATGACCCAGTAAAGTGGTCGAACCCAGAGGACTTTGACCCAACCCGATTCTTGGACAAGGATGGCCTCATCAACAAGGACTTGGCGGGCAGTGTGATGATTTTTTCTGTGGGCAAACGGCGGTGCATTGGGGAAGAGATTTCTAAGATGCAGCTGTTTCTCTTCATCTCCATCCTGGTTCACCAGTGCAATTTCAGGGCCAGTCCAGACGAGCCTTCGAAAATGGATTTTAATTACGGCCTGACCATTAAACCCAAGTCATTTAAAATCAATGTGACTCTCAGAGAGTCTATGGAGCTCCTTGATAGTGCTGTCCAAAAGTCACAAGCAGAGAAAGAGTGCCAGTGAGAAGCCAGAGGCAAGCAGAAATTTTACAAGTATGCAAGTCGGGGGATGGGAGTAAAATTACAGTTTGTTTTTTTTTTCCCCTAGCTCCTCCGTGCCACTTTCTCAATTAGTCTCTAAAATAAGCATAAACCAACTGACCCACAGATGATGTGCTTTGCACACGTGTCTTCAGAATAGAACCTCACGAGCCCTGGGCTGTGTAGGGGCTCCAGGAGATGTTTTGAGTGAAAAAGCTAAAGAGCCCAAAGAATTTTTTTACATATATTGAATGTTGCTAATAATGATTTCTTGAGGGAGCTTTCTTTGAAGTTAAAACACACATGTACATATACACAAAACTACCTAATAAAGAGGCATTTCAGTAACCATGCCTTGCTGGGTGGGATCCAAGATTATGTTCTGTATACTCTATGGAAAATTGTATTAAGCAGTTTTAGGAGATATTGTTGAATATGCAAAGATAAATAATTTCAGTGTAAGATGTGATTTGGGGTAATAAGGGAAAAAATAAAGACCAGAAATTCCCTTCTCACTTTTTCAATGAAATAGCTTAGTTAGGCTCTAATATCTATGGGTGGATTTATCTTTTTTGCCCATTGATGTGCTTCCTCTTACTTTATGGGATGGGTCATAAAGTTATTTGCTCAGAAGGAAATTGATTTAAATATATTGAAATAAATTTGAAATTGAAATCACTGTAGTTGATTTAGTGGGGTTCAGTGTTTTCATGAATTTTAAACTATAAATTGTTAAATCGTAAAAAATTCCAAGCTGAAGACATACCTTGTTTCGTTACCAAAGTACAGAATTTCAATTATGAAATTACCAGCTCAGCTAAACTTTACATTTTGTGATTATAGCATACTGAATTCAATAAATCTCATAGGTTAAAAAAAATCACCAAATAATGTTCCAGATGTATATATATAGTATTACATAATTATCCAGTACCAATATGTATTAGTTATTTTATCATTAAATGGTATTAGTTATTTTGGTCAAGGAAAGGTTGAACAATGTCTTTTATAATGTCACAGCAGATAGAAAAGTACAACCAATTTAACCAATTTTGATTCAAATACGTAGTATGAGCTTGATTAAATCAACTACCTGTTTTTGACATCATGGAAACCAAGTTGAAGCAAAGTCTGTTCTCTCATCCAAAATTTGAATTGAAAAATCTCAAAATTGGATCTGAAAGATGTGTTCCTTATCACTTTACAGCATGTTTATTAAACATATTCACAATACAGAATATCTTTTCCAAACTGATTTAGTTCATATGTTATACTTCTAAACTCTTGTCGTGCTTAAAATTTTAATTTAATTTTAAAGCCATTCTGATTATTGAGTTCCAGGAAGTTACTGGAAATCTGGCCATTAGCCTGTGGAAGGCAGGGAGACTGAATCTGTGTCTGCCTGGTGAACAGTGAAAAATGCCACGAAATATCTTGATGTTCTTTATTAAATAACATGGTGGGGAAGTCCCATTATAATGGACTTAGTTTTCCTCTTAAATAATTTTTTTTGATAGCAGCAGTGTTTGTGTTTTGGAAAGTCAGAATTAGTCTTGGGAGGTTGTTTTGAGGATTGCATTGGATTTCAGTGGTGCCAATCAGATCGGCTGTGCTATTTAAGATGGCCTAGTGACTGAAGCAACTTAGCAGGAGCAGCAGCAGTGATCTTAAGCGGGTGGTCACTTCGGTAACTGTGAAGTCCTAAAGCATGAACAAAATATATATGTTCAGTTTATGTAAATAACCTGAAAACCTTTTCCCAAAAAGTGATGGAAGGTCGCAAAAGTACAAAGTGAAGTTTGGAGTTTTAACTTTCATTGCTCATAAATGTACAAAGGAAGTTGTGAAGTGTCCTAAAAGCTTACTGCTTGTTACATTTCATTAAGCTTTTTGGACTCTTTTTATCAAAATTGTAAAAGAAAGAGTGTATGATTGTTGTGTGTGTATGTGTGGGGGCTGTGCGGGGGTAAGAGAAAGGAGTGAAAAACGAAAAGGAAGAAAGATAGCTAAACATTCTCCCATTCATTCAGAATTAATTAATTTGTAGTATGAATATTTAGAAAAAAAAGTGTTTCATGGGCTAGTGTTGAATCCCAGGTAGATTTAAAAAAATCCACAGCATAGCAGCACTATTATAATTTGGAATTCTTATTAATAAACATTTTATATAATTTTAATTAACAAAATTTCACAGATGTACCTCTTGAATACGAAAAAATCTGTGCCAGTATTTTTAAAGGCCCCAAAGTCAACAGTAGAAATCAGGCTTACCCAATACGTTTCAATTTTTTTGGCACTGGCTATTCCAAAACATTGTTATCTACCCTTCCCTGTGACCCGAGCAGGGCTGAGACTATAATTTGGGGCTGCCCTAGCCTACTTACTCTGAGAGACTTGTGGCAGCAAAAGTAATCGTGTACCAATCTGGATGCCTTATTAAGTCAACCAGATCCAGATGCGCTGTAATCTGTTTTTATGTACATAGGCTCAATTCATCTGGCACTTTCAGTGATGAGAGAGCCGGGTTTACGAAGAAGACAGTGAGTGCTGGGAGATTGCCTGGTTTATTTAATATGTTTGTAACCCAGTTCAAGGAAGGAAAGTAAAACCAAAAACAGACAAATAAAAATAACCAAATTTGAGGGCTGCCGTACAGGCTAGAGGCTCAATCAGAAAATCTAGTTTTATTTCTGCCAGAGAAAGAATGTATTTGCTGGTACCATTTTAGTCTGAACGTCTACTCCAGGTTATTGCAGTAGTTAAATACATTGTTTATTAAATGCTTCATTTATATATTAAAGCTTTGACTCAGTAAGAAAATTGCTTTTCTTTTTTTTTCCAAAACAAGAAGAAGATGTCTCAGGTTTGTTTTGTGGATTATCTAAAAGCTTTCATGTCTCAGAACTTAGCCTTTACCTGTGAAATGCTATTACTGCCTTAACACTTTCATGTTAGATCTATATTAGATCAAATAATTGCATAGCATTAGGTATGGATTTGTATGCTTTTTAGCTGTGACACAACCATATAATACAAAGGTATACTTTAGTAGGTGTTTATAATTCAAGGATAACCTCTTATTTAACCTTTTCTTGCTTTTGTATTTTATCATGTATGCTTTCCATCTGTACACAGCAACTATAATACTTGGTTGTAACAAAATAGATTTGGGGGGACACAGCATTTGTTTGATATACCAAATTTAAAAAATTCTGTATCTGTAATTACCTATAATAGGACACCACTGCCAAAATAATAAAAATCACTTTCATAATCTTGTCAGGAATTTTTACTTTATGTTGTAGCAAATACAGTCTAATGTGTTTATTCATTTTAACTACTATTTATAAGTGCTTGACTTAAAATATTCCATTGTAAATATTTTCTTTGGCCATTTTACATTTTAGGCAGCTTGCCTTTTTCTTTTTAATAGGCTTTCAACATCCAGTTTGCTACCAAATTCTTGTTCTGTCTCTATTTTTTAATTGAAATACAGCTGATTTACAATATTATATAAGTTTCAGGAATATAGCATAGTTCATAGATTCAATATTTTTATAGATTCTGCTCCATTTTAAGTTATTACAAAATAATAGCTATGTTCCCTGTGTTGTACAATATATCCTTGTAGCTTATTTATTTTATGCATAGTAATTTGTTTTGTACCTCTTAATCCCCAACCCCTATTTTGGACCCCCTTCCCACTTCCCACTGGCAACCACTAGTTTGTTCTCTGTATCTATCAGTCTATTCCTATTTTGTTACAATATTCACTTGTTTTATTTTTTTAAATCCTACATATATGATAAAAATTTTGAATTTATAAGAACCAACTCAGCAGTTAATTATAATGGCAAACACCTGGCTAAGTAGGAATTAATTTCTGATTTTGAGAGGTTGAATAGATTGAGATTTTAAGACTCTGACCTTTTATTTCTGCTTCATCTAAAAAATATAGCACGTTTGTCCCCTTCAGCAGCACACCAGTCCTTTTCCTTGAGTATTTCATTCATTCATTTTGTTTTCTTTTGACATGAAAGCTTTTGTTTTTAATTTGGATGGTAAACATTCATTCATTTTGTAAGGGACATGTGCCTTATTTAATACGTCTAATTAATGTCCAATAAAATAGAATAGATGAGAGTTTTCTGTAATATACTATGTGGAAATATTTTTCTGCCAACTTTTTTACCTGGTCAAGACTTGACTTCCCAGGGCCCTGCTGGGGTTCTCCAGGCTTTCCCTGCCCCACCCTCACAGATGGCAGGGTCATGCAATGCCAAGGCCCCTTATTTCTTTCAGACTTTAACTCCCATTATTGTGAAATCAGGAAAAGTAATTATGAAGCATAATTGCACACAGTGTCATTGATCCTTTGACTTGAGAACATCACTTTAGCAGTCCAAAGATATGGTTAGAAATTGGTTTAAGAGAATACTTGCTTGTTTTCCAGATCTATTAATCTAGGATCATGGAAATTGTCCTAAAGGTTCAGGACAAGTGAAATAAATATTTTCATAGGAAAAAAAAATGTCTTTAACAAAGTTGTAATTGGGTTCAGGTGTTTGCAACAATGTCAAGCAGAGTTGTATTCCACCTAATCAATCTGGTAGAATATAAGACTAGAATGCAGGGTGGGAAATGAATACAGTTTTGGACATAAAACAGGCATGGCTCTTGCAAGCTCTTGCAAAATAGAGATTGTTTCTATGACTTCAAAGTCAGTTTTTCTGCACAAGTGCTACGGAAGTTTTGACCGTTAACTCGCCCTTGTTTTGGTTTAGTGACTCACATACTCTCTGCTCTCAAGTTTTGATCTATTATAATTCTCAGAGAAGGGAAGAGAAAGAAAAGAAATTAATATATTCAAAAATATGTGGAAGCAATTATTTTTAACGGATTTTTTCTTTGGCTGCACTGGGTCTTCATAGTGGTGCACAGGTTCTTTCTAGTTGAGGTGCGCTGGCTTCTCTTGTCATGGTGCACCAACTTAGTTGCCCTGCAGCATGTAGAGTCTTAGTTCCCTGGCCAGGGATCGAACCAGCGTCCCTTGCATTGGAAGGTGCGTTCGTAACCACTGGTCCACTAGGGAAGCCCCTGGAAGCAGTTATTTTTAATGGGAATGATCAGAGGAAAATAATCTAGCTTAAACAGGTAGACACAAGCTATTGGCAAATAGCAGCTTTGTTTATTGAGCCTTAATTCACTCACACACAGGCTATGTGGTCTTCAGTAACACTTTTCAACCAGAGCCAAGTATAAGGAGAAAAAATGAAACTAAAATATGGTGTGAGGGAGACAGTAATGTCATGGGCCAAAATTCTATGCTGAAAAGTGTCAGTGTGCAGATGTTCCCTGGAGATGAACTGACCCAAGAGCTCGCTGTCTTTTCAACAGGAGAACTTGTCACTTCCCAACTCGCCCGTGTTTGGGTGTACAAGCCAGTCTGTTCATTTTTCTGTCCCTGTGATCCTGGATTTTCACCAGCACTGCTCCTCCTTTGTCTCAGCCACATGCCACACTGACAGTATCATGTGCCAAGAAGACTCACAACAGTCCTCCCTTCTAAGAGAAGCTTCCTCAAACAAGAAAATTTTAAAAAGGGGAAGGGGGAGGTCATATTTTGTTTTATAATATTAAAACTTCTTTCCCATAATCTCTGGTCAGGAATTTTTGCCTGAAGTTCATCCATAGGTTGGACTGTGAAGTGGCCTGATTTGAGAACTCTCTCTGATAGGAGTGGAGGCGTGCACCACACTCCGTGTTGGCTCTTATGACCAATCAGAACCTTTCGTGCTCTCACAGACATTGAATAGGATTCAATAGGATAGCAAGACTCTCCAGCCAGAGAAAGTGTGCAAAACCGAGGCGTGAATGAGACAGGCATGTTAACAGAAAGCCTGCTTTTGAAGAGTGTGGCTGGAGCGACTGGAATTGGTTTTGGACTGCTTGTGATTCCTGTAAGTGATAAAAAGGCAAATAAACTAATTAAATATATTATGCTAAATAAACAACACGATATTACACAAATTATGGAATATTCCCACACATCTAACAGCTCCTGAGAGGCCTGCTGGTCAGGGCTCAGAGTCTCTACACCAGACTGAAAAATCTTCCAGCTTCTTTAAAAAATGTTTAATTCTGCTTTTATTCCTAGGCACCTACTTTTGTTTCTTTCCCTTTCCATCTCAGTACTGTTTAATATGCATGTTTTTGTTTGCATGTGTTCCAAAAAAATGTGTATGATTGTTTTGTATACATGTGTGCATGCTAAGTCGCTTCAGGAGTGTCCAACTCTGTGCGATCCTATGGATTGTAGCCCGCCAGGATCCTTTGCCCATGGAATTTCCCAGGCAAGAATACTGGAGTGGGTTGCCATGCCCTTCTCCAGGGAATCTTCCTGATCCAGGGATAGAACTCGAGTCTTTTGAGTCTCCTGCATTGGCAGGCAGGTTCTTTACCACTAGTGCCACCTAGGAAGTATACATGTATTTTTAAGGTATACATGTGTTTGTGTGAATGCTGTTCCTATCTTATCCTGTTGCTAAATCTTCTCTTAGCACATCATTTTGAAGACCCATCTCTGTCTGATCTCATGGTTTAACTGCTACCTAAGAGTCCACGGTATTCATCCATCACGTTTTCTCTAGCCACCTTCTTGAGAATGGGCACCGAGATGGCCCCCAAACCCATGCATCCCCAACTAAAGCTTCAAGGAACGTCCTTGTATGTGTTCCCTTGCCAACTTATAAAAAATTTGCAGTGCATACCATACCCATGATTAGAGGTGCTGGACAAGCAGATCTATTTACATAATGTAAATGCTGTAAGCATGTTCTGTAGAATGCCAGCCCACACTCCCATTAGCTGCGTACAAGGATTCCCTTATATCTGCACCCACATTGACACATGGCATGATCTCATTATTTCTGTTTTTTTTTAATAGAAGAGTATGTTTATTTCTTTAGGTAGGAGAAGATTTCCTAAATAAGACATGAAAAACATAAACAATAAAATAAAGGATTAATAATTCAACTGGATTAAAAATATCTTTTCATCAAAAAACATTTTAAGATGAGTGAAAATACAAGCCATTGACTTTTTTTCCCCTCCTTGCTGTCCAGTGATTAAGATTTCATGCTCCCAATGCAGGGGCTCAGGTTCACCATTTGGTCATATGACCAAAAAAAAAAAGAAGTCTAAGCATCTCATTATTTTTGAGTGAAATATATACCCTTTAGGAAGGGGTAATGCAGTAAATAGATTTTTTTAAAAGAAAAAAGAGACACTTACACTAATTTTCCCTATAGATACGTTTGTGCTCATATCACATCTCCCCTCTGAGATGCCACATTTGTTGAAGGCAGGGACAGGGTCCCCAGTCCTTGTTACTGAAAGATCTTATGCATAGGGAAGTAGGTGTGATCAGAGGGTGAGTTCTGTTACCCCTGTTTCTCTTTGGGAATGAGGTCTTCTTTCCCTGACTCAGTTTTCAGTTGGTAACCTTCAAGTCCATTTCAGTTTCTTCTCCTTGCTGTAGTGTTGAGCTAATTTAAGGTTTTTAAGTTTCCTATAACTTACTTTGAAACAAGTAAAATTGTCATCCCTGGGGTTTCTACACTTTGGTATGAATAGTGGCTTTCAAACTTTTTTTTTTTTTACTATAACCCACAGTATTGTGCATTTAGTACATACATGTGTGAGAGCGTGTATATTTATATACATATGTACTTATATAGGGGCTTCCCCGGTGGCTCAAATGGTAAAAAATCCACCTGCATTGTGGGAGACCTGGGTTTGATCCCTGTGTTGGGAAGATCCCCTGGAGAAAGGCATGGCAACCCATTCCAGTATTCTTGCCTGAAGAATCCCCATGGATAGAGGAGCCTCTATAATGCAGTCTACGGGATTGCAAAGAGTCGCACACAACTGAGTGAATAAGCACAGCATATAGGGCTTCCCAGGTGATACTAGTGGTAGAGAACCAATTTGCCAGTGCAGGTAGACGTAAGAGATTCAAGTTCGCTCCCTGGGTTGGGAAGATCTCCTGGAGATTGGGCACAACCCATTCCAGTATTCTTGCCTGGAGAATCCCATGGACAGAGGAGCCTGGTAGGTTGTAGTCCATAGGGTCGCACAGAGTTGGACATGACTGAAGCAACTTAGCATGTATGCATACTTATATAAGATCAGTTTCTAACACTGCTTGCTATGGTGAAGTCTATTTTCAAATCTATTTTATTATTTTTCCTTAAAAAATGCACCACAATGAGATACCACTATAAACCTATTAGAGTGGCTAAATTAAAAAAAAAAAAAAAAACACCCGATAATAACAAGTGCTGGAGAAAATGTGTAGCTACTAGAACTTTCAAACATTGCTGGGGATTGGTAAGGGTGGGGAATACAAAATGGTACAGAATGACCCAGCAATACCAGTCTTAGATAGTCATCCCAGGGAAATGAAAACTTGTTCACATAAAAGCTTTACATGAATATTTGTAGCAGTTCTATTCATAATCACTGAAAACTGGAAACAACCTAAATGTTCTTTCACAAGTGATTGGCTAAACACATCACGAATATCTTGGATGACTGGCTAAAAACATGCATATCCATGCAATGGAATGACACTCAGCAATAAAAGGAATGACATGTTGATCCATGTAGCAACTTAGATGAATCTCAGGAGATTAATACTGAGTGAAAAAAACAAAAACCTACCTCAAACAGTTATATGCTATATGAATTCAGTTATATGACAGCCTCAAAAAGTCAAGATTAAAGCACTTAGAGCAAAACGTCAAGATTAAAGGCAGATCACTGGTTGCCAAGGGTTAGGGGTGGGAGGAGGGAAGCATGATGGAATTTTGGGGGGTTTTCTGATTGTGATGGTGGTTAGAGGGATGTATACTGAGTTAATATTTATAAAACTTTTTGTTAAAGTAGATTGAAAAAATACTTTTAAAGGATGGTTGGTGCAAGTGAGCTTAAGTGAAGTTGAATTGAGGTTGACAAATAGCACCGGATCTGCTGGCAGACAAAGAGGTACTGAAGCAATAAGCTCAAGACCAGATGTGTGAACCAGGATGATGGCTGCTGTTGAGTTCCTGTAGGCTGGGAGAGAAGGACGGTACCAGGTTCTCAGGGCAGGACAGGAAAACAGAATACCAGCCTATGGGATAACAACGGCAACAAACCCTGTCTGCTGAAAGCTGCCCCTCAGGGGAATCTTAATCCAATGCCACAAGTGTAAATTGAGCACCTACCAGATGGAAGGCACTGTTATTAGCACTGGGGATATGACAATAAAGACACCCAGTCCCTGAGCTCTTGGAGCTGATATTCTAGTAAGTTGTTGTTTTATTTTGGTTGCTACGTCATGTCCTCTTCTGTTCCTGGGATTATCGAGGTAAAAATACTAGAGTGGGTTGCCATTTCCTTCTCCAGGGGATCTTCCTGACCCAGGGATCGAAACTGAGCCTTCTGCATTGGCAGGTGGATTTTTTACCACTGTGTCACCAGGGAAGCCCCTAGAAGGGTGAGTGGAGGGGAAATAAAGATATAAGATTGAGTTAATTGTAAGTGCTGTAAACAATAGAAGTGTGTGTGTGTGTGTGTGTGTATGTGTGTGCATGTTGGGGAAACTCTTTAGAATGAGTAGCTGGGGAAGCCTTTTTGAAGGAGGTACCATGAAGGGGTAGGCATTAAAGTCAAGCATCCTATAGGCCAATAATAAAAAAAAAAAAGGCGTGAGTGTGGTCTAGACTATTTCCTGCCTTGGACTCTCTCAAGCTCACTCTCAACATGTTCCCCTGGGAGCATTCAAACAATTCCTGAAGAATTTACCAGAGAGCAGGCTCTCTGTGTATGTAAGTATGTTGGAACTCACAGACTTGACAGTGATGCTTTGAACAATACAAGCTATAATGGCCTGCTGATTCTTCAACTTTATGGTCACCAAAGGACTTCCAATTGATTCTTTCGAGCACTTAATGGATCTTCTTCTGGGATATTTCTACCTCTGACCTTTGAGTGAAATTTCTATTATATCTGATCGAGGAGGATTTCCACCCTAATCTCAGTGGACTTGCTGAGAGAAGTGAGAAGCCTCAGGTTGCAGTTTCCAGGATCTCACAATCTGATGTTGTTTGGCATGTCTGGTGGTGCTTTCTCTGCTGTGCCTGGCTTCACTGTTTAACAACTCTGGCTCATGTCTAAGGCCCAGGAACACCAGGGCTCAGGTCACACCCTGCTTTGAGAGTTCCATACGGTTCCCTCCCCACACTTGGAGAAAGCTGCCAATGTCTCCGTGGGTACTCACCTCGCTGTTTACATTTCCCTGCTGCTCCCCTTCTGTAGGCACCTCCGGGCTCCCACTGCCCTTCCCAGCAATCACTACTTCAGTCTTAAGCCTCTGCCGTCTCCACAGGCCCCAAGCAGATCCAGTTGGCACTCTGGTTTCCTAGCACTTGGCCTTGACATTGAGGGTAAAAGTGGGAAAACACAGGCTGGACAAAGAGGAGAAAGAACAAGGCTGAATTTTTACTGCTGTGTTTTCCAGCATGGTTTCCAGAAACTCATTGCAATGAAGAGCAGAATGAGCCTGCCTGCCGCTTAGTTTTAATTCCTTTGGGTCTGGAAACTTCTCTGGAGGTTTGGTTAATACAAACCAACAACAAAAAAACTTGTTTTCCTTCCTCTTTGCCCCACTAGGCTCATTTTCTTTGTGACAATGTGTTCGGTTCGTAATATAGATCTGCTGTTTGCTCTGCGGAGTTTAGTACATTTTTCACTTTTTTTTTTTCTCAAACCTCCCATCATCTCCCTGTAGTCAGAGCTCAGATTTCATCTTAATGAAGCCTGTCTGGACCTCTCTGTTTAATACTCAGTCTGGCCCAGGCACTCAATTCCCTGACTTTGCTCTGCTTTTTTCTGCTTTTCTTTTTCATAGGACTTATTTCCTGTTAACAGAACATAAAATTAGTCTTTTAATTTCTTTCCTGGTTCATGGTTTATTGTCTCTTTTCACCAGACCCCACTCTCCAGGATGTAAATGCCACAAAGCTGGGCATCTTTATGTTGCTTGAAAAGTAGAATATTCAATCATTCTGCTGCATTTATTACACAATATTCCCAACAAATGATTTGCATTATATTTTAAATTCAGATGGTGTGATCACTGCCTAAATAATCCACTTACAAAAAGAAATTACTTTTTGTTGTATAGACCTGTGCTACCCAATTAGGTAGACATTTGTCACATCTGGCAATTTAAATTAAGATTAAATAAAATTAAAAGTTCAGTTCCTCATTTACAGTAGCCATATTTCTGGGGCTCAGTAGTCATATGTAGTTAGTGGCTACCTGTGGACAGCACAGATGAAAAACACTTTCATCAGCAGAAAGTTCTATTGGACTTTCTATTCCTCTATAGCAGAGATACGGAGGAATCAATTTGCCAACTTATTTGATTTTTACTTTCACGTAGTTTGTAACTATATATTTAACATCTCCATTAAGTAAGGCACCATGATAACTGCATAGGAACAATTCAGAGACCTTGATTCTTTCAGCAAGTGGGTCTGAAGATAAATATAATATGAAGATACATATCAAGAGCCTTGAGAAGACACAGATGAAGTGCTGCAGAAATTCAAAGGAGGGAGAGATCTGTATTTTCCAGTTTAGGGTAGAAAATCAAGGAAAGCTTCTTGGAGGAAGTGAGTCTGAAACAGAAAAGTGCCTATTACCTCAGTTCTGAAGCCCAGCACACTCAACACCTCAAGATAGCTAGAGGAGAGAACTTGTACCAAGTAATATTCTGGTGGAAAAGTTAACACCAAACAAGGAGATTTTTTAAAAAGTTTTATTTATTTATTTTATTTATTGCCTGCACTGGGTTTTGTTGCTGGGCATAGGCTTTCTCTGATAGTGGTGTGTGGTCTTCTCATTGTGGTGACTTCTCTTGCGGCTGTGCACAGGCTCTGGGCTTCCATAGTTGCAGCACATGGGCTCAGTAGTTGCAGCTCTCAGGCTCTATGGCATGGGTCAGTAGCTGTGACACATGGACTTAGTTGCCCCAAAGCATATGGAATCTTCCCAAACCAAGGATTGAACCCATGTCCCCTGCAGTGGCAGGCAGATTCTTAACTGCTGGGCCACCAGGGAAGTCCCAAACGAGGAGATTAATGACTATGGCTCCAAGACTTTGGAACTCCATTTTCACTTCTCCCTCACCTTCACCTTGGAACAACAAGCCCACACGTTTACAGAAACCTCGACTTCTGGTCCTGATGTCCTCTGCTTGTGCAGAGCTGAGACTAGCTGGTGAGAACTAAAACAATTTGGATGGCTGCTTCTCTAATTTTCCCTTCTGTCTGGTCATTCCGATCCAAAGAGAATCTCCTAAAGCTGCTTCTCCTTGTGGGACAAAGCTTGATGTCTTGATCTAAAGAGCTCTATTAAGAGGTGATGAATGGTTGATGTGATTTTCACATACCTGAGATTCTCCAATTGGGCTCATGTATCCCTCTCTCTGAACCCATCAGAGCTGACTTGTATTAACCCAACCTTCAAGCATAGTTGGAGAACCCAATACTCCCAGTGGAAAATAAACTCAGGTCAAGAAAACAAGGCATGTGAGAAGCACAATTATTTCTGTAGAAAGACACTGCGTTGGGGAGAGCTGTGAGGCTCTCCAATGCAGCTAATAAAAGTTCAGTATCTCTTGAGTGTTTGTTCTGACTGCTCAGATAGCCCCAATAGGCTCCATTGGCCACTGGTCATCTTGGTAATGACTCTTCCATGGTTCACAGCAGAGGCTGCAAACTGTGGGCCATAAGCCAAATCTGGCCTGCTGCCTGTTTTTGTGCAGCTATGTGAGCTATGAATGGTTTCTACATTTTTTAAATTACTGGAAAAAATCAGAAGACTGATATTTTGTGATACATGAAGATTTTATGGTATTCAAAGTTCAGGATCCAGAAATAAAGTTATGTAGGCGCACAACCATGTTTATTTACTGATTTGTCTATGCGGTTTCCTGCTGCAATGGCAAAGCTGAGCAGTTGTGACAGAGACTACAGGGCTTGCAAAGCAAAAAATATTTACTCTCTGGCCTTTTACAAGAAAAGTTTGCCAACTTTGGTCTATACCCTCAGCTTCTCGAGGCATCAACTAAGAGTGATAATAAACTCCTGGCAGGCTGATCCTGCCTCATAGAGAGACATGAATTCACAAAACTGAAACCCCAAGTAAAGTCATTAGGGGACAGAAACAGGTCAGAGGCATCTTTCACGAAGGCAATATTCCAGATTGTTTGGAAATGGGGGCATTTTCTCATAGGCTAGAGACACTAAAACAAAATCGAAAAACAGGTTGTGGCTTCAAGCGTTGAAGTCTTGACTCAGTTATTTTCTTCTTCCTGAACTATTGGGTCTCTGTAAGTTTATATTGTTTGAGAGTGTGCCATAGTGTCACAATTCTTCCACACAGCCTAAGATAATGCAACAATCAAATAAACAAATTCATCCTCTCAGATATTCACAGGGAACACTCTGAGATGTGTTTTTGAAGAGTTCTTATATGTTGTTAAATGCAGGACACCGTAAATCAACTATAATTTTATATCATTCAGATCAGCCAGATCATCATTTATTCAGCATCTGATTCATGTTTCTTAAACACCGTTAAGCACTGTTAGGTTGTTATAAAATAAAACTGTTATAAACACATACACATTTCCTGATTCAGAGGTGTTCATTTTCTATTTGAGGAGAAACACTTAACTCCCCTGACACAGTGTGACAGATGCTGTAACAGAGATACCTGTCAAGTGCTATGGGAATAAAGATTAGGAAACTCCTGATTCTTCTAGGGAATGTGAGGAGATGAGGATCAGGAATGGCTCTGCAGAGGCAATGCCATATGAGCTGGGTCAAGGCAGGTGATTAGGGGTTGACCAGAGAGACACAGACCCGCAAGAGGGGATGAGAAGACCCCAGACAAGGCCCTAAGGTACAGAAAGGTGTGCCCATCTGCTTTGTTCCTGCTGGAAACCCATGCACGGTCCAGCGCTGCCATATTTTGCCTGTTTCATAGATCTCAGCTGAATGAATGACGGTGATGTGTTTGGTGATGATTGAGGTAGAGTGGGGGAGTATGTGTATGTATACTCTATACTCACTATCATGCTATTGGGGAACCGTTTCAGGGACTAGACAAGATTGACTTTTAATATTTCATGTATCTGTGGGTATATAAATGGCATTTCTTGGAGTCCATGGAAATAACTTGTAGTCTTTCTTAGCAGCATTTCTGAAGCTCTTTCCTGCTCTGGTAGACAATGTGCACATGTTTGACATTCCCATGAAACCTCTGAAAACTTACCAGGACATTTAAATTCACAGTACTGAGGTGCCCAATTGTTAATGACATGTCATAGTAGCCATTTGCTGTTGAATGCTTGGTCTTAGGTAAGACAGGCTGTGGGCCTTTGGCAATTGGAAGGCATGACTTTTTCTTGCACTCAAAAAAAGTATGTATCAGTTCATGGGACTACCTTAAATCAGTCACTCTCATTTATTTTTAAGGTACATTATTTGCACTTGTTGGCTCTTTATTTTTGGTAGCAGATGACTTTCAGTCTCACAATGAATTAAAATATAAGAACTGTAGTTTAAAAGCACTGCTTTGATTCTGTTTTATAAATAAGTTCATTTGTATCATTTTTTAAAAAAGATTCCACATATAAGTGATATTATACAGTATTTCCCTTTTCTCTGTCAGATTGACCTTACTCAGCATGGCAGTTTCTAGGTCCATCCATGTTCCTGCAAGTGGCATTATTTAATTCATTTTAATGGCTGAGTAGTATTCCATTATACATATGAACCACATCTTCTTTATCCATTCCTCTGGCAACGGATGGATAACTAACAAGTACCTATTGTATAGCACAGGGAAGTCTGCTCAATATTATGTAACAACCTAAAAGGGAAAAGAATTTGAAAAAGAATAGATACACATATGGGTATAACTGAATTACTGTGCTGTATACATGAAACTAATATAATATTGTTAACTATATTCCAATATAAAATAAAAAGTTCAAAAATAGAAGCACTGCTTTGAACTACAACACCTTGACATTTGCAGATTTGGCAACCATGGGGTTAGTGACTTGGGATCCACCCACACAGTAAATCACTGAGGCACAAATTTGAATCCTATGGATAACAAAACCAGAGCATGGGAAGGCATCCAAAGTAGAGTTAACGTTTTCTACTTGACTTCAGAAACCCGGTAATTCTTAAGCACTAGTTTTTAAAGAGTTTGTAGAAAATAGTCACAGGAAAAAAAAGAAAAGCAACTGCTGGCCATGACTGTAAAAAGAAAGAAGTCGTTTGAGAAAGAAGGATCCTTAGGCAGGTTCGGAAATGCCTATGGAGGATCGTTAGGAATATGAAGATCACTGAAATCTTTCATTTCTACTTGACTGCCTTGAAAAGGGGGAATTCAAAGTCTCATCAGCATTCACAAACCCCTGTGGACACATCCCTGTTGTCTATGAAGGGCTGACTTTCTTGAGCACTCTCTTACTATTTGGATTTCTCCTGTGAATTTGCATGACCCAGAAAAAAGGACTGGCAAATCCAAGATAAACATCAAACCAGACTCAGTCTCCTAGCATAAATTCCAGGTTAATGAAGCCTGAGCTAATGAGGTTTCATGCCCTCAAGTAAGTCTTAATCCTTGTCCCCGGTGTTGGTGATGTCTTCCCTGAAGAGACTTGTTCCTGGGGCCAAGCCAGTCACACCAAGCCACGTTATAATAGCTTCTCCCCTCTCCACAACTCTGATCCTGGCACTTAGAAATCATGCGCCCTTCATGATACTTTCCAGGTAATTTTTTCAGGTGGAAGTTTCTTGAAAGCAAAGGATTACTCATGAGCCTTCTCTGTATGCTTCTTCCCTTTCTCATTTCCTTCCGGCATCAACCACATGGAGGGAGGAGATGGAGGGGGAGCCCAACTTGAGTTCCCAAATTCAGTGAATCTCTCTCATAGCCAGGAAACTAGATGCATATTAAGAATTATCAATTTCATTGAGTCCGTTGTAGTGAGGTAGATGAACCTAGAGTCTGTCATCATACAGACTGAAGTAAGTCAGAAAAAGAAAAACAAATATCATATATTAGCACATATATATGGAATCTAGAAAAATAGTACTGATGAGTCTATTTGCAGGGAAGGAATCTGTATTCCTGCAGACATCGAGAATGGACTTGTGGACACAACGGGGGAAGGAGAGGGTGGGACAAATTGAGAGAATAGTATTGACATATATACACTACCATGTAAAATAGATAGTTAATGGGAAGCTGCTGTATAACAAAAGAAGCTCAGCTCAGTGCTCTGTGATGACCTAGAGGGGCAGGATGGGTTGGCTCTATCTTGAGCACTTCCCTACAATTTGGATTTCTCCAAATTGGGGTGGGGTGTGGGAGACTCAAGATGGAGGGGATGTATACATATGGCTAATTCATGTTGTTGTACAGCAGAAGCCAATATATCATTGTAAAGCAGTTATCCTCCAATTTTAAAAAATAGGAAAAAAATAATTACTAATCAATTTCAAATTGTGATGCTTCTCTTAAAGCACATGAGGAAGAACTCATAAATAAAAATCATAGGAATAACTATCCCACAGGAAATAAGAACTTATTTCAGTTTCCTAAGCTCATGTCTTTTAAGTAGTATCTTGCCTTCACAGAGTGCTCCCAGCTTTTTAAGGTCTTTTTACTTTTATTGCCTGGTTTTCTATTTATTTATATCCTACAGATAATAACATGTATGCGTGCATGCTAACTGGCTTCAGTCGTGTCCGACTCTTTGTGACCCTGTGGACTGTAGCCCACCATGCTCCTCTGTCCATTGGAGTCTCCAGGCAAGAATATTGGATTGGACTTCCATGCCCTCCCCCAGACAGATAATAACATAAATCATCACAGTCCAACAAAATAACACATATTATTACACCAATTCTATAGATGTGGAGGTTGAAGCAGTCATTCAGAGCTGTACAGTGAAATGATTCTTTGTTCTAACATTAAGAAATAAATGTGGATTTCATACAGAATCATGTTTTCTTTTGATCCCAAGTTCTTAATGAGGTGATCAGGAGGTTTGTTAGAAATTGATCCATGGTAGGATATCCTGGCCAGCTTTTTGCCCAACTGAAAACTAGCTTGCATTCCAGGCAGGCAGAGCATAAGCACTATGGACTTTTTAAGATTCTGCAAAAACATCTGAGATCTGAAAATAATGTGCTGGGCGGGTTACATTGCTGGCTTTTTCAGGAACATTCGAGGAGAATCACAGAGATTCGGGCTATGTGAGCAGATACATGTTAGGAGGTGTACTGTCGAAGGAGACATTTTTTCAAAGCAGGTGATTCTTAGGGATGTGTGTTTGCAGGACACAGGGGTCCAACAGGGAGTGAGGAGAGGGTGAAGCAGGACAGAAAGGAGCTGACTGTAGGAGTCACTCCCTGAGAAGGCACTGGGGGTTAGGGTGCACGGGACCAGGGATGCTGTGCTAAGTACACAAAGTGCATGTAATGTGAGGTGAAGAGGTTTCTTCAAATCTTTTCTCTACCAGTTTGTAGAAATGTGTGGAATCCATGCAAGTTAACCTTTGTCAGTGGCTGTCCCCACATGTGTAAGATGGAGGGAATAAGCTTTCAAATTCAATGATTGTGAATGTTCAAGTAAATAATGTATGCAACCAGTTTATCACAGTCTTTGGAATAAAGTACCACATGTAGATGTTAGCTCCAATAGGAAGAGTAGCTATTATTATTGCTAATATGAGGCTGGGGAAGCAAGATGACAAGATGTATAAATCATGGCATCTGCTGACAAGGAGTTAAAAAGTTGTGAGAGTTGTGAGAATTGTGAGAAAAATATATAAACCACAGTAATACAGAGCAGAATCAAGTCATTGTTGCCACAGCCTTCACATTTTGCTCTCATCAGGGATGTAGAGGCCAGTGAGGACTGGCTGGAGGTGGGGGGTCATTCCTGAGGACCCAGAACTGAGTCCTTAGGTGCCCACTTGTTATTCTTCTTTTCTCCTCTGCAGCAGGAGGAGTTGGTCCACTGTTAGGGCTTCGTGGCTCTCGCCAGCCTCTAGCCTATGATCCTACCTTGCCCTCCCCCAAACCTTCTTTCCACTACTCTCTGCTTCCTTCTCCACAGAGGGAGAGGGCAGCTGCTCCTAAGAGGCTGACTTTCCAGGTCTGATATTCTTGAGCCCAGGGTACCAAGTCACAAGCAAAAACGCCTCCTGCTGTGAAGGAACTGGCTCCATTTGATAAACAGGTTTCTGGGTAAGAAGATGAGTTCATGTTTGCTATATTCCACAGTCTAGGGGATAAAAACAAAACACCCACAAGGTACTTAATGTCAACGAGCAAGCTACCCAAGATCATCAGCTAAATTTTATTTATTTTATATCCTTCTCACCTAACATCAGACTTCCATGATAGCTCAGTTGGTAAAGAATCCGCCTGTAATGAAGGAGACCCCACTTCGATTCCCGGGTTGGGAAGATCTGCTGGAGAAGGGGTAAGCTACCCACTCCAGTATTCTTGGGCTTCCCTTGTGGCTCATCTGGTAAAGAATCTGCTTGCAATGTGGGATACCTGGGTTTGATCCCTGGGTTGGGAAGATACCCCTGGAGAAGCGAATGGCTACCCACTCCAGTATTCTGGCCTGGAGAATTCCATGGACTGCATAGTTCATGGGGTTGCAAAGAGTCAGACATGACTGAGCAACTTTCACTTTCTTCTAACATCATGCCTGAGAGGAAGCAGGTCCTCACTACCTGTTTGTTTAATCAGAATGAGTTAATTAATCTTTGTTTTCAGTCGCTCAGTCACGTCTGACTCTTTGCAACTCCACGGACTGCAGCACGCCAGATTTCCCTGTTCTTCACTATCTCTTGGAGCTTGCTCAAACTCATGTCCATTCAGTCAGTGATGCCATTCAGCCATCTCATCTTCTGTTGTCCCCTTCTCCTCCTGCCCTCAGTCTTTTCCAGCATCAGGGCCTTTTCTAATGAGCTGGCTCTTTGCATCGGGTGGCCAAAGTTTTGGAGCTTCAGCTTCAGCATCAGTCCTTCCAATGAATATTCAGGACTGATGTCCTTTAGGATTGACTGGTTGGATCTCCTTGCTGTCCAAGGGACTCTCAGGAGTTTTCTCCACTGTTCAAAAGCATCAATTCCTCGGCATTCAGCCTTCTTTATGGTCCAACTCTCACATCCATACATGACTACTGGAAAAACCATAGGTTTGACTAGATGGACCTTTGTTGGCAAAGTAATGTCTCTGCTTTTTAATACATTGTCCAGGTTTAAGGCCATATATTAAAATCTACCATTGTACTGCAAATTGATCTCAGGCTCCCTACTCATAGCTTTGTACTTGCCCTTGAATCTTAAGTTGCAATGGATCTGGTGCTAATAAGTTAATACATAACATTTTCTTACATTTTTGTGAAAATTAAGTAGTGTAATACATAAAACATGCTCATTATGAAGCTTTGACATAGTATGCAATCATAGTGGTCACATTAACTATGTGACTTCAGACAATCTGTTCATTAACAAAATGAGAATAATAATACCTCTCTCACAACTGTAAAGCATAAGATCATACAGGCCTAGTGAGTTTAAATGAATGGTTCAAGGTCGCACAGATGGTTACTAACGGGCCAGAACTCAAGCCCAGACTTAGATTATAAGTGTTCAAAACATGATGACTATTAATTATAGCTTTTATTTCTCTGTGTCTCTTCCCACTCACCCACCTGAATCATACACATACACACACACAGAGTTATTCACATGCAGTGAAAAAACTAGATCCTCAGTCTTCCTACCAGCTTGCCTTCTCATCCCTGGGCTTTAGGGCTGGCATTCTTTGTCTTCCCAGTCCACATTGCCTTTCCCCCAACTTGAAACTGCTTCTTGCTCTTTGTCCACTGGGTGCCAGAGGGCAGAAGTCTTCCTCCTGCCTGGAACATAATTCTGCAGTGCAGAGAAGGGAGCCTGATGGGGAGAATGGCAAGAAGGTCCAGCAGAGAGAGACAGAGATGCTAAGAAGTTGAAAGAGGGGACACAGGGGGATTGCAGTCTGTGTGATTAGGCACTGTGCTGGGCACCCTCCTGTTCCATTTAATCCTCATAACAAGGCCTGACCTTTGACATCTTGGGGCACATGGTGACACTGGAGATGTTAGGGCCATGGGAGGACAGGACCAGTCCAGCATCCTTTCTTGCTGTCCTTCCTGACCCCTCATGGAACCCACAGGTCTGCCTTAGACACAGGATGATTTTCTGGCAGTGGAGGAAGAGGAAGTCTTCCCTAATCTGTCCTCAAACTTAATTCCTCCCTGCGTGGAGGCAGGCCTTCTAGTTAACAACAGGAGTAAAAGGGAGGGTAGATGCTCCATCAAAACAGAAATAGTAATAATATATCAAAGGAGCAGAGCGTGTAGATAGAAGGGACGGTGTCTCTTAGTAAAGGAAGATGTCAGGGCTTCCAGAGAAGAAGTGAGAACACGCAGTGCCCCCAGGGGTGCTCAAGAACAACTTAAAAGACCTCATGTCAGCCTCCATATGTGGCCAGTCAATGGACTTTGGAAGCAGACAGGTCTGAATAAGAATCACATTTCTGTGATTCTCTTGCTGTGTGACATTAGGTCAGTTAACTGTCCACTCTGGGCAATAGTTTTCTCATTTGTATGATGAGGACAATCTCAGATGACTAAAATTCTAAAAGGCACCTCTAAATGAAGACTGTCCTTTGCAAGATTAAAGTGATATATATAAAACATTGAATAATATCTGGCTTTTAACCATTGCGGAAAAAATATAATTATTTCATCATCACTTACGAAGGAAAGTTACACGGCTCAAAATAGCCTGGAGTTAAAACTCCCCACCAGGTCCTCTCCACCATTCTATGCAAAACAAAGAACTCTCTCACCCGAAGAAAAACAAAATGGACATTAAAGTTGATTACACCCAGCTCCCAGCCACTCCCAGCCTCTGGCCGATCTCCAGAATTCCTTGCCCCAGAAGTTTAAGAGATAACTACTCCGAACAACCTTGGAGAAGAACAGGCCCCCTTAAGACAGTAGATTTCCACATACGTGCCTATATATACTTACTCTTTTCTTGGGTTAGTGCAGCAGCTCACTAATCTAACTGCTGCCCCTTCTCACCTCATTAAAGGTGATCTGTTCCTGTAAAGTGCCTGTCTCGTTCTTTTTCCGAACCTCGCCTTCTCTAACTCCCTTATCCCACAACTTATGAAACTGAAGTCAAGCTGAGCTCAGAGGAACTCCATGCTCTGTTTGGCATCCAGAGGGCTTACCTCAGTGGGACCCACGGGCCTGGCCCTCCTAGTGCTGAGAAGGGAAGGGTGGGTACGCAAGATGCCAAGGAATGTCCTCAGACATGGACTCCAGAATCTGATCAGGTGAGACCAAGGTGCGTCTGCTCCTACCTGTCCTTGGTATACCTATTGGTCCCAACCCTGTGGGCTTATGAGAATTCCCAAGTGTAATGAACTGCCCCTCCAGACTGCTTCCAGACGACTTGAGGTGCCTGCTATATGGCAGGTTTTATTCTAGAGGCTGTGGGTACAAAGACGCGTGGCTTCTGCTTGGCAGCACCACAGCTCAGGAAGATGAAAGGTGGACACAGACCCTGCTCCCAAACGCTGAGGCTCTGACACTAAAGGCGCAGGCGGCCCTGCAGCACAGACAGTGGTGAGCAGCCCTGAACCACGCAGGAGACAGTCCTGAATTTTCCAGAAAACACTGTACACAATGCGGGCATCAGTTTTCTTCTTGGCTCTTTACCCTAGGTACCCAGACTACTGAACCGGTAACACGGAACTTGGCTTATTTGATTGTTGGGAGAAATCAAAAACATCCTGAAGGAGAGGGGGCAGAGAGCCTCATGCAAAGAAAGACTCGAATTAGTAGCCGCCCTCCCTTGCCTGATGCTCCTGGGGCTGCTGAAGGGCACCCACCACTAAGGCAGACCCGGCTGCGGCAAGTCCCCAAGGTCCTCCCCTGGGCTTGGGGGAAGGGGTTGAGGGAGACCAGAGATGGGAAGAGGGAAGGGAGGCAAGAAGAGTCCTGGGCTATACTTTACTCGGACATGCAAGTAAAGGCAACAACTACCAGGTTTCAGAGGCTTCTGAAGCTTACAAACACCTGAAGGTATTACATTTTTAACTTTTCTTAAAATTCTCCTTCTCTCATCATCTCCTGAAAGTGCCAGATATGACTCTCAGCTTGGGCTGTCCCCATAGCCCTGTCAGACTACGTGGGTTATTGACTCTCAGGGCACTCCTGTCTCATCACCTATAAAATGGGCATAGTGACCCCGTGAGAGGATGATACAAGCCAAGGGCTGTAAAGCATTTCACACAGCATCTTCTACCAGTAGTTTGTAGGATTCCTTCCTTGAGTTTCTGCCAAGCTCTCTAGATCCAACAGGAAATGGAAAACACCATCAATGTGAATTCAGGAACATCTCATTTGGGTTTGGAACTATCTTTTAAGACCCAGTGAAACCAAGAAAACTGGCATGAGTTCACCATCCGGTGTGTGTGCAGCACAGTGCTGGGGCAATAGAACATGTGAAGGAATGGAAAAACAGCTCCTCTCCCAGGACTCATAAAAAGTCCCCTGCGTGCTGCCATGCACTTCTTTGGGGATTCTGGGCACTGAGCTCAGGGCTGGGTCTGTTTCTGGAGACAGTCATTAAACAACCAGAATCGTCGTCCAGCACTTAAACAAATTCTTATCTGTGGGCAGTATCAGTGGTGCCACAGGGATGCAGGGATAAAAAAACAATGTGGAAACATCTAAGGAAGATATAGAGAGCTGGAAGATTCTCTGTCTCTCCAGGAGGGAAGCTGAGAAAAAGTCTCCATTTCTACATGCTTGTTATTTTATGCATGTTTATTTAATCTTCGTGACAAAATCCTGCATAGTAGGAATTTTTATCACCATTTTACAACAAAGAAACTAAGGCTCAAAGAGCTTAAGTCACTTGCCAAAGTCTGGATCTGAATCTGAGTCTGAACACAGGACTTTTTTTCTCTCTCCTGCTACCTTTCCCAAGAAGCTTGTATTTCTGGGAAATAAATGAACTCCAGGGATAAGGCAGCACTTTCCCCATGTTTTGTTTTGTTTTGTGTTTTTGTGCATGACTTCTTCTTACTTTTTCTCTAGAAATAGATAACAAGGTCACCAGGATCCTAGAGGCAGCCCTGGTCATCCTTGCATTTGGATCAGCACAGTGGATTTTTGGCTGAGTTGCTTTGCCATCAGGCTCTTCCAGGAAGAACCCTGCATCTGACAGCTCAGTACAACTCATCTCTCAGGCTCTGCTTTCTCCCCACAGGAACCTGAGATTCTATCTCTGTGTGTGTTATCAGACCGCTAAAGAGTTACATATGTCAGCAGAGAAGAAGAGTGTTTGATGTGAGCTCCGCTTCCAGGAAAGCCCTCTCTGCTGCCCTGTTCTGGCTTGAGCTTTGTGTCTTTCATCAAGTCCCACAGGACACCTTGCTGCCTGCCAAGATCAAGGCAAATGAAGCAGAAGGCTCTCTTGGTAAATGCTCCTTCCCAGGACATGAATTTGGACAGCAGCAAAAGATGCTGATTATTCCACGGCTCTTACCCTTCACTTCCTTTGGGAGAGGGTATCTGAATTGTTGCTGGGTCTGATAGTCTGTGACTCCTTTGAAAATAAAAGGTGACAACAGCAAATTGAGTGCACGTCACAAGTACCAAAGTGAATGATTACCTCCCATCAAAGTTTGCAAACTGTACCCACACTTGTCATTTTACCTCCTTCAAGAAAAAGAAATGCAAAAAAGCAAAATGGCTGTCTGAGGAGGCCTTACAAATAGCTGTGAAAAGACGGGAAGCGAAAAGCAAAGGAGAAAAGGAAAGATATTCCCATTTGAATGCAGAGTTCCAAAGAATAGAGCAAGGAGAGATAAGAAAGCCTTCCTCAGCGATAAATGCAAAGAAATAGAGGAAAACAATAGAATGGGAAAGACTAGAGATCTCTTCAAGAAAATTAGAGATAGCAAGGGAATATTTCATGCAAAGATGGGCTCAATAAAGGACAGAAATGGTAGGGACCTAATAGAAGCAGAAGATATTAAGAAGAGGTGGCAAGAATACACAAGAATTGTACAAAAAAGATCTTCATGACCCAGATAATCATGATGGTGTGATCACTCACCTAGAGCCAGACATCCTGGAATGGGAAGTCAAGTGGACCTTAGAAAGCATCACTATGAACAAAGCTAGTGGAGGTGATGGAATTCCAGTTGAGCTATTTCAAATCCTAAGAGATGATGCTGTGAAAGTGCTGCACTCAATATGCCAGCAAATTTGGAAAACTCAGCAGTGGCCACAGGACTGGAAAAGGTCAGTTTTCATTCCAATCCCAAAGAAGGCAATGCCAAAGAATACTCAAACTACCACACAATTGCACTCATCTCACACGCTAGTAAAGTAATGCTCAAAATTCTCCAAGCCAGGCTTTAGCAATACGTGAACCGTGAACTTCCAGATGTTCAAGCTGGTTTTAGAAAAGGCAGAGGAACCAGAGATCAAATTGCCAACATCCACTGGATCATCGAAAAAGCAAGAGAGTTCCAGAAAAACATCTATTTCTGCTTTATTGACGATGCCAAAGCCTTTGACTGTGTGGATCACAATCAACTGGAAAATTCTGAAAGAGATGGGAATACCAGACCATCTGACCTGTCTCTTGAGAAACCTGTATGCAGGTCAGGAAGCAACAGTTAGAACTGGACATGGAACAACAGATTGGTTCCAAATAGGAAAAGGAGTACATCAAGGCTGTATATTGTCACTCTGCTTATTTAACTTCTATGCAGAGTACATCATGAGAAACACTGGGCTGGATGAAGCACAAGCTGGAATCAAGATTGCTGGGAGAAATATCAATAACCTCAGATATGCAGATAACACCACCCTTATGGCAGAAAGTGAAGAAGAACTAAAGACCCTCTTGATGGAAAGGGAAAGAGGAGAGTAAAAAAGTTGACTTAAAGCTCAACATTCAGAAAACTAAGATCAGGGCATCCGGTCTCATCACTTCATGGCATATAGATGGGGAAACAGTGGAAACAGTGGCTGACTTTATTTTTTGGGGCTCCAAAATCACTGCAGATGGTGATTGCAGCCATGAAATTAAAAGACGCTTACTCCTTGGAAGGAAAGTTATGACCAACCTAGACAGCATATTAAAAACCAGAGACATTACTTTGCCAACAAAGGTCGGTCTAGTCAAGGCTATGGTTTTTCCAGTGGTCATGTACACATGTGAGAGTTGAACTATAAAGAAAGCTGAGCACCGAAGAATTGATGCTTTTGAACTGTGGTGTTGGAGAATACTGTTGAGAGTCCCTTGGACTGCAAGGAGATCCAACCAGTCCATCCCAAAGGAGATTGGTCCTGGGTGTTCATTGGAAGGAATGATGTTGAAGCTGAAACTCTAATACTTTGGCCACCTGATGCGAAGAGCTGACTCATTGGAAAAGACCCTGAAGCTGGGAAGGATTGGGGTCAGGAGGAGAAGGGGACGACAGAGGATGAGATGGCTGGATGGCATCATTGACTCGATGGACATGGGTTTGGGTGGAATCCGGGAGTTGGTGTTGGACAGGGAGGCCCAGCGTGCTGCGGGTCATGGAGTCGCAAAGAGTCAGACATGACTGAGTGACGGAACTGAACTGAACTGTGTGAACCCTATGAGCTGGGGACAGCAGGCAGAAGTGTCCCCAGCAACAGATACTTGACTTAATCAAGATTAGGTGGGAGTCACACTGGGCTCCTGGCATGGATGTCCTAAAGGAGATGAATGTTGCCGGATGACATAGCAGATCTGTCCATGATGAGATCTCCATGGTTCTCTAGCATAGGCACCTCCTTAACTTCAAGTTGAGTGTCCATCCACAAGGGTTCCCTCGGTGTGTGCCCTGCTAGGCTATTCTTTCCCTCCCTTTTCCTCTCTTTTTCTACCTGTCCTTTTCAGTTCAGAGCCTCGGTTTCTTTCCTGGTTGGTATATCTTTCCCGGCTGTGGTATTCAGAACTAAAGAGCGTGTGGACTGTTCACGAAGAGTTACAGTGTGTAGCTGCAGATGCAGCTGTGCACACGTGGAATGTAAGCCTCTGTGTTACATGGCTGGTACCCTGAAGAGGCTCTGGGTATCATGCTGTTGTGTGAGGGCAGATCTCAAGATGCTGCTGCCTCCTGCTGGTTAAACTAGATCTAAATCAGCCGCTTAATTTTACAGTTTGTCTTCATGTCCTTCTTTTTCTTCCAGGGACTCTTCTTTTTTTTTTCAGTTGAGGTAACATTGATTAATAACATAATATTTCTACTTCTGTATACCCTACCACGTACTTACCACCCAATGTTTATTTTCCATCCATTACCATGCAGTTGATCCTTTTTACTCAGTTTGCTCTCCCTTCCCCTGTCCCTCCCCCTCTGGTCACCACTGCTCTGTTCTCTGTGTCTACATGTTTTTGTTTGGCTTGTTCATTTATTTTGTTTTTATTTGTTTATTAGTTTTTAAATATTCAACATATTAGTGAAATCATGTGGTATTTGTCTTTCTCCATCTGACCGGTTTCACTTAGCATAATATCTTTAAGGTCCATCCGTGCTGTCACGAATGCAAGACTGCATCATTTTTATGGCTGAGTAGTATTCCAGCTTCTTTATCCATTCATCTGTTGATGGCTTGGTGGTCATTTTTGAATGATCCATTTTACACACCACTTTTATCACATATTAAATTTGAATGTGTATTTGGATGTATTTATGACCTTTCACTTCTGTTTCACTGATTTGTTTACCTATTCATTCACAATACTGCATTAATTATCATAGATTTATAGTACATTCTTCACATCTGCACAGAATGGTTGCCTTTCCTTGACTGTTTCAGAATTTGCACAAAGATTCTTGCTGTTTGTTTTTTCATTTGAATCTTAGAACGCAAAAAAGAGTCTTGTTGGTGCTTTAATTGGAATTACACTAAATTTGTAGATTTACTGAGGAACCTTTGTTGACTCTTAGGATGCTGTCTCCTCAGTCAAAATACGCTATATCTTTCTATTTATTCAAACCCTGGGAATGCTTAGAATTTTGCTTATGTGAAAGTGAAAGTCACTCAATCATGTCTGACTGTTTGTGACCCCATGAACTATACAGTCCATAGAATTCTCCAGGACAGTATACTGGAGTGGGTGGATAGCTGGTCCCTTCTCCGGGAGATCTTCCCAACCCAGGGATCAAGTCCAGGTCTCCCACACTGCAGGCGGATTCTTTGCTTATGTAACAGGTATGAAACTTATTTATTCCTAGATATTTGATTTACTGTGGTACTGGTAAATGAGATATTACATTTTATTACATCTTCTATCTGCTTGTTATTTGTATTGGTAATGGCTATTGCTTTCTACACATTAATGTTTTATTGCACTAGCTCAGTAAATTCTCTTATTACTGAAAATAGTTTTGAACTTCATTTTCTCACATTTCTCATGCATAGAAGTTTATTTACCTACATAAAGGATGATATTTATTATTCCTTGTTAATATATTAATTTCAAATGTTGTATTGTAATTAAAGTATCTTTTCTAATTAGAGGTAGTACTTCCAAAACAATATTAAATAATAATAGTGATAATGTCACCCTTATTTTGGTTGTGACTTCTGTACAAATGCTTCTAAATTCTGTGTTCATAAGCATGATGTACTGAGATAAATATCTTTCATCCTGTTAAGAAAGTATCCTTTTATTTATGCTTTGCTAAGAATTTGTCTTTTAATCAAGAAAGGAGGCAATCTTACCTTTTAAAATGTCCTATATTCTATTGCTTTATCATGAACATTTCAGGAGAGTATATATTACATAATTAATTAATTGCATAGTTCAGTTCAGTCACTTAGTCATGTCCGACTCTTTGTAACTCCATGGACTGCAGCACACGAGGCTTCCCTGTCCATCACCAACTCCTGGAGCTTGCTCAAACTCGTGTCAATCGAGTCGGTGATGTCATTCAGCCATCTCATCCTCTGTTATCCCCTTCTCCTCCCACCTTCAATCTTTCCCAGCATCAGGGTCTTTTCAAATGAGTCAGTTCTTCACATCAGATGGCCAAAGTATTGGAGTTTCAGCTTCAGCATCAGTCCTTCCAATGCATATTAGGATTGATTTCCTTTAGGATGGACTGGTTGGATCTCCTTGCAGTCCAAGAGACTCTCAAGAGTCTTCTCCAGTACCACAGTTCAAAAGCATCAATTCTTTGGTACTCAGCTTTCTTTATAGTCCAACTCTCACATCCATACATGATTAATGGAAAAACCACAGCTTTGATTAGATGGGCCTTTGTTGGCAAAGTAATGTCTCTGCTTTTTAGTATGCTGTCTAGATTGGTCATAGCTTTTCTTCCAAGGAGCAAGCATCTTTTAATTTCATGGCTGCAATCACCATCTGCAGTGATTTTGGAGCCCCAAAAAATAATGTCTGTCACTGTTTCCATTGTTTCCCCATCTATTTGCCATGAAGGGATGGGACCGGATGCCATGATCTTAGTTTTTTGAATGTTGAGTTTTAAGCCAAATTTTTCACTCTCCTCTTTCATTTTCAACAAGAGGGTCTTTAGTTCTTCACTTTCTGACATAAGGGTGATGTCATCTGCATATCTGAGGTTATTGATATTTTTCCCAGCAATCTTGATTCCAGCTTGTGCTTCCTCCATCCCAGCATTTTGCATGATGTACTCTACATAGAAGTTAAATAAGCAGGGTGACAATATACAGCCTTGATGTACTCCTTTCCCAACTTGGAAACAGTCTGTTGTTCCATGTCCCGTTCTAACTGTTGCTTCTTGACCTGCATACCAGTTTCTGAGGAGGCAGGTCAGGTGGTCCGGTATTCCCATCTCTTTAAGAATTTTCCACAGTTTGTTGTGATCTACACCGTCAAAGGCTTTGCAGTAGTCAATAAAGCAGAAGTAGATGTTTTTCTGGAAATTTCTTGCTGTTTTGATGATTCAGCGGATGTCGGCAATTTGATCTCTGATCCCTCTGCCTTTTCTAAAACCAGCTTGAACATCTGGAATTTCATGGTTCACGTACTGTTGAAGCCTGGCTTCAAGTACTGTTGAAGCCTGTCTGGGAGAATGAATATAATTCTTGGAGGATTAATGTAATTTTAAATTATAATTTATATTATATAAGTATACATTAGAAATTATATTTATGTATTTTATATATGTTATAAATCAATGCAAGTATATTGGGAGATGTCAATTTTTTAAAATGTTTCAAACATGATTTTCATTATTCAAGCATTATATTAAAATATTAACATTTAACACATAAGATTTACTTTTATTTACTCTTTCCCTTTTTTTTTGGTCTCAGCACACAATTTGTGGGATCTTAGTTCCCTGACCAGGGATTGAACTTGGACCCTCAGCAGAGTTCTAATCACTGGACTGCCAGGGAATAAAATATAACATTTAGTATATATAATTACTCTTTTATTTACTGTTTTCTTTTTTTTTTTTTTTTGGCCTCAGCACACAATTTGTGGGATCTTAGTTCCCTGACCAGGGATTGAACTCGGACCCTCAGCAGTGAAAGCTCAGAGTCCTAATCACTGGACTGCTAGCGGATTCCCTACTTTTTCCTTTTTAATGCAGAAGGCACTTCAATATCTTGAAGGCTTTATGGATCATTATGGATATTGATTATTTTATTGGTTGATGGAAGATCAGTTAACTGAGGCTCAGTGTTTGAAAAGCCTTAGTTCTCCTGTGAAAAAGTCTGATATTTGTGGCTCTTTCAATGTCCTCCTTTATGTCAGACAGTAACACTATGCTCAAAATCCTTCAAGCTAGGTTTCCGTGGTATGTGAACCAAGAACTTCCAGATGTATAAGCTGGGTTTAGAAAAGGCAGAGGAACCAGAGATCAAATTGCCAGCATTTGTTGTATCAGAGACAAAGCAAGGGAGTTCCAGAAAAATATCTACTTCTGCATCATTGACTATACTAAAGCTTTTGACTGTGTGGATCACAACAAACTGTGGAAGATTCTTAAAGAGATGGGAATACCAGACCACCTTACCTGTCTTCCTGGGAAACCTATATGCGGGTCAGGAAGTAACAGAACCGGACATGTAACAAAAGACTGGTTCAAAATTGGGAAAGGAGTACAAAAAAGCTGTATATTTTCACTCTGCTTATTTAACTTCTATGCAGAGTGCATCATGTGAAATGCTGAGCTAGATGAATCACGAGCTGGAATCAATATTGCCAGGGGAAATAGCAACAATCTTTGATATGTAGATGATACCATTCTAATGGTAGAAAGTGAAGAGGAACTAAAGAGCCTCTTGAAGAAGGTGAAAGAGGAGAGTGAAAAAGCTGGCTTAAAATTCAACATTCAAAAAAGGAAGATCATGGCATCTGGTCCCATCACTTCATGGCAAATACAAGGGGAAAAAGTGGAAACAGTGACAGATTTGATTTTCTTGGGCTTTGAAATCACTGCAGACCATGACTGCAGCCATGAAATTGAAAAACACTTGCTCCTTGGAAGGAAAGCTGACAAACCTAGACAGTGTATTAAAAAGCAGAGACATCACTCTGCTTACAAACATCCATATAGTCAGAGCTATGGTTTTTCCAGTGGTCACATATAGTTGTTGAAAGTTGGACCATAAAGAAGGCTGAGGGCCAAAGAATTGATGCTTTTGAACTGTAGTGCTGAAGAAGACTCTTGAGAGTCCCCTGGACAGCAAGGAGATCAATCCAGTCAATCCTAAAAGAAATCAGTCCTGAATATGCATTGGAAGGACTGATGCTGAAGCTGAAACTCCAATACTTTGGCCACCTGATGCAAAGAGCCAGTTCACTGGAAAAGACCCTGATGTTGGGAAGGATTGAGGGCAAGAGGAGAAGGGGACGACAGAGGACGAGATGGTTAAATGGCATCACCGACTCAATGGACATGAATTTGAGCAAACTCCAGGAGATAGCGGAGGACAGAGTAGCCTGGGGTGCTGCAGTCCACGGGGGTCACAAAAAGTCAGACATGACTTAGTGACTAAACAACGACAACAAAATGTCAGATGGTGGTAATGACGCAGCAGTACACTGTGCCCCCTGGACCTGCAGCTCCCCATCATGTAGGACCATAGAATGACAGAGGCCGGTTTAGGTGGTAAGCTGTGTGTCTAGGCCTAGCTTCTCTGGCTCACGTGTGACACAAGTAGTGTTCCAACTGAAAGATGCTCTTTATGGCAGTGTCTGGGTGTGAGCTGATACACCGATGTGCAGACTGAATAGTGGGAAGGAACCAGGTCTCATAACACCCACAGCTTCAGCACAGCAGGACTTCCTGTCAGAGCCACTGCCAGAAGTCTTCCTGAGCAGATGATTCTGAAAAGTAAAGAAATACTAGTATTCTCTGTGGTCATAAAAAGGAAAAAGATAGCTGGAGGGATAAACATCTCTACCAACAAATTCTTTTTTATGGGATGTCTGGCTTTCTGCAAATTGTTACTGAACCAAGACATATGTTCTTTTTGAATTAATACATGCAGGGCAAAAACTCAAAACAATATGCTGATTTATTTCATGAAGATAATTTCCAGGCTAACTGTGGTTTGTTTTACACTGTCAACAAGAGAAGGAAGTGGGTGGGGAGGAATCTCGTAAAGTGTTGGAGATAAAAAGTTTGGGTTCACATGAAATCTAGAGTAAGTTCAATCTCTGTCTCTCTGTCTCACTCTCTCTAACGAAAATCTCCAGGGGGATCTTCCTGACCGAGGGATTGCACCTGAGTCTCTCGCACTGTAGGCAGATTCTTTACCATTTAAGCTACCAGGGAAGCCCCATGAAAATCCAATTTACTTTTTAAAGTATTTATTGAGCACCATGGAAAAACAAGGGCTTCCCTTGTAGCTCCGTTGGTAAAGAATCTGCCTGCAATACAGGAGACCTGGGTCTGATTCCTGGGTTGGGAAGATTCCCTGGAGAAGGAAATGGCAACCCACTCTAGTATTCTTGCCTGGAGAATCCCATGGACAGAGGAGCCTGGCAGGCTACAGTCCATGGGGTCCCAAGAGTCAGACATGACTTAGCAACTAAACCACTACCATGGAAACACAGAAGCAAGATAAGATGTTCAGTTTAGTTGTTCAGTTGTGTCCAAATCTTTGCGACCCCATGGACTGCAGCATACCAGGCTTCCCTGTCCATCACTAACTCCTGGAGCTTGCTCAAACTCATGTCCATTCAGTCACTGATGCCATCCAACCATCTCATCCTCTGTTGTCCCATTCTCCTTCGGCCTTCAAACTTTCCCAGCATCAGGGTCTTTTCCAAGGAGTCAGTTCTTCACATCAGGTGGCCAAAGTATTGCAGTTTCAGCTTCAACATCAGTCCTTCCAGTGAATATTCAGGACTGATTTCCTTTAGGATTGAATGGTTGGATTTCCTTGCAGTCCAAGAGACTCTCAAGAGTCTTCTCCAACACCACAGTTCAAAAGCATCAATTCTTCGGCGCTCAGTTTTCTTCACAGTCCAACTCTCCATTCCATACATGCCTACTGGAAAAACCATACCTTTGACTATACAGATCTTTGTTGGCAAAGTAATGTCTCTGCTTTTTAGTATGCTGTCTAGGTTGATCATAGCTTTTCCTCCAAGGAGCAAGCATCTTTTAATTTCATGGCTGCAGTCACCATCTGCAGTGATTTTGGAGCCAAGAAAATAGAGTTTCTCACTGTTTCCATTGTTTCCCCATCTATTTGCCATGAAATGATGGGACCAGATTCCATGGTGTTAGTTTTTTGAATGTTGAGTTTTAAGCCAACTTTTTCGCTTTCATCAAGAGGCTCTTTAGTTCTTCTTCACTTTCTGCCATAAAGGTGGTGTCATCTGCTTATCTGAGGTTATTGATATTTTTCCCAGCAATCTTGATTCCAGCTTGTGCTTCCTCCAGCCTGGCATTTTGCATGATGTACTCTGCATAAAAAGAAATGCAAAAAAGCAAAATGGCTGTCTGAGGAGGCCTTACAAATAGCTGTGAAAAGAAGAGAAGCAAAAAAAAAGGTGAAAAGGAAACATAAACCCATTTGAATGCAGAGTTCCGAAGAATAGAGCAAGGAGAGATAAGAAAGCCTTCCTCAGCGATAAATGCAAAGAAATAGAGAATAATAGAATAGAAAAGACTAGAGATCTCTTCAAGAAAATCAGAGATACCAAGGGAACATTTCATGCAAAGATCGGCTCAATAAAGGACAGAAAAGAATAGACCTAAGAGAAGCAGAAGATATTAAGAAGAGGTGGCAAGAATACACAGAAGAACTGTACAAAAAAGATCTTCACGACTCAGATAATCACGATGGTGTGATCACTCACCTAGAACCAGACATCCTGGAATGTAAAGTCAAGGGGGCCTTAGGAAGTATCACTACGAACAAAGCTAGTGGAGGTGATAGAATTTCAGTTGAGCTATTTCAAATCCTAAGAGATGATGCTGTGAAAGTGCTGCCACTCAATATGCCAGCAAATTTGGAAAACTCAGCAGTGGCCACAGGACTGGAAAAGGTCAGTTTTCATTCCAATCTCAAAGTAAGGCAATGCCAAAGAATGTTCAAACTACCACACAATTGCACTCATCTCACATGCTAGCAAAGTAATCCTCAAAATTCTCCAAGCCAGGCTTCAGCAATACGTGAACCGTGAACTTCCAGATGTTCAAGCTGGTTTTAGAAGAGGCAGAGGAGCCAGAGATCAAATTGCCAACATCCGCTAGATCATCAAAAAAGCAAGAGAGTTCCAGAAAAACATCTATTTCTGCTTTATTGACGATGCCAAAGCCTTTGACTGTGTGGATCACAATAAACTGTGGAAAATTCTGAAAGAGATGGGAATACCAGACCACCTGACCTGCCTCTTGAGAAATCTGTATGCAGGTCAGGAAGCAACAGTTAAAACTGGACATGGAACAACAGATTGGTTCCATATAGGAAAAGGAGTACATCAAGGCTGTATATTGTCACCCTGCTTATTTAACTTATATGCAGAGTACATCATGAAAAACGCTGGGCTGGAGGAAGCACAAGCTGGAATCAAGATTGCCGGGAGAAATATCAATAATCTCAGATATGCAGATGACACCACCCTTATGGCAGAAAGTGAAGAAGAACTAAAGAACCTCTGATGAAAGTGAAAGAGGAGATGAAAAAGTTGGCTTAAAGCTCAACACTCAGAAAACTAAGATCATGACGTCCGGTCCCATCACTTCATGGCAGATAGATGGGGAAACAGTGGCTGATTTTATTTTTCTGGGCTCCAAATCACTGCAGACAGTGATTGCAGCCATGAAATTAAAAGACACTTACTCCTTGGAAGCAAAGTATGACCAACCTACACAGCATATTAAAAAGCAGAGACATTACTTTGTCAACAAGGTCCATCTAGTCAAGGCTATGGTTTTTCCAGTAGTCATGTATGAATGTGAGAGTTGGACCATAAAGAAAGCTGACTGCCAAAGAATTGATGCTTTTGAACTGTGGTGTTGGAGAAGACTCTTGAGGGTCCCTTGGACTGTGAGGAGATCCAACCAGTCCATTCTAAGGGAAATCAGTCCTGGGTGTTCATTGGAAGGACTGATGTTGAAGCTGAAACTCCAATATTTTGGCCACTGATGCTAAAACCTGACTCATTTGAAAAGACCCTGATGTTGGGAAAGATTGAAGCCAGGAGGAGAAGGGGACAACAGAGGATGAAATGGTTGGATGGCATCACCGACTCAATGGACATGAGTTTGGGTAAACTCTGGGAGTTGGTGATGGACAGGGAGGCCTGGTGTGCTGCAGTTCATGGGGCCACAAAGAGTCGGACTCGACTGAGCAACTGAACTGACTCTGCATATAAGTTAAATAAGCAGGGTGACAATATACAGGCTTGACATACTCCTTTCTCAGTTTGGAACCAATCTGTTTTTCCATGTCAAGTTCTAACTCTTGGTT
The DNA here is from genome assembly GCF_054371585.1 of Giraffa tippelskirchi. Classification (NCBI taxonomy): domain Eukaryota; kingdom Metazoa; phylum Chordata; class Mammalia; order Artiodactyla; family Giraffidae; genus Giraffa; species Giraffa tippelskirchi. The sequence goes on from NC_137278.1 coordinate 81,457,301, forward strand.
CTTGACCTGCATACAGATTTTGAAGGAGGCAGGTCTGGTTGTCTGGTATTCCTATCTCTTTAAGAATTTCCCACTGTTTGCTGTGATCCACACAAGTCAAAGGCTTTGGCATAGTCAATAAACAGAAGTACATATTTTTCTGGAACTCTCTTGCTTTTCTGATGACTGAACGGATGTTGGAAATTCGATCTCTGGTTCCTCTGCCTTTTCTAAATCCAGCTTGAATATCTGAAGTTCATGGTTCAGGTACTGTGAAGCCTGGCTTGGAGAATTTTGAGCATTACTTTGCTAGCGTGTAAGATGAGTGCAATTGTGTGGTAGTTTGAACATTCTTTGGCATTGCCTTTCTTTGTTATTGGAATGAAAACTGACCTTTTCCAGTCCTGTGGCCACTGCTGAGTTTTCCAAATTTGCTGGCATATTGAGTGTGGCACTTTCACAACATCATCTTTTAGAATTTGAAATAGCTCAACAGGAATTCCATCACCTCTACTAGCTTTGTTTGTAGTGATGCTTTCTAAGGCCCATTTGACTTCACATTCCAGTATATCTGGCCAACCTCCTTATTGTCAAATTCAGACTCAAATTGAAAAAAGTAGGGAAAAACCACTAGACCATTCAGATATGACCTATATAAATCCCTTATGATTATACAAAGTGGAAGTGACAAATAGATTCAACAGATTAGATCTGATAGAGAGAGTGCCTGAAGAACTATGGATGGAGGTTCGTGACATTGTACAAGAGGCAGTGGTCAAGACCATCCCCAAGAAAAAGAAATGCAAAAAGGCAAAATGGTTGTCGGAGGAGTCCTTACAAGTAGCTGAGAAAAGAAGAGAAGCTAAAGGCAAAGGAGAAAAGGAAAGATATATCCATTTGAATGCAGAGTTCCAAAGAATAGCAAGGAGAGATAAGAAAGCCTTCCTCAGCGATCAATGCAAAGAAATAGAGAAAATAATAGAATGTGAAAGACTAGAGATCTCTTCAAGAAAATTAGAGATACCAAGGGAACATTTCATGCAAAGATGGGCACAATAATGGTCAGAAATGGTATGGACCTAACAGAAGCAGAAGATATTAAGAAGAGGTGGCAAGAACACATAAAAGATAAGATGAGGCATATTTTAAATTATTTAGGGAATGAGTACATGTGCATATGGAGTAGGTAACAATTCAAAGAAATTTAAAATTGAATAACACTATAAGCAGCATAGACTGTATTGTGAGAGGTCACAGAAATCAGAATTAGTCATGAGCTTGTATCGACAGTGGTTCCTATAAGCAGAGAAGAGCAATGGAAGAAGAGGAACGGACACATGGTTTATATTTCCCTTTTCTCAGCAATGTTTCAATGCCATAGGCTCAATCTACCTGCTCAACTTCCAATGCAGGGGATTTCTGAAAGTCTGCTTGGATGGTCTCACTCTGGGACAAGAGGGAAATCACAGCTTCTGTCAGATTTATTATGTATGGCCAGTGTTAAGGCCAGAAAGAAAAAGTAACAATCTGCCAGCAACTTACAAGGACGCTTTTGGCTGTGGTATTATTAAATTTAGTGTCATGCAGCTAGTCAAGAGTGATTGAGCCACAGAAGGAGATACCCAATGAGCACATGAATTGATGCTCAAATCACTAGTCATAATTAAAACCACAACGAGATGCTGCCACACATCCACTAGAACGGCTGAAATGCCAAGTATTGGTGAGAATGTAGATAACTGGAACTCTCAGACATTTCAATGGGAATGCAAAATGGTGCAAGTGTCTAAGAAACAGCATGGCTGTTTCCTTTAAAGCTACCAGACGCTTACCAAGTGACACGATGATTCTTATTCTAGATTTTTACCCTCATCCTCCAAATAAAACTTCTCTGGTGGCTCAGACGGTAAAGCGTCTGCCTACAATGCAGGAGGCCTGGGTTTGATCCCTGGTCCCCTGGAGAAGGAAATGGCAACCCCACTCCAGTACTCTTGCCTGGAAAATCCCATGGACAGAGGAGCCTGGCGGGCTACAGTCCATGGGGTTGCAAAGAGTCAAGACACGACTGAGCGACTTCACTTTCCAAATAAAAACACATCCTTAAAAGGACTTCTACATGAATATTCAGATCAGGTTCATTCATAATAATCCCAAATCACAAACAACCCCAGACAGGCTACCCACTCCAGTATTCTTGGGCTTCCCTTGTGGCTCAGCTAGTAAAGAATCTGCTTGCAATGCAGGAGACCTGGGTTCCATCCCTGGGTTGGGAAGATCCCCTGGAGAAGGGAGAGGCAACTCATTCCAGTATTCAGGCCTGGAGAATTCCATGGACTGTATAGTCCATGGGGTCACAAAGAGTCGGACACAATGGAGTGACTTTCACTTTCACTTCCAGACAGGTGAATTGATAAACAATTTGCTGCATATTCACGCTATGCAATATTATAGCAACAAAATGGAATGAACTATTGATATACCCACCCAATAAAAATATTATAGATGAATCTCAAAAATGTGCTCGATGAAAGAATGAGCTCATTTATTCATTCATTGTTAAGAATAAGTAACCTATAGTGACAGGAAGCAGATTTGAGGTTCCTTAGTCCTGGGGGAGGTGAGATTGAGTGGGATGGGACACAAGGGAACTTTCGGAGCAATGCACATATTTTATACTTTGCTTGTGGTAGAAATGACACTGGCATAAACATTTGTTTAAACTCAGCAAACTGGGCACTTGAAATGATTCCATCTGGTTGTATGTAACTTATACCTCAATAAAGGACTGAGGCTGAGTCAGAGGCTAGTAGCAGTAGGTCACTGTGTGCTTGGTTAGATGATTCTTTTGAGACCTGACTCAATCCACTGGCTCTTCCCTTGATCTAGAAACTTCATCTGGGGTCTAGCTAATTACGTTCAGAAGAGCATTCTCTCCCAGGGCCTGTATGTCCCCCCATCCAGCCCGAGAAGGAGGAGGAAGGTCAGGAGGGGATGTGCTGCTGTCACTTCCACATCCCAGCGAGCTGGTCTCTTAATAAAGGAACCCAGTGTTAATGGTATCTAGCTGAGCTTGGGAAAAATCCAAATAAATTTTCCCCTCACATTGAGATTTCTTGGCCAACTCAGTGAGCCAGATAAAGCAGTCCATGTTTAGGGGGGGGTTTGCAACTGTGAGATAGGTCATATTCTCCAATAAGTAAGCTATGAAATGTAAATTATAGTTATGGAACAGTGAAAATTCACATATTTACATCAAAATTAAAAGGGAAACAAAGTATGACTATGTGCATCATCTTTTGGAGAAATGACCACAATCAGATGTAAGTAAATTATACCCGAAGGAGAAGAAGGCATCTTTCCAGGCCACTGCCATGAATTTATCTTGGACAGACCCTATACTCCCTATCCAAAGCCCATCTTAAATAACTGTTTTCCCATCCAATGAACCATTTCCTTCACTGTGGGAAATTTGTGTACATTTTTGGCAAGTTAGCAATGATACAAATTTTAAGAGGTTTATCTTTGTAGACATCTATCTTTTTAGCTGCTTTAATCACTTGGTTAGTAAATGAAAACAAAAGGAAATCAAGTTAGTTCCTGAAGGAGGTTAAATCTTACGTGGTTTAAGATGGATTGTATGGCTCCGATTATGATGTCTTTCATCACTGCACAGGCCCAGGCTGAGTCAGGACACAGGGGTCTGGTCACTGCTCACTCTTGAGCTCGGTATGTGACCTCCAGCAAATCTAACCTTCCATGGTCAGAGGAGGACGGCAGCATTTTCTCAATCCATCTCAGCAAGTAAAAAGCTTTCAGTGAAATATTAGGCATGAGAACACTTAGAAAAATGAAAAGTTTAATACGACTATAAAGCATGGCTTGTTTTGCATTTACAAGAAAACTTCAAAAATGTTATAAACATGATACGTGTGCTATCACTATACATATATGTTGTAAGACCAGCTCTCTCAAGCAATAAAAATACTAGGTCATCTTTTTATTTTTCCAATCCATTAGCAATGAGCCCAGGGGCCAAATATTCTCCAAAACAATAAGTACTCCTGCCAGGCTGTCAGGGATGGTCCTTTAAATCATTGTAAGCTTCACAATGGGGTACTGCAGGAGTTACTTTATTGCTAAAACAACAGACCAGAAACTAAAGTCTAGAAATAAAATTAAAATTTCAAAAAAAAAAAGTAATTGGGTCATAGAGAGTATGTGGTCTGTATTTCATTGAATGAAGGTTATGGCAACCAAAAAATAAAACTAAAATTTAAAAAATTCTGTATTGTCTTTAGGGAAGTAAGAGAGCACCTTAAATTTGCAGTAGAAAGGCTGGTCTTGGCATTGCCTCAGGCTTGCTGCCTCTTGTCTGGTCCTTGACCTGCCTCCTCTCTTTGCCGGCTTCTTCTCTCTTTCTCTGCTCTCTCCCTGTCACTTCATATCTGAAGGCAGACATTTTTTTCTCTTTTGGGAGCACTTTCTCAACCCATCTCAGCAAGTAAAAAGCTTTCATTGAAATATTAGGCATGAGAACACTGTGATGGATGTGGTGGGCGGGAGGGTCAATGGGCAACTTCCAGCCTGCACATCAGTGGCCCCAGTGACAGCTCGCTCCTGGGGCCTGCACTGAGCTTTAGACCCTGACTTGGACTCCGAGGAGAAGGATGTGAACAAGGTGCTGCTTGGTTTCCTGCTTTAGGGCCCACCATGATCTGGGTTTCAAGGCTTCCTGGGACCTCCTCATGGTTGGGGTGTGATGGGACTGGGAACTGGAGGCACCGAGGCTGGGCAGAGATGGACCAAGCACTGCCACAGGGCCCCCCGGCCAGCTCACAGTGCTCCAGGGGTGGGAGTCCTCCCAAGGCTCACTCACCCCAGGGAAGCTGTGCTGCCAAGGAAGTCATCGCATGCCATTTGTAACAAGAAAGGAGGCTGAGAGGGGCATTTCTAAACCATCCAAAATGAAAAATGTTAATACATGTCAATCACTCATGCTAGGTGAGAGACCAGTGTAACTATCCTATATCCCTTCTATAGACAATTACATTAAAAATTAACATCTTATGACAAAAAGAACAGTATGTGACAAAGTACAGGAAACAATATCCCAGAGATGTGCCTCAGAGTTAATAAATAATAATGACATTATTTTTCTCAATGTTTTTATATTTGTGGCATTTGTAAGCTTTTAAAACTTCGTAATTTGTTGTGATGTCTCTTTCATTCTAAATAAAGTTACTTTCATATCTAATTTTGTATTTTTCTATTCTTTTTCTTGGGCTTCCCAGGTAGCGCTAGAGGTAGACTCCACATTGTGTAAACTTGAGGCACACAAAATTGGATCAGCCCTTGGATAATTCCATGTTAGCTCAATATACATGTGATTAATTACGATCATTGGGTACCTTGAGCTCCTAGGGCTGAAAAACATTAAGGAAATAAACGCATTTCAAAGAGACAAAATAACTAAATGGTAGGTTGGCTGGAAAATCACTGTCTTCATGACTGGTACCTTTTGAAAATGAGAACAGACTGTGTTAGGCACCAGATGATTTCCACACTATACCACGGTCTGCCAGATTGGAAGGGGCTGGTTGTCCAATGAGGGCTCTGCCAAGAGGAGAGCTATGTGCCATTAATAATTTTTAATGCCGTTTCTACCTGCCATTTCAGCAGACTATATTTTCCCAATCACGTTTCCCAATTTAAATTAGGAAATGTAAATATAAAGTATTTAAGAAGGAGGAAAGATACAATTTAATTCTTCATATGCAAACTTTATGACCAAAATTTAAGAATGTTATATAAAAACAAAAAAATTATCTCAGAGTTCTAACCAAAGTCCAATTAATTAATTTCATAGTGCAATTGCTCAATTTGCTTTATTTTATAGAATAGACATATTTGAATGTTATAGAAACTTCTTTAAAAAAACAAAGTCAATATGTTAGAGTCTGGAAAGTGCCACAGTTACAACTTGCCAAATTAACAATTTCTGTCTTTTGAAATCCAAAACAAGGACAACGGATATGAATCAGTTGTTTTCAAGATATTGGTCAGCAGGAAAAAAAGGACAGTGGTTCCCGAGACACAGGTAATAAACAAAGTTAAGCCCTACAATTGCCCCAGGTCACTGTCTGGAGAGAGTTTCCAGGCAATGGTGCATAGTGGGTGCATCTCCTTGAGTTGAGGAGACAAATTAATCAACACGATGCCAATCAAAATCCCAGGTAGATTTTTTGTAGAAACTAAAAAAAAAAGAATTCTAAAATTCATATGCAAATGTAAAGAACTTAGAGTAGTCAAAAAGAGTTAGCAAAGGAACAAGCTTGGAGGAATATCTGATTTCAAGACAATAGGAAACTAAAGTAACTAACTGAAGGTGGTATTGGCATTATTACTGATAATAGATCACTGGTACAAAATGGAAAGTACATAAATAGACCCACATGTATATGAAAAACTGATTTTTGACAAAGGAGCAAAAGCAATTCAGTGGAGAAACAATAACCTTCTTAGCAGATGGTGATGGAACAATTGCAAATCCATTCACACAACAAATGAACTTCAATCCATAACTCAGATCATATACAAAAATTAACCTAGAATAGGTCACAGATTTAAATGTAAAACCAAATATTAAAAAACTTTTAGAAGAAAATATAGGAGAAAATCTTTATGACCTTGGATTAGGCAAAATATTTAGATACAGCACCAATAACAAGATACATGAACATATAAATTGTCTTATCAAAATGAAAAACATTTGTCTTGTGAAAGACACTATTAGGGAAGTCAAGCCACAGGGACAGAAAACATTGGCAAAATCTGTATCTAGTAAAAGACTTCTATCCAGAATATCTAAAGACCTCTCAAAATTCAACAAAAAAAGAAAACCAGCAACTCAGTTAAAATAATGGACAAAAAAAATTGAATGACACTTCACCAAAGAAGATATATGAATGGCAAATAAGCACATGAAAAAAATCTCAGTATAATTTGTCATTAGGGAAATGCAAATTAAAACCCCAAGTAGATGTTACTATATGTACCCAGAGTAGCAGCTAAAATGCAAATGACTGACTCTATTGTACAATACAGGGAACTGTATTCAATATCCTCTAATAATCTATAATGGAAAATATGTAACTGAATCACTGTTGAATACCTGAAACTAATATAATATTGTAAATCAACTATACTTCAGTAAAAAAAAAAAAAAAAAAGACTGACCATACCAAGTGTTGCCAAGAAGCTAGAGAAAGTGGAACTTTCATTCACTGCTGGTGAGACTGTAAAATAATACTTTGGAAAACAGTTTGACAGTTTTTAAAAATGCAAGATATAAACCTACCATATAATTCAGCCACTCTCTGCCTAAATATTTATCCAAGAGAAACAAAAGCATATGTCCATTTTAATAATTTATATGAAGATTCATAGATGTATTTCTAATAATCAAACACTGGCAACTGCCCAAATGTTAACAGGTGAATGGAGAAAAACAACAATGACAAAACTGTGGCATATGTAACAAAATACCAGTCGGAATAAAAAGGAATAAACTATTGTTACACACACCTAGACAGCATATTAAAAAGAAGAGACATTACTTTGCCAACAAAGGTCTGTCTAGCCAAGGCTATGGTTTTTCCAGTGGTCATGAATGGATGTGAGAGTTGGACTGTGAAGAAAGCTGAGCACCGAAGAATTGATGCTTTTGAACTGTGGTGTTGGAGAAGACTCTTGAGAGTCCCTTGGACTGCAAGGAGATCCAACCAGTCCATCCTAAAGGAGATCAGTCCTGGGTGTTCATTGGAAGGACTGATGTTGAAGCTGAAACCCCAGTACTTTGGCCACATGATGCCAAGAGCTGACTCATTTGAAAAGACCCTGATGCTGGGAAGGATTGAAGGCAGGAGGAGAAGGGGACGACAGAGGATGAGATGGTTGGATGGCATCACCGACTCAATGGCCATGAGTTTGGGTAAATTCAGGGAGTTGGTGATGGACAGGGAGGCCTGGTGTGCTGCAGTCCATGGGGTCACAAAGAGTCGGACACGACTGAGCGACTGAACTGAACTGAATGACATCAATGAATCTCAAAATAGTTATGTTGAGTAAAAGAAATCAGACAAAAATGAGAGTACATAATATACAATCCAGTTATATAAAAGCCTAGAAAATGCAATTGCTAGTGACAGATAACAGATATGTGGTTGGGGATGGGGGGGCGGGGTGTAGGGAGAGTCAGGAGAGAGGGGTTGCATTATCTTGCAGTGATGGTTTCATAGTCGTATATACATATATCTCAAAACGTATCAAATTACACACTTTGTGCATTTTTTTTAATATCAATTATACTTCAACAAAGCTATTTTTAAAACATGATTTGACTTTAGGCATGTAGAGCAAAATATAGGTTTGGGAGCTGTAAAAATAATCATAGAACATCAAGATATTAACCATATTTGGTTCTACAATGTGACCTTATCTTTAACTGTGAAGTGAAATATTCTTGTTAATTGTCCAATCAGTAGTTCACACAGTCCATAAGGAGGCTCTCCCCCTAAACACAGAGCAAGTGGAATGAGTCATTTAAAATAAGTTTCACCATTCCCCCGTTTTTCTTTCCTTATCTTGTGGGAAGAAGGTGGAAATATAAAAAACAGATTTAATATACGTCAGGATGCACAATGGGCTTCCCAGGTGGCTCAGTGGTAAGGAATCCGCCTGTCCATGCAGGAGATGTGGGTTCAATACTTTGGTCAGGAAGATCCCCTGGAGAAGGAAATGGCAACCCCCGCTCCAGTATTCTTGCCTGGGAAATCCTATGGACAGAGGAGCCTGGCAGACTACAGTCCATGGGGTTGCAAAAGAGTGAGACACGACTGAGCAATTAAACAACAATATGCACAATAGATTGTTGGGTACTTAACGATGATACCAGAAAATGAGTATCAATACCCAAAAAGTAAGTACAAGGAAAGATTTTTCCTTGCTCTTTTCTTTTCCTTCTGTTTTTTTTTTTTTTTTTACTTTTACCATCCCTCTCTACCATCCTTTTTTAAATAGCCCCTTTTTCCTTTCCCTTTTTTTTTCTGTTCTCCTTCCACCTTCTTTTATTCCCACATCCCCACGTTTGTTGGCAGGATTGTACAGTGGTTCAGAGCACCGCTCAGACTCTGGAGCTGGCTGCCCAGTTCAGATCTAGTACTGTGTCAGGCATGGTATCTAGAAAAATGGTACTGATGAACCTAGCTGTAGGGCAGGAATAGAGACACTGACTTGTGGACACTGGAGGAAGGAGAGGGTGGGACGAACTGAGAGAGTAGCATTAACATATATACACTGCTGCTGCTGCTGCTGCTGCTAAGTCGCTTCAGTTGTGTCCGACTCTCTGTGACCCCATAGACGGCAGCCCACCAGGCTCCCCTGTCCCTGGGATTCTCCAGGCAAGAACACTGGAGTGGGTTGCCATTTCCTTCTCCAACGCATGAAAGTGAAAAGTCAAAGTGAAGTCGCTCAGTCATGTCCGACTCCTAGCGACCCCATGGGCTGCAGCCCACCAGGCTCTTCCGTTTATGGGATTTTCCAGGAAAGAGTACTGGAGTGGGGCCCCATTGCTGTCTCCGATACATACACTACCATGTGTAAAACAGACAGCTAACAGGAAGCAGCTGTATAGCACAGGGAGCTCAGCTCAGTGCTCTGTGATGACCTAGAGAGTGGGAGAGAGGCCAAGAGGGAGGCTATATATGTAAACTTATAGCTGATTCATGTTGTTGCATAGCAGAAACCAACACAACACTGGAAAGCAATTATCCTCCAATAAAAATAAAAATAATACCCCATGCTTCAGATCCCCCATCTGTAAATGGGCTGTTTTTAAAACTGTTTTTAGTAGGGCTGCTGTGAGGATGAAATGAACTAATACAGGGAAAACACTCAGAACAGGTAAAACCATGCAAGTGTTACCATTTTCAGAACTCTTTCCCTCCCTCCCACTTCCCTCTTCCCTGCCATCAACACCAAACACACTGGACTCCACTCAGTTCAATGGAAAAGGCCCTGAGCTCAAATAAGTGTGCAGAAGGCGTGAGATTCCAAGGCCTGGAACCTGGTCCTGACTCAGCCACTCACCAATTTTCTGACCCTGTCCGTGTTGCTTATGTATCAGAGCTAAAACTGTTTACTGGTAAAATGAAAAGGCAGGTTTAGAAGATCTATGGTCCCATCCAACTAACACAGCTTTTTATAATTTAAAAGTATGCAAAGATTAAGTGAAAACCCTTTTGACAACTTTCAGGCACAACAGAGATTTTCATTTACAATGAAGGATATCCAGTACTTAGTAAGAAAGATAACATGGTAGATTACCCAGACATGACAATTGTTAAAATTTTAGCAGAACACTGAGTTACATTAATGTCTTACGAGATATTATAACATGCCCCTTATTATCTGCAGAAATTGAACACATTCAAATGTTCTGGATTGGAACTCCCCCTTTCCAAAGCTGTATATAAAGTCTCTTGAAAATATAGGAGTTCGTGTACTTCGTGGTAGAGGGTATACCATGGCCTTGGCCTTAGCGACCCACCAGGAGAAATCGTTTCAGAAACTCTCTGCAGCTATTCTGTCTTCTCCAAGGTCAGTAGAATGAGTGGTGAGTGAGCAACTACAGAGAGGAAAGAGTTCATAATGGTTCACTTTGTGTGAAATTCACTGGAGTTTAAGTGTAATAATCTACATATAATGCCGCCATCCAAAAATACCGCTCAGCTTTTAAAAGTGAGGGGAGGGTGGATTTAATGTGGAAATTGTCCTTAGCTGGCTTCACACATACATGCTTTGATTATAAACCTGACGAAGACTAGCTATGATTAGGCAGCCGGGCTCTGATGTTAATTGGCAGAGGATATGGTATTACCAGGATGAGGAGAGAGATTTCCTCCATTAACATCTTACTGAAAAATCTGTCAAATGTGGCAGAAATTCACAATATTTTCAAGATTCAAATAACTTTCAGAAAAGTTACACTCCTGTTGGGTCAAGTCCTTATTCAGAAACTTACCACTCAATTGAGAGACATCAATATGTCCAATGAAGGCATTATGGACTACAGGGACCAAATAGGACTTTTGTTAAAACAAGTGAGATTGATTAGGCCTTATGTTTCATTTATGACCCCAAGTCCCACCATTACCAAAGAGTGTTCTTGTAGTTTCTCATAATTCTTAGCCGAAGTCTCTATGCCACTTTCTGCTGGCTTCCCAGGTGGCACTAGTGGTAAAGATCCCACCTGCCAATGCAGGAGACATAAGAGACCCGGGTTTGATCCTTGGTCAGGAAGACCCCCTGGAGGAGAGTATGGCAACCCACTCCAGTAGTCCTGCTTGGGAAATCCCATGGACAGAGGAGCCTGGCAGGCTACAGTCCGTAGGGTCGCAGAGTTGGACACGACTAAAGCAACTTAGCACGCACGCACTGCTTGAATGAGCTGCTCCAGCAAAGCTTACAGTGTGACTGATTCTACATTATTTTCTGCTGCTAGACTCACCTGTCTCAACTTGCACATTCTCCTAGCTGTTTAGAGATAGCCAGAGGTAGCCATGGCTTTGTGGACATAAGTGTACCTGCAAAACTCTTGTCTCTTTAGCTAGTAGTTTCAGTGTTAAACTAGTTGTCAGAGTTTGGGCACGAATCAGTTGGACTGATTTAGGTATCTTGATGGGCTGTTATAAAAGATGAAAGGGAGAAACTAGCTCAGTTTGATGAACTGGTATTACTAGAACAAGGCTTGAAATTTAGTGTACAAGTGTGTCCATGCATTTGGGATAGCAAACAAGCAATTTTTGACCTGATTTCCAGGATAAGGCTGGATAAAGGGTAGTGGGGAATCTATAGATCACTGCTAGTTAAGTTCAATTGAAAAATCCTTTTAACTATTAAAAATTGGGGAATATTAAAACTAAAACACAACGCCACAGAAATATGAACATTTCCAATAGAAGAATTTCTATGCACATTTTCATAGAGTTGAGATCATGTGCATATATTATTTTGTCTTGTACTTGAACTTAAGATGCTCTGTGCATTTTCCTATGTCATTTTTGAAATTATTTTTAATGTAAAAAATATTCTATTGTAGTTATATTCTAATATGGTTAACTGCTTTATTACTGTTCTGTTCAGTTCGGTTGCTCAGTTGTGTCCAACTCTTTGTGACTCCACGGACTGCAGCACGCCAGGCTTCCTTGTCCATCACCAACCTCCGGAGCTTGCTCAAACTCATGTCCATCAAGTCGGTGATGCCATCCAACCATTTCATTCTCTGTCATCCCCTTCTCCTCCCACCTTCAATCCTTCCCAGCATCAGAGTCTTTTCCAATGAGTCAGTTCTTTGCATCAGGTGGCCAAAGTATTGGAGTTTCAGCTTCAGCATCAGTCCTTCAGTGAATATTCAGGACTGATTTCCTTTAGGACTGACTGGATTATTACTGTTACACATAGGGTTTTGCTGTAAAAAAATAATGCTGTTATGAACATTTGTGCATAAGTGTACTTTTTTGCTTTAAGATTTTTTTCTGTAAAATAAAATTATGAGATAAAGAGTTTATATATTTTTAAGGCTCTGGTTAAATTTTACCAAATGTTTGGTCAAAATGCTCTCCCAGCAGCAGTGTGTGAGAACGGTCCACCTTGCAGCATCATTGTCAGTACAGAATGTTTCTTTAAAGGAAAAGAAGTCCTTGCTATTTTGATGGTAAAACAGTATCCTATTATAATTTTCTTCACATTTTAAAAATTACTAGTTATAGTTCCCCTTTTGTTTTCTCTTATCAACAACTTGTTTATGTCCTTTGCCTTTTTTCCCTTTTTCTACCACATTAATAAAATTATTTTGTTTTGTAAAGTCTCCATTGAAGCAGCAATAAAACTCTCACTAGAGTTCATTTTATTGAATTGATTTAAATATTTTATTTAAGGAAATATTCTGAAGACTATAGTACATTATTTATAGGAAAAATATAAAGCATACAGGTTTAAAGATCATTTTGTAGTGACATTATAGGAAATAGATTTCTCCAAATAACATAATTAGTTTTGTAGTGCTACCAGTGGAATGCATCCTGCAGAAACATGGTTTTACCTTCAGATCTGAGCACACTGCCCTTACATCAAAAAAGAAAAAAAGGATAATAATAGAAAAAAACACAACTTTGATTAAATTTTTAGTAGACCACATCTGATTTGTTGACGAGCAAGTTCTTTTATTTACCTCTTCAAGGAAGTGCTTATTTTTTTCACCTCTTTCTGAGCATCTTTATCCTATAAAGAAAATACAAATACACAATAAAATTTCACACTTCACCCTGATACTCTAGGTACTTTGAAATAGACTTGTTGAACAAGGGGGTACTTTTTGAAAGACCATCACAAAGAAACTGTTGCATGTCTTAGGACCAGGCATGATTTGGATCTCTGAGAATGTAAGTGATACGGAGAGCTATTTCCAGGCTCTTTCTCCAGCTTGTCTGGGGTGGTCGATACAGGAAGCAGAACCCCTTCTGCATAAGCTGACACACTGGATCCATCATCGTGTTAATGATAACATTGTTTTCTTCTTCAACTATAACATGTGGAAAAGGTCTGAGTCCTAGCAGCAGAATTTGAACAACTCTGAGATTCCTCTGTAAGATCCAGACAAGATTTCATGGTAAGATCCAAACTACCTATTTTTTATCAGGTAATTTAAGATTTAAAATGATGTGTTTTATAGGACTCTATGTGTGTTATTATTTTCTTAGAACAAGTGTGGAAGTTATGAAGAGTGGAAATAAATTCAGATGGTAGGGTGCTCCTATGCATTTTTTGTGTTTAACAGACACTTACTGACCACCTATCAGAAAGAATTTAAGGAGTGTAACATATTTAAAGTAAACAGAGGAGGAAAAACTGGACAAAGTAGATTTTGGAAGCAGTTGTTGGCTATATTTTTTTTTTAAAAAAACTGGAAGTTCTTCAATAGTTTTAATCATAAGCTTTAATACAGTGATTCTATTGCAGTGACTGATAAACTAGAAGTCTACCTTCTATCAAATCAGTATTTTTGAAGACTGTGAGAAAATATGGCTAATGAATCTAGGTGAGTGATACATTATTAAAAAGAACTTACAGAAAAGCCACAATTCAAGGTTATCTTTGTAATCCTAGGGCTAGCTCAGTGCCTGGCACCTAGAAGATTCTAAATAAGTGCTTATTAAATAGGCAGTTGGCTACCAGAGCTCAGTAACAATTTCTCAAATCTAGGAACCAATTTCTTACAGATGAATGATATAGATGAAAGAACTGTTTCAGTTAAATGCTTAAAGAAATAAATATACTCAAACTACAATAAAAGGTTTAAAATTAAGATCATGGCTTAGCAATGTCTGCCCTCTGGAGGCACCACAAAGAATTCCTCTAATTCCTACCCAGTCCAACTGCTAACACACACACACACACACACACACACACACACACACACCCCTTCCTTTTTTTACCTCCTTCCCAGGGCTTCCACCCAAGTCTTTAATTAATTTACTTTTTGTTTTATGGATAGAGGACACTGGCAGGGCCTTTCAGCTAAAACAAAGTGAAGTCGCTCAGTCATGTCCGACTCTTTGCGATCCCATGGACTATAGCCTACCAGGCTCCTCCATGAACTTTCCAGGCAAGAGTACTGGAGTGGGATGCCATTCCCTTCTCCAGGGGATCTTCCCAACCCAGGGATCGAACCCAGATCTCCTGGATTGCAGGCAGACGCTTTACCATCTGAGCTACCAGGGAAGCAAAACAAAACACCACCTCAAACCACCACCTCCAGTCATGCTTTCTTGTCACTGCCTAAAATGCACTTCATTCAGGCCATTAATCCTCTCTGGTACTCACCCCAATACTGCTCTTCCATGCTCTCTCTTCCCTGACTCAACCTCTCACTTCTCCCCCTTTTCCCAGACAGAGCTCCCTGGAACTCCTGTTAGAAGACTTGTTTTGAAGTCATATTTGCATAACCAGCAATGTATTTGCTAAGAGAATATTTTTGAGGGAGGCTCAGGAAGAGAATGAGGGAGTGTTAGGGCCAATGGTGGAGGGTAATTGCCCTCGGCCGTTTCTCATATTTGTTAACAAACTCCTGATCACTCTCTTTTTATTTTATTTTTGATGACTTTGGTGCCTTGGTCACTCTCTCCACACCGAATTCTACCACCACTGTTGAAGACTTCACTGTTTCCATGGATTGTGTATCCCAGCCTTGCAGAAGGAAGGATGCCTCTTCATCTTTTCTTCCACCCCCATGAACACACCCTGCTCCATCTCTGAGACAGGGATCTTGTTCTCCAAACACTGCTTATCCTTGAGGGTCATTTACCTATCCGTCGCTTCTCTCTCTCAAGAATTCAACATTTCAGCCATACTATACTTGCTGAAGCTGAAGCTCCAATACTTTGGCCACCTGATGCGAAGAGCTGACTCACTGAAAAAGACCCTGATGCTGGGAAAGACTAAGGACAGGAGGAGAAGGGCATGAGAGAGGATGAGATGGTTGGATGGCATCACTGACTCAATGGACATGAGTTTGAGCAAACTCTGGGAGATAGTGAAGGAAGGACAGGAAAGCCTGGTGTGCTGCAGTCCATGGGGTCGCAAAGAGTCAGACACAAATGAGTGACTGAAAAACAACAATACACTTGATAGAGTGCTTTTTCACATCATATTTATCAGTTCTAAGCCTTTGTTAGTTCTCTAGTATTTCATAAAATATGGTGTGTATACCATCCATATTGGTATCACTTGGGATATTTGAATTACTTATAAAGTATGCATATTTGTCCATGTTTTAATTCACCCTTGCTAAGTAGGTATGTATTTCAACAATAGAGTAATGAGAACACATTTTTTATATGTTTCATTTTTCAGTCACATTAAAAGGTGTTGTCTGATTAAACAAAGTCTCTGTAAATGTGTTTAGAGCTGCATAAAAAATGGAAACTGATTAATCGATTAACAGTGATGTAATAAAGGAAAACACCTCAATTACTCAGCATAATGTTTCATGACTTTTAAAAAATTTATTTATTATTTATTTTATTTTTTGGCTGTGCTGGGTCTTCGTTGCTGCATAGGCTTTTCTCTAGTTGCAGCGAGCAGGGTCTACTCTCTAGTTGTGGTATGTGGTCTTCTCATTGCAGTGGCTTCTCTTGTTGCAGAGCTTGGGCTCTAGGGAGCAGGGATTTCAGTAGTTGAGGCTCCAGGATTCAGGAGCACAGGCTCAGTAATTGTGGAGCACAGGACTAATTGTTCCATGGCACGTGAGATTTTCCCCAACCAGGGATCAAACCCATGTCTCCTGCACTGGCAGGCAGATTCTTTACCACTGAGCCACCAGGGAAGCCCCATTTCATGGCTTTTAAAAGACAAATACCCATGTATTAGATTTATCATCAACAACTCTTATTAATCTCATTGTTTATTACGTCTCACCAAAATCTGTATTCAACATTTCTAAGAATGCATCATAGTTTTACATCTTTACATGGCATTATTTTCAGTAATATATTTGGCAAAAGTATAATTATATGTTGAATTTTGTACTAAAGGGTTCTTGATAGGTTCCCCCCCTCCCGAGTATGAATTTTCTTATATAAAATCCAGATGAAGGCATTTCTACATTGACTTGAGGCCTGAGGAATTCTAAAGTATAAGAACTTGAAGGCTGACTAAAGCATGATCACTTCATTCATAACACTGAGAGTGTCTGATACAGCGAAAATCTTCGCATGTCCTGGAGCGTTGCTTTATGAGTAATGGGTTTCCCATGTTTATTTCACTGAATTGCTTCTCTGACATGAACTATCATGTAGATTCCAAATGGCTTTATCCTCCTGGTAAAGACTTGCTGCTTCCCTTCCTGTTTGACTCAGTTTTCTGTAAGGCTTGAGCGTTGGCTGATGGCTGCAGGGTTTCTCCCCTCTGTGAGTTCTCTGCTGTTTATAAAGGTTGGTGCTGAGCCTGAAGATTCCTCCACATTCATTATATCTCTAGGGTTCCTGTCCGGTGTACGTTGTTTCATGATAGCTAAGGTTAGAGCATCAACTAAAGGCTTTACCACATAGATGATATTCATATGGTTTCTCTGCAGTGTGAATTCACTCATATCATTTCAAAGAATTAGTACTGGAGGCATTTCCATAATGATCACAAAGGGTTTCTCTCTGGTGTGAGTTCTCTGGTATGAACAAAAGGTAACTCTCTGGCCAAAGTGTTCACCACGTTTGTTACAGTTATAGGGTTTCTCTTCAGTGTGAGCTAACATGTGTTAAGTTATTGCTGAGCTGTGAGTGAATACTTCCCCATTCTCATTATGTTCAAAGAACTCCTTTCCAGTGTGAAATCTCTGCTACTGATGAGAGGCTGTTAAAGGTTTGCCCACATCCATTCATATTAACTCATTCATTTACATATGAATTCTATGCTGATCATTCAATGATAACCTTTAGTTAAAAGTCTTTGCCACACTGGTTATATTCAAAAGGTGTGTTATTCTCCTGCAGGTACACGTCTTCTCCTTTGGATTGAAGCATGTTCACTGCACAGCTATCTGATTAATTTTGACGCCTTCATTATGCTTCAAGCACTTGATATTTGCCCATATTTATACAAATGTCCTCTTATAAGAACCTGGGTTATTGTTTTGAGTTCAGGTTACTCCTTTCTTCCTCAAATTCAAACTATTTACTCTGACAGTGGAGGTGAAAAATAGCTTTAAGGGACTAGATCTGATAGACAGAGTGCCTGAAAGTTGAACTATGGGCGGAAGTTCGTGACATTGTACCGGGATCAAGACCATCTCCAAGAAAAAGAAATGCAAAAAAGGAAAATGGCTGTCTGAGGAGGCCTTACAAATAGCTGTGAAAAGAAGGGAAGTGAAAAGCAAAGGAGAAAAGGAAACATATCCATTTGAATGCAGAGTTCCAAAGAATAGCAAGGAAAGATAAGAAAGCCTTCTTCAGTGATCAGTGCAAAAAAATAGAGAAAAACAATAGAAGGGGAAAGACTAGAGATCTCTTCAAGAAAATCAGAGATACCAAGGGAACATTTCATGCAAAGATGGGCACAATAAAGGACAGAAATGGCATGGACCTAATAGAAGCAGAAGATATTAAGAAGAGGTGGCAAGAATACACAGAAAACTATACAAAAAAGATCTTCATGACCCAGATAATCACAATGGTGTGATCACCCACCTAGAGCCAAACATCCTGGAATGTGAAGTCAAGTGGGCCTTAGGGAGCATCACTACAAACAAAGCTAGTGGAGGTGATGTAATTCCAGGTGAGCTATTTCGAATCCTAAAAGATAATGCTGTGAAAGTGCTGCACTCAATATGTCAGCAAATTTGGAAAACTCAGCAGTGGCCACAGGACTGGAAAAGGTCAGTTTTCATCCCAATCCCAAAGAAAGGCAATGCCAAAGAATGCACAAACTACCGCACACTTGCACTCATCTCACACGCTAGCAAAATAATCCTCAAAATTCTCCAAGCCAGGCTTCAGCAATACGTGAACCGTGAACTTCCAGATGTTCAAGCTGGTTTTAGAAAAGGCAGAGGAACCAGAGATCAAATTGCCAATATCCTCTGGATCATCGAAAAAGCAAGAGAGTTCCAGAAAAGCATCTATTTCTGCTTTATTGACTATGCCAAAGCCTTTGACTGCGTGGATCACAATAAACTGTGGAAAATTCTGAAAAAGATGGGAATACCAGACCATCTGACCTGTCTCTTGAGAAACCTGTATGCAGGTCAGGAAGCAACAGTTAGAACTGGACATGGAACAACAGACTGGTTCCAAATAGGAAAAGGAGTATGTCAAGGCTGTATATTGTCACCCTGCTTATTTAACTTATATGCAGAGTACATCATGAGAAACACTGGGCTGGATGAAGCACAAGCTGGAATCAAGATTGCTGGGAGTAATATCAATAACCTCAGATATGCAGATGACACCACCCTTATGGCAGAAAGTGAAGAAGAACTAAAGAGCCTCTTGATGAAAGTGAAAGAGGAGAGTAAAAAAGCTGGCTTAAAGCTCAACATTCAGAAAACTAAGATCATGGCATCTGGTCCCATCCCTTTATGGCAAATAGAAGGGCAAACAGTGGAAACAGTGGCAGAAGTTATTTTTTTGGGCTCCAAAATCACTGTAGGTGGTGATTGCAGCTATGAAATTAAAAGATGCTTACTCCTTGGAAGAAAAGTTATGACCAACCTAGACAGCATATTAGAAAGAAGAGAGATTTCTTTGCCAACAAAGGTCTGTTTAGTCAAGGCTATGGTTTTTCCAGTAGTCATGTATGGATATGAGAGTTGGACTAAAGAAAGCTGAGTGCTGACGAAATGATGCTTTTGAACTGTGGTGTTGGAGAAGACTCTTGAGAGTCCCTTGGACTGCAAGGAGATCCAACCCGTCCATCCTAAAGGAAATCAGTCCTGGGTGTTCATTGGAAGGATTGATGTTGAAGCTGAAACTCCAATACTTTGGCTACCTGATGCAAAGAGCTGACTCATTTGAAAAGGCCCTGATGCTGGGAAAGATTGAAGGCGGGAGGAGAAGGGGATGATAGAGGATAATATGGTTGGATGGCATCACCGACTCAATGAACATGAGTTTATGTAAACTCAGGGAGTTGGTGATGGACAGGGAGGCCTAGCGTGTTGCAGTCCATGGGGTTGCAAAGCATCAGACACAACTGAGCAACTGAACTGAACTGAACTCTGACAATAGATGGCTCCTTCTTACAGATATTCTGCATGGAAGTTAGGTCCTAGCTTTTAAGACTTTTCAGCCTAGACTCTGGCCTTGGGCAAGTCCTCTCCCTCCCCCACCCCAACTTTTCCCCTTGAACCAACTGGGCAGGCACATCTGATTTTCAGAGCTCATCCCCCAGAGAGATCCAACGACTGATGTTTTCCATCACTCATGTCTCTGTATGGCTTCCTCTAAGATGGGTCCAGCAGGCCCACTCTTCCTAAGTCCACAGCCATGTCCTCAAGGGTCCTCACTTCCTGTGGCTGCAATGCCAAGAACTCAGCCACCACCTGCCTTCCTCTGTTCTCTTGCCCAGGGACCATCGGAGCACTAGGCCCACAGAGCAGAACCCAATGGACAGAGTGAGTCACAGTGATAGTGAGGTTGCTGTCACCACATTCTGCAGCTCGGCACTTTTTTCTCTCTCTAGAAAAAGGCCAGGAATTCATATTTTTAACAAGTCTCCCACACCTGAGAAGGTCTTAAAGATTTAAACGACTGGGTTTAAATTCTAATTTCTTTAGAATCTCAGTTACCTATCAGAACCTCAAGAAGGCTTTTCTTAGCCCCTGGTTCAGGTGCAGTCCCAGTTTTATTTTCTCATAAACTCTGTGCTTTCATCTCCATTACACTCATCATACTTTATTGCTATTACTTGTTTAGTGCCTGTCTTCAGACTAGAGAATTCATGGTGGCAAAGACAGGATCTGCTTTATTTCTCACTGTATCCCAAGCCTCTGACCTAGCAGCACCATATTTGCAATATAAATGAATAAAGTTAATTTTTTTCACTTACTCAAGCACACACATTTAAAAATATAGATTTGTTTGATCTGAAAGTGTCAGAAAGTATTATGTTTTGAGAAAATACATCAATGCTGTCTACTGAAGACTTCAGATAAATAAGAGAGAGACTTACTTATATTAAGCCATTATACTCTGGGCATTTGTATAATGATTTATCAGACATCAACTTTACTAGACTGCATACTGGTTAAAAATGACTGATCCCAAACTGATGCTATATCAACAGTTATTTTAAGAAAATTAATTACAGTTCAGTTAAGTTGCTCAGTCATGTCCAACTCTGCGACCCCATGGACTGCAGCACACCAGGCTTCCTTGTCCATCACCAACTCCCGGAACTTACTTAAACTCATGTCCATCGAGTCATGAGTTTCTTTTTTTTTTTTTGACAGTATATTAAAAAAAATTACAAGGAAGGCTAAAAAACTTCTTTAAGGTGTTTTTTATATAGCTAAGGCCATTATATACTGAGAAAGCTTAAGAAATAATATATATATATATGTATATTTTAGAAATAATATATTTTGAATGCAGATAAACAGAAGGTAAGAGACAAAAGAGTACAAATTGGAGTATGTAAACAGAATAAGACTTCCTACCTACAATTCAGCAAATGTCTGTTCAGATAGTGGGAAAGTATCCACTACAAAATGGCTTTATCAAAAAAATTTTTTTAACGTACAAGGAAGAATATATTCTCTAGGCAAGAATAGCAGAGAAGGTAATGTACAAGAAATACATTTGAATGAGAAAAAAATAGGCAAATACAAATTTCTAACAAATGAGACCTTGGACAACATTGCTGGATTTCCTACAACAGGCAGACAGGTTAAGAGTTGGGGACTGACTATACTTTCTAAACTTATCTGAAAAACCGATACTCTTAACTAAGATAATAAAATATGAGATCTTAACTAAAACAGAACTTAGAACTGAAGATATTTAAAGTAGAATTAGGATTTTAGGGAATTCTCTGATGGTCTAGTGGTTAGAATCGGTGGTCTCACCGCCAGGGCTCTGGGTTCAGTGTCTGGTTGGGGAACTAAGACCCCACAAGCCGAGTGGTGCAGCCAAAAACAAAAAAAATTTAGGATTTTTTTTTTTACTAAGAGTGGTTACTAAGGAAAGTGATGATTATCAATCTGTAGAACTGGTTGTAAATAAAGCCTAGGACTTTAAACTACAAGTAATTTCAAAGACAACTATATCACTTGCTTTAATTTCTACACTCCCAGAGGCATCTTCTTCCTGTGGTTGTTTCTGGTACATTGTATTTATTGTCCAAAAAGAGTTTGTCTTAGAGGAGCAATGAATGTCATTTCAAAGTTTTATAACATTTTTAAAGTAGCTTTTTTTCTTTACTGAATTAGCATATCCCTCGCTGAAACACAAAATCTTACACAATGTTTTTTACATTTGAACTTTCTCAGGTTGCTCTGAGCCAATAACTTGCACACTTCCTCTGGGCAAACAACTTTCAGGCCACTGAGGTCATCATTATTTCACTCAGTGATCATTCTCACATTGTCTCAGGCACAGGAATCCCTTTTATTTTAAAAGAAGGAATGATTCCCAGGACCTGACATTACCTTTCTAGGGTCAAGAAAAGTCCACATGAATAATAAAATACCGTAATTTCAGATTCTGGAAACATAAAGCAGCTTACATGCACGAATCTGGGCTCTAGAGGCCCAAGGGCTGACAGTCCCAATATTAAGTGCTATGTGACGAGCTCCAGGCTCCTTGATAAGGACAGAAGTCATTTCACGAATAACTGTGATGCCAAGAAGAGGGTACAAGTGGCATGGAAAGAAGCACAGATGCTATGCAAGTTCACAAAAGGGAGAGAAAACCAACGGCTGAGCTGCCTTTGTTGTAACAAATGCCAAAGCTAGATATGTTGGAAATAAATAACTGGGTCAGCAAAATCACTGATGTGATATACTTCAACTTAGAAAACCTTTACAGAGAGTGGATACTACAGATAACTTGCCTCATTCTAGTTTCTAACTGAAAAAGAAATTTGAGATATTCCTGACAGTATATTAACCACGTTAAAAAAAATACCTAGGAATACAAATTACTGGAAAAAATAAGTAATGTGGGAAATATTTGCTAATGCTGTTTTGCTTATTACATAAATAGTTCCATAGGGCCCAGCTTTCTTAGCTACACTTATTACTAGCTCAGCTGGTAAAGAGTCTACCGGCAATGCAGGAGACCATGGTTCAATTCCTGGATGGAGAAGTTCCCCTGGAAAAGGCATAGGCCCCCCACTCCAGTATTCTTGGGCTTCCCTGGTGGCTTAGACGGTAAAGAATCCGCCTGTAATGTGGAAGACCTGGGTTCGATTCCTGGGTTGGGAAGATCCCCTGGAGGAGGGCATGGCAACCCACTCCAGTGTTCTTGCCTGGAGAATCCCCATGGACAGAGGAGCCTGGGGGGCTACAGTCCATGGGGTCGCAAAGAGCCAGACATGACTGAGTGACTCAGCACAGGGCAGCTATTTAGTATTCCTATTAGCATTATTTTTTTTCTTTTGTATGGTAATAGTCTTTGGAGCCTTCCTACCAATACTTATGGAGTCCTTGTTATATGCCGGGCACTATATTTGGCACCAGGAAGAGAGTGATGAATGAAAACACCTAGTTGCTACTTCCATGGAACAACCACACAAATAACTATAGAATCACAACTGTGCTAAATGACAAGAAGGAAAAGCATGAGGTACCTTCTTGCCTGAGAGTGCCAAGGGAATCTTTCCTGAAGAAATGCCATTTCTGGTAAGGCTTGAAGAATGAAGGGAGTGGGGGGTGGTTCGTAAGGGAATGTTTCAGAAAGAGGGAACACCATATGCCAAGGGTGCAAGGCGGGAGGAACACAGTACAGAGGAGGAGAGAGGGAAACTATGGAGCTTGAGAGACTGGGAGACGCCAGCCCTGAAAGGCATGCTATAATTCTGAACTGCATCCTAAAAGCAAAGTGTGTTCAAGCAAGGAGGTGATATGTGAGGTTTATGTTTAATCTATGGCTTTGGCTGACACTGAGAGCCAACAATGACTGAGCAGGGGCAAGAGGCTATGAGACCAGCTGGGAGGTTTACATGATTGTAGTTCAGGTGAAAGAGGATGGTGCCCTACTCGGAGGGCTGGCTGGAGAGTGAGACAGATAGAGGGAGAGAGAGCACGCACGCAGCTGGATGACTCAAGGCATGTTTAGAACAACTCTGAGAACTTGGTGACTGGGGAGACACCCGGTTGGGGGGTGCTGAGAGATAGGAAGAGTCAAAGAGCATTCCCAGCTTTCCAGTTATGGGGGTGGAGGTGCCATTTACTAAGAGGGGCAGATGGAGGAAGAGTGGATGCAAAGGCCTAATGATGAGTTGAGTCTGAGATGTCTGTGAGTCATCCAAGCGGAGATGTCAAGCAGGACGTTGGATAATCAGGTCTAGACTCAGAGGGGAGGTCTAGAGACACAAATTTGAGGATCCCTGGTAGGTATGCAGCATTTGAAGCCACGGAGGATAGGTTTGGCTGGCAGGGAGGAGGAAAGGGAGAGAAGACTTAGCAACCAAGGATCAAACCCTGAAGCTCATCAATTTGGCCCTCTTGTGAGAGCCCTAAATGTCATGCATAGATACTTGCATTTCACACCAGGTAGTATACCTCATTATCATATTGAATTTTAATCTTGTATTCTAATAAGAATTCATAGACTTCCCTGGTGGCTCAGCTGGTAAAGAATCGCCTGCAATGCGGGGGACTTGGGTTTGATCCCTGGGTTGGGAAGATCCCCGGGAGAAGGGAAAGGCTACCCACTCTAGTATTCTGGCCTGGAGAATTCCATGGACTGTATAATCCATGGGGTCACAAAGAGTCGGACATGATTGAGCAACTTTCACTTTAACTTTCTAATAAGAATGCATAGACACTTAGTTTAAAACGACTGCATGTAACCCAAACTGGCATTGCTCAGGAGAGATGTGAAAGACAGTAGGCTCCCGACCACTAAAAAGAAGCAAGCAACCTGAGGGTACAAAATCTGTTCTTTGCTGGAAAAGTTACACAAACTGTCTTCTGGAGAAGGAGGGCTGTTTTCTTTCCAGGTGGCTCAGTGGTAAAGAATCTGCCTGCCCATGCAGGAGACAAAAAGGGTGCGAGTTTGATCCCTGGGTTGGGAAGATTCCCCTAGAGAAGGAAATGGCAACCCAGGCCAGTATTCTTGCCTGAAAAGTCCCACGGACAGAGGAGCCTGGCCAAAGGGTCACAAAGAGTTGAATGAGCACAGCACAGCACATGAGATGGGAACAGGAAAACATTTATCTATTTCTTTTTGTTCCCACAATACCTGTATACAGGAACACAGACCGAGCTGTTAATGCTGTGAAATTCCTAAAGCTTAGAGCACATCCAGAATTTTGAATTAGTGGGAGAAAAGGCAAGAAGTAATGTGACTGCTTCTTTTACATTAACGGTGTTCAAAGACTGAGAAAATGTTAGTACATATTTTTAGTCCTCTCCACGGCCTTGGACAGTCACAGCCTGCTATGCACCAGGGACTGATGGTAGCCACTGCAGGGACCCTCCTCCTGCTGTTGGGTGGGTGGCCTGTCTAGCTTGCTTGCTGCCTCCCCCAGTGTAATCACCAGCTCTGCAGAATTATACCTTCCTCTATCCTTCCTCTGGGGCTTATTCTACTCCCTGCTGTGTAACACCCAACAAGCATCACTGTATCTCAACTGCTAGCCCACAACTGACTTTCACGCCCATTAAAGATATAAGGGGTCTCCTGGTGAAGGGTTATCTATAGCAATTTTTAAAACTTCATAATACATGTTAAATCCAAGATAAAATCTTTTAGGATAGAAAAAAACTCCAGATGTATTTGAGCCACTTACTCATAGTTGAGGCTGGAATTGTACTAATTAAATAGTGCTTCTTGTCACTGTGTGGACTTACCTCTTTGGTAATACAAGGAAGCAACACCGCCAAATTACAGAACTTCACAGCATCGTCTATTTGATTAAGATCGACATAACACTAGAAATGAAAAAAATAATGTTAAGGGCAGCACATTTTTGTGCAATGGATTCAAAGTGATCTTAAAACAGTGGTCTTCATTACCTTGGCCATGAACATGTAATTGGACTTAGAAAACCCAGGCTGTAGTTCTTCAACCTGATTTTAAGAGAAAACAGAAAAGAGACTATCAGGGAAATATTAGAACAACAAGTAAAGGAGATATATTTCAATAAGTCTGACATTAACCAAGTTGCCCTAAGAATTTAGGTTGGTTGTGTCATATCTGAATCATTTTATCAGTTCAAGTATCTTTTGGGTGGAAATACAGCTTTTGAGCTTACCCATTAAAATGGGATTATTACTGTGGTCATAAAGCTTACAAAGCAATGAGATACTTTAAGATTTGGGGATCACCTTGTATAACCATCTTCCTCACTTCCCCTTCTCTATCCTTTCTTTTTTTTCTTCCAGGGACAAAACAACTGGTGGTACAGTCTCCTCAGGACAAGTCCCTACAATCTCCTTAGGAAGCAGGAGTGGAGTGTGACTGGTATTCTACGGCAAGCATCTTCCACCACATTAATATTTGATTTTTGATGATTTCAACACATTCTATACGAGCTGAATAATAACTGAGGCCCATGATAGCAAGTTCTTTTAAATAAAAGGCAGATGCTTAAAATAACTAGTCGAAGTGGCCAACCACCTTGCAGATTTTAGTTAGTGGGTATTATAAAGTTCTTTACGCCTCATCTGCTAGTGTCTCATGTACCAGTTCCTTTTCTTTCTCTCTGGTAAATAAGAATTTCGCCAGATATGTGGTGTTGCTACTAGAGAACTCTTCTTAGAACCTAAGTCTGTCTTTGCATTGGAGCCAGATTTTGCTCTTATGAAAGTCTACGTAGGAGGCTCCCAGGTTGGGATCCCGACCCCCAACACAGAAGAAGGCAAAACCCAAGAGGAGGATGCTTTAAAAAAATTTACAAATATATGCTTGTTTTACAACTTATGAATAATTCAGACATATTCAATGCTAAAAACTGAAAGCTTCTCTGTTCTAATTTTATTCTCAATTATGATCTATTTCCCCAGGGGTAACCACTATCAACAGTTTGACAAATGCATCCTACAGACCTTTAAGCAGAGGAACTCCCTGCCTCCCACCTCCCACCTCCCCACTACTCAAGATGACTGATTTCTGAAAAAAAATTTAAATAGGACCATTTCCTACCTATTGGTCCCAAACCTTTTTTCCTTCAATGTATCACAGACACGTTTTTGTGTTCACATACACAGATCTACCTCATTGTTTTTACGAGCTGTATTTCATACTACATATACACTATAATTAAATTAAGCATCGCCGTTAGACATTTAGACTGATTTTTCACTATTACTAACAATGATCAATGTATGTACTTGCTCCTATATGCCCGTGTGCATGTGATTATGTGTGCAGGAGAGATTCCCAGAAGTTGGATTTCTGAGTCAAAAGATACATACATTTTAAGGATGGACAGAGGGGAAAGCAAGAGCTAAGGTTCTGAGGAGTGTTCCAATACCTTATGAGAGCACATCCCTTGTAAAGGTCACTTATTCTCTGCAGAATCCAAGAGAAGGGTCCTGGGAGGAGGAGAAGCAGGGCAAAATCTCTTGGGTTGGGAAGCCAGAGTAGGTGTAACTCTTTAAGACCGAGTGGATGAACAGTGTGCGGATCTGGCCTAGAACCTGCTAGTGAAGCACCGGAGCTGCCGACAGACTGAAGGAAGCTGCTGTTCAGTCCTGGCCAAAGACTTGAAAGCCCAACAGAGCCATCCATGGTGCCAATGGGTTCTGGTCCTCCCGCTTCCTCTCTCTTGTCCAATTATTTCCATTTTAACTCTTTGAGTTAAAATTTTCTTTAAGATTTCTTTACTGTTGTTCCCACATGGAGATGATGAATGTTCACTAAACTTATTGTGATAATCATTTTGTGATGTATATAAGTCAAATCATTATTCTGTACACTTTAAACTTATACAGTGCTATATGTCCATTATACTTCAATAAAAACAGAAGAAAAAAAAGAAGGACCTAGATTAAACTTTATTTGATTGATGTCCAGTAGTTGCCCCAGTTTTGTCCAAATCCTGTCGAGATTAGTTGCCCCAGTTTTGTCCAAATCCTGTCTAGATAACTTGCCCCAACATAGGCACATCAGCAGCTTATTTCTTTAATGTTGGCATTTTAATTTCACATATATACTTTAATATTTATGTCTAATTAACCAGAATGATCATAAGTCAGAACACCTCTTTTTGTGCTTATGGTTAAAAAAAAAAGAAATCCAAAGGAGCAAAATCACTGAGGACAGTGACTGCAGCCATGAAATTAAAAGATGCTTGCTCCTTGGAAGGAAAACTATGACAAACCTAGACAGTGTATTAAAAAGCAGAGACAACACTGCTGACAAAGGTCCGTATAGTCAAAGTTATTTGGTTTTGCCATCTGAGCCACCCTATGGCTGATTCATGTTGATGTTTAGCAGAAAACAAAATTGTGTAAAGCATTTATCCTTCAATTAAAAAATAAATAAATTTTTTTAAAAAGCTATGGTTTTTCCAGTAGTCATGGATGGATGTGAGAGTTGGACCATAAAGAAGGCTAAGTGCTGAAGAATTGATGTTTTTGAATTGTAGTGTTGGAGAAGACTCTTGAGAGTCTCTTGGACAATAAGGAGATCAAACCAGTCAATCCCAAAGGAAATCAACCCTGAATATTCATTGGAAGGACTGATTCTGAAGCTAAAGCTCCAATACTTTGGCCACCTGAAAGGAAGAGATGACTCATTGAAAAGACCCTGATGCTGGGAAAGATTGAAAGCAGGATAAGAGAGTGAAGGACAGGGAAGCCTGGTCTAATGCAGCCATGGGGTCGCAAAGAGCTGGACACGACTTAGTGACTGAACTACAACAAAGGAACATAGGCAGGCTACTAACAATACTTACATCCTAAAATGGAGCAGATTCTGACTTTTGCCAAAGGCATTAGCTGTATAACAAGGAGGGTTGGGTCATTCAATAGAATGTTTTAATAACGGGCAGATTCTATGATGTTCTTCAAACTATGCCATAACATCTGGCAGAAAATACTGTACTTGCTTACTTCATCTTGGTCATCCAAGTTCCCCAAAGGCAGGAACTGTGATGGTCATTTCTGTGTTCCCTTCATTTGGTATTAGGTATATGCTTAAAAAACATTGCTGAATAAATTAGCTTTGTTTTAAAACATCTCATGAACTCATGCAGCAGCCCTCTGTCATATCAAGTCACAGAAGACAGCTCAGCAGCTGGTGATATCACTAAGGAAGATTCGGGGATCTTGTGACTGCAAACAGTGAGTGACACCAGGATGGCCACAATTGCCACACCTGTCTTCTACTACACACACCCATCCAAGAGTGCTCCAACATGCCATGGGCTGCACATGAAGGACCTTGAGAACTTTAAAACCAGGTCAAGCTTAAACCATGTTATACCGTAATTCCAATCATAGGTATTTACCTAAGAAAATTTAAAACATGTCTACATAAAAGCTTGCCTATGAATGTTCATAAACAGTTTATTCATAATAGCCCCAAGCTGGGAACAACTCAAATGTCCATCAATAAGTAAATGCATAAGTAAATTGCAGTAAATCCATGTAATGGAATATTACGAGGCAATCACAAATACATTCAATAAATTGACTGCATCTCAAAACATGCAGAGCAAAGGAAGCCAGATACACACAAAATACCAATGCTATGATTCCATTTATATAAAATTTTAAAATAGGCAAAGTGGTGGTGGTTACATAAGTATACAAATTTGTCAAATTTCACAGAACTGTACACATAAAATGGGTGTATCTAACTGCATATAAACTATACCTTAATATATTCAGATATTCTGAAGTAATTAGTCTGGATTGTAGCCTGGGTTAGCATTTTTTAAAGCTCTTGAGACAATTCAAATGTATCAGTTCTGTTCAGTTTGCATAGACAAGGTTAAAAACCACTGACTGAGGGAATCAGGCCAGAATTTTGGATGAAGTGGGAAGCATGCTATATCTTAAAAGAATGCTAACATGGAATTTTCAGATGTCTCTTGGTCTCAAACCACCTCCCTAGATGTTTTGAGGTTGTGGAGAACCAGATTTCACCGGTTTTATGAAAAAATAACAGCAATATTTATTTTTAGTTAGAGCACTTAGTGTGTGAGACCATGGGCCAAGAAAACTACATGTATTATTTCATGTAATTTTCACAAAAACAAAATTAGGTATTATTATGCCTACCTTTATCAGTAGATAAAGAATTTAAGGTTAGGAGAAATAAACAGGTCCATGTCATATTAACAGTAAAAGTCTCAGGTCTTAAACTGTCTGATTCTAAAACTAGAGCTCTCTCTCTACAGGAGTGAACTGCGTGGCTCTGGAGCGGTATTCCTGTGAATCTCTTTGGAGGCCATGGAGCAGGGCAGGACGTCCACAGTCTCGGTTCTGACAACATGACTTCCTGTTGGGAAGTGTGGGAGTGTGGGAGCCACGGTATGTGCTGTTTCTTTTTCCCCGCTTGTCCCCTCAGGTTTCTCAGTTCCTCTACAGCCTCAGCCCTCAGCACTCTAGGCTCCTCGGTACCCTCGTGTGCTGCACTAAATATGGGGTGAAGCACTCCTGATGCCTTCTCACCCTCTTGACAAACACTGTGGAATGCATTTCAGACAATATCTAAGTCATAACTGAATGGTGAGGTCCTCAAGATGGTTTGACGAGGTGTTTACAATGAGGGCTTCCCTGATGGCTCAGACAGTAAAGAATCTGCCTGCAATGCAGGAGACTCAGGTTCAATTCCTGGGTGGGGAAGACCCCCTGGAGAAGGGAATTGCTACCCACCTCAGTATTCCTTCCTGGAGAATTATATGGACAGAGGAGCCTGGCGGGCTACAGTCCATGGGATCTCAAACAGATGGACACAACTAAGCGACTAACTTTCTTTCTTTCCTTTTACATCTTAATGAAGTTAAAATTCTTTGAGTCTTTACTGAGCACTTATGAGGTCCTCGGCACTCTCTAAGCAATTTGCTTGGATTAACTTATTTAACCTTCACAACAACACTATCACCTCCATGTTATTGATTAAACTGAGAGAGAGAGATGTTAAGTAACTTGCCCAATGTCAGTCAGCCAGTAAAAAGCAGAACTGGGATTTAACCAGGTGGTCTGGTTTCAGAGTTTGTACCTCTACATCATTATGCTTCTTCCTTACTTTTGATTTTATCTGTGTAAAATAAGGTGCAGAAGCACCTTAAGAACTTTCGTTCCATGTCCTGAAAACCTGACCCTCTAATTATAACTTTGATACTATCAAAAATGGGTTTAAAGTTCAAATGAAATTTTTGCTAATGAACATGTGATTAGTCACTTAGTTGTGTCTGACTCTTTGTGACCCCTGGCAGGCTCCTCAGTCCATGGGGATTCTCCAAGCAAGAATACTGGAGTGGGTAGCTGTTGTCTTCTCCAGGGAATCTTCCCAACCCAGGGATTGAACCCCCGTCTCCCACATTGCAGGCAGATTCTTTACCAGCTGGGCCACCAGGGAAGCCCAAGAATACTGGAGTGGGTAGCCTATCCCTTCTCCAGGGAAACTTCCCAACCCAGGAGTTGAACCAGGGTCTCCTGCATTGCAGGCTGATTCTTTACCAGCTGGGCTACCAGGGAAGCCCCATGAACACAACACCTTTTATAAATCATTTTAAATGCACGATGATCTATATCCTTATAAAATTTAACAAGGGAGAACTAATTCTTGATGGTAGAAAGAAGGTGAAGTGATAATACAGTATCAGACTTCATTCATGTCTTTGACCTGCCATTATGTGACATTGGAAAAAGTTACATTCCTGATGTCTTGATTCCCTTTTTTATAAAACAAAGAAGATCACACTAAATAAAAAAGAAGAAACATACAGCCCTTGTACTTGTACATCCATACTTTATCCCACTGGGTGCAGGCTTGATTTCAGAATACTTATTTTTTCAAAAAGCCACTAGCCATTGTTCAGAGAAGTGCAATATATTTGCTATCTTAGAATATATGATTTTTAAACTCCCTTTTTGTTCTACAAAATCGAGCCCTAAAATATACCAAAAAATACTAGCCTTTAAAATATATTTGACAACACTGTTCAGAGTCTGATTTTGTCTATATTGTTACAAATCTGAAGTAGGCAGGAGGGAAAAGAAAAATCAGTATCTGTTAAGATTCCATAATTGGTTCCAGAGAAAAATGAAGAGATTAGCCCAAGAGAAAGTTGGTTAAATGCATGGATCTATTACACATTTTCATGTGTGCACACACACATATTACTATTTAGAGTTTGTCAGCAGAGCAATTGTACATTTTAGGATGGTAATGAAAATCTTGGTTTGGTCTGATGCCCCACGAATGTTCCATGAACTGTCTGCAATTCAAAGAGTAACTTTTAAAATAACTCATCTTCTTGGCAACTTTTAGTTCTTTAAGATTAAACTGGTTTTATGTTAGGATAATCAGGAGTATTTCAGACCAAGTCTGATAATCAGGAGGGCTTCCCAGGTGGGCCCAGTGGTAAAGAATCCATCTGCCAATGCAGGAGATGCAGGAGACATGGGTTCGATCCCTGGGATGGGAAGATCCCCTGGAGGAGGAAATGGAAACCTACTCCAATATTCTTGGCAGGAAAATCCCATGGACAGAGGAACCTGGCAGGCTACCGGTGCCAAAGAGTCGGACATGACTGAGCAACTGAGCATACATGCTTTCTAAAAATTAGGGCATGAATGCTTTTGTACATAAACAATCTGGAGAGCTACACTGGATTTGGCAGTAAGGGCTGCCACACCTAGGACTTAGCACAAAGCTATCCTCTAAGAAGTAGTTTGAACATGCCAAAATGAGGACACAATCTGGGGCTCTAGTTAGAGGTTTACACGTGGAGAAGAGAAAGATTTCCTTGACAGCAATGGTAGGTGAGCCTGATGAAGACAGGAGCCAGACTGACATAGAAATAATGGACAGGCAAAACATACCTTAAGGAAATTTTGCAAAGCTTCTTGTACAGTTGAGGATGGTATATTTCCAAACAGAGTAGCAGCCATTTTTCTCTCAATCCAGCTCAGTTTTGAGACCTGCAAATATACAGCAACATCACTCAGACAGTTGACCACCTCTTGAGTGAATAATCTCTCCTCAGATGCATGTATGTATGCACATATGTAGGGTATGCATACAATATCAGGCTGTCAGTTTCAGTTCAGTCATTCAGTCGTGTCTGACTCTTTGTGACCCCATGCACTGCAGCATGCCAGGCTTCCCTGTCCTTCACCACCTCCTGGAGCTTGCTCAAAGTCATGTCCATAGAGTTAGTGATGCCATCCAAACATCTCATCCTTTGTTGTCGCCTTCTCCTGCCTTCAATCTTGCCCAGCATCAGGGTCTTTTCAAATGAGTCAGTTTTTCACATCAGGTAGCCAAAGTATTGCAGTTTCAGCTTTTTTTTTTCAGCATCAGTCCTTCCAGTGAATATTCAGGACTGATTTCCTTTAGGATTGACTGGTTGGATCTCCTTGCAGTCCAAGGGACTCTCAAGAGTCTTCTCCAACACCACAGTTCAAAAGCATCGGTTCTTCAGTGCTCAGCTTTCTTTTTAGTCCAATTCTCACATCCATACATGACTACTGGAAAAACCATAGCTTTGACTAGACGAACTTTTGTTGGCAAAGTACCATCTCTGCTTTTTAATATGCTATCTAGGTTGGCCATAGCCTTTCTTCCAAGGAGCAAGCGTCTTTTAATTTCATGGCTGAAGTCACCATCTGTAGTGATTTTGGAGACCCCCCAAAAAGAAAGTCTCTTACTGTTTGCATTGGTTTCCCCATCTATTTGTCAAGAAGTGATGGGACCAGATGCCATGATCTTACATTTTTGAATGTTGAGTTTTAAGACAACTTTTCACTCTCCTCTTTGACTTTCATCAAGAGGCTCTTTAGTTCTTCTTCACTTTCTGCCATAAGGGTGGTGTCATCTGCATATCTGAGGATATTGGTATTTCTCCCAGGAATCTTGATTCCAGCTTGTGCTTCATCCAGTCTGGCATTTTGCATGATGTACTCTGCATGTAAGTTAAATAAGCAGGGTGACAATATACAGCCTTGACGTACTCCTTTACCAATTTGGAACTAGTTTGTTGCTCCATGTCCAGTTCTAACTGTTGCTTCCTAACCTGCATACAGATTTCTCAGGAGGCAGGTCAGGTGGACTGGTATTCCCATCTCGTTCAGAACTTTCCACAGTTTGTTGTGATCCACACAGTCAAAGGCTTTGGCATAGTCAATAAACAGAAGTAGATGTTTTTCTGGAACTCTCTTTCCTTTCAGATGATCCAGCGAATGTTGGCAATTTGATCTCTGGTTCCTCTGCCTTTTTTAAATCCAGCTTGAACATCTGGAAGTTCACAGTTCATGTACTGTTAAAGCCTGGCTTGGAGAATTTTGAGCATTACTTTGCTAGCATGTGAGATGAGTGCAATTGTGTGCTAGTTTAAACATTCTTTGGCATTGCCTTTCTTTGGGATGGGAAAAAAAAATGACCTTTTCTAGTCCTGTGGGCACTGCTGAGTTTTCCAAATTTGCTAGCATATTGAGTGCAGCACTTTCACAGCATTGTCCTTTAGGATTTGAAATAGCTCAGCTGGGATTCCATCACTTCCACTAGCTTTGTTCGTAATGATGCTTCCTAAGGCCCACTTGACTTCACATTCCAGGATGTCTGGCTCTAGGTGACTGATCACACCATCGTGATTATCTGGGTCATGAAGATCTTTTTTGTACAGTTCTTCTGTATATTCTCACCACCTCTTCTTAATATCTTCTGCTTCTGTTAGGTCCATACCATTTCTGTCCTTTATTGAGCCCATCTTTGCATGAAATGTTCCCCCGGTATCTCTAATTTTCTTGAAGAGATCTCTAGTCTTTCCCCCCTCTATTTCTTTGCACTGATCACTGAGGAAGGCTTTCTTATCTCTCCTTGCTATTCTTTGGAACTCTGCATTCAAATGGGTATATCTTTCCTTTTCTCCTTTGCTTTTCACTTCTCTTCTTTTCTCAGCTATTTGTAAGACCTCCTCAGACAACCATTTGGCCTTTTTGCATTTCTTCTTCTTGGGGATGGTCTTGATCACTGCCTCCTGTACAATGTCACAAACCTCCATCCATAGTTCTTCAGGCACTCTGTCTATATCAGATGTAATCCCTTGAATCTATTTGTCACCCCCACAGTATACTCATAAGGGATTTGATTCAGATCATGCCGGAATGGTCTAGTGGTTTTCCCTACTTTCTTCAATTTAAGTCTGAATTTTGCAAGAAGGAGTTCTTGATCTGAGCCACAATCAGCTCCTAGTCTTGTTTTTGCTGACTGTATAGAGCTTCTCCATCTTTGGCTGCAAAGAATAATCAATCTGATTTTAGTATTGACCAACTGGTGATGTCCATGTGTAGAGTCTTCTCTTGTGTTGTTGGAAGAGGGTGTTTGTTATGACCAGTGCGTCCTCTTGGCAAAACTCCGTTGGCATTTGCCCTGCTTCATTTTGTACTCCAAGGCCAAATTTTCCTGTTACTCCAGGTATCTCTTGACTTCCTACTTTTGCATTCCTGCCCCCTATAATGAAAAGGACATCTTTTTTGGGTGTTCTAGAAGGTCTTAAAGGTCTTCATAGAACCGTTCAACTTTAGCTTCTTCAGCATTACTAGTTAGGGCATAGACTTGGATTACTGTGATGAATGGTTTGCCTTGGAAACGAACAGAGATCATTCTGTTCTACTCTGATTATGAATCAAGGTAAATTGGAAGTGGTCAAACAGGAGATGGCAAGAGTGAACATCGACATTTTAGGAATCAATGAACTAAAATGGACTGGAATGGTGAATTTAATTCAGATGACCATTATATCTACTACTGTGGGCAAGAATCCCTTAGAAGAAATGGAGTAGCCCTCATAGTCAACAAAAGAGTGCGAAATCCATACAATATAATATATATAAATATATATCCATGTTATATACACGAGAGATATAACCTTTATGGTATTAGTATCTTGCCTTCCTTTTTCATAATTCTTACAAGCCATGAGCTCTAAAAGTACTGGTTACCAAACCAATTTGAAATACTCTTAAGCAGGCTTGTGTCCAAAGAAAGGCAGAGGGGTGGGGGTGGGGAATGATGCCGATCCTGTTTGTTCATGTGATTCTTGATTGTGAGATGACAAATAGTATTTCTTTGTACAGAATACAGTAGCTACAGGACTCTGCCTTTGCCATGCTCCCAACCTGACTGGAACACAGCATCTCAGAAATGCAAACAGGCCAAGGCTCCTCAATCCAGAAGGAGTGTGCCATGAGGGCCCGGTGTATGTATTTATAGTTCAGGGGAATTTTTTAAAAGCAACAACCACCAAAATTAAATCTCACATTGTCATTTGTTTTTTGCTTTCTTTTTAAATTTTTTGACTTTTAACAAATATGAATAGTAAATATATAATATAAAAGATTAAAGGGATTCAGAAATGAGTATTTAAAAGGGGAACTATGCTCTCCACAACCCCATCGAGTGCCTTCCTTTTCAATGCCATCTTCAAGGGTTCTAGGTAGCCATTGTTTTGTTGTCATTCAGTTGCCCAGTTGTGTCCGGCTCTTTGCGACCCTATGGACTGCAGCATGCCAGGCCTCTGAGGTAGCCATTCATTTCAGTTCAGTTCAGTTGCTCAGTCATGTCCGACTCTTTGCAACCCCATGGACTGCAGCACGCCAGGCCTCCCTGTCCATCACCAACTCCTAGAGTTTGCTTAAACTCATGTCCATCGAGTCAGTGACACCATCCAACCATTTCATCCTCTGTCGTCCCCTTCTCCTCCCGCCTTCAATCTTTCCCAGCATCAGGGTCTTTTCAGAGTCAGTTCTTCGCATCAGGTGGCCAAAGTATTGGAGTTTCAGCTTCAGCATCAGTCTTTCCAACGAATATTCAGGACTGACTTCCTTCAGGAAGGTAGTCATTAACCACTATTTTTTTTTAAAAATTATTCTACAAATATTTTATAATAACTTCAAATGGAATGTAACCTTTAAGAAGTGTGAGTTACTATGTTGTACATCTGAAACTTATATAATATTGTACATCAACTATGGCTCAGTTTTAAAAAAAGAGGTACAAACTATTGATATTATGTAACTATTAACATATGTAAGCTATAAGGATACACCATATAGCACAGGGAATATAGCCAACATTTTATGATAACTTTAAATGCAGTATAATCTATACAAGCTGCTTCCCAGGTGGCACTAGTGGTAAAGAACTTGTCTACCAATGCAGGAGACGTTAAGAGACTCTGGTTAAACCCCTGGGTCAGGAAGATCCCATGGAGAAGGGCATGACAACCCACTTTAGTATTCTTGCCTGGGAAATCCTATGGACAGAAGATCCTGGTGGGCCACAGTCCACGTTACTTTATTGCTATGCTTATTTTTGCTTTTTTTGAACTAGAAAAAAAAGATATGTTGTTCATCTCCTTCTTTGGCTTGTTGTTTTCTTTTAACATTATAGGTTTTAAGAGTTCATCTAGAGTAATTGAAGTTCAGTCATTTAAACAACTATGAGACAGTCCATCATTTAAACATACATCAATGATTTTTCATCCACTCTTTTTTTCAGTGGACATTTGGGTCTTTTCCATTTTTTTTGCTCTTAGAAACAAGGCTGCTACAGCCATTCTTATATATCCTTCCAAAGCACATCTGCAAGAGTCTCTACAGGGTAGGTACCAGTGTCATACAGTAAACAAGCAACCAAATTCAAGAGATAATACCCAATTGTTTCTAAGATGGTTATGTCAATTTGTGCTCCCACAAGAATGTAAGAATTTCTGTTACTCCATATTTTTGCAACATTTCATCTTAATAATTTAAAGTTTTATCAAATGGGAATAAAATGGCATCTCCTTATTTAATTATCATTTCCTATTATTTCTAATTCAAGATTTATGGTTTTTAAGTTGTTTTGTTTCTGAATTTCTAATACTGATATAATTGCTTTATGATCAGAAAACCTGTATGATATCAATTCTGACTTGCTTCATGATCTCATGTATGGTCAATTTTGTAAACATTCTGCATATGCTTGAAAAATGTATGTCCTCTTTGGCTAGATACATGTTTTCAACTATCTTTATTAGATCAAAATTATTAAATGTGAGGTTCCAATCAATGTTTTAGATACTTAACTACTACTTTTTTGTCTCTTGTTCTATTAATTATCAAAAGAGGGGGTGAAAATCCACCACTATGTAGTATCCTTACTTCCTTTCTGTGTCTTTTGATCTCCCCTTCATATTTTGCCTGTTTCTCTGTGCTGCCTCCTGGCAACATTTTCAGATTTATCCTAAAGGTCGTTAATTCTCTCTTTAGCAGTGCCTATCTACTACTAAATCCTTCCACTGAATTTTCTTTTAATCACAAATAATATACTTCTTTTTAAAATTTATTTTTAATTGGAGGATAATTGCTTTACAATGTTGTATTGGTTTTTGCTGTGCAACAATGTGAATCAGCCATATGTATACATATATCCACTCCCTCCCACTCCCCCACCCCCATCCCACCCCTCTGGCTGCCACAGAGCACTGGGTTGAGCTGCCTGTGTTATACAGCAACTTCCCACTAGCTATCTATTTTACATATGGTAATGTACATAAAAAACTGTATATACAATTGCATATAAAAATGTTATATACAAAAATATACATAAAAATTGTTTCTTTTTTTTCATATCTACCTGATCATTTCTGTAGTCTCATGTTCTTTATCCATTTCCCCCTGATTCATTTTCTTTTTAGGAACACATTATATGGGGCTTCCCTGGTAGCTCAGCTGGTAAAGAATCCACCTGCAATGCAGGAGACCCCGGTTTGATTCCTGGGTTGGGAAGATCCTCTGGAGAGAGGATAGGCTACCCACTTCAGTATTCTTGGGCTTTCCTGGTGGCTCAGATGGTAAGGAATCCACCTGCAATGCAAGAGACCTGGGTCCGATCCTTGGTTGGGAAGATCCCCTGGAGAAGGGAACAGCTACTCACTCTAGTATTTTTGATATACATATATCAAAAATTGTTCCATCTTTTTCATATCTACCTGATCATTTTTGTAGTCTCACACTCCTTATCCATTTTCCCCTAATTCATTTTATTTTTAGGAACACAATACATAGGTAGCTGTTTAATACTCTGTTTAATACTCTGTATTCCATGTTTCCAAAATCTTAAGTCCTTTCAGATGTACCTCTATTCTTCCTGTTTGTTTGTTCTGTTGAGTGCCATTTATGATGGCTTGTTTCCTTGTATGTATTCTGTTATTTTTGACTATGATATGAGCTCAACTCTGTAAGAATGTTCTAAGGCTTGTATGTGAAGGTACAATCCTCCAGGGAGGATTAGCATTCACTTCTGCCATTTGTCTGTGGCATGAAGATCAGGTTCCATTTGGAATTAAATTTTCCTTCTTGGGTTTTTTTTTTTTTTTTTAAGCGTAATCCAATAGTGTACGTTCTAGCTCCAGGCTCCTATGAGTCTGGGTCAATGATTTTTAAATCATGTGAGTCCCTTACCATCATGAAACTATTTTTTTAAAAAATATTTAAAACTGGCATAATAGAAACTGCTTACTCTTTAAAGGATGAAATGTAATAAGAAATATAAAGTATAAAATGCACACGTGACATACACAGCAGGTGCTCATTAAAAGTAAAACCTCCTGCTTTATCTTTAATCCTCTATAAGCCACAATTAAAAAGCTTCATCTTGTGCCTACCCAAATTTTCTCATTCAGAAATAGCATTTCTCTTTCGGGCAATTTTTCATACAGCTGTTAAGATACACTTTCACATTCTGTTAACTTTCTGTAAATGAGCATCATTTAACACACTGGGTCTCAGACTTACCAGCTGCATTTGTTTATTTCTATACATCTTAGGTCCCATCTAAATTAAGTTCCTTGAAGATAAGGATGGTTTTTTATTTACCTTCTGGCCAGTGAGCAAATAATTTATGCACAGTAAACTCAGATAAGTGAAAAAATCCTCTCACAAAACAGAGACCAGTGCATCAATATAGGGTACACGGGTGTAGGTGGCTGATCACCATCTGAGAAAGCACATATAAAGGGAAACACTGTGACTACTTTTAGGGAAAAGGGCAAGGCAGTAAAGAAAAAAGACATACACATTTATAAAATCAAATAGTGTATGTGGCCTTTCCTACTGGCTTAGCAGTAAAGAATCCACCAGCAATGCAGGTGATTTAGGAGACCTGGGTTCAATTCCTGAGTCAGGAAGATACCCTGGAGGAGGGCATGGCAATCCACTCTAGTATTCTGGCCTTGAGAATCCCATGGACAAAGGAGATGGACTAAAGTCTATGGTGTCACAAAGAGTCAGACACAACTAAAGCAACTGAGCATATTG
The DNA here is from genome assembly GCF_054371585.1 of Giraffa tippelskirchi. Taxonomy (NCBI): domain Eukaryota; kingdom Metazoa; phylum Chordata; class Mammalia; order Artiodactyla; family Giraffidae; genus Giraffa; species Giraffa tippelskirchi. The sequence continues at coordinate 81,497,535 of NC_137278.1, forward strand.
TATGTAATGCAATATATACTTACATAATATGTTAAATTTATAAACTCATAAATAGGTATTGATTTCACAATTTTCTCTATAGCAGGCACTAGGTAAAACAAGAGTAAGCCACTGAAAATCTATCATATAATCATAGTATATTCAAATAAGATTTATAGATAGAAGCATTCAACTTACAGTGTAACAGTATCTTCCCTTGAGGTAATACAAAAAAGGTTCTTCAGGTAAAAATTCGATTGCTTTATCTAGATGTTCCTGAAAGAAAATTCAAAAAAAAAATGTCATCTCCCAAGTTTCAGGCAGTGTTGAATGGAACTCTGCCTAGCAATTTCAAAGGGACTTTATGATGCCGTTTCCTCCCCCTCTTTATCATTAATACAATTAAGCTTATCAATAATTCAATCATCAAAATGCTCACAACTAGAAGTGTGATTATGATTTAATAAGGCTACAGAGGATATCACTTTAAAAAGAAAAAACATCCAAGTCGCATTTTTGTCTGCCCATGACTTGCCTACCTAATATTTACTGATTGTCAAATGATATGGGTATAATGGAGAAAAAGAAGAGCAGAACTAGGTGACAGAGGAATCTACCCATTTGACTTTGTCAAAAGGTTATAGGGAAATGGAAAACAAAGAACTCTTTGCCCATCCTTACAATTATTGACCCTGAAGGGTTATTTACTGAGTGATTATAACTATTTATTGTTGGTGTTCAGTTGCTAAGTCATATCTATGCTTTGTAGCCCCATGGACTATAGCATGCCGGGCTCCTCTGTCCTACACTGTCTCCTGGAGTTTGCTCAAATTCATGTCCATTGAGTTAGTGATGCTATCTAACCATCTCATCCTGGGCTGCCCTCTTCTTTTGCCTGCAATCTAGCCCAGGATCAGGGGCTTTTCCAATGAGTCAGTTCTTCGCATCAGGCAGCCAAAGTATTGGAGCTTCAGCTCCAGCATCAGACCTTCTAGTGAATATTCAGGTTTGATCTCATTTAGGATTGACTGGTTGGATCTCCTTGCAGTCCGAAAGACTCTCAAGAGTCTTTTTCAACACCGCAATACAAAAGTATCAATTCTTCAGCACTCAGCCTTCTTTATGGTCCAATTCTCACAACCACACATGACTATTGGAAAAAGCATAGCTTTGCCTATACAGACCTTTGCTGGCAGCACAGTGTCTGCTTTTTAATATGCTGTCTAGGTTTGTTGTAGCTTTTCTTGCAAGAAGCAAGCATCTTCTCATTTCATGGCTGCAGTCACCATCTGCAGTGATTTTAGAGCCCAAGAAAATAAAACCTGTCACTGTTTCCATTTTTTCCCCATCTATTTGCCATGAAGTGATGAAATCAGATGCCATGATCTTAGCTTTTTGAATGGTGAGTTTCAAGCCAGCTTTTTCACTCTCCTCTTTCACCCTTATCAAGAGGCTCTTTAGATTCTCTTCACTTTCATTAGAGTAGTATCATCATATGCGAGCTTGTGGATATTTCTCCTAGAAATCTTGATTCCAGCTTGTGATTCATCCAGTCCAGTATTTCACATGATGTACTTTACAAAGAAGTTAAATAAGCAGGGTGACAATATGCAGTCTTGACATACTCCTTTCCCAATTTTGAACCAGTCAGTTGTTCCATGTCCAATTCTAACTGTTGCTTCTTGACCCACAAACAGGTTTCTCAGGAGACAGGTGAGGTGGTCTGGTACTCCCATCTCTTTGAAAATTTTCCAGTTGCTGAACCACACAGTCAAAGGCTTAGCATAAGCAATGAAGCAGAAGTAGATGTTTTTCTGGATCTCCCTTGCTTTCTCCATGATGTAACAAACGTTGGCAATTTGGTCTTTAGTTCCTCTGTCTCTTCGAAACCCAGCTTGTACATCTGGAAGTTCTCGGTTCACATACTGCTGAAGCCTAAATTGAAGGAGTCTAAACATAACCTTGCTAGTATGTGAAATGAGTGCAACTGTATGGTAGCTTGAACATTCTTTGGCATTGCACTTCTTGGATTGGAATGAAAATTGATCTTTTCCAGTCCTGTAACCACTGTGACTATAACTACAGGCACATTATAAATAATGAGTATGCTCATTACTTATTTTACTCATCTATCATGGCAAATTTAAGCCCTACATTGAATTCTACTCTTCCTAACAAGTTAATTTGTAGAAAATGTTAACGAATTAATTCCAGCCATGTTTATGATGTAGGTGAGGTCACGACCAAAAGGCTAAGGCTCTGCCTTTAGAAAAACAATACTCATCTACTTTGTGATTTCTTTCAGGTTCTATAATAGTAATAATTTTTAATCAACCAAAGAGCTTGATTCTTTTTGGCACAGTACTTTTAAAGACTGTCATTTCATTTAAGTAAAAAAGATGAATTCCTAGAGATAAATTTGTTGAATAATTTGATTTATACTTGTTAGTGGAATATTAACAAGCTACATTAAAACATTTTTAATATCAAGAAATACCTTGAAGCGATATCCGTAGTTAATTTTATTTTGTAAGCCCTCAAACTCAGATACGTAGCCACACAAAACTGCATACCTGAAAAGGATAAAAACAGTAGACACTGTGTAAACTTTTACTGAAATATCATGAAATTTAACATTTAAAAAATATATATAAACTATTCATTAATATTTAACACAACTATTCATATAGATGCAAGGACCCTAAAAATAATAAATACTTGACATAAACATGAGGCCAGTTTCCTCACCTATAACTGGGGATACTAACACCCTCTATCTTGTATATGTGCTGTGAGGGTAAAATATCTAAAATGTAATTGCTTAGAATAGTGCCTGGCATGAGTGAGTTTCATGAAAGATGAGCTGCTGCTATCACAATCATCAACATCAAAGTCACAAAGAGACTCTCAGGAAAGTCTAATCAAATTAAAAGTATTAAACTGAAAAATATACTGTGTCAACAGATTTCTGTTTCTTTTTCATAGACATAAAAAGTTCACGGTTCCCTTTAATGTCATTTGAAAATTAAAATAAATATCATCACTAAAAACAAAAACTAATAAAAAATTTTTTAAAAAATACTAAAATCAATGTGAAACGAATCGCCAGTCCAGGTTCAATGCATGATACAGGGTGTTCAGGGCTGGTGCACCGGGATGACCCAGAGGAGTGGGACGGGGAGGGATGTGGGAGGGGGCTTCTGGAAGGGGAAATCATGTACACCCATGGTGGATTCATGTCAATGTATGGCAAAACAAACGCAATATTGTAAAGTTAAAAAACAGATAAATAAACTAATTTAAAAAAAATAAATAAAAGCAAAAAAAAATACTAAAATCCAAGATAATTTTAGACTATGTTTTTTCAAAAATTTCCCATGCCCTTCAATCCTTCCTTGGAAACATGTTACTACAATATTGCATCTCATGAATTCTTTCCTTTTTTTCCATTAGGAATAGAAAATTTACATCAATAATTACTTGACTATAAATTGGATACAATATTTGTGCAGCAAACTGCTTCCTCTAAAAATTGAGCATATATTACTTTTTACATTCAGACTATTTCTGTACAAAAGTATTTCGAGTTTTTCTGTCTGAGGCAAAATATTCATTTACCTAAATATCAGTATTTCAAAAGCAGGTCCTAATTGTCACTTGCATTGTCATAACTGAAGTGGAAAATGCAATTTTTGGTGTTATTTATCTTGATTGTTTCTGTGGATACACATAACTTTCAAATAAGTTGAAGAGAACAATTTTCTTAATTTGGAATAGTCAGACCATTCCTGGACACAGAAGATCACACAATTCACAACAACTTATGCACAACCAATAAAATGGCCACTTCTCAGTTATAACTTTTTTGACCTCTTAATTTTCATTAGAAAATCAATAATGTCCTAACAGTAAAAGCAAGAGTTATGACAAAAGCAACCGATTAAAGGTGAGCTGAGAACTTACCTATACTAGGAGATACTACTTAAATTACTATATTTAGATACTATCTTAAATTACTATAATACATTTATCATAACTGTTGGTGTTTAGTCACTCAGTCGTGCCTGACTCTTTTGTGACCCCATGGACTGTAGTCCATCAGGCTCTTCTGTCCATGGGATTTCTCAGGCAAGATCACTGGATTGGGTTATCATTTCCTTCTCCAGGGGATCTTCCCAACCCAGGGATTGAACGTGCATCTCCTGCATTGGCAGGCACATTCTTTACCACTAAGCCACCTGGGAAGCCCATCACAACTGTAGCAATATTGATATACAATATTGAAAAATTTTATAATGAACCAATATTAATACATTACTGTTAACTACACTCATGCTTCCTTCTAATTTCCATCTGTTTTTCCCTCATGTCCTTAAATTTTGACATTTTTCTCTCCATCCCTCCTTTCATATTTATCCCTGTTAATTCACATCTTGTTTAGTATCCCTTTCTCATGTGAAAATCTTTTAATTACTCCTGTCATCCATCATCCACCCTGTTCCTCCTAATTTTCTGTCAGCTGCGACCTTTATAAGAATACCTTCCATATCATCACCCACTGAAAAAAATGACTGAACACACTAGTGTCTGAGATTCAGATCTGGAATGATAGAATAATGATATTGTCAACAGATATTCTGTTGAATAATTGAGGCTCAAACCATTCTCACAGCACAGGTAACCCAGAATCTTGCCTGTATTTTAACATCGTCTCCAAGAAGATTACAGGTGAACTTGTCTTCATGCTTTCCAGATAATTAGTTTAATTCCCCTACTCTATCCACTAGCAAAGAAAAAACAGATCATGTCACATTTTTAGAAAAATCTACGTTGGATCTACTTGAACTTCATCATTCACAGCAAACCCAACCAACTATTCGTGCTGGCGTCAAAAGAAAAGATTCGATGTTCACTGATCTACAGTGGTGGAATAAATCTTCTGTTTTCTGAAAAATCAGAAAAGCTTATGCACATCTGATCTTAGCTTTTACAGGGTTCTTTCAGCACATTCTTTACAAGTTACTCTAAGCGAAGGGGAAAAAAAGGAAAAAACATGACTTATGAAAACCATAATATGAAATGTGCGCATTTTCTCTTATAAATAATCTATTACCAGAGTCTTAGGTTTTTTGTTTTTTTTTTAATAAATTTATTTATTTTAGTTGGGGACTAATTACTTTACAATATTGTAGTAGTTTTTGCCATACATTGACATGAATCAGCCATGGGTTTACATGTGTTCCCCTTCCTGGACCCCCCACCCACTTCCCTCCCCATCCCATCCCTCTGGGTCATCCCATTGCCCCGGCCCTGAGCCCTTGTCTCATGCATCGAACATGGAATGGTGTTCTGTTTCACATATGATAATATACATGTTTCAATGCTATTCTCCCAGAACGTCCCACCCTCACCTTCTCCCTCAGAGTCCATAAAAGTCTATTCCTTTAAAGTCTAAAGTATTATTTATCTTCTTTCAAACCATTAATTCAAAGTTCACCTGACCACTTTTCCCAAAAGAATCATCATTTCTTTTCTGGCAATCAATCTCACCTATATCTACATGTATGTGGTATATATGTTGTTCTTTTTGATACTGTTTATCTTGAAAAATGTAATTTAAAATTTTACTTTTTAAACTCTTAGGTTGATGAGAACAAGTAAGAAACTATACATAATACAGTCTATGACCTCCATCTAGAGGTTTTTCTAAATATATTTGCTTTAACAAAAATTCTGTATTTTCTTTGCATCTATAGCAAATATTTCAATAATTGACAAGCAGTCCTGCCTCAACAACTAGTAAGCAACTATTAAATCAACTCCAAGAAGCACTTTTGATTCAGTGCCAATGCTATTTATACTGTGAAAAAGCAGAGGAAGAGTAATGTGAAAGATGAAATACTGAGTACATACAAATATAAGATCTGGCTTTTATTTTCCCCACTTATTGTGTGACCCTTGGTTACTAATCACAACACCACATGGCACACACATATACCAGCCCCCCCACACAAACACCATACACACAGACTGCCCTGCTGACACTTTCCATAAAATGGAAACAGGTTGTTCTGCGAAACACATGCATGTGGATATAATTTGTGAACAGCAGAGCACAACGAATATGTAAGACATTATTTATAATTAAGGTCAAGCCTGATTAGCTAACAAACTGCGAATCCATTGGTAATTTTGCTCTCTTGATTCTAGAAGTATTTTAGACCGGTACAACAAAAACAATAGAATTTTACAGAAAGCTTATGTAGCTTTAAAGTTACAAGGCAATTTCACTTGGAAAATATGAAGATGAAAAACAAGTTTTTAAAATACCATTTGTTTTTCAATTATTCCTTTGATATCAATCCTTTATGAAATTATTTCTAATGATTGCTCTTTTATTTCAAATTGAAGGCTTATAAACCATCACAGAACCCTGTAAACCATGGGTCAACAAACTTTCGCTTCAGGGTTAGGTAGCAAACATTTTAGGTTGTGGGATCAGAGAGTCTGTTACAACTATTCAACATCATTGCTATGTACAAATGCACAGGGATGGCTGTGCTCCAAAAAAGTTTTATTTACAAAAGCAGGCAGTCGCATTTGGCCTGGAGGCTATGGTTTGTCATTTATGCTGAATGAATGAGAAAAAGCCTTAACATATTGAGGAAAATTCCAGCAGAATAAGACATTTTCATGATATTTTATTACAATTGACTATGGAATCAGTCAACCTAAATTTCACCATTGCTTCTCAAATCAAAGTTTTAATTTTTCTTTTCCATCAGCCTAAACCTCTATTACTGTATTTAATTGAATGAGAATTCTTAAATCTAGTAGGTACATCATAATAAATTCTAAAAATTAAGATAAAATTGACTTTTGAATTTATTAAACTTTATTAACTGACCCGATTTTAATTGTTTTTTAATTAAAAAGTTATACTGAATAAAAAAAATCACATGAAACACAAATGGATCGGTACTCTGTGTGTTTCTGTGTGTATATGGATAAGATTTCCCTCAGGGTCAAATATCACGGTTACAAATAAAGTAGTTGCGTGCGAGCTAAGTCGCTTCAGTCATGTCCAACTCTTTGTGACCCCATGGGCTGTAGCCTGCCAGGCTCCTTTGTCTGTGGGGATTCTCCAGGCAAGAATACTGGAGTGAGTCACCTCCAGGGGATCTTCCAGACCCAGGGATTGAACTTGCGTGTCCTGCAGCTCCTGCATTGGAGGCAGATTCTTTACCGCTGAGGCACTGGGGAAGCCCAAATAAGGCAGTGAGTACACAACAAAAGGGCTCCCTAGTGGCTCAGTGGTAAAGAATCCACCTGCAATGCAGGAGGAGGCATGGGTTTGATCCCTGGCTCGGAAAGATCCCCTGGAGAAGGGCATGGCAGTCCACTGCAGTATCCTTGCCTGGAGAATCCCATGGACAGAGGAGCCTGGTGGCCTACAATCCATAGGGTGGCAAAGAGTTGGCCATGACTAAAGCGAGTTAGCATGCATGCACAAACATAACAAAAGTGAAAATAGATGAACAAAGGAGAAGTAGCCAGATTAGTGGAAGACAGGCTGGGAAATAGACTAAGGAAGAGTTAAGCATAATCTGTCCTCACACAGTGAATTTTAAAGTGTTTATGATGCCTTCAGGGAAGATTCAGGAATGTTTTTGTATGAAAATTTGGAAGTTCACACTGATTAAGTGTCCTCAAGTTGAGGATTAACATCAAATGTACCTTTTTAATGTGATTCTTCACTGACACAGATGCATGTATGGGAGAAGGAGGGCTTCCCTCGCGATTCAGACAGTAAAGAATCCACCCACAGTACAGGAAACCTGGGTTCGATCCCTGGGTTGGGAAGATGTTCTGGAGGAGGGCATGGCAACCCACTCTAGTATTCTTGCCTGGAGAATCCCCATGGACAGAGGAGCCTGGTGGGCTACAGTCCACGGGGTTGCAAAGAGTCAGACATGACAGAGCAAATAAGCACACATAGCACATAGGACAAAGCAGAGGACACCAGAGAAAGAGGAAGCAGAGGCTCAGAGTTAAGAGTAGGGCTTGAGGGTTCTTTCTGCATCCAAATCTGGCTGATAAGCACCCAAACATTTACAATATCATAAGAGATGAAGACAGTGTAGCTTGATCAGTAGAAATTCCTTATGGTTATATTAAAAACGGAAGAACAGAAGTACCTTAACACATATTAATTTATTAATATTAGTGTTATGCAAGAAAAGGAAGGTAATGTTGGCTATAGAAATAATAGCCAAGACCCGCATATACTGGAGAAATGACCTCAAAGATATCTACCAGGATGTTAATTGCAAAATAACCTTCCTCCTAGAATTCTGGAAGAGGCAGTAAGGGCACAGAACAATACTTTATCTGTTAGGTACGCCAGTTCCTAAAGCAAGATGTTCATCCATGCATGATACATGCATGAGTGAAATGACGCACAAGTTCTGCCAGGCTTAGCTCTTCATCCATTTCCAGGCTATCTAAGAGAAGGCAAGGAATTCTCTGTAGCAGAAGAGAGCTGGAGGGGGCAATTTCTGCAAATAGAATTGCTAGGGTACTTGGAGTCTTGTTCCACCTTCTCATGAGAGAGGGAACGGGGTAGGCTTGTATCTCATTTTAAGCCACGTGATGGCAACTTGAAGAGATATGCTCTTATTTTGGCATGTCCCTTAGTGTTTGTTCTTTAGTGTTTGGGGGACATAAAAAATGTTCTGATTCCTGCCCAGGGAATTTTAAAATGAGAGTTTGTGAGTGGTGCTCCCCCTGCTGGTGGCAATTTAAAGAAACAGGTCTGCTTTGAGAAAATGGATTGCAATTTTGAATTGGTGGAGGAAATACGAATTTCCTGGAGAAAAAACGTGGACCTGCAGAAAAGAAGCCATTTTAAGAGAAATTTTGCCTAAAGCATCTCAGAATAATAAAATAATCCTAAAGAGGTGTGGATTTCTGAAAACCTAGGTCTGAGAGAAGGGTCATAGATAAATTCATTACTAGCACCTAACATACCTATATTGCTGGGGAGAAAAAATAATTAAGGAACTGAGAAATGTTGCAAAAATGCAACTGTGAGTAAAATGAAGTGTTAATTAAAACACTATATTTCTTCTTGTGTTTTATAATTCTAAATATACAAAGGATCCAAGACAAAACAATACTCTCAAAAATAAATTTTTTGTTCCAAGAATACCCACCTACAACTATCCAACTAATTAAATTTCCTTTGTTTGAGTTTTCTTATATTAGAAATGGCTTTTCTTTCACTTATGGAATGTGTATACCTTGTCATCAAGGTATAATGGCTGATGTGCTTTTATTCTTTGAAGCATTCTCCCTACATTTCATTTAGAAACATGGCATCATTTTAGCATTTGTTTCCAAACAAAATCTTATACTAATTATAATTTATTTAGAATTTATCATATTCAAAGTTATTGGACTTGATAGATTCAGTTATGAAATATTCAATGAAAGTTTATCTTAAAAACATTTGAAATATACCTACTGAAAAATACATGAGAATAAACAGAACAAGAACAATTATTGCATAAATTCTATGTACTTACCATAGATGACAATATCCATTCTTGGGGGCTCTCGTAATAGCTTTTTCACCTAATGTCTTCCCTGAAAGATAAATGTACTTACAGTTTGGTACCTTCATGTGAGTTGGTAGGAGGTAAATTATTGAATTAAGCCAGTAGTTCCCAAAAGTATGGTCCTAATACCAGAAGTCATTACCTAGAATCTTGTTATAAAAGCAAATTTGGGGCCACATGGAAGACTTACTCGATCATAACCTCTGAGACACAGCTATCTGCATTAACTGGCCTTTAGTGGTTCTGATGCACGTTCAAGTGTAGACTCACTGGACTAAGTGATTTAACCAAATGCAAAAGAAGTCATTTGATCATTATTAATAGACATTGCTTTATAATTAACTCAACCAACATTTACTGAGTACTTTCTAAATGTCACATTATGTAAGCCCCTGAGAATAAAAAGTCAAAGAAAACACAATTCTTGACCTCCAAGAATTCACTGTTCAGTAGGCAGCAGGTATATAAACAAAGAAATTATGTGTAAAGATAAATACAAGGTTAAAAAGAGCATAGCAGAGAATGGGGAGAGCAACTCCATCTAAAGGGGTAAGGGAAGGTGTCCCAGAGAGGCTCTTAACTAATCATTCATGATAATGAACACACTCAGTGCATAAATAATTCCCCTAAATAATTTTACTTATTTTAGAATAACTTTTGATAATGTGTTAATTTTTGGATAGAGGTTTGTCTAAACCACATTCTCAAAATCTTTCTCAAAAAGCTGCTGTTTTATTTTATACAATCTCCTTTTCTCTGCTCTAATTTTTTTTTGCTTGAAGAGCAATGATGTGACCCAATGATCTGAAAAATGCTCTTCTAAATAACTGATATTACATTGTGGGCATATATTAGAAGAGTTAATAATTTGAAAATGAGTTCTTGAAAAGCATAAATATTTTTAATGTATAAACATTAAAAACTAAATCAACATCTTACCTACATTACCAAGTGAACAAAAATAGCTTTGAGGGCACTGCCATAAGCCTAAAACAGAGGCGATTCCATCGCTCTGAGAATATAAAAGGGAGCCAGGTAGTATACATACTGGATTTGTACCCTCACTGATGCAGCTTCAGCCTGAAGAGAAACCTATTTCCCTTAAAAAAATTTATTTTGTGGTCTATTTGTGTCCATCATTTAATCCTGAAAGTTACAAATATGTTCTTTTAGATATAAGATTCATATCTGATTTGCAAGACAAGTGTGATCAGTCATAGGACTTCAACAGATGTATTGCAACAATGGGACACCACAGTTAGCAGGTTAGGAAAGAATTTTGTACTCTCCAGGAATCAAATCTTCCCTCGACATAACAAGTTCAAATATACTGTCATGAGGAGCAAGAGTCAGCAAACTCTTCCTGCCCATGCCCTTCAACTCCAGTCTCCAATCTCCTGGCACCTGGGTTCTTTGCCAGGCACTTATCATCTGTGCACTGAACTACAATTGCCTGTTTCTGTATTGATCTTGTCAAATCATTTGGCATTCTGGCTGTTATTCTTTTGTTGTTACTTTAGAAAACAGAGGATGGTATAATGAACAATCATGGGCTCATCACTCTGTTTAAACAATTGTCAGCTCAAGGCTTATCTTGTTTTACTGAGATAAATTTTGAAAAAACATTAAAGTCTGAGTAGTTATTTCTTTGTGGTACCTGGAGTTCTATGTTATAGGAAGTAAGAAGGGTTATTTTAATTTTGGTGAAAGACTACTATTATTATTGCTTCTCAAATTATTACCACTTAATGTATCATCTTTCTATGATTTTATAAACTTTGAAAGCTGGAATTTGATTTTTTCAGTTGCCTATTCTAATATGCTCAAGTATTTTTAGAGACCATATACTTTTATCTAAAAATTCATTTGTGGTTTACTATAATAATGATTACTACCTGAGAATAATTAATATTCACAAAATACTTACCAATATTAGCATAATGCTTCTTTTCTTGTGTATTTGTAGATAGCTCATACATGTCTCCATAAGCACGAGCAAACCGCCAAATAAACTCTATTTCATCTCTAAACTGAACACACAGAACTGCCCATTAGATAAACTTAGTAATGTGACTAAACTACTGCAACATTTTTAAAAATTAGGTAGGTAAAATGGTTCTTAGAAATGACTGTCATCATGTGCATATCACACTTTAAATTCAAATATTCATGGCTATAAAATGTGATCTAATATAGTGTTACATTTGGGTCTTAGAAACCAATGAATATTATGCAGACACCAGCTCCACACCTGTGAAGAAGAGAAAATTGATGGGTGTTAGAATTTATAAATTCTCTCTGGGTGGTGGTATCCTCTCCTTGCTTTCCTTTCTAAGTTATCTACTATCAATATGACGCCTCAATGGGCATTTCAGATAATATCTGTAAATTATTAGAGATTATATATATTCAAAAGAGCAGTCACGTTTTTTTTTACCTAAATTACCTAAAGCACAACCCTAGAGATTTAAAACCTTTGAGTTAATGTGTTTAGAGTTTCTAAATCCTCAAAAGTTAGCCTTAAATTTCTCATGGGAAAGAAGATTTATTGATCTTTGTGATATTGCAAAATCCTTTTTTCCCCTTTGGTGGTGGTGGTGGTGGGAAGGATGAGCTTTGTCAATTCAGTCCAACATTAAACATTGAAAAATGATTACTGGTAGAAATACAGTGAAATACTAATGGCTGTTAATAACTGAAAAATAGTGAGCTTAAAGTGTAGCTTTTCCTCCCTCAAGAAGCAGTACATCTTATATTTTATCTGTTATAAAATATTTAAGAAATATATCAAATTGATAAAATTAACGTCAATCTGTATAATCAACCAGATCTCTGGTTCTCATTTTTACGACCTTTGAGCCTAATAAACCCTTCGTTGCTGTTGTCATGTCTGACTCTAAGTCGAGTCCAACCCTTTGCTACTCCATGGGACTGCAGCAATCCAGATTCCTCTGTCCTCTACTATCTCCAGGAGTTTGCACAAATTCATGTCCATTGTGTCGATGGTGCCATCCAACCATCTCATCCTCTGTTGCCCTCTTCTCCTCCTTCCTTCAATCTTTTCCCACATCAGGGTTTTTTCCAATGAGTCAGCTTTTCCCATCAGGTGGCCAAAGTACATATTGGTGCTTCCAGCTTCAGCATCAGTCCTTCCAATGAATATTCAGGGTTGATTTACTTTAGGATTGACTGATTTGATCTCCTTGCTGTCCAAGGGACTCTCAAGAGTTTTCTTCAGCACCACAAGTTTGAAAGCATCAGTTCCTCAATGTTGAGTTTTCTTTATAGCCCAACTCTCACATCTATACATGACTACTGGAAAAACTATAGCTTTGACTATACGGACCTTTGTCAGCAAAGTGATGTCTCAACCTTTTCATATGCTGTCTAGGTTTATCATACCTTTTCTCCCAAGGAGCAAGCGTCTTTCAATTTCATGGCTGCAGTCATCATCTGCAGTGCTTTTGTAGCCCAAGAAACTAAAGTCCATCACTGTTTCCACTTTTTCCCCATCTATATGCCATGAAGGGATGGGACTGGATGCCATGATCTTAGTTTTTTGAATAAACTTTTTAATTTACTTTTAAAAAAGTTTTAGTAATATTATAAAAAAATTTACATCAGTCATTTAGCTTTTGTAAAAGTGAAGTGAAGTCGCTCAGTCGTGTCCGACTCTTTGCGACCCCATGGACTGTAGCCTACCAGGCTCCTCCATCCGTAGGATTCTCCAGGCAAGAATACTGGAGTGGGTTGCCATTTCCTTCTCCAGGAGATCTTCCCAACCCAGGGATTGAACCTGGGTCTCCCACATTGCAGGCAGATGCTTTACCATCTGAGCCACTAGGGAAGTCCTTTGGTAAACTGTGGCACAATTGCTGTGGTCATAACATGAATGGAAGAGTAGATTAAATAAAAATTAAAACTATACAAACAGGTTATTATCACATATACCTTACCTTTTCTTTGTGGTCACAAAGCAGCTCAAAACTCTCCACTTTTGTGGACTCATGCATTCGTAAATTATCAGCCATCTGAATAAGGGCATCTAAATTTAATTCCTCCACATGAGTGTTAAATGCCTTAGGGACCGGAAAACTCTGTTCTTCGGTGTCAGTATTAGCTGTAACATACCTAAAATTGCAGAAATAATCATCAACTCTCTGGAAAGTTATACTCTAATGGCCAGAGAGGTCCTTTTAAAATATAAGTCAAATCATTCCACTCTTAGGCTTGAAATCCTGCAATGGTACCTCCTCTCACTCAGAGAAAGCTCATGTACTAATCCCTAGAGGAGGGCATGGCAACCCACCCCAGTATTCTTGCCTGGAGAATCCCCACGGACAGAGCAGCCTGACGGGCTACAGTCTGTAGGGTCACAAAGAGTCGGACGCGACTGAGCGAGTAAGCACATTTCCTAATAATTATCTACAAAACTGGATGAGATTTGTCTCCCACCTCAATCGACTCTCTGACCTTGTTTCCCAGCACGTTTCTCATTCAGTCAATTGCATGCTGGCTGCCCAGCTACTCCTTAAACAAGCCAGGACATTCCTATATCAAGACCTTTGCTTTCTGTTCCCACTGATGGGATGGCTCTTCCTTCAGTGCTGTGCTGCACTTAGTTGCTCAGTCGTGTCCAACTTTTTGCAACCCCATGGACAGTAGCCCACCAGGCTCCTCTGTCCAAGGGCATTCTCCAGGCAAGAATACTGCAGTGGGTTAGCATGCCCTTCTCCAGGGAATCTTCCTATCTCAGGGATCAAACCCAGGTCTCCCGCACTGCAGGAGGATTCTTTACCATCTGAGTCATATCTCACACCCTCACCTCCTTCAAGTCTCTGTGGAACGTCGTCATCTCAATATACCCCATCCAGACCACTTTATTTAATGTTGCAACCACCACTTCCCAACCCACACGCATTTCCTTCACCAATCTCCCTTATCATGCCTGACTTTTTTTTTTTTTCTGTAGTACATACTGTCTTCTGATACACTGTATATTCTACTAACCTACTACATGTTATTTTTGTCAGGATTCTCCCACTAGAATGCATGCTCCCTCACAACATAATCCCTAAAACAATTCTTTATTAACTGATGTCATCAAGTGCCTAGAACAGCACCTGACACATAGTGGATACTCACTGGATATTGCTGAATGAATGATACAGAGTTGTAGGAACTTGGAGGCACTCAGGTATATATATATATTAAATATATATATATATATATATTCATGTATTTATATATACATATGTATATAAACACATATTGTCATACACACACACACACATATATATATAAATTTGTGGTTCAAGATGGTGTTCTAACATTTAGCTTAGTTGTTAAAAATTCATGCTACTTCTCACATTTCCTTTTTGGTGGCATACAATGCAACAATTTATTTTCACTTATTCACACATTGCCTTGTTCTAAAAAAGATCTTAAGGAAGTATATAAGGATATATAACACAGAAGAGAATGAGTTACAAGTGGTGAGAAAAGATAAAAAACAAAGTCAAATGTGAATAAGGCCAATAAAAAAGTACATATACTTTAGATACCTATACCCTTGCTAAAGGCACATAAATGTGATTTTACATCTTCTAATAGCTGAAGCAGTCACAGTCTCCAGTAGATACTAACAAAGTGAAAGGAAGCAAGTTCTTGAGAGAAGTACACCTGTTTTCAATACTGACTCAAATAAATTTCCTTCAAAGTCCTTATAAATAAGACAGTATATAAATGATACTCAACTTCTTTAACAACATTATTAATGGCAACTTCATTCTTCTAATTGCTCAAACCAAAAATTTAGAATCCTCCTTGACTTCTTTGTCTCTCCTAAGCAACATTCAGAAATGTCTGTTGTTTCTATCTTCAAAATATATCCAGGATCCAGCTGCCTCTCACCACCTTTACCCACTACTCCCCTGGTCTAGACCACCACCAGGTTACCTGTATCAATGCAATGGCCTCTTATCATGCCTCTCTGCTTTAGTCCTTGGCCATTATAGTTTTTCTCAACATAGGAGCCAGAATGGTCCTCTAAAAAGCTGCATCAGATCATGTAATCCTTTGCTCAAAACCCTCCAACGGATGACAAAATCATAGTAAAAATGTTAAGTCCTTAGAGTTATCTATAGGATCCTTTATAATTGAGTCCAATACCTCTGACCTCATCTCCTATCACTCTCCTGCTTGATCAGCACTCCAGGGACACTGGCTTCCCTCCTGCTTTAATATCTTTGTGTTTGCTGGTCTTCCTGTCTGGTATGCTCTCCACTGAGTATCTATGTTAATTTACCTTCTCACCTGTTTCACACCCTTATTCAAACATAATCTTCATATTATGGCAGATGCTATGGTTACCTACATAGTACACATTAAGAAACCTACAAATTGTGAGACTAACAGAGTTTAGCAAGTTGGCTGCTGCTGCTGCTGCTGCTAAGTCGCTTCAGTAGTGTCCGACTCTGTGTGACCCCATAGATGGAAGCCCACCAGGCTCCCCTGTCCCTGGGACTCTCCAGGCAAGAACACTGGAGTGGGTTGCCATTTCCTTCTCCAATGCATGAAAGTGAAAAATGAAAGTGAAGTCGCTCAGTCGTGTCCAATTCTTAGCGACTCCATGGATGGAAAATCCTCTGTCCACGGTATTTTCCAGGCAAGAGTACTGGAGTGGGGTGCCATTGCCTTCTCCAAGTTGGCTGCATATAATACTAAAATATGAAAGTCAGTTTCATTTCTAATAGCAGCAAAAAGTCTAAAAAACAAAATTAAATAAAATACTTCACTTATGATCTCAGAGAATGTCAGACATCCAGGAATAAACTTAATAAAACATGTAAAAATTCTATGGAGAAGATTATAAAAGATATATTAAAAACTGTTTATAAAAGAACCTAAATTCATGAAAAAATACATCATGTTCATGGCTACAAACAATTGATATTATAAATGAATGAATTCTCTCTAGATTAATCTACAGATTCAATGCAACTCCAATTTTATAAACCTAAGAAGAAATTTCATACAATTTAATGAAATGATGCTAAAAGTTACATGAAAAGGTAAACAGCCTAGAATAGTCAAAGCATTGTTAAGAAAGAGAGCAGGGAGAGAAGACTTACTTCACCAGATATTAGACCTATCTTGCAGCTACAATAATTAAAGACAGTGTGTAACCGGTAAAAGGATGGATGAGTACTGAAAACAGAACAGAGTCAAGAAACAACCTCATATGCAAATGAAAAGTGTGTTACAAGACAGATACGGCAGTCAGATTAGTCTTGCTTTAGCAGGTGGTTTCACAGATGCTTATTATATTGTTTATAATAGCAAACTAAATAAATGAGTAAAAGCGGCACATGCAGGGACCATTAATCAGAATTTACATAAGCTAAAGACAGTTTTTAGTACAATTCTATGCACCTGAGATACAGTAAGAAAATAATAACCAAAAGAAAGTAACTAGTTTAATATCAGATACTATTATTTAAACTAAAACCCACCAAACAGTACACTTTAGAAGGGTGAATTTTGTGTTATACAGATAATATCTCAATAGAGATGCTATTTTTTATAAGAAAAAAATTGAATATTCTATAGCCATTAAATCAATTAAATCAGAACTTGTATGTCTATTCTAATAGAGAGAGAGAGGGAAAACACAGAATAGCTATATAGAGAGTTCTATTAATATATGCAAAGAATTAGATTTACTCAAATTCTAAGGAATTAAAAAAGAGGAAACATTACTTACATCATTTTATGAAGCTAGTAAAACTAATGCCAAAACCAAATAAGTATAGTAAAATAAATAAAAATTATAGGCCCATTTCACATATAAATGTTGACACAAAAATCCTCCAGAATATCAGCCAAAAAATTTCAACACACATGAGAGAATGCATCATAACCAAATTGAGTTTATCTCATGAATTACAAGCACAGTTAACATTAGAAAATTTCTCTAGTATGACAGATAAAATGAGGAAAACTATATGATCTTTACAGTGTTCACCAAATTTTTTTTTAAATAAATTCAATACCATTTCAAGACAAAAGAAATACCAAACCCATAAACAAGGAACAGAACTTCTTATAATAGAATATAAACCCCAAACCATGATACAGTTCACATATAATGATGAAACATTATAAGCATTCTCTTTAAAATCAGAAATAGAGAAGGATATCCAATATTGTTGCTTCTATTTAACAGAGCACTGCAGGTTCTGTTAGCACAATATTAAAAGAAAAAATATATATAAGAATTGGGAAATAAGAAACAGAACTGGTATTATTTGAAGATTATTCAATAAAAAGAAAACCTAGCTCCCTTCACCTAGCAAGGACACCGCAAGAAGCTGTCTGTAAACCAGAAAGTAGGTTTTCAACAGATACTGAATTTGCTGTAACCTTGATCATAAGCTTCCCAGCCTCCAGAACTGTGAAAAAGAAATTTCTGTTGTTTATAAGCCACCCATTCTATGGTACTTGTAGCAGCTCAAACAGACAGACAGTATTCAGTATTTAAATTGAAAGAAAATCTAACAGAATTTACAGATGAGTAAATAAAACTACCATATATGATCAATTATCCCCATGGACAGAGGAGCCTGGCAGGCTACAGTCCATGTGATAGCAAAGAATCAGACACAACTGAGTGACTAAGCACACAGGTTCCTATATCTATAGAACAAGTTACAAAATGTAATTTTATAAAATGTAGCCTTTATATACTATAGGACTATATACAGGAAAAATACACAGTATCCAGGAAAAAATTCCACAAGAGGTTTGTAGATTTTTCTATAGAAAATTACAAAATATCATCAGAGAACATTAAAACATGTTTAAATAGATGGGAAAAGACAGAAAAACTGACAGAAAAACTTAACTTTAAACCAATTTCATATGGTACCAAATTAATCGATAGTTTTAACATAATTCCAATCAAAACCACAATGGTATTTTCCTACAGAATTTACCTGACTCTAAACTTAATATGGAAGCACAAGTGTAAAAAGAACCAAACCATTACTCAAGGAAATAGACAGATTCAATGCAATCCCAATCAAATTACCAATGACATTTTTTACAGAACTAGAACAAAAAATTATAAAACTTGCATATAAACACAAAAAACTCCCAATAGCTCAAATAATCCTGAGAAAGAGGAATGAAGCTAGAGGGATCAGGCGTCCTGACTTCAGAGTACACTACAAAGCTACAGTAATCAAAACAGTGTGTTACTGGCACAAAAACAGACATATAAATCATTGGAACAGAATAGAAAGCCCAGAAATAAGCCATGCACTTATGGCCAATTAATTTACAATGGAGGCAAGAATATAAAATGGACAATAACCAGTCTTTTTAATAAGTGGTGCTAGGAAAACTGGACAGCTACATGTAAAAGAATGAAGTTAGAACATTCTCTAACACCATATACAAAAATTAACTCAAAATGGATTAAAGACCTAAATGTAAGACCAGATACTATAAAACTCCTAAAAGAAAACACAGGCAGAACACTCTTTGACATAAATTGCAGCAATATTTTAGGGGGGATGTATCTCCTAAAGTAATGGAAATAAAAACAAAAATAAACAAATGGAACCTAACTAAACTTAAAAGCATTTGCACATCAAAGGAAACCATAAAGAAAAATGAAACGACAACTGATGGACTGCGAGAAAACATTTGCAAACAGTGCTACTGACAAGGGATTAATTTCCAAAATATACAAATAGCTCATACAGCTTAACATTAAAAAATAATCAAAAATGGGCAGAAGACCTAAGTAGACATTTCTCCAAAGAAGAGATACAGATGACCAACAGGCACATGAAAAAATGCTCAATATCACTAATTATTAGAGAAATGCAAATCAAAACTACAATGGGATATCACCTCACACTAGTCAGAATAGCTATCATTAACGAGTCTACAAGTAATAAATGCTGGAGATGGTATGGAGAAAAATAAATCCTCCTACACTGTTGGTGGGAATGTAAATTTGTGCAGCCACTATGGAGAACAGTATGGAAGTTCCTTAAAAAACTAAAAATTGAGTTACCATATGATCCTGCAATCCCACTCTTGAGCATATATCCAGAGAAAACTCTACAGCAAAAATTCATTTTACTGTACCCTTGAAACAACCACAAAATTGTAAATTACTTGTACCTCAAAAAAAATTTTTTTAAAGAGAAAAAAATAAGAAGAGCCAAGACAATTTTAAAGCACAGATATCAGGA
Organism: Giraffa tippelskirchi; assembly: GCF_054371585.1. Taxonomy (NCBI): domain Eukaryota; kingdom Metazoa; phylum Chordata; class Mammalia; order Artiodactyla; family Giraffidae; genus Giraffa; species Giraffa tippelskirchi. Next base: position 81,517,402 of record NC_137278.1, read on the forward strand.
CTATAATATAGAGAATAAAGGAAAGTCGCTCAGTCGTGTCCGACTCTTTGCGACCCCGTGGACTGTAGCCTGGCAGGCTCCACCGTCCATGGGATTCTCCAGGCAAGAACAATGGAGTGGTTTGCCATTTCCTTCTCCAGGGGATCTTCCCGACCCAGGGATCGAACCCAGGTCTCCCACATTGGAGGCAGACGCTTTAACCTCTGAGCCACCAGGGAAGTCCAATATAGAGAATAAAGCAATGGTAAATCAGTGTGGTATTGGCATGACAACAGACAAACTGGCCAAAAAAACTAAGAAAGAGAACAACTAGCCTAGTATCTTCCCCACATTAAAAAAACCCCCAAGTGCAAAAAAATTGTTTTCCTACTGTGAACAGGAATCTTCTATTTATAATTGGGCATTATTAAAAATTATGAGAAAGTTTTAAACGCAAACTTTAAAAATGGGGCCTGGGAAATAAATATGCCTGGGAAAATACACAACATACATATTGACTTTGTGTTAGAGCTTAGATTTCTACTGGGGACAAAAAAAAAACCCAAAAAAAAACGCATTTCATAGGTTATCTAATGTCTAACAATCTTCCAACACTCTTTCAGCAGGCCTGGAAAACTCTGCCCCCAAATCTCAAATTAACTTACAAACATTCATCTTCTAATAGGACTTTTCTGGCATATTTTCTGCTCCAAATTTGACTAAGAATTGTGCCATTTTATGTATCTCTTCATTGTTGGACAATTGATTCCTTGCTTTAACAGTAATGATAGCATGTTTTCAGGCATAGTTGTATATTTAAAGAGAAAAGGACATTATTTGCTGTGAAAATAGTGTATTTATAGAAATATATCAGTAGTGAGTTGCATCAGAATAGGCAAAAACATGCCTGCCTTCGGTACTGTGGCCTCTCTCCATATCAGGCATTCTGATTTAGCTCCCTTTGCCTAACCTTACCCACATAACACCTCACTGCTCCCACATTTTTTAAGATTCATACAAGAGAGACAGATGTCAGCAAGATGATAAACTAGGAAACTCTAGTCCCTCATTCCTCCATGGAAACACTGAACAAACAACAACAGACAGATTGAAACAGCTTTGTGGGAGATCTAAAAAGTACTCAAGGATTTGCAGCAATCAAGAAAAACCCATATTCAAACGGCAGAAAACTTCACAGTGTTTTCACTCACTCTTGCTTCACCCTTGCCTGGTATGGCACAGCATGGCTGGGGAAAAGTCATGCAATTCTCAGCTCCTCCCTTAGGACAGAAGGAAGTGAGTGCATCTTGTTTGCAATGTTCTGGCATGTTGAGAGGCTTCCTAGAAAACTAGTTTCTGTTTAGCTTTCCTTAGAGTTCAGGCAGAAATGAAGGCATAATATGGGCATCGTATTAGAGGCCAGTGAAAGCTGTGGCAATCACTATGACATGTGAGAGCTACAGAGGGACCATAGACTAATGGATGCATGGGCACAAGAGATTATGGGGAGAGGAATATTACAAGACATCTAAGGTGCCAAGAAGAACAGAATGAGATTCTTACTGAAAAGATATTTTAAAATAGTTATGTATTTAGGGGAAAGCACATACTCAGGCCCACAGAAAACTAATGCCTAGGAAAGACCTGACAAGCCCATAGGCCTTGGGCTAATTGGGCTAATTAGTGGGTCTTCCTTGTATACAGCCAATCTGCAAATCTACAATAGATGGCTATTTTTTCAAAATGTACAATTTTCAACAAAAGATCACAAAGAATACAACGTTTAGGGAAAGACTGCCCTTCAAATGAACAAAATAAATTACCAGAACCTGAATCTAAAGAAATACAGCCTTTGTGCTTATTGAGACAACAATTTTTAAAACAACAGCCTTAAATATGCTCAAAGAGTTAAAGGGAAAAAAATGGAGAAAGAACAAAAGGAAATTGGGAAAATATATGAACAAAAAGAGAATAAAACAAAGAGCTTGAAATTACTAAAAAGAGGACCAACAGAAATTCTGGAACATAAAAAGCAGTAAATAGAGAAATCCACTAGAAAGGATCAAGAAAATACTTGAACAAGCAGAAGAAAGAAGCAGCAAATTTGAAGACAAAACACTTAAAACTACTGAGTCTGAAGAGTCAAAAGAAAAAAAGAATGAAGAAAAGTGAATAGAGCCTAAGAGACTTTATGCAACATCACAAATCAGGCCAATATATATATTATAAGAGTCACAGAAAGAGAAGAAATAAAGATGCAGAGAGCTTATTTTGAAGAATAACACCCAAAAACTTCCCAAATTTGAGGAAAGATATGGATATATAGATACAAGAAGTTCCATTAACTCCAAATAGGATGAACTCAAAGAGATTCACACCAAGACACAGACTCAAACTGAAGGACATTAAGACAAATCATAAAAATCTTGAAATCAGCAAAAGAAAAGCAAATCATTACCAAAAAAAAAGTGATCCTCAATAAAATTACCACCAGGTTTCTCAGAAGAAATCTTGTAGACCTACAGACAGCAGGATGATATATTTAAAGTGCTGAAAGAAAAAAACTATCAGCCAAGAAGTATATATCCTTAAAGGAAAACTGTTCTTGAAAACATGATAGAGAAATTAAGGCATTCCGACATAAACAAATAAATGAAGGTGCTCATTACCTCTAGACCTGCCTTACAAGAAATGCTAAAGGGAGTTCTTCAAGTTGAAACAAAGGATATTAGGCAGGATATTAGGCATTAGGATATTAGACTAACTTGAAGTCATATGAAAATACAGTTTTCTGGTAAAGGTAAATAAATAGGTTGTTAAATATAAAAATTAGCATTATTGTAATTCTGGTTCATAACTCCATTTTTATTCTTTTACAGTATTTAAAAGAGAAAAGTATTAATATAAAAAAGAAAAGTGTAAAAATAATGATAAATCTAGCTAACAGCTATACAACTATATAGATGTAATTTGTGATATCAATAACGTAAATGGGGGAGTAAAGTTGTAAAGGAGAAAGCTTTTATATACAGTTGAAGTTAAGTTGGCATCAGTTTAAAATAGATTGCTATTACTTTAGGATGTTATTCATAATGCCCATGCTAAACACACAAAAATATCTATAGAATACACACAAAAGTAAATGAGAAAAGAATAAAAAATGTATCACTATAAAAAAATTAAGTCAACACAAAGGAAGGGAGTAAGGGGGGGAATGAAGGACAACAGGGTATAAGACACATGGAAAACAAATAACAAAAAGGCAACTACTAGTAATTACTTTAAATGTAAATGGATTAAATTTTCCAATCAAAAGACTCAGGCTGGTAGTATGGATGAAAAATCAGGATCAACTGTATGGAGTCTATAAAAGACTCACTTTAGAACTGAGGACACAGATAGGTAGAAAGTAAAAGGATGAAAAAAGATATTCAATGTAAAATAATATCCAAAAGAGAACAGGAGTGGCTATATTAATATCAGATAAAATCAATTAAGTCTAAAACTTATGAGACAAAGAAGAACATTTTATAATTATAAAAGATTCAGTTTAACAAGCATATATAACAATAAGAAACATACACGTAATAAACATTAGAACTTCTAAATATATGAAGCAAACATTGGCATAATTGAAGCAAGAAATAGACAGCAACATAAAAATATAAAACTCTTAAGAGAAAACATAGAGGAAAAGCTTCATGGCATTGTATTTGGCAATGATTTCTTGGATATGGCATCAAAAGCACAAACAAAATAAAAAATAGATAAACAACTTCAAAATGTGTCAAAGGACACAATCAACAGTGAAAGGCAACTCACACAATGGGAGAAAATGCAAATCAAAACCATAAAGAGATACCACCTCACCCTCATTAGGATAGTTATTATCAAAAAACCAAAATAACAAGTATTGACAGGGATGTTCAGAAACTTGAGTCCTTTTGCATTCTTAGAGAAATATAAAATGGTGCAGTTACTATGGAAAAAAGCATGGAAGTTCTTCAAACAATTAAAATAGATTTATCATATGATATAGTAATTTCATTTCTAGGTATAAATCAAAAGAATTGAAAGCAGGGCCTGGAGGAGATATTTATACACCCATGTTCATAGCAGCATTATTCATTATTCAAAAGGTAGAAGCAACCAAAGTAAGCATCAACAGAGAGTGAATAAGCAAAATGTGGTATATACATACAATGGAATACTATTCTGCCTTAAAAAAGGAAATGCTGACACATGCTACAATATGGGTGAAACTTCAGAACGTTATGCTAAGTGAAATAAGCCATCACAAAAAGACAAATACTGTATAATTCCACTTATAGGAGGTACCTAGAGGAATCAAATTTACAGAGACAGAAAGTAGAATAGCAGCTGTCAAGAGGCTAGGGGAAGAGAGGATTGGGGAACTATTGCTTAATGGGTATAGAATTTCACTTTTGCAATATGATAGATAATGATGGTTGCACAACAGTATGAATGTACTTAATGCCACCAAACTTAAAAATGGCTACAATAATGAATTTTGTTGTGTGCATTTCACACAACAAAAAAATTAAAATAGAAAAAAAAGTATGATACATTAAAAGGAAAAAAAATAAGAGTAAAATTATCTTAGTACAAATGATATTAACTTAGGGGACATTTTATTATGACAAATAATTGAAAATAATTCAAATTTCTTCCCTCTACAAAAACCAATTATTTTCTAAAAATTTGTAATTATTATATGACTTTCCATTTGTTATTCTGATAAACATATTCATAAACTTTATTAACAGAGTGGAAGAAATTAAATATTCACTTCAAAAATAAAATTTTGGAGACATGTTTTAAAATAAAAATTTTATTAAAATTTTTTTAAAAATAAAAATTTTGGAAAAAATCTAAAAATTTTCACTTTAAAAAAGTCATAAAAATCTCTGATTTCAGAGTTTTCTGAATTCTCATATACATACACAAATGTGTATTAAAACTATTTAATTAAAATATCTGGTTTCAATATATTCTATTTCTGACAGTATGTTTTTATTTATGATTTGATCCTTGTGTAGTATAAAAACATTGTCTATCAATGGGATGTCTGGCATGAGAAACAGGGCTAGCAAGGCTGATATAAATAGGAATTAGTAAACTAATATAGATCTATAGATTATATAGGAATACTATTTTAATGACTAGAGTAGAATAAAAGAAGATGTTAAACTCTTCTAATAGAACACCTATTTATCAAAACTTGATGTTATTTTCAGACCACAAAAGCATTACAACAGTAACTCAGAAATTTGGGACTAGGCAGTTGGTAAGCAGTAAATCTGTTAAAAGCCTGAAACAGATGAATAATCTTTGACTTCCATATTCCAATAATGTTAATAAATTATCTTTAAAAAATACAGAAATTAAAGTTAAATTTAGACTGTAATGTGGAAATCTTTTTCAGAAAGTGCAGTGAAGCTTAGCAAGGGAGACTTCTTGAACCTGAGCAGTGATTTCTACAGCCTATATACTATGCCCGCAGGGAGAGCTTCTGGTTTGAGCTGCCCTTCCAAGAGAGGGTAAAGTCTAAGGTGACCTTATTTTAGGAATTTCATTAAGCGAAGATTTGTCTTTATCTTTAAATGAGAGAGCATTGTTTTCATCTTCGAAGGGATGGATCTGAGGTAACTTCATTTTGAGGTAGGGCAAAGCCACTAGCATTTTTACAAAATGAAGTAAATTCAACGTTATGGAGAACAGGGAAAGTTACACTTTGAGAGGACTGCTGTTGAACCATAGCTGGAGAAGTGTTTCTACTGTGACTTTGAGAAGTGGGATAAACAGAATTGCTCCTTAACTGGTCTCTTTCTTGAATATCATTGTCAATTCCATGTTGTTCAGAGGAATAGGAAATAATACTTGGAAGAGTAAGCATGGTCGCTGTGCTTTGATACAAGGTAGCAACAGTGTCCCGACGGGCAGAGGAATTCGTTTTTGATTTAGAATTCATAAAATATGTCATGTTATATTCAGGAGAAAAACAGTGTATACATTTTTCAGCACTAGTAATACGCGAGTTGTTAGAAATGATTTCAACTTCATTTGCATCAAAAAAAGTACTAGCATTCTCATAACAGGAAATTATACTTAGTTTCGGGGCAGAGAAAACACTTCTGGATCTAAAGCGAAAAAGTTCTGAGGGCGACTTTAAATCACTGAAGCATCTTTTTTCTTCAGAATCAAAGTTAGCTCTACTTTGTACAGAATGAAGGGACGTACTGCCTTTCTGAAATTTAGGAAATAAAGAATGTCTTCTTTCAAAGAAAGTTGAGTAAAAAGACATATTTGATGAAGACGAGGAAATTTTACTTCCTTTACGTGAACTGCCTTTAAGCATCGGAGAAGGACGAGCTGCTTTAAAATCAAGAAATTTTGTTGGTTGAATAACAGAAGAGGCTCCACGATGCAGGAGGTCTGAAGTAAGTTGATCTGCAGGACATTTTGGTTGGCAGTTCTGGTCCTCTTTGCAGCAACTGGAGTGAGAAAAATGTCAAATGAGGAAAAAAGAACAGGGAACACAGGTGGAAACCTGCCAAGCGTCCTGAAGAATAATAGCCACCTTATCAATATGGAAACAGGGAATAAGAAATTAAGACAGGTGAAGTGGATGGCTACCCAGATGTACCCCCAAAGAACGCCTAAGTCTAAAAGACTATTTCTAACTACCTACATAGTACCTGCCCACTCTACTAAACCTTGGGAAGATAAATTGAAAGACTCAGGGTGGTAGGCAGAAAGAAAGGTCAGGGGAAAACATAATAGAGGGCACCAGAACGAGGTTCCCTGTAGGGAAAGGGAGAACTTCCTGTTTTGAAAATAATTAAGTCATAATATCTGTTTGAGACTACAGAACTAATATATTTGAAGCAGTTGATAAGTACAATAAACTTATACCCTGCTGGCTAATGCTATTTTAAAATATTAATCATGGATAAAGCAGAACCTCTCTGGAGAGAATATTTCAGATAAATATCCAGATATTCAGTTACTATGGGAAACTAAAGGAAGCATTAAAGCTTGGGTTATGAATATTTCAATGTTCTTTAGCACATGAAACATATGGAGACGTGTTTTGTTTTCTTTTTAAAGGCTTACCTTAAGCATTTTCCCATATTGAATTTAATACAAAGCAAATCTTTCCCTTCCTTTCTAAGCCATCATCCTTTGCCATAAAAATGTCCTGTGTAGGTGGAACAGGTTAGACGCTGAATGCTTAAGCTGTATATAGAATTAACATGGCAATAACACAGAATATGATGATAGCAGATTCTAGAATCTAATGACATCGGTTTAAAATAAAATTGTTCTATGGCTCATCTTTCTGAAAAACTGCAATTCATGTGACTGTGGAATGTGTATTCTAACTTCAAAGCTAAATTTACCTTGGCAATAAAGCATGGCATCCGATTACATGGGCCACATGCACAGATTATGGAGATCTGCTGTTATACTGTAACCCATTTAAAGGCAAGATTAGCAAAACTATTAGAATACCGTCCTCTTCCTTTTCTACCTGGGACATAAAACACTCCCTCAACAAGCTTCTCAATATCCTGTACACTGTAATACTACATCTTGCTTTTGTTCCCTTTCTAACAACCTTCTTTGGGAAACCCTTGAATAAATCCCTTTCAAAGCTCTCTAATTCTCACCATACCACTGTCAGTTTATAATCCAATTTTACCCAACATTCAAATGAATTAATCTGTTCCTGTTTCATGGTTGCTGGCAGAAGACACACGATTCTTGCATAAGAGACAGAGGACTTTGTTACTCACAACAAATTAAGCAATGTGATCACCCGCTTATTTATGTTGGTTCTCCTTGACCTCAGGACCCCCAGGGGCAATGCAGAGAGCCCAGAGACTCTTATCAAGTGAGCTGCGTTTCAAAGAGGGCAACACCAAGCTCAGGGAATCCCCCACTTTTAGAGCAAGCAGTAACCAAATCTGTTCAATCTGCTGTTAGTCAGAGGGGAAACACTGCCTCATTCTTCAGTTTCTCATCACAAACCAGAGAAATGGCCTGGAGAGAGAGGCCGCACAGACCTTACACCCGTCACAAAGATGAACTCAAAATGGACCACAAACTTAAATGTAAAATGTAAAACTAGGAAGCTCCGAGAAGATAACATAGAAGAAAACCTAGATAAATTTGGCAATGACTTTTTAAATACAATACCAAAGGCATGATCCATGAAAGAAATAACTGATAAGCTTCTGCTCTGAGAAAGATAATGTCAAGAGAATGAGACGCTACAGACTAAGAGAAAGTATTTGCAAAATACCCATCTTGAAAAGGGACTGTTATCCAAAATATACAAAGACCTCTTAAAACTCAGCAATATAAAAATGAACAATCTCATTTAAAAATGGGCCAAAGACCTTAACAGATACCTCACCAAAGATGTACAAATAGTAAATAAGCATATGAAACAATGTTCCACATGATATGTCATTAGAGAAATATAAACTAAAACAACAATGTGATGTTACTATATACCTATTAGAATGGTCAAAATCCAGAACACTGACAACACCAAATGCTTATGAGGATGTAGAGCAGCAGGAATTCATTGCTTATGGGAATCCAAAATGGGAGAGCCACTTTGGAAGACAGCTGGAGGCTTTCTACATAACTAAACATACACTTACCATACAATCCAGCAACCATGCTCCTTGGTATTTCCCCAAATGAGATGAAAATTTATGTCTACTCAAAAACCTGTACATGAATGGTTATTGCAGCAGTTTTCAAAATTACTAAAACTTGGATGCAACCAAGATGTCCTTCAGTAGGCAAATGGATAAATTGTGGTATATCCAGACAACGGAACATTATTCAGTGCTAAAAAGAAATGTGCTATCAGTGCACCATGAAAAAGTATAGAGGAAACTTAAATACACATTACTAAGTAAAAGAAGTCAAACTGACTACATACTGTATGATTCCAACAACATGACATTCTAGACAAGGCAAAACAGTAGAGAAAGTATAAAGATCAGAGGTTGCCAAGGGTTTAAGGGGAGAGAGGGATAACTGGCAGAGCACAGAGGATTTTTAGGGCAGTGTAAGACCAGCAAGAACAAATGGTTCTTCTAGAATACATGAGTTTGAAAACTAGATAATTCTATTAAGTGAGTAAGGCTGTATGGCCCATGTAGTCTCTTAAAGCCCAAATGAAATGGACAATGAATTTTATTATGGGGTGTTACTTTAACCTAAACTGAAATATAATCTAATTTTTGAAAGGGAGGTTTCTAAAGCTTTATATAACACTGTGATACAAACAGTACCTTTTTTTTTGGCCTGGGGGGGTGGGGTTTAATGACTGAACAAGACAGACAAAACTGAAGCTTCTGGAAAAACTATTTGTTCTTGCTGGTCTTGTATCTCTCCTCGAACTTGACCTCGGCCTCTCATCAGGCTTTGCATTTGACAGCGGGGTCTCTGAAGATATCCTTGTTGGCAACAGTTTCGTCCAAGGGGATACCCACAGAGTAGGTTGTGGGCCTGAGGTGACTATAATGATAAACTTTCACGAAAGACTTGATTTTTGACCTCTTGGCGATTTTCTTCTTGGCCATGGCAGCTGTCACTTTGCGGGGAGAGTGATTAGTTCCAGCATGGGGTGTGTCTAAGATACCATCATCAATGTTCTTCATGATGACTACTTTGTGTCCTTAGTAGTGACTGGCCAGGGCCAGCATCGCGTTCCTGGGTTTCATGAACTTGCTCATTTCGGCAGCTACCACTCGGGACAACAGCAGAAAACTAAATAATACTTGATTCATGTCAATGTATGGCAAAAACTATTACAATATTGTAAAGTAATTAGCCCCCAACTAAAATAAATAAATTTATTAAAAAAATAATAATAAACCCATGGTTTGATAGAGCAATACAAATAAAAGATTGACAGCCCGGCATATTGCAGTCCAGCGGGTCACAAAGAGATGGATACGACTCAGGGATTGAATAACAACAAGCACTGATCTCAAAAGACTTGATCAATCATTTACGTTTCTTCATGTATGAAATCCCCTTTAAATCCCTTCTCTTTGTTTCCTTTCTCTAGATCCCTCCTCCTTCTCCCAATTCTATAGTCAGCAGATCACCTATTAATTTAAGTAACAGTTATTGTCATCTACTCGGCTTTCCCAGTGGCTCAGCAATAAAGCATCTACCTGTGATACAGGACCACAGAAGATGGAGGGTTCGATTCCTGGGGTTGGGAAGATTCCCTGGAGAAGAGAATGGCAATCCATTCCAGTATTCTTGCCTGGAGAATCCAATGGACAGAGGAGCCTGATGGGCTGCAGTCCATAGGGTCACAGAGTCAGACATGACTGAAGTGACTTAGCGCACACACATGGTGGTGGGCATAAGAACAGGTGTTAGGAATATGATGATGAAAACACAGGATCCTTGCCCTAATGAATTTCAGGCTACATTGCATTCACTAGTGCATCTTTATTTACTTTCCTATTTTACTCCTTAGAAACACGAGTTAGGCACAGTTCCTTTTTTTCATAAGTCATTTGTTTTTTTCCCAAAGGATATTATTCATGCCTTGACTTTAGAATCCAATGAATTATCCCATGCAAGGATGAAACTGAGTCACTTGTACATTCTCAACTCTTTTTAGGTCTGTACTGCCCAATTCAGTAGCCACTGGTGCCATGTGGCTGTTTAATTTTAAATTAATTAGAATAACATGAGATTAAAACTTTTCAGTTCCTCAGCTGCACAAGCTACATTTCAAGTGCTTAAGAGTTACACATGGCTTGTGGCTACCATACTGGGCAGACAGATTTAGATCATTTCTATGATCACAGGAAGTTTTATTAGACCACTTATGGGACAGTTCTTAATTACATAAGAGGTCAGAGAGTGGCCACATTTAAAAACAAGTTACACGTTTTGGCAAATGATCACTCTCTTCCTCATACTCATGTGACACCACCAGCACTAGTAAGTTACTTATATTCTCTTTGTCAATGAGCTCTAAACTAAAATACTGACCTTCATTGAATATGGTTTTAATTATAACATAAGCCAAAATAATCACTCCTTTTTATGCCTTGTTATTAAATAGTAACAGCATATATGACTGGGAATGTATAATGAAAATACCTAAATAATAGCAATACTGCAATAAAGAATCGATTTAACATAGAAAACATCTTAAAGAAACTTACCCTCCCTCACTTTCTGCTTCCTCTGAACTATTACTTGTTGCTGAACTTTGAACTGTGGCAAGCCTTCTTTTTCTAGCTCTGTGCTGAGGACTTATCTTGTGAACAGTTACCTTCCCTCCAAGTTCACCTTGTATATACTCCTCCAGCTTTGGAATGGCTTCTTTAAGAACTCTTATTTCCTCTTTGAGTTCTTCCATATTTGTCAGTAATTCATTTAACTTCTCCAGTATCTGAAGCTGCCTTCCTTGAAAGATTGCTGTTGTTCCTTGGCCTCTAGGCATTTCATCTTGCAAAGTCATCAAATCAAGCGAATTACCCAGAGAAAGAAATTTAGGTAAATCCATTGCTGTCCTTGGTTTACGAACCTTGTGATACCACAAAAGCAGCAAGCTGATTCCGGCAGTTCCCACCACAATGCCAAGTATCATTTCTCTATTTGTGGAATGAGGCATTTCTTAGGTTTTGTTTCTAAAATTAAAAAAAAAAAAGTAAATGAACATTATTTCTGTCTTTGCCCAGGATGAAAATACTAGAGTTTTTTTCCCCATCAACAAAAATTGTCTGCATCATCATAAAAAATTTAATAACACTTGATAAATCACAAACTAAAATAAATTATGAATAATTGCCTCTATATAGCAATTACTATCTGGGTTTCCCCAGTGCCTCAGTGGTAAAGAATCCACTTATAATGCAGGAGATGTGGCAGAAACCACGAGTTCAATCCCTGGGTAGGAAAGATCCCTTGGAAAAGGAAATGGCAACTCACTCTAGTATTCCTGCCTGGAAACTCCCATGGATAGAGAAGCCTGGCAGGCTACAGTCCATGGGGTCGCAAAAGAGTCGGACACAACTTAGTGACTAAACGACAACAAAAAACCAAATTGCCTCTATAATGTATGTGGGTAAATAGAAATACCACCTTTAAAGATATTACTGACAATCAGTGTAAAGTATCAACTTTAACTCAGAATCTGTATTCTGTACATCTGATCTGAAACTTACTCTTTATTGTGTATTTTTAAAAGGTACGATAGAGGTAAAAACATCATTATAAATTTCTAAAAAAAACTATTTAAGAATTCAAATTATGCCTAACTGTATCTGAACCTTTTATTTGTATAAAATTAACTTTGTGACACTGTGGACTGTGGCTAGTGTGCTAACGTCTGGGTTTTACTTTATCTTTCAGGAAAGCCCAAGAGAAAGCTTTTCCTTAGCATCTAGTTCACATTTTGTATTCCAATTTAGAGTGATCAACCACATTTTAAAATGGGCTTTGGGATATATAATATAGAGAAAGTTTTGGCATGTTTGTACCCAGTTCATCTCTGCTTTATTCAATGTGGAAAGCAGAGACACTAATGTATGCGCAGGCTTCACCTCATTTCTTCTGACCAGGAATTCTTCTGCTTCTTAGTCATAGTTCTACTTCTGTCTGAGGCCTTAATGCTTTTATTTTCTTTCAAATGTTCACTTACTTTTAAAGTAACAAAAAACTCATTTCTTTGACTCCTTCCTCCTTCTGAACTTTCACCATTTTGCATCAAACATCTAAGCTCTGGCCCATCTAATTCCACATAAGCTCAGCTACTTTGACAAAATGCACCATAATCTTTCTTTACTTTATCCCCTCTTCACTAGTTTTATTGCTTATCATTGTTCTTAAAGTCAGAAGGCCACTAAAGGAAAACAACAGTATAAATTTTTCCAACACATAAAGTTACAGCAAGAAGTTGTCATCTTTAAACCAGGAAGCAGGCCCTCACAAGATACTGAATCTGCCAGTGCCTTGATCTTGGATTTCTTAAGACTATAAAATAATGAGAAATAAATTTTTGCTGTATATAAACCACCCAATCTACAGGCTTTTGTTATAGCAGTCTAAATGGACTAAGACATCATCCAAAAAGCACGCAGATTCAAAAAAAAAAGGACTAAACAAAAAACCAAGTAGAGCCTATAGGGTAGTATCAAGCAGTCTGAAACATATGTAGTTGAAAGGAAGTAGGGGCACCAAAAAAAAAAAAAACCTTAAAGGAAAAATGGCCAAAAAAAAATTCCAAGTTGGACAAAGCCTGTAAACCCAAAGATCCAAGAAGATCAACATAATCCAAGAAAAATAAAATCAAACCAAGGCCAAACATTATTAAAATGCTGAAAGCTAGTAAGAAATCTTAAAAGTAGCCAGTGATGGGGGAAAAAAAAGACATTACTTACAGAGAAAGAAGATAAGATTAGAGCAGACAGTGTCTCAGAGACATCACCTCATGGACTCTATGGGAGAGGGCGAGGGCGAGATGATATGGGAGAATGGCAATGAAGCATGTAAATTATCATATGTGAAACGAATCACCAGTCCAGGTTCGATGCATGATACAGGGTGCTCGGGGCTGGAGCACTGCGATGACCCAGAGGGATGGGATGGGGAGGGAGGTGGAAGTGGGGTTCTGGAAGGGGAAATCATGTACACCCATGGTGGATTCATGTTAACGTATGGCAAAACAAATACAATATTGTAAAGTTAAAAAATAGATAAATAAACTAATTTTTTAAAAAAATTAAAAAAAAAAAAAGAAAGAAACTAATCAAGCAAGAAAACAATGGAGTGACACCTTGAAAGGGCTGAAAGAAACTTTCAACTTGCATTTCTATACCCAGTAAAATATTTTTCAAACATGAGGGTATTTTAAACCAAGATACTATTTTAAATATTATTTAAAATAACATTTATTTTAAATATTGAACTATTTTAATTTTTAAAGACTATTTTAAACAAAGAAAAGTTGAGAGAATCCATTACCAGCAGCCGTTCACTATAAGAAATGCTAATGGGGTTCATCAGGCAGGAGTAAAATGATAACCACAGGAATTTGGATCTATACAAAGGATAGTGGTGGCAAACATGTGGCAAAATATAAAAGTCATTTTTTTCTCATTTTAAGATTGATCCATTAAATACTTGTTATTACAGCAAAAATGACAGTAACATCATGAGGTTTTTTATCAGATGTAGAAGTAAGAAAGTAGGATAACAACAGCACAAAGGATAAGGGAGAAAGAAAATCTGCTGTTGTAAGGGTCCTGGGTTATAAAGCAGTGTTATAATAAGTTAAAGATCCCAGTTGTAAGCCCCAGGGCAACCACTCAAAAGACAAAAACAATAACACCAAAAAAAAAAAAAAAAACCTCCATAAAAATATAAATAATCAGCCAGAAGTGGCAATAATAATGGGAAAACTGAAGATATTTCAATTAGTCCAGAAGAAGTCAGGAAAAGAGGAAAAAAGAACAAATGGGCAAGCAGAAAACTAGAAGAAAAGAAATGTCACGACTATACTGGAAAACAGCACCAAAAGATGGAGAAATAACATTTCTGTTTGTCAATGGAAAAGATCCAGTTTTTTTAAAGGAAGATTAAATAAATGACAGTAAAAGAGAGGTTAGAGCATCGCTGCAATTAACATGAGAAAGCAAAGAGGATGGATGGTCTCCAGTGCACAAGTACAGAGGCTGATGTCTGATGGAAACACAAACCATTCATTAGAGTAATGAAAGAAAAGACAGATTATGTAAGCAGGTTCAGGAAGGTGGGTGGATGTGATGGTGGGACCTTATGAAAGTTCTCTTTGATTGCTTCACTATTCTAAGTGAAATGGGAACAAAATAAACCACTGAGGGGGAGAATGGGGGGAAGTAGTATTGCAAAGATGCAAATTTTGAATTCAGTTGTATACCTGAAATATGCCTTCTTATGGCTCACAGCCTATGATCTCACATATTGAAGCGAAGCATTATTGGGAATTACCTGGCGGTCTAGTGGGTTAGGACTGGGTGCTTCCATTGCAGTGGTCTGGGTTCAGTCCCTGGCTGGGTAACTAAGATACCACAAATCATCAAGTGTGGCCAAAAATTGTTTTAATTAAAGAAAAAAAAGGTATTACTCTTACACTCTAAGCAGTCAAATAAATATGTTTCAATGATGCCCCATGGAAGAGAAAGACTAAGACTCTATTACCAAGAAGTCTTCCTAAAAGAAATTTTATTATTTATTTTTATTTTATTTGGCTATGCTACACAGCACACAGAATCCTAGTTCCCTGACCCGGGATCAAACCTGTGCTCCCTGCAGTGAAACCACAAAGTCCTAACCACTGGACTGCCAAGGAAGTCCCAAGAATATCTCTCTTTAGATTCCTCAGTAATATACTAAACTATAAGCGTTGAACACATGGATTACCCTATTTGGATGTATTACTGCTTCATAGGTTTAAGTATAAAAGAACTAATGCTTTTAAATAATAGTTTTCCAGAAACTATCTTGCATGTTGGTGAATATTATATCCAAGAGACTTAAGAATTCCTTCTCCTGAAGCCAAAGGTTCCAGTAGCAAGCCTGTGTGCTTAACCTGGCCTACCTGAATTCAGGATATAGTTTGTGCTGTGCTCCAACTCAGTCGGGTTGGACTCTTTTGAGACGCCATGGTCTGTAGCCTGTCAGGTTCCTATGTCCATGGGATTCTCCAGGCAAGAATACTGGAGTAAGTTGCTATGCCCTCCTCCAGGGGATGTTCCCAACCCAGGGGATCGAACCCAGGTCTCCTGAATTGCAGGCCATCTGAGCCACCAGGGAAGCCCATCACTATTTTTCTAAGCAAAAAGTATTTTTACCTAATCATTATAAATATGAACTCTAAGTCTAACCATCTGTCCACTCCCATCCTATGCAGGAGACATGCCAGCAGCAGATTCAGACCAGTTTGTAACTTTACCTAAAGTTGGAGGTAATTATTATCAGCTGGTCAATTTTATTTCTACAAAAAAATATATCATAAACTAAATTATTTTAAACAAGTATTACAAAAAGGCAACAGATACAAGAAAAGTCACTATATGTTCATGATTTAATATTTACATCACATCTAATAATCACTGAGCGTCAAGCTTGACCATCTTGGCTCTTTCTTTTCAATACAAAGATTAATGCAGGATGTTCATATGCTGACCTTGAAGTCTATCAAAAGAACTCTTCCTATTGATTGCTTTCTTGGCTCATTCCTGCTGGGCCTTCTTTGAACTCTACATTAAAAAAACATAGCCTAGTTTGAATTATTTTTTAATTTAATAAGTAAATAAATGGAAGTCTAGATCTACCAAGGAAGATCTTATTCCTGAGATGGTACCAGGTTTAAACAGGTGAGAAAGAATTATCAAATTTTGTTTGACCCTTTCTTTAGAAATTATACCAATCCCACATTATCTCTTTGAGGCAGGTCTTGCTATTATCTCTACTGTGCAGATAAGCAAATTGAGGCACAGAGCTGTCAAGTCATTTACCCAGAGGTCACCCAACTAGGAATGAGAACTGTTACCCTTGATAACTCCTGGTACTATTGCATGATGAAGAGTCAGACAGCATCAAGGACATAAAGGAGAATGCTGAGTGGGCAGAGATGTTCAGAACTGAAATATGACTTCAGAACTATGAAAATCAACTGGGAAAAAGAGCTAGAATCAATGCAGCAGGTATTGGTTTCAAATAACCAGAACTAGAGAATAACAGCTCAAACTATGTCTGAGTTTTATATCAGTATAAAATGAATGTGCTAAGTCAATTAATTTGAAAAAAGGAACTCATTAAAAAGAGTAACAGGAGAGTAACAGAACACCCGCTTGCCTGCAGTATAATTTCGAAGTTAATATTACATCATTTATATAACTTTAATATTTAATTATCACATTAGTAGTAGACACTTGCAGTTTATTATAAAAACATAATAATTTAAAAATATGTTGACCAGGGAGTTTCCTAGTGGTCCAGTGGTTAGGACTCAGCACTTTTGGTCCAGTGGTGAGGACTCAGCACTTTCACTGCTGGGGCCTCCGGCAATCCCTGGTCAGGGAACTAAGATCACACAGTAGAAAGAAAGAAAGATAAAAAGAGAGAGAAAAACAAAGAATAAATCTTGATTTAAAATATAGATACACATATATAGAGAGAAATTAGACAATCAGATTAATCAGATGCTAAGTATTATTCCTGCCACATGTTTCAATTTGTAAGGTGCTAATAATAATGTACAATAATAGATATAATTTTATTATAAATTATTGGTATCTAAAATTAATATGTAATACATAATTAAATATTATTTGCAGAGATGAAAATTAAGAATTCTGCTGAAATAGTAAATAATCAAAATGTTGATTCTACAGAAACTTCTACATCAAAATTCCTTTGTAGAACATGTCATAAAAAATTAACTTCAGAAAACATTTAATTTTCATGTTCTAGTTTCAACTAAAATTAATTTTCAGATATGCAAAGTATGCTTTACCAAGTTATTTACAATGCTTTCAAACAATATTTAGCATATACATTCACTTAGTTCATCAGCAGATTCGTAGCGGGGAAATACATAAAATATAGAACTCTGATAAACTCGGAAGATGGATGAAAACTTTTGCAAATCAGGTAAAGGTACACAGTACGGGTTACAAGTGACCATGAATTTTAAGCTTAAGGTAATTCTCTTTTGAGACCTTGAATTAGCGATTAGATTCCCCACCACGACCTGGATAACTTGCTACTTTCTAAGTGAATTCTAATACTCATATTTCATTCAGTTTTCACGTTTTCCCTCCTATTTAATAATTCTTTATTTCGGGCTCCCTGATGTTTGGCTTATTTGCAAATGTTTGTCGAACTGAAAATCCAGCCTTCATTTTCTGTAA
Organism: Giraffa tippelskirchi; assembly: GCF_054371585.1. NCBI lineage: Eukaryota > Metazoa > Chordata > Mammalia > Artiodactyla > Giraffidae > Giraffa > Giraffa tippelskirchi. The sequence goes on from NC_137278.1 coordinate 81,535,359, forward strand.
AACAAGTAGAGAATCCGAGTTTGCCAAAACAAAACAAAAAACGTTTGCCGAAGGCTGAAAGGTAAGAAAGACCCTCGGGAGCTCAAGTGAGAGGAAGGCAAGTGTCTCCGGCGGAAACTCAGCTGGGTCTGCTGCCTCCGCCCGGCTGAGGCAGCACGCTGCCCGCTCCCCAAGCACCCCAAGCAGGGGACCCGCGCGGAAATACTGGCGACCTCTGGGGTCGAAGGCGGCGCTGGAGGGAGCCGCTGTAAACCCGCTCTGCCGCCCCACACAGCACCGCGGGCCAGCGGGAGGATGCCCAGCAGCGATGCGGCGGCCGACAGGACGCCTGCACGACCCGGAAGTGCGGTGGCCGTCGCCGGAAGTGCCGCCTGGGCCCTCCGCTCTCGGCCCTTGCCCGCGTCCCACCTCGGCCAGCAGAGACGCACACTCTCAACCGGCTTACGCACCTGTTTTCGCTGAGCTGGTCTCTCTGCTGTCGGAGACCTGGGACCTGCTGGCGGGGTGGTAGGGAGCGAAGCGGCGGGCGGACAGTAGTCCGGGAGCTTCCGAGTCCCAAGGTCCAGCGCCGCGGCCGCGGCGTCCTGACCCAGCTACCAGAGGCGCCGGGGGAGGGGCCGTCTCCACTCGCCCCGCGGGCTCCCGCCTCTTCCCGCTGGCGGTCAACTCACCGGGGCGGGTGCCCCGCGCATCTTTTGCAAAAGGAGACGAGTGCGCCTCACCGGGCGCCTCGACCCGCATCGGACTTTGTCGCCCGGTTGTCGCCTCTCCCAAAGCTCATCTCCCCGCCCTGACCACCGCGCCCTGGCTTAATGCCACCCGCGGAGGTTCGGCGCGCTTTTGCTGCCTCCGGCGCGCTTTCGTCCGTCACTGAGCCTCCCCAAACCCACCTCCTTGCCTTAGTATCATCCTTTTTCTCTACCGTTTTCTAGATATAATCTTGAACCTTCCACATGACAGAGTCAAACGTGCATGTCTTGCACGAATTACTGATCAAGTTATCCTAACTTTAACTCACTTTATTTTTTTTAAATGGGGGATAATTGTTTTGCAATAGTGGGTTGGTTTCTGCCATACATCAACATGAATCAGTCACAGGTATGCATATATCTTCTGGGTCCTGAACCCCCCCCACACCCGTCTCCTTCCCCCTCCCTCCCCATCCTTCCCATCTAGGTTGTCACAGAGCACTGGGTTGAGCTCCCTGTGTCACACAGAAAATTCCCTCTTGCTATCTATTGTACATATGGTAATTATATATTTCCAGTTAATTCTCTCAGTTCTTCCTACCCTCTCCTTTGTCCTTCCTCCAATCCCCACCATGGTCCTGAGTTCCCTTTAGGTAAAAACCGTTTTCAGATGCTTAACAATAGAGATTTTATCCAGCTTCACCTTCTGTGGTTTGTGTCAATATAATGAAAATAAAATTCTGTCAAATGAACTATTAAAAACTGCACACTCACTCTTTCTGTATTGTCCTTGCTTTGAGCTTTAAATTTAGGCTTGCAGAAAACTTGGTCTTGAATAGATTTCCTACCAATGTGTTGAATGGAATTAAAAATGGATGCACTCCTATTTATCAAAAAACCCCACAAAAACCACCAAAAAATTGCTCTGTAGAGTCAGAAGACTAATTTCACAATCCATATGAAACTATTTACTAATGGAGCTTCTATAGGACCTTAAGTGGAAGTGGAATCTCTCAGTAGTGTCTGACTCTTTGTGACCCCATGGACTGTAGCCTACCAGGCTTCTCCATCCATGGGATTTTCCAGGCAAAAGTACTGGAGTCGGTTGCCATTTCCTGCTCCAGGGAATCTTCCTGACCCAGGAATCGAACCCAGGTCTCCTGCATTGCAGACAAACACTTTACCCTATGAGCCACCAGGGAGAATGGTATAGGACCTTTATAGTCCATAGGACCTCTAAGACTATAAAATGTTTTTTAAGCTTTAGGCAAGCTATACTCAAGAGTAAGTAAGCCTAGCCAAGTCATTTTATTAAAACAAAGTTATATTTTGGAAGACAGCAAACTAATGTGTGTGTATGCTCATCTCTAAGTTGTGTCTGACTCTTTGTAACCCCAGAGACTCTAACCCACTGGACTCTGTCCATGGGATATTCTAGGCATGAGTACTGGAGTGGGTTGCCATTTCCTCCTCCAGGGGATCTTCCTGACCCAGGGATGGAACCACCCTCTCCTCTTGCAGCTCCTGCATTGGCAAGTGGATTCTTTACCACTGAGCCACCTGGGAAGCCCCCAGGTCATTTTATTAAAGCTGTTATATTTTGGAAGACAGCGGACTAATACTTAGCATCTAAGATTTGAAACAGTCCCTTCTAAGAACCACTTTTGTTCACATCTTGTGGTTTGCAAGGATATTAAAATATAATGCTAATGTTTGCTTTATGTAAACAGAATACAATGTAATGTAAGTTTTACATAGGTTTCTCTTTTAACAAGATTTTTTTCCTAAAGAAATTCAGCTGTCTCTTTGATAACACTTAAAAGGTTTGAAGCCCCTTGAGATTTAAGCTTTTCCAGGAATCCATTCAGTTGTTCACCACTGTTTCCCCAGCATACATCACAGAAGAGGTCTGCAACAAAAATGTGGAATATGGGCTGAGAACAGTGCCTTACCAACCCTCTGCTCCAAAAGAAAGTGCTGACTTGTTCTTCATGTTCAGGGAGTAGGTTAAAATAGCCGGATTCTTTCATATGCCTGTGTGGCACGTGTTTCCCCTTGATTATGTTTCTTGAACAGTAAAAATTATCTGAGAGGTAGAAACTCACATAGTGGTAGCCATTGATCTTTGGCAAAGTTAAAACTAAAAAGTAAAACAAGAGGAGCTGTTTTTGCCAGGCATTGTTGTAGGAATGCCATGAAAGAGAAGGAATGACTCCACTTGCCTCTACTAGGAATGAGGTCTAAAAGAACTGTCTGACGGGAAAAAGAAAATCACTAGGAATCTCAGTCGACTCGAACATGAGTTTGAACAAACTCTAGGAGACAGTGAAGGACAGGGAAGCCTGGCATGCTACAGTCCGTGGGGTCACAAAGAGTGGAACATGGCTGAGCAAGTGAACAGCAACAACAAAGGAATCTCAGAGACGTTGTTTGTTATGAACTGAATGTTCATTTTCCTCCAAAATTCATTATATTTAATCCCTAATCCCCATGTGGTGGTATTTGGAGGTGAGGCCTTTGGGAAATAATTAGGTTATGAGACTCGAGCTCTCTAGAATGGGATTAATTCCCTCATAAGAAGACATGGGGGCTCTTTCTTTTTCTACCATGTGAGGATACAACGAGAAGCCAGCCGTGTGCAACCCCGAAGAGGACCTTCACCAGAAACCAATGTTTCTGGTGCTGTGATCTCTGATATCCCACCTCCAGAATCATGAGAAATAAATCTTGGCTATTTAAGTTACCCAGTCTATGGTAATTTGTTACAGCAGCCCAAACTAAAGACATTTTTATTCATCACCACTAGCACGTATTACGGTCAGCTAACACCTCTGCTGTACGGGCCTTCACAATTTGTCCCCACCTACTTTTCCAGCTTTTCTCTACCATTTTCACCAGACATCAATTCTTCACTTCAGCTATAGGCAAACTACCTTATTTTCTTTCCATCAATGACACATTTCCCCAGTCTCTGTGTCCTCTTTAAGCTGCTCTCTGTGTCTGTAATACCCTGCTCTTTGCCACCTGTTTAAAACCAATTCATCCGATTTAATCTGCTTCCCTTGAGAAGCTACTTGACACATTCTCCTCCTCCCCCAAAGAAGTACTCCTCCATGCCCTATCAAAACTCTGTGGAAGGGTAAGGCGTTCCCATGAGCACAAACCCACTCTGGGCTGACTTTCTGTGCCCTGCTCTCAGGTACACTGGATTATTATTACCGCTTGCTCAGTGACTGCTGCATCCTAGATTCCGAACATATTCAAGGCAAGGATGTATTCATCTTTGTATCCCTAGCGCCTGGCACAGTGCTCGTATTCTATATTGATAAATATTTGAAAAGCTTTCTTTGAAAGTATTATTTACTCTCAAGAGAAAAGCATTACGAAATTTGTGGTCCTTTAGATGGTGGAAACATGAGAAGTGTCAAAGGTATGTGGTGCAGGGGTGAGTGTTTCATGTTTATTTCTTGGGTTTTACCTACATGGTTTTATTACTAGGAAGAAATTGAATGACAAAGTTGGTGGATGAAGGAGCGATCCAGGCATAACTGAAGCTCCAAGTTCCCCAGCTTAGATCTGTAAACTGGAGGGAGAACTAATAGCAACTACAGCTACAACAGAAAGATTGATTGACTCCTACACTCAGCTCCTGCTTTATTCTGTATATGAATTATCTTAGTTCATCTTCCCAACAGTCTTGTGAGGTAGGTTATATTATAGATGAGGCTTTGCTGCCTATGATGCAACGTTGGAAGGGGACTCTTCATAACACCTTTGGTAAGCACATCATAGCACTTCTCAAGTAATACTGTTCCGTCTGAGTGTCCTACTTCAGTTACTTGGCGTTCAGCCTTCTCTGCTCCCTCTATGGGGATTGAACCTCCAGATCAGAGCACTTATCCCATGGAAGGCTTCCTCGTTAGGGCTCTGCCACTATCTCTAAACCACAAGGTATAAAGTTATGTCAGGTCTATCATGTTCAGTGTAAGCTAGAAATAGAGTTTGGGGGAAAATAATCCTGTGTCTGATATAAACAGTTTGGAGCTTTTTTTTTTTTAATTTCTGGGATCTATAGAACACAAGAAAATTATTCCCGAAATTTCTAGAAAAATACCTATGACTAAATTGGACCTGCCAAGGGAAAAATGCTTTTATTGAGAAAAGTATAAGGATAAGTTTATTCACTATTTCCATAAGACTAAGCAATTAGTATAATAAATTATCAGTCACATCACACAATAAAATAGTTAGCTTGATATTTTGGTACTGAATGAATATTAGATGGTATTTTAAAAAGATATGTATAAAAAAGAAGTTAGCAACAGTATTTATGTAATGCAATGTAGCAATTCAATATTAATCAATTTGTTAAAAATATAACTGCCTCATTAAAGCATAGAATTCTTATAAGAAAATTTTTGTTGTGTTAGAAAAATTAAATTTTTGTTCAATGTCATATAAGTCGCCTGGTTGATGCTAACCTTGGTCAATGATTATCGGCAGTTTTTCCATGACAGATAAAGACAGGAATGAAGATTCTTCAGATATTGCAGGAGTTTTGTAAGCTACATTCTTACACTGAGTTTCTGAGTACAGCCTGTTCAAACAACTGCTTTGGATATATTCTAAAATGGAACTCAACCAATTCAGAGCAAAAAGTCAATTTGTCCCTCCCTTCTGCATTCGTTCTTCATCTTGAGAGCAAGTGTTATGGGACATCTTTGACAGTATGTATGTCAACTTTATACGTCAAGATCAGTTTCATTGTTTGTGGCGGATTGCAAAGAAGTCAAATGTTCATTAGATAAAACATTGCCACAATATGTGTATGTATAAATTAAGCAAAATAATTTAATAGTTTTAATTATATTTAAAACTAGAACAAAAGATTTCATTTAGGACATGGATGGTAAGTCTATTTTGTGTATGGTTCTCCTGGGAAAAATTGGGGTTAGCAATTTTCCAGACCTACTGTCATCAGACAATCCAAAGAAAACTTATTTTCCCTTTAGGAACAATATCTCATTCAAGAAATCATTCAGTAGACAGAGGCGGCCTCTTGGTGTGCAAATCAGCTTATAGAGACAGTTACTCTCCTAATACAAGAGAGACACATTAACTAGTCAACCACTGTTAAAACTTTGTCCATTTCATAAAAGTTGTGTTCCTATCTTTATAATTAAGGTGTGTATTTGGACTCTCATTCAAAGAAGTGAATCTAGAAAAAGAAGGAAATTCACCACCGTAATGATTTTAGAAGAAAGCTTGTCTCATTAAGCAAGTGACCAAGTCATTTGTATTATAATCAAAAATAATTGTAGTTTGACTGCTTAGAACTGGAAACATATCATAAAAGTCATGCTATAGAAATTGTGGTTTGTTACTTAAGTAATCCCATAAAATCCTTTTAATCCATACGATAATATGCTCAATGGTTTTCAGCTGAATTCTAACAGAACTGCTGATGTCAGGAAATCATCTTCTGTACTATGGCCTTGGCTGCTTCCATTAAAAAAAAAAGTACCCTTGACTTTACCAGCTGCAGCAGCTAATAACTGTCCAATGAAAGAGAGACCCATCCTCCAGCTATGATGTCTGCCTACCAGCTAATGTTAATACATCCTACCGCCGGTCAGCCTCTGCCAGGTTTTTAGCAATGAAAGAACTACCTAGTCAGTAATGGGGCTCTTTGACTTTCTCGCATGAAGCAAAGCAACCCTTCCGATCCTCCCTAAAACAAACAAAAAATTCTGACAGTAATAACATTTACTCTCTCTCTTACTAACGGAAACCTCCCGTTTCTCAAAACAAACAAAAGGGTGCTAAGAGGAGCTTCTCTTCCAGAAGTAATGACATCATACAGGAGACACAACTCAGAAGGCACAACTCATTTATGTATTTCATAAATGAAAGACTGCTGACAAAACTAACTTGAATAATTTAGTTATTTGCATACAGACATTTTGCAGAGTGAAAATAGCTTCAGAAATTTTCATAAAGCATCTAATTGTGAGAATCCAACTTTAGACGTAAAGGCACTTCCCTTATTTTTCTCTGCTAAATGTTTGCTCTAATGGAGACGTGAACATAATTATATGTCATGATTTTCTCCTCTTTTTAGGAGGTAGAATCTGTAAAGATTTTTCATCAAAATAATGTACTGCTACTGTGGCTTAAGTCATGGCTTTAAAGGCATCAAACATCTAAATAAAAAATGAAAATTTCAGTTGATCCAAATACTTTTAAATATTTTGGTACCACTCATTATCTTTCCTAAAACCCTGCCTCTCCTCTGTGTCACTACCATATCTCACAGCTATCGCTATCAAAAACTTTAGGAGAAAAATTCCCACTCACAGCCTTTACTTCCTGGCTTCTTACTCACATATCAGCTTGCTGCAGAAACCACTAAAGCTTCACTGATACTGCTCTCACAAGAAGGACAAGTTCTCCTCATTTCCCCCAGATAGTGGCTTTTCATCTCTTTAGAGAGTTTCTCAACTTCAGTACTGTTGATTTCTGTGTTTTTGGACTGGAGAATTATTTGGGAGAATAGGGAGAATTCTCTGTTTTGGGATATTTAGCAGCATCCTTGGCCTTGACCCATGAGTTAGTATGAGTGTGCATGTGCTCAGAAATGTCCGACTCTTTGCAACCCCATGGACTGTACCCTACCAGGCTCCTCTGTCCATGGGATTTTCCAGGCAAGTATACTGAATTGGGTTGCCGTTTCCTCCTCCAGGGGATCTTCCTGACCCAGGGATCAAACCCGTGTCTCTTGCATCTCCTGCATTGGCAGGTGGGTTCTTTACCACTGCACCACCTAGGAAGCTACCAAGTGAATATAGTAAGTACATTTTCCTAGTGAAATAAACAAAACTTGCTAAGCAATGCCCCAGCATTGAAAGAGGATGCTATAAATTCTTAATTTCTAAGTTTTGGATAACTTTTTCTTAAAAGCATGGACCATGCCTTATTCGTTTTTCTATCCTCTGTACCTGATGTTCAGTGATATAGATTGCAAATGAATAAATAGATTGATGGGTAAATGAAAATATCTAGGTGTCTAAAATTTTCACTTTTCAACCAGAAATTTTGGCAACTTTGAACTTCTGTGATCAGCCTATGTGATTGCTTAAAAAAAATTATTTTAATTGGCTAATTTCAAGTAAAGTAATGTAAAGGGAGAAAGTCTCCTTGGCCATGGAATGTGGAATTGTAACGAAGCTGAAAAAGGGAATTTCCAAAATTAAATAGAAATTTTTGATTTCACCTAAGATACCTAAATCTTGCCTAAAGTCAGCTCTGTTTATCAAAAAGGCTTTTCTCATCAGAATTATACTATCGAGAGTTTGGAATTCTTTCAAAATATATGTACTCTTTGAAATGTTTTAGTGTCACTGGTTTCTGGTTTGCAAAGTGCACTAAGTCTTTTAGCTAGCATTTATAACTAAGAAGACAAACTGAAAGATTGGGATATGTAGGTGCATACAAATCAACTGAACTCCTTGCTGATTATGTACAGTCTCTGAGTACCAAAGCTTCCAATTCTTATTTCCAAGATGGGGTCCAGGAATTTGTATTTCAAAATATTATCCTCAATTGATGTTGCATGGACCACCCCTCAAGAAACATAGCATGTAGCCAAATTTCTAAAGTAAAAACAGCATCAGGCAGCCTTATTCTAGAGGAACAACGTTGAATCTGGTTTTTATTCACTTTTGCTCTTTTATGCAAAAAGGGGTTCAAAGACCATGTTGAAAGGAACCAAATGAAATTCTGGTTTTGGAAACTATTTCATTAGGAGTTTTCTTTACTATTTCTCCTGCTAGAGGGAGAGTGGTAAGAAAATAGTCCTCTTTCATTCAGCAGGCGACTAAGTGGTCTCTGCTCCTCCAGCCTCTTCTGACAGGTGCACCCCTGGCTTGGGGCCTGTGGGACGGCTCTCAGCCATGTGTCCTAGCATGCCTGCAGGAGATGAGATGAGGCAACTCTCACATGAGCAGCACCTGCCCTTTCATTCTTGTCCAGCAGGTTTAGAGCTATCATCTGGATTAATCATTTATGTCACAATCGTTCTCTGCTCGCCAAATTCCTTCGCTTCTACCAGTTAATTCCCAGGATGTGTATAACCTGTGAACACAGTCAAAGGTTTCATACAAGAGGTGTGAGAATGCTTTCTGCCTCCTTTATCAGACACAGGACGCTTCACAATCGTGGGGTACTTGGGAGCATTCATAGCTTCTACATATCAGTGTTTGATGGTCATCCCAACCTCTGAGATGGACAGAGGAGGGATTTTCATTTTCACTTCACAAATGAGGAAACAGCCTCTCAGCGAGTAAGTCACATAGTGGAAAACAACAGGCATTTCTCTAGAATAAGGCTGCCCGATCTCATCTTTATTTTAGAAATTCGGCTACACGTGATGTTTCTCAAAGGGTGGCCCATGCAACATCAACTCATGACCTTATTTTGAAATGCAAACTTCTGGACCCCATCTCAGAACTAAGAATCTGAAAGTTTGGTGCTCAGAGAATCTATGTAACCAGCAAGTAACCTCATTGATTTATACGCACGTAAATTTAAAAAGCTCAGTACTCTTGACTTACTATGAAGGGCTCTTTCTTGCCTATCTTGCTGAAGCCTAGCTGTTAGTATTCATTTTTGCTCCTTGTTGGCTGAATTGTGAGAGCAAGTTTAGGCCCAGATGATGAGTGAGCAGAAAGGTAAAGCAGCAGTAGTTAACTTTTCATGCACAAAATCTGAAGTTCATTAACTTTTCCCACTTGTGCATTACTTATTTTAATCAGCAGGGAAAGAAAACTTTAAAGTGTTAAAGAGTACAAATAGTACGCTTTATTGCTGAGAGACTAGCAATACACTATTCGTTGTTTCATAAAGTTTTTATGAAATGTCTTTCAAGTCTTGATCTTAGAGATGACAAAGCATGTTTATTATCTTCATCTAGCACTGATTTCCCATTTCCTTAAGATTATTTCCAGTTCAGTGCTTTTGTGGAAAACACAACTTGTTCAGATCTTTGCTACAAGGTTCCATAGTGTGTTTGTAAATTCCTAGACTCAGAATTAGAAGGGACTTAGGAAGGTCACTTAGGTGACATCTAAAGGAATATTTCTAGGGTTCTACATATAAAATCAGAGGCCTTGATGAGGATGATACAAGGTCTTGTGACCTTTACTAGCACAGCATGGGGGAAAATCTGTTGCACTTTACTCAGAAGGAGTAAGCAAGTTAACACACTTTCAAATGAAAGCTTGGAATAACTGACAAGGACAACTTAAATTTGCAGGTTCAAAACACTTGAGCAGTTGGAAATTTACTTTTCCAAATAGTGCCTCAGTTTCTAACAACCATTGTCACAAAAAGTAAGAGCCTCCTGAAGTATATCTCAGAAATAAAAGAGTGATAAAATTTGGCAGCTTTTGAACTTATGCAGTAACAAGCAAAGATAACACAGGCTAGAATTCATTACATGAGTTGCTGAAAAATCATTCTTGTGATTCCAGGGAAATGGCATCTCTTAATACTTTTGGTTAATCCTAAACATTATGCTTTTATGAGACTTACTAGATTGGGTTTTAGGGATCATCACTTAGATCATTGAAAGTAATCAAACAGGGAATAAGTTCATAAAGAGTTGTGGTAGGAAGAGGGAAAATGTAAAGAATGAAAATCTAGGAGTAGATGGGGTCACAAAATAACAGTACAGAGGCCACATCCTCTGTCCACATGTATACTTACTTACAATATCTAAATATTCATGATAGTAAGTCTTTTATTTGATCTGTCATGGTATTATGCAAAAGCCACCTAAAACACTGAAGACAGAAACCCATATCAGGAACAGAACTAGAATTAGAAGCAAGGCACTAAAAGAATGGTTCTGAGAGGACATAGCCTTCTCCTGTTGGATGTAAACATCTCACGGAACATCCAACTCAGACAAAGATACCACAACAAAAAGGCCAAACACATGCCTCTCTTGCTGAATGAGTAATTTCGAATTCTTCACTGGTTACAGTTTTCTCTTACCTCTAGTCTGCTCTCCTTATACATGAGATTTATTGATACCCTTTGGGAAGCTCCCCTGGAAAAGGAAATGGCAACCCACTCCAGTATTCTTGCCTGGAGAAGCCCATGGACAGAGGAGCCTGGCAGGCTACCGTCCACGGGGCTCGCAAAGAGTCAGACACGACTAAGCACATACACGCTGACTGCCTAGAATTGCTCCCTCTTTCTGACAACACACACTTTAGAGCATTCCTTATATCCTCCCTAAAACTATCCGACTCAAACTCAACTCCTGTATGTGCATTTTAATACTCTCATGAAACGTCTCGCTGTCAATAGCAACGTCTCGCTGGTGGTCTTCGGCTGGAGAGTATTGACAGTTAAAGTATTCCTTAAACAGGTAGGTAACTTTTTTTGAATTGGAACTCCGAGATCAAAGGGACTAATGTTTGAAATTGTGATCAATATTGCCTAATTGCCCTCAAAATAATATTCATTTCAAATGCTCATCAGCAGTTTTTCTATTGGTTGTTAGTCTTTTCTTATGGTTGTGCAAGATTTTCTTTGTTATAATGATAGCATTGGTTACAATAAAGCAGACAGTCTTCTAAGTGTTTTCCATGCTACAAACTCTTGTTAATCCTCATACCAAACCTGTGATGTTAAATTCTATTATTCCCATCTTACAAATTAGAAAACTGCAGTAATTAGCGGTTATGCAGTTTGTACATCGTCACATGGCTGGGAAGTGCTGGAGCTGGGGTTTGGATCCAGAGCCTCTGCTTATAGTCACAATGTCATGGTGCTTTATTGCAACAGTGAAAAATAAGCAGCACTCACATAAAGAAGAAGTTAAAGCCCTAGGGAGAGACATAAAAATAGGCTGGAATAAATGAAAAACCACGCTACATTCCTAAAGATTTACTATTTTAAGAATGTTATGTGTCCTCATTTTAATCCACACAATTTCAACTCAAAACAGGCCATTCTGGGGTGCTTTACAAAAGCATTATTTTAATGTTCAACTGGAAAAATAAACTGTATGAATAATAAAATACAACTCTGAACAATAATAATGAATTTACCAATGGCTTTACGAATTATTAACATTTATTATAAAATAGATACTATAGCACAGAACTGGTACAGGAATAACATAATTAGTCCTGACTGTGGGCTTTTCACCTGAATAAGTCCTAGTGAAAATTTGACCTCTGGAGGAAATTTGGCTATTTCTGGAGACATTTTGGTTGTCACCACCAGGGAGAAGCAATTAATATCTAGGGGACACAGGGCAGGGCAGCTGTCAAATGTCTTTCAATGTCCAAGACAGCCCTGTACAACGAAGAATGATCAATTCCAAGTGTCATAGTGCTGAAGCAGGAATTCTGCCTGAGATGAAGTTTGGAGTAGAAGGTGTATCACAACCCCTTAAATCACATCATTTAGGCACCTTTTAAATTTTTTTTAATTTTACTTCTAGAGTGACTTACTATTGGATCTTTTTCGTGAAAATCGTTTCCTGATTTTTTTGTGAAGACCTAAACACATTGGAAGAAAAGTTATGACCAACCTAGACAGCACATTAAAAAGCAGAGACATTACTTTGCCAACAAAGGTCCATCTAGTCAAAGCTATGGTTTTTCCATTAGTCATGTATGGATGTGAGAGTTGGACCATAAAGAAAGCTGAGTGCCAAGGAATTTATGTTTTTGAACTGTGGTGTTGGAGAAGACTCTTGAGAGTCCCTTGGACCCAACTAGTCCATCCTAAAGGAAATCAGTCCTGAATATTCATTGGAAAGACTGATGCTGAAGCTGAAACTCCAATACTTTGGCCACCTGATGTGAAGAACTGACTCATTGGAAAAGACCCTGATGCTGGGAAAGATTGAAGGTGGGAGGAGAAGGGGACAACAGAGGATGAGTTGGTTGGTTGGCGTCACTGACTCAGCGGACATGAGTTTGAGTAAGCTCTGGGAGTTGGTGATGAACAGGGAAGCCTGGTGTGCTGCAGTCCTGGGATTGCAAAGAGTTGGACATGACTGAGTGACTGAACTGAACTGAAATGCATTTCAGTATGCATTTTGGAGCTTTGAAAGGAAAAGGTCTATATGACTAAAAAGATTTTGCTGCAAGTCTATAACTAAGGTTGTACATTTACAACCTAGGCTATATCCAAGGGTCCACTGTGCACTTACTATATGCCCGGTGTGGTTCTGGAGCCTGAGAACGCAGTGAACAAGATACACAGGGTGATGCAGGGTGATAACATTCTCATTGGGGGAGAGACGACAGACAAATCATCTACTCTAAAGCATGTTGGCAGAGCTAAGGGCTATGGTAAGTTGAAACAGGGGAACACAGACTTCCCTGCTTGTCCAGTGCTTAAGACTGGATGCTCTTAATGCAGGGGGTATGGGTTTGATCCCCAGCGGGGGAAGATCCCACATGCCACATGCGTTAAGTCGCTCAGTCATGTCTGACTCTTTGCGACCCTATGGGCTGTAGCCCACCAGGCTCTTCTGTTCATGGGATTCTCCAAGCAAGAATACTGGAGTGGATTGTCATGTCCTCCTCCAGAGGGTCTTCTCCACTCAGGGATGGAATCCGTGTCTCTTATGTCTCCTGCATTGGCAGGCAGATTCTTTACCACTAGCGCCACCTGGGAAGCCCTTTGGCGGTGGCCAAAAAAAAAAAAAAAAAAGAAATAGGGGACATGACAGAGGGGCAAGTTTAGATGGGACAGTCAGAGAAAACCTTGTGGAGAAGAGTGCTCTAAGCCTCTAAGCTGAGATTCAAGTGAAGGACAATACAAGCAGAGGGAACAGCTGGGCAAAAGTGTTAAGCTAGGGGTGAGCTTGGCCACTAGATGAATGAGAAGAAGGCTGGTGCAGCTGCACCATCGTGATGGGGAGACAGTGGGTACAGGGTGAGACTGGAGGTGTAGGCAGGACCACGTGACGGACACCATGTAAGAAGTGTAGATTTCATTCTAAGTAAAATAGGAAGCGGGAGGGTATGAGGATTTGGTTTTCATTTTGAAAGGACTGGCCTGAGTACTCTGAACATGAAGTAGAGGACAAATGTAGAAGCAGAGAGTCCAGCTGGGAGGGGTGTTAGTTCATCCAGTGGAGGGGCAGTGGCGGTGTGGACAGGAGAAATAACAGGTGACATGGAGAGAGAGTGTCTTGGGATTTGGCTGTGGCTTGGCTCATTTTGTGAACTCATGGGGCAGGCCCTGAATAGCTTACTTATACTGACAATAAAGTTCTGTTCATATAAAGTAGGATTGATGAGGTTAGGGACCTAGAGAAAGAAAATGAGATGGAGAGCATGACCTAATGTCCCAATAAGACCTCTCTAGTGGAGGGCTTCATATGAGAGGTGTAAGCAACATTCTTTTGTCCTGGGTGACAAACGAGATACAGGATGAAGTGAATGAAGGTTCCTTTGCCACTGGGAAGACTCTAATGTATGTAATTTAAGGTCTGGAAGACCAGGGCTGAGTCCTGGGGAAGCCATGGTGTCCACTGGGAAACAGCAGATGGTCAGTGGATACAGTCATACTTTTCTAAAAGCAGAATTGATGTGTTTGTGAGGACATAGAAGATGCTTAGTGGGGACTTCTGAAAATGCATGAGACATCCTGATTTTTGGGAATCCAGATCCTATATCAGTGATTGGGGACAGTGAGTCATCAAATGTGAGCTAATATTAATGTGATGTTACATATACTCACTCTCTGGGGCATCTTGGTGAAATGTGGGTTATATTTAGCCAATAAGGTTGAGTCAACAGATCTACTTCATTGTCTGTATGGAATAACCAGCTCTGCCAAGTGTCTTAAAATTCAGATAATGATGTGTTTTCCCCAGCATGTGGAACTTACTGCTTCTAAGTTCAGCGGTTAAAGTACTTTTTCTTCCACCTTTGAATTTTATGCATGCAGAAAATATCACTGGTTAAAGTCACATACTCACCACTAGCAGTTGTAAATCTCTAGATAAAGGATGATGAGACTAGAAGGAAAATGGTGCACAGGTAGGGGTGCATAAAGTGAAAGCAAGAAATATATCTGTTACTTTTGTGTGTTTGTTTGGCCACATGCTCTAAATGTGATGAGCTCTAAGAATTTTTGCCTAAAGGAGAAAAGTGGAAAATACATATCATTCAGAAATGCTTTTTTTAAAAAAAATAATTTTATTTATTTATTTTTGGCAGTGTTGGATCTTTGTTGCTGTGCAGATTTTTCTCTAGTTGTGGAGAGCGGGGCCTACTTTCTAGTTGCAATGCTCAGGCTTCTCTTGTTGCAAAGCACGGACTCTAGGGCATAAGGGCTTCAGTAGTTGCAGCACATGGGCTCAGTAGCTGTGGCTCCAGGGCTCTAGAGCACAGGCTCAATAGTTATGGCGCATGGGCTTAGCTGTTCCATGGCATGTGGGATCCTCCTGGATCAGGGATCGAACCCATGTCTCCTGCATTGGCAGGCGGATTGTTTACCAGTGAGCCAGTGCGGAAATCCCACTCAGGAATGCTTTTAACCACAAGTAACAATAACAAAATAATCCAACTAATAGTAGCTTAAAAAAAGGCAAGTGCTTCCTGGCTTTGATTCACCAGTTGATGATGCCATCAAAGGCCAGATTCAATCTTTCTGCACAATCATCTACAGCATTGGCTCTTGGTCCTAAGGCTTGTCTTGCTCATGGTGGGAAGAATGGAGAGAGAGAGACATGGTACCGGTTGTCAGGAAAGAGAAGCTATCTCTGAAATCCTCATGAAACTTATGCTTGTAACTCCTTGGCTAGAAATGGAACAGGTAGCCATTTCTAGTTGCAAGAGAAGCTGGGAAAGGGGTTTTCTGACCTCTGAGTTTCTGAGTTGAAGAATGAAAGAGTAAAGGATACTGCAAATGGTTTTTGGTTAATCAGCCAACAGGGTCTGCTATTCTGATCTAGTGGGAGGTCGAGTGTGTACTGAGATCCAGATGCTGACCTCTGCAGTACACAGCAGGGGGCCTCAGCCTACTGTGTATACTGGCTGTCTTCTCAGTCTCTCCCTTGTCTTGATACAATACTGTCTCAGTACTTAACATCATGTGGTAACATATTAATGCAAATATTGAGAGATCTCTTGCACTGAAGAGTTTTTAAGCAAAATCATTGTCTCATCACCTAATTTTTAGTTGCCATTCAATGCTCTATTTTCATACACTATGGATTCTAAGAATATTTTTATACAAACAGGCTCAGGCAAGATTTCTTTCTGAAATAAGAATTCTTATGTACTCAGTGGTCTATGTAAGAGCATATGGTTTGAGATGCCTTCAGCAGAATGGAGATGAACTGGAAAAAAAAGAACAGAAGATAGTAACCAGGTGGTGAGGTGTTTGAAAGAAGGGACTTCTCAAAAATATTGTCTTAAGGATATTATAGAGGTGGCTACAATAAAGCTGTAAGGAAAGAATTGGGCCTGGACAGTGTGGTTTTTGCAAAAGAGGAGAAATATAAATTTTAAAACTAGAAAGTTAAAGAATTAGGAATCATTAAAGGTAAACTAAAATTTATTTTTTATCTTTTATCTTTAAATGTTTAAAATGATTGAAATGAATGTCTAATCAGAGTGTCTGGATTCTAATCTGCCTGATTTTCCCTGTCTAATTTTTCTAGATCCAAAGAATCACAGCAGGGAAATTAGAATACAAACTAAAATGTTTTTATTCCATCTTCACAGCTTATGGGAATTAGTTCTGCCTTCTATGATTTTTAAATATTGCTTGGACATCTCTGGTTGCAAGTAACAAAAAGCCAACTTGAAGTGCCTTAAAACACTCAAAATTTTTCTTATCCCACATCTTAAAAAGTCTAGAGGTTAGGTTGATTCGGCATCTCAAAACTGTCATTAGGAGCCCAGACACTCTCCATGTGTCCATGCTACTAGCCACAGCATATTGACTTTCAGTCAAGGCTTGTATTCTCATGGTTGCAAGATGGCTGCATATCTCTAGGAGTAATGCCCTCTCACAACTGCTTCCAAAGGCAAGAGAAAAGACAGAGGCTCTCATGCATAGCTTTCTCTCTGAGAGTGAAAAAGATTTCTCTAGGTGTTCCTTATGTCTCAATGGCCTTAACGGATCATCCCTGTGCCATAGCTATTTTAGAAAAGTATGTGACTGTTATCTTGCACCTCTTTTGTGGGAGATAGTCTCTGTCAAACAGCAGGAACAGGGAGGGGAATGGCTATTGTGCAGGGAACCTTGTGAGTAAGGGAACAAAATGATAAATACTTCATTAACAGATTTGGTATCTTTCCTAAGACATTTCAATAAAAGTGAGTCCGATTTTAAACCTGACTTCAAATCAGAATAGTTCAGTCTCTAGTGTTTCCTAACTTCTGAGAGTAATTCTAGTTAATTAACCACCTTCAGAAAACAGAATGCTGATCATGAACCTAAGCTAGCCCCCTGCTAATACTTTTGCACTTTAAAGAGTAATGCCTGCATGAAAAAGGAGGATGTATTCCAGCAACACATTACATGCCAGAAGCATCATTAACAGAGACCTAAATAATATAGGAAGTCAAGAATCTTTAATCCCTTCATCCTGGCTAGCAATGAGATAGGAGAAATCAAAATTGCTTATTCAAGGCAACTCAGTTATTTTCAGGTTTTAAGTCTGGGATTCTCCCTGTTCCTGTTCACTTTCTCTTTCTGCGTTCATGCTCTGGCTTCAGCTGCTGAGTCTGGTCATGTCTATGGCCTTCAGTGTCAAGGTCTAGCATTTTGTTTCTTTTGTGGCTTGATCATAAGCGTTTTCTGGTCTCTGGCCCTCTCAGCACTCAGCTCCCCGCTCCTACTCCATCCCTCGGGGTTTCAGAAACCCTTGCCTGCTTTCCTACCTGGGCGGGGTAGCAGAACTTTTGGAGACAAACTGGCCTATTCATAAAAAAATACTAGTGACACAGCTAAGCATCAATATCTGAAGAGACACTTCTTGACCATGAGATTCTACAAAATCTCTAGTTTTCTGATACATATGTGCTTGCAAGTTGCGATTATGATAGAGGAAAATAAGAAATAAGCGTTGCTTCACAAGAGCTGCTCTGGGAAAGCAGGAAGAATTCAATCCTTTCTTCTTCAATAAGGGAACAAAGTCAGAGATAAGATAGTGTTGCCTTGGGAAAAAATGTTTGCTTTCAGTGGTTTTCCTCCTGGGACCCTGACTGGCATTTGGGGATTCAGTACTCAGAACTGTGTGGGTTTTTGTGCCAGTGACCTTCACTTATAAAGTATTCACCTTCTGGAATGAAAAGCTGTGAGATGCTAAGTACTCCCATACCGAATCAGTGCCTCGAGGCCTGAGTGAAATGGGGACTGTGGAATGAAACTGACATTTTTTTGTCTTAAAAAAAAAAAGAAAACATGGAAAGAAAGAGATGACTGATGTAGTTTTACCACCATTTTTAAATGTTTCATGCAGTTTAAAGGAAGAGTTTTGAATGATGACAATTTACATGTTTCAATACATACCATTTTGCAAGTTAACATTTAAGTGAAGTTCTACACAGATATCGGAGAAGGCAATGGCACCCCACTCCAGTACTCATGCCTGGAAAATCCCATGGACGGAGGAGCCTGGTAGGCTGCAGTCCATGGGGTCGCTAAGAGTCGGACACGACTGCACGACTTCACTTTCTCTTTTCACTTTCATGCACTGGAGAAGGAAATGGCAACCCACTCCAGTGTTCTTGCCTAGAGAATTCCAGGGACAAGGGAGCCTGGTGGGCTGCCGTCTATGGGGTCGCACAGAGTTGGACACGACTGAAGTGACTTAGCAGCAGCAGCAACCACACAGATATAAATCAAGGATTTTTCTGTGGGTGGTGGTGGCTGGGATTTTAGCCTTGGGCTGTCTTGATGAATAAACCTTCGAGGGAGAACTGGACTGTTGTTTTGACCTCTGAAATTGATTTATTTTGTGACCTCAAACAAGTCACCTCAAAGGATTTTTGTCATAGTGAGTCAAGGACAAAATCATCCACTGGAAAAGGGAATGGCAAACCAGTTCACTATTCTTGCCTTGAGAACCCCATGAACAGTATGAAAAGGCAAAAAGATAGGACACCGAAAGATGAACTCCCCAGGTCAGTAGGTGCCCAATATGCTACTGAAGATCAGTGGAGAAATAACTCCAGAAAGAATGAAGAGATGGAGCCAAAGCAAAAAACAACACCCAGGTCTGGATGTGACTGGTGATGGAAGTAAAATCTGATGCTGTAAAGAACAATATTGAATAGGAACCTGGAATGTTAGGTCCATGAATCAAGGTAAGTTGGAAGTGGTCAAACAGGAGATGGCAAGAGTGAACATCAACATTTTAGGAATCAGTGAATGAAAATGGACTGGAATGGGTGAATTTAATTCAGATGGCTATTATATGTACTACTGTGGGCAAGAATACCTTAGAAGAAATGGAGTAGCCCTCATAGTCAACAAGAGTCTGAAATGCAGTACTTGGATGCAATCTCAAAAACGACAGAATGATCTCTGTTCGTTTCCAAGGCAAATCATTCAATATCACAGTAATCCAAGCCTATCCCTAACCAGTAATGCTGAAGAAGCTGAAGTTGAACAGTTCTTTGAAGACTGATAAAACCTTCTAGAACGAACACCCAAAAAAGATGTCCTTTTCATTATAGGGAACAGGAATACAAAAATAGGAAGTCAAGAGACACCTGGAGTAACGGGCAAATTTGGCCTTGGAGTACAAAATGAAGCAGGGCAAAGGCTAACAGAGTTTTGCTAAGAGAATGCACTGGTCATAGCAAACACCCTCTTCCAACAACACAAGAGAAGACTCTACATATGGACATCACCAGATGGACAATACTGAAATCAGATTTATTATATTCTTTGCAGCCAAAGATGGAGAAGCTCAATACAGTCAACAGAAACAAGACTGGGATCAGATTGTGGCTCAGATCAAAAACTCCTTATTGCCAAATTCAGACTTAAATTGAAGAAAGTAGGGAAAACCACTAGACCATTCAGGCATGATCTAAATCATATCCCTTATGATTATACAGTGACAAATAGATTCAAGGGGTTAGATTTGATAGAGTGCTTGAAGAACTATGGATGGAGGTTTGTGACATTTTATAGAAGGCACTGATCAAGACCATCCCCAAGAAGAAGAAATGCAAAAAGGCCAAATGCTTGTCTGAGGAGGCCTTATAAATAGCTGAGAAAAGAAGAGAAGTGAAAAGCAAAGGAGAAAAGGAAAGATATACCCATTTGAATGCAGAGTTCCAAAGAATAGTAAGGAGAGATAAGAAAGACTTCCTCAGAGACCGATGCAAAGAAATAGAGGAAAACAATAGAATGGGAAAGACTAGAGATCTCTTCAAGAAAATTAGAGATACCAAGGGAACATTTCATGCAAATATGGGCACAATAAAGGACAGAAATGGTATGGACTTAACAGAAGCAGAAGATATTAATAAGAGGTGGCAAGAATACACAGAAGAATTGTACAAAAAAATCTTCATGACCCAGAAAATCACAATGGTGTGATCACTCACCCAGAGCCAGACATCCTGGAATGTGAAGTCAAGTGGGCCTTAGGAAGCATCACTACGAACAAAGCTAGTGGACGTGATGGAATTCCAGTTGAGCTATTTCAAATCCTGAAAGATGATGCTGTGAAAGTGCTGCACTCAATATGCCAGCAAATTTGGAAAACTCAGCAGTGGCCACAGGACTGGAAAAGGTCAGTTTTCATTCCAATCCCAAAGAAAAACAATGCCAACGAATGTTCAGACTACTACACAGTTGCACTCATCTCACATGCTAGTAAAGTAACGCTCAAAATTCTCCAAGCCAGGCTTCAGCAATATGTGAACCGTGAACTTCCAGATGTTCAAGCTGGTTTTAGAAGAGGCAGAGGAACCAGAGATCAAATTGCTAACATCCGCTAGATCATCAAAAAAGCAAGAGAGCTCCAGAAAAACATCTATTTCTGCTTTATTGACTATGCCAAAGCCTTTGACTGTATGGATCACCACAAACTGTGGAAAATTCTGAAAGAGATGGGAATACCAGACCACCTGACCTACCTCTTGAGAAATCTGTATGCATGTCTGGAACCAACAGTTAGAACTGGACATGGAACAACAGACTGGTTCCAAATAGGAAAAAGAGTACGTCAAGGCTATATATTGTCACCCTGCTTATTTAACTTATATGCAGAGTACATTATGTGAAATGCTGGGCTGGATGAAGCACAACCTGGAATCAATATTGTTGGGAGAAACATCGATAACCTCAAATATACAGATGAAACCACCCTCATAACAGAAAGCGAAGAGGAACTAAAGAGCCTCTTGATGAAAGTGAAAGAGGACAGTGAAAAAGTTGCTTTAAAACTTAACATTCAGAAAACTAAGATCATGGCATCCGGTCCCATCACTTCATGGCAAATAGATGGGGAAGCAATGGAAACAGTGAGAGACTTTATTTTGGAGGGCTCCAAAATCACTGCGGATGATGACTGCAGCCATGAAATTAAAAGACGCTTGCTCCTTGGAAGAAAAGCTATGACCAACCTAGGTAGCATATTAAAAAGCAGAGACATTACTTTGCCAACAAAGGTCCATCTAGTCAAAGCTATGGTTTTTCCAGTAGTCATGTATGGGCTTGAGAGTTGGAATATAAAGAAAGCTGAGCACCAAAAAATTGATACTTTTGAACTGTGGTGTTGGAGAAGACTCTTGAGAGTCCTTTGGATAGTAAAGAGATCCAACCAGTCGATCCTAACGAAAATCAGTCCTGAATATTCATTGGAAAGACTAATGCTGAAGCTGAAATTCCAACACTTTGGCCACCTGATGCAAAGAACTTACTCATTTGAAAAGATCCTGACACCAGGAAAGATTGAAGGTGGGAAGAGAAGCGGATGACAGAGGATGAGATGGTTGGATGGCATCACCGACTCAATGGACATGAGTTTGAGTAAGCTCTGGGAGTTGGTGATGAACAGGGAAGCCTGGCGTGCTGCAATCCATAGGGTCGCAAAGAGTCAGACACGACTGAGCAACTGAACTGAACTGAACTGAGTCAAGGACCTATCCTTGACATTCACTGAGGAATGAAGCAGACAGACATGTTGGCTGAACAACTGGAGTTTCTCATAAGGTCACCACTGCATGAAGAGTTCATATGACTTTCCTATGCAGCAGTGAACCTGGTTTTGACCCATCAGAGCTGGAAGAGACCTCTTAGACCATCCAGTTCAATCTTCTCATCTACAGGTGAAGCACCCATAGGGGAGAAAATAATTCGTAGCAAGATCACGTAGCCAATGAGGGCAGAGTTGGGCTCATAACTTAGGTCTTATGGTTACTGTGAGGTTTTCATTTTTCCCAGTGTCTGATTATGAATAAAGGGTTTGTTTTATGGTTAAATGCATGGCTAGTGAGGTCACAGTACTCTTAATAACACTCCAGGTTCTATGTCTTAGAAAATAGAGGGGTAGCTTAAGGGAACGGCCCCAGTAAATCAGGCAGAGGTTGCTTTGGGCATGAATTCTAGTCAATGCCACAGTCCATAGGAATAAGCTATTGAGGTGGCCCTGGGGTTGCTGTCTTCAAGCGGGAGGTAACCCAGGGAGTGGTCTGTGATCCCCACCAGCGAGACGACCAGCCAGGACAGCGTTGTGTAAGCAAGTCAAATTTGAGGGTAGGGTCAGAGGCCTGGGGTAGGTGGGTGGGGATGGAACACAGGAATAGAGCAATATCAAGTCTAAGCTGGGGACAGAAGCGGAGCAAAATGAGTGGGGACTCCACACACTTAAAATCTTCCCCTGGTGTCTGGTCCAGGATCCTCCTTTGACTTATTCCAACTCCATGATTTTTTTTCTGAGCCAACCTGCCCATTCCAAGCTCAATGTCAGGAATCAGAAACTCTGACCATTTGAGGAAGGAAGAGAGAAAACGGAGGAGGAAGGATGTTGGAGGTGGGAGAAGCAGCAGGCACTGGGCATGTTCAATTCAGCCTCAGAGGCTTCCTCTGCCTCAGGGCTGGAGTTCTCTGTGGCTTTGGGTCTTACCCTCTTTATAGCCCTGGTCTTGTGGAAATCACAGGCAGGAGAGGATCCTGCAGGCAAGTACAGCACCATGGTCTGGTTAGACCACAGATACTTGTTCAGGCAGAATAGTAACATAAGACAGATGTAACATAAGACAGATGTGTGTATGAAAGGTGGGTCCAGATGGGAGGCAGGATCCAGAATCAGAGCATAGGGCAGGAGTGTCCAGAGCCAGGTAGGAAGGGTCTGTGGGGCCCTGAGATCATCACAGTCAGAAGGAGGGCACAGATAAGATTCAGGAGAGTAGTTGGGCGAGAGCACTTAAGACTTCAACAGAAATACTAGACAAACTTGTGGGTTCTCGGTGCTGTGTTTTGGCATCTAGCCCAACTGTGTAAAGTTCTCAGAGCCACCACCGAACCAGGACAGACCACTGAGCCAGGGCAGAAGTGGTCCCTTGCTCATTGTGACTGGCTCCTCTGTTCAGACAGGGTGGGAAAACTGGCCACAAGAGGGCAGTAGGGAGCCACAGACACCCTTAGGTTTTGCAGAGGACTAACTGCCTGAAGAAGGAAATGGCAACCCACTTCAGTACTCTTGCCTGGAAAATCCTATGGACAGAGGAGCCTGGTAGGCTGCAGTCCATGGGTTCGCTAAGGGTCGGACACGACTGAGCGACTTCACTTTCACTTTTCCCTTTCATGCACTGGAGAAGGAAATGGCAACCCACTCCAGTATTCTTGCCTGGAGAATCCTAGGGACGGCGGAGCCTGGTGGGCTGCCGTCTATGGGGTCGCACAGAGTCGGACACGACTGAAGCGACTTAGCAGTAGCAACTGCCTGAAGGAAATCAGTCCTGAATATTCATTGGAAGGACTGATGCTGAAGCTGAAACTCCAATCCTTTGGCCATCTGATGCGAAGAACTGACTCATTGGAAAAGACCCTGATGCTGGGAAAGATTGAAGGCAGGAGGAGAAAGGGGTGCTAGAGGATGAGATGGTTGGATGGCATCACTGACTTGAAGGACATGAGTTTGAGTAAGCTTCTGGAGTTGGTGATGAACAGGGAAGCCTGGCGTGCTGCAGTCCATGGTGTCGCAAAGAGTCGGACATGACTGAGCGACTGAACTGAAGTGCTCTGCGGTGGCTCAACACAAAATTATCTGGTCAAAATGACACTCATTCTCAGCCCCACCCTGGACATTCAGATTCTGTCACCTGAGTGGGGGCTGGCAGTCTGTAGCTTTAATACACAGCCCACATAATTCTGATGTACCAGCTCCACAGCTGGCTTTTGGAAATTGCTCCCTTAAAATATTCAGAATCTTCTATTCAGCTCCCTTAAACCAAATGACAAAAACAATTGTTAGGAGAATAATATCTGTTGAAGTATTTCATTGGAAAAGTAGATCCTGTAACAATCAGCACATGAAGCAGATTCTCATTTCAAAGAGGATCATAAAGCAAAGAGCTATGCAAACATTTCTTAGGATAAAAAGAACTTCAGAAGCCCCAGCACTTAGATGCCGCCCGTGTCCTCCTCTCACCTCACATTCCCTCCTTCTCCCCAGAGGTTACCTTAATCCTGAGGTTTGGGAAAATAGCCCCCTTCCTTTTCTTTAAAGCTTAAAGCTGTTTTACCCTCAAGTAACATATTTTTTAACTTGGGCTGATTTTGAATTTTAATGATTATTTTTTTTGGTTAATGGTATGTTGTTGTTGTTGTTCAGTCGCCAAGTCACGTTCGACTCTTCATGACCCCATGGACTGTAGCGTGCCGGGTTTCCCTGTCCCTTACCATCTCCTAGAGTTTGCTCAAGTTCATGTTCATTGAAATAAATCCGTGTGGATGCATGCATTTGTAGTTAGTTACCTTGTATGGATATACCTACACAGATTTATCTCCTTTCTTGATGGACATTTAGGGAGCATCTGAGTTTGGGTTGTTTTTTTTCCTATTAGGAACAATGCCACTATGAATGTTTTTATACCTGGAGAATTTTGCACAAGTTTTTCTAGGGCACATATCTAGGAGTAGAATTGCTGGGGTTTAGTGTATGTACTAAAAGTACTTACCATTAAAAAAGAACTGATTAAATTTGATCACATCAAAATTAGGAATTTTTTAAGGATAGTGAAAAGACAAGCTCATACTGGAACAAGATTTTTGCGATACATATAATTGAGGAATACCCAGAGCATGTAAAGAATCATGAATCAATAAGAAAATGTTTGTAAATTCACTAGTGCTTCACACAAAGCAAATCCAGAAGGATACTACAAATATTAAAAGATGCCCAACCTCATTATCAGGGAAATGCAAATTAAAACCTCAAGCTTATATCTGTTTTGTAAATAAGTTCATTTATAATATCATTTTTTAGATTCTACTTATAAGTGATATCATATGATGTTTGTGTTTCTCTGTCTGACTTACTTCACTCAGTATGATAATCTCTAGGTCCATCCATGTTGCTACAAATGGCATTATTTTGTGCCTTTTTATTTGCCACAGTTTTAAACAAAAGGGTATAACAGGGTTTTTTAATATTGAAGTTAAAAAGTACGCACAATGATAAAAACTAATGAAGATTTTCAAAGACCCTTTCTAAGAATGGATTTCCTAGCCAATCTTTTCTCAAATTATTTGCTAAAAACATGTCTCAGCCCTGAACTTCAAAGCTGAGCAGTTACACTATGAGAAATAAAATTAAACATGAGGGTTATGTGGCCAAGATATCCCTCCATATGGTCAAAAACGAAATTGCAAATGTTTAGGATCAAGATATTTTCTCAGTTGAAATATGTTTCAAATAGCTGTTTTAAAGGTTCTCAAAGTGGTTTGATTTCTTACTGTCTTGAAAGTGTTTAGCTTAACTTCATCTCAAATGAAATTTTTAGACTGTAAGCCACACTGAAGGAATCCCTTGGACCACTTATCTCAAAGCTTCTGCTTGCAACCACAGAACACACACACACACACACACCCCACACTATTTGAAGTGTTTGCCTAGCATATAACCATCTCTGTGGTTATAATTTTCAAATATCTATTTCTGTACCCTTTTATGGAGAATTCAAATCTCGAGCAGAAAATACTCTTCAAACAAACCCAACTCATTGCATTGGGCAACCACAGACTACCTGGAGAGCCTTCAAAGGCCACATTTTCAGAAACTGTAATATAGAGCATAAAGGGGACCATGGTGTCTTGAGTTGAGGAGAATTGAAAAGATACCTGGTACCATCTCCCCCCTCTCCCCTAAATTTAAAAACCAGTAAAGCAAGTAATCTGCACTGATTCAGATATAAAAAATGTTTTAAAGTGATCAACTGTGGAACCCCAGTGTCACCTGAGACACCTCCCAGCCCTCAGGGATTTAGAATACTTCCTAATGGAACATGGCTAAGCTCTTGCATTCACAAATGTTTCTCTTAAACATTAAAAATTAGGGTTACGGTTAGGTTCCCTCAACCTGGACACTCAGGCCCCTGGAGATCTCTGGAACTGGTCATTCTCCTCTCACAAAGTTAATGACGTCACAGAAGGGCTATAGGGGGTCAAATGACGCCATTCCATACTCTGCCATCTCCTACATCTTCCCTACCCTCCTTCCCATGTCCACTTCCTGACTCCACCTCCATCCTTCCATAGGGAGTGGACAGTGCCACCTCCTGGCACTGTACGCTCTTCCTGCATGGCCTTGGCACTAGCTCACCACCATCCCCCACCCCAATCATCTCCCCTTCCCTGAGACTAGCCTTTTTTGAGAGGCCCTAATGAGTATTTTCCTAATGAGGATGGGATTCTTGAAGAGGAATTCACCTACCAGCTGCTGAAAGAAGAAAAAAAATCTTTGTCTCCTTATATTGTGTTGGCCATAACAGTGTATGGAAAAACCCAAATGAAATTTTTGGCCAACCTGCTATATGTGGCAGGTATGCATGTGTACATGCTATGTCACTTCAGTTGTGCCCAACTCTTTGTGATCTTATGAACTGTAGCTCGCCAGGCTCCTCTGTCAATGGGAGTCTCAAGGCAAGAATACTAGAGTAGGTTGCCATTTCATCCTCCAGGGGATATTTCCGACCCAGAGATGGAACCTGCATTTCTTATGTCTCCTGCATCGGCAGTTGGGTTCTTTACCACTAGCTCCACCTGGGAAGCCCATATATGTAAGACAGGTATGTGCATGCATGCTAAGTTGCTTCAGTCATATCCAACTCTTTGTGATCCCAGGGACTGTAGCCCCCAGGTTCCCCTGTCCAAGGGATTCTCCAGGTAAGAATACTAGAGTGGATTGTCATTTCCTTCTCCAGGTATAATGATCAAACCATGAAACTACACAAAAAGTTATTTAGTCTCATCTTCCACAGAGAAAAACCCACATAGAAAAACCCAGACAGATAGGTGAGGACAGATGAGAGGGTGTCTAAAGGCTTTGTCTCATAACCAACTCCTTTCCTCAACAAGTTCAGCAAATATGCATTACCTGAAATTATGCCTCTCCTGGTGCTACAGTCAGAGTAGGTGTCTCTCCCAAAACTACAACCAGAATAGGTTGCTGTTCCTATATATTCTTTTCCAACCCTGCGATATCCTTCTTCCCCATTAACTAAATCTATCATTCGATTCGTTCTCCATGTTTATAGGAACACATCCACAAAGCAAAATTTCCGCTTCTAGGTTTTGTACTTATTTCACTTGCTGTTGAAAAGACAATGTTACAGTGAACTGAACTCATCTGATATTTCATATATAGAAATCAATAAGTTCTTATGACAAAAAATAAAATGGAATCTTATGTTTTTCTCCAAGAGTTTTGTGCATACATGTGTTGTTTTCCTGACAAGGCAGCAAGCTCCTGAGACCCTGTCTTATATTTCCTTTCAACCTTCACCTAATCTAGCATGCTGCCACCTACTTGCTTTAGAAACGAACATAAATCGCTGAGCCTCACTAGGCTGCTTCCTACTAAGTCAGACAAAAGAGGGCACTGTCTGCATTCAAAGAGGACTTGAACGAGCACCATGATGTAACAGGCAACATTGGGGTTAAAGTCCAAGGGCCTGACATCAAAAGTGGTGCAGGCAGGTTATTGAGGTTCTCTGAGTTTCTTTGGTTTCCTTGTCTATAAAATAATTAATCATAATCACTGCCCAGCATAAGGCTGTTGTGAGAATCAAATACGATTGGGCATATTGAATGTCTGTGTAGACTGTAAAACATTTTATGATATTGAGATATCAAGCAGGGTTTAGTCCTCAATACACTACATAGGATGTGAAAGGAAAGAAATATGGATCCAGGAAATTATGAGTCCTTAAGTGCATTTCTTGGACTTAACCCTCAAATCCCTTCCTCCAGCTCAATTTTTCATACAAATCTTTCCTTTTTCTCCAACAGTAGCCTTGGGTTTGTGATGCATTGGTTGTGGCCTGGGTCAACAAAATAAATCTGTGTGAACAGGTAAACTCAGCCGTCATAAAGCAAGGCCCCACTGCACCATGATTGTTCAGGAGTGATCCATTTGTCTTTCCAGGGCTGCAGGCTCCAAGCCTGCCTCTATGGGTTGTGCCTTTTCCTTCTTTCCAGGACTTGTCTGAGCAGCACTCCAGGGCATGGAATCAGACATGATCTGATCAGCCAGGCTGGGTCATTCAGGCTCAAGCAAATCTTCATCTCTCTGACCCAACCAAACCCTCCAAGAAGGGTCTACCGAATGTTCCTCTTGCAGACTCCAGGGGATTCAACAGCCAGATTTGGCAAAGACCTGACTAGGGTGGGCACATAAGTATTTTACCAAGACCACAGGGCTAGGTAGGGTCTGGAAGTCCCCTGGTAGGTCAGGCATTCACCACAACCCCACAACCCCACTTTTTTTGCAGTTTCCTTTTATTTATTTATTTTATTATTATTATTTTAAAAATTTTGGCTGTCTTGGGTCTTCGTTGCTGAGCCCAGGCTCTTGACGTGGTGCTCAAGCTTCTCTTATTGTGGAGCATGGGCTCTAGAGCACATGAGCTCTCTAGTTGCAGCTTGAAGGTTTAGTTCTGTGATGTGGGATCTTAATTCCCAGAGAAGGGTTTGAACCCTCATCCTCTGCTTTGGCAGGCAGATTCTTAACCACTGGGCCATCAGGGAAGTCCTAGGCATTCACTTTTTAGTTTCTAGATCCAAGGGGAATGGAAAGGGACAGAGTCTGGAGAGTGAGAGTAGGGAGGAGGAGGTTGGAGGGGAGCCCTTAGGGAAATTGGACCAGCAGCTATTTGCCACCCTGCAGGAAAGTATTTGTGGGCTTCCCTGGTGGCTCAGACAGTAAAGAATCTGCCTGCAATGTAGGAGACCTGGGTTTGATCCCTGGGTTGGGAAGACCCCCTGGTGAAGGGAATAG
This sequence comes from Giraffa tippelskirchi, assembly GCF_054371585.1. Classification (NCBI taxonomy): domain Eukaryota; kingdom Metazoa; phylum Chordata; class Mammalia; order Artiodactyla; family Giraffidae; genus Giraffa; species Giraffa tippelskirchi. The sequence continues at coordinate 81,564,564 of NC_137278.1, forward strand.
CTATCCACTCTAGTATTCTTGCCTGGGAAATTTCATGGACAGAAGAGTCTGTTCATGGGGCAAAGAGTCGGACATGACTGAACAACTTTTTATGGGCTTCCCAGGTGGCTCTAGCTCCTTTCTCTGTTCTCTTTCCTACCCTTCCCTGTGTCTAAAGAGAAAGAATTTCCTCTCCTCTTTTTAAATTTCCTGTATGGACTTTAATGGTTCCGTATGGACTTTAATGCTCCTATATGGACTTTCAGGCTTCCCAGGTGGCTCTAGTGGTAAAGAACCTGTCTGCCAATGCAGGAGACATGAGACGATCCTTGGGTCCGGAAGATCCCCTGGAGGAGGGCGTGGCAAACTACTCCAGTATTCTTTCCTGGAGAATCCCAAGGACAGAGGGGCCCGGTGGGCTAGAGCTACAGTTCATGGGGTTGCAAGGAGTGGGACAGGACTAAAGGAAGCATATGGACTTTCATATGTGAAAGAAGGGTAAAAAAAAATTGGGGACAGTTTCTGTTACTATGAATTAGGCCTAGTTTTTAGGCTTAGTGTTTTGATGCAAAATACTATTTTAAATAAAGTTGTTATTCAAATATCAGTTTTTTTCCACTTTGCATTCTTGCTGTGACAATTTTTTTTTTTTGGCTATGTGGCATTCAGGATCTTAGTTCCCTGACCAGCAATCAAACCTGTGACCCCTGCAGTGGAAGTGCAGAGTCTTATCCATTGGACCACCAGAGAAGTCCCCCTGCTGTAACAGTATTAATCTTAGAGATTGATGATGCCTAAGGCTGCCTAGGGAGAAGGGCATGTACACGCAACATGTGAATCACAAACACACTAATATCTTACAGCCTCTTTCTTTACAGACCTTGATCAGTTGACTTCTAGGGAAGGCTTCACAGTGTTCTACAGACTGTGGTTTGCCTGCCTGGTGTTTGAGCAGCACTAGCTGTGTGGCGCTGCAGTTTGCAGCTCTCCGAGGATTCCGTCTGGGTTCTCTGTCATGATTAGTGTTTCCCCCATCATGCTCCAGCTACAGCAGTTCTGGGCTTTGCTCTTTAATTTCTTCCTGTCCACTATCCCCAGGGATGCTCTTGACCCACCACAGGAAGTCTCCAATTTGTGAATGGTCTCTGTTTGGAATGCCCGTAAGTGTAGTATTTGAAACCCAGAACTCATTTCTCTGTAGAGAGAATGTTAGATGTGTTTGTTGGGTCTCCAGGTCAACCCACAAAGGCCCACTCAACCCCTAGTACAGGTAATGAATTTTCCCTCTGCTCCTTTTATATATCATAGTTGGACAGAATGTCAGAGCTGAAAATGGAATTTAGAACATTGTGTTGTACACTGGTAATAGAGTTGTTTTCCACTGTATTCTATTACAAATACCCCACATTCCATCCACATTAGACTTAAGTAGGGTCCCATGATCTAGCCTGGAAACCCATCACCCTTTATAACATGGTAAATCAAATAGTTATAAAGCAGGAAATAGTCTTGCCAGAGAGGACATCACCTTGCCTCTTTTTCTTTACAAGCTTTGAAGCATACTGCAAAACTAGTCTTTGTCAGTGATGTTGTTTCTTCTAGGTACACAGATGTGATGTGTCCTGTCTTTATGTGGGCACTGATCATTCCTGTCCTCTTGTTTGAAATACTTTCCCCCATACATCCTTGTAAGATGTCATCAGTTCTTTATTCAAGTGTCTCTGCTATGAAATACCTGGAGTACTGGTTCTATCTAGACCAGCACTTCCTGGTGCTCTGGTCTCCTGTCCTCCTGTTGCTCTTCTCCATAGCATTTCTTTTTTTTAATTTATTTAATTGGAGGCTAATTACTTTACAATATTGTAGTGTTTTTTGCCATACATTGACATGAATCAGCCATGGGTTTACATGTGTTCCCCATCCTGAACCCCCCTCCCACCTCCCTCCCCATCCAATCCCTCTGGGTCATCCCAGTGCACCAGCCCTGAGCACCCTGTCTCATGCAATGAACCTGGACTGGCGATCTGTTTCACATATGATAATATACATGTTTCAGTGCTATTCTCTCAGATCATCCCACCCTTGCCTTTTCCCACAGAGTCCAAAAGACTGTTCTGTACATCTGTGTCTCTTTTGCTGTCTCACATATAGGGTTATTGTTACCATCTTTCTAAATTCCATATATATGTGTTAGTATACTGTATTGGTGTTTTTGTTTCTGGCTTACTTCACTCTGTATAATAGGCTCCAGTTTCATCCACCTCATTAGAACTGATTCAAATGTATTCTTTTTAATGACTGAGTAATATTCCATTGTGTATATGTACCACAGCTTCCTTATCCATTTGTCTGCTGATGGACATCTAGGTTGCTTCCATGTCCTGGCTATTATAAATAGTGCTGCGATGAACATTGGGGTACACGTGTCTCTTTCAAGTCTGGTTTCCTCAGTGTGTATGCCCAGCAGCGGGATTGCTGGGTCATATGGCAGTTCTGTTTCCAGTTTTTTAAGGAATCTCCACACTGTTCTCCATAGTGGCTGTACTAGTTTGCATTCCCACCAACAGTGTAAGAGTGTTCCCTTTTCTCCACACCCTCTCCAGCATTTATTGTTTGTAGATTTTTGGATAGCAGCCATTCTGACTGGCATGAGATGGTACCTCATTGTGGTTTTGATTTGCATTTCTCTGATAATGAGTGATGTTGAGCATCTTTTCATGTGTTTGTTAGCCATCTGTATGTCTTCTTTGGAGAAATGTCTGTTTAGTTCTTTGGCCCATTTTTTGATTGGGTCGTTTATTTTTCTTAAATTCAGCTGCAGGAGTTGCTTGTATATTTTTGAGATTAATTCTTTGTCAGTTGCTTCATTTGCTATTATTTTCTCCCATTCTGAAGGCTGTCTTTTCACTTTGCTTATAGTTTCCTTTGTTGTGCAAAAGCTTTTAAGTTTAATTGGGTCCCATTTGTTTATTTTGCTTTTATTTCCATTACTCTGAGAGGTGGGTCATAGAGGATCCTGTTGTGATTTATGTCGGAGAGTGTTTTGCCTATGTTTTCCTCTAGGAGCTTTATAGTTTCTGGTCTTACGTGTAGATCTTTAATCCATTTTGAGTTTATTTGTGTGTATGGTGTTAGAAAGTGTTCTAGTTTCATTCTTTTACAAGTGGTTGACCAGTTTTCCCAGCACCACTTGTTAAAGAGATTGTCTTTTCTCCATTGTATATTCTTGCCTCTTTTGTCAAAGATAAGGTGTCCACAGGTATGTGGATTTATCTCTGGGCTTTCAATTTTGTTCCATTGATCTATATTTCTGTCTTTGTGCCAGTACCATACTGTCTTGATGACTATAGCTTTGTAGTATAGCCTGAAGTTAGGCAGGTTGATTCCTCCAGTTCCATTCTTCTTTCTCAAGATTGCTTTGGCTATTTGAGGTTTTTTGTATTTCCATACAAGTTATGAAATTATTTGTTCTAATTATCTGAAAAATACCATTGGTAGCTTGGTAGGGATTGCATTGAATCTATAGATTGCTTTGTGTAGTATACTCATTTTCACTATACTGATTCTTCCAATCCATGAACATGGAATATTTCTCCATCTATTTGTGTCCTCTTTGATTTCTTTCATCAGTGTTTTGTAGTCTTTTGTTTCTCTAGGTAGACATATTCCTAAGTATTTTATTCTTTTCATTGCAATGGTGAATGGAATTGTTTCCTTAATTTCTCTTTCTGTTTTCTCATTGTTAGTGTATAGGAATGCAAGGGATTTCTGTGTGTTAATTTTATATCCTGCAACTTTACTATATTCATTGATTAGCTCTAGTAATTTTCTGGTAGAGTCTTTAGGGTTTTCTATGTAGAGGATCATGTCATCTGCAAACACTGAGAGCTTTACTTCTTCTTTTCCAATCTGGATTCCTTTTATTTCTTTTTCTTCTCTGATTGCTGTGGCTAAAACTTCCAAAACTATGCTGAATAGTAGTGGTGAGAGTGGGCATCCTTGTCTTGTTCCTGACTTTAGGAGAAATGCTTTCAATTTTTCACCACTGAGGATAATGTTTGCTGTGGGTTTATCATATATGGCTTTTATTATGTTGAGGTATGTTCCTTCTCCAGTACTCTTTTGCCTGGAAAATCCCATGGATGGAGGAGCTTGGAAGGCTTCAGTCCATGGGGTCGCTAAGAGTCAGACACGACTGAGCTACTTCACTTGCGCTTTTCCCTTTCATGCACTGGAGAAGGAAATGGCAACCCACTCCAGTATTCTTGCCTGGAGAATCCCAGGGATGGCAGAGCCTGGTGGGCTGCCGTCTACGGAGTCGCACAGAGTCGGACACGACTGAAGCGACTTAGCAGCAGCAGCAGCAGCAGCATGTTCCTTCTATGCCTGCTTTCTGGATGGTTTTTATCATAAATGGATGTTGAATTTTGTCAAAGGCTTTCTCTTCATCTCTTGAGATAACCATATGGTTGTTATCTTTCAATTTGTTAATGTGGTGTATCACGTTGATTAATTTGTGAATGTTGAAGAATCTTTGCATCCCTAGGATAAAGCCCACTTGGTCATGATGTGTGATCTTTTTAATATGTTGTTGGATTCTGTTTGCTAGAATTTTGTTAAGGATTTTTGCATCTATGTTCATCAGTGATATTGGCCTGTAGTTTTCTTTTTTTGTGGCATCTTTGGTTTCGGAATTAGGGTGATGGTGGCCTCATAGAATGAGTTTGGAAGTTTTCCTTCCTCTGCAATTTTCTGGAAGAGTTTGAGTAGGAAAGGTGTTAGCTCTTCTCTAAATTTTTGGTAGAATTCAGCTGTGAAGCCATCTGGTCCTGGGCTTTTGTTTGCTCGAAGATTTCTGATTACAGTTTCGATTTCCGTGCTTGTGATGGGTCTGTTAAGATTTTCTGTTTCTTCCTGGTTTAGTTTTGGAAAGTTATACTTTTCTAAGAATTTATCCATTTCTTCCAAGTTGTCCATTTTATTAACATATAGTTGCTGATAGTAGTCTGTTATGAGCCTTTGTATTTCTGTGTTGTCTATGTGATTTCTCCATTTTCATTTCTAATTTTGTTGATTTGAACCTTCTCCCTTTGTTTCTTGATGAGTCTGGCTAATGGTTTGTCAATTTTATTTATTTTCTCAAAGAATCAGCTTTTAGCTTTGTTGATTTTTGCTATGGTCTCTTTTGTTTCCTTCACATTTATTTCTGCCCTAATTTTTATGATTTCTTTCCTTCTATTAACCCTGGGGTTCTTCATTTCTTCCTTTTCTAGTTGCTTTAGGTGTAGAGTTAGGTTATTTATTTGATTTTCTTCTTGTTTCCTGAGGTAAGCCTGTATTGCTCTGAACCTTCCCCTTAGCACTGCTTTTACAGTGTCCCATAGGTTTTGGGTTGTTGTGTTTTTATTTTCATTCATTTCTATGCATATTTTGATTTCTTTTTTGATTTCTTCTATGATTTGTTGGTTATCCAGAAGCATGTTGTTTAGCCTTCGTATGTTGGAATTTTTAATAGTTTTTTTTCCTGTAATTGACATCTAATCTTACTGCATTGTGGTCAGAAAAGATGATAGGAATGATTTCAATTTTTTTGAATTTACCAACGCTAGATTTATGGCCCAGGATGTGATCTATCCTGGAGAAGGTTCCGTGTGCACTTGAGAAAAAGGTGAAATTCATTGTTTTGGGGTGAAATATTCTATAGATATCAATTAGGTCTAACTTTCTATTAGGTCTATTTCTATTGTATCATTTAAAGTTTGTGTTTCCTTGCTAATTTTCTGTTTAGTTGATCTATCCATAGGTGTGAGTGGGGTATTAAGTCTCCCACTATTATTGTGTTACTGTTAATTTCCCCTTTCATACTTGTAGCACTTGCCTTACATATTGCGGTGCTCCTATGTTGGGTGCATATATATTTATAATTGTTATGTCTTCTTCTTGGATTGATCCTTTGATCATTATGTAGTGTCCTTCTTTGTCTGTTTTCACAGCCTTTATTTCAAAGTCTATTTTATCTGATATGAGTATTGCTACTCCTGCTCTTTTTTGGTGTCCATTTGCGTGAAATATCTTTTTCCAGCCCTTCACTTTCAGTCTGTATGTGTCCCTTGTTTTGAGGTGGGTCTCTTGTAGACAGCATATATAGGGGTCTTGTTTTTGTATCCATTCAGCCAGTCTTTGTCTTTTGGTTGGGGCATTCAATCCATTTACATTTAAGGTAATTATTGATAAGTATGATCCCGTTGCAATTTACTTTGTTGTTTCGGGTTTGCGTTTATAAAGCTTTTCTGTGTTTCCTGTCTAGAGAAGATCCTTTAGCATTTGTTGAAGAGCTGGTTTGGTGGTGCTGAAATCTCTCAGCTTTTGCTTGCCTGTAAAGCTTTTGATTTCTCCTTCGTATTTGAATGAGATCCTTGCTGGGTATACAGTAATCTGGGTTGTAGATTTTTCTCTTTCATCACTTTAAGTATGTCCTGCCATTCCCTTCTGGCTTGAAGAGTTTCTATTGAAAGATCAGCTGTTATACTTATGGGAATCCCTTTGTGTGTTATTTGTTGTTTTTCCCTTGCTGCTTTTAATATTTGTTCTTTGTGTTTGATCTTTGTTAATTTGATTAATATGTGTCTTGGGGTGTTTAGCTGAGTTTATCCTGTTTGGGACTCTCTGGGTTTCTTGGACTTGGGTGGCTATTTCTTTCCCCATTTTAGGGAAGTTTTCAACTTTTATCTCCTCGAGTATTTTCTCATGGCCTTTCTTTTTGTCTTCTTCTTCTGGGACTCCTATGATTCGAATGTTGGGGTGTTTCACATTGTCCCAGAGGTCCCTGAGGTTGTCCTCATTTCTTTTAATTCTTTTTTCCTCTCTGCTTCATTTATTTCTACCATTCTATCTTCTACCTCACTTATCCTATCTTCTGCCTCTGTTATTCTACTGTTGGTTCCCTCCAGAGTGTTTCTGATCTCGTTTATTGCATTATTCATTATTGATTGACTCTTTTTTATTTCTTCTAGGTCCTTGTTAAACATTTCTTGCATATTCTCAATCCTTGTATCCAGGCTATTTATCTGTAACTCCATTTTGTTTTCAAGATTTTGGATCATTTTTGCTATCATTATTTTGAATTCTTTTTCAGTTAGACTCCCTATCTCCTCCTCTTTTGTTTGGTTTGGTGGGCATTTATCATGTTCCTTTACCTGCTGAGTATTTCTCTGCCTTTTCATCTTGTTTATATTGCTGTGCTTCTGGTGGCCTTTCTGTATTCTGGCAGTTTGTGGTTCCTTTTTATTGTGGAGGTTCCTCCCTGTGGGTGGGATTGGACGAGTGGCTTGTCAAGGTTTCCTGGTTAGGGCAGCTTGTATCGGTGTTCAGGTTGGTGGAGCTGGATTTCTTCTCTCTGGAGTGCAATGAAGTGTCCAGTAGTGAGTTTTGAGATGTCTATGGGTTTGGTGTGACTTTGGGCAGCCTGTATATTGAAGCTCAGGGCTATGTTCCTGCTTTGTTGGAGAATTTGTGTGGTATGTCTTGCTCTGGAACTTGTTGGCTCTTGGGTGGAGCTTGGTTTCAGTGTAGGTATGGAGGCTTTTGGATGATCTCTCATCGATTAATGTTCCCTGGAGTCAGGAGTTCTCTGGTGTTCTCAGGTTTTGGGCTTAAGCGTCCTGCCTCTGGTTTTCAGTCTTATTCTTACAGTAGCCTCAAGACTTCTCCATCCATACAGCACTGATGATAAAACTTCTAGGTTAATGGTGAAAAGATTCTCCACAGTGAGGGACACCTAGAGAGGTTCACAGAGTTACATGGAGAAGAGAAGAGAGAGGAGGGAGATAGAGGTGACCAGGAGGAGAAGCAGGGGAATCAAAAAGGGAGAGCGTAATCTAGCCAATAAACAATTCCCTATGTGCTCTCCACAGTCTGGAATCCTCAGAGAGGTTCACGGAGTTATATAGAGAAGAAAAGAGGGAGGAAGGAGACAGAGGTGAGCACGAGTAGAAAAGGGGGAATCAAAAGAAGAGAGAGAGATCTAGGCAGTTCTCTGTTCCCTAAGTGTTCTCCACAGACTGGAAAACACACAGAGATTCACAGAGTTGGGTAGAGAAGAGAAGGGGGAGGAAGGAGATAGAGGTGACCTGGGGACAAAAAGGAGAGTCAAAAGGGAGAGAGAGTAATCAAGCCAGTAATCACACTCCTAAGTAAAAATGGGTACTGAAGATTGCATTCTTAAATGTACAAAATTGATAGCAAATACCATAAAGCAAAGATTAAAAATCTAGAGTAGAGGTAAGACTCTCAAATATACAATATTAAAAAAAATCACAAAAAGTATAAGAAATATATAGGAGGTTTGCTTTAAAAAGAGGGTCTTTTTTTTTTTTGCAGGGTAATAGTAGGTTATAAAAATGAAAATTAAAGAAAATTTAAAAAAAGAAAAAAATTTTTTTTTAATTTAAAAAAATGATAGTAGAAAAAATATATCTAGTAATCTCTCTAGAGCTGTTGTGGGCAGTGTGGGGTGAGTTCAGTTTCAGATAGTTCCTTGTTCCAGCTTATATTTCTCAAGATCTATAGGCCCCTTCCAATGTAGTCAGTGCTAACTACAGGGATTTTAATCTGTTGCACCTGTCACTTCCAAAGCGGTTCCCTCTGTTTATTTGGTTTCTTCTGTTTGCAGGTCTCTTCAGTGTCTAATTTCTGCCCCGACACAAGGGGGAGAAAGTGGTCTCTTGCTTAGGCTCACTTGTTCAGTCGTGCTATGGGGAGGGAGGAACACTGCAAACAAATATCAATGGCGTGTGTGGGGAGTGCTTGCAATGTCTCGGCCACAGTGGGTTTGCCCCTGCTCATGGTGTATGTGCTTTCCCAGTCTACACTGCTCAGGCTCCAGGTTGCTCTGCAAGGAGCGGGCCCTGGGCTCCGTGCACTTCCCAGGTCTAAGCCACTCAGGTTCAGGTTCTTGGTTATTCCACAAAGGCGCAGACTCGGTTGGGCCTGCGTTTTGTGCCCTTCTCTGGTCCAAGCAGCTCAGGCGACCAAGTGCTTGGTGAGTGCACTCTCCCCAGGTGTCGAGTGAGTGCGTCTTATCACCTCCCTAGTCCCAGCTGCTGATTCCTGGGTGGCAGCAGGCGCGCCCGTCTCCAGTGTGCCGTGTGTCTCTTCTGGGGAGCTGATCTTTGGCTGCGACCCTCCTGGTGGATGTCAACTGTCCAGAATCCCAGGAAGTCTTGGTTAGAAACTGGAAGCCTGTTCGCAGTTTGGTAGGGGATGCCATCTCTTGGGCTGAATTTATCCCTTTCTGGCTCTGGCTGCCTCCGGCAGGGATGGGCTAGTCCGCAGCCTGCTAGTTCTCGTCTGGTATTTGCTCAGTCCTTTGTTCTGTGAGCAGGCTGGCAGTGCCTTATGTTAGGGCTTTTCGTGGGATAGTTCTCTCTCTCCCTCTCTCTCTCTCTCTTTTTTTTTCTCTCTCTCTCTCTCTCTGGCTATCCCACTGTTTAGGTTGCTATCTCACATTAGCTCCCTCAGATGCCCTCAGGGCATTCAGGCCCGGTCCTTACCCTAAACAATGCAGCCTGCTCCTCCCTGTTCAGCCCCCGCTTACTGGTGGCGGATGCGAGCGTCTAGGGTACTTCTTTGCTGGGAGTTGCTGTTAGGCACATAATCTGTGGGTTTTATTTATTTATTTATTTATTTATTTATTTATTTTTCCTCCCAGTTATGTTGCCCTCCAAGATTCCAAAACTCCCCACAGACTCACTGGTGAGAAGGTTGCCTGGTGTTTGGGAACTTCTCCTCTTTTAAAAGTCACTTCCTGGGACAGATCTCTGTCCCTAACTCTTTTGTCTCTCTTTTTATCTTTTATATTTTGTCCTACCTCCTTTCAAAGACAATGGGCTGCTTTTGTGGGTGCCTGATGTCCTCTACCAGCGTTCAGAAGTTGTTGTGTGGAATTTGCTCAGCGTTCAAATGTTCTTTCAATGAATTTGTTGGGGAGAAAGTGGTCTCCACGTCTTATTCCTCTGCCATCTGAGTACCACCCCCTCCATAGCATTTCATCTGATTATTTGTCAGATTCCTTGCCTGCCCCTCCCAATTCCCATGTAAGCTTCATGAGGGTAGGATTTTATTTGCTTACTCAGTACCATCACAACCTAGAACACTGTCTATCCAACACATAGTAGGAGCTCAGAACATTTATTTTTAAGTGAAAAGATGAAGTGAGTGAGAATGAAGTGAGTAGTAAGTGCTAGTTGCTCTGTATATATTATTTCATTTAAAACACTTTAATGGGGACTTCCCTGGCATTAAGACTTCGCCTTCCAATGCAGGGAGTGCAGGTTTGACTCCTGGTTGGGGAGCTAAGATCCCACATCCTTGGTGGCCAAAAAACCAAAACATAAGACAGAAACAATATTGTACCAAATTCAATAAATACAGAAAAAACAACTTTCTTCCAAAAAAAAAAAATTTCTGTGTGGTTAAGCTTCTGCTTCTACCTCCCCCTCTCTTCCTCCACCTTCTTCTCAAACAAGAGGCAAACCACCTTCAGTTTTAAATGCCACTTTGGCAATATAATTTGTGGTTTTCATATGCATTTTTTGCAGTTTCTAATTATTGATATCTTGAATATCTGTAAAATCCTCTCACATTTCATACAGGAAAAAGTTGAAATAAAAGAAATTTTCTTTCGATTTAGTTATTAAAAACAGGAAAGGAAAGGATAGCAGCCTCAAGTGATTTGCCTGTAAGGATATACCCTGAGGACAATTTTTAGCCAGCCTGATTCAATTCAAGTCAATAAATCTCACATGAGTAATTAGTATATGCTGCAGCGGGGAGTATTTTGAGGTCCCTATCCATCTCTTCATCCTGGGAGAAATGATATGTAATCATTTCTCATTCATCCATTCATTCATTTAACAAGCATCAATTCTACCCTTGAGAAATTCAGTTGCAGAGAGAAAGCTGTGTAAAATCAATTAATAATGCAGTGAGATGATAGTAACAGAGAGGTTTGTAAAAATGCTCTAAGGACTTGTGGAACTGTAGGTTCATCATCTTTTCATCCTCGGTTATGATCAAGGTTGCATATCAAACTCTCTAAGAGTCTTTATTACTTTCACACACACACACACACACACACACACACACACACACAGCATGGTTAAGCCGACTCAGTTCAGTTCAGTCTCTCAGTCGTGTCCAACTCTTTGCAACCCCATGGACTGCAGCACGCCAGGCCTCCCTGTCCATCACCAACTCCCGGAGTTTACTCAAACTCATGTCCATTAAGCCAGTGATGCCATCTAGCCATCTCATCTTCTGTTGTCCCTTTCTCCTCCTGCCTTCAATCTTTCCCAGTATCAGAGTCTTTTCAAATAAGTCAGCTTTTCGCATCAGGTGGCCAAAGTATTGGAGTTTCAACTTCAACATCAGCTCTTCAAATGAACACTCAGGACTGATCTCCTTTAGGATGGACTGGTTGGATCTCCTTGCAGTCCAAGGGACTCTCAAGAGTCTTCTCCAACACCATAGTTCAAAAGCATTAATTCTTCAGCACTCAGCTTCCTTTACAGTCCAACTCTAACATCCATACATGACTACTGGAAAAACCATAGTTTTGATTAGACAGACCTTTGTTGGCAAAGTAATGTCTCTGCTTTTTAGTATGCTGTCTAGGTTGATCATAGCTTTTCTTCCAAGGAGCAAGCGTCTTTTAATTCCACGGCTGCATTCACCATCTGCAGTGCTTTTGGAGCCCTCCAAAATAAAGTCTGCCACTATTTCCACTGTTTCCCAATCTATTTGCCATGAGGTGATGGGACCAGACCAATTTTAGACCTTTTAGAATGAACACCGAAAAAAGATGTCCTTTTCATTATAGGGGACTGGAATGCAAAAGTAGGAAGTCAAGAAACATCTGCAGTAACAGGCAAATTTAGCCTTGGAGTACAGAATGAAGCAGGGCAAAGGCTAAGAGAGTTTTGCCAAGAGAACACACTGGTCATAGCATCACCCTCTTTGAACAACACAAGAGAAGACTCTACACATGGACATCACCAGATGGTCAACACTGAAATCAGGTTGATTATAGTCTTTGCAGCCAAAGATGGAGAAGCTCTATACAGTCAGCAAAAACAAGACCAGGAGCTGACTGTGGCTCAGCTCATGAACTCCTTATTGCCAAATTCAGACTTAAATTGAAGAAAGTAGGGAAAACCACTAGACCATTCATGTATGACCTCAATCAAGTCCCTTATGATTATACAGTGGAAGTGAGAAATAGGTTTAAGGGACTAATCTGATAGAGTGCCTGATGAACTATGGACGGAGGTTCGTGACATTGTGCAGGAGACAGGGATCAAGACCATCCCCATTGAAAAGATATGCAAAAAAGCAAAATGGCTGTCTGAGGAGGCCTTACAAATAGCTGTGAAAAGAAGGGAAGTGAAAAGGAAAGGAGAAAAGGAAAGATATACCCATTTGAATGCAGAGTTCCAAAGAATAGCAAGGAGAGATAAGAAAGCCTTCCTCAGTGGTCAATGCAAAGAAAGAGAGGAAAACAACAGAATGGGAAAGACTAGAGATCTCTTCAAGAAAATTAGAGATACCAAGGGAACATTTCATGCAAAGATGGGCTCGATAAAGGACAGAAATGGTATGGACTTAACAGAAGCAGAAGATATTAAGAAGAGGTGGCAAGAATACATAGAAGAACTATACAAAAAAGATCTTCATGACCCAGATAATCATGATAGTGTGATCACTCACCTAGAGCCAGACATCCTGGAATGTGAAGTCTAGTGGGCCTTAGAAAGCATCACTACAAACAAAGCTAGTGTAGGTGATGGAATTCCAGTTGAGCTATTTCAAATCCTCAAAGATGATGCTGTGAAAGTGCTGCACTCAATATGCCAGCAAATCTGGAAAACTCAGCAGTGGCCACAGGACTGGAAAAGGTCAGTTTTCATTCCAATCCCAAAGAACGGCAATGCCAAAGAATGTTCAAACTACCACACAATTGCACTCATCTCACACACTAGTAAAGTAATGCTCAAAATTCTCCAAGCCAGGCTTCAGCAATACGTGAACCGTGAATTTTCAGATGTTCAAGTTGGTTTTAGAAAAGGCAGAGGAACCAGAGATCAAATTGCCAACATCCGCTGGATCAACAAAAAAGCAAGAGAGTTCCAGAAAAACATCTATTTCTGCCTTATTGACTATGCCAAAGCCTTTAACTGTGTGGATCACAATAAACTGTGGAAAATTCTGAAAGAGATGAGAATACCAGACCACCTGACCTGCCTCTTGAGAAACCTGTATGCAGGTCAGGAAGCAACAGTTAGAACTGGACATGGAACAATGGACTGGGTTCCAAATAGGAAAAGGCGTACATCAAGGCTATATATTGTCACCCTGTTTATTTAACTTATATGCAGAGTACATCATGAGAAACTCTGAGCTGGAAGAAACACAAGCTGAAATCAAGATTGCTGGGAGAAATATCAATAACCTCAGATGTGCAGATGACACCACTCTTATGGTAGAAAGTGAAGAGGAGCTAAAAAGCCTCTTGATGAAAGTGAAAAAGGAGAGTGAAAAAGTTGGCTTAAAGGTCAACATTGAAAACTAAGATCATGGCATCCGGTCTGATCACTTCATGGGATATAGATGGGGAAACAGTGGAAACAGCGTCAGACTTTATTTTGGGGGGCTCCAAAATCACTGCAGATGGTGATTGCAGCCATGAAATTAAAAGATGCTTACTCCTTGGAAGGAAAGTTATGACTAACCTATATAGCATATTAAAAAGCAGAGACATTACTTTGCCACTCCTTTGCCAGAGTCCATCTAGTCAAGACTATGGTTTTTCCAGTAGTCATGTACGGATGTGAGAGTTGGACGGTGAAGAAAGCTGAGCGCCAAAGAATTGATGCTTTTGAACTGTGGTGTTGGAAAAGACTCTTGAGAATCCCTTGGACTGCAAGGAGATTCAACCAGTCCATCCTAAAGGAGATCAATCCTGGGTGTTCATTGAAAGGACTGATGTTGAAACTGAAACTCCAATACTTTGGCCACCTCATGGGAAGAGTTGACTCATTGGAAAAGACCCTCATACTGGGAAGGATTGGGGGCAGGAGGAGAAGGGGACGACAGAGGATGAGATGGCTGGATGGCATCACTGACTCGATGGACATGAGTCTGGGTAAATTCCAGGAGCTGGTGATGGACAGGGAGGCCTGGCGTGCTGCGGTTCATGGGGTCACAAATAGTTGGACGTGACTGAGTGACTGAACTGAACTGAACTGATGGGACCAGATGCCAGGAAATTGTCACCCTTAATTAAGCAGGGTGACAATATACAGCCTTGATGTACTCCTTTCCCTATTTGGAACCAGTCTGGTGTTTCATGTCCAGCTGTAACTGTTGCTTCTTTACCTGCATACAGATTTCTCAAGAGGCAGGTCAGGTGGTCTGGTATCCCCATCTCTTTCAGAATTTTCCACAGTTTATTGTGATTAGGCCGACTGGGCACATTCATATAATGCAGCAGATCTAATGCATTTACATAAGCCTCAGAGCACAAGGAAGGGGCCTGAATTAGTACATGAAAAGCAGGTTCTCACTGAGGGCTCCAAAGTGAACATCCACAGAAATACATTGGAAGGGAATTTAGAGCCATGTTTCATGAGTTAATAGGAATGAGAACAACTTTGGAACTGGAAGAAACATTTGATTTAAACTTGGCTCTCACTTAGTTGTGTAATCTTGGGTATGGTACCTACTATCTCAAAATGTCTCCGTCTCACAGGATTGCTGTGAGGAAAGTTTCTGGCACAGTTTGACACTAAGCAAGTGCTCAATCAGTGTGGTCACATAATGATAGCTACCTTGTTCTGCTAGCCTTGGGGTGAATTTTACACATATTATTTAATCAACATAGTAACCTTAGAATTACTCATATTTTATAGTTGAAAAGACTAAGGGTAAGAGAAGTCACATATCTACCAAGTGGTTTAGCTGAGACTCACCATCCTTTATCCTCTTTCAAAGTTAGTTTCTCTTCCAGTATTCTTGTCTGAAGAATCCAAAGGACAGAGGGGCAAAGGACAGGGTTACAGTCCGTAGGTTCGCAGGAAGAGTTGGACACGACTGAAGCGACTCAGCATGCAGCATGCACGCCAGCATTACATAACTGTAGTTTAATATCATTTGATTCTTTCTGTAAGTTGCTTAAGGATGTCATGTGTATATACGAACGTTTGTCAATTAAGTCCCAGGATTATCAAATTGTCTTTCCCTCATTAAGCTTTAATTCTTGTTGACAAGTTGTAACGCTTCATTGTCTTATTACTGACAGTAGATGGCGCTGCTGATTATCCAAAGTCACAAAGATGCTCCCAAACACCCTACCCCCACTTCTTTCCTCAGCACCTTAGCCCCATCCCCTGCAAAAAACTGGTGAAATGAAAGCAAAATTTTCGTTCTAATGAAAGGCTGAAATTAAGAGTTTGGAACTGCCATGTAATTGATTTGGACGTGTGTATGATGCATCTGTGTTTTATTTGGGACTCTAGAGGAAATCTTCTGGGCTATTTGCAAAATTTCATGAACAGGATTAAAACAAAATATAGTAAAATTTAACTAGCCAGACAAACAATAAATTTAGAGTTCTTTGTTAGACAGATTTTATTCCCTGCCCATAATTTCCGGACGAGATGAATATTAAAACAACTATGTCTAGATATACATAACTTCCATTCCAGAATCCTAAAAACAGTACAGAGGAATATAGTGGTCAAGATGAAAAAACAAATTACTGATCTGGTCTTTGAGTAAGTTACTTAACATCTCAGGACATAAATTCCCTCATCTGTAAAAGTGAAATTGTTTTTGCCTAACCCCTAGGACAATTGCATGGATCAAATGTAGCAACGTAGTGTAAACACCTTGGGAATGATAATGTCCTATAACCAAATACGTATTTATCTTTTTCATACATTCACTCCAACTTCTTGTAGGTACTATCACTTGTGTGTGTGTGTGTGTGTGTGTTAGTTGGTCAGTTGTGTCCAATTCTTTGTGACTCCATGGACTGTAGCCTGCCAGACTTCTCTGTTCATGGGATTTCCCATGCAAGAATACTGGATAGGGTTGCCATTCCCCTCTCCAGAGAATCTTCCCAATCCAGGGAACAAAGCCAGTTCTCCTGCATTGGCAGATGTATTCTTTACCATCTTAGCCACCCCAGGGAAGCGTGAAAACTGAAATTCAGAATAAAAGACTTGAGGGCTCAATTTCCTCATTTGTCCACAAACAACAGAGTAACTTTCGGTGTTTAGATTTATGTAAAAAAAGAGACTAAGGTATTTTCATCCATCAGAGGAAAGTTTAACTGAATATTCAGTAACCAGAAAATTAAATAAAAGAACCCTTGAATCTGAGGTATATAACTGAATTGAAGTAGCCTGTTTTCACTGTCCTCTCTGTAGGAGTTTTTGTGCTATGTGTGGAGGCATTGGGGGAAAGTGTCTGTGGGGTATGTGTGGGCTACAGACCAAACTGACTAGCTGGGTATACTTAAGCTGCAGAGATGGGCACAACCCTGAAGCCTACGTTCCATGTCTCTCTTGACTTTCACACGAGGCAAAGACATTCCCTTTGCTTTCCCTTTTTTTTAATAGCCTATGGAAATGCCTTCAATATACATATGCAATATATATGAAATAGACACTTCTCAAAAGAAGAAATTCAATGGCTAACAGGTATTCAGCATCAGGGAAATGCAACTGGAAACAACAAGAAGATATTACTCTATTATCAAAAGGATAAAGATAACAAGTGTTGGCAAGATTGTGGATAACAGGAACCCTGTGTGTTGTTGGTGGGAATGTAAACTGGTATAGCCACTATGAAAAATAGTATGGAGTTTCCTTAAAAACTTAAAAATAGAACTACCATATGATCCTCTGCTCTTCTTTCAACTATAGAATCACAAATTTTTGCTGACCATGTTAAGTATTGTCATTTCTGTGGCAGGAAACCCAGGCCTTTCATGGCAGTGGCTGCTGGACCCCAGGTTGCTGCTCCAAGGGGTGAACACCCTCCATATCAGCAGCCCTAGGCGGCCAGGTGCAGCTTCTCCATTCCTGACAGGAGTAACTGTCCTGCTTCATGCTCCACTATTTCATCTGGGCTTTGGGGACCTAAAGCATCATCGCCCTGGCCTAACAGACTGACCAACTTCTAAAAGCACAGGGAGCAGTTTCCTGTCCCCTGCCCCCTCCCTCCTGCTTTTACAGATTTTATCACATTCTGCGGCAGGAATCTCAGCCTGGTGTCCATCAGGGCTACATCATATGCCCCTAGGAATATGCCCTTACAGGCCTATTGAGCTTGTGATAATAGAAGGGTTTGTGTGGGCTGTTTAATTTCTCCTACTAGACTCTAAGTTCAAGGGGGAGTGAAACACATCTGTCCTTTTAATGCTGTGTCCCCAACCCTGGCACAAGCCTAGCATAAAGTAAGTACTAAGTCAAGAGCTACTGACTGAGTGAAAGAATGACTGGCTTTAACCTTCCCCAGAAACGGCTGGCAGGCATCTAAGGGTTAAAGGTACCCACTCGCTAGGTGCCCAGACTGGCTGCCTTATGTCATTTCTCAGCCCTTTAAGAGGACAGGCCTACAGAGAGGAGGGGAGAGTTTCTGAGAGCGGCTGGCTTTGCAGCTGGCAGCCCCCCATGCGCTAGGCTCTCCAGAGCCTGTCTTGCTAACCTGATCCCCCAAACACATGGTCTGCCCTTCCTGTCCGCCTCTTTCTTTCATTGCTCCCTGTGGACTTGGGGTTGGCACTGACCTTGATCCTGAGTCAGTCTGTTCTAACAGGAAGCGAATAGTGTTCCTGCCCGGATGGAGGTGTTTCCTTCCTACAGAAGTTACAAAGGGCTCTTTTCACAGAGCAGGGGCCAGGCCTGTGTGTGGCCACGTGGCTGTCTGCCCTGTGCTGAGCGAAGCAGGGTCTGGACTCAGGGGCCTTCTCTTCTGGAATAGGTACCGTCCTGAGCCCTGAAACAGGGTGCCCAGGTCTCTCTGAGCCTCAGCCCCTAACCTGCTGCCTACCAGCGTCCTCTGGAAGCCCCCACCCCTACCCGGGGTCACTGTGGATTTTTTCTTTTCTTGGCTCCCAGCTCACAGCAGTCTGGGTTTTGTCGCAATCTTGTGGTCTCCTTCCTGGATCCTCGTCATCCTTGTAATCTCATCATCTTTTCATCCCGGCATCCCCAGTGTTCTGTCCTGGTCCTGAGGCCCCTGTTTTACAGCCACACTCATTCCTGGGTGAGCACACCAAGTTTCATGGTTACAAACTCCCCCATGTGCCAAGGAATCCCACATGCTTAATTTTGGCTTTGCCCTCAACTCCAGGTTCTCACAACTGACTGTCAACTCTACATTCCCCACTGGGGAGTCTAATAGGTGTTTCATGCTCACTGGAGTTAAAGCTGAACTCTTTTTTTGGAAGACTATATTAATACTTCTTTAGTAAGTGACAGAACATTAATGTAGACCTATGTAGTCTATAGCAGCAGCCCCAACCTTTTTGGTACCAGGGTCTGGTTTCATGGAAGATGGTTTTCCACAGAGTGGGGTTTAGGGTGGCGGTGGGGAATGGTTCAGGTGTTAATGAAAGTGATGGGGAGCAACAGATGCAACTGCGCTTGCTAGCCCACTGCTCACCTCCTGCTGTGCAGCCCAGTTCCTAACAGTCTATGGACCGGTAGTGGTCCATGGCCTAGGGGTTGGGAACCCCAGGCTATAGCATGTACAATATCGGAAACATTAGGGCCTTCATGTTAAAGATCAAGAAGACTGTAAGGAGTTGACCATCTTGCTGCTATTTTAACAATGAGGAGGAGGTTTTAGTCAATTAAACACAATGAAGGGAGTGGGTAGAAGAAAGGAGAATGAAAATTCTTGTTTGCAAATGGTGATTGTCTTCACCACAAACCAAAGGGAAACAATTGACAAAGAAAATAATAGAAAAGCGATATCAAATAATAGTTAGAAAATAACTCTACATATATTAATACCTTGTTCAAGCAGTAACAAATTCAGTTCAGTTCAGTTCAGTCGCTCAGTCGTGTCCAACTCTTTGTGATCCTGTGAACTGCAGCACGCCAGGCCTCCCTGTCCATCACCAACTCCAGGAGTTTACCCAAACTCATGTCCACTGAGTCGGTGATGCCATCCAGCCATCTAATCCTCTGTTGTCCCCTTCTCCTCCTGTCCCCAATCCTTCCAGGCATCAGGGCCTTTTCCAATGAGTCAACTCTTTGCATCAGGTGGCCAAAGTATTGGAGTTTCAGCTTCAACATCAGTCCTTCCAATCAAAATATAGTAAAAATTTCCCTTATCCCATGCATGCTAAGTCTCTCAATCGTGTCCAACTCTTTACAACTTTATGGACTGTAGCCCACCAGGCTCCTCTGTAGATGGCATTCCCTCCTCCATGCCACACCCTCCTCCAAGGGATTGTTCCAACTCAGGAAACCAACCTGGGCCTCCTGCTTTGCAGGCATATTACCGTCTGAGCCACCAGGGAAGCCCTGGGCCATCGCAATAGTCACAGATCTTTCTGCTTCCACTCTTGTCCTGCTACAAGCAGTTTTCTATACAGCAGTCAAAGTGACCTTCTTATCTATGGAATCAGGCCTCCCCCTGCTTCAAACCGTCCAGGGGATTCTCTTACATACAAGTGAAATGGCAAATTTCACACAATGGGATAGCCAACTTCACGGGCTCTAGCCCCTGATTATCCTTCCGACTTCAACTTCTATCTCTGCTCTTTCCACAGGCCTTCTTGGAATTCCTGACTCATACGCTTGTTACTGCCTCATATTTGCACCAGTGTCCTCTCTCTGTGCCTCTCTTTCCCCAGGTCTTGATGTGGCCTTGCTTTCTGGAGAGACTTAGAAATCTCAACCTGAGAAAAGCTGTGTTGATCACTTAAGATAGTCTCCATCACTGAACACTCCTCATGTGCCTTTGTTTTTATCACTGTACCTGTGTCAGGTGTTACTTATCTTTAGGTAAAAGCATGAGAAACCCTGGCTAGTTTAAGTGCAAACGCAATCTGTTAATAGACTTTGAGACTTTGTCTTTTACCATCTGTGTCCTCAGAGCCCAGAACGGTGTGTCCCCTTCCCCATAACTATGTGTTGAATGAATATCAGACACTGTATTGAAAGTCTTGCCAAATGTAAAGATTAAACAGTCTACTTGTGTTATCATTCATCCTTTTGGTGGTTGATGTTCCTGACTCCTCTTCCAGCCTTTCCTCCCCACAGATTCCCCCCCCCACCCCCCACCCCCCCCCCACCCCCCGGCAAAGCAAAAGCAAGCCAGTCTAGACTGATGAGGCTAGAAGGCAGACAGAGTGGGGCCAGGTGCTCTGTACCAGGGACAGTCAGTAGCAACAAGAGAACCCTAGGGAATTTGAAGGAGGGAGGTCGGGGCCAATCAGGGGTGAGGGCCAGAGCAGAAGCAAGTGAGATTTGGTTGATGAGAAAGCCCTAGCCTGTAAGCAACTTCCTCAAAAATGTCAGAGACCCAGGAATTAGGGCTTTTTTTGGCTGCCCTGTGCTTTCAGACTCAGCAGGCCAGGGGAGGAGGTGAGACTCCTGCGCTGCCCCAGGGGAGCAGTCTGCTTACCCCTCTGTGGGCTATACTTCAGTGTCCTGTAACTGCATTCTTCCTCTAAACCTTTCAACATTCTGCATGTAATTGGGGGTGGGAATGGCTGGTGGTTTGTCCTGCGGCAGCTCTAGGGGAGCTAGGAGAGGAGCAGGCGAGTTGTAAGAGCACAGGGTCACTTGCCTTGGCTGCAGCCTTACAGTCCTGGAGCAGGAATTGGAGTTAATGCTCTCAAGGG
Source organism: Giraffa tippelskirchi (assembly GCF_054371585.1). Taxonomy (NCBI): domain Eukaryota; kingdom Metazoa; phylum Chordata; class Mammalia; order Artiodactyla; family Giraffidae; genus Giraffa; species Giraffa tippelskirchi. The sequence goes on from NC_137278.1 coordinate 81,585,466, forward strand.
ACGTAGGCCTCCCAGCCAACTGGTTGCCTCTGTTTCCACCCCTTGCTCAGCCTCCTTCCTTCCTGCCTCCCCTCCCCATCCTGGAGTCTAGACATAGTGGTACCTCCCACACCAGCTAGCCCTAAGTCACCTTGACTCCTGGACTCCTGCAGGCGCAGGCATGGCTGAGGTGCCCTTTAGGGAGGCTGTAAGAAAGAAGACACAGGGAACTCTGATCACTTGGTGGTAGGGGGAGGGTCAGCTGCAAAATGTTTCTCTTCTAATAAAAAAGAAAAACAGAGTGAGAAGGAGTATCTGGGCTGGATTGCCTGCAGGAGAGTGCTGGGTGGAGGAAGCAGAGAGGGAGGGAGTGAGAACAAGGAAGAGAAACAAAGGACCCTTGGAGGGGAGGGTGTGACTGACTATAAGGTGGGGAATGCTTAACATATTCTATTTATAGATTCTAGAGACTTCTAAGAAGAGATGCCGGGAGCTGGTTTGGCTGTGTTAGAAGATGACTAATTACAGTCATTGATGGGAATAGCTGCTTAGCATTCTAGCTAATCACTGTGCAGGCTGTAAGGATTATCTGCATCGTGAATATCTGTCAGAGCATTTTTTGTGGTAAATTTTATTCTACTGTGACACCTGCTTGTGGAGAAGATTCTCTCTGTTCTTAGGCAGCATTGCTGCTTGCTCAGGACTAAAACAAAACAACCTGAAAGGAATGCTTTCTAAGAACAAAGAGGGAGAATGCCTATAAATATATCACATTATTGCTTTTTGTTATTTTGGGTGCAGGCTGGCTGGTAGGAGAAGGTCGACAAAGTATTAGATTTTTTTTTTTGCAGTTTCTTCTACTCCCATTCCCCATCCTCACTTGCATCACACACACACATACACATATGCACACACACACACACACACACACACTCACACACCCCAGTCTGAACATGGGATCTATGACAGTTTCAGAAAAGCTATCCATTGTGGTGCTTTGCAGATGAACAGAAGTCGTTTCTCCCATTTTCCAAGAAAGAATACAAAACCCTACGTGCCTGTGACTCCTGATGCCCGGGTCACTCAGGAAATCTGCGTCATATCAAGCAATATGGAGTTGGATCAGAAGAAAAGAAGGTCAGGTTAAATCCACGCAGAAATATCTGACGTTCTGCTTAGAAAGGCATGCAGTTCCCTGCGTGAGATTCAGTTTTGTAAAATAACTTTCCAAAATGCATTTTGTATGTGTGCATGTAAGTAAACCTGTCAGCCTTGGAGCAGTTTGGAAAGAAGCAGGTCGACATGGCCCCCACTGTCAACCTCCACCATCTCTGTGCAGAGGCGATAACTCCACCAAGGCTGGAATGCAGACGGGGAATTGCATACATAGAAAAAAGGAAAACAGATTGAAATTGCTTAGTTTCTATATAAATTCATCAACTTCTATCCAGTCAATGCTTGGCTTCAGCGCTGGGGGATCAACCTTTCCAGGCCTGTTGTTCAGATGAAGACATTACCGAACACAAAAGGCACGTCAAGTCCTGTAGCACGGCAGCACGGCTGAGATAAAAACCAGACTCTGGAGTCAGAGTGGGAACATGCTACACAGCTTAAAAATGTTACTTACTTACTGTTAAAAAAAAAATAAGGGATCAGAATCAGAAAATTAAATTTAAGAGCAAGACTTAAAAAAAATCAAGCATTTTCTCTTTAAAAAAAAATACTACTTCCATGTAAAATTGTGATTCGGCCCTTAGTCCCCTCGACAACTGGGTTATTGAGTAAGAACAAAATGATGAAAACTTAGAAGCCATTCAGTGTGATTCTCAGCTGCTATGTGAATTCTCTTTGTGCCCCAGTATCTTGTCATCCTGCTTCTGCCTTAAAACTCTAAGTGACAGCGAACCCATTGCCTGTCGGGGCACCCGTCTGTCTCAGAGCGTCCTGAAGAGACACAGAGCACTCTGCTACGACCTCACCCTGTCGTCCTGGCATTGTCTTTGGAGACACACAAGTCCAGTCTCTTGCTTGTGCAAGCTCTTCCTTTACCATCAGGAATCCTCAGTCATGTGCTTTGGGGACCGGCTTTTATGTCTCTGAATATGTCTGAGTCACAGCGTTAGGCTCCCTCTTTCAATGTGCAAATGTGTCTCTTCAGTGGGACGGTACTGGAAGCAGAACCCCAGCCAAAATCTGAGGTTTGGCTAGGTTCAGTAGGTATCTGTCATCTTTTTGACCACTTAGAAACTTTTTGAACCCCTTCTCTTAGGAACCTGCTTATCCTCGAGGAAGAGGCCAGAACCTGCTCTCCAAGCCTCTCTTACAGCCAAGGTTTAGGCAGTGATCCAGGCTCCCCTGATCACATCCAACTGTGATTTGAAAGCTCTGGGCAGAGAGAAGGCCTGTGCTGAGGCCATTCTGATAAGGGCGGGTGTGATGACATCCAGCATTTTACAGACAGGGGTGCTGAGGTCCTTCGAATAGAGGCCTGACCCCAGAATCTGAGGGAAAATTCTGTGGAAGGCAGAATAACAGCCTTCCAAAGACGGCCATGTTCAAATCTTCAGAACCTGAATATGAATATGAGTATGTGATCTCACAGGGCAGATGGAATTGCACTCAGAAGCCTGAGGCGGGAGATTCTCCTGGATTGTGGGGGTGGGCCTACATAATCCATAGTGCTCCTGTCAGAGGGAAGCAGGAGGATCAGTGTCAGAGAAGGTGATGGGATGATAGAAGCTGAGGGAGAGAAGACGTGGTGACAAAAGCAAAGATGTTTGGGATTTCCCTGGTGGTTCAGTGGTTAAGACTCCACGCTTCCAATGCAGGGGGTACAGGTTCGATCCCTGGTCTGGGAAATAAGATCCCATATGCTACAGGGCACGGCCAAAAAAAAGAAAAGGCAAAGGGTTTTGACGATGTCACTCCGCTGACTTTGGATGTTGGAAGAAGACATGGGTCAAGGAGTGAGGTGGCCCCTAGAAACTGGAAAAGGCAGAACAACTCTCTGTAGAACCTTCAGAAAGTAATGCAGCCCTGCTGACACCTTGAGTTCAGCCCCGTAAGATCCATTTTGGACTTCTGACTTTCAGAACTATAAGAGAATAAATGTGTGTTGTCTTAGACTATAAATGTGTGGTAATTATTACAGCAGCCAGAGGAAATGAGTACTAGGTGTCTAAGTTCTTGGGCTTCCCTGATGGCTCAGCAGGTAAAGAATCTGCCTGAAATGCAGGAGATACAGAAGACATGGGTTTGATCCCTGGGTAGGGAAGAGCCCCTGGAGGAGGCAGTTGTGACCCACTCCAGTATTCTTGCCTGAAAAATCCTATGGACAGAGGAGTCTGGAGGGCTACAGTTCAAAAGGTCCTAAGAGTCAGAAACAACTGAGCAACTAAGCACACACTAAAGGAGTGGCATATGGAAGCTCTTAAGCCTAGTGATGGCAGTGGCAGGGTCTCCACTAGAATAGTTTGACACAATTCAAGATCTTCTCTGAGCTTCAACACTTGCAAATCTGATTCTCTGGCCCTCCCCAAAGACTATGTAGATATTCTTACATCATTTAGTAAGTTAATTTTCTTCTTACACCAGATGTTATGCATAGGTCCCATGACTTTCAACAAAGAATCTGGTAATCCTGGCCAGCCATCACTCTACATGTATCTTTTCTATTGTATTTCTGAATTCTCTCTCAACTCTATCTTTGCTGCTCTGTCACTCCTACCTTAGTTCAGGTCTTCACTATTCTTTACCCAAACTATTTTCATGCCCTCTTAATTGGTTTCTCTGCTGCATTTTTATATTTTTGAAACAATTTAACAGTGCTTCATTGCCCTATTGCAAACACATTGATGGCATCCCATTGCCCACAGTTTTTACAGGGCATGGGGAGGCCTTCATCACCTTTCCTGAACCTGCTCATGCAATCAGTTCAGTTCAGTTCAGTCGCTCAGTCGTGTCCGACTCTTTGCAACCCCATGAACCGCAGCACGCCAGGCCTCCCTGTCCATCAAAATCCCGGAGTTTACCCAAACTCATGTGCTTTGAGTCAGTGATGCCATCCAACGATCTCATCTTCTGTCGTCCCCTTCTCCTGCCTTCAATCTATCCCAGCATCAGGGTCTTTTCAAATGAGTCAGCTCTTCGCATCAGGTGGCCAAGGTATTGGAGTTTCAGCTTCATCACCAGTCGTTCCAATGAACACTCAGGACTGATCTCCCTTAGGATGGATAGGTTGGATCTCCTTGCAGTCCAAGGGACTCTCAGGAGTCTTCAACACCACAATTCAAAAGTATGGATTCTTCGGCACTCAGCTTTCTTTATAGTCCAGCTCTCACATCCATACATGACTACTGGAAAAACAATAGCCTTGACTAGACGGACCTTTGTTGGCAAAGTAATGTCTCTGCTTTTTAATATGCTGTGTAGGTTGGTCATAACTTTCCTTCCAAGGAGTAAATGTCTTTTAATTTCATGGCTGCAGTCACCATCTGCAGTGATTTTGGAGCCACCAGAAATAAAGTCTGTCATTGTTTCCACTGTTTACCCATCTATTTGCCATGAAGGGATGGGACTAAGATGCCATGATCTTAGTTTTCCGAATGTTGAGTTTTAAGCCAACTTTTGGAGAAGGAAATGGCAACCCACTTCAGTATTCTTGCCTAGAGAATCCTGTGGACAGAAGAGCCTGGTGGGCTTCTGTCCATAGGGTCACACAGAGTTGGACACGACTGAAGCGACTTAGCATACATGCATGCATTGGAGAAGGAAATGGCAACCCACTCCAGTATTCTTGCCTGAAGAATCCCAGGGACAGAGGAGCCTGGTGGGCTGTCGTCTATGGGGTCACACAGAGTCAGACACAACTGAAGCAACTTAGCAGCAGCAGCAGCAAGCCAATTTTTTCACTCTCCTCATTCACTTTCATCAGGAGGCTCTTTAGTTCTTCACTTTCTGCCATAAGGGTGATGTCATCTGCATATCTGAGGTTATTGATATTTCTCCCAGCAATCTTGATTTCAGCTTGTGTTTCTTCCAGCCCAGCGTTTCTCATGATGTACTCTGCATAGAAGTTAAATAAGCAGGGTGACAATATACAGCCTTGATGTACTCCTTTTCCTATTTGGAACCCAGTCTGTTGTTCCATGTCCAGTTCTAACTGTTGCTTCCTGACCTGCATACAGGTTTCTCAAGAGGCAGGTCAGGTGGTCTGGTATTCTCATCTCTTTCAGAATTTTCCACAGTTTATTGTGATCCACACAGTCAAAGGCTTTGGCATAGTCAATAAAGCAGAAATAGATGTTTTTCTGGAACTCTCTTGCTTTTTTGATGATCCAGCGGATGTTGGCAATTTGATTTCTGGTTCCTCTGCCTTTTCTAAAACCAACTTGAACATCTGGAAGTTCACGGTTCACATATTGCTGAAGCCTGGCTTGGAGAATTTTGAGCATTACTTTACTAGTGTGTGAGATGAATTCAATTGTGCGGTAATTTGAACATTCATTGGCATTGTCTTTCTTTGGGATTAGAATGAAACCTGACCTTTTCCAGTCCTGTGACCACTGCTGAGTTTTCCAAATTTGCTGGCATATTGAGTGCAGCACTTTCACAGCATCATTTTTCAGGATTTGAAATAGCTCAACTGAAATTCCATCACCTCTACTAGCTTTGTTCATAGTGATGCTTTCTAAGGCCCACTTGACTTCACATTCCAGGATGTCTGGCTCTAGGTGAGTGATCACATCATCGTGATTATCTGGGTCATGAAGATCTTTTTTGTATAGTTCTTCTATGTATTCTTGCCACCTCTTCTTAATATTTTCTGCTTCTGTTAAGTCCATACCATTTCTGTCCTTTCAGGAAATGTTCCCTTGGTATCTCTAATTTTCTTGAGATCTCTAGTCTTCCTCATTTTATTGTGTTCCTCTATTTCTTTGCAGTGATCACTGAGGAAGACTTCTTATCTCTCCTTGCTATTCTTTGGAACTCTGCGTTCAAATGGATATATCTTTCCTTTTCTCCTTTGCTTTTCACTTCTCTTCTTTTCACAGCTATTTGTAAGGCCTCCTCAGACAGACATTTTGCTTTTTTGCATTTCTTTTCCTTGCGGATGGTCTTGATCCCTGTCTCCTGTATAATGTCACGAACCTCCGTCCATAGTTCATCAGGCACTCTGTCTATCAGATCTAGTCCCTTAAATCTATTTGTTACCTCCGCTGTATAATCATAAGGGATTTGATTTAAGTCATACCTGAATGGTCTAGTGATTTTCCCTACTTTCTTTAATTTAAGTCTGAATTTGGCAATAAGGAGTTCATGATCTGAGCCACAGTCAGTTCCCAGTCTTGTTTTTGCTGACTGTATAGAGCTTCTCCATCTTTGGCTGCAAAGAATATAATCAATCTGATTTTGGTGTTGGCCGTCTGGTGATGTCCATGTGTACAGTCTTCGCTTGTGATTGCTCACACAATCACTGAGACCAAAAGCTTTTGTGTAGTGACACTGAATGGACTCTAGGGTCTTGGGTCAGTCCCTTCACCATACAGAGTCTTACCTCTAAAGCAGCAACCATAACACTTTCCTCATTTATAAAAGAGTGATTAAAAAATTCCAACCAAATAGCATTGTCATGAAATTTAGATGAGATAATGAATAAACATGCACTTGGCCCAGTGCTTGCAATATAGTGGGCATTTGATTATGAATATGTGTGCATGAATGTTTTGTGAATTGCCACTCCACACCTTGTACCACCAGATACTCTTCATATCATCCCTGCATTTTCATGATGATATATATATACACACACACAAACACACATACATATATATGTACTTACCTCAAAGTCCTTCCCTCCTTCTCTTTTCCCTGATCAACTATTGCAGAATCAAGCTCACATGTCACCTCCTTGTGGAAGTTTCTCTGACTCCTTCAAGCAAGGTGGTCAGTCTCTCCTCCTGGTGTGTCTCTGTGGGCAAATATCTGACCTTGTTGCAATGACTTGCTTGCAAAGACATCTCCTCCACTGATAGTCTTCTTACTTTGAGATCAACAAAGTCCAGCATGGTGCCCAGCATATAGAAGCACTTCAATAAATGTCACCCAAATGGAACTAATGGTATAAAGGAGAAGAATGGAACAGACAGTTACCTTTTCTGGGAAACAAAGTTTAGCTGAAAGTGTGAAAGTCCAAACCTGAAACTTTACACGATGATGTGGCAAAACTACATAGGTGTTCTAGCTGGGCTTTAAGGAAACTATCTGATGAAAGCTCAAAATTACATAATGAGTAAGTAAGAGTAGTTATTTTACAAAGGATTTTTAGGCACACAAAAGAATTGTCTTACAAAACACTAGTTTTATTTAAATAGAAAGTTCCAGGACTTGCATGGTAGTCCAGTGGCTAAGACTTTGTGCTCCCAGTTTAGGGGCCCAGGTTCAATCCCTGGTCAGGGAACTAGATCCCACATGCTACAACAAAGGCCAGTCACAGCCAAATAAATAAATAAAAATGAATGAATGAATAAATAAATAGTTGTCCAGTTTCTCTCAGCAGTTATTTACTGAATAATTCCAAGTATGGGCAAGGCACAACCTTAGTGATAGTGGTCACTGCCAAGTGGAGTTCTAGCTGAAACTAAGACAAAGTTTCTCAGAGATGAGTGCCAGTGGGAAACAGAATATTGGCTCTGCATGCAACTATTGACATTTTTGTGTAGAGTGAAGTGCATCTGAGTGATAGTTGATTCTTTTTTCACAAAAGTCAGCAAGAAGTTTCAATCATCTAATATGTCTGTATTTTCAATGTCAAATCACAAACAGTAGCTAAGATCTTTGAGAAAAGGCTTACTTTGTAAGTTACCTGAGCTTTCATACAAAATATGCAAAAGCCAGGATAACCTATTACTCCCTCAGAACCCTATGAATTTACTATACAAATGTAATTTACGAGTCAGTGGGTCTGGAAACCATGAGAGGCTATGTCTTTCTCCATAGACACACTTTCATGGGTGAAAACTGCAAATAGAACCATTGACCAGTTCCTAGCCTCATTCTGCTGACATTAGCATCAGAGCCACACTCCTAAGTTCAAGACAACGTGAAACTTGGCTGGGGTCACTCAGGCCAGGGAACCTTTTTAAAAACAAAGATCCCAAAAGGGTATGACCTTGGTTGCGTCTAAAGTAAAGACTTCGCTGTTTTGGATTATAAACTGGTTTGGATGAAAACCAGCTGATGTGTGGACAATCTGATGGGTTCAATAGGTTTTTCAATCCTTGTAATTACCTCTTTGCTAAAGTAAATGTTAGCATAACCATTGGCATTTGATAAGTCTCTCTGTGCTACCCAAGAAAGAAGATCAACTTTTATCATTTTTTGAGTAGTTGATATACATTTTTTATCAAAGAACACTATTCTATTTGTTGATATGATATACAGAAATATATTCCTATAAATGTGCAGTGAAGTTCAAATAATTGTACACGTATGAAGTTTTTCTGGTTTTCAATATGTACTTGGCTTTTAAAACATGGCACTCCTTAGAAAACAAATGGTGACTTCCCTTAACAAGTCTGAAGTTCAGGCAGTGGTAGTGGAGAGGGTGGGATAAGAAGGACCTTCTGGGGAAACAAACCAAATTAAAGATGAAGTGGCTCTGTAGGGACCATGGCTTCTCGGGGTGTATTTTTGCTAAGACCGATTACATGTTGCCCTACTCCAGAGTCACGTATAGTACCATGTCTCCGATTAAACAGAACAGTTTTTCTCAGAAGATAAGAAACATGCCATTTCTCAATAAGGTGATGACCTTTCAAAACTGTCCATAAATACAACCATACCTAAAGAATCTCAGTCATTTACAGCCCTTCATTTCTTCTGTCCTCTGAAAAATCCCCGGGGAAAAGAGGCAAGTGACAAGCAGCTCATACACAAAGACATGGGTGTACCAGGGACTCCTGCCAACTCTACAGGATCTAAAATAGTCCTTTGACAACTCACCAAGGAACAGGTTCCAGGCCCCGAGGCAAGTGTGCACATCAGAGGAACGGGTTCCCTCCCTCCAACTTGGGCCTCAGCTAACCCTGTGGTCTGCCGGAGCAGGCAGCATGGCTTTGAGGGCAGCCAACGAATGCTTGACAGAAGCCAGCTGGAGGAGCTGCCTGGCCCAAGCCTATACCCACACACTGCTACTGAAAATGTCTTAAAGGTTTTATAACGTCTTATTTACTTTCCTTCAGGAGAGGAACTGTTGGTGCCCTCCTCCCTTTCAGAATAGGCAGTCTCTTCCTCCCTTCAGGGGGTCTTCAAAGACCAGTTACTAATAACAGTAATCCCCACTCCAGGTATTATCAACATGTGTGCGAGTTGGTCATGAGACTGGCATATTTTACACTCAGAAAACATGAGCACTTGCTATGTGTGGGGCCCTTGCTATGACTGGGGGGGTAGTTCATAGAGGAGTAATGATGGTCATTAAAAAAAGAACAGCTCAAGGAGGAGTAATAAAAATAAGGTCAGCCCCAATGAACTGTATTTCTATTAGCTGTCAGGCCTCATGGTATGTACTTTACCTGTTTGATACGATCCTCAAAACAATCCTATAGGGTATTTTGATCCCTATTACAGATGGCAAAACTGAGACTCAGAGAAATTAAAAGCCTTGTGAAGCTCAGAATATTAAGGGTTGTGAAGGGAATTGTTTCAGTGGTGAATGAGGAGTCCCTGCAGGTTGCTGAGCAGTGAAATGACCTGACCAGAGACTAAAGAAGAAAATGGAATGGTGACAGAATAAATCAAGAAGTAAGAAAGCCTGTCAGGAGATCAGTTAGCATTCGGTGGAAAATGTGTGAAGGTTGACATGCAAATGTAAACAATGTACATATACAGTTTCAAAAATATTTATTTATTTGGCTGCTCCGGGTCTTAGTTGCAGCATGTGGGATCTAGTTCCCTGACCAGGGATTGAACCCTAGTCCTCTGCATTGGGAACAAAGAGTCTCGGCCACTAGAATACCAGGGAAGTCCCCATATATGTTGTTTAAAACAATCATCTGTAATTAAAACCTATGAAGAAAAGTCAGAGAATTATCCATGCAACAATTTAGGCCAGTAGTTGCTTCTTGGAAAGGTGGACAGAATGAGGGGGAGAATATAATTAGGGATGAAATCTTAGTGGGCTTAAACATTATTTAGCAAGGAGAGATAAGAAAGCCTTCCTCAGCGATCAATGCAAAGAAATAGAGGAAAACAACAGAATGGGAAAGACTAGAGATCTCTTCAAGAAAATTAGAGATACCAAGGGAACATTTCATGCAAAGATAGGCTCGATAAAGGACAGAAATGGTATGGACCTAACAGAAGCAGAAGATATTAAGAAGAGGTGGCAAGAATATACAGAAGAACTGTACAAAAAAGATCTTCACAACCCAGATAATCATGATGGTGTGATCACTCACCTAGAGCCAGACATCCTGGAATGTGAAGTCTAGTAGGCCTTAGAAAGCATCACTATGAACAAAGCTAGTAGAGGTGATGGAATTCCAGTTGAGCTATTTCAAATCCTGAAAAATGATGCTGTGAAAGTTCTGCACTCGATATGCCAGTAAATTTGGAAAACTCAGCAGTGGTCACAGGACTGGAAAAGGTCAGTTTTCATTCCAATCCCCAAGAAAGACAATGCCAACGAATGCTCAAACTACCACACAATTGCACTCATCTCACACACTAGTAAAGTAATGCTCAAAATTCTCCAAGCCAGGCTTCAGCAATATGTGAACCGTGAACTTCCAGATGTTCAAGTTGGTTTTAGAAAAGGCAGAGGAACCAGAGATCAAATTGCCAACATCCACTGGATCATCAAAAAAGCAAGAGAGTTCCAGAAAAACATCTATTTCTGCTTTATTGACGATGCCAAAGCCTTTGACTGTGTGGATCACAATGACCTGTGGAAAATTCTGAAAGAGATGAGAATACCAGACCACCTGACCTGCCTCTTGAGAAACCTGTATGCAGGTCAGGAAGCAACAGTTAGAACTGGACATGGAACAACAGACTGGTTCCAAGTAGGAAAAGGAGTACGTCAAGGCTGTATATTGTCACCCTGCTTATTTAATTTCTATGCAGAGTACATCATGAGAAATGCTGGGCTGGAAGAAACACAAGCTGGAATCAAGATTGCCAGGAGAAATATAAATAACCTCAGATATGCAGATGACACCACCCTTATGGCAGAAAGTGAAGAAGAACTAAAGAGCCTCTTGATGAAAGTGAAAGAAGAGAGTGAAAAAGTTGGCTTAAAGCTCAACATTCAGAAAACTAAGATCATGGCATCTGATCCCATTACTTCATGGGAAATAGATGGGGAAACAGTGTCAGTCTTTATTTTTGGGGGCTCTAAAATCACTGCTGATGGTGACTGCAGCCATGAAATTAAAAGACGCTTACTCTTTGGAAGGAAGGTTATGACCAACCTAGATAGCATATTAAAAAGCAGAGACATTACTTTGCCAACAAAGTTCCATCTATTCAAGGCTATGGTTTTTCCAGTAGTCATGTATGGATGTGAGAGTTGGATGGTGAAGAAAGCTGAGCGCTGAAGAATTGATGCTTTTGAACCGTGGTGTTGGAGAAGACTCTTGAGAGTCCCTTGGACTGAAAGGAGATCCAACCAGTCCGTCCTAAAGGAGATCAGTCCTGGATGTTCATTGGAAGGACTGATGTTGAAGCTGAAACTCCAATACTTTGGCCACCTCATGCGAAGAGCTGACTCATTGGAAAAGACCCTGATGCTGGGAAGAATTGGAGGCAGGAGGAGAAGGGGACAACAGAGGATGAGATGGCTGGATGGCATCACTGACTCGATGGACATGGGTTTGGGTGGACTCTGGGAGTTGGTGATGGACAGGGAGGCCTGGCGTGCTGCGGTTCATGGGGTCACAAAGAGTCAGACACGACTGAGCAACTGAACTGAACTGATTAAAAAAAATATTTATTTGGCTGTGCTGTGTCTTAGTTCTGGTATGCAGCTCTTAGCTGTGTGTGTGTGTGTTCAACCATTTCTGTCATGTCCGACTCTTTAAGACCCCCATGGACTGTAGCCCACCAGCCTCCTCTATCCATGGTATTCTCCAGATACTAGAGTGGGTTGCCATGCCCTCCTCCAGCGGAATCTTCCTGACCCAGGGATTGAACCCACACCTCCTGAGTTGCAAGCAGATTCTTAACTCACTGAGCCACCTGGGTAGCCCAGGCTCTTAGTTGCCTCATGTGGGATCTCCTGGGCTTCCTGCATTGGTTGCTTGGACTCTTAGCCACTGTAACACCAGGGTAGTCCCAATTTTTATTTTATTTTTCAACTTTATTGAGGTATGATTGGCCAATAAAATTGTCATATATTTAAAACCTATAGTCAGATGATTTGATATATGTATACATGGTGACAGGATTCCCACCATCAAGCTAATTAAGTTAATTAACACATTCATCACCTTATACATTTCCTTTTGTTTTTTTGGTGAAAACACACATTCTAGTCAGCAAATTTTAATGATCCAATAGTATCCTTTGAACAGCAGCCTCAAAAGCTGGGGCACCAAGCATAAATACAAGCTCCTTTTAGAGAGATATTGGCACCTGGTTTCCTAGTTGGGATGAGGTAGAAGGAGAAGGTGGTGGAAGGACCCACTGGCTCCCTGGCTTTCATGGAGGACTGCAAATTAAAAGCTGGACCCTCGGGTAGGGGGTTGTAAACAGTCAATCTCCTTCCAAGGTAAGCCTGGGAGATGGACATTTTTCCCATCGTAGAGAATCATTCCATTGTTCTCTATAATCTGATGGGTCTCCTGGATATAAGCACCATTGGCTTTCAGAGTTTGGCATGCTGGAATCCCATCTCAGGTGGGAGCCTTAAAAGCTGTGGCACTTAGGAGGACATTGTGGCCTTGGGTTAATCAGAAGAGCCAGCACAAGCTTCCCTGCCGCCTTTCTGAGATAGAGGCAGTGTGGACACAGAGCTGGGGTTGAGGACATACTCATATACATGCCTCTCTCTGACCCTATAGAAGCTTTCCACTGTAGATTTCCACTGTTGTTACCTGGAAGATCTCTAATCGTGTTTTTTTTAACTTTGAGTTAAGTTACTCTGCATCTCCAGTAAGTATCTATTGAAATAGAATTAGTAATACAAGAAAGGGCTTCCCAGATGTCTCTAACAGTGAAAAACCTGCCTGCCAATGAAGGAGACTTTAGAGACATGGGCTCAGGCTCTGGGTCAGGAAGATCCCCTGGAGGAGGGCATGACAACTCACTTCAGTATTCCTGCCTGGAGAATTCCATGGACAGAGGAGCCTTGTGGGCTACAGTCCATGAGGTTGCAAAGAGTCAGACACGACAGAAATGGCTGAAAGCTACTCAATTAGACCAGGATGGACTGGAAATGTTGGAAGAGGCTTTAGGGAATGGAGCCCTTATAGAAAGTTTGTGTTTGAAGAGACAGAGAGGAAGGGAAAAGGCCTTCTAGGGATGAGCTGAGTGGAGGTGGCCATGGGGACCAATGAATAGAGAGGCCCAGGTCTGCTGAGGAGGGGGTGACCATCTGGCTGATGCTTTGAGGAGAGAAGTTTGGACAGGTGAACTGGAACCTGGAGGACCTTGACTTCTGTACTGTGGATGGAGACGTCACTCAGAAGGCAATGGGAAACAGAGGTCTCTGAACAGAGCCAGAGCATGTTGAAAGTGGTATGGTAGGGGAAAAAACAAGTCCTGAGCCCTGTGGCAGCACGAGGAATGGATAACAGGCAGGAAGAAATTGGAGACAGGAAGATCGATGAAGAGGCTGTTGCAATAATCCAGGTGTGATGTGATGAGGACCCAAAGAGTGGCAGGGGCCCAAGGAAACAAAGGACGTGAGAGACTTTAGGAAGGACTATTCTATAGGATTAGGCTTCAGTAGGATAGGATTCCACTGGATTAGGAGGGTTCTAGGAGATGGATGAGATTCAAAACAAAGTTGACTTGTTGGAAGTACTTCCAAAATGTCACTTTATTACTTATTCACAGATATTTATGACTTCTCCAGTGTCATTATCTAACTCATTTACAATCTGGAGACTCACACCCACTTTATCCATCATGCAGATTCACTCCTACTCCACATGTCTTCCCAGACAGATTGGCCTGAACCTTTAAGAAAGATTTTATATCATAAAAATGTATAGTAATTTTTTAAAATAAGGCTTATAGAATTCCAGTACTCCAAGATACAGGCTGAGTGCTGAAGAGTTGATGCTTTCGAACTGTGGTGCTGGAGAAGACTCTTGAGAGTTCCGTGGACAGCAAGATCAAACTAGTCAATTCTAAAGGAAATTAACCCTGAATATTCATTGGAAGGACTGATGCTGAAGCTCCAATACTTTGGCCACCTGATGAGAAGAGCCAACTCATTGGAAAAGACCCTGATGCTGGGAAAGATTGAGGACAAGAGGAGAAGGGGATGACAGAGGGTGAGATGGTTGGATGGCATCACTGACTCAATGGACATGGGTTTGAGTAAACTCTGGAAGATAGTGAAGGACAGGAAAGCCTGGCATGCTGCCATTTATGGGGTCACAAAGAGTCGGACATGACTTAGCAACTGAACAACAAAAAAATATATAGGCTTTGTCAAGAATTATTAGAGATGCTTTGATCTGGGAATAAACATCAACTTGGTTTTTCCAATTGGATGACAGAGTACACCACTCTGCAGGTCACTCCAGTGCATCCAAGTTGTCCTTGCATTACAGAGGAGGTCAGATATGCCAGAAAAGAAGGCCATCCTCTCACCAAAGAAATGATTATTCTGGATATACTTGAGTGGTAAATGAAGCCCTTCCTAGAATTTTCCTTTGAGCTTCAATCAAGGCATTTAGATTTCAGGTGTGAATTAAATAGATAACATTGTGTATAAATGTAAGGATGTATTAAGAAATAAACAATATAAATTATAATGAAAGAGATCCATTGTTTGATCCAATCTGTGCATAGGGACAGAAGTCCTGTTGCCTTGATGAAAGATATTCTTTTGTGCCATATGTAAGCAATAATGCTATGATCACATGGTCACTGCTATTTTCCCCCAGAGAATAATTTCCTCACTAGGAATTATGACTATACCCTCAGAAGCAGAATTTCTATTTTAAGAACATAAAGCAGCTGAAGATCAATGAGCAGCAGTTACTACTCAACCTGGTGAGTTTCCCACAAGCCTCCACACTTATCCCACAACACCGTGAACCCCTCTGGCAGACCCCGTCAATTCACAGACCTAGTTCTCAACCACCTGCCTCGACCCATGGTTTTCTCGTTCCCTGGCTTTTGAGCATTCTGGTCATGAATTTCCTCCTCCCATTTCTGTCCTTCCTCCCATAGGACTCAATGCACGACGTTTATTCCCTTCCAGCTTTGACCTCGGTGCTGCTGGTTGACATTCTGATGCCCCATTCTGGCCATGCTTTCTATTTTTACAAGATTTTTAATTTATCCAAAATTAAAATAATAATACGTTGCCCTTCTCTTGATTTATAATTTTATTTATATATTTATTTTTTGGCTGTGCTGGGTCTTCGTTGCTGAGTGGACTTTTCTCTAGTCGTGGGGAGTGGGGGCTACTTTCTAGTTGTGGTTTGTGGGTTTCTCATTGCAGTGACTTCTCTTGTTGCAGAGCTTGTGCTCAGTAGCTGTGGCTCCCTGGCTCTAGAGCATAGGGTTAATAGTTGTGGTGCATGGTCTTAGTTGCTCCATGTGGGATCTTCCAGGATCAGGGATAGAACCCGTGTCTGTTGCATTGGCAGATGGATTCTTTATCACTGAGCCACCAGGGAAGTCCCCCTCCTCTTGATTTAAATGTATGCTTCTGGTGAGGTCCTAATATTGGGGTGATTTGTTTGTTTATTTAACAAACGTGTAGCCAGCGATTACTGAGTATCAGGCACTGGATTTAACACTGAGACATCAAAGTGAAAGTAATGTCCTCCTCCTCAAAGAGCTCTGAGGCTGCAAGAGACTGAAGATTGTAGCACACACGCACACACTAGCTACAAGAATCCCTTTCGATTTGAACAAGAATTTGCTGCTCTCAGTCCAATCCCCAAATAAAATACCTAAAGCCTATCAGAAGGATTTGCTAAGAGTAAAATCAGTTGCTGTGTTGTGGGAGTCAGGGATGGTTTATATTCTTGCTTAAAATGTCCTTTAATGATAAAACAATTATATATAATTAAATACAAAAATAAATTTTGTATAATATACACTGTGACCAGCAACCCCACTATCAACCTGCTGTATCTGGTGGAGATGCCAGACTGATGAGGTCAGACCTCCAAGCAGGAGCTGGGAACATCATCTGTCACGCCCTGCCTGTGGGGTGGACACTCACCTGCCTGTGGTGTGGACACCTACCTGCCTGAACTCGACTGCAAGAGCCCCCAGAACAGGCTCAAACTGGTGAGAGGCAAAGGATCTTTCTTTGGCTCTCCTTCAGCTCCCCCTGTCTTTAGCTCAGTCTCTGTCTTTGCATATTTGCTGCTTGTCTGCCCTTGAAAAGTACAGCAGTGAGTTAAGCATCAGGGCGAATGCAAAAGAAATGAAATCCCTGCCTTCCAGCGTTGCCCCGAAGTGAGAGTCCTGGCACAGCCATGGCTGTGAGAGGGTGGGAGAGGCAGAAAGAGCAGACAGAGGCCAGGACTAGCAGAACGTCTACCGGTATAGAGCACGGGCTTGGATGTCACTGCTTCAGTGAACTGGGGACGGGCTGGGCCAAGAACCTCATCTCCCACTCAGCATAGGGCCTTGGGAGGCTTCTGGAGGGGTTAATCGAGGCGCCTGTTATGTAACCAGGACCACTGCCTCTCTGGGAGTTCACAGCAGGACAACCATGTACTGTCAGGGTTTGTTTGCTCTGTGGCAACTTCCAAATTAGGAAGCTCAACTAGCCTGGAAAGCTAGGAATGCAGGAGGAGAAAAAGGCATGTTCCAAGGAGGGGGCTGAAATAAACCTGCCCCACAGCCTGAAAAGGAAGAGACACAGGTCCTCTCTGCCCAAAGCTCTGATCACCCCCTTCTCCAGGGCTGGGAGGACTTGTATTTCCTAAAACTCTTTTGGTTTAACTTTTGATAGTGAGTCCATTTATCTTTATTGAAAACATCAGGAAAGAACATTTGTAGCTCTGTTCATAGTCTGTGATAGAAGGTGATTCGCTTTTAGGTCATCATTGCCAATAAGCCAATAACAATGGGTGTGATTTTTCTTTGGTGTTAGGGACTCAGGCTCAGGCAATGTCGATCAATGATTATCATTTATGGTAGAATTTAAAATGGAATTTTGATTCATGAATCCATTTTTAACTATTTGTTTTTAATGCATTCACCCACATATTTTTTACATGTCTCCAAGACAGACAGGTGCTTGGTTGAAGTTTTATGGTGACTAGTAGGTTAGGAGGGGTGAGGAGCAGAAAGGTAGGACCCATACTATCTGTTCTGAAGCCAGGTTGGAAAAGGTACAGGTTGTTGGATCACAGGCCCCCAGACAAATGTCTCTTCTGCCATCTTCCTGTGTTGCTTTGTTTCCTGGGTACGTCCCCTGCTTTGGCCCCCAACCTCTGTGAGGGTGTTTGTGTGGGGCACAGAGCCTGTTCTCTGTATCCTCGGGTCCCTGAGAAATGACAGATTGCTTCCCAGAGGTAAGAAGGGCAACATCTCTGAAGAATCTTGGGAAACTTCCCTGGTTTCTATCCCCACCCTGCCAGGCTGTTTCCCAGCGCACACTTTCTCCCTTGGTCAAACTGCTGCACACCCAGCCACGGGACCCTTGTGTCACGGAATGTAGCAGCTCAGATGGGCACGCAGGGCACAGAGGGCGGGGGCAGTCAGTAGCCAAGCCCACACCAAAAGGAGTCAACCATACAATATTGTACCTAACGAACAACACTGTATTGTACATTTAAACCTTTGTTAAGAGGGTAGATCTCAATTTTTTTTCTTACTGCAGCAAAATAAACATTTTAAAGAAAGAATTCAGTTGATCAAGCTGCCTTTGATTGCTTTAGTTGCAGGAAGAGAATAGATAGAGAAACTGAGGGCATGAGGGGAAGCAACCTGCCTTGAGTCCTATAGAGGGTGGTGGTAAGACTAGAATTCTGGTACCAAGAGCATCATCCCTGCCCCCAGTAATGCCTGGAGGGAGCCTTGGAGGGAGTGAAAAGCTAGCAAAGCAGATCTGGAGCATTTGTCCAAATTGTTTTCTAGGCCTTTTGTTAATTAATCAATTAAAAACTTCTTTCATCTAATAAATATTTGTGGGCCATTTAAGCATTGGCCCAACGGTAAAACATAGCAAAACAAGAAAAGGTGTAGTGCCTCGTGGAGCTTATTGGCCAGCTGAGAACAGAGATGAGCATCAGGCGATTGGTCCACATTTCAGTGAGGTGGGTCTCAGAGTTCTATTGGAGGACCACCTAGCCTCACTTGGCCCAGGGAAGGATGGCAGAGGACAGACATGGAAGCATGAGTAAGTGTTGATCAGACAATCTGCAGGTGTGGGATGAGAAGATGCTGGTGAGGGTGTTCTGAGCCTAAGGGCCAGCCAGCTTGCAGCTACCCCTTACAGATAAGAGGAAGTAGAATGGATTCTGGGAGCTGGGGAGGTTAGGGGCCTGGGGCGCAAGGTGGCAGACATGGAGAGAGACTGGAGAGAGCTAGGAGATTGGTCGGGAGGACTTCAAGGTCAGGCTGAGTCTGAGGGCCTTGGGGAACCATCATAGGTTTCAACTGAGGAGCAATGTGTCTGGATTTGGGTCTGGAAATGCTCCTTCCGGCTGCAGAATAGAGGCTGGGTTGGGGGAGGGCGGGAGTGGAGGCCTGCAGACTGGATGAGGGGCGTGTAGCATCCGGAGGAGAGCACCAGTGGGGAAAACTGGGCTCCAGGCAGCTGCTCAAGCCTCTCACCCAACTCCTCCCTGCTGGCGTCTAGCTGGCCTCTCGGGTTCTCCACAGCCAACCATCATTCCCACTGCCAGGAGTGGTCAAATCATGGTAGGATGCTCTGTGACCTCCTCTGGGCCTGGATGGGATCGGGAGCTTGGAGCAAAGGAGGGGAAGTGTAAGAACAGGGCTGAGTGGAGAGGCGAGCAGAGCAGTATCCCCAGTGCCTGTGCTCACTAAGCTCTGGCAGATGGCCTGGTGGGCTAGTGGGTGGCGAGGCTCTTGCCACTTGTTTTCCAGTTTCCGATTGGCCCTCCTGAATGTCATTCTTAGGTCGGGAAATGAGTTTGAATTTCTTCAGATGCTCGGTGCCCAGGATGGCAGAACATCTTTGCTGTGTGGGGGAGGGTTGCTCTCTGACCCTGATGGCCCAGGGGACTGTCTGGACAGCCTGCTAGCCTTGGGCACAGCACCTTGGCCAACTCATTGAACTTGCCTTCACCCTTTTCTCTCCCAGAGATGGTAGAGACTTGTCTCTTAAGTTACCCCTAGACCGTCCATGCAGAGAGGTGGTTCAAGGGCTTAGAGACTGCATGTCACCTGAGGGGGAACGGACAGGAGAAGTGAGAGGAAGGTGATCATTGAGGCCACAGTCAGCGGAAGGAAGGCTTTGCTGACCATTTGCCAGTGGCCGCACCTGACCTACCTCTCTCATCACTCTGTAGGGTTGAGACATCTGTAAACAGAATGAACGAAACATAAAGATTTTTTTGTCCAGCAGGTTTGTCTTCCTGTTTCAGACTCTGAAGGAGGAAACATTTTTGCACCCCTGGCTCCGCCCTCCACCTTCCCTGGACCCAAGGTGATGGTTTTCCCCTCCGAGGCTCCTGTCCTCAGAGAGGCTGCCCACCACCCTACTGACATGCAGCATCCTGGCTGTGTCGCAGGAGCCACACGCTGGGCACCTCAAGCTGGAGCTGCAATGACTTTCCTGGCCCTGGGCTGCACTGCTCGGATGTGAACCAAAATTTCCTCTTATAAACAGTCTATTTACCAGCATGACTTGAGCAGGAAATGCCTCCTTTGCAGAACGAAGGTTCAGGAGCAAATGATGGAAGTGGAAAAACAGCCTTGGGGTCCCAGGGACAGACTAATTCCGGGAGCCCCTGCTACCCAGTGAGTGGCATTCATGCTGTTAGTCTCTTTGGTCATGTCCGACTCTGTGACCCCATAGACTATAGCTCCTCTGTCCATGGCATTGTCCAGGCAAGAATACTGGAGTGGGTCAACATTTCCTTCTCCAGGGGATCTTCCCTGCCCAGGGATTGAACAAACCACATCTTTTATGTCTCCTGCATTGGTGGGCGGGTTCTTTACCCTTAGCGCCACCTGAGAAGCACCTAAATCTGACTCAGCCTTAGGAGCCCTGACATAGCTCCTGTCCCTGAACAGCCCTGCAGGACCAACAATAGCCATCACTCCTGCCAAGGAGAGTTGGCCCAGATCCTGGTGGGCAACACCTGTGGTTCCCACCTCCCGGGCAGGAGGCTCGGGGTGGATGAGAGCTCTGTAATCCACAACAAGCCCGTGACTCTCTTGGAGGTTTGCCTTACCCTGGGTATAAGACTTGGATGCTGACTTAGGCAGGTAAAGGCTCTGTAATCCAGTCCTAACCTGTGTGGCATGGGCTGTAATGGTCAGAAGAACGCTGAGAAGAAGGTGACATAGGCTGTAATGCTCTGGGTCTCACAGGGTCTGGAGAGTTCAGCCTCTGTGGGGTCTGTGCATGAAGAGTTTGAAGTCTGTCCCCAAATGCAGCTTTTTTTTTTCTCTTTAGAATCACCATTTTGTAGGCTCTAAGGCAGGTGGTATTCACTGCCAAGACATGACCTATCCATTTGGTCACTGCGCAGATGTTCATTGGTCACTAACTCTGTGTTCTGTCCTGGCCAGGTGATGGGGAAATACATAGATGGAGAGCAGAGTGCCTTCGCTCAAGGAGTTCCCCTTGAGGCTTGATTGAGGCTTTGAGGTTCCGGGTCACTGGTGTTTGCCAAACTTTGGTCCTAGTGTACTGGCAGTAAACCAATCTTATGACCAAGGTTAACCCAACCAAAGTGTTCCAATGACCCTTTGCACAGTGAACAAGAGCTTTCAATAGACTTAAATAATACAATAGTGACTGTTTTTTCTTTTTTCTTTTTTAATAATCTGCTGACTTCTGTAAGCGTCTTCTGACATCTTTTTCACATGGAAGGCTCTCAAAGCCACTTTTATCCCTTCTAGCCCTTCCTCCCTGCTTCCATGTCACTGGACATGGGATAATTAGGAGGACTGTACTGGAGTTCTGGCACTGCCTCTTCCAGTTTTAAACAGGTCACCCCTGTTCTGTGTCTCAGTTCCACCAACCAGAGATCAAACACAATAACAACAAAAATCCCATACAACAAAAATAAAAATAAATACTGCAACAGCAAGGTATTAAGTACGAGTAGTATCATAATGAAATGAAATAAAAATTAAATGAAATTAACTGAAAATTAAGTGAAATTAAAAGATGCCTGCTCCTCGGAAGGAAAGCTATGACAAAGCTATACAAGTGTATTAAAAAGCAGAGATGTCACTTTGCCAGCAAAGGTCCATACAGTCAAAGCTATGGTTTTTCCAGTGGTCATGTATGGATGTGAGAGCTGGACCATAAAGAAGGCTGAGCACTGAAGAATTGATGCTTTTGAACTGTGGTGTTGGAGAAGACTCTTGAGAGTTCCTTGGACTGCAAGGAGATCAAACCAGTCCATCCTAAAGGAGATCAGTCCTGATTATTCATTGGAAGGACTGATGTTGAAGCTGAAGTTCCAATGCTTTGGGCACCTGATGCGAAGAGCCACCTCACTGGAAAAGACCCTGATACTGGGAAAAATTGAGGGCAGGAGAAGAAGGGGGTGACAGAAGATGAGATGGTTGGATGGCATCACTTACTCAATAGACATGAGTCTGAGCAAACTCTGGAGACAGGGAAGGACAGGGAAGACTGTCATGCTGCAGTCCATAGAGTTACAAAGAGTCAGACACGACTTAGCAACTGAACAACAACAGTATCAGAATATGGGATATTCTCTGTAACAGAGTTGTAACACAGAGTTCCAGCCATGTCATAAATGCCTGAGGATATTAGTTTCCTGTGTTCCCCAACCCAGCAGCTGCTCAATAAATTCACACAAAACCACCTTCAATGCTTAGATGGTGACTGGCTTTCCTTTAATGGGGACCATGGCTTGGTCCCAGGGAAGCAGACTCAGAGATGGAGCTTAGCATGCCGAATGCTTATTTGGATGTTTGCTTTTGAAACAAACACCTGTTGAAGGGTAGAGAAGGAAGCAGGAGTGGTCAGAGCTGTAGGATGTACTGTAGTGAAGAGACCACACAGGATCTGGAGCTCAAATGGCTCTTCAGATTACCCCACATCCAGCCAATAGGGTCAGGTCTTCACAGCTCTGCATCCTCCTATTGTCTTATCCTTTGTGTTCTATTTTGCTTCCAACTGGAGAAACTAAAGCATAGAGCAGAGGTAAGATGCCCAAAATTAGAAGAGGGAGGGCCAAACCTCAAACCCAGACCTACTAACCTGCATCATGTGAAGGAAGTTGGGGTGAATGAATAAAAGGGATCTGTGTGGCACAGGACCACAAAGTGCCTTCATCATTTCTTTATCTACTCATTTATTCAATAAATATGTCATATGCTTAACTTTTTTATACACCCTGGTGGTTAAAACTGGACTCACCACCCCTGTGTTCCATGAGCTCACATTTCCAGTCTCTGTTACAGTCATAGACTTATTCTTCTACAAGTTTTCTTTAGAGGATCTGCAAAATCAACACATGCTTCTCATCCTTTAATAAGCTTGAGACTCTCCCAGGATCTTGTTAACAGGCAGACTCTGAGTCAGTAGGTCTGGGTAGGCCTGAGGTGCTGCATCAGGAACATGATGCTGTTGGTCCTGGACCTGTTTGAATAGCTACAGTCTGCTCTTCAGAAGCAGTTTCTACTGTGGTCTCTCTAAGTCAGTCTCACCACATTTTCTCCTCCTGGCTGAAACTTCAGTCCAGCTGCAGCATATCGGAGGCATTCCATCCACTGGACCTGTAGTGTGGTGGCTAAGAGTATTCATCTGGATGTCAAGTCAACTCAATCTTGAGTCCTGGTTTTGCTTCATGCATGGAATTTGGGGAATTTACTTACACTCACTAAACTGCAGGTTTTTCACTGGTGATGGAAATGCTAGTATTAGTACCTACCTTATGGATTATTGTAGAAATTAAATGTGCAAATGCATGGATAAGGCTTAGTACAGTTCCTCATACCTAGGAAAAACCCTGTAAATTCTAAAACAACAATAAAAAGCCAATTTTTTTGGGCTGCCTTCAAGATGTGGCCTCTAAGCTGATGGGTCTACTCATAGCTAAAGAGCAATTTAGATTGTTTGGAGGAGTTGCAGTATCATCTCCAAGGCCACAGAGTATTGTAATAGGGAAGGGTCCTTGATAATCTTGGTCCTGACTGCTGAAAAGAGCCAGAACAACTGCTGGCACTCTGAGTGGGACTTGCGGATTCTTCTGAAGGGACCTATGCCAAGAGAAATGGCATTATCTAATGAACGACCTTCTGCTGTCGGTACTTCTGAGGAAATATTGGGACCAAATAGGTTCTCTTGGGACTTCCCTGATAGCTCCATTGGTAAAGAATCCTCCTGCAATACAAGATATCCCAGTTCAATTTCTGGGTTGGGAAGATCCGCTGGAGAAGGGATAGGCTACCCACTCCAGTATTCTTGGGCTTTCCTTGTGGCTCAGCTGGTAAAGAATCCACCTGCCATGCAGGAGACCTGGGTTTTATCTCTGGGTTGGGAAGATCCCCTGGAGAAGGGAAAGGCTACCCACTCCAGTGTTCTGGCCTGGAGAATTCCAAGGACTGTATAGTCCATGGGGTTACAAAGAGTCAGACACAACTGAGTGACTTTCACTTTCAGGGCCTCTTGGGAACTCAACCAGGAGCAAGTGTGGGGGTGGGCGCTTCTTGAGCCTTTTCTGTAGTTTCCAGGAGAGTGCTAGATGTTACTGCCTCTGCTCTGACTGCAAAGAGTGGCTGTGACTTTCTGTTTGTGAAAAGGAAAATGATTGGAACTGGACCTGACCACTGAATTTGCCTCAAGATGGTAGAATTGGTTACACAGAGAGCCTCCCAATAGAATCCACTCAGCCTGCTGGGACTAGGGCGATAGGAAAAAGAAGAAGTTTTCCCAAATTAGTATACAGCTCTTTTCTAATG
Organism: Giraffa tippelskirchi; assembly: GCF_054371585.1. Classification (NCBI taxonomy): domain Eukaryota; kingdom Metazoa; phylum Chordata; class Mammalia; order Artiodactyla; family Giraffidae; genus Giraffa; species Giraffa tippelskirchi. The sequence goes on from NC_137278.1 coordinate 81,609,736, forward strand.
CTGTTGATATGACTGCCTTCTACTATGTTTAAATGCAATTTCTTTCTTTCTTTTTTTTTTTAAGAACAGTGGCTCTTCTGATGCTGCTAAATTATAGCTTGTGTGTGTGCATTTTTTCCCCATGTATGCAGGTGACAAACATGACACTAAGCTTACATTCGATGTATTTCCAAGCACATTGAGGCTGATTTCAGGGAGGATGCATGATACAGGGGAGTGGGTGATGTTAATTCATAGGTTTCTTCTGCTTCTCAGTAAGGAGGTAGATTGCCATAGTAACACATTTTGGGGGTTTTATTTCATGGAGAAAGTTGAAAATTTCCTTGTGAGGATAGCTCCACCCAATAATTATTCACAGAGTTTCAAATGCTAAAACTCACCATTTCTGTGCTTTATATTAAAGGCTTTGATAAGTTAAGAAAATTAAACTATATTTCATTCTAGCAGCAGGAAGGACGAAACTAAGAATATAATTTATTTCAGAACCTTTAAATAGGAGAAAAGAGCTTTCAAACTCATGGCTCTGAACCTCAAGAAACAAGATTTAGCAAATTTAAGGACACAGGACACACAAGAGCAGAAAAGCAGAGAGGGGCTCTGACCTCCGGGAGTGTCTTGAGGGTGAGGATATAGATAAGGAATAACTTGGCACATACGTTAATTAAATAATTTCACATCCTGATTAGGACTGTAGAGGCAACAACAGGAAATGTGCTGAAGAATAACCCAGGGCACCACCTACTTTGTCTATGGTAGTGAAGACAGACCTTCCTGAAAAAGTGACATTTAAGCTGAGACTGTAGTATGAGAAGGAACAAGGGCATGCTCTCTTTCTCTGGCAATTTAAAGTTAATGAAAATGGTAGAATAGATAACTTACTCTTCCTTGGTCAAGTGAGTTTCCCACCTACTTCTCAGTGCCAGGAAGCTAACTTTTAATGGCTTTGTGCAAGCTCTGTGTGATGGGATGACCCCATCTTTAGCAAAGGGAAGCAGTTCTGGAAGTTAAGAAATTTGGCCAGGGTTACATAGGGAGTGTAACAACATTGGTTGAGGAGCACCGAATCAGGAAAATACAAGCATTGATTGACTTTATTTTTCCAAGGATAACAGAGAACTTTTTTCTTTTTTTTTTTTTGACCAGGACTCACCTCCCACACACTACTGAAGCAGAAGGCAGGGTTAGGGGAGAGAACATAAGACAGAGTTTTAAAGGTATCTTCCCAGCTGGCACTGCATGTGCCATGACACTTCTCATGTTGCCTGCCAATGCAGGAGACATAAGAGACTCAAGTACAATCCCTGGGTCAGGAAGATCTCCTGGAGGAGGGCATGACAACCCACTCCAGTTTCTCGCCTGGAGAATCCCATGGACAGAGGAGCCTGGCAGGCTACAGTCCAAAGAGTTGCACATGACTGAAGAGACTTAGCATGCATGCAAGTTGCTTGCATTAGCTTGACTCCACAATTAGTAGCCTGATCTGGGTATTATATTTTTGGTCTCATTTTCCTGTATCTTCTCTATTCCTAGCCTTTGTGGAGGATAGAGCAAGATTGATAGAAAAGATCAAGAGGTCAGTTTTGGAGTAGATATGATTGATATGTCCACTGGACACTCTATTGGAGATGTTGACTGGGAAGTTTGACATATGAATTTAGAATTTAGGAGAAAGATGAGCTAGAGGGTTATACTCACAGTTGTCAGCATACAAATGGCATTTAAAGGCTTGAGATTGGAATGAGGTCATCCATAGACTGAATGTGGCTAGAAAAGAGATGTTCAAATACTGAACTCTGGGGTATTCCAAAGTTATTCTTTGGAGGGAAAATGAAGAATCAGCAAAGGAGGCTGAGAAATACTGATGAGAAAAAAAGAAAAACAAATAAAATGAGGAGTCTGGAACACCAAGAGATAAAAGATTTCCAGGAGAAGGGAATGATTTACCACATCAAATTCTGCTACTAGGTCAAGTAAGATGCTGACTGAGAACTGAATCAGCAATGTGGACATCATTGGTGACCTTGAAGACAGTGGTTTTGGTGAAATATTGAAGATAAGCCTTGATTGGAATGATATGGAGAAGAGAAATTGGAGGAAGAAACTTTGAGAAGTTTTCTCTAAAGAAGGCAGAGCAATGGGGCAGCAGGTGGACAGGAAGAGGATTGAGGTTTTTGTTGGTTTTTTTAAGATAGAAGAAATAACACCATATGTATGCTGATATGCATAGTCCAGGAAAAATAGAAAGTGAGGGCAGGGGAGAGAGAGGAGAATTACTGAAATGCTGTTCTTGCATAAGTGAGAGGGCATGGGAGCTAGTGTCCAAGTGGAGGGATTGGCCTTTTGGCACAAATGGTTCTTCCATGGTAACTGGAGAAAAAGTGGAGGGTAGTTGCTAATAGCGGAGAAGGCAATGCACCCCACTCCAGTACTCTTGCCTGGAAAATCCCATGGATGGAGGAGCCTGGTGGGCTGCAGTCCATGGGGTCATGAAGAGTTGGACACGACTGAGCAACTTCACTTTCACTTCTCACTTTCTTGCATTGGAGAAGGAAGTGGCAACCCACTCCAGTGTTCTTGCCTGGAGAATCCCAGGGACGGGGAAGCCTGGTGGGCTGCTGTCTATGGGGTCACACAGAGTTGGACACGACTGAAGCGACTTAGAAGCAGCAGCAGCAGTTGCTAATAGATAGGTAGATGCGGAGTGGAAGTTTATGAGAGTTCTCTCTTATGTCTGCTTTAATTTTCAATATAGAGTTACCTGGATGCCAAAAAAATAGAGAGAAACTGAAAACCCGGGAGGGCAGGCTTGTGTGTATGTGCCGCAGCCACCATGAGGAGGGCATGGTAATTGGTCAGGCACTGCCATAGGTTGGATTTTAATAACCATGAAAGGACAAAGACAAGATTCTCATATAAGGAGTTGAGATGTCTGTATGAAGTCTGGACTTCTAATGGATTCCAGTGAAAGTTTGGACTAGAAAATATTCTGCCCAGTGGCCCAAGGAGATCATCCAGTTCTGTTTAGGCTCTGAGTGAATAGAAGTGCTTAGGGAAATGGAAACCCTTGGCCTGCACTACTGGAAAATTAGTGGTTCAAATACAGGCAACACTCAGGTGCCAGAAACCCCAAATCTAGAGCCAGTGATGCCTATGGGGCACCTGCAGAAGCAAATGAGAAGCAAGTTGTCCCCTACTCCTGTTCATACCCCTCTGGAGGGTTGCTCCCACAATCAAGACTGCAGGCAAGTCTCACATGAAAACAAGATTCCCACTAAGAATGAATTCACCATCAAGGTTATAAAACACATAAGTTAAAAAAATCCAACATGAATAAGAAAATCTAGCTAATGAAAGGATTGGAGGCTCAAATACTTCAGATAATAGAACAATTGCCCAGAGACTTTAAAATAAATATTTAAATAATTAAGAGCATAAAATAAGAAATCAGAAGCATAAGAAAAGAAAGATACAATAAAAATGGAATTTATAGAGGTAAAAAACATTAATATTAAAATATCAGTGAAGAAATAAAACAAAAGATTAGAAACAGATGCATAGGGGATCAGAAAATTAGAAGATCTTTCTGAGGAGAATTAACAAAGAGAAATAAAGAAACTGAAACCATAAAATAGATGTGAAAAGCATGGAGGGAAAAAAAGTCCAACCTATGCCTAATAGGAGTTTCAGAAGGGGAAAAGGAAAGGGGATAAAAAGAAAGCAAACATTTAAAGAAAACAAACAAACCCAGTGACTAGGGATTTCCATAATTGATGGTGTAAGTCCTCAGAAATACAATAAGAAGTCCAATGCTCCAAAGAGGAGAAATAAAAAGTCAAATTCACATGTTAGATGCATCAGGGTGGAAATGCAGAACACTTATACAAAAGAAAATTCTGAAAGGAACCCAAGTTAAGAGATAATTTATCTAAAAAGAAATATTTAGACTTAGACTTCTTAATAGTTGCAATAGAAACCAGATGACAATGGAGTAATACATCAATGTGCTGAGCAAAAATTAAAGTCATACTAGAATCCTACAGCTAGCTAACTTATCACTCAGGAGTGGGGGTAAAATATGGACATTTTCAGATAAAAACTCAAAAAGTTTATTGCTAAAAGAACTACTAAATGATATGCTTCAGAAAGAAAGTGTAGAGTTTGTTTTATCATATTTTTGTGTATCTCTGTTTTGATATTTCCAAAAGTAAATTAGAATTCCTTATCTATTTATGTATCTAAATCTATCTAAAGCAGTATAGTTTCTAGCTGCTGCCTTCATTGATCTTGAAAAAATTAAGTCCTACAGTTGGGTAAATTCTGGAGATGTTTTTCTTGCTCCAAAGAAGGATTGGTCTTAATCAAAATGGCCTGAGAATAAATTAAAAAAAAAAAAAAAAAGAAGAAGGAAGAGAAAAAACAGAACCTGGGTTAGATCCCTAGAGAATTACTGTAGTCAAAGTTTGTGAGTCTCAAAACTTCACAAAGATATGTTTCCAGAGGCACCCTCTGGCTGAAAACCAAAGACCATTACCAAAAAATTATTGAAATTCTCCACAAGCAGGTGAATCATCCATTTAGAAGGCAGTCAAAGACTCAGGAGACCTTGCTAATGTGGATGAATTAGCTTAAAAGAATGCTAAGCCTTTGGTTCACGTATTTTGTTTCTCTGACTAGATACATCTCTGGGGGTAGAGAAAAGTACCTTTATGGGATAGTAAAAGTTTGTAAACATATGAAATTAATGCAACTTTCCTAAGGAAAATGTAAGAGGAAAAAAAATTTTGTGTGGAAAATGGGAAGAGGGGCTATAAAAATGATGGATGCTGGGAAACTGATGTTTAGAAAAAAACCTGTAAGGGAAGTAAAGGTACCAATAGAGAGAACAGTACTATACTGGGAGAAGCAATGTGGCAATAAAAATCTCTATTTGAGAAAGGAGCTTTCCAGGGTGAGTCTGTGATTCTGTTACTTGGCATAGGTTGGAGCCCTCTTCTGGGTTGCCAGGAAAGATCTTAAATCACAATGTTTATAGTTTCCTTCGATGGAACTTCAGGAAAATGGCCAAATATGCATTATTGAATATGGACTCAAATCTGATGGACTGAGTCATGCACTATATTGGGACTCGAAGTCTCAAGTTGGCTCCTTCCTGAGGGTCTCGGGTCATCTTTCATTCAGAGAAGATGTATAGAGCCTGACTCCATGCCAGGCAGTGCACAAGTGGTCCAGCAGTCCTATTTCAGTTCTCTAGGTCGTTATTCTCCTCCACAATTACTTCAGAACTCTTCTCTTTCTCCAACCTTCCGATACTTTTTCTATCCTCCCCTTTCAGCTAACAATCTCTTCCCTCATCTCACTGAGAAAATAGGAATTCCCAGAAGAGAATTTTGACAGTTGCTACCAAGTGGATCTATACCACCATACTCAGTCTGCCCTCTTGATACAATGAATGAACTGCCTGGGCTCCTACTTGGGGCTAAATCCTCTGTAGGGTCACTGGCTCCCTTCTCCTCTCATCAACTCCAGTCATTCTCCTCTTCTTTCAGAGCTCTCTGCACTGGGCTCATTTCCAGCATCATCTGAGCATTCCCTTGATTCTCTGTGCAGCCCCATCTCCCATGTCTCTGCTCTTCTTTTACTATTATTCCTACTGCTGCTGCTACTACTAGTACTCAATCTTCTACAAAGAGTCATCTATGTTTACAGTTGCCACTTCCTCTTCTCCCATTCACTCTTAAATACTTCCAATCAGGCTTTCATCTCCACAACTCTATGAAAACAGCTCTTGCCAAATTCACTGACAGCCCTCATGCTGCCAAGACTGATAATCATACCTCAGTTCTCATTATTTGACACAGTTGGTCACTCCTTCCCTTTTGAAACAATTTCTTTGCATAGCCCTCAGTTCCCCCACTTCTCTTTATTTTCCTTCCTATCTCAAGGAATGTACCTTCTCAGTGTCCTTTACTTTATAAGGCTCTTCTCATATTCCTGACCTCCAGCTGCTGGAATGCCCTAGGATTCAATCCTGGGAACTCTTCTCTAAGTGCAGGTCCTCCCTAGATTACCTTATACAATCCCATGACTTTAAATACCATCTGTCCATTAATAATGTCCAAATTTGTCTATCCAGCATGACCTGTCTCTTGAACCATAGACTTTACCCAGTTTCCCACTTGACATCTCCACTTGAATAACTGATATGGATGTCAAACTTCACACTTCCAAATACCAACTCTTTATTTGTACCCTCATCTCATCTGTTTCTCTTCCATCCTCCCTCCCTCATTTAATGGTGGCTCCTTTCTATTGATTGCTAGGTCAAAAATCTTGTGCTACTGTGCAGTGAAAAAGAGTGGTCTGAGATTTAGGTGAAATGGTCTCTAGTCTGAGGTCCACCATGAAAGATAATGTGCCAAGGGCCTACTGGCTGAATTTTCTGGGGAGAGGTCCCCTGCCCTCCCAGTTCCTTCTTCTGTAAAAGGAAGAGGTTCAGTAGTGATACTGCTGGGAAATCAACCTGATGTTCCAAGTTAGCACCACTTACAATTAACTCTGTTCCATTCCATCTAATAAATACACGTCAAACATCTACCATGTCCACTATGTTAAAAACAAGGAGAAACAAAAGGCACTCCTTTACCCTCATATTATACCTCATGAGGAATAATAGATCTTGCATATTAGAATTAAAATAAATATATATTTTAAAATGATGTAGTATAGTTTTATACCTGATCCTCATCTTAAGATGAGGACACTGAGCTGATGTTCAGAAGATCATAAAACAGAAGCAATATTGCAACAAATTCAATAAAGACTTTAAAAATGGTCCACATCAAAAAAATAAAAAAGCAATTTTACTATTAAAAAAATTGAAGTGACTTATTCATGAATGCATAGTTAATATTTAGTGGAGTTGGGACTTTCCAAAAAGATCAAATTTGATTACTCCAAATATAGAATTCAGTTTATTTCACCATCATTAACCACTTTTTAAAAATCAGAGTATAGGTTCCAAAGCTGAAAGTTTCTGTTTTATTTTGATAACCTTTTAGAAGCAGTATGAGATGAGAGGTCTCATTGGGAAATGATCCTTATATTTTTGCAGCTTGATAGTCTATCTATACCAATATGCAAGAGTAGGCAGGATTTAAATGCCTAAAGATGAATAGCCTGTCCACCTGTGTACACAGTCCAGTGTTTGGATAGGATGAGCTATGATTAATTTAAATCAATAACTTTAAAACAAAGCACTCCACCCATTCTATAAGAAAGGATCATGAAATTCACAAAGGGCACCTGAAACAGCCCATAAAAAACAGTCATGGTTAATGCCTGGGTCAATACTATCAAACTTTAGTTTAATTTATAAGAATGATGAGAGAGTCACAAGGGTCTCGACACACCCATCCTAACTATGAACTAATTTCTTCCAGACTATAAGGGAATCCTTTCCTAAGGAATTCAGTTCCATGAACTTGACCTTGCTTAGTGTCTTTAGAGTGAAGAAGAAAACAACTGCCAGATTGAGGGAGAAATCTTTTATTCTTTGGCCAGACTCTGATCAGTGGAGAAATAAGATAACGATGCCTGGTGAATAAGCACCCGGAGGAGCCTTTCCTCACCTACAACTGCTGGAAATGAGGGGTAGTCACGTGGAGCAGTGGCACTGCTGGAGGATTTGCAAGGCTGTTCTCTGTGAATAAGAACACTGCATTGTAAAATCTGAATTTGTCTTAGGTAAAAGGGACCTTTGACATCACCTTTCAATCCCTTTGCTTCATAAATATGTCCTTGAGCTTAAAAAGCCCTGGACCCAGCATTATTATATTCATCTGTAAAGTAGAGAAACAGGTCGATGTTTCCATTTTAGATAAGGCTATGAGCTCAGAAGATGTTCAATGACTCACTCAAGGTCACACACAGCTAGTCTGTCAAGGAGAAAGAGCCTGAACCATGGTTCTATCCTCTGTGCTTGGTAACTGGCCACTGCTAATCTTACAAAGCAGGAGGCAAAGCTCATCAAGGTGAAGTCACGTCCCACTGTTACCTAGGAAATGTGTACAAAGGCAGAGATTTGAGCATAGGCCTCTGATTATTCAGCAGTGCCAAAGGGAGTGGTCACTGCTCAGTGCATAGACATGTGTCTCCCAGGGCAGCATCTTCCTTCCTCTCTTCCTGTCCCCTAAGGATCTGCCCATCTGCCCTTTTCTACTGCTACCCTCTGCCTCCCACTTGGATTTCACTGAAGAAGATGCCAGAAGATTCTGACACGCACACAATCCCTTCCTCCTCCTGACCCTGAGAATCAGGAAATGCTTTTGTGGAGTTTTGTTTTATTTTCAAATTTAATAACCATGGGAAAAAAGGAGACAAGTTAATGAGGTACCAAAGCTTCCAGTTACCGGAAAATTTAAAAATAATGGTGATCAGGACTTCCCTGGTAATCCAGTGGCTAAGACTCCACACTCCCAATGCAGAGGGCCCTGGTTTGATCCCTTTTCAGGGAACTAGATCAAATATGCCACAGCTAAGAGTTTGCATGCCACAGCTAAAAATCCCATGTTTGGCAATGAAGACCGGGCACGGCCAAATAAATAAATAAATATCAAAGTTTTTAAAAATTAAAATTATGATGATAATTTCCCTAAAATAATAACTGTAAGTGCTTAGCATAGGACCCAACCTATTAAATGCTCAATTGATCAATAGATATTTACTCATTATTATAATAATTACTCTTGATCATTCAGTGAATTAGGCAGAACCTGTTTTCAGACTCCTTGCCTAGTGTTCTATCACCGTTGCTTCACTGGGTTTTGATGCTTGAATTAAAGAGCTCAGGTAAGACAGGGGTTGTGAACTTGTGGGGAGAGAGGTAAAAAGATGGAGCAAATTAGTTTATCAGTTACAAGGGCCAGTCATCTAGGGAGGGTTCCTGCATTCATGCAGGGAATGCAGGGCTCAGACTAAAGGTGTATATTACTTGGTTCCTTGTCAGGGATAAAAAAGCAGAAGGATGGGGACTTCCCTGGTAGTCCAGTGACTAAGACTCTGCGCTCTCAGTGCAGGGGACCTGAAATCGATCCCTGGTCAGGGAACTAGATCCCACATGCCTCAACTAAGAGTGCACAGGCTACAACTTAAAAAAACCCAAAAAACTCCCACATGCTACAACTAAAGACGCCACCAAGGAAGATGCTACATGCTGTTACTAAGACCTGGTGCAGCCAAATAAATAATATATATTAAAAAAAAAAAAAAAAGCAGAAGGATGTATTTGGCTGGAGAGTTAAGGACTAATGAGAGAGAGGGGAAGAAATTATCTTCTGTCTGCCTGTTCGGCCAGTAGGTACAAACTATGGACCCTTTCTAGACTATATCTAATCATACACCAGCCAAGAAATCTCTGGATTTCCCCAGCATGCTCACTTCCCTTCTCCACTGAGCCCTGCCCCTCCCTCACACACTTATTCCAATCTCTGCCCCAAATAGCTGCAAAGTCCAGTGATTCCAGGTTCCCCTCAGCTCCTCCCCAACAAGCCTTTTCCAAGACTCCCCTCCCTAGAGGGACACCCCGCGCTCCCCCAGGCTGGCCATGTGGAGTCTGTCTTTTTCCTCCCATCTCTTTACACTTGTGTATTTGGTCTTTGACGCAGGGGTTGACCCCACATGTTATATTACCGTGTGCAGAGCACATTCTGCAGGCAAATGACTTACAGCACATGCTTCGTCTTCTGTTCTTTCTATTATGGGCGTGATTTAGAAGATGAATGTTTATAACATGACCCAAGGAATTTCATCCTCCTCTGGAAAACTGTGTAGGAGAGAATCCTAATGGACAAAGAGTAATGTCTTCTGGGCTCCAGCCAAATGTTTGGTCTTGTTTTAAAAAGCCTCTGCACTCACCTTTTATTGTTTATGGTAAACTCTGTACTTCGCCATGGTCGCTAGCTCTTTCCACAGGGAGTGGTGATAAATAAGTGAGCAACTCATTTGTTTTCCCAGAGAAACAACTTGTAATTGCGGTGATGATATGTTAATTCTATACTAAGTGACTTATTGATCAAGTACCTTAAAAGGCTGCAAAGTTCTTCTCTCCTGCATTTCACTGCAGATGGGAGTCAAGGAGCGAATGTGAAAGACAAATCAGATTGAAGTGCTGGGGACACCCAGCAGAATAGCAACTTCTTGTCAGTGGAGAACAACTCATCAGTGTCTGCTGCCTACAGATCCTTTGGAGGAGTCTAACAAGATGGAATACACAGGATTTGCTTTCAATCCTGGCTCAATCATTTGGGTAAGTGAGTAGCTACTCTGAACCTCAGTCTCCTCATCTGCAAATGGGGGCAGTACCCCTGAGTGTTATTGCAAGGATTAAATAAAACAATGTGTGAAGAGGCTAATGGTAACAATAAATGCTTCCTGCTGTGTTTTCCTTTGACAGATCTCTTGCAGCATTATGACCCTGGGGAAGGAAGTGGGTGGATACTGCTTCAGGAAAGAGAAGGCTATTATGCAGGAGAATCCCTTTAAGATTGGAAGCGGAAGCAAAACTCCAGAAAGGATTCTAAGAAGTAAAATAACTTGAAGGGAATCCCAGAGGAGAGAGGGTTCCCTGGGCAGACTGAGAAAATGTTAAGTCTTTTTAAAGAATTCCTACTTAAATAGGACATTGCTTGAGTGGTAGATTGGAAAAGGTGAAGTGCTAGCATAACGATTGGGGACAGGCCATAGATTTTCTCCAAAAATTAGGTTAAGATGTGTGAATTCCTAGGTTTCTTGGGGCCAAGAGAAAGTTGTACTGGCCCTGCGTGAAGCTGTCCCATGGGGAAAAGAACCCCACACAGTGACTGTGGAGTAAACTCTGTCTAGGTGTGGGGGAGAAAAAGGTCATGGCTCTGGAGCTCCAGAAAGGTAGTGGACATCTAGTTAGTTGTTCAAGACTGTGAACATGCTACACCATAGAGCCAGCAATCAGATGCCACCAATACCCCAAACCAGACCATTTAAGGGGATGAGAGCCAACAGCAAACAGACCATGAGTTTCACCAGCCATGGACTTGCACCACAGATATCATACAAGAGCCCAGGGTACAGACCTAGTCAAGCACACTGGGTCAGAGACCCAGTTGGTGGATCCTTTTCCCCGTCACCATGAGGACACGGCTTCCCTCTTTAGCCAGATGCCATCTTGGTTGAGGGAGGTAGGAAACCTAAGTGATAAAACATTTTCCCAAAGATACCTAGGTTACCCTAAAGCATCAATTTGAACTTTAAGAGACTGTTTCAAATCCAAAGACTCCTGTAAATAGAAAAGTTTCTGTCTTTTGTCTCTTCTTCTCCCTCCCCATGCCTGGCCCAGTAGGATGAGGACTTATGAGATTAGTTGCAGAGAAATAAAGAGGTCTAACAGGCTTTTATACGCTATTATTCTTTAACCCTCTTCTGAATTTAATAGCAGCACAGATAGGAGACAGTGCATCTTGAGTTCCCTCAAATGCAGTCAAAAATACCAAGTTGGGTGGAATCCTTCTAAAAGAAAAGATACATTTCTTAACTAAAGTTACTTTCAAAGAAGCTCCTTTTTCCTGGTATGTTAAACGCAACTACAGTCCCTGGGGTCGCAGAGTCAGACACAACTGAGCATCTGAGCACACAACACAGATTAGGAGGAAAGCTTGTATGTTTTTATTGGTCACAGACTGGTTTTATTTGTGATAACGCTGAAAGAAAAGACAAATGGAAATATTTCCTTATGTTTCAGTCCGTGTATTTTTTTATACTGAACATAGTTCAGGTTTTTCCTGCTGCTCCACAAGTATTAGGGGAGTGAAGACATCACAGCAAGTCCCCTTCTCTAGTGTGATGACATTTTCACCACGTGGGGTTCCTTGTCCCTCTCCTTCGCAGTACTCCAGAGTGTGGGTCACCCATCTCAGCCAATACATTTTTGTTACTTACCCCTTCCAACATTCTTCCAGACTTCTCCTAGTTATTTTGTCATCCATCTTCATTTAAACAGGCCGAGTGCCCTCTGTGAAAAATATTATTATCTCCATCTTGCAGATAAAGAAACAATGGACCAGCAGAGTTAAGATATTTCTAAATATTTATAGCACATAAAATAATGAGAGTTTGGTATGAACCCCAAATCCTTATTAAAATATGATTCTTGGAGAAGGCCTGACAGTCAGAAAATATAATCTGGGAGCCCATGGTAGAGATTAGAGTGCCCTAGCTTGGCTTCTCCCCAGTGGACCCCCAGGAATTTGGCTGAGAAGTGGAGAAAGGAAATATATTTGCCCACCCTGCCTTCTCCCTTCAGAAACTTCCACAAAGATCACCAACCAAGGGACAGTGTATAACCCAGTTTTAGATATCTGACTGTCATCTCTGAGTAAGGAAAATACATGAGAGTTCCCTTTCAGAAAGTAGACTAGATCCTTTTTTTCCCATCATCAAAACAGAAGAGAACTGGTATTCTCAAAGAACCTGCCTGAACCTGAAGCAAATCCCAAATGGGCGACACTGCTTAGACGGTGTCGGTCAGATCCCCAGGCTTCCTCCCCATCTGATTCCACCTCCAGCTGGGTATGTGGCGGGGAGCGGGAAGGCTTGACAAGAATGGGGATGGGGTGGCTGTTTTCCCTGGAGACCAGGACTATTGAGAGTTTTAAACATAGTAGGGCCAGATGTAGCAATTAAAAACCTAATTTCTTCAAATCCACTTCACCTTGAAATCTGTTACATAAGAGGGAACATGGAAGTGATCGTATTCCCTACCACTCTGAAGGGGGACCAGGGAGCGGTTTAACTGATGATTTTTAAACTTTTTTTCTCCCAAAGGAAATATTACAGAGAAGTCCAATGCATACAACAGTTAAAGGCCAACAGCTCAGGGGGAGATAGAGGGCTGACAGCAGCCCCACCCTCTGTGCTCTTTTTCTGCCACTCCCACACATCCCCAGGACATCCCTGTGGAACCCCTGGGGCTCCGCAGAGTGTAGTTTGAAAATCACTGCATATGAAAAAACATGTGAGAGAGAAAACCACACGTGAAGAATTATCACTAAGGGCTCCCATAAGCGTCATGCTTGTACTTTGGAGAATTATGATTCACTAGCCAAATAAGAAATTACCACCATTTTTTCCAGGGTTCTTTATCCCAGGAATGCTAGGATACGCACGGAATCGATTTATTCCATTGCCTCGGTGGCCATTTTAAATTTAGCAAATATTGTCTTTCCTTTGATTCTACTTAAGTTTTCAGATTAGATACAATTTTTTTTTTTATGATTGATCCTGACATTGTGCTAGACTTAACAGGAGTCATTAAAGTATTCAAAACACAAATACATCTCAAGGAGCTCCCAATATAGACAGTATGAAAAGACACAAATAAATAAAAGGTGAGTGACAATTAAAAACAAATGAGATATTGCAAGATAATATGTGATTAAAGGCCAAAGTCATCATCTGGAAAATAATTGTTATAAGTACCAAGACTGCCTTTTATCTCAGTGGTACCATAATTATGAAAGTGAAAGTTGCTCAGCTGTGTCTGACTCTTTGCTACCCCATGGACTATACAGTCCACGAAATTCTCCAGCCCAGAATACTGGAGTGGGTAGCCTTTCCCTTCGCCAGGGGATCTTCCCAACCCAGGGATTGAACCCAGGTCTCCCGCATTGCAGGCAGTTTCTTTACCAGCTGAGCCACAAGGAAAGCCCAAGAACACTGGAATGGGTATCCTATCCCTTCTCCAGCAGATCTTCCTGACCCAGGAATCAAACTGCAGTCTCCTGCATTGCAGGCAGATTCTTTACCAACTGAGCTGTAAGGGAAGCCTTAATTATAGTATCTAGCAAAACAAAGGAGGTCAAGCTCTGTTCTCTTTAGCCCTGGTCATGTCTCCCTTGGAATGTGGACTTAATTCTAGGGGTCTCACTTTCAGAGGGGTACGATCCAAGGGTAATGGGCTTTGATGTGAAATCTTTTTATGTGGACAAGTGTTAATAGGGTTGTAGCTGCTTTGCCTGGAGAAGGAGGAACATTCTCATCCTTTTTTCTTCTCTAGCATTTTCGTTAAAAATGATATGGTGCATCTCTCTACAACCCTTCTTCCCCTCCATCCTTCCTATTTTCCTCTCCTGTAGGGCAGGCACCAGGGGGTGCCATTTACACAGACTGCAATGTAAAGGATATCCTTTAGGGCTGTGCGAGGCAGTAGCCCAGTCACCGCCATTATGAAAAGGGATTTTATTTTTAACAAGTGGCTCCAAAGGTTGATTAAAATGCAAAGATCAGAGGATAAGGTGAGTGAAATTTTGGTTTAGGATAAGGACATTCTCACAGTGGACAGAATGGACAGCTCTATTTGGAAAGAGGTAGGGTGAAAGGAAGTCCATGCTTTGAAGATGGATAATAATAAATTAATTGTGCTTTTGTGGCGTGACTGACATTGTGGCATTTTAGGTTTTCACAAGTGTTCTCCTTCTCAGTCATTACAACAATACTCCTGGGTAAGAACTGTAATTATCTTTATTTTCTAGATGGAGAACTGCAGTGTGGATAAATTGCTTTGCGTTCTTTCCTAAGGTCACAACAGAAAGTCAGTCAAAGTAGGTACTTGAGCTTAGGTCTCTCTGATTTCAGAATGCAAACTCTTAACCATTATGTCACATGAAACGGTCAACAAGAAGGTACAAGATTCCATCATTCTTAACGTGTTTGTCTGTTCAATTGTGGCTAACCTTGACCTGCAAATGAAATTAGATCTTGACCTTGTACATCAGAGAGTAAAGTCATTTCTGTGGAATAAGGGTGGGTGAGCTGCATGTGCCTGGCTTTCTCTGCTCATTCATATCTCTACCTGGGACTCAGGGGTGAAACCACACACCTGGGCTCCAGATGCCCTGGGGAAGCTGTCTTCCATGCAGCATAACCCGCCAGATCCGATTCCACCACTCAGACACCCAGCATATGAAAGATGTGCAAAGATTCATGCTGGATATTTTGTTTGGTCTTCCCAAATGCCTGCTCCAAAAATAACACCTAAGGGAGGCAAGACATGGCCTTATGGGATATTGCAGAGTTGCTTGTTGGTGGGAGCTGGTGGGAACGGAGCCCATCAGAGCACACTCAGTGTCCACTGTCACTTAGGAAACAGAAGATGAAAGGGAGAGACAAAGCCATTCACAACGTGTGCCTCCGACAGCTGCGGCTCTCCCATCACTAGTGCTGGGCCTGCTCTGAAGACCACGGGGAGGCCTGCACTGAGGCTCTGTTAGTACTAAAACAGATGTTCCTTCAGTGTGCACATCTTAGGTGGCCACTTTCACGGGGTGGAAAAGGATAATCTAAACCTTCCTGTTCTTGCCAAAATAACCATGTGTAGGTCTTTGTTCTGCAAGCCTCTGGAACACACAGATAGATTTCCAAGCAGTGGGAACCTCCTGTCTAATTCAGTCTTTGGACCAACTCTCGTTCTGTCCATTTCACCCCAGTTTCCTGAAACCCTGGCTGGAAGGCTCCCGCGGCTGGAGCCTGTGACAGCCTCCTTTGTAAGGAGAGTGTTTACGGCCAAAGCCATCAAAGCAGCAGTAAGGGACACTGGCCTCAAGCCAATGACAGCAGTGACAGGTATTGCCTTGGCTTCCCAGACTGAGAGGTTCCCCCCATCCCTGCAGTTCTATTTGGCTCATTTGGCTCCTTTCCAGGGAGCATGGCAGCAGTGTCACTGCCTATGGGTTACAATTAGCACTGCCAGGCTGAGGGGGAGGATGGCAGAGGACCAAGCTGTGGCTGATTCAAATGCTTGGGGAAACGTTTGGGCCTTGAGTTGACACAGAAACAAGCTACGAAGCAAGAAAAAGAATTCTCCAAAGCAACCCAAACATGGAAGCCCCAAATTTATATTCAAACATTTCTTCCATTTTCCTTCTCTGAATTTGGAACATTTGCATCAGAAAGAGAAACTGGAAAGAGATGGATTTAGAAAAGAGAGGGGAGTAGTTTAGAGAGTCACAAAGAGAGGCAATGTGACAAAGTGAAAAAGAGAAATGGACTTGGAACAAGATTTCAGATTCGAGCCTTGTCCCTATGCCTGCGTGGCCCAAGGCAAGTCACCTTTCAGCTCCAAGATCTGGGTCACTTAGGTCCCTTTTAGCTATAAAATTAAGACCTAAGAGTTCTTGGTTATATGAACAGAATTCTTCCAAGACCCTAATTATTCCCATATTCAAGAACTATTTGTGAAGTCATCAGTATGTGATTTTCTGAAGATAAAAGCAAGAAGAGTTGATCCTTACAGGCTGGATAGCTGTAATATGGACCAACAACTAAGTTTTTGAGAGTCTAAAAATTTAACCAATATGAATTAATAATATTAATATTATGAATTTAATAAACAAAAAAGTTTATATCATGGGACAGTGAGTGATAGGGAAACTTTTTGACACGGGAAACCCAGCTCCTGACTTTAGGATGACACCTTCCATTTCAGGTGCTCCAGAGCCTAAGACCCACAGGGACTCGGGCATGGAAGAACTGTGTTCTATATTCTGTTACCATTTGCAACAGACCTGAAGGGGTGTTGGGTCAAACAGAAGGAGCCCTTCTGGGGTTAGTGATCATAAAAGATGAAGACCAAGGCTGCACAATGATACTCATTGGAGTGAGTTTCTTTTAATGGATGTCCTTGGTCACCTTAAAGAGGCCTGAGTGCCAAAGAATTGATGCTTTTCAACTGTGGTGCTGGAAAAGACTCTTGAGAGTCCCTTGGACAGCAAGGAGATCAAACCAATCAATCCTAAAGGATATCAACACTGAATATTCATTGGAAGGACTGATGGTGAAGCTGAAACTCTAATACTTTGGCCACCTGATAAAAAGAGCCGACTCATTGGAAAAGACCCTGATGCTGGGAAAGATTGAGGGCAGGAGGAGAAGAGGACATCAGAGGATGAGATGGTTGGATGGCATCATCGACTCAATAGACACAAGATAACAAAGTCCAGGAGATAGTGAAGGACAGGGAAGCCTGGCATGCTGCCATTTATGGGGTTGCAAAGAGTCACACATGACTTAGCAAGTGAACAGCAACATTGGTCATCTTGAAGAGACTAAGAATGTTTAAGTAACTTAACTAACACTCAGTAAGGAAGGGAGTCAGGATTCAAACTCAAAATGCCTGACTCCAGAGCAAACAGTTTTAACCACGAGTCTACACTTCCTACTTCAGAATTCTGCCAACCTGAGTGGCAGTAATTTCCAATCCTGACAAATGGAAGTCATCACCATTAGGGATTCTCTAGCTAGACTGCATGTTAGGACCCCTTGGAGAGCTTTGTAAAATTCATCCATGCCAAGCTCACCCCTAGAGTTTCCAGTATTATTGGCTTGAGGGAAGACCTGGTCATCAGTTGTTTTTGAAAGCTCTCCCTAGGTGATTCTAAGTGAAGCTGGGGTGTGAATAACTAATGTTCATAATGAAAAATGTCAGACTCCAAACAAATGAAACTCAGGTCTGGGGCTGCCCTCATGGGATGTATCCATGGCAGCTTTGAGCTGATGGTTTTAGTAGTGGCTTGTGGCTGCTGCTGCTGCTAAGTCGCTTCAGTCATGTCTGACTCTGTGTGACCCCATAGACAGCAGCCCACCAGGCTTCCCCGTCCCTGGGATTCTCCAGGCAAGAACACTGGAGTGGGTTGCCATTTCCTTCTCCAGTGCATGAAAGTGGGAAGTGAAAGTGAGGTCACTCAGTTGTGTCTGATTCTTCATGACCCCATGGACTGCAGCCCACCAGGCTCCTCCGTCCATGGGATTTTCCAGGCAAGAGTGCTAGAGTGGGGTGCCATTGCCTTCTCCGTGGCTTGTGGAGGGGGATACAAATCTTAGAATCGTTAAGCTGTAGATAAAGCTCTGGACCCATGAGAGCTCTGCTCTTGGTGAAAATTCCCCATGTGCCACAGGCCTCTGCTGGAGAAATCACCCCGAGAACACAAGAGGAATTTATTTGGCTGCAAATGAATGTTTGTATTGAGAAGACAGATTTAACCATTTAAGTTCCTATTAATGGGAGAACACTTTCTCACTCCTCCCTGGTTTCCAGGGATGGAGATTTCCCCTAAATGGCATTTTCTTACCTCACCGCGAACACTCCAGGGAGATTGTGCAAGTTCCTGGTGGGAACGAGCGGAAGGGAAAACAGGTGTCATCCAGGCCCTTCCTCTCTCCCTTCCTGGTAGAAGCTCACATTCTGCTCTGCGCTGTCTTGGTCTTTGGTCCCTCAGGGGAGACAAGTTTTCTAAGACTGCCCATGTGGCAATGCTTCCTAATTCAGGGCGCAGAGCTAGCCATGCCATACATCTCAGCTGTTCTCATTACGGTGATATCTTAACCACCCTCTGCCTTATTCCTTGTCTCTTACATAGTTCAGAACTTGGATGGGGGAAAGACAGTTGTGATACATTGACTTCATAAAAATGTCCCGTCAGTTCCCTTTAAAATGTCATTTTCCACAAGTGGAACAAAAGACACCAAAAAATATGACAAGTTCTCTCCCTACCCATACTGTCTCACTATTGTACTACAACCGTCATTATAATGCATTAGCTTTTTCTTGAAATAATAATAACCAAACCATTTGTAATCCATATGTTTCTACCCAAGACTGGCAACCAGAACTTTAGGATTAATTGCAAGAGCTCTAAAGAGGTTTTTGGACATTTGTCCCAAGAGCTTCCACAAATAGTACCAAGATGAACAGCAAGCCCCGACTCAGAGATCCCCACTGCTATGCCAGGTTATGATGCCTTCTTTCCTAACTAGTGGCCAAGAGAAAAGACTTTTCAGATCTTCTGGAGGGTGCATGACATGAAAAGCTCGTTCTAGTAAAGGGAACCAGACCCTTGTCATCTGACACCAACCATGTCCCTAGGCCTAGAGAGAAGCAGGGGAGGATGAGCAGATAACCTGCAGCCCAAATAAGTGCTGTCATCACTGCCCTGGAATCTCTCTGAAGCCTGCCCGGTTACGGTGTAGAGTTCCACAGGGCACGTGGCCCTCTTGGACTCCATCCAAAGGAGTAAGTTATCAGGAGATCCTCATCCCAACATGTGCCTCTGGGACCGTGTTCATCAGCAAGCTTCAGCACAGATAGTGTTAATAAAATCCTGCTGCTAGTCAGCTAATCGCCACATGCATGTTGATTCAGTCAAGGCTCTGTTTAGAAGCAACAGCCCAGTTTGTCACTCACCCATTCCTCATTCCCTCATTGACCAGTGAGGTTGTTCATAAGGCAGGTCTGGGTGTTGGACAAAAAGAGCCTCTGCTTACTGGCCTAATCCAGAGGGCTTTCCTATGATCTGTTGTTTTCTATTACCAGCACCTCCGCTTCATGCCATACTCTTGGCTAATTGAAGTTGCTGAAGGCAAGAGGATTCCACTAATGGACTCAGCTCTCCCTCAGGGGTCAGATGCCAAGACAATGTCACAGCAGTGGAAGGAAGAGCCCAGATGGCCAGGCTCAGGTGGTGAAGGCCTTTAGAATCTGCCTTGAGGCTCTCAATGGCTTTAGACTGAAAACCATCTTGGCCCCTTCCAGCAGTGTAAGGCATTTTATGACAGCCTGAAAGCACGGAGCTTAAACAGAATGATGATCACAGGGCAGGAATTTGGACTCCAGGAGAACTGCCTAAGCACAGACTATTTTTCTACGGTATTTGATGAGAACAAACGAAGTAAGAATTTTCCTTTTGTTCGTCTGGCCTCTGGCATTGTTTACTTTCTATTATTCTCGAAGGCACTTAGAGCTCTGGCAGTGTTTCTGTCCTAAAATCTTATTGTCAGAAGTTTATTTTTCAGCTGTTTCAAATCATATCTGATAGAGTGAGTGCTTTGCCTGGGCTCTTCGCTTTACCTCAAAAGAAATAAAGTTCACCCTTTAAATGACAATATTGATTGTCTACAGCTTTAAGTTTTCTACACTTAAGCTGCAGGCTTCATTTCAAAACTTGTTTTCCCTCATCACAGAGGAACGATGGTGGAAGTCTCACTCTGCTGGCGTCTGGGTAATGACCTAACACCGTCATTTGGACTATTGCTGTGTTTTGTCAGATTTTCACTGCGCGGGGAGTAATTCTTTGTCAATGGTGGTTCTGTCAACTGTGGTTTGGAGTCAATGAGGTTTTATACTTGTGCCTGAAATTTCTTAAATATATAAGCTTTTAACGTTTGCGAAGTTGACTTCAGTCCTCTTTTAAAAGAAACCCAATATGCTGTTTTTCCTCTCCTCAATCAGGACGTGCGTCGGAGAGTCTGGACTTTACATGTTGCTCTTCCAAAACAAGGACAGGATATCAACCCAGAAAAATGAGCCCTTCAGACCTGCGATGATCTGTGAAAAGCTCAGATGGACTTAGCAGGCATTTTCTTGACACCTGGGAAAAGTCAGCGTGTGAGAGAGGGAGTAGCATTATGGTTACGAGGCTACCTTCTAGAGCTGGCCTGCCTGGTTGAACGCCAGCTGCTCAGCTGTAGTGGGTTAAATGGTGCCTCCTGCAAAAAAAAAGATAAGAGCACCTCCTAACCCCAGGAACCTGTGACTGTGGCCTTATTGGGGAAAAGGGTCTCGGAGGATGTCAATACATTGAGGATCTCTGAGATGAGATCACCCTGCAGGATGAGTCCTGTATCCAACGAGGAGAAGACACAGATGCAGAAGAGGAGAAGGTCATGTGAGGATGGAGGCAGAGACTGGAGTGATGCTGTCACAGGCCAGGGAACACCTGGAGCCACCAGAAGCTAGAATAAGACAGAAGTGTTTCTTCTTAGAGACTCTGGAGGGAGTGTGGCCCTGCTGGCCCCTTGACTTTGGACTTTTGGACCCCAGAACTGTGAGAGAATACATTTCCACAGACTTTATTTTTCTGGGCTCCAAAATCACTGCTGATGGTGATTGCAGCCATAAAATTAAAAGATGCTTACTCCTTGGAAGGAAAGTTATGATCAACCTAGATAGCATATTAAAAAGCAGAGACATTACTTTGCCAACAAAGGTCCATCTATTCAAGGCTATGGTTTTTCCAGTGGTTATATATGGATGTGAGAGTTGGACTATTAAGAAAGCTGAGCGCCGAAGAATTGATGCTTTTGAAGTGTGGTGTTGGAGAAGACTCTTGAGAGTCCCTTGGACTGCAAGGAGATACAATCAGTCCATCCTAAAGGAGATCAGTCCTGGGTGTTCATTGGAAGGACTGATGTTGAAGCTGAAACTCCACTTTGGCCACCCGACGCGAAGAGCTGACTCATTGGAAAAGACCCTGATGCTGGGAAAGATTGAGGGCAGGAGGAGAAGGGGACGACAGAGGATGAGATGGCTAGATGGCATCACCGACTCGATGGACATGGGTTTGGGTGGACTTAAGGAGTTAGTCATGGACAGGAAGGCCTGGTGTGCTGCGGTTTATGGGGTTGCAGAGAGTCGGACACAACTGAGCGCTGAACTGAACTAAGCCACCCAGTTTGCGGTCATTTGTTAGAGCAGCCCTAGGAAACAAACACGTCATTTGCAGCTGAGTGACCTTGGACACAACATTTGACCTCTACAAATCAGACCCCTCGAAATGCCTTCACCCAGGTGAGTGTCTGCACCTGGTATGCTCAGTCACATGACTTTTTTTCTCTTGTGACAACAGACAAATACAACAGAGCTGAGATTTCAACCCAGCAAGTGCTGGTCAAAAGAGTCACTATCTTGCAGATGAAGAGGGCAGACTTGTGGACATAGAGGGGAAAGGGAAGGTGGAACACAATGACGTATATACACTACCATGTGTAAAATAGGTATTTAGTGGGAAGCTGCTGTATAGCACAGGGAGCTCAGCTCAGAGCTCTGTGATGACCTAGAAGGGTGGGATATGGGGAGAGAGGAAGGCTAAAGAGGGAGGAAATATGTGTATACATACAGCTGATTCACTTCATTGTACAGCAGAAACTTGTGCTTGGCACGTATCATGTGCTCAATAGGGTATTCATCACTGTTTCACTTTTACTTACCCTACAGAGTTGTGATGAGAATCAAATGAAATAGTGTATTTAGAAGAATGCAGTGTATTCAACTGCTAATTATGACCATTATCAAATGACTGCGTCTTTCCACTCTCATGATCTGCCCTTGTATTTGCTTATAATTAGTGCTAACTAAGATGTGTGTAGCAAGAAGTCAGGGGCAAAGAGTGTATACATAGAACAACACTGAGTTGGAAGCTTGGTTTTCTAGAGTCTTCTTAGGGCAGCTTCTACCCTGCTGCTGGTAAATCATTTAGGAAGAGACTCCTGCTCTGGAGGACAGTCTTTGGAAGACCCTCTGTGCCTACGTGGAATGGTTGTTTGAATCCCCAGAGTGTCCCTGTTTTGAGAATGGCCCACGCATGATTTGTTCTCCAAGGGCCATGTCTGTGTGATATGGC
Organism: Giraffa tippelskirchi; assembly: GCF_054371585.1. NCBI lineage: Eukaryota > Metazoa > Chordata > Mammalia > Artiodactyla > Giraffidae > Giraffa > Giraffa tippelskirchi. Next base: position 81,632,214 of record NC_137278.1, read on the forward strand.
CCTTGCTGACCAGCTCTGTGGTGGCCCCTGCCTCAGTCTCCAGGATTTTTCAAACAGGCTCTGAATTACTGTACTGTACACCTGAAACTAACACAGCACTGTAAATCAACTATGCAATTTAATTTCTTTAAGTTTTAAAGTTGAAAAAAAAAAGATTTCTCTGTTCCTGGCCACCTAAAAAATTACTTTCATTTCCCAAAGTGTTGTCCAGAGAACAGTCTGGTAGGGGGAGAACCTGGCTGCAAAGAGGTCACAGAACACTGAGTCTGCTTTCTTCATGAAGGGAGACAAGCTACTTTGGGCCGTTTCTCTGAAGTCCCTCTAGAGGCTTCTAAAGGTTGTGTAGTGGCATCTGGTCTTTAATCCCAGACATCAAACTTGTTGATTTTTGCCCTGAACCATCTGCTTCTCAACTTTCAGAGAATCTTTCCTTTGTGACCAATAGGGAAAGAAATATTGCATTTCCATTTCTTTCTGTTTTGCCTTCCCCTCCCAGTCACAGCATTAGAAAGGGGGAACTTACTTGTCAGATGGTGTGCTGAAAGACCAGATGCAAAGTGCTGATCTTGGCGTCTGCAGCACATCTCCTCCAGGTGGATGCCTTTCCCTTTACTCTCTGATAGGAAGTGAGCGACGCTGAGTCTAGTCTTGGGACTGTTCAATGTCAGCACACTGTTTGTACTACTTGCCGTCATCATGATCACGAGGAACATGGGCTCTGGGACCTGACTGCCTGTTTGAATTCCAGTGGAACAAGCACCTGGACATATTATCTCAGACCCAGTCTCCACGGCTCCAAGGTGACATAATGGTAGCTGCTGGCTCGATGAGGCATTGTGAGGATTAAACGAGATAAAACACGGAAAACCTTCACTCAGTGTCTGGCGTTTTGTAACTCCCATGAACATTAGTTGGGGTTTCCCAAGTGGCATTAGGGGCAAAGAACCTGCCTGCCAATCCAGGAAACAAGAGAGAGGTGGGTTCATTCCCTGGACTGGGAAGATCCCCAGGAAGAGGGCATGGCAACCCATTCCAGTATTCTTACCTGGAGAATCCTATGGACAGAAGAGCCTGGAGGGATACAGTCCACTGGGTCACAAAGAGTTGGACACGACTGAAGTGACTTAGTATGCATGAACACTAGCTGTTATTATACTACTACATCCTTAATATAGTAATAGTATTTTCAATAATAAAGTGGCAGAAAGCTCTACACTGGCCAGAGAACTTGCAGCAAGAGGGAAGCTTAAGTAGTCAAACAAGTCCTTCCTTGAGTTCATCCCACTCCAAAGAATTTGGTGTTGCCATATATGGGATACGAAGTTCAGAAACGGCTGTTTCCAAACTGATGAATTCCCTGAGGACTCTTTCTCCATTGTGGTTCATCTGATCATGCCTTCTGTTTCCAGAGGTAATGATTGTTTCAAACCAGCCGCAAGCTGGAAGAACATTGCTCTGTGGTAAGCCCAGTGCCACCCTAATTCCATCTTCTCCAATTCTACAAACCCCAGGTGCAATGTGGGACAATTAATGTAGGCTCCCCTGACAAACACTTGCTGGGCATCGTAGAAACCCTCACTTCAAGGGGACTGCAGGTTCTGGTCATCAGAATGACGACTGTGATAATTGAGCTACCCTTCTGGACAAAATGGCGGCTCTCTCAGTGAAAAAGTTTAGGAGACTGATTTTTTTTCCCCCCTCTGCAACCACTATTTATTGCAAGAGATTTCAGAAGATAATGAAAAAGAGCAAGTTTATAAGACACTATGAGGTTGTATAAATAAAATGAAGTCATATCTGGAAAAAATGTACCAAAGAACATTGAACCCAAAATATCTAACTTCGCAATCCATACACGGCCAAAAGTCCCATTGAATTAAAGCACAGACAGTGGAACTATGTACACAAGATGCCTTTAAAGTTCCTCCATAAATTTAGAGAAAAAGGAATAGTCTGTTTAGAGGTACTAAGGCAAAATTCCTTACTGTGGATTTATAGGCACTTACGCAAGTGGTCCCCAAACACCCTTTTTAATTTTTTTTAATTATAAATAAGAAAGAACAGATTCTACCCTCATGACTTCCACTTTTGAGCTTGTGATCACCAGCACAAAGAACAGAATTCTTGGAAAAAAGGAAGACTGAATTCCAGGCCTCTGAAAGGGAAGTTATAGTCTGACTGAACATTGATTGTATTTTAAATCTACCGCATTTCTCCTCTGAAACCCACATATTAGTTAACATCTTAGTTGCTTTATGTTGAATTTGTTGAAGGAGATTTCTCAGTGTTTTCAGGCTTTTATTCTAATGGTTTTTATTCATTAATTTCCCCTTTTTTCATTTCTTTTTAAGAATTTATTTTATTTTTTTATTAATTTTCCTCTTTGAATAAGTGAGAAAATCAAGCTGACTAAACAATACTATATGAGTCATTCACTTATTAATAACATAGAAATTCTGGGAATTGTAGCTTTCTTTTGGTGCTCACCTTCATTCCGTGTATTGAAATCAAGTAGTTTCTACCTCTAGGCAGACCTAGGAGGTTTTTGCATGTGTGCTAAGTCACTTCATTCGTGTCCAACTCTGCAACCCTATGGACTGTAGCCGGCCAGAGTCCTTTGTTCATGGGATTCTTCAGGCAAGAATACTGGAGTGGGTTGCCATGCCCTCCTCCTGGGGATCTTCTGGAGCCAGAGATCAAACCTGCGTCTCCTGCATTGCAGCCAGATTCTTTACTGCTAAGCCACTGGGGAAGCCCCTGGCAGTTTTTAGGGCATGTCAAAAGGGGTGGTGTCTTGGTTCTTACTGTAGAAAGTGCCTGCAGCTGCTGTGACCCAAATTTGAGCAGTAACTCAGGAGTGTGGCTGGCAAAGGAGGTTGAAGTGGCTACGAAGAGGTAATGTTAACAAACAGATAACCAACCAAGGGGTGGTAAAAAAATCTGCCTGCAATGCAGGAGACCCTGGTTGGATCCCTGGGTCAGGAAGATCCCTTGTAGAAGGAAATGACAACCCACTCCAGTATTCTTGCCTGGAGAATTTCATGGACAGAGGAGCCTGGTGGGCTACATTCCATGGGATCGCTTAGAGTGGGACACAACTGAGCACCACACGTGCATAACCAACCAAGTCATCCCTCCCCCAACACCTACCATTACCGAGAGTGATAATGTGGAGATAGCTGTGCAATGGGTAGTGCATATGTTTGCTATCTATGAGTATTCCTTTATTACAGCTCAGTGCTACTGAACTCTGATTATATGATGCAGAAATGTATGGGATGCAGGAGGACTACGGGATTTACCCTCAATCCCACAGCCTTATCTCCATATAAAGTAGCTATCAACTACATTGAGACCATAGGATTTATATGAACATATCATATCATTGCATTTATTAAAAAATAGTCACAATCACCATTTCATAAAATTTCCCCACAACCCTATGATATAGGTAGGGAACATCATTTTCATTTTACCAAAGAAGTACTAAATATAGGAAAAATGCTTGATCTTACTAACAATATAAGAAGTACGCATTATAACAGGAAAGCATACTTCAACTATCAAACTAACAAAGTCATGTAGATCATCAAAGCAGCAATATTTAAAAATAACATTTATGCTGGCAAGGTTGCATCAAGATGGAATTTCTCTTTCTATTAGTGGAAGCACATGCTGGTTAAACCTTTCTGAAGGGCAATTTGCAACATGTATCAGAACCTTTAAAAGTATTTAAACCTTTGGATGCAGTGATTTCATTTCTGAGAGTTCCTTCTAAGAAAGTAATAGGAATTGTGGACAAATATTGTAAACAAAGATGTTTCTCACAATATTTTTATTAAGGTGAAAACTTGGAAATAACTGAAATATTTAACCACAGAAAACAGTCATGATACACTTACATAGTAGAGTACTATAAGGCTCCTGGAAGTGATATCTTTGAGGAACTTTTAATGATGTGAGAAAATGTTCAGAATACAAAGGTTAAATGAAAAAGCAGGATGAAAGGCTTACCTAATAGCATGATCATAGTTATATAAAAACATGTGCCTAAACCCATTTAAACTAGACTGGGGAAAATAGGACTGTAGCTATCAAAGGTTTCTAGGTTATGTATAATTTTGGATTTTAAAAATAGTTTTCTGCATGTTCCCTATTTTTAGAAGGAGGCTATATTACTTTTATAGTCGGGGGGGAAAAACCCCAACAAAGTTCTAAAAATAAAGTGGAAAAGTATGCTCAGAGAGATTAATTAACTTGCCCAAGGTCACACAGCAGCAAAGCAGAGGAGCCAGCACTAAACCTGATTCTGGCTCTAATTCCAGTGTCTCTTTCCCCACAGTGTCTCTGAAAATAGTTAACTTCAGCAACGTATCACTGATGTTTGAGTTGTTAGAGAACAAACCACTTGTGGAATCATGCTAGAATCTTCATGACTTCTATGATTAGACTCAGATATACAAGCATTCCTTTGTGGGTGGTGGTGGTTTAGTTGCTAACTCGTGTCCAACTCTTGCAACCCCATGGACTGTAGACCATCAGACTCCTCTGCCCATGGGATTCTCCAGACAAGAATATTGGAGTGGGTTGCCATTTCCTTCTCCAGGAGATCTTCCCAACCCAGGGATTGAACCTGGTCTCCTGCATTGCAAGCAGATTTTTTACCAGCTGAGCTACAAGGGAATTCCTTTGTAGTACTGCTCAAATTTCTGAGTCCTACAAGCATCTGACACCCACTTTTAGAACACACAAGTATGCTAAGCTCACTACTGGGCATTACCTGCATGAGATGTGAAGCTCCCTTAACACAGAGAACCACAGAGATCCAACACAGAACACGATCTGGAAAGGTTATTTATTCCAGTGATTTCTAAAATGAACTAAACGGCAAAATTACTGGGATGATTTTCCAGAAATACAGATCCAGGTCCACCCTAGAGATTCTATTTTAGTAAGTCTGTGGTGGAACCCTTGCCTCTGGACCAAGACTGCCTTTAAACTACTCTAGCCAGTGGTGGAAATGTGTCTGAGGAGCTCCCTGTATGCACAGTGAGTCACAGGTGGTGATTCCACTACTCAAGTTTAGAAAAACTCCCCCACAAATATCAGGATTCACTTAGAACTCGAGTGTACTGTCCACTGAGTCCTGTGATGACTTGGCCCACCCACTCAGTGGTTAATGGGGGAATCACCTTGTCGTCCAGTGCTCCCTGTGTTGGCTTTCTACTCCTGCTTAGTAAATGACACTCCTCGTTCAAAAAAAAATACTTAGTGTTTTCAAACTACAAACATCTATTACACTTTCTGTTGATCAGAAATCTGGGCACAGCTTCACCGAGTGCCTCTGGGTCAAGGTCTCTCTGAGGTTGCAGGCAAGCTGTTGGCCAGGGCTGTGGTTTCATCTGAATGCCAGAGAGGGGACAAAAAGGGGAGGGAATTTACTTTCATGCTCCCTGATGTAGTTACTGGCAAGTCTCTTGTCTTTTTTCTCCAGCCTAATTCACAGCATGGTTCCCACAGAAAGAAAGATCAAAGAGAAAAAGAGAGAGAATGAGAGAAAGTGAGAACCTTTGCATTCAAGCTGGAAACCACAATCCTTTTATGCTCTAATCTCAGAATTGACATCTCATCACTTTTCTGTATCTGCTAGATGCCAGTGAATAGCCAAGGGGAGGGAATTACACAAGGGTGTGAATACCAGGATTCAGAAGTCACTGGTGGCCACCTTGGAGGATACTCGCTACACACTGCCCCAGGCAAACGGCAGAGTTAAAATTCTACACTAAACCACCTTCACCTCTATTCTGCAACTTCTACTTGGTAAATAGGCAGAGGTGGGACTGGAGTGAACTCTACCTATTGGTGGTAATCAAGTCAATAGACCCAAAGCAAAAGAAAACAAAACTTCAAGTTTAATGTGGGGCAGTGCCTGAATTTTCACTCACAGCATAAGCCAAGGATGTCACTTTAGTTGTCAACAGAGAGACTCAATTAGCCAATAGGTTTATTCACTCTGCTTTGGTCTTTAAAGGAGGGAACATTTCAAATGAACTTGGGAGCTATTATCTTCAACTCTGACACACTAGTGAAATACTCTGTTCTACTAGAAAGCATACTTGAACTTCATGTCCTGACCTCAAATGCAACTTGTTCAGGGGTGGATATAATTATATTTTCCATCCTCTTTGGAAGATAGACAACAAATACTGAGTAAAAATAAATTTATTTATTTATATTTTGTACATATGTGTATATATACATATGTGTATATATATTTAATATATGTGTGTACATACACACCCCACACTCTTCATTGGGACCACCTAGGGTGCCTCTACTTACCCCACGATCTCCAGCTCAGCCTTGGTAGCAGAGCCTACTAGTAATGTTGACAAAGCTAGGCATCCAGACACAACCAGCTTATCCACTAGACCTGCCATGTAAAGTTAATTTCAACTTGCCATCTGGTCGCCAGCTGACCACTGCCACACGCATTTCCAGCATCTCAACTTGCTATTGTCAGTGCCCCAAATTAAAGCAGTCAATACAGCTGCACCATGGCTGCTCTTAGTATGGGGTGTTTTCTGACTCACTCTGAAATCACTGATGAGGAGGGAATCCCCACTGTCATTTCAGCTGCCAAGACATTTCATGACAACAAACTGTGAAAGGAAAGCTGCTAATGATATGAAATCCCTTTTTATGGCCAGAGCTGGGCCAAGGCCACCAGACAGGCCATGTTTTTCCCATGCTGCTGGACCACTCAGAGACGTTCTTAACAACCAAGACTGATCCGTCTATTCATGGAAGGTAGGAGAAGGACAGGCCGATCCCTAAGCCATGCCCAAGGACACTGAGAACACTGGCATGATTCCATAAGCCACTATCCAATCCTTTCCTCACACCTCAAAATTTTAGAAGGGAGCTTAAGTTAGGTTTAGAGGTAAAATAGAAGAGGTAATACTTTTGGCAGATCACCTAGGAAAACTAAAAGTGATTCCCAAGGTACCTGTTTGAGTTACAGAAAGTCTCATAAATATTGCTACCCCATCAAAGTCTATCTCTGCCCCTAATTCGAGCCAGGTGATGGCCCAAACACTTGCATGAAGTAATTGCCAGGGGAAGCACTTGTGGTGCAATGGAAAGACCCCTGCTTTGGAGTCAGAGACCTTGCTTCCATGTTTCACTTTTGTTATTCTCTTGATGTGTGACCTTGTGTAAAAACTAGGACTTTCTGAATTTCATATTCTTATCTACTTATTAACAACGACTTCATATGATTGCTGTGAAATTAAGTGAATAGAAGGGAATATTAAAATAATGTCAGTATTTAAAAAAAAATTTTGTAACCATTCTGTCCCTGTGACAGAAATTCTGCCATCAGAAGTATGATTCTTTGGGATAAAACTCTGCTCTCCGGTGCATGTGTGTGTGTGTGTGTATGTACTCAGTCGTATCTGATTCTTTGCGACCCCATGGACTATAGCCTGCCAGGCTCTTCTGTCTGTGGAATTTTCCAGGCAAGAATACTGGAGTGGATTGCCATTTCCTCCTCCAGGGTGCCCTCTTTTAAAAGTAAACACCTTTGGGAATAAAGGTAACAGAATCTAAGTGATCAGTCACTAGATTTAACTTCCCCAGCAAATAGGTATTTTAAAGAACTCAAGGGATGAGGGTGCAAGAGAAAAGGGATTTAGGGGAGCTTAGGAATGGTGTCTTCAAAGAATAGAAATGCAGGTAGGTGTCTGGTCTCCATGTGACACAGGCTGGCTGGTGCAGGGACATTTTTGAGAAGAAGAAGGGGACCCTGGAGGTGGGGCGACAGCTTGATTCCAGGCTGATATTTAAACTATAACTTCTTGTTTCTTGTTCACTGATGTTTCCCCACGGCTTATTACAGGGCTTGGCGTATGATAGTTGCTAAATGAATGTTTGTAGACTAAAAACTATGCTTTACAGACTTTGCCCTTTTTCCAGGGTCAATCCTCAATTAGCTGATTGACCCAGGCTTTGGGGTACCTCTCCTGGACACACTTCTCTTCCTGCCCTCTGCCTTTCCCTCTGGTATTTCTGAGGTGGGGCAAATCTCCACTCCCCAGCCCGAGGCATTACAACCCTGGCAATGGCTTCCCAAATGCCCCTGAAGCCCTGGACAGAGATCTGCGTGGCGGGGGCCCCTCCTACAAACAGGTCAATTCCTCATCATTTAAGACTCAGAAGCAGAATAGGCACTGATTCCAGGTGTGACACGCAAGTGTAGGTGACATCTCTAAGGCAGGGGCACCCAGCCCAGCAGAATAAGCGTGAGTATCATGGAAGCCAAGGGGCCAGCAGGCTCATGGTCAGGAACTGGCCTGATCTGACAAGCCCATGCTCAGGCCTCCTGGTATTTTCAGATTCCTGTCTTTATCACAAGAGCCTCTCTGACCAGTTTTATGATTCTTCTATATGAAACTAAAGCAACATTACAGCTCTTGATTAGAGGTAATTATAGGGCAGATATAGATTCAGAGGGAAAAAATGTATTTCCCCAGTAACCAGGAGACTAAATTCAGGGGCTGAGAAAATTGGAAAGTGTCAAATAGAGAAGCATCAAAATGGTTTTCACCTGATTAAACAGCAGCTCAAAATTCCCTTTTTTCCCACACATTCACAGTAGATTTTTTAGAGTGTTCACTGCCTGAGTCTCAGTGAAGGTTGAAACCCCTTCTCTGTGTTTTGCTGACACTAATGCAAAGACTCCTAAGGCCGGACCTGTAAGGGCCTGGGGAGGCCATGACCCCCACATGGCAAAATGATGACACTTCTTCTTGAGCAAACATTCTCCTTGTTGGAGTTTCACCTGCTGATCCAGTATTCTGTCCCTTTACTTCTCTAAAAACATGTGAATGGGAAAGCTGTTCACTATTTATCCATCTGAGGCAGGTTTGCATTGTTAAAAATTAATACTTGGTCACAAATGAGTCATTAATAGGCCAAGATTTAGGAGTGCAGTGGGGAAGTTTGTCAAATCACCCGAGTCGTCCTGAAGTCTCTCAGAGTCACTGTAGAAGCAATCTCTTACTCAGCATTTGTGTGAGGGCAGGATGGCTGGGGAGTTCCGATGTTTTAAATGACTAAGAATGAGAATAGATGTCCTTTGGAAGAAATGCCTGTTGAATTCAATCGAGGTGAACTTTCGCTGTTGTCATTGTTCAGTTGCTAAGTCATGTCCGACTCTTTGTGACCCCATGGACTGCAGCATGCCAGACTTCCCCTGTCCTTCTCCCGGAGTTTGCTCAAACTCATGTCCATTGAGTTGGTGATGCTATTTAACCATCTCATTCTCTGCTGCCCCCTCATCCTTTTACCCTCAATCTTTCCCAGCATCAGGGTCTTTTCGAATGAGTTGGTTCTTCACATCAGGTGGCCAAAGTATTGGAGCTTCAGCTTCAGCATCAGTCCTTCCAATGAATATCCAGGATTGATTTCCTTTAGGATTGACTGGTTTGATTTCCTTGCTGTCCAAGGAACTCTTAAGGGTCTTCTCCAGCACCACAATTTGAAAGCATCTGTTCCTCAGCACTCAGTTTTATTTTGGAGAAGGAAATGGCAGCCCACTCCAGTATCTTTTGCCTGGAAAATTCCATGGACAGAGGAGCCTGGCAGGTTACTGTCTGTGGGGTCGCAAAGAGTCAGACATGATGGAGCATGCATATGCAGCTTTCCTTATGGTCCAACTCTCACATCCATATATGACTAGTGGTAAAACCATAGTTTTGACTATATGAACTTTTGTTGGCAAAATGATGTCTCTGCTTTTTAATATGTTGTCTAGGTTTATCATAATTTTCCTTCCAATGAGCAAGCATCAGTCACCATCTGCAGTGATTCTGGTGCTCAAGAAAATAAAATCTGTCACTACTTCTACTTTTTTCCCTTCCATTTGCCATGAAGTGATGGGGCTGGATGCCATGATCTTAGTTTTTTGAATGTTGAGTTTTAAGCCAGCTTTTTCACTCTCCTCTTTCACCCCCATCAGGAAGCTCTTTAGTTCCTCTTCACTTCCTGCCATTAGAGTGGTATCATCTGCATATCTGAGGTTGTTGGTATTTCTCCTGGTAATCTTGATTCCAGCTTGTAGTTCATCCAGCCCTTTGCATGATGTACTCCACATGTAAGTTAAATAAGTAGGGTGACAATATATAGCCTTGAAATACTCCTATCCCAGTTTTGAACCAGTCTGTTGTTCCAGGCCGTGTGGAAAGCTTAATCCCAAGACCAAGGCAACCCTGGAACCCAGGCTGTAGGAACTCAGCTACAGGACTCTACCCACTGTGTGATCCACCTTCTAGAAGTCCAGTTCAACCCTCCACAAGAGATCAACCTCTCTTCAGTGAGTCCAGGGCTCCCAACGCTTGTTAAATGTCCAGTCCAGGCCTGTCTCGGAGCACTCATCATGACCGAGGGGTGCTGATGGCTGAGGAGACGGTACCCAGGGCAGTCTGGGTGCAACACACTGAAGCAGGGCAGATGTCCAGGGCTCTGCTTCCCCAGAAGCCTGGACATCCGGGTGCCAACTTGCCTCAAGCAGTTGGAATTCTTCGGGACCTGCCTGACTCACTTCCAACATTACATGCAGTGAAGGCGGCTCCCAATCTGTCTGGCCAAATCCCTTCTCATTAAAGCTCTTCTGATAACCTCCACTCAGCACACAGTATCAATATGAGGTTGCCCCAGGGAGATGGGCATGGAAGAGGCTTGGAATCAGTTATCTCATGGGCACGGGCAGCGGAGAAACAATGCCAGTGGAAACTGAGGACCATGGGAGGCAGAGCTCCACTTGGAACCCCCATCCCAGGGGTCCCTTCTCTGGCAGCTGCCCGGGTGCTGGCATACAGAATGCTTTCCCAATAGTTTTCAAAGGAAGATGACCCTCCACATACTCAGCTGAAGGACTTTGCTCTGTCTGTCACCTGAGCCACAATGGTCAGTTCACAGCCTCTAGCTTATCACACAGTCACACCTCGGGTGTGCTGTGTGTGTGTGTGTGTGTGTGTGTGCGCGCGCTCACGTGCACATTCAGTCACTCAGTTTTGTACACAGGCCCACAGATCCTTCCCCACACTGGGTCTCAGCGCTGGGCCAGCCTCTGGCTCAATCACATCTTGAACAAAGGTAATTATGCCAGTGGCCCAGCATTTACACTTTTAAGTGACTTAGAAGTCCGTGTTCTTAGCACCATGTAGCAAAGGAAGAAATAAACTTCTATATAAATGATCCTTGGTTAGCAACTGGTCGGCTAGGCAGGAGAGATAGTTCTGCTAAAGTCAGGGTCCACAATGTGTGTGTCAGGAACATATTGTTGAGAATATATGTGTCAGGAAGAACATACAGAAGAAGCATGTAGGTCATGGAAGAAAGGGCCTTTTTAATTCCATGCAGATTATGTCATACTTCCCCCTTGGGGTTTTGCTGCATGGAATTGGACCTTCCCAGAGATTTCACTTACCTAGTTCAGGAACTGACAAGAACTGGGCTGGCCTTGGAAACCGTTCCCAATGCAGAGAAATCTGTGCTTAAGAACAGGAGCTCGGCGTTAGGTGTCTGCGTGACACAGTCTTGGGCAAATCACTCTTGTCCTTTGTGTCTCAGTCTTCTTGTCTGTAAAACACAGAAAACATCAGGTTCTTCCCTGAATTCATTGTGAGGGTGAAATGTGACGATGTCTGTAAGAAGGTTAACTCGGCACTTACCGTGTGGCAGTAGAGCCCACTCTTACTCTGATGGGCGTGTTCTCCTGACTTAACACTTCAGACAGAATAGAGACTTCTGGCAACTTTCAGAGACACACAGAAGGTTGAAATGAATCCTTCCCATGGATTTCTAGAGCTTTCCCAGAGGAGTAGAGCAACCAGGAGTCAGAATTGCCCCAATGAGATATTTGCATGTGGATAAATGTTGTTTGCTTGAATCTCTGGGGCAGATATGAAGCATCGCTCCAGATCTCTGGAAGTTTCTTTGTAAAAATATTCATACTGTACCCAGAGCAAGGTCTTTCTTTGTCCAGGTGAAAAGAGATTACTCTATTAATATTGAGAATGATCTAAGGTGAATCATATATAAAGTCTGGATTCTTTGTACTTGCTTCTGAGAGTGAACAACTCCTCAGCAGCTATACCCCTGGGATATTAATATTAAACATCCACACACCCTGCCCGCATAGACGTACACACACACCATCTAAACTTGCTATATAACACTTGAGATATTCTCTAGAGAGAGGACCCAGATCTGAGACTTCAGGACAGGAATGCTCCCTTCACCTATTACAGATCAACCTGTTACTCTCCCTCTTTACTCTCTCCCCAAAGTGCTGTAAGGTAGGTATATGCCTATATTTTTTAATGACTTGCCAAATCACTGAAATCTCAGCCAGGAATGAGAACTGCTGTAGCTGATGATATCCGCAGATCTTATTCAGATTAATTTTGTTAGTCTCTCTTCACCATTTTTGGAGGATAGTGGAGAAGAGTGGTCATTTTTATTATGTTCATGACAGCTGATTACTTTCTGTGCTCATGCCAACTTGGTTAACAATAAGCTTCCTCTGGCAGCCTGCATGGAAGTGAAGTCAATTGCCTGTATATGGGTGAGTCTGTGTCTGTGTACTCAATTTCCTTGTATTAACTTAGGGACCATTTCTCACCTTGTTCTCTAGCTTTACAGCCAAAATAAGTACAGGGCTCCTATTGATTTTTGTGACCTGGAGTTGGGTTGCTTTCAGTAGAAATGAAACATACTCAGATCTGTCCCATGGAGAATAGAGCAAGCAGAAAAATAAACCATAAATTCAGGTATACCTGAGTACAGGCTGTGGTTGGATTTCCTTCTTTCTTTGAGAGCAGACCAAATGCTATGGTTGGGCTTAAACTTTCTGTACAGGGCAGATTTTTGGAGTTTTCACTGTGAAGCATAGTTTCCATTATTTACCCGACTCTCATGAGTTCTACTAGCTAAAGGAATCACCACTGTGGAATGTATAGAACTCAACTTACCTAGAGTACTAGCTCCTTGAGACCAGGTAAATTTGGAGTGGGATAAAACATGAAAAAGGAGCAGTTCTCTACCCCACCCCTGTGTGTTTTCCATTGGCAAGTATGTTCAGTCAGTTCAGTCGTTCAGTCGTGTCCAACTCTTTGCGACCCCATGGACTACAGCATGCCAGGCTTCCCTGTCCATCACCAATTCCCGGAGTTTACTCAAACTCATGTCCATTGAGTCGGTGATGCCATCCAACCATCTCATCCTCTGTCGTCCCCTTCTCCTCCCACCTTCAATCTTTCCCAGCATCAGAGTCTTTTCAAATGAGTCAGTTCTTCGCATCAGGTGGCCAAAGCATTGGAGTTTCAGCTTCAGCATCAGTCCTTCCAATGAATATTCAGGACTGATTTCCTTTAGATTGGACTGGTTGGATCTCCTTGCAGTCCAAGGGACTCTCAAGAGTCTTCTCCAATGCCTCAGTTCAAAATCATCCATTTTTTGGTGCTCAGCTTTCTTTATAGTCCAGCTCTCACATCCATACATGACTACTGGAAAAACCATAGCTTTGATTAGACAGAACTTTGTTGGCAAAGTAATGTCTCTGCTTTTTATCTAGATTGGTCATAACTTTTCTTCCAAGGAGTAAGCGTCTTTTAATTTCATGGCTGCAGTCACCATCTGCAGTGATTTTGGAGCCCTCCAAAATAAAGTCTGCCACTGTTTTCACTGTTTCCCCATCTATTTGCCCTGAAGTGATGGGGCCGGATGCCACGATCTTAGTTTTCTGAATGTTGAGTTTTAAGCCAACTTTTTCACTCTCCTCTCACTTTCATCAAGAGGCTCTTCAATTCTTCTTCGCTTTCTGCCATAAAAAGTGTCACCTGCATATCTGAGGTTATTGATATTTCTCCCAGCAATCTTGATTCCAGCTTGTGCTTCATCCAGCCCAGCATTTCTCATGATGTTCTCTGCATATATGTTAAATAAGCAGGGTGGCAATATACAGCCTTGACATACTCCTTTCCCTATTTGGAACCAGTCTGTTGTTGCAGATAAAATGTTTTTATACTTGATTCAATTCTGCAAATAGTGTAATTATATAACCTGATATGGTTTTATGTTTTTTTAAATATATATACTTTATTGAAGTGTAGTTGACTTACAATGCTTCAGGTGCACAGCAAGGTGATTCAGTTACACAAAATACACATATATTATTTTTGAAATTATTTTCCATCATAGGTTATTACAAGATACTGACTATAGTTCCCTATGCTATACTGTAAACTTTATTTTATTGTTGCATATCTATTTTTAATTAGAAATTTAGCATTCTATTCATACTAAGCCAACCAAGTGGAATCAAGATGTCATAATTTTTTTAGTTAGGCAAAAATTCATAAGTTTTATAAAATATATATATATATCATACATATATATGTATACAATAGTTTTTCTACTACACTTGATAAAGAGTTGAGAAAGAATGTCAAAAACAGATGGAGAAATTGGAGGACATAAACTAAATGAAATAGGAGCACTGAATACGAAATAGAAAAAGTGAAACAAACTAGATAAAAGTAAAAGATCATCATATAGTCCTACTGTTTTTAAACATGACTGATCATTAGAAATGTATCTGGAGCTCTGGAGAAAAAAAGCAATATCTGGGCATTGCGTTTTTCAAAAATTTCAAGATAATTCTGATACACATCTGAATTTTAGAAAGTGATTACAGGTTTTTGTATTAGATACTAGTTTTGGTGATACAGAGTTCTATTATTTTTCTGTTGACCAATCATGATACAATGGTGTTAAGTGAGTAATAGTTACATAATCACAATAGTAAAAGATGTTTATCAGTTTTCACAATCAATAGCCAGACAAAAAATAAAAGATAATTACAATTGCAAGCAATAATGGGAACATGATTAACTTAACAATATAAGATAATTACATACAACTTGGGGGTGGTCAAGGTGAGTGATGTGGTAAGTGGAAGTGCATACATGCGCATGTTTTCATCCACCCAGTCAGTCTATGTCTTTTGGTTGGTGCATTTAATCCATTTACATTTAAGGTAAGTATCAATATGTGTGATCCTGTTACTGTTTTCTTAATTGTTTTGGGTTTATTTTCTGTAGGTCTTTTCCCTCTCTTATGATTCCCGCCTAGAGAAGTCGCTTTAGCATTTGTTGTAAAGCTGGTTTTGTGGTGCTGAATTCTCTTAATTTTTGCTTGTCTGGAAAGCTTTTGATTTCTCCATCAAATCTGAAGGAGAGTTTTGCTGGGTAGAGTATTCTTGGTTGTAGGTTCTTCCCTTTCATCACTTTAAATATATCATGCCATTCCCTTCTGGTTTGTAGGGTTTCTGTTGAGAAATCAGCTGAAAGCCTGATGGGAGTTCCCTTGTATTTTTTGGGTCATTTTTCCCTTGTTGCTGTTAACATTTTATCTCTGTCTGTAATTTTGTCAGCTTGATTACTATGTGTCTTGGTGTGTTCCTCCTTGGGTTTATCCTGCCTGGAACTCTGTGCTTCCTGGACTTGACAGACTACTTCCCTTCCCATGTTTGGGAAGTTTTCAGCTATTATCTCTTCAAATATTTTCTCAGGTCCTTTCTCTCTCTCTTCTCCTTCTGACACCCCTCTAAAGCGAATATTGGTGTGTTTAATGTTGTCCCAGAGGTGGTTTTATGTTTTAAAGTCAATGGAAGTCAATAGCTTTGGTATGGGATTGGAACTGTATTTCTGCTGTTTCTGTTAGGCAAACAAAACCTAATGCTTTCTTAACTCTCTCGCATTCTTGGACTTGGTACCCTTGCTAAAGCCCACTAAATTGAAACATTGTGTGTCAGGGATGGGGTTTCATGTAATGGCATTCTCACATTTACACAGAGTGAGTGTATGTCTCACCTAGAAGGAGAGAACCACTCATGCCAACCCCTGAGACTGTGAGCATTTGGACCTTCTGATTAATTTCCTAAGGGATTAAATTTCACAAAACTCTTTTTTAAAATGGATTCTCTTAAATATATATATATTTATTTATTTGATTGTGCTGGGTCTTAGTTGCAGCACAGGGAATCTTTTAGTTGTGGCAAGTGGGATCTAGTTCCCTGACCAGGATCAAACCCGGGTGCCCTGCATTGAGAGCACAGAGTCTTAGCCACTGGACCACCAGGGAAGTCACAAAACTTTTTAATTTCAGAATTTCATATGTTGAAAAGATCAGAACCTGCAGAGGTCACTCATTTTAAATATTTTCCCTTTAATTATTTTTTTATTGATATAAAGCGATGGCTGGATGATTGTTTGTTGTTTTTTAATGAAACTTCTGTGAGGAGAGTTAAGGTAGAATTTCCTCTCTGTATTTTGTTTGCTTCCTTTCTGCCCACTTCTCTTTGCTCATCTTGCCAAAACTAACGTTTCTCTATGGTTTTGGTATGCTTTATCCTCAAGACGGACTTTTGATCTTGAAAGATTTTAAGTTTGGAATAAGCATTGGTGGCCTCAAGTTTGCAAAAAAAAACAAAAACAACACCTTCTTAATGTCTTACTTTTTTGAACTTTCCACCACTCAGAAATGCAGCTTCCCTTAGGTAAGATCCAATTAATCATTTCAAAGGTGTTGGAAAATTATCCAGTGAATGTGGGAAAATATAGCTGAGCTGAAGCAAGCTGCTGAGCAGTCATTAATTCACCAGATATGACTCTCACAACTCTGCTTAGCGTGATTCATGTAGACCTAGCTGAGGAATCTAACTCAGGACTTGAAGTAGGAAAAACACTCATCCTTAGTTCTAGTTGGTGGTACTGGTCTAGCAACTTCTTAAATCTTTACTTATTTTCAATTCCTTGATCATTCTCCTTCACAAAAATAAGAAAGGTCTCATTTGCTGATTAATTGTACAGCATGTTAAACACAAAACCTGTAGGACCATTAACTCTTTATCATTAAGGAGTTTTATTAAAGATAGTAAGAAAGCTAAGGTAATTAAGTTTATCAGTTATTAGGCCATAAGTTCCTTAAATGATAATGTGAGACTTAACCCTTCTGTGAGGTCAAAGGCCCCCCCTCTAACCACCAAGAGTTAGTCTTGAGCAATGCCCTCCATGCCCAGGGGTCCCTAGGCTCTCATCTGACATTCACTGTAGCTGAGGCATTGGTGCCTGGCACCCACAGCTAGCCCATGACAGTGTACTCCCTTAATTGCTATAATTGCTATCAAAATGTTGCCAAACATCTTTCCTTTTTGATTCATATTGAAGTCAGCTTCTTTTGATTCATACTGAAGTCAGCTAAATTACTCTAGAAAAGGGAGTCCAGGGACTCTTTTGTGGAGCAATGTAATGGAATTGGCCCCCATGAGCATACACAATGAGAATTCAGATAAGCTGAAAATTGATGCAGAAAGGCAGAGACGGAAACAGAAGGGCAACATGATACTCAGTTAGTGTGTGAAAGGGAAGAGAAAGCCACCTTCCATAACTCCAAGCATAAGTCACAGATGGCCCTGCCAGAATAGGGCTTGGGAGAAAACAAATGCAACCAGCCGAGAGAAACCAGAAGTAGCTGCAAATGCTTCTTGCAAAAGTTTTTAATGACACTCCCCCAAACCTAGTGACTCACCTTCTCTTTCTCCTGCTGCCATCAAATACTCACTTGATAGTAGTAGATGAGGCTCTAGGTTCTGGTGAGAAAGAATCACGTTATGTTACTAGGAGAGCTACAAATGGAGCCCATTTGAGAGACTCTGCAGAGAGATGAATCTCCACAGTGAGGTGTGTTTAACTTCAGAAATTTGGAAGGCGAAATCTCAGGACAGAGTGGAAGCACCTTTTCCCCCGGAGAGAATCAGAACCACTCTCCTCCCTCCCTTCCCAGGAGCCCGCGGTCACAGGAAGGAAAACCCAGGAGATTCGAGAATGCCAGACACCACCAATGCTGCATCACCAGAAGAGTCTTGGGGCAGGGAGCCAAGTTATTCCTGGAGCAGGAAAGGGCTCCCAGGAGAAAATGAGGCAAGTGGAGGCCTGAGGAGGGCAAAGAGGTAAAGAGCTGAGGCCAGAAAAAAGGGAAGAGAAGGAAGGGATTATTAAGAATAGAAGTTATGTCCCCAAGACACTCCCTCAGAAGCCCCCGGCAGTGAGGTCTCTCCTTCCAGGCAATGTGTCTACACAACACCTGATTTCCTCTCCTAAGCTGAGTACAGCTTTGAGAATGAGGTAGAAACCCTGCATGGAAATAGACTTAACTCTTCATCCAGATTCAGTATATTCTTCATTTGGGGAAGCAGGGAAAAGAATGCTGGTATGAATCAGTTTCTTCAAGGTTGCTGAGATGGTATAAGATGGGCTGAGGGAGCAGGATTGGAAGAAAGAATCTGAGAAGCAGGAATCAGTAGTTCCAAGTCACCAGATCAAAAATGCATTAAACATGTCGTTGAAGGAACAGGCCCAGATCAGAACACCTCATGACGTCGGCATTAGCTGTTACAAAGCAAACTGAATACATAAGCATCCTTTTGACTCTGCAGGTCAAAGTGCCCCAGAAAGTTTCCAGGGAGCAAGATGGAGTAGGTGGAAATCAATTCTCACTAATGTGATACTCATAAAATATGACTATAGCTTCTTTGTTTAATGTTCTGCCTTTACTGACTTATTTTAATGAATGTAAAAATGTATAATAAATTTTATAGATTCACACATGACCTCAGCTTCCCTAATCCTGTTTTTCTTATAAGGTCACATGTTTCTCAACTGGAAATTCTTCCCCGACAAAGGTCTTCACAAACTTAATATCTGCAGTTGGTCATGAATTAAATGTAATGCTATCAAGTTGTACAGCACTGCCATTAGCTGACAATAAGTTTGAGATGTGGCAGATATTATAGGAAAATAAAAATAATGGCCATTATACTATCATTTGCAGCAACATGGATGGACCTAGGGATTGTCATGCTGAGTGAAGTAAATCAGAGAAGAACTATCATGTGACATCCCTTACATGCAGAATCTAGGAGGAAATGATACAAATGAACTCATTTACAAAACAGAAACAGACCCACAAACTTAGAGAACAAACTTACAGTTGCCAGGGGCAAGAAAGGAAGGAAGAGATCATTCCGGAGCTCGGATGACCATGTACACATTGCTAGATTTAAAATGGATAACCGACAAGGTCCTACTATATAGCACAGGGGACTCTGCTCAATGTTATGTGGCAACTAAAATGGGAGGGGAGTTTGTGGGAGAAGGGATACTTGCATATGTATGGCTGAGTTCCTTTGCTTTCCACCTGAAACTATCACAACATTGTTAGTCAGCTATACTTCAACATAAAACAAAAAGTGTTTTTTTTTTTAATTAAAAAAGAATACTGATCTTTGTTTATTGATTGGTTACTACTTACCAGCCACCACGCTCTATATTTCATCTCATTTGATCCTTCTGACAACACAGTCAGCTGGGGTTATCCTACAGGACATACTTTATAAATATGGAATCTGAGGCAAAGAAAGTATGAGGGATTTGTTCCACATTCTACAACTATTGTAACAAGTAGCAGAGAGGCGGATTCAAACCCCAAACTATCTGAACCCAAAGTTCGCAGGTGCTGCCTGTCTATGGGAAAGCACGGTGACAGAGGGGTTGTGATGGCCCTTGAAGAATGAGTGAAAATTGGGTATAGAAAGAAGAAAAGGAGAAGTTCAAACTGAGGTTGGGGCAGAGGAGTAAAGACAGATGGAGAGTAGGGAAGACCCCTCTGCTTGCTGTTCAAGTTCACACTGGGACCTAGCAAGAGCTGAGGATGGAAAGCCCAATGGGACCAAATGCGGATGCCCTTGATGTAAAGGCTGAGGACTTTCCACATGATTCATCATGGGAGAGAGAGTTCGTGGGGGTTCCCTCAATCTTAGTTTGAGTGATGCAACCCGTTCATTTCATTTAGCAATCCTTTAGGCCATTTTTGAAGTGATTATTTTTGGCAGCAATGATGTAGGCAGGAAGTAAGGAGGTATAAGTGTGGCAGGAGAGAGTGTAAAGAAGAGGTTGTTGCAAAGGTATGGTAGGAATATCTGCCAGGCTGAGGGGAAATAGTTCGACCAATTTATTCACTCACGTAAACTGGTTTATCTAATTTGCTTCTTCTGGGACAATGTTAGGCCCTCTAAATACAGGAAAAAGAAAAAGGAGAAGGAAATGAATTCTCTAGCTCCTGCAGAAAGCTTTAGTTTGGATTCTCCAGGAGCAGATGGTAGCTGATACTCCTGTCGGGCTGAGTGGTCCCCACTCTAAGCTTAGACCTTCCTGGCTGGTCATTGCAGCTGATTTCTGTTGACAAATCAGCTGTCCCACCATTGGGGAAGCGAGTTCTCCTGAGTAGACCTACTAGTTGAGTCTTATTTCTGACAAGCATTTGGTTAGGGGAGTAAGGACTTGTGGGTTTAATTAATATAAACTGGTGGGTTTTATTAATATAAAGTTTATATTGGCTTGGTCAAAAAGTTGGTATGAATTTTCTGTAAGATGTTGCAGAAAAACCCAAATGACTTTTTGGCCAACCTAATATATGTTATGTCATTTGATTCCCCCAATAACCCTGAGAAGTGATTATTCCTCAACTACAGCTATGGAAATAGGCTGAGAGATGGCACTGTGAGTCACATAGTAAGAAAGCAGAGAAGGAGCCTTTGAGCCTGGTTCTTTCTAACTCCAAGCTTAGTGCTCTATCTCCCCCATTACTGTAGATCGTATGTTAAAAACAAACTAAGCAGCAGAGCCAGGGAGGAGCGGGTGAAGGAAATACAATAAGGGAGTAGAAGAAAAAAATCTGAGAGGTTTGCCTTGTTGTTTGCATGCGAATTTAGGTTTGGACCTGCCATTTGGGATCCCAATGCACTTGTCACCATGGAGCCAAGGGTCGCTAAAAGCACTCCTCTCCCCCAGCTTTTGAGTTTTCTAGAAGGAATCTCTCTTTCAATCTCTTTGCCAGAAAATGAATGTGAAGGAGTCCTCACAAAGAGATGAGCTAGATTTGAGAGATTTATGTCTGTGATTTCACTGTGAAAACAGAACTATTTTCCTCGATCTGTTGGGGGGCCACAGTAAGAAGAAGCAAGTGAGGTTTACTTTTGATGAAGCATGTGGTTCATAGCAGAGCCACTCTCACCAGTGGGGTGATTTATAGGTAAAATCCCAGGATTAAAAAGGATTAAAAAGGAAAAGAATAAAGAAAACATAACAGAATTCCAGTTACCCCACTCCAGGACAAGGAAACAAAGGGTCAGCTTTGGGAATATAATATGATATATTTTTGTACATTTTTTCAGCATTTAGATGCAAGTCATCCTGCACTTGGAAGTTGGTTTTGTATCAGTTCACAAAGGGTGGATCTATTTTTCCCTGTTGTTATAAAAACAGCTCAAGACATGCGTGACAATTCTGAAAAATGCCATGATTTCTGAGCCACTGCAGATAATTGCACATTAATATGAGTTGACAAAGACTAGTTTGCATCCAGGTCTATGATTGGTAGAGTAATAGGGGGTCCAACCAACTCATCAGTTGGGTGTAATGACTTCAGGCAATGTTAAGGCCTTTCAGTGTAAAATCAGTGGGATAATAGTAGCAGTAAAGCCACAGACCAAAAAATTTAGCCCTTTGGAAGTGGTAGTGCTAATAGTGGTATCCCAGGCCCAGGCAGGAAGTAGACTCAGTTTGAAGTCACTTGATCTGAGCTATCATGTGATGTGAAGGAGCCCAGAAACAGTCCCAAAGTAAAAGAGAGCTCCCTGGAAACTGGTGGGTTTTTCAAGACCTGGGACTATTTGCCCCTTAAGAATAGTGGTCATGTTTTATACTCCAGGCCATCTCGCCAAAACTGACCACAGAGCTTTACTCTAGAACAATGCACATTAAGGTCTGGTTGAACATGTGAACTTTTTAGCCACCATTTACTCCCCAGACCTCATGTCTATGAGGCCTAACTGGAAAAGAAATCACAATGACGGAAAGAAGTCCCCTAAACGTTGCTTCCCAAGATGGCGCTAGTGGTAAAGAACCCGCCTGCCAGTGCAGAAGAGATGCTGACTCCATTTTTCAGTTGGGAAGATCCCCTGGAGGAGGACATGGCAACCCACTCCAGTATTCTTGCCTGAAGAATTCCATGGACAGAGGAGCCTGGCGGGCTACAGTCCATAGCGTCGAAAAAATTCGGACAGCACACACAGCCGTTCTAGGTGGAAATATTGTCTCTGAGCCCATGAACTTTTTGCTTCCATGGCTGAAAGCAGCATGGCTTTTTCCACCTGGAGTTGAGGTCTAGTTTGTTTGGGCTGGAATAGGTACTCCATTTTCTAAAAATGGACTGCTTTTGGTCCCGTGTGTGTGTGCGCATGTGTGCGTGTGTGTGTGTGTGTGTGTGTGTGTTTGTGTGTGCATGCATGCACGCGTGCGCACGCTCTCTTTCGCCAAGTCTGGTGGGACTCTCTGCTACTCCATGGACTATAGCCTGCCAGGCTTCTCTGTCCATGAGCTTTTCCAGGCAAAATACTGGAGTGGGTTGCCATTTCCTTCTCCAAGAGATTTTCCCGACCCAAGGATCAAACCCGCATCTTCAGTGTCTCCTGCATTGGCAGGTGAATTCTTTAGCACTGAGCCACCTGGGAAGTGCTTTGGGTCCCAGCGTTGTCTAAATTTAGTAGCTGAGACCTTGACCTCTTTTTCAACAGAAAATTTTCTGCTCTAGAAATGGTTTTGTGTGTGTGTGTGTGTGTGCGCGTGTGTTAGTCACTCAGTCATGTCTGACTATTTGCAACCCTATGGACTGTAGCTCTCCATGCTCCTCTGTCCATGGGATTCTCTAGGCAAGAATACAGGAGCAGGTTGCCATTTCCTTCTCCAGGGGATCTTCCAGACCCAGCAATTGAACTTGGGTCACCCACCTTACAGGCAGATTTTTTTGCCACTGAGCCGCCAGGGAAGCAAAGATGTTTACTAATCACTTACTTAACCTATTGCAACCCATTTTGGGAGCCTACCTGAGTTACACACATGCTCATGTCAGTGTGGTATGAAATAGATTGGCAGGGCCCCTTCCAAGGGTCAAACAGACACCTAAATCATTGTATATTTTTGCTCTTCTTTCCCTGAGCTTCTGCTACCATTCACATGCACTTCCATTAGTCTTTATCATGTATTGTTTTAATTATTCTATTCTATTACTCTGAACTCTACATAGGTAGAGGCCAAGCATAGTACCTGGTATAGAGTAGAACATCAATTTAAAAAATTGCTGATGATGAATTTAAAAAGAATAATGTGTTGGGACTTCACAGTTTGCTCAAACTCATGTCCTTTGAGTTGGTGATGCCATCCAACAATCTCATCCTGTGTTGCCCCTTCTCCTGCCTTCAATCTTTCCCAGCATCAGGGTCTTTTCCAATGAGGCAGCTCTTGGCCTCAGGTGGCCAAAATATTGGAACATCAGCCTCAGCATCAGTCCCTCCAATTTATATTCAGGACTGAGTTCCTTTTGTATTGACTGGTTTGATCAGATCTGTATCACAGTCTAAAGACATTCCCTGCCCAAAACTGCTTTCTCCTTCTTTAGTTTTCACAGACATTATTCCCAGTAAATCTTACACTCCTGTTTCCCATCACAGTGTCTGCTTCCTAGAGGACCTAAACTGACATACCTACACAATACCTCATCAGATTTATTTTCTTCCTTAAACATGGTGGAGAGATGTTATTAACTTGCATGTATAGTGTTTCCCCACCTAACTTTAGCTTTGTTGAAGTGCCCTTCCTCACCCCAAGGAAAATCTTTAACGTTACAACACATCCTATTCCAAATTGTGCTTTGCAGCCTCCTATTGTTTGCACGAAAATGCCACCTCTTTGGGGTGGCTGAACTTGAGAATGGGGCATTCTAAGACATCACCACACATGAGCTCTTTGACAAAATTTTGCAAGCTTGGATCACAGCCTGAAAGAAACCCGAGTGCCCCTCTGGGGGCTCATGGGGGCCCTGAACATGTTGGGAGGTGATAATGAGTGCAATCATGTTTGAATGGGTTTGTGAGGGTTCTTGGATGGGGCCCTTGAGAAGTCGAGTGCTTTTCTTCCACTTGGCATTTTGCATTTTTGGCACAAGATATGTTAAAGCTTGGAATGAGGTTATCACAAGCTCTTTATTTTGCCAAAAAGCAACTACTGCTTCAAGTCTTATGTTCCCTCGTTCCTTGTTTGCTTCTGCCTTGCCGGAGAGACTGCTCTCATGTGGCTCCCGGTAGCCCCACTGGGAGGTGACAGTGAAACTGGGGGAAGTGGAGCGAAAGATGTAGCCAAGAAAACCAAACAACCCAAGTCCTATTATTTCTCCACTTGCTGCTCACAATCTGGCATTTCTGCAGACTCTCTTGGAGCCCCTCTCCCCATTATGAGGCATATCAGCTACACAGCAGACACATACTTCTCCTATTACATAATGCCTCAGTACTAGGCATTGAAAATATCAGTTCCTTCAGCTATGACTTTGTGTGTTCAACTACATTTAAAAAGAAAATACTAAAAAGCATCAATTCAAGCAGGCTTTAATTCAATGCAGCAAGAAGATCGTTGGTGCACTCTTTTAAGGAACAGAATGTAAAATGTTGACTGCTTCCTCCAGGGAGCCTTCCCTAAACCTTGGCTCCAGCCACTTCAATCATTCATCAATCTCATAGGCCCTTGGGTATGTGACTGTGTAACTGTGGTTGGTTTGTTTGTATGCCGTTTCTGGGAGTTGAAAGGAATGGGACATACAGAACCTATATGATGTGTAAGAAATACAGAATAACCTCTAACTGAAGCCAGGAAGTCCCTTTCATAAAGAGTAGACATGTCTTAAGCAAGCATTGAGTTCCAAAGTCAGCAAGTATGGTCAAGTCAGGTGTTGCTAGCATTACCTTTGAAAACCCCCGAATGAGAGGCACGTGGGAGCTGAGGCAATATGGGATAGAGGCGGGCAGACCCATGTCTTCGGTGTCACTTTTACCCCAGGGAGGAAACCACTTTGTAAGTGGGATGGCATGGAGAATCATCTACACTATTCAATCATTTTCCATTTGCCTGTTTATCAAAGTTATAAATGTCATATTTTATTGAATCAAACTGTTCTACCAGATTTGTTATAGAAATGAACATTTCCCATACCTTCTCTTTTTTTTCCCCACATTGGGAATGATTTCCAACTCTAATGACAGAATCTCCATATTTAATTCTAAATAACACACTCATATTGCTACTTCTTGCTCTTTCAGTTTTAGGCATTATCTGTTGACTTTCTATCATGGACAACAGAGAACTTAACTCTTCTTTATTTTCCTTCATCTTCACATGCTCATCCAGTTTCCTCATCCTCCCATTGCAATTATATTATAATCTTGCTTAGCTCAATGTTTAGTGTTTACATTTTTATGTCTGTGTAAATGGTATCCACAGCTAAGCCATGTAAACGTATAAGTTTCCTTTCTTGAACAACTTTTTATTTTCCCTAAAACTAATAATTTTTTTTATTCATCTAATTTTTTATGCACTTTCACTACCACAACCTCAAACTCTCCATCAGCTGCCCCAGTCTCTTGCCAGTATGTCCAAATACATCACAAGGGTAATTGATTTTATCTTGGAGAAATCTTCTGGAGCCTTCTGACCCATCCCTATATGGTCCAGCTACCCTTCCTAGAAGGGTCACAGCTGTCATCCCGAGTCATGCTTCCACACTATCCTGGGAACGCCATGGGCTTTTCTCCCATGTTGGGTCCCCTCTTTCCTGAATCTTATGGTTTCCTCTTCTTCAGCTCAAATTAGGGTGAGTGTAACTTACCAAAACTTCTTGAGAAAAGGTGAAGAGAAGTACACTTTTAAAAAACCTAGAAAGTCGAAATAGTCCTTATTTTATCCTCAGACTTCTCTGATGTTTTAAAAAATATTTTTGTTTATTTATTTGACTGTGCGAAGTTTTAGTCGTGGCATGCAGGATTTTCGATCTTTAATCGTGTTGCGTGAACTCTTTCTTAGCTGTGGCAAGTGAGATTTTAGTTCCTCAACCAGGGATTGAACCTGAGCCCCCTGAATTGGGAGGGTAGGATCTTAGTAACTGGACCATCAGGGAAGTTCAGACTTTACAGAGGCTTTGAGTGTAGAATTCTGGGTTAGAAGTTATTTTCTTTCAGAATTATGAAGGCATGGTTCCTCTGTTCTAACATCTAACATTGCAACTAAGAAGAATGATACCATTCTAAGTTGTTTCTTTAAATGTGCTTTTTTTCTGTGAAAGCTTGTAGGACCTCATCCTTGTCTCAAACATTCTGAAACTTCACAATGATTTGCACTGATATGAGTCTATTTTTATTTACCGGCCCGGGCACTTGATGGATCCTTTCAATATGAAAACTCGTATCTTCCAACTGAGGAAAATCGTCGCAAATTATTTTTTTGTTGTTGATTTTCTACCTTCATTTTGCCCTTTTCTTTTTTTCTGGGACTCTTGTTTGCATATTGGACTCCTTAGAATAGTATTTCTTAACTTTTAAAAACTTTTCTATTTTCTATTTCTTTTTGCTTTACTTGCTAGAAAATTTCTTCAACTATATCTTTCAACTCCTTTATCGAGTTTTCCATTTTTGCTGTCATATTTTTAATTTCTGAGAGCTTTTTTTCCCCAGTGAATGTCTCTTTTTAATAAAGCATCCTGATCTTATTTCATAGTTGCAGAATCTTATCCCGCTAAAGCTACTGACATACAGTTGGGATTCACACACACACACACACACAGAGCGACATGCATTCTCTTCTCCCTTACTAAGTCTCCACTTCCTCTAAATTGGTTTAATTTTTAAAAATTTGTTTTCCTTTCCATCTTCTATATGATGTTTTCTTCATATGTCTCATGATTCTTGATTACCTTTACTATTTGTTGTTCTTGTTTGGTAGCCAAATCACGTCCAACTCTTTGTGACCCCATGGACTGCAGCATGGCAGTTCTCCCTGTCCCTCACTATCTCCTGGAGTTTGCCCAAGTTCATGTCCATTGAATCGGTGATGCCATCCAGCCATCTCATCCTCTGTTGCCCTCTTCTTCTTCTGCCTTCAATCTTTCCCAGCATCAGGGTCTTTCCCAGTGAGTCAGATGTTAACATCAGGTGGCCAAAGTATTGGAGCTTCAGCTTCAACATCAGTCCTTCCACTGAATATTCAGGATTGATTTCCTTTAAGATTGATTGGTTTGATCTTGCTTTCCAAGGGACTCTCAAGAGTCCACTCAGCACCATGGTTTGAAAACATCAATTCTTCTGTGCTCTGCCTTCTTTATGGTCCAGCTCTCACATCTGTACATGACCACGGGAAAGACCATAGCCTTGACTATATGGACCTTTGTCAGCAAGATGATGTCTTTGCTTTTTAACACACTGTCTAGGTTTGTCATAGATTTCCTGCCAAGAGGCAATTGTCTTCTAATTTCATGGCTGCAGTCACCATCTGCAATGATTTTAGAGCCCAAGAAGAGGAAATCTGTCACTGCTTCCACCTTTTCCCCTCTTATTGGCCATGAAGTGATGGGACCAGAAACCATGATCTTAGTTTTTCTAATATTGAGTTTTAAGCTGGCTTTTTCATTCTCCTTCACCCTCATCAACAGACTCTTTAGTTCCTCTTCACTTTCTGCCATTAGAGTGGTATCATCTGCCTATCTGAGATTGATATTTCTCCCAGCAATCTTGATTCCAGCTTGTAACTCATCCAGCCTGGCATTTTGCAATATGTGTTCTGCATATAAGTTAAACAGGGTGACAATAAACAGCCTTTAATATTTAAGGCACTAAAAAACTAATTGGAAGCTTCAAAGCATTGGTGGCTCTTGTTAAGTATTAGCTTCTTTGTAGGGTGATCTGGCTGGAACCCCCAATGTCAGTCTCTTGAGGTGTTTCCTCTTGACCTGGCCAGGTTTCCCAGAGAAGACACATCCAATCTTCCATCTGGAGGGTGAAGCCCGTCAGTTGGTATTCCAATAGCTGACTGTTTCAGAAATTTTGTAGGGTAAACTGAGCTCCCTTTTCCATAGCTGCCTGAGAATTCAACTGTCCTGGGTTTACCGTCATGTCTCCAATATGTTGCTGTTATTGTTTCTTCTCCCATTTTCCTCACCCTTGTCAGTTTCCTGTGCCATGCTAAGTTGCTTCAGTCATGTCCAACTCTTTGTGACCCTATGGGCCATAGCCTGCCAGGCTCCTCTGTCCATGGGGATTCTCCAGGCAAGAATACTGGGGTGGGTTGCCATGCCCTCCTCCAGGGGATCTTCATGACCCAGGGATCAAACCCACATCTCTTGTGGCTCTCTCATTGTAGGTAGATTCTTTACCACTGATCTACCTTGGAAGCTTGTTAGTTTATGCCTATTTTTTTTTAAAAAAGTTCAGATTTGGAGAAGGGGTGAAAATAGATATATGTATTCAATCCACCATCTTAACCAGAATCCATTATTTAATTGTCTTCTTTCTCCATTTATAGTTTCACAAGCAAAAATTTGGATTTGTGTAAGTTATATGCTCATAGGCTTTGTCTTCCCAGGGATTATGGTAATATTTGATGAATATCTTATAGTTTATAATTATTTTCTCACTCCTGATCTCATTTGGTTTTCACTATGACCTAGTGAGGACTCGGGTTTGATCCCTGGGTCAGAAAGATCCACTGGAGCAGGAAATGGCAACCCACTCCAATATTCTTCCCTGGGAAATCCCATGGGCAGAGGAGTCTGATGGTCTACAGTCCGTAGGGTCGCAAGAGTCGGACATGACTTAGCAACTAAACCACCAATGAGGTAGAAACTATTATTCTTTATTTTTAAGTATGAGGAAACTAAGGTTGAAAGAGGTTGAGTCCTACCCAAGTTTCATTAGTTGGTGAGGAGCTGAGACAAGACTCAAAACCAGATTTCCTGACTCCAGGCTTTTTTGGTGACCATTCTATAATCAATCAGTAAAGAAGCCTGTCTCACTAGTGGACAGCTCTGCTAGGAGATCCCTCCTGATTAATAGCTGAAACCTGCCTCCTCTAACACCTTCCCACACATTCTGGTTCTGCCATCTTCGGCTACATGGCATAGATCTAATTTTACTTCCCCATATGAGGCCTTTAACTCTTTATATTCAGCAGTCATTGGTATGCGGATAAAAGGCAGTGGAGTTATGAAATTTAGAATCTGAGTCTAGGATGTTGGATGAGTGTCACAGTTGCCTTTGGTCACAGGTAGGGTGACCTGAATGAAATGCCAGAATTCTCAAAGAATGATGGTAATGACTGACAGGAGGGTAGCAGATGACAGCAACACGGTGCATCTGAATAGCTTAAAACTCAAAGGAGGAGGAGACTGTGCCTGTGAGTGCCTGATAGATGTGCAAGAAGATTGCAGAAGGTCATCCCTGCCTCCTAGGCACAGAATTAGGTTGTAAACAATCCAGATAAGACAAGGAGGTAGAAGAAACAATGGTCTTGTAGATTGAAAATGTAGAAGTGTTCATTATAAGGAAATGAGGTTTCAGCAAGGTGAAGTCAAAATAATTGGGATGAGTTAGTGAAAGATGTGGAGAAGGAAATAGCAACCCATTCCAGTATTCTTGCCTGGAGAATCCTGTGGACAGAGAAGCCTGGTGGGCTGCCATCTATGGGGTCGCACAGAGTCAGACACGACTGAAGCGATTTAGCAGCAGCAGCAGTGAAAGCCAGCTCAGCTGGTAAAGAATTCACCTGCAGCATGGGAGACCTGAGTTTGATCCCTGGGTTGGGAAGATCTCCTGGAGAAGGGAGTGACTACCCATTCCAGTATTCTGGCCTGGAGAATTCCATGAACAGTATAGTTCAAGGAGTCGCAAAGAGTTGGACATGACTGAGTGACTTACACTTTCAGTGAAAAGCAGAGTTGGGAAAAACTAAGCTCAATGCAATTCAAGGATGTATCTGTGGGACTTCCTTGGTGGTCCAGTGGCTAAGAATCCATACTCCCAATGCAGGGGACCTGGGTTTGATCCCTGGTCAGGGAGCTAGATCTCCCATGTTGCAAGTAAGAGCTCACATGCCACTACTAAAAGGTCCCTGCATGTCAAAACTAAGACCTGGTGTGTATTAACTACAATTATAATATTTGTAATATTATGAATGTTTATTTGATTTATTTAAATAATTCACCACCCCTGACCTGCTGCTGAGTCAGTTGAGGACAGTACCAAGACAGCCGGAGTCTTGCTTCTGTCTCTCCCTTCTTCCAATGGGAACATGCCTGTGGGGAAAGTCTGTGTTCTCACCCGTAACATGTCCTGTCTTGCCACCTGGCCCACAGTGTTTTTTCTTGTCCATCACTGCCAAAGGCACTGGGTAAAGGATTTGGCCTGAAGCCAAAACAAATAGCAGCTGAGAGATACCCAACAGTTGGCGTCTGGCTCAGATGGCTCTGGCGCCTTCCTAGAGAAGCCCCTTTCCCCCAAAGAAGTCTGCCTGGCTTGATGAAAACTACAGCTAACATATGTTCAGGGCTTTGGGGTTTACAGGCATTTCCATGTATAATATCTCATTACATCCTCCCAAACTATGTTGGTCGTAAGTTTTGACTCCCATTATATAGATGAAGAAACTTCCTTCTCCAGCCCTTAGAAACGAGTGCCACTGATCCCTTCTCCCCAGCAGCCATGAGCTCATTTTCTAAGTCTGTGAGTTTCTGTTTTATAAGTAAGTTCATTTGTATGGAAGTGATAGTTAAGGACTTTAGGAAGGTCATGTACACACTGCTATATTTAAAATGGATCAACAACAAAAACCTATTGTATAGCACATGGAAATCTGCTCAATGTTATGTGCCAGACTGAAATGGGATGGGGGTTTGGGTGAGAATGGATATGTGTATATGTATTGCTGAGTCCCTTCACTGTTCACCTGAAACTATCATAACATTGTTAATCACTATACCCAATACAAAATGTTTTTGGTGTTTAAAATAAATTTTTTTTAAAAAAAGAAAGGAGTGACACTGAGTCATTAACTCTCTCTGAACATCAGCTTTTTTAGGAATAAAATAAGATTAAGACTCGGGGCTTCCCAGGTGGCACTAGTGGTAAAGAACCCACCTGCCAATCCAGGAGACATAAGAGACGTGGGTTCAATCCCTGGGTTGGGAAGATCCCCTAGAGAAGTGGCATGGCAACCCACTCCAGTATTCTTGCCTGGAGGATCCCATGGACAGAGGAGCTTGGCGGGCTACAGTCCGTAGGACCGCAGAGTCAGACATGACTAAAAGCACACACATGCATACATGCACCCACAGTTCAGGATCTTACATATAAAGGCTCAAGCTCAGAGTCTCACTGATTCTTACCTCACCTTTAAGACCAGTAAAGAATCAGACCATTTATTCCCGATAGAAGATCCAGGAATATTCCTAACGTCATGCTGGGAGTCCACAGTCAAGGCTGTGACCAAATCTCTCAGTCCTTGACCCCCGTCACTCTCTTTGTCCATGTGGAGGGAGCACAGTTCCCTCATCACATCTAATTGGTTTTCCAGAGACCGCTGTGTTGTTCTGGAGCAAATAATGCTGAGAAAAGGGGATACAGAAGATGGAAGGATGGAAACAAGATATTTAAAGGTAGGCTGAACTGATTATTTCATACCTGATCCTGTCTGAATCAACATTTCAAAGCTGTGGTCTGAAAGGGCTGAGACAATCCTTGAAGAATTTCACAGCAAAAGTGAAATGTCCAAGGCAACCCTTTCTCTAAGCAGAGAAAGCCAATGGGTACTTCCCAGACCCCCTGCCAGTTCTGACCTTGGACTTGCTCATGGGTGGGAGAGAAGACTGAAGTGACTTCATGCAATGGAGACCAGACCACTTTCTCCCTGCAGACTTTAGAGAAATTAATCCCTGGGCCAATGGGAAAATGCTAGTAAATTATTCACATGTATATCTGCTTGTCATTTAGTAAAGTGAGATTAATAACATGGGTCATAAGTCACTTGTGAAGCATAAGGGGTGTGGGTTGCTGTGTAGATTTTAAGCTTCCTCCCAGTGGCTAAAGTTGGTTTTTGTTGGGTCAGTCTTACTCCTCTCCTGTTCTCTTCACCAACAGCAGAGATAAGGACAGCAGGAAGTACTGTTTTGATTCTGAGCTCTGTTCTCTCTGCACAACTCCCGTGCCCATGAGGGCAGGCAGGAGGAAGAGAAGGACCACAGACTGGGGGCCCCCACCGCTCAGAGCTGTGCTGTGCAGCACCTCCCTCCGCCCAGCCCACAACAGTTATGGGGACTCCTAGGAGACTCTTGAAGAAAGGACACCAGGAATAAGGCAATCCGGCTCCAGAGCTGCCATATGTGACACACAATGTTGTTATTACTAAGATGAAGAAGCTGAGGTTTAGAGAGGTCAAGCAATTTGCCCGAAGGCTTACAGCAAACAGAACCAGAATCTGCTGCCTCCAACTCCTTCTGCTTTTCCTACCACCACTTGAACCTTAACTTCCCTGAGTTGGAGTCTCATCATCACTGAAATAATGACAATTTTACTGGGCACTTTCTCTGTGTAAGGTAAGCACTCTACTCCTGTTAACTCATTTAATCCTTAAAATAACCTATGGGCAGGAGCTATTTTTATCCCTGTTTACAGATGAGAGAATGGGGGCTTAGAGAGATCAGAAACCCACCCTAACCAAAGCCCATGTTCTAATCCACCTTGCTGTATAAGTTCCCATGTGCAATTGGAATGATTTTCCCCACCCTCTGACCTCACCAGGTAACACTGAAGACAAAATTAGATGATAGATGCTTAAATGCTTTGCAAAAGTTAAATGTGTGTGGCATAAAATAAAGACAAATTAAAATCTCAACTCCTGCAGATCTTATACTATAATAAAGCCCAAACTAACTCCAGCAGAACTGACACAACCACAAGTCCTTGCTCACATAAAGTGGTAGAGAGAGAGAGAAAATAGCACAAGCAAAACCATAGAAGGCATATTTAACATGGTGCATGCGTGCTAAGTCTCTTCAGTTGTGTCCGACTCTTCACAACCCCACGGACCATAGCCAGTCAGGCTCCTCTGTCCAAGGGATTCTCCAGGCAAGAATACTGGAGTGGGTAGCCGTTCCCTTCTCCAGGGGATCTTCCTGACCCAGGATTGAACTCACGTCTCTTATGTCTCCTGCATTGGCAGATGAGTTCTTTACCAGTAGTGCAGTAGCTGACTGCAAAAAGAAGTCGCAAAGGGTGAGTGCAGGAGCTAAGAAGCCCCGGTCCTGGCCAGCGGGGCCAGGCTGCCCTGTCCCTGGGAAGGAAAGCAGGAGTTCAGGCAAGGATAGATAAAAGTGAGTGGAAGAGAGCTATACCCTTGATGCCATAGCGGTGTGTGTGTGTGTGTGTGTGTGCGCGCGCGCGCATGTGCGTGAGACAGGTGGGGCCACTCACCCCCACCCTCTGCAGTATCATGCGCAGTAGTTTCCACCTTATCTTAAACACAAACCCCAACTCATCTTCCACCTAGCACTTCTTGCTGCCACAGCCCTCGATCCCCTACAGAATCAAAATACACTCTGCTCTTGGCGCAGACTCTCGCTCTCACTTGTGGGCCTTTTCCATGGACTTTTATGTCTCTGTTTACTTTGTGTGCTTCTCGAGTGGCTCATGCCTTTAAAGGAAATGCTCCAACCCTGGCCTGTCATTATGGCCCTTTGCTGGCCACTGGCTGTGCTCACCCCACTCCTGGGATGGGTGAGCCTGGGCTTTTAATTTGCTGTGAAAGGAGATAATTGTTGCTTGGGTTTTGACCTCTGAAAATAAACCAGGGTGGTGCTTCCCAGCTGGGACTCCACAGAGGCAAGCTCACCCCTGTGGCCCGTGCCAGGGGAGGCTTAGCCAGGGCTGAAATGGCTGGTCTCAATGTCCCTCACCCCCTTTCCTTTTCTGGATCGCAAAATATACAATTAGTGTTTTCTTTAAGAGCTCAAGATGGCAAAGTTAAGAAAGTTCAGGGATACTTTCTGATATTGTATGCAAGGATTCCAGAGGGGGGATTCTGTGAAATCTCAGTCTCTGGGGATATTAACCCCTCCTCCACTCAGGCTTAAATCCCCAGTTACAGTTCTGTTGAAGTTCAAGTACATCACAGCCAGCCCACCAGGGCTATACTCCATGTCTTTTTCTTCTTCTTAAAAATACAACATCATGCATAGAAGTACCTAGGTAAGGTCTCACCAATTGAAACATTTGGAATTGCAAATCAGGTTATCGGGTTTTGATTGATGGGCAAGACACTTCTCACTCTAAAATGAGATAGCTGGAGAGATGTTCTAAGTTTCATTCCAGCACAGGGATCCGTTTTTCTTGAACTCCACTGCCTGGCTTGTTTCACCATACCAGAACTGTGAGAGGTATTGTGAAGCCTGAGTCGGTCATTCAAGTTTAGACAGTATGAAGATGTCTAATTGTATATTTCAACTGTGGCTTGGGACTAAGATGATACAGAAGGACAAGCAAAGGCAGGGAAGCTCAGAGTGGTTGAGAAGAATGAATTCATGAGGACCCTGCCCCCATGTGCTCAGCGCCCTGTAAAAGGTCCTGCTTGAGCCCCAGGTCTCTGTTCAAATCTGTCCCTCTACTTCCAGTAGTCATGTAGGTATGTGAGAGTTGGACTATAAAGAAAGCCGACAGCTGAAGAATTGATGCTTTATAACTGGGTGTTGGACAAGACTCGAGAGTCCCTTGGACTGCAAGGAGATCAAACCAGTCCATCCTAAAGGAAATCATCCTGAATATTCATTGGAAGGACTGATGCTGAAGCTGAAATTCCAATACTTTGGCCACCTGATGCAAAGAATTGACTCATTTGAAAAGACCCTGATGCTAGGAAAGATTGAAGGCAGGAGGAGAAGGGGATGACAGAGGATAAGATGATTGGATGGCATCACCGACTAGATGGACATGAGTTTAAGCCACTCCGGGAGTTGGTAATGGACAGGGAAGCCTGGTGTACTATAGCCCATGGGGTCACAAAGAGTCAGACACGACTGAGTGACTGAACTGAACTGAACTCATTAGCTATGTGACCCTGGGAGAGTTATCTAACTTCTCTTAGTATCCTCAGCTACAATGTGGGAAAACTAACAGACACCTCACTGAACTGAGGTTTAAGATAGATCTCCTGAGGTCTAAGACAGATCTAGTAAGTGTAGTCATTTGTGCATCACTAGCAATGCTCACTTTCCTCCTTTTGGGTACGTGGTCAAACAACATTTCCTTCATCCCTTGAAGTTGAATTTATTCATGAGGCTGGTTGTGGCCAATGAAATGAGAGCAGTATTCTGTATTGCTCTATGCAGAAGCATTTAATAGTCAGTGTAAGACACTGCTGTGCTCCTTTTCTGCCTTGGCAACCTGTGATGCCACACAAGGAACAGGTAGAAGCCCTCTTATTCCAGGTCAGCATATGAAGAAATGTGGAGCAGAGCACCCAGCCAACCTTCCCTGGACATTAATGAGATTGAGAAGTAGAATTTATTTGCTCCTGAGGTCTGGGGAATACTTGTTACCACCGCACAAACTAGCTTACCCTGACTATAACAATATTGATGAAGCACCTAGCAAAGCTCTTATAACAATTATTATCTCATAATAAATGATAGTTCCCATCTTGATTCATACAGTGAATGCTAGGACTACTGTCTTTGGAAGCAACCACACAGACTCTAACACAGTTCTGTCACTTTCCTAGTGACAAAGGGTGAATTCAAAGTCACTGGAGGCTCTCAGGTCCCAAGTCAACACTGTATCCAAGAAAAGGGAAACTCCTTCCAGGAATCAGAGAGGAGTGTCTCTATTTGCCCCAGGTGTACAGTCAAGGCATCTTGTACCTGGGTTTTCACCAACCAGAAGGTAGATGGTAGAGCAATTGGTTTCTTCAATGAATAACTTCAATGAAGTTATTTCTCAGGCATAAGCCTAACACATCCTCTGCTCAGAGTAATGGATAACAGCTGGTTACCTGATTCCAATATTTGGTATTGATTATCAGTGCAGACACCAAAATCTTTGTTCTTATTAACACATCATAGGAATGTTTTTCTTATTAAACTCACTAAGTTATAAAACTATAGGAATCTCATTTACATTTGAGTAAAGGGAACCACAGAACCTTGTCATTCTTTTCGGGGAATCCCTGGTGACAAAGCAATTTATCACCAGTATAGAAGAAGCAACACAGGTAAAAGTTAAGAGCATGACATTGGGTGCCCCTGAGACATACGTTTCTCTCCCAATTTCTTCACTTAACTGTAAACAGTATGTGTTCAAGAACTTAGAACTGTTTTTGATCCACAGACAATAGTCAATAAATATGTCTTATCATATACAATGGGCTAGTTGATAATTTTTCACGTTTCTATTATTGTTTTAGTCATTTATTCATTCAAAAGATATTTGCTTCAAATTTTCTTGGTGACACAACTTCATTTCATCTTCCCAGCAACTCTATGAGGTCGGTAATAATGTTCTCATTTTTTTTTGACTGAGCCACGCAGTTTGTGGAATCTTAGTTCCTTGACCAGGGATTGAACCCAGGACCTCAGTGGAGAGAGTGCAGAGTCCTAACCACTGGGTCACCAGGAAATTCCCTTGTTCTTATTTATAAGTGATTAAATTGAGGCACAGAGACAATAAGAATCTTGAGACAACGTAGCTAGTTAAGTGAAAGAGCTCATTAAGCGAAAACCAGATCTTAAATAAAGAAGTGTCACATGCTCATAGCCATAGGGAAATAGATCTTGTGAGTAAACTCCAAAATCTACACAGCTCCTGGAAGAAGAGAAAAGATTCTTTTAATATCACTCAACCCACTCTGAAGCCCAGTGAGTTTGAACTTGACAGGGATATTTATTATAGAAAGGCATGCTGACCAGGAGTGAGTCATCTGAGCATAAATACAACCTGTGCAAAGAATGTGTGGTTAAAATGGAAAAATGACTCCCACCCCCCACCACAACCCAGGAGGCTATGCAGTCCCAACACAGCAGCCGGGGACCTGCATCCGTTGTCCTCTGCCCAAGAGGTCTCCAGAAGGAGGATGGGGACCTGGGTCTCTAAGCCAATCCTTGAGCACAAGTTTAAAGCTTATCCACTAAATTAAACACAATCTCAGGCATCTTACCTTCCCACAAGGCACCCTAGTGACCACTAGGATTCTGACTGCACTCAGGAACAAGTGTGCACATCCTCTGGCCAAGCTCTTGGAGGAAGGAAGCTGGAGCTGTAGGACAGAGGCTGCCTCCAGCCACTCAGCGCTGCACCTCCCAGGTCTCTGTCAGATGCCGCCTCTGCATTCTCCAGAAAGTGAGGAGTCTGCCCTTCTCTCCCCCTCCGAAGTGGAGCACCTTCAGCTTCTGACAGTCTGTGATTCCTGTGGAGAGAGAAGAGCCGAGTCTGGGTCCCTTTCCTTGGCCTCACTCCAGCCCACCCACCCAAGCACATCCTCATCCTTTAAAAAGAAAAAAACTTATTTGGCTGCAGCAGGTCTTAGTTGTAGCATACAGAATTTTAGCTGCGGCATGCGGAATCTAGTTCCCTAACCAGGGATCAAACCTGGGCCCCCTGAACGGGGAGCACTGAGTCTTAGCCACTAGACCACCAAGGAAGTCACTATCGTCATCCTCATCCAAATAAAAGGGCCTGTGCATGTCAATGCCTTCCAATAATGGCTGGGACTGGGGAGATGAACTCTCAGTGTGGTTCCATGATGCATCATCCAACCCAGGAAATGGTGGAGAGCACAAAGGCAGGCTGTGCTCAGCCGCTTCCATGGTGCCCAACTCTTTGTAACCCCGTGAACTGTAGCCTGCCAGGCTCCCTTCTCCAGGCAAGAATAATGGAATGGGTTGCCATGCCCTCCTCCAGGTCTTTGTAACCCCATGAACTGTAGCCTGCCAGGCTCCCTTCTCCAGGCAAGAATAATGGAATGGGTTGCCATGCCCTCCTCCAGCGGATCTTCCCAACCCAGGAATCGAACTCATGTCTCCTGTATCTCCTGCATTGCAGGTGGATTCTTTACCCACTGAGCTACCTGGGAAGGCTAGGTGAGGCTCTAGAACAACAGGCATAAAGCAGGACAGTTCCAGGAAGACCGGGGGCCTCTGGCCATGCTTGTTCCCCATCAAATGAGTCTCTGAGTGCCCTCCTGCAAATTCTGGGGACTCTACCCTTGGCTAGTGCTGCGTTTACACTTACTGGCCAAAAGGTGCAAAAGAGAACCATGGGCAAATTTCAGCTGCCTGCCTGGAAATATAAGACAAGTATCCAGAGATTTAAATGAAGAAGAAGATTTAGGGGCTTAATTTCTACCGAATGAATCCAGCCATCATGGAATCCAGAGCCTCCAGTTTAGGAGACAGCTGCCTGCAGCCCAGTTGGTGGCATTTTGGGGAGGGAGCACAAGAGGACTGCTTGTCTTCATTTGCACTGATTTGCTGCTGCCAGTTAAAAGGCTCTTATTTAAGACTAGAGTCATTTGTTTCCTCTTTATGCCTTGAACAAGATTCCTCCCTGGGCTAGAGAATAAGTACAATGTTTGTAAACAGCTGTCTTTAGGCTGGCACAGCAGCCTTCCCCTTATGCAACTGAGTTTTCTCTGAAAAGACAGCTGTTAAAAGCCCAGCCCGACACTTACTGACTTGACTGTGCTGTATCCATGGGGAAATCAGAGTCACCGGTTTGAATGGGCTAATCAAGTCCTATGAATCACTGTCTGCATGAATAGCTACTTTTCAGGAGACCAAAGCCACATGGCTAGGAAGAACAACTTTCAGCTGCTTTTCTTGCATCTTTTTCCGATCAAAATGACTTATCACTTGAATGTCATAATCATCGCAAGGTCTTTTTTACTTCCATGTTTTATACCAGTCTGTTGATTATTGGATGATTTAGCAATTTCAGTCCATTAAGCTTTTATAAGTTTAATCTGGGATTAAAAAAATATCTTTCTCTTTGAGCATCTATGAAATGGGAAGAGCAGCAAGAATCTTTGAGCAGCTCCAGTGCAGCATGGGCTGCAAACCACCTCCCTGAGCATTCCAGACTCCCACAGATGCGGCTCCCAGCCACTCCCAAACTGATGCAGTTGAGTGAGGCCGTGCGGGCTTTTCTGCAGGGCTCACCAGATCCCAAAAGCTTCTAGGAGAGGGTTTTCCTTGGGTGTGAAGCACTTACAGCTCAGGAAGAAGTCAAACTTGACTCACATTGCAGAATGAACCCCTGGAAACAGCTAAATTGCCATATTGTGTGAAGGGCAGCGATGTGTCTTAAAAAAAAAAACACACAAAACATGAGCGAAGCCAGAAGGCACGTTGCTAACAACATTCTGAATTAAGTAAGGAGCAAGACTGTGCTCGTTGCTAGTGCTGAGGCAGGAAATAACTCCTTTTCCTTTAACTAATCTCTTTGTTTGCTTTATTTCCTTTGTTCCATAGGACTGGTTCAGAGAAGGCCTGCTTTTTTTTTGTTATGCTTTATTTTATAGTTCTTGATCAGTAGGATTTGGTACCACTGAGCCTCAGTCCAGGGAATCCCATGGATGAAGCCACTCACTCACAGCAGACTCACAGCAGGATGAAGGGTGCAGGCAGCCAAGGCCAGCAACACATGTGCTCCTCAGTTGGGAGAGCACCTGCCTTGTCCACCATCACGGTCCCTGCCCAAGGCTGCCGGCTGAGCCAGGCAAGGCTGACCTGCATGTCAGGTGGGGGTGGGTGGAGGGGGAGGCTTGTCAGACTTTCTCACATTTGTTGTCGGGTGTTTGGCACTGTGCTTAATGAATGCCCAACACAAGAATGAGAGATGAGGAAACAACAGATGATTTCCAAAGAGGGCTAGACAGATTTCTCTGTCTCAGTTTCTGCTCACACTTGCTCACAGATGCATTCAAAGTGGGGGAAAGGGGAGGATGGGAAGGAAAGAAGGAGGAGAAAGAGGGGAGGGGGAGGAGGAGAGAGGGGGAAGGAGGGAGAATGGAGTGGGGGAGAGAGAATGATAAACCACAGGGTCCGCCATGGGCTGAACTAGGCTGCCTAGGAGGTGAAGGGAGAGCCCATCCCCCGCCACCATGGCTCAGAGATGTCAAGCACATCACCTGTCCACTTCATCCATTCCTTACAGTGTGGAGAGGTAAGAATAGGCCATGGTGAATGGTTCTAGACCAGCAAGGTGGTGCGTGCCCGCATTGCTCCTCACCCACGGTCTCTGGTGCCAGAGAACCCCTGGGGA
The DNA here is from genome assembly GCF_054371585.1 of Giraffa tippelskirchi. NCBI lineage: Eukaryota > Metazoa > Chordata > Mammalia > Artiodactyla > Giraffidae > Giraffa > Giraffa tippelskirchi. Next base: position 81,672,574 of record NC_137278.1, read on the forward strand.
ACTGTGTAAATGTCCTGCTCTTTTTTCAAAGTTGATTCTTTTTAATTCAAAGAACCCACTGGTTTGATCTCTGGTTAGTCTACATCATGACATGTGGGGACATGAGGGCTGTCTACCTCCATTCTGCCCTGTCAGTCAAGGGTGGGGAGAGAAGACCCAGGAGCCAGTGTCCATGGGGAACGGGGGGAGGGGCAGTGCCCAACACATTTAACCCCTTTCTTCCCACATTGTTCTCTTCCTGGTAGAGACGTGTCACGACAACACCCAAGCTCAGCCCACCTGAACATTCATGGCTCTTGGCACCGCAGACGTCCCGGATGAAGAAATGGGCGCATTATGTGTCCAATGGCGAGATCCTACTTAAATATAATTTCCTGCCTTCCAGAAACAGAAGGAAATCACTGTTCTTTTGGCTCAAGCAAAAAATAAAGCTGTTTTTTGAAAGCACTATTTAAAGGGCTCTTTATCTCACAGGCTGCTAACTATGTACTCCACACCACACTCAATAAAACTTCATATAACTGTCTTTGAAATTAACAGCCACCTCTTATGCTGCTCAAGTTATTAAAGACGTTGGTATGGCAGAGAGACTGTAAACTTTCTATACTGGTGATTAGTCAGCGAGACTACAGCCCACCAAATCTCCCAGAGCGTTCCCAACAAAAAGTTCCTTGTGACCCAGGCACCAATTTTTCTTTCTTGTCTGTTCATTCTAATTCCGCTCAATTACTCCTGAGCAAGCTGTTTTATTCCTGTCAACTCATGTTATTTACTGGAGCCTGTCAGGAGTCCCAAAGTGGAGGCTGATATTATGTAGGATGTTTTGAGACTCATTAAAACACTTTAAAACAATCACCTATTGTGATATTCACAGCCATAAATGGGGTGGCCGTGCCTGGACCATTTGGAGCCTGGATCCCTTTATTTACTTGCTATTTAAAGTTTCAGGTTAGAAATGCTTTGACTTGCTACACAAATTTTGGACCTGGAAACCCAGAACCTGGTCCGGGCTCCTGGTGGATTCTGAGTAAGGATCTGAAAGTAAACGGATTAAGTGTGTGTCTGTGGGGGGAAGGAGTGTATCCAGGAACAGCTCTGCCTCTGCCTGCTGGGCTGAGGAGGGATGGGGGTCAGCAGGCAGCCTCCAGTAGCCAGAGAGGTCTGCATCCTAGCAGAGAGGGAGGTTTCCCCAGGAGAGTTTATGAACAGTTTTCCTCTGAAAATGGAGAGGTCCCCTGCTGTCACATTTAGTCCACCATTATTCCATCATTATTCATATGTACAATACCTGAACAATCTATAGGAGAAAGGCACCAGGCTAGATTTCCCAAGGTTGTAAAGCAGGAAACTCGGTAGTTCTTGCGTCACCAGATGAAGGGTCCATTTTACTGATTGCATGTGGAGCGTCAGGTGCAGCTGGAGCTCTGAGCCAGAGAGGAACCAAAGCAGCCTCAACCTGTCTGCCTACCCTCCCAGCTGCCGTTTGCTTCCGCTCTGATCTTCCAAATGCCCACAGTTCCCTCTGGTATGAGCATCTATTCCTGACTGACCATTGCCAGGAGCTCAGTCTAGGCAGCTTCTGGATTTAGAGACTGACTTCTGTGCTAGAGCACAGAATTTAACAAAAAAACTATAATCAACCTGGAGTAGAAAAAGAGGATTCTTGGTTTCCAAGTCCCAAGATCTGGAATTTCTTCTGGGGGTAAAAATGAGTTCTCCTTTCTTCAGTGATTCTAAGATGCTCTGCGATTCCAGTGGCTGCCATGGTCTCAAAGGCAATGCTCAGAATAAGGTCAGGTCACCTTACACACTGTCAGAACATGGTGTTCCCACAAGTGTCACATCTATTTACAGCCTGCCATCCTCACCCCAGGAGAAAGCAATGGCACCTGACTCCAGTACTCTTGCCTGGAAAATCCCATGGACAGAGGAGCCTGGTAGGCTACAGCCCATGGGGTCGCTAAGAGTCGGACATGACTGAGCGACTTCACTTTCACTTTTCCCTTTCATGCACTGGAGAAGGAAATGGCAACCCACTCCGGTATTCTTGCCTGGAGAATCCCAGGGATGGCGGAGCCTGGTGGGCTGCCGTCTATGGGGTTGCACAGAGTCGGACACGACTGAAGCAACTTAGCAGCAGCAGCAGCAGCAGCATCCTCACCCCATGGTGATTGTTATTCAGTCACTCAGTCGTGTCCGACTCTTTGCAACTCCATGTACTATAGCACACCAGGCCTCCCTGTCCTTCACTATATCCCTGAGTTTGCTCAGACTTATGTCCTTTGAGTTGGTGATGCCATCCAATCATCTCATCCTCTGTTGTCTCCTTCTCCCTACCATGTTGGTAGTAGGAATCAGCCAGGAGTATCCCAGGCAGGGGAAAGTGAGGCTGGAGGTCCAGAGCCATGTGCCATCAGACAGTCATTTCTCCTTTCTTCAACAGCATAAAGAGGAGGTTGAACTAATCAGTTTTTACCATGTTGTGTCCTTCAGGCAGTGAGACAGTGAGATGCTAATCTACGCTCCAGGAGAAGTTGGTTCCTAGTCATGTCCTGGGGGAAACACTGCCCACGACATCCCCAGCTCTTAAACCAGCTTCTTGTTTAAAAAGTGCTGCATTAGGACTTCCCTGGTGGTCCAGTGGCTAAGAATCCACCTGCCAGTGCAGAGAACATGAGTTCAAACCCTGGTCCGGGAAGATTCTACATGCCATGGGCAATGAAGCCCGTGATCCACCGCGAGAGAAGCCATCGCAACTAGATAAAGCCCATATGCATCAACGCAGACCCAGCCAGCCAAAAATAAATAAAAAATAAAAGTGCTGCATTAACTGATCTTCAAGATCCCTCTAACTCTTGAAATTCTAGGATGCAACAGACAGGGAACATAAATGCAAAAAGTTCTAAGGCATTTGTCCGAGGCAGTGATTTTCCATCCTGACTGTGTATCATAATCACCTGGGGAGCATATATTGAAAAATAAAACTCACAAGCCTATCTCTCAACTTGGAGGTTATGGTTCACCGAGTCTGGGATGAACCCCAGCATCTGCATTTCTAACTCGCTGGTCCACATTGATATATGGCAGACATCATAACTGATAAGTTGGGGTCAAGTTGAGAAGCAGATACTTTCATGAAGCAATGAAATGAGAGAAGAACTAAAGCAGGTTTTTAGTTGCTCGCTTCTGTTCATGGGATTATTGGGCCCATGAGTGACTGTGCCTGCTATATTTTTAGAAGATACTTTAGCAGAAGTCAACAATTTAAGATGCAGTGAGGAAGAATTAGTTTTGTTTTGTTTTAAACCACTGACTACCCCTCAAACCACATCTCAAGGGCAAACATCTTACAGCTTAATTGATAGGTAGCCATTGCCTGGAACTAGAGGGAAAGAGAAACTGCTAGCTGCCCACCCCAGAAGTGATGGAGCAGGGTCCCTGTAAAAGGTGGCCTCTTCAGTGTCTGCTGGCTGCAGGCAGAGCTGCCCCAGGCTTCTGTCCAGGGCCTCAGAGCTTCAGCATAGAGAAAACAGAAGGTCAGAAAGAGCCAGATGTGCTTCCCAGGCCAATGAGGCTAGTGCTTGTGAAAGGGGCAAGTTTCTGAGTGAGGAAACCACCTTGATCCCTGCATCGCTGGTCCAAATATACACACACACAAGAGAGAAGCTGGGCTGCTGGCCAGGCTGCCTACTGACTGAGGGAGTCTGGTCCTGCCAGAAGGACAAGCCAAAAGTGATGGATTCCTATATCAGCTGAATTTCGAGGTGAGGTGCAAACCCAGAAAATAAGCCTTCTTCCTAATACTCCCTCTCATACTTCTGACAATCCAGACAAGCTGGATGACTCACTATTTAGACAGATCCTGTTTTTCCCCCACCTTTGAGCATTCCTTCTGTTCTTTTGCTCCACACCCCTGTCTCTTGGGCTCCTACACATACTTCAAGGCCTATGTCAGATACCTCCTCCACTGCTGCTGCTGCTGCTGCTAAGTCGCTTCAGTCGTGTCCAACTCTGTGCGACCCCATAGACAGCAGCGCACCAGGCTCCCCCATCCCTGGGATTCACCAGACAAGAACAGTGGAGTGGGTTGCCATTTCCTTCTCCAATGCATGAAAGTGAAAAGTGAAAGTGAAGTCACTCAGTCGTGTCCGACTCTTAGTGACCCCATGGACTGCAGCCTACCAGGTTCCTCCTTCCATGGTATTTTCCAGGCAAGAGTACTGGAGTGGGTTGCCATTGCCTTCTCCCTCCTCCACTGATATCCCCATTAGATTCAGTGATAACACTCCCCTCTGGAGTTGCCAGAGTTTACTATTTGTATCTATCATCTGGCATTTTCACACAGTCATATTTCATATCTTCTTCCTCTGTAAGCCCCTGGAGAGTGGAGACTGGGTCTTATGTCTCCCTCTCATCTCATTATCTTCAGCATTGTGCTTTGTACACAATAGGTACCCAGGGGATGGAATGGAAGATGTTCATTGTAAACAGTAATTATAAAGCATCATGGCCCTCAATATTTATCAGTGGGCAACCACTGGCACATCCTCCATCTCTGCAGCATCCCTCCATTTCTGCAGCATCTCTGCAGCAAGACATTGAGAGATGGCTAGGCCTCCTGAGCAGAACCACGGTCTTGATTGGCAGGTCTTGACTTCTTTGAGTTTCAGTTCCCACATGGTATTGATATTCCGGGCTGCCATGCTTTGGGAATCCTCTTCCAGAAATAATTTTTAAAAGGAAGTTCATTCCACTGGGAATAAAACTTGGGTGTGTATATGGACCATATTTTGCAACAGATGAGTAATTATCTGATTAATAGATTTTATCATTTGTCATAATGTAAGGCAGTATTTTTATATAGCCCATCTTTATTATTTGGAGTTTTCATGATTATCAATCTTACCTCCTTAAGAATGATCAAGCTTCTTAAAAACAGAATCAGCAATTTATACAATGGTAGAAAATTCATGGGTATTGGAGTCAGATCTGAATTTGAAGTTTAGTTTCATCACTCCATAACCAGCTATCTAGGGCAGGTCACTGCATTTCTTTGAACTAGTTTCCAAATTTATAAACTTAGAGCAATAATGCCTATCACTGGTTACACATAACCCTGCAAAATTTCTGGCAGTTTACCTGTCACCAAGCAGGCATTCCATGCCTGCCCTCCCCTCTCTCCAACTTCTTTACTCCTCCTTTAAAACACGCAGGTTCACCAAGATTTCTCCAACCATATTTTTGAACCAAAAATTGAGGTTACATGATTCTGGTGCACTTATGGGGCGATCAAACAAAATATTAGCTATTTAGACTATCTCAGGAAATGCATATGGCCACTCTGTCAATATGACTTATTCAGGGACTTTCCTGGTGGTTCAGTGCTTAAGAATCCACCTTCCAATGCAGGGGAGGTGGATCCGATCCCTGGTCAGGGAGAGATCCCACATGCTGCGGAGCAATGAAGGCCAAGCTGCTAATGCTGAGCCCGTGCCCTCTAGAGCCCACGGCTGTGAAGAAGGATCCTGCTTGCCACAGTGAAGGTCCCACGTGCTACACCTGAGACCTGACCAGCCACATAAATGAACAAAGAAATCATCTTTTTTTTTGAAAAAAGATTACTTGTTCATTTGAATGAAACAAAAAATAAAAATAATTCCAAAGCAACATCTGCCATGTATCAAACTCTTAGCACAATTACCAGATCTCCACTTCACTCTGGGTCATGGAGACAGACAGCGGTGGGGACAGGAAAGCCATCCTGCTGTTCTGGGAGGCACCTTCTCAGGTTTATCACCTAAGACCTGCTTATCTGAATGACTCAGGGGAGAAGGTTTACATGCGGTCCATCTACCGGCTGACCCTTGGGTCACAGTGTCTCATACTCCACGTGAACTGCCGTTCATCTCTTGTCCTGTGATGTTTGCCTCAGACGCGCTTGAGGAAATCAGACATCCAGCAACAGTAAGCTCTGCTGTTTGTTTTACAGCCAGAGTCTCGAATTAAGAAAAGGAAAAGAAAAAAAGCTTATAAGGGCCTTGGGTATTTCCAGTAGCTGGAATTTCCCACTGCTGGAAACCTAATGAAATAGTCTCAATATAGCATTTTATAGGTCCTGTAGCAGAAGTTGAATTACACTGAAAGGACCAGAGAGGCAGGCAGGAAGAAAGCCTTTGAGTGACCAAGTTTCTAATAAATTAAATGGCTGTTTTTGTCTTGGTGGATGTATGGTTATTTCATTATGGATGATAAGGTGGGATTTTTTTCCCCCCAGAGTTTCAGAGAAAACAAAGACACATCTTCAATTCATTACCCAGGGAACAGTAAGCATGGCTCCTTGTTCAAATTTTCAATCGAAAAAGCGGCCAGCAGGGTCCTAGAACAGCCCTCCTGTGGGCACACCGTGAAGTAGCGGACTGTTTTGACTGGGACCCGTGGAGGCAGACTTCTGGGGCTCCATCTCTTAAACACATGGTGTTCTGAATATGGCTCTGATGGTTGTTAGCCAAAGCGGATTTAACACACAGCTTCGAAACCAGCAGCTGCCTTTGCCACAGACGTTGACCCCATCCTGCCTACAGACAGGCATCAGATCTAATTATGCTGAGCATTTGCCAGAGTGTGGGATAAACGCGGGGGCTTCCCACCAGGGACGTTGCTATGACACAGTGGACTGGATTTAGCCCGAGAAAGAATAGTTGTGGTGTACAGTCCAGCCCAACTGCCCATTCCCTCTCCTTGACCTACCCTTTGTGGGAAGCCAGGAATGCCAAATATTTCTTGTCGCTCTGCCCAGGCTTTTGCTATATTTACAGTCCCCCCCACGCCCCGGCCCAGCCCCAGTCCTGTCTCATTTCCTGTGGCAGCTCAGGCATTCCTTCTCTCTCTCCTTGAATGGTTGCATTTTTGTTTGAGATGGTACCATCTCAGGTATTTCAAATGAAGAGAGACAAAGGCATAACATGAGGGATTTCCCTGGAGGCCCAGTGGCTAAGACTCCACACTTCTAATGCAGGGGGTGCAGGTTCAATTCCTGGTTGGGGAACTAAGATCCCACATGCCACGCAGCCAAAAATAAAAATTGAAAAGCATAGAATGGAATCCACTAAACAAGAAGCTGTGCTCTGGCAGGGATGGGCACAATTCACAGTAAAAGAGTAGACAGACTGTATCAAAGTTTCTAGGTGGTAGATAAGATACTTTATTTTTTCAAAAAGTGAAATGTGGTAGAGTCACGCAGAGGCAGACCAAATGAACATGTGGTGGAAGACTGATGGGAAGCATCTTTAAAGAACCATTGGTCAATCTGTGTGTTTTGCTTCCTGAAGGGCAAAATTAAGCCCTTAGATCAGGTCTTTCATTTTCAAGTTTCTTCTCTAATTCTAGAATCTCCTCTAACCACGCTGGGACAAAGTGGGAATAGAACTCCATCTATAGTTATTGCTGCACACTTATGAGGACATTGTCTTCAACAAATCTGTTTTGTTCCAAAATACATTCTCAAAATCATTTCCAGGCAGTATAACCCTGGAGGTGAGGCTTTGGGGAAGCTATTCATGTTTTCACTGCAAACCTAGTAAAGAGAAAGTACAGGTATCCTGAGCAGGCCTCCTCTGGGTAGCAGAGCCCTGTGTCCCCATTTGTCTGGGGTTGGCTCCATTCATATCTATTGACCTGGTGTGAAGATTAATAGTGCCATCTTTCAAAAGTGTCTAGTTTGGATGATAAATTATACGGGCATCCTGCCTGCCACTATTTCTGATGTCCATTGCAAACATCGTATGTTCTACCACCCTTCTGGCAGTTGGCCTATCTCTCTGAGCTCATGTGCACCACAGTGGTCTCCGAGGCCACAGTGCTTCTCCTCCCTCAGAGAAGGTCCTGAGCTTTGCAGTCAGCTGATGGCTGCAGGCTGCAAAAGAGATTTTTTTTCTCTCTCTCTTTTTTTCCTTTTGCAAATGAGATTTTTTTTTTTTCAACCTTGTGCTTGAAAATATGACACTTGGTATCAGAATAGAAGACAAATCAGACCTCTGGGTTTCTTCTTTGTCTCAAGCCCTCTTTCTCATCAAGACTCCTCCACTTCATCAGCATTTGCAGTGTAAATAGTTACTTTGCTGGCTAAGGACCCACTCAGTCCAGTTTTCCTTCCTTGCTAGGATGGGTAGAACATCCTCAGGTAAAAAGAAAAATAACACCCACACATTTTTATCAGCAAATGTCAGAAACACATCGGGAGTCTGGCTTGTGCTGTGCATTACTGCTTGCTCAACAGACAAACAAAGCTGATTTAAATTCTGACAGTGTACATCCAAAATTAATATGCAATAAACCTGTTTAGTGTGCACTATTCTGGATTTTAACTGGGGTCAATTTTAAATGGATTGCACCTGGGATGCTGCAAAATGCCTTGTTAATTTCCAAGCTAGCCATGACATTGATGGACACGGGACAGACACAGGGTCTGTTACCAAGACTTCCCTGCCAGATCCCACTTTGTTGAATTTAGGGTGACATTGCACAGAAGAAAGAGTTTTGGTTAAACTCTAGGGCTAAAGTAAAAAATGAGTTGTCAAACCATACCCATTTGAATCAAATCCACATCCGTTTGCCTGTATCATGATATGATGTCTATAAATAAAGTAAGATACAAGAACACTAAGAAAACAAAGCATGTTGATTTTAGCGTGGGAATATCTGCTCCCCCCATTTTATTTTGTCTGAGCAAATAAATGGCTGAGAGTTAAACTGTAGAATATGTAGAACTGGAAAATCATCAATTGACTTTAAAAATGTCTCTAGTTAGTTAGTGTTAGTGGCTCAGTCATGTCCGACTCTCTGCAACTCCATGGACTGTAGTCCACCAGGCTCCTCTGTCCATGGAATTCTCCAGGCAAGAATACTGGAGTGTGTTGCTATTTCCTACTCCAAGGGATCTTCTCGACCCAGGGATTGAACCCAGGTTTCCCGCATTGCAGGCAGATTCTTTACTGTCTGAGCCACCAGAGAAGCCCTAAAAAATGTCTCTAAATTCTGTAATCTACTTTGAAGAGACCTTTCAAGGACAGAGGTCATGAACTAACCCATGTAAGGAATGAATACAATGAGAAGAACTGAAATAAAAAATAGTACATACCCACACACTGGTAGGGTAAAAAACTAAAACCAGTTTGGGGCAATTTACAATAAGAGTATATTTATTTGATAGACAGTTTTTGAACAGTAACTTTTCATATTTTCTTTGCTAGATGCTTTATCATTTATCATCCTCTGTTCAACAAATGAGCAGCTCCATGTAGTTACTGCGGAATTCAAGACACACAGCTCTGTTTACAGAGTGAACTGGTGCTGACGGGCTGCCTGAGTCAACTCCTCCCCTTCCTCTTACTAATTACATTCTTGACATTTGACTTGACAGTAGTATTTTAGAGATTTAATACATAACTCTTGTAAACTAATATAATATTCTTGCTTTTTATAAGAAAAGAGTCAGTAGTTTCCAAACTAAAAAAAGAAAACAATTATTTTGTCAGTTATAAATTTCTAAGGTTTTTGTTGTTTTCTTTCTATTTGCTTCAGAATCCACCAGAGAATTCCTCTATAGTGAACCTGGTATGGAACTATTCTGCTCTTTTCAAAAAAAATAACTGCTTTATGAAACAGTTGGAATGTATTGGAGTTGTTTATTTATACATTGGAAGTATCTGGCATGTGGCATGTGGTATGGATCTTGTTTAGTCATAGCACCAAAATGGATATAAAGAATAGTATGCGTGCTGTGCTCAGTTGCTCAGTCGTGTCTGACTCTTTGTGATCCCACGGACTTTAGCCTGCCAGGCTCTTCTGTCCATGTGAATTCTCCAGGAAAGACTGGATAACTGGTTAAAAAAAAAAGAGAAAGATTGCTCCCCTTCTAAGGAAGATCTTCCCTTATGGGGCGTGTAGTAAGAACCCTGCTGCCAATGCATGAAACAGGAGATGCAGGTTCAATCCCTGGGTGGGGAAGATCCCCGGGAGGAGGGCACGGCAACCCATTCCAGTATTCTTGCTTGGAAAATTCTATGGACGGAGGAGCCTGGTGGGCTAGGATCCATAGAGTTGCAAAGAGTTGGACACGACTGAAGCAATTTAGCATGCACGCATGTTTAGCATGCATGCTTCTTTTTTTTTTTTTTCCTTGGCCAATTATTCCTTTATTTTTTTTATTGAATGCAGGGACTGCAGTTGATCCTATTGAAAACATTAACAGAGGCTTGTCTCTGTTTGAGGGCTGTTCCTTCTAGATAGAAAATACAAAACAATTAAGGTGGAAACATACAACATGCTTAGAAGCATGCATGCTTCTAAGGAAACTTCTGTTTCAGCCTGGACCAAATGATCTTTCCTAGACAGAAAATACAAAACAATTAAGGTGGAAACATACAACATGCTTAGAAGCATGCATGCTTCTAAGGAAACTTCTGTTTCATCCTGGACCAAATGATCTTTCCTTTGATGCACCAAAAATAGCAGATTTACACCCATTTTCAGTACATATTCTGTATTTGCCATGTATAGTTTCTAACTCTTTAATCTAAATGTAATTTTAACAATTAGGCTGGAAATATATTAATAATTACCTTTAAAGTGTAGTAAATATATAAACTTGTATAATTCAATAAGAAAAAGTCTCTCAAGTAACCCAGTTAAAAAGTGTCCATTGATGGATGCATGAATATATATACATACACACAACTATACACACATACACATAATGAAATATTATCCAACCATGAAAAATGAGGAAATCTTACTATTTGCAACAACATGGATGGACTTTGAAGGCGTTATGCTAAATGAAATAAGTCAGATGAAGAAAGGCATGTACTGTATGATACTATTTATATGTGGAACTTAAAAAAAAAACTTATATAAAAAGAGATGAGATTTGTGGTTATCAGAGGTAGTGGGTGGGGCTGGGAGGATTGAAAGAAGATGGTCCGAAGGTGCTAAATTCCGATTATAAGATAAATACAAACTAGAGATGTATAGAACATGAGGTCTATAATTGACTCTGTTCTATGATAAATAGGAAAGTTTTAAGAGAGTAAATCCTAAGAGTTCTCACCACAAGAAGAAAATGTTTTTCTGTTCTTTCTGTTTTCTTTTCATTTTATTGTTCTATATGAGAAAACAACTGTTAGCTGTACCTACATGGTAATTATTTCACAATATATGTGAATAAAACTATCATGCTGTATGCCTTAAATTTAAACGGTGATGTATGTCGATCATTTCTTAATAAAACTGGGAAATAACAGAGGGGAAATCTGGGATTGATATACAGATGAAAGTGAAGACAATGATGCAAATAAAATCACCTGTTTTCCTATTAATGTATATAAACTTCAGCTTGAAAACAATGTAGAATTGATGTGGTCCTCAGAGACCAAACATAATCAGTATATTTATAACAACAGTGATAACACATTATAGACATTAAACATTTACATTAACAAATTTCCTTTCCAGAATATCCTGGAACTCTAAAATTGCAAATTAGAATCAGCCTACACCTAATACCAATTTTCATTAACTATATGCATTAGTTATTGGTTACTTTTTCATGTTCCCCCATTTATTTCACAAATTGCAGTTCAAAAGAAAGGTCAAAATTCAACTTTTTAGTTATATGATTTAATACCATGCCATGCTCTTTTCTAACTATATTTTGAAATAATTTTACATTTAAGTGCAAAAACAACTCACAAAATTCCCTTTGTCCTTTATCCAACTTCCCCTATTGTACCATTTTACATAACCATCACAATAATCAAACAGCGTAATAACCTTGATACAGCATTGATTACTACTCTGCAGACCTTATTCAAATTTCAGCCGTTTACTCACTAGTGTCCAGGAACCAATCCAGGATCCCATATTGCTCGTTTATCTTTTCAACATGGCTTCATCCTCTTTTAAACACTTCCTTACCACTTGCTATGTTGTTTTTTTTAAAGAATGATTCAACTGGTTTTTATAAAGCCGATACATATCCATTACAATAAATTCAAGTAATACAGAAAACTACAAAACACAATGCAAAAATTATACAGAAACTGTACCGTGAAATAACAACTGTTTTTTAAAATTTTAATTTTCTATTTTTCGGTTGCACTGGGTCTTCATTATTCAGTTCAGTTCAGTCGCTCAGTTGTGTCCAACTCTTTGCAGCCCCATGGACTACAGCATGCCAGGCTTCCCTGTCCATCACCACTCCCGGAGCCTACTCAAACTTATGTCCATTGAGTCAGTGATGCCATCCAACCATCTCATCCTCTGTCATCCGCTTCTCCTCCCACCTCCAATCTTTCCCAGCATCAAGGTCTTTTCTAGGGAGTCAGTTCTTCGCATCAGGTGGCCAAAGTATTGGAGTTTCATCTTCAGCATCAGTTCTTCCAGTGAATATTCAGGACTGATTTCCTTTAGGATTGACTGGTTGGATCTCCTTGCAGTCCAAGGGACGCTCAAGGGTTTTGTCCAACACCACAATTCAAAAGGATCAATTCTTCGGCTCTCAGCTTTCTTTATACTCCAACTCTCACATCCATACATGACTATTGGAAAAACCATAGCTTTGACTACTTTGTTGCCAAAGTAATGTCTCTGCTTTTTAATATGCTATCTAGGTTGAGCGTAGCTTTTCTTCCAAGGAGCAAGCGTCTTTTAATTTCATGGCTGCAGTCACCATCTGCAGTGATTTTGGAGCCCCCCAGAATAAAGTCTCTCACTGTTTCCATTGTTTCCACATCTATTTGCCATGAAGTGATTGGACCAGATGCCATGATCTTAGTTTACTGCATGCGGGCTTTTCTCTAGTTGCGGAGAGTGGGGGCTACTCACTAGTTGTGGTGCACATGCTTCAAGGCCCTATCTTTTCATTCTCTATTATATAGTCTTATTTTACTTTTTTTAGTAGAACTAACTACACACGTTTAATCTATGTATTTTATTTTCTTTATCCCCATCCCTAGATTGTAAGCTCCAAGAGGGCAGAGTTGTTGCCAACCTTAAATACTGCTAAAATCTAGCATTTATAGCAATCCTGACATGTACAGGGTATTTAGTAATTATGTGTTGAACAAATGAACAAAAGTCCTATTTTAGGGTAGGCTTATTCTTTGTTTTTAATTGGACGATAATTGCTTTACAATGTGTGTTGGTTTCTGCCATACAAAAACACAAATTAGCCATAGTATATATACATATATATATATATATGTATACATACATATGTGTGTATATATATATATATATATATATATGATATCCCCTCCCTCCTGAGACTCCCACCTGCTCTCCCCCACCCCACCATTCCATTCCTCTAGGTCATCACAGAGCACTGGGCTGGGCTCCCTGTGTTATGTAGCAGCTTCCCACTAGTTATTTATTTTACACGTGGTAGGGTATATATGTCAATGCTATTCTCTCAATTCTTCCCACCCTCTCCTTCCCCTGCTGTGTCCACAAGTCCATTTTCTATACCTGCATCTTTATTACTGCCTCACAAATAGGTTCCTCAGTACCATTTTTCTAGATTCCATATATATCCACTAATATATATTTGTTTTTCCCTTTCTGACTAACTTCACTCTGTGTAACAGGCTGTAGGTTCATCCACCTCAGTTCAAATGATTCACATGCATTTCTTCTTATGGCTGAGTAATATTTCATTGTATATATGTACAGGTTTATTCTAAATTTTGTTGTGTATAGTATAGCTTTCCTCTCTGTAACATTTTTCATTTACATGTACATCCTATTATTTCTTTGCAAGTACAGAGAATTATGTGTCTGAACTCTTCCTTTGTTTACTTGGAAATTTTCTCTAGTTCTTATTTATTTCTATTTCTTTGTCTTACTTTTCTTATTTATATTTGTTTGTTTTACTTTCCTTTCTTCTTTATTTTCCCTCTCATTTCTTTTTTTTTAATATTGTACAATTTTATTTGCTGCCTCAAGAAAGCAGAAGAGAGAAAAGGAAACATTTATGATCAATGCATGAGTAAAAATAGTATTAAGTATGTTCTCCTTAATTAAAATTGCATAAATTTGAGAAAAAAGAATTATGTGATACTTTAAAATGTACACAATCCTACTCATATAGACGTAAACACATTTAACATTTGATACTTTACTGAAGTTTTTTTATAATTTTTTAAAGATCTGATAACATACATAGAATGTTATATCATGCTTACAATTGATAACAAGCATTTCCCATGTAAATAGAATGCTTTGTAAACATAATTTTAAATATATTTTTTAAACATATAATATTTCACAGTTTCTGAAAACATCTTCAAATTTAAGTTATTTCTAATTTCCTCACTAGAAATACTGCTGTACTCTTCAGCTACCAAGCTTTATGTATAACTGGCAATAATTGCCAAATTATTTCCAGAAAGTTATACCCAAATAAATTCATCTTCAACAAAGTATCTAATAACCAAACTGACATAGAATGATTTTTTATAATCTTTGCCATTTTTGGAGAAAAACATGGCTTTGCTGTTGTAATTTGATTTTGTATTAGCTTGAACTTTTAAAAACAAACTTGATGATTTGCCTTGCATCTTGTTAAAAGTCAATTAAAAGTATCTTAAAGGATTTGCATATTTGTATAACTAATATTATATTTTACATATTTATTTTGCCATTAAATTTTGTTCATATATTTTTTCTAATTTATTGAGTCTAATTTACTGTACACAAAATTAGTTGTCCTTTAGCATTTGTTGATTTTAATTATTTTTTTTTTCATATCTATTTATTTATTTTTCAATATAAATTTATTTATTTTAATTGGAGGCTAATTACTTTACAATATTGTAGTGGTTTTTGCCATACATTGACATGGAACTGCCACGGGTGTACATGTGTTCCCCATCCTGAACCCCCCCTCCCCCCTCCCTCCCCATCCCATCCCTCTGGGTCATCCCAGTGCATCAGCCCCAAGCACCCTGTCTCATGCATAGAACCTGGACTGGCAATTCGTATCTCTTATGATAATATACATTTTTTAATGCCATTCTCCCAATTCATTCCACCCTCACCCTCTCCCACAAAGTCCAAAAGACTGTTCTATACATCTGTGTCTCTTATGCTGTCTTGCATATAGGGTTATTGTTACTATCATTCTGTATTCCAAATATGTGCATTAGCATATTGTATTGGTGTTTTTCTTTCTGGCTTACTTCACTCTGTATAATAGGCTCCAGTTTCATCCACCTCATTAGAACTGATTCAAATGTATTCTTTTTAATGGCTGAGTAATATTCCATTGTGTATATGTACCACAGCTTCCTTATCCATTCAACTGCTGATGGACATCTAGGTTGCTTCCATGTCCTGGCTATTATAGACAGTGCTGAGATGAACATTGGGGTACACGTGTCTCTTTCAATTCTGGTTTCTTCAGTGTGTATGCCTAGCAGTGGGATTCCTGGGTCATATGGCAGTTCTATTTCCAGTTTTTTAAGGAATCTTCACATTGTTGTCCATAGTGATTGTACTAGTTTGCATTCCCACCAACAGTGTAAGAGGGTTCCCTTTTCTCCACACCCTCTCCAGCATCTATTGCTTGTAGACTTTTGGATAGCAGCCATTCCGACTGGTGTGAAATAGTACCTCATTGTGGTTTTGATTTGCATTTTTCTGATAATGAGTGATGTTGAGCATCTTTTCATGTGTTTGTTAGCCATCTGTATGTCTTCTTTGGAGAAATGTCTGCTTAGTTCTTTGGCCTATTTTTTGATTGGGTCACTTATTTTTCTGGAATTGAGCTGCAGGAGTTGCTTGTACATTTTTGAAGTTAATTCTTTGTCAGTTACTTCATTTGCTATTATTTTCTCCCATTCTGAAATTTGTCTTTTCACCTTGCTTATAGTTTCCTTTGTTGTGCAAAAGCTTTTAATTTTAATTAGGTCCCATTTGTTTATTTTTGCTTTTATTTCCAATATTCTGGGAGGTAGGTCATAGAGGATCCTGCTGTGGTTTATGTCAGAGAGAGTTTTTCCTATGTTTTCCTCTAGGAGTTTTATAGTTTCTAGTCTTACATTTAGATCTTTAATCCATTTTGAGTTTATTTGTGTGTTTGGTGTTAGAAAGTGTTCTAGTTTCATTCTTTTACAAGTGGTTGACCAGTTTTCCCAGCACCACTTGTTAAAGAGATTGTCTTTTCTCCATTGTATATTCTTGCCTCCTTTGTCAAAGATAAGGTGTCCATAGGTATATCAATTTATCTCTGGGCTTTCTATTTTGTTCCACTGATCTATATTTCTGTCTTTGTGCCAGTACCATACTCCTGATGACTGTGGCTTTGCAGTAGAGCCTGAAGTCAGGGAGGTTGATTCCTTCAGTTCCATTCTTCTTTCTCAAGATTGCTTTGGCTATTCAAGGTTTTTTTGTATTTCCATACAAATTGGGAAATTATTTGTTCTAGTTCTGTGAAAAATACCGTTGGTAGCTTGATAGGGATTGCATTGAATCTATAGATTGCTTTGGGTAGTATACTCATTCTCATTATATTGATTCTTCCAGTCCATGAACATGAAGTATTTCTCCATCTATTTGTGTCCTCTGTGATTTCTTTCATCAGTGTTCTGTAGTTTTTTTTTTTTTCTTTAGGTAGATATATTCCTAAGTATTTTATTCTTTTTGTTGCGATGGTGAATGGAATTGTTTCCTTAATTTCTCTTTCTGTTTTCTCATTGTTAGTGTATAGGAATGCAAGGGATTTCTGTGTGTTAACTTTATATCTTGCAACTTTACTATATTCATTGATTAGCTCTAGTAATTTTCTGGTGGAGTTTTTAGGGTTTTCTATGTAGAGGATCATGTCATCTGCAAATAGTGAGAGTTTTACTTCTTCTTTTCTAATCTGGATTCCTTTTATTTCTTTTTATTCTCTGATTGCTATGGCAAAAACTTCCAAAACTATGTTGAATAGTAGTGGTGAGAGTGGGCACCCTTGTCTTGTTCCTGACTTTAGGGGAAATGCTTTCAATTTTTCACCATTGAGGATAATGTTTACTGTGGGTTTGTCATATATAGCTTTTATTATGTTGAGGTATTTCCCTCTCATTTCAAAGCAGATCTATGGCGAGGGTCCCTTCTGATCACTATTCATCTCATATATCAGCTGAAAGATAGTCTGTGGAGGAAGGAAAGTAGTGGAAGATGTTAGTAAGCTCAGAGTACTGCCTCAGAGCTCCTCACCAAATCCATTATTTTTCTTAACCTGTGACTATGTATCATCACTTAGCCTTTGCCATGTAAGAAGCTGGTATTTGGAAAATTCTGTTTTCTCCACTCTCTTCATCTTGACTCACCTTTGATCATCTCCATGGCTCAGATGGTAAAGAATCTACCTGCAATGCGGGAGACCTGGGTTCGATCCCTGGGTTGGGAAGATCCCCTGGAGGAGAACAGGGCAACCCACTCCTGTATTCTTGCCTGGAGAATGCCCATGGACAGAGGAGCCTGGTGGGCTACAATCCATGGGGTTGCAAAGAGTTGGACATCACTGAGTGACTAAGCATACGCATACACACAACTAGGAGAATAGACAATAGATAAAGATCGTGTGTGAGCCTGGTTTCCCCTTGATTTCAACCTGCCATGTTCTATGGTATCAAACTGGTTCCCTATGAGGACATTTCTGCCATGACTCGCTGTGCCCCCAAATCTCATATCACTTGAAGAATCCCTGGATGGGCATTTCACTTTAGTCTCACTTTCTCTTGATGAAATATCCGTCTTGCCCAAGGTCTGAGAACATGTTGTTAGTTCTCTATTCTTCCCCATTTTTGTTCTAGATTTCACAGCATTTAGCACTTTTGCTACATAGTTTGTGGTTTAAAACTGCAGTCATATCCTTATTTTACTGGCAACTAAAATATTGTCTCCATCTTTTATTCTTTTTGAGATTTGGAGGGAAGAGAAGGGGGAGAATAAATATCTACACACCACTATCTTTAACCATAACTCACTTTGTGCTTTCCCCTTTGCATTCATCACATCCATGTCAAGAATGCAGAAGAGGCCCTAAGTGTCATTCACCCACCAGTTTTGACTTAGACCCAAGTTCTTATAAAGCTTCAGTTCAGTTCAGTTCAGTTCAGTCGCTCAGTCGTGTCTGACTCTTTGCGACCCCATGAATCGCAGCACACCAGGCCTCTCTGTCCGTCACCAACTCCCGGAGTCTGCCTAAACCCATGTCCATCGAGTCGGTAATGCCATCCAGCCATCTCATCCTCTGTCGTCCCCTTCTCCTCCCGCCCCCAATCCTTCCCAGCATTAGGGTCTTTTCCAATGAGTCAGCTCTTCGCATCAGGTGGCCAAAGTATTGGATTATCAGCTTCAGCATCAGTCCTTCCAATGAACACCCAGGACTGATCTCCCCTAGGATGGACTGGTTGGATCTTCTTGCAGTCCAAGGGACTCTCAAGAGTCTTCTCCAACACCACACTTCAAAAGCATCAATTCTTCGGCACTCAGCTTTCTTCACAGTCCAACTCTCACATCCATGCATGACTACTGGAAAAACCATAGCCTTGACTAGATGGACCTTTGTTGGCAAAGTAATGTTTCTGCTTTTAAATATGCTATCTAGGTTGGTCATAACTTTCCTTCCAAGGAGTAAGCGTCTTTTAATTTCATGGCTGCAATCACCATCTGCAGTGATTTTGGAGCCCAAAAAAATAAAGTCTGACACTGTTTCCACTGTTTCCCCATCTATTTCCCATGAAGTGATGGGACCGGATTCTGTGATCTTAGTTTTCTGAATGCTGAGCTTTAAGCCAACTTTTTCACTCTCCTCTTTCACTTTCATCAAGAGGCTCTTTAGTTCTTCTTCGCTTTCTGCCATAAGGGTGGTGTCATCTGCATATCTGAGGTTACTGATACTTCTCCCGGCAATCTTGATTCCAGCTTGTGTTTCTTCCAGCCCAGCATTTCTCATGATGTATTCTGCATATACGTTAAATTAGCAGGGTAACAATATACAGCCTTGACGTACTCCTTTTCCTATTTGGAACCCAGTTTGTTGTTCCATGTCCAGTTCTAACTGTTGCTTCCTGACTTGCACACAGGTTTCTCAAGAGACAGGTCAGGTGGTCTGGTATTCCCATATCTTTAGTTTATTGTGATCCACACAGTTAAAGGCTTTGGCATAGTCAATAAAGCAGAAATAGATGTTTTTCTGGAACTCTCTTGCTTTTTCGAAGATCCATTTTAATTGCATCCATCACCTTTCTTCTCCGTTTCCTTTGCTCTGCTATTCTCTACCTCAAAATCTCTACAGGTTCTTTTTGTTTTGTTTTTTGTTTTTCTGTTTCTTACTTTCCAATGTAACCTCAATATTCTCTTTTCCTCCTCTGACAGTGATTTCTTTGTAATCTTTGTGGAAAGAGTTTTCCTGGTCCTTCACCTCTCTAATCTGTCTAAGCCAAGCCCCAAAGTCACCCGGCCCCAAACAAGTAATGAGTTCACCATCATCACCACCTCTACCATGACAATCACACTAATTGTTGCCTCTGCTTATTGACTGTCTGCTTTATGCCAATAATGCTGCTAAAGCTTGTACATCCATTATCCCAGGGAATCTTTCCAATAACCCAACAAATTTAATATAGTTACTTGCAACTTAAATGTAGAAATGTGAACAAGAATTTTTTTTCTCAAAACTAGCTCTAGAATTATGCTCAAAGAGACCACTTGTGTTTGGTTCAAGAAAATACTCTGAGAGTTATTCCTGGGGTGGTTGACCTCTTACAATGACAGAAAAGGGGATGGGGACAGAAGTTTAAAAGGAGAAACTGTTGTGTTACTATCAGAAGGAGAAGGAGAAAGAAATGAAGGGGGGAACTTCCCTTGTAGTCCAGTGGCTAAGGCTCTGTGTTCCCAATGCAGGGGGCCCAGGTTCAATTTCTCATCAGGGAACTAGATCCTGCATGCCACAACTAAGAGTTTAAATGCCACAATTAAAGATCCTGCAGGCCACAACGAATATCAAAGATCCCACATGCCACAACTGAAACCAGGCACAGCCAAATAAATAAATAACAATAAATTATTTTTTAAAAATAGGCACTGGTCTTCAAAACAAAAGAAAGGATAAAAAGAAAAGAAATGAAAGAAAAGGAGAGAGGGCCTGGAAGTTAGAGACCAGCCTGAGATACAGCTGAGACACTCCTGCGACTTTCCCATCTGAAGAATGGTCCCTGCCTCTGTACACGTTGTCTGTGCTCCTCTGGGTCTTTCCTCATTCCCGCATCTGCTGTGTACACAATTCCTAGGACAGGGTGGGTGTTCTCCAGTTCTTATGAAAAGTCCTGGGTATCATACCTTGAGCAACGCCTCAAGAGTCAAATCTGCACCTATGGGATCAGGAGCTTGAGATGCAGAAAAGGCATGAGGACAGAACCCTTCAGGAGCTGGAAAATCTTTGAACGAGAGCATTTGAACATTTACTAGGCACAGGATCATAGTGGTGGTGGCAGAGGGAGAGGGATGTATTAAGCCAATTTTTAAAAATCATTTTTATTAATTAACAATAGAAAATTTACTAGCCCACATAAAATTTTTAACAGTTCCTATTCTCCATGGAAAATTTTAGGTGATAAAATTAATAAAACATTCAAACTTGACTACTTGAATCATATCAATCGTTACATACCCTAGGAAAATCGCGATAAGCCAGTTTTTAAGAGAGAGAGGCCACAGGGTCTACTGTTATCTGGGTTGCATGTAGGTAAGGAAAATGAGGCACAGAGAAAGTAAACTACTTATGGACACTTAAACAATGTATGGCCTTCTTGCTGTTTAACAAACAAGCCCAGTTCCTTTCTGCTCAGAATATTTCTGGAGGAATGTTTTTCCCCCAAGATCTGTGCATTGCCAGCTCCTTCTTATCCTTCAGAATTTTACTCAAATCATCTCCTTGGAGCTACTTCTGTCCACATGCTGTCAGAAACAGTCTTCACAATACACCCACCACTTTCAATCTTTATCGCCTCATCATGCTTTATTTTTCTGAAGAATAGAAGATATTACTACTAGATACAATATTAAATATTTTATTTTTAGTTGGTTACCTCTAATAGGATGTAAGTTTCAGGAGGCCAGAGATTTTGTCTCTTATTCACCACTGTATCCATGTTCCTTGGTATTGAGTTTAGCACTTAGTGTTCAATAAAGATTTGATAAGTATACCCAATAAGTACATATTCATTGGGTGACTTCTATATGAAGGGATGGTCTCTTGAGTATGGTTTTCAACTGACCAGATGCAAAGCAGTCCACCAGTTTTCAAGCTAGCTGTGCAGACCACCTGTTTTCTTTAGAATGGAGTCAAATTGCACATTATACCTGTCCTCATGAATAACCACAGCTACTTACGGACTTTGAAAAGAACTTCAAGGAGCTCTGAAAAAGAGCCACCACTACTTCACTCAGGTACTGGTTGTCTCAGAAATGGCCTTTTCCCAGCATGAGTGTTCAAAGCTACCGAGCTGCCGTCTTGTGGTTCACACGTCGGGGGTAAGGAGGCTAAAACTCTGCAGTAGTTAAGAAGAGGGTCTCTAAAACCAGACCGGATTGAATCTCAACTCTATGAGCTAGGTAATAATAGTACCTTCCCCATAGGGCAGTTGTGAGAAAAAGTTGTCAAGAGCAGTAGGCAAGGGCAGAGGATCCATGTAGAACACTTGGTGAGCGGATTAACTAAATTTAAGTCAACGAACACTTCCTGGAAGAGGGAATTCCTGGCTGAGAGTGTTTTGTTCTGTTTTTTGGGGTTTTTTTTCTGGCCAGAATTTTAAAGGAAAACGAAAGTATGAATTGAAGGAGCAGATGGTAAATTTGAGGGCCAATTCAGACTGAGAGTGGAAAGCTACCGTGGACTTCAGGAAGGAGCTGATCTTTGGGTGGACTAATGTGGGCAAAAGATGAGGGGCCAAGCCAGAAGTCACAGGTTCCTGTCCACACTCATCAGCTGGGCAAACTCAGGCCAGTTTCATTCTACCTGAATGAACCCATTTTATTATCTGTTAATTGTGATGCTGGTAATCCAAACCTATGGATTTGTGTAAAGCCTGAGTGATTACAAGTAACATTTGTGAAAATACTTATAAACTGTTGTGGACAAAGAATGTCCCATGCCACATCAGTAAACAAAGGATGTTGTGGCCATCAAGTCATCAGCCATCGCAGCTGCCCTGACTGTGCATCCTGAGGGGATTCTGGATGAAAAAAAAACAAGATACTGGCCTTAGATAGTTAAGGTGCCTGTAAAGGAGTGATTTCAATGAGCCCAGACCCTTGCATCTTCCCATACATAGAAAAGTGCTAAATTCATTAATTTGAGGTACCTATTTTTTCTTTTTAACAGTAATTTTCTGATGTTCAGACTACTTGGTTTTTTAAATATTGATTTGTTTCTGTATTTATTTAGTTGGCTGGGTCAAGTCTTAGTTGTAACATGTAGGGTCTTAGTTGCGGCACTTGGGATCTTTTGTTGTGGTGGAAGGGCTCAGTAGTTGCAGTGTGCCAGCTCTCTAGTTGGAGAGCATGGGCTTAGTTGCCCCATGGGATGTGGGATCTCAGTTCCTGGACCAAGGACCAAACCTGTGTCCCATGCATCAGAAGGTAGATTCTTAGCCACTGGACCACCACGGAAGCCCCCAGACAACTGGTTTTTGAACAAAAACTCTTGTATATTCCGGATCCTCCCTTACCTCTTCGGAAAATCCCTCAGAGCTATCTGAGAAGCTATCTCTTGGGCTTAAGTCTTCAGTTTGTCCACTGAATAATGCATAATTCTCAGTTCTTAGGTTGTACATTTTGTTTTAATCAACACTGTAAAGAACTTTCCTGATGCATATGCTGATCTGGTCTAGTAATATGGTAACAAAATAAAGAAAAGATCTCCAGAGTTGGGTTAGAAAGACCTGGATTTAAATCCCTGCCCTGCCACCTGCTAAAGTTATGCCTTTGAGTTGATTATTTATTCTCTTTGAACTTCACTCTCCTATCTGTGAAAGGAGAGTACTTGTCAAGGTTAGACTGCATCCAAAGAGCCTAGCATATCATCAACCTAGGTGCATGTAAAGCACTTAGCATGTCATCTCCATCATTACCACTGTGGCCAGTGTTAATCTGAGCACTCAGCACCTGCCAGACACCATTCTAAGAGATATGGTACTTGTACATTTAGGTAGGTATTGTTAACTTGAAGTTTAGAGAGGTTAAGTAATTTGCCCAAAGTCATACAGGTAGGAATGGTGGAGTCAGGTTTAGAATCCAGGCAGTGGAGTTCAGTGCACCAAGGTAGTTATTGACAATTGTTATTGTTCAGTCGCCCAGTCATGATAGACTTTTTGCGACCCCATGGACTGCAAAATGCCAGGCCTCCCTGTTCCTCACCATCTCCCAGAGTTTGCCCAAGTTCATGTTCATTGCACTAGTGATGCCATCCAACCATCTCACTCTCTGATGCCCTCTTCTCCTGCTGTCAATCTTTCCTAGCATCAGGGACTTTCCCAATGAGTCATCTGTTTGCATCAGATGACCAAAATACTGGCGTTTCAGCTTCAGCATGTCCTTCCAGTGAATATTCAGGGTTGATCTCCCTTAAAATTGACTGGTTTAATCTCCTTGCTGTCCAAGGGACGTTCAAGAGTCTACTGCAGCACCACAGTTTGAAGGCAACAATTTGAACTTTTGTTTTTTTAAATATCTATTTGTTTATGTATTTATTTATTTGGCTATGACAAGTCTTAGTTGCAACATGTAGGATTGAAGGCGTTCTGCCTTCTTTATGGTCCAGCTCTCATAACCGTATGTGACCACTGGAAAGACCATAGCCTTGACGATGTGGACCCTTGTTGGCCGAGTAATGCCTCTGCTTTTCAACACACTGTCTAGGTTTGTTGTAGCTTTCCTGCCAAGAAGCAGTTGTCTCCTGATTTTATGGCTGCAGTCATCATCCACAGTGATTCTGGAGCCCAAGAAGAGGAAATCTGTCACTATTTCCACCTTTTCCCCTTCTATTTGCCTTTGCAGTAATGGGGCCGGATGCCATGATCTTAATTTTTTTAATATTTAGTCTTAAGCTGGCTCTTATTGACAATATGTAGTGCAAATCTGCTACTGAAATGGGTCAATTTTTAGAGAGCTCCTTTGTGAAATAACAGAGAAGAACTTTCAGAAGAACTCATGTTTTCCAAGGAATTTGATAATGGACAAGAGAAATTCCTCAGGAAGATCTTTAAATCCTTCTTACTGGCTCTTCCTTTAAAAACAGAGTTGATCCTGCTAGAGAATGAGAAACTGATGCTACTTCCAAGAAGAAAGGAAGTTGAATTAACAATGTAAACTAAAGCACCTACATCAACATCTGACCTCTCCTCCCATACGTAAAACTCCTGAAGACCACCAGGGAAGTGGACTTCAGGAAGGAGATGTTCCTTGGGTGGAGTGATGTGGACAATCCCGATCAGCTTTAGGGTTATTTGGATCAGTAAGAAATGTCTCTAAGCTTATGTCTCTAGGTGATGGAGTAGAATGAAAACCTTGTTTTGCAAGGCTTAAGTTGAAAGGGTGAGACGTTGCAGACAAGCAGAGGTGGTCCTTTCACCTCAAGGAGATCTGCTATTGCATTCTCTCATCTGTATGTGAGACCATAAATCCACAGGGCAGGAGAAAGTCTCACCCCATGGCTTATTCTTCGTACAGCTTTCTCTGGAGGAATCATATGCTTGTTTCTAAATTCCTCATGCCTATCCTCTGGGCCACAGGTCAGACCCCAGTGGGCAGCAAACACCAGACCATCCTTGCAAAAGACTTCGCTAGCATTTGGACAGGGTTAAAAGATTCTAAAGGGTGCTGACTAAAGAAGGTTGACCATCTCTGGCTCTACCAGGATTGAGTCACTAGCTATTGCTACCATTGACCTTTAACATACCCTGAAAGGAGTTTAGGGAGGAAATTAGGAATGAGACATTCTGTGCTCTGAGAAAACTGGCAGAACAGGCCTTCAGATAGATATTTTCAGGAGAAAATTTTTATGAATCTGAATTCTTGCATCTTCCCATACTTGAGAAAGCATTAAAACCATTAGCTAAGATGTCTGCTCCTAATGACTGGCAGCAACCTTCTACTGACGTATGCTTTGTTGCGTGTGTACCTACTTTGCCAGAATCACGTAAATACTGACCTCCCCTTTACCTCTTTGGAACAGTTTCTCAGAGCTACTGAGAGGTTTTCTCCCAGGCTACAGTCCTCAGTAAGACCTTGTACAGAGACATTTAGACTCAGCTCACAGCTTTTACATTGTGCAGTTTTTTTAATTTGACAATGTCATTTCATTCCAAGTTTTCTGAGACATTTCTCACTTAATGTAAGATATCAGCAGAGGCCTGTGGACCCTTTGTCCATGAGTTCCATGCACCATCTCTGAGGCTGCCCTAGTAACACTCGTGAGTCTTTGCTAACTTTGAGATCATGCAGCACTCTAAACTTTCATTATCTTTTGAGATCATCTGTCTGTGGGACGGGTCATTACATTAGTAAAATTTTGGAATGCCACGTGCCCAGAAAATTCCTAGGAAGAATGTGGTCATAAAAATAAAATCACACTATTTAAAAAAGACAATAAGCAACAACAACAGAGAGAAAAACATAAATTAAGATGATAAAACACATCTATTGGGAATGACTGGGGTGAGGCAGAGAGCCCTTTCTACATGCCAAACTGAAATGTTCTATTAAGTTTTAAGAAATCACATATACAGCAGATATAAATTAAATTAACTGTGAGGCCATAAAATAGAGCAGCTGTTCTCCATCTCCTCTGATGATAGAACAAGAGGAAGAGGCTGGTCAGAGGTAAGGAAGACTTTCTTCTTGGCGGTGAGCACTGTAAAACATCAAGGGGATAATGAGGAGAAGCAGGAGACCTGGAAAACCATCTTCTCTGATACACATTTAAAAGACACATATTACAGGAATTTTACATGCAAATTGAAGTCTTTTGCCCTTGACCAAGATTTCATAACAGCCCTCCATTTCTCTGTACATTCAGCTATTCCTCTCTAAATAAAGCCCTTTCCAAATATGACAAGAATACAAGTGTACATCTAAGACCATTGTGAAAACCAATCAGCAACTGTGAATCCCAAGTGAAAATGATAATCTAGTCCTGCTCTGTAGTAGCTTGGCCTAAGGTTGAGGGACTGCATGATTTAAGGGATCTCTGACCCCAGAGGTGGCAAGCTGAGTTAGCAGCTGAGTTAACCAGACACACATAATGCCTGGATCACCCCTGTCTCTACTTGCCAGTCTGACTTTCCCTAAAATGTTGCATTTGTGAAGATGGTCGATCACGTCTGCTTTGCCCACCAACCGTGCACCATCACTTCTGGCTTCCACTCCCCAGGGCTTTGGAAGCAGGAAACGGAATGGTAGATAAGAAGAAAGAAAGGATGTGATGTTCCGTATGTGTTTCCATATGTGTTCTAAAACACACTCTGGAATAGAGAGTATCCAGGATAAACAAAACAATTTTGAAGAATGAGGAATAAATTTGGTGGAATCATACTTCCTGATTTCAAATTTTTACTGTATAGTTATAGTAACCCATGCTGGCATAAGGGTAGTTATATAGATCAATGGAATAGAATTGTCAGACCAGAAATAAATCCTTACATTAAGGTCAATTGGATTTTGACAGGTATATCAATCAGCTTTCCTTCAAGAAACAGAACCAACAGGATATATGTATGTGTAAGTTGAGATTTATTTTCAGAAATTGGTTCATGTAATGTGGAAGATGGCAAGTTTGAAATTTGTAGGGCAGGTCAGTAGGCTGAAACTATAGGCAAGATTTCTATGTTACAGTCTTGAGGCAGAATTCCTTCTTCTCCAGGAAACCTCCATTTTTACTCTTAACGCTTTCAGCTGATTAGATAAGGCTGAATAACCTACAATATCAAAGATACTGTCTTATCAACTTGAAGTTAACTGACTGTGTATGTTAATCACATCTATAAAATATTTTCACAGTAACAGCTACACTAAGTGTTTGAACAAATGACTCAACACCATAATCAAGCCAAGCTGACACATAAAATTTAACCATCAAGACAATTATAAGACTATTCTTTCTCTTGAAGGGTGTCAAGACAATTTAATAGGGAAAGAATAGTCTTTTCAACAAATGGTTCTGGGGAAACTGGATTTCCACTTGTTAAGGTATGAATTTGGACTCTTTCCTCATACCATATCCAAAGCATAATTCAGAATCCATTAGAGACCTAAATATAAGACCTAAACTATAAAATTCTTAGAAGAAAACATAGAAGTAAATTATGACCTTGGATTAGGGAATGGTTTGTTATGACACTAAAACCACAAGTGACAGAAGAAAAAATAAATTAAACTTCATCAAGATAAAAACTTTGTGTTCTGAAGGATATCATCAAGATGATAAAATGGATAACCCATAGAAAGGAGAAAATATTAGCAAATGTAAATGTGTCTGGCATAAATCTAACAAGGGTTTTATAATCAGAATATATAAAGAATAGTTACAACTCAATAATGTAAAAATAAATAATCCAATTTAAAAATGGGCAAAGATTTGAATGGCTATTTCTCCAAAGAAGACATATAAATGGCCTAGAGCAGGGCCTGTCCATCTAGAAGTTATCTTGGTTTCTATTTCTTTGCTTTTTCAAAATTCCCAAAATTCCTTAATCTCCAAAGGTCAAGAGGAGCAAGGTGAGGGCTCCACATCTGTCTGATGAGTTAATCACTCACTTATCCATTTGTTTGAATCATTCATCCATTTTCTCAATGGATACTTCTTAAACACTTACTATGTGCCAGTCGTTCTACTGAATGTGGAGATCCTCAGGGTATCTAGGTGCATAATTTTAAAGTACAGGTAGAAAAGACTTGGGGCTTCCCTGGTAGCTCAGTGGTAAAGAGTCCATCTGCCAATGCAGGAGACATGGATTCAATCCCTGGGTTGGGAAGGTCCTTGGAGAAGGAAATGGCAACCCACTCCAGTATTCTTGCCTGGGAGATCCCGTGGACACAGGAGCCTGGCAGGCTACAGTCAATGAGGTCACAAAGAGTTGGACATCACTTAGCAACTAAACAACAACAAAGAAAAGACTAAGGCACAGTCCCTACCCTCAAGGAATTCACAGAGTTGCTTCATGCTTAGTCGCGCAG
Source organism: Giraffa tippelskirchi (assembly GCF_054371585.1). Lineage (NCBI taxonomy): Eukaryota > Metazoa > Chordata > Mammalia > Artiodactyla > Giraffidae > Giraffa > Giraffa tippelskirchi. The sequence continues at coordinate 81,700,855 of NC_137278.1, forward strand.
TCGTGTTGGACTCTTTGCGACCCCATGGACTGTAGCCTGACAGGCTCCTCTGTCCATGGAATTTTCTAAGCAAGAATACTGGAGTGGGCCATTTCCTCCTCCAGGGGATCTTCCCAACCCAGGGATTGAACACATGCCTCCTGCAGCTCCTGCAATTCTTTATTGCAGGAGAATTGCAGGTGAATTCTTTACGGCTGAGCCATAGGATAGCAGTAGTAACGGAGTTGCTTATCAGACAAATAAGCATTTCCAGGAGATGGGGTAAATTTGCCACCTCCTGAGAACAATTCCCGGAGCTGTGTTCTATCCCTGCTGGGTTTTCTGATCTCTGTGAACTGTGGCATTTCTGAAGGTCATTTCCTTAGACTGTTCGCTGTATCTTTTCGTTCCTTTTCCTTCCTTAAACTAGATTCTTCCTGGGCTCTGGATTCTTAAATGGATTGCAGATGGCTGTATGTATGTTACTGATTTCATTTTAGGAGCACTTGTATTGCTTTATGCCATTTCTGGTCATTTTGATTTTTAACATGAATAAAACAATTCCACCTGCTTCTTTCGTAAGTGGGGTGTGGAGGCATTCAAAGGATCCCACTGGTGCTGCTCAGAAATTGTTCATTGCTGACACATAGGTTCACAACTCACTTTCACAAGGCTAGCCCAGAGTCCCTAAAGACATTCAGTTTACCTTGTAGTGCACTTAAAGTGTATCTTCCATTGGTAGAGAACAAATGATCTGGATACTGCTGGAAGACTGTGTTATTGAATATTTTTAGACTTTGAGACATTTTAAATCAAGTAAATATCAACTTAGGTCTGGAACTGATCTCCTGTCTGTTAATTTGTTCATCTGTGCTTCCTTTTGTTCTTACAGCAAATGCTATAGTGAGTCCATCCTGTACCATATTCTGTGTTGGCACAAGAGAAATAAACACATAAATAAACATGGACAAAACACAATCTCTATCTCATTGGAAGAAGGAAAAATAGGAAGAGGAGAAGAGAATGTTCTATGGACTTCCTAGTAGACCTTCCCCTCCACCTCCACCATGCCACACAGCATGTGGGATCTTAGTTCCCAGATCAAGGACCAGGGATCAAACCCCTGCCCCTTGTAGTGGGAGTGCAGTCTTAACCACTGGACCACCAGTCCCTGGACTTCCAATAAGTTAATTCAATTCATCTTCATAACAAAATTTTATGAGGTAGGTAAATTTCATCCCTATTTTACAGAATTTTCATCCCTATTTTACAGATGAAATAGTCAAGATTAAGTTTACTTACCCAAGATCAGCTCATTGGTATGTACTTCACGGAGCTGGAATCCATGAACTATGTCACTGTATTACGTTTCCTCAGCTAAAATATAGTTTTCTATATTAAAATCTCTAAAAAGCACGTAAAATGAACTATGGGAGCCAGTAGGAGACACAGAGAGGAAGATTGAGAAGTGCTTCCTAGAGGAGAAGGTGTTTGAACATTTTCTTTATCTAGTTCCTGAGTTCCAATCTCCCCTTTCTCCCCGTAGACTCACACGACAGACCTCTCTGCCGCACAGAGGCAGTCCATAGGAGGGCACAAAGTGACCGGTAGGACAAAATGCTAGAAATCCATGTGGGCAAGAACTACCCTGAGAACTTGGACCGTATCTCTGTGTCCTATCCCTTGGGTACAACTGGTGGGGGGGGCACCTAAGACCTCCAGGAATAAATACACAAGTTCTGTCTCCATCATTCCTACAAAGAGAACCCATAATCAGTGGACAGGAGCTTTAGAGACATTGATTTCAAGTGTAATAAATGGAGTTATTCAATTCAGTGCTTGCTGGACTTCAGTCTGGATTTGGAGAAGTAGGGTGTACAGAGAAGTGCATGATCCATTTCTGTGGTGATTACTATATGTACCAAGGAGCGACTACCTTCCCCAGCATTATCCTCACACGTACAGGAAGTTTTCAAGCCAGCTTCACATCCAACATCCCTTAAATAAAGGTGACTATATATCTTACTTGCCTAATTCAAATCTTAGTTTATGTTTGTTCTGACAGTATAAGCATCAGTATCTCTGTTTTCATTTCATTCTCCAAGAGTCCTAGTTTAGATGATAAATTCTCCAGTCACATGACTTACAAGTGTTGGGGAGTATGATGTCCTAGCATGCCTGAGTTAAAATCCTACTTCTGCTACTTATTAGCTCCACAATCTAGACAAATTACCTAAATTTTCCCTTCCCTGGATTCTTCATCTATAAACTGGGGTGCTAATAACAATACATACCCCACAGGATTGTTATGAAAATTAAATGAACCACTACAAATAAAATTCTCAGAATGGTACCTAGCAGAGTAAGGAACGACTGTGCATTTACTATCAGTATTGGCTTGCATTGATTGCTGTATTTATTTGCTGGTTGATTATAATACTTTAGTGCTTCATTATATTCCTTGTCTCTTGTATGAGTTCTGGTGGTAGGAAAGAAATGCATATTCTTTTCCCCAGTTTACATCTCAGGAAATTGAGATTATGAAGGGGGTAAATTATATACTTAACATTAAACAGCTAACAAATGGCAGAGTGGGATTCAAGACCAGGAATTCCAGTATACACAGTCATTGCTCAATGTTCAAGTATGTGTTGCAAAGAATTCTCCGTTGCCAGGAGAAGTTTTAGTCTAGATTAGCATTTCTCAACAGACAGATAGTAAAACCTCCAAGATTGGTATTGCTGTTTCAGGATGTCAACATCATTAATGGTAGATGTGGGATCTGTTTCCATAGTTTTGTTTGTTTTAATTAGCAAGATAACTTTTAATAAGGTAACTTGACCTTTCATTGAAATGGGTCAGAGTGTCCACATAAATGTCAAGAGGCCCTAGCCGGTGGCTGATGGGCATCAAGGAAGGATGTTTACAATTTAGCTTTCCTCTGGTGCCCAGCTCAACTCACTAGCCATCTTCAAGATAGGTTTGACAGTCAAACACAGTTTACAGTGGTATTTATTCTTAGTCTCATGTAAGTATAACATAATAGATGGTTGGCCAAATACGGGAAGCATAATGAGCTCTCATGTTAAAAACAAGTTAATGAAAGCATAAATGTAATCATTCATGCTATAACTTTGCCTCATGATGCTATTTACTGGATTTGTTGATTGTATTCATCTTTGTATAATTCTCATCAAGAAGTCTGCACTACTTCACACTAATATACACACACAGGACTCCAAAGGTTAATGTCAGCAAAACCCAGAGAGGCAAGGTAGTTAACAGGATTGGATGCCATTGAACGGGGATAGCCAAAATATGGCCTACGGTTCATCACCTGTTTTTGTAGATAAAGTTTTATTGGAACACACACACATACACAAAAGAAATCTGCAGTACTTTAAAAACAAATTCTGAAAAAAGAAGCTATAGACACTGCATCTGATTTAGCTTATCTGGAGGAATACTATTAATACTGTTATGGCTGAAATGTGTCCCCCCCAAATTCTTATGTTGAAGTCTTAACCGCAGATACCAAAGAATATGACTGTATTTGGAGAGACGATCTTTAAAGAGGTAATTAAGATAAGAAGAGGTCATTTCAGTTTTGTTTAGTCGCTCAGTCATGTCTGACTCTTTGTGACCTCATGGAATGTAACCCACCAGGATCCTGTGTCCATAGGGTTTCTCAGGCAAGAATACTGGGGTGGGTTGCCATTTCCTTATCCAGGGGATCTTCTTGACCTGGGGATCGAACCCACGTCTGCACAGGAGGTGGATTCCTTATTGCTAAGCCACCAGGGAAGCCCTAAGATGAGGTCATTAGAGTAAGACCTAATCCAAAATGGCTAGCTATGTCCTTATAAGAAGAAGAAATAAACGCAAATGGATACAGAGGGAAACTGTGTGAAGACCCAGGTTAAGGATGACCATTTTAAGCCAAGGAGAGAAGCTTCAGGAGAAATCAACCCTTGCCCATACTGTGATCTTGAACTTCCAGCCTCCAAACTGGGAGAATATAAATTTTTGTTGTTTAAGACACCCAGTCTGTGGTACTTTGGTATGACAGCCCCAGCAAACAAAAACAAGTACATAAAATAATGCAATGTTTACTGTTCCAGGCACTTTGACAATGTTTACCACACATTTTCTCACTGAAACTTCACGACGACTCTCTGAGGGATGTTACTGCTGTCTTCTGATTGTTCAGCTGAGAAAACTAAGCATAAGCAAGGTATATAGTTTGCTCACTATCACACAGCAAGTAAACAACTGTTGGATTTGAACCCAGGTTGTCTATCTCATAGACCATGCTTGTAATCAGGAGTAAGCCTATTCCTAACAACCACATGTCATTTACAAAGAAGAATTTACAAATCTTAGCCTGAAAATCTCTCTCTGGTCTTCCTATTTAAAAACAAAATGCAAATTATTAAGAGAAACTAGCTTTTATAATAATAATAGGAAAAGTATTTCAAATATGTCATAAAATTTTTGATGACATAAAGTTAAATTCCAATTTTAATATGCTTTTGTGACTCAAATCATGTTTTCTTATATAATCAAACTTCAATTAAAAGATGAGAAAGTAAGAATAAATGAGTTAAAAAAGTTTTATATATTATACATATATACATAAACATACATATAATATTAAAGTGACTAAAAATAACATCATCATAGAAATTTGCACATTATATATCTGCCAAATAAAAAGTGACATGCTGCTGTGACATGCATTGCATCTTTATTACATCCAGATTAAACTCATTCACTTATTCATTCATTTATTACACAAATACTTACTGAGCTTAACTATGTTTTAGGCAATAAACTAGATGATGGGGATAAAAGATAACAAGAAAGACATGATCCTATCCCTTGTGGAGCTTACAGTCCCAAAGCAAATAAATACAAGTGAGAAAACCAAGCCAACCATTATAAACCGTGGAAAGACTAAATTAGGATAGAGAGCACACTTGGGAATTTTCCTCTAGATGCGGTGGACAGGAAAATCTTTCTGACATGTAAACTAACAACTAAAGGAAGAAATGGAGCTGAACTGAAGGCAAGAGCCTTTTGGGTGGGAAATGAGTGGTTTTGAGCAACTGAAGGCAGAGTGAAGAACAGTGAGAGATGAGGGTGGAGAGGTGCTGGTGTCCAGGTCACGTGGGCCCTCAGGGGATTTTGTGAGTAGTTCTGATTACAAGCTCAATGCAGTGGAAAGCCAAGACAGGCTTTAAGTGGGGGCATAATGAGTGGTGTAATCGGATGATGGGTTTTAAGGAATTACTTCTGTAGCTACATGGAGATGGATTGTAGGAAGCAAAACACCTGTGGAGAGACCTAGTAAGAGACTCTTGTAATGTTCTAGTTGGTACTGAGTTCACTACGGAGGTGGCAGCATAGATGAAAAATAGATGAATTTGAGATATACTGCGCTGGCAGAGTTCATAGATTTGATACTAGATTGAATATGGAGGAGTGGAAGAGGGGGCAAGGGAAAGGAAAGAGTCAAGGATGACTCCCAAAACTATTGGGAGGGTGGTGGTTCCCGTTCCCGAAATGGACAAGTGTGAGTGTGTGTGTGTGTGTGTGTGTGTGTGTGTGTGTATGGTAGGGGTTGTTACAAAAGGATGCAGTAGTGCTGGCAATCCATGACATCAAGTCTCAGGCTCCTTCCATCTTCCTGCTTTGCCATCTTAATGCATGATTTTCATTCTTCTGGTCTCAAGATGGCGGCTATACTCCCAGCCCCATATCCATGTTTAGAACAGGAAGATGTACTTCCCTAGTGGCCCAGTGGTTAAGAATCTGCCTGCCCATTCAGGGCACAGGGGTTCGATTCCTGCTATGGGAAGATACAACATGCCAAGGAGCAACTAAGCCTGTGTGCCACAACTACTGAGTCCACCTCCTAGAGACTGAGAGCTGCAACTACTGAAGCCCGTGCACCTGAAGACTGTGCTCCACAACAAAAGAAGCCACTGCAATGGGAAGCCTGTGCATGGCAATGAAGAGTAACCCCCGCGTGCCACATCTAGAGAAAGCCCATGTGCAGCAATGAAGACCCAGAGCAGCCAAAAATAAATAAATAAATCCTTTTTACAAAAGAAACAGGAAGATTAAAAAGGAAGCAACATGTAAGAAAGAGTGAACTTTATCTGAAAAAAAAAAAACCAAACTTTCTCTGACATTCCCACAAACTGAGGCTTATATCTCCTTGACCAAAATTATATGACGAGTTTAGTCCTTGTTACAAGGGATGCTTGGAGAAGGAAATGGCAACCCACTCCAGTATTCTTGCCTGGATAATCCCATGGAGAGAGGAGCCTGGTAGGTTACAGTCCACGGGGTCGCAGAAGAGTCGGACACAACTGAGTGACTTCACTTCACAAGGGATGCTGGGAAATGTAGCTTTACAATTGCATCCATTAAGCCCTTAATAAAATCAAGCTTCTCTGATTAGGATATTGGGTAGACAACGAGCAGTTTTTGATAGGCCATCCTCTGCCTGAGTTAGCCTATGAATCCAAGTAGACTGTAGCACTACTTATTAAATTATTTTTTAATTTAGTTGAATCTTAGTTCTTCCTGAGTGAGCACAATGCATAAATGCTGGCAAATCTGGGGCTGCCCTAGTTCTGATTTTAAAGAAACTTTTATTTATGAGAAGGAGAACCCAATCTTCTGTCACTGACTGCCAAACATCTCCCAGTGGCATCCCTTGGTGCCGAACTTTTCTCTTTTCACATTGATTATGTCACACAGAAGCACTGCCATCAGGTTTGGTGTTCTGCCACCAGTATGCTCACACCAAATGTCCTAAGAGGATGACTTAGCCAAGTTGAATGTTAGCACTTTTATCTTACATACTGCCTTCAGGTTCTTGGAAGATATTACCAGATTTAGCCATAGGACAGTCTCCTCGTCATAGTTGCCCAGGCAATTTAAATGACCCAGGTATACCAGCCAGCCCTTCCCAGTGTGTCTCTGGGATGCTGAAGCCCTTATTCTCTGTGCGTTACAGGGCCCCTTATACCCAAACCAAGAAGAGAATTCTCTGGCAGAAAGCAGAGGCCTGTCTAGAAGCTGTAGCCCATTACCCGTGCACAAAGATAGACTGTGCTCTGCTGGAATCTAATCTGGAAACGTTTAATACATTTGCAGCACAAGTGCCAGCTACTTTACTCAAGAGGAGGCGTGGTATTTTTTTCCTCTTAAAGAGAAACTTCAAACTGAATAGAAATCAACCTTTTCAATATGCCCATCATACCTGATAATGAAAGCATTCTACAGTGAGGGGAAGAACTTTGGCCAAGAAAGAAGAGACCAAAAAAAAAAAAAAAAAGGAAGAAACAAGCTTTTATTGTGTTGAATCAGAAATCAATTTCTCTGGAAGAAATTCAGTAAGTGAGTGTCTTGTCAAGTAACTCTAATGAAAACAGGACAATTAAGACAGCAAAAACCATCCCCAAATGCTCGAGGTTGGGATTTGTTGAACGTCGAAAGCTATTTTCCAAATGTTTGGGGTTTGGCACGGTCCAGGCTCACGGTTGGGAAGTTTTCCTGAAGGTCTGTCTAAATGCTCCTATTTTTATTCCATTTCCTTGTAGTTAATATCCGGCCAATTCATTGGTTCCAAAGTCTAAATTTGATACATGCTAGATATCATTAGACTTTGCACGTGCCTGCTCCCCTGCATGTGGTTGACAGAACTCCCAGAGTATTGCTTTCATGCCTGAGTAGGTTTCAGATCAGGGGCCCCAGATTCTCTTTGTCCACCATTTTTGGGGGACTGGGAAACTGTTTCAAGGTTGGAGTGGGGACCATCACATGAGGTATTGCACAAGGTTGTGGGAATGTTGGCTGCGAAAAACATCCCTCAAAAACTCAGGGAGATGTGATCACTGACCCCACCATTTGAAAGAATGGTGTATGGAGAGGGGTTAAACCTATTCTATCTGGCCCCAGAGGGGTGGAGCTGGGACCAGAGATACATGTTGGCTTAATACAAGAAAGACAGTCTCATTTTAGAGCAACCAGGAAGAGAAAGAGCTGCCTTACCTTCACCTAAAAGAGATGGGTCCTTATCAGAGGTTTGTAATGGTTCTCCATTAATCTTTGGAGCCCGAAAATGGATTAATGAAGCCATCCAAATATAGACTTAATAGTTGAGTTAGAAGACATTAAAGTCCTTTTCTTTAAAGTTGCATGCTACATACATAACACTTAGCATCATGCTTAGTACATAAAAGGTATCCAATAATGATTTGTTGAATGAACTAATGAGTAATTGAATGAAAACTAACACAGCTTTGGCAGTAACAAGCATGGTGACAACCTTGAAATATTTGGGTAGGTAGTAAGGAAGCTCTGGATGTAGTAAACATGGCCATCCTTGTCTCTGAGCAGGACCACTGTTTCCTGCCTCTGAGAGGCAAAGCCTGAAGTTTGAAGAAGACAGCCATCCTGACTCTATTCACTTCTTTATCATTTCTCCAAGCCTTGGTTGAAACTCTCCTCGTGCTGCCATGTCATGTGAAATCTGAACCTACAGCTGAGAGTATGGGGGACACACAGCCTCTAAGCCTGATTAGGCTTAAACGACACTGGTGTCCTACTGGGATTAACCAGATAATTAAGTAAAACTATGCCATGTTACAGAGCCCTCTTGAGAGGGTCCTGGGAAGTGCATTAACACTCCATCCAACCTAGCTTATTTATTCCATAACCATTTTTAAAGGCCTGCTCATTGCCAGTCCTGTGCACCCTGGGAAAGGGAGGAGATTGTATTAGGTGTGAGTGGGCACTGTTGGTGAAACAGTCTATCAGGGAAAGGCAAGGCTGAAGAAGTTAGAATGGGCCTCAGCTTTCCAGGAGGTATCAACTACATTTTCAGTCTTTAGAGCTCAAATCATCCTGGTTCAACAACAGCTTCTTCTGAGTCCCCTGGCATGGCCACATGCAGAATACGGGGGAATGAGGAAGAAGAGGAGTCAGTGTCCACTTTCCAGGGTTCATTATTGATGGTGTTGATGATGAGCACAAACTGGTTCTTACCTCCTGCAGAGGACCCGAATGCCAACCATCCTCATCACTGTGGCCAACAACACCAGCACTGAGTACTTATTAAATTCTGTGTGATATTTTAAGCACTTGTACATTTGGATCCTCATAAAAAAATCTGTGTAGGATATACTGTCATCCTGTTTACAGACCAGGAGAGGCACAGGTCATTAGCCCAGCTAGTAAGTAGAAGAGACAGTACCCCAAACCCCCTGGAGTTTGACTCCAGAGCTCATAGGATCCACTGCTATATTACATTGCTCTCACAAAACACAAATTGATTTTTAATATCTGATTCTAGAGTTTCTCTGGTGGCTCAGATGGTAAAGAATCCCCATGCAATGCAGGAGAGCCAGGTTCGATCCCTGGGTTGGGAAAATCTCCTGGAGAAGGAAATGGCTACTCCTCCGGTATTCTTGCCTGGAGTATTCTATGGACAGTGGAGCCTGGCGAGCTACAGTCCATGGGACCGCAGAGTCGGACATGACTGTGACTGACATACACACACATCTGATTCTATTTTTGCATTCTTAAAAAAAAAAACAAAACTTTTCCTTATTTAATGTAATACCCAGTAGAGCTGAGTCTTTGTTTATTACTATTATCATTATTATCATTCATTATTATTGTCATTGCCTTAGGAATTTCAGATATGATGTCAATTTGCTTTTGGAGCAGACTTTCTATATTTGGAGGGAAAGAACCAGAAAGGGCTCTTTAGTTGCATAAATAAAAAACACGTGCTCTTATTTTTCTTGGAAAAAAAGTGAAGCTATCATAAACCCGGATATAGATTGCAGCCCATCCTATTAAATTCTGTTTTGTAATAGAAATGGAATGTATTTTCAGGATGACTGTATCCTTACAGAACTAGAAAAAAATTTTGGTCCCTTAATATGGACAGGAATTGTGTGGCTGGAATAACCCACACAGTATTGTCAAGATTAGATAACCCACAACGTGGAGGGCGAACATCACTCTCTGGAGCTTCTCCTGAAGAAAACAGAGTTTCCAGTATCAGTTGTTCCATGTTAAGAAGGGAGCAGGAGAGCAGGGGAGAGACCTGGAGATATGAGCTGGGCTCTGAGCCTCTGGAACAAGGCTAGGATCTGGGGGTGGGGGGGTGGGGCAGTAGGAGTTCAGAGATTGCAGAGTGGCCTGGGAATTCCTAGTGCAACCCCTCATGGTATTAACTATGCTACTTTCTGTTATTCTTGGACTATCCCTAGGCTTTCACCTAATCTCCTGAACCTGGTTTTAACTATGCTTCGGACATTTGAAAAAAGGACCAGTGCTCACAATAAGAGCCAGAGTTGGCAGCCAGTGCCCTGGGAACTCACATGGCTATGCAGGAAGGGCTGTGGGCAATGCATGGATGTGTCAGCATGCCCCCTGGGGTCCCAGAACTGGCAAGAGGAGAGGCACCCAGCAAGAAAAGGATAACCATCTGAGAAAGAAAGAAGCTTCAGCTTTGGGAGTTTGGATATTGAGGGACATTTAGTCACAATTTAAAGAGGTCTGGAAATAAATCTGGTTTATGCTAATATAATTTCCACTCTGAACAATAGCAGAAAAACCAGCTTGATACGTAGGAGAAGATGTTCATTTTACTAGTCAGGAATAGTTCATTTTACTAGTCAGCTTCCTATAAGGAAACTTTGTTTTCTCATTCAGGAGAAGCAGACCTCCAATTTAATAATGATAATAATAATAATAGTAAATTCTGCCAATGAGCAATCCTCAAATGCCAATTTTGATGACCTACCACTTATTACCACATAAAGCTGTCTTATATGCTCAAAGATGAGGGAATCTAATACAACTATGATATGAATCGAACAGAGCATTTTCCATTGTGCATTTCATCCTCACTGACTGCAAGCTGGTATAAACAAAGAGGCTGTCTGAGTAATATATTTGCTCACTACCTATGTGAATACAGTACTCTCAGCACAATGCTGCTTCAACAAGGCTACAGGCTTTGGCATGTGCTAATTTAATTTCCCCACACCACCATTTTTTTTCTGTTGCAAAGCTTTCAGTGTGCCATGTCATTGTCCTCTATGTGATGCAAATATGAACAAAAAACAAAATTGCAAATCCATGCACTGAATGTAGCAATAACAGCATTTCATTATTATGAAGTCATTACAGACTAAATGTTCGTGTCTTCCATAAAATTCATACATTTACGCTATAACCCCCAATCTGATGGTATTTGGAGGTGATGCCTTATGAGATGACGAGGGTGGGGCCTCTATGATGTGATTAGTGTCCTCTTGAGGAGAGCCCAGAGCTTTCTCTCTCTCCACCAAGTAAGAACACAGAGAGGAGTCACTCCCTACAGCCCTGTAGAAGTGTTCTCACCAGGAACTAAATTGACCATATGTTGATCTTGAACTTTCCAGTCTCCAAAACTGTGAGAAATTTGTGTTGCTTAAGCCACCCAGTCTATAGCAGCTTGTTATGATGGCCCCAACTGATTAAGATGGTGGTCATCCAGATGATTCAGTAGAGATTTAATTTTATTAAAAGACTATCATTGAAATGATAACCCCCCCTCAACTAAACTCTTGAGCAGAATACAGAAATCCTCGGGAATTCATCTGCAGTCTCTAGTCTAAGAACCTGAGGGGTTGTGTGTGTGTGGCGGGGGGTGGGGAGTGGCAGAGGACTTAGGCTTCCGAGGCTGCTACAGCTTGGGTGTAAGAACAGGACAATGATAACAGCCATGGAGCAGTGGTCTTCTGTCCCTATCTCTACCTGCACTGGGAGGATTCTAGCCCTTTCTCAAATTCCTTGAAAATAATTCTGGGTATCCGCGGATGTCTCTCCTGGACTCTGAGAACTGGTTCTTACAGCCTTCATGTACTGTTGGCCCTGCCCCCACTTTGGCTATGGCAACACCTCTGGTCACTAAGAGGAAGACAAGCATCAGTTCTCTCCTTTGATATCCACTGAGGCCACCATCTAAGCTGTGTCTGCTTAGTAAGGGCCCCACTGCTCTATCTGCCATCATTGCTGTGTCAGTGCCAAAGCCGGAGCCTGAGTGTGAGTGGCTGAGCCGAGGGCACTGAGGTGGTGGGACACAAAAGTGTCTCTGCATTGTTGCCATCAGAGCTGATGATGCCTTCACCTCTCCGTATCCCATGCATGGGATATGGAAGGGGTGCCCATGAAGGCATAGCTTACCTTGTCATTCCAGGGCTCTCTAGAACTCTTCCCTGTGATCTTGAGTCTCCCCAGGCTCTAACTCTGTCTTCTCTATGCAGGGCCCTTCCCTGTGCTGTGGCCTGGACACTCTCTCAAGGAAACTGCTGGACAACTATAAGGCTCACCTGATTTCTTTCTCATTTCTTAGGGGTCACTGTCCTTCACTGTCTTATATTTAGTGTCTTAAAAAACATTATTCATTTAACTTATCAGATTTTTTTCAAAAAAATTTTTTACACATGCAGGCAATCTCAGTCATTATTGCTCTGTCTTGGCCAGAAGTAGAAACTCCTAAACTGTTTTAGAAAGTAGTCGTAATCTATACTTTTAATCACATTGTACAGGCATTGTTATTGTTCTACATCCTCATGAACTCTTGATATTTTCAGACTTTCTAATTGTGTTAAGGATTAAATCAGTTCACATAAGGGATTTAATGTGGTTCTTCTTACAAAGAATGTAAAATTTAAAAGAGAAGGGACAATGTTTAATGTAAAGGAATGAATCTCTCTAATCATGAAATTTCAGGCAGTAAGGGTACTGGGTGGGGGTGGGTTATGCCAGCACCAGGGAAATTTTGTCCTATACTGTTTACCATTAGAGTATTTCTATTTGTTTATTTAAGGTAAGCAAAATTGTTAACTCATTAAAATTAATAGTTCTGTGACACAGTGGTAACATTTAATGCCTACTATAAATCATAGAAAATCATTGAATTCTGTAAACAAAGAGAACCTTACAGATTCTTGATAAAAATGTCCTACTTAGAGTCCAGAGGAAGACATAAAGATTAAGTGTACACACACACACACGCACACACACACACACACACACACGGGTTGTGCTGGGTCAGAGGAACGTCATCAGCTGGCCACTTCAGTCACTTTGTAAGCGCTCCTCCCTCTCCGGAGACTGTGTGGCCACTGTAAAAAGCAGTTATAATTGTTTCCTTGAAAATGACCATATTCTCCAGAGAAACTCTGAAGGAAGAAATCTAGTTATCTTGAAGTGATTGAATTCTCTTGGTAACAGAGTCTTTTATTTCATTTTAAGAAAGGTTGTTTGGTATTATTCATAATGGACTGCTCATCCTCCCCTCTCCCACCACCGTTTGGAGGGAGAAGCAGTGGAATTCTTCAATTCTTGCTCTGCACCTGGACCTCATCAAATTCTGCAAACACCCAACACTGTGTAGAAACATTTGGTTTAAAAAAAAAGAAACGGCCAAAGCTTTGATAGTAAGCACACTCATTGAACTATAAAAAAAATGTCTATAATCTTCATTTTATTTCGTTTTTAGTATTTCTCCATCCATAGTCTCCATTCTGAAATAACATTTGTTTTGTGGTTGCTGACGAATGTGATGAAACAGTCCAAAATCTGCATTCCACAGTTCTTTACAACAGACCAAAATAGCATTCTTGTTCACGCTAGGATACCCCAGTGTTGGCATACATTCTGGCCAACTAGCAGAGGGTGAACAGAAAGTATTTAATTCCTTGGTGCTAGAATATTCTCTTGGTAGTAACAAAATTACTTCCTCCAAGGAAGAAACAAAGCTGCTTTATGCTACTTGTCTCCTTGGTCTAACTCAGGGGGTACAAGAAGTGGGAGACAAGGGTGATCACAGGCATTCATTTCTGGAAATTAAATGTTCTTACTTCCTGATAAATGTGAGCTCTAGGAGTTCACCGATGAAAATTAAGAAAATGTTTTCCAGTAAAGAACTGTATTTTGGAGGCTGTAAGACTCAAACTGCCAACAAGTCTTCCACATAATAAGCCCTATTTTGAAGTTTCTCAGATTTTTTAAGAACGGTAAACTATGTCCTTTGTGTACTCCTCAAGAAACTCTTGCAGCAGAAAGCAGTAGGTCAGAGTTGGCTGGCAGTAGTGGAGTTCTGTCTCCCACTCACTACTGATTAGGCAGGAGGAGCCAGGGAGGGGGCCCAGGGGATAGTTGAAGCAACCATTCATTCCTATTCTGGATCCTCCCAAATCCAAAATCAAGAAAGATCTTAAAAATGAATCCTCTAATCATGGCATTTCCTTTCTTCATGAGAATCCAGCACATTCCAAACTTAACTGCAGAGTCCTTTATTAGAATGAAACCACTCATTCTAAAATCTACAAGAAACATTCTTGTCAAATGGATCTGGGAGCTTAAATATTACTTATGTCTCACAGCTGCTGGAAGGAATAGCTCTCAGTGTATCCTTCCCTTCTTCCTACGTTCAGTCACCAACAACCTTGCCTTAGCACTGTCCTGTGCTCATTTCCATCTTGATCTGCTTTCCTCGGGCCCCATCATCTCTTGTGTGAATATAGGTCCCGGATGGGTTCCCCTACTTCCGGTCTCTCTTTACTCCCAGCAGTGTTGCCAGATTGACCTTTCAGACCTGCAAACAGCACTGGATTCCTTCTGTGCACAGGGATTTCTTCCTTTGTCTTACAGCTTGGCTTTGTAGGGAGCACTGACGGCTGTGCAGACTGAGCCCCAAATCTCCATCCGTCCACATCACAGGAGCTGCTCTTCATCTATCTCTTTTGTCTTCTGCAGCCTGGATGAAAGATTTCATCGAAAAGGGAGCATGTTCCTTGAACAAACAAGCAAACCAAAACACTCTACAAACCCCTGACCTTAAGATAAAACCCCAATTCATTTTCGTGGCATTAGAAAGCCCTCCATGGAGAGTCCTTACCTTTCCAGGATCCTCAACTCCTCTCATTTCTCCCCATAACCTCAGCTCTAAGCCCTCATCAAAGGCATAGCCTCTGACATGTCACGGTTCCCATGCCTATCTTTCTGAACTCATCTCTCCCATAAAGGACTTGTACACAATCTTGAAGACATGGCTCATTTGTTACTTCCTCATTGACTCTTCCTCAGTTTCCCCAGATAATTATTCCCATCTCATGCTCCCACAGTATTATGATCCTTTTGTCATCATCATCATCTACATTTTCACAGTCATTTTATTTTTCTTTCTGGAACCATGTCCCACTGACCTCAGCACCGAGAAAAGCTTTCTTGGCAGATAGGCATTCTCCAGGTAATTAATGCTCTCATGCTGTATAAAACCAAATATTTCCACCACCAATTTTATTAACGCCTGCATATGAAACCTAAATTCAGCCCTTAAAAGCAAATAACCAAACAAAAAACAATCTGCTACAATATACTAGAGAAAGAAAAGAACTTTGAAGAGTGGGGGAAATGTGGGGTAATTGAACTAAGCTAAGAATCATAGCTGATTAACTGAGTTCTGAGTTTTGCAAAGATCTGCTATTTGTGCATATGTGGAAACTCCTGGAACTTGTAGGCACCAGGGTGAGCTGGTTTTGGAGGATGAGACTAACACTTTCCCCTTCATTTTATGTACAGTTGAGTCTCACTGTGTGTGTGCTCAGTCGCTCAGTTGTTTCCGACTCTTTAAGAACCCCTGAACTATAGCTCACTAGGCATCTCTGTCCGTGGAATTTTCCAGGCAAGAATACTGGAGTGGGTTGCTATTTCCTCCTCCAGGGGATTTTTCTGACCCAGGGATCGAACCCTTGTCTCCTGCATTGCAGGCAGATTCTTTACTACTGAGCCTCTAGGGAAGCCCCCAACTAATTCAGGCTAAAGTGTGAGATAAATGAATTAATTAAATCTGTATCATAAGATGCTTTCAAAGTCACTGCTTTTTTAACACATTAGACTTAGTTTAATAAAAGCACAGGATCATTTCAATGTACACATTCATCATACACAGTAAATTGTTGATTACTTAAGTTTAGTGTTTGTATCATCAAGTCCATTACAAACATTATTTTTCAAATATAAGTCAAAGGGAAACCTCATGACACTTGGTCAGATGATCACAATTCTGCAATAGGTTCAGATGAATTATTATCATTTCAACATCATGTCACTCATCAGCAATTATGCATTAATGCATTGTATTCCCAAGACTGGAATGAAGAGCTAGGCTAGGGAGGGGCCATTCTGTACTCACTGCATGTTTCCAAATTATTTTCATGGTGAATTTAGCCAGTTTTCCATGGCTCACAAAACTCCAGGCTGGCTTGAGTTTCCTGCTTCCTTCTTTGGCAAGACTACACCAAGCCTTTTCAAGAGATGTGTTCTTACTTAGAGGAAAGGAAATATCAGATCCAAGCCATTTTACATGCACAAACGCCAAGCACCAAACAAAGCAGCTCAGCCCTTCAAAGACTTGATATCGTAACTGCAGCAACTTGAGTAAAAGCTCAGTTCTGGAATGGCCAAGTTAAATAAGGCAGAATCAGGGCTAAATTGAACTCCATGTCTAGTCTTTGTAAATCTGCATGAAGAAGTTGTGAACCAAAGAAAATAAATTAGAAGTGTGTAATACTGGTTCATGTCCAGTGGATCTGTGTGTTTTGGTGTTGCTGTGAGAACTGTCTCTTCTCAGTGCACGTTGAGTTTGATTGTGGAGGTGAAACCAAGGAAATGTTGGATTCCAGAAGACAGCACTTCAGGAGATTGAACACTTGGAATCCTTGCCTCTCAATAAGGAGGAGGGAACAGATTTCATAGATTCCTTGAGAGTCATTGTGACATCAGAGTGGCTCTAAGAAAGGAAACACAAGAGATCCACTACTCCATCTATTACTGGATGTTCATCTTAGGCAAAGGAACTGTAAAGAATCTGATGTGTCATAGATCTGACATATTTGTGGGATTTCTGGCCCCAAGTAGAGGTAAAGAACCCGCCTGCCAATCAGGAGACACAGATTTGGTCACTGAGTTGGGAAGATCCCCTGGAGAAGGAAATGGTAACCCACTCCAGTATTCTTGCCTGGAAAACCCCATGGAAAGAGGAACCTGATGGGCTACAATCCTTGGTGTTGCAAAGAGTCAGACACAACTGAGCAACTGAGCATGCACATAGAGGGAAGTTATTAAGGTATAGAAAGTGGGAAGGTTTTATTAGCATAGACTTTGATTTTCTAGCAATTGTAGTTGGTTGGGTCTTTACAATAAGTGCCGTTTGACCATAGCTGAGGACTGCTCATTGCACACCGTCACTGGGCATCACACACATATATAACATAATGTGAGAAGTGTCTCCTAGAGTCGTGCAGTGCAGAATCCCTGCTCCACAGTAGCGTATGACCCAGCCTCTTTGGCTGCAGTTGGAATCACTGGACCAGGAATGAATGAATGCTTGGCCATGCTGAGCCAATCAGAGCAAACAAATTTTTTATTTTTTTTTTTAGGAATCTGGAATTTGAATTGAGACATTTTCAACAAATTTGTTTCCTTATATGAAGACAAGTAGACTTTCACTCAGTCGTGTCAGTCGTGTCCAATTCTTTCAAGATCCCATGGACTGTAGCCCGCCAGTGTCCTCTGTCCAAGAGATTTCCCAGGCAAGAATACTGAAGTGGGCTGCCATTTTCTTCTTCAGGGGATCTTCCTGACCCAGGGACCAAACCTGTGTCTCCTGATTGGCAGGCGAGTTCTTTACCACTGAGCCACCAGAGAAGCCTGGGCAAGTAAATTTTAACCTTCTGGAATAGGGTGTGTATATGTGTTGAGTGGTGCTTGGGAAGGAACAAGCTTCTATCTGAGGTTGCATATTCTGAAGAGAGCAAAGAATGGAGACAATAATTAGAAAGAAGTAGCAGCAAGAGATAGAGATGGGCCTCTGAAGTTTCCTGACATCTTCTCTGCTCCTGGCAGCAGACCTTTCTTGAGGCTCACCTACATTTCTGTTCTTGGGCTCCATGAGATATCTATATCCTTAAAACAAAGAGTGATACCAAAACTCACTTAAATTGGTGGTGGTTACCATAACCTAAAAGTCCCAATAAACATACTAAATAAAATAGTAACATGATAAAATCAAACCTTGTTTCTAGAAGAATCTGCACTTCTTTATAATCAATGCTAGGCTCAGCAAGAACTCTATGTAGTTCACCAAATCAAGCTTCATATTTTCAAGCCCTCCTTAAGGACCTCTAAGAGCAGCCAGATTAACTGTAGAATCTGGCTTGATAGTTAATATTTCTTTCTGTGGTGAAGTTCTTTAAATTCAGCCTGTGTGCCACTAGATGCAGTTTCAACCTGTGTTTCAGCCTCCTTCTTACTGGTTCTCATCTAAGTGGATTTGGAGAATAAATGACAACCAACCATTCTTGGAATAATAATATTAAGAGCTAGACATAGAAATAGGCAGTCATCTCAAGCTAACTTGATTCAACCCTCTAATTTGACAAATGAGGAGTATGAGACCACAGAGGCTTATGTGATTTGCCCAAGGTCACGTGTGGAATTGTGGCAGAGCAGGGACTGGCACCCAGATTACAAGCTTTCATCAGAGACAAATGCTGAAGGGAAAGGCAGTCAATTTTCTGGTCATTAATTTTAACTTCCCAGTTATATGGTCTGGATAGTTCCTAACTCTGGGACGCTTTCAATATGCAAAATTCCTTGGCAAATAATTGAATGATTTCTCCATTTAATTACTGACTCAAGAGTACATAGCTAAGTCATAGGGCTTTTAAGATCATCTTGACGATTTTATACTTGCTAGGAAAAAAAATCTTCTGTTGCCGAGATACCAGTCAAATTTCAGAAATGTATGTGCTACATGAAGTTAAGGTTGTTTTAAAATAGAAGAAGAGGAAAAGAAAGAAGGAAAAAGCATTCATACTTAACTATGTGTTAATGGTGTGCTTGTGAGTCATAATGAAGTCAATTTTCAGCATGAGTTATGAGTGTGAATGGTTCTTATTATTGCTATTAAACATGATGTAGGTTTCAGGTAAAGTACAGAAACACAAATATGAGGTCATCTAATCCTGCTAAGTCTATAATGCTTCTCTAACATTGCATTATTCAGATAAAATGTTAAATTCTAGTAGTTAAATATATTATTCTTTTTTTAAAGAAATGAATGGAGTATTTTGCACTTTTGAATAATTAAAATCCCCTTTGTTTCAAATCAATATGAATTATTACATTGAAGACCTTTTTAATCTAAGGAAAAGAAGAAAAAAGTATTTAACAGCATTCAGAATAGTAGGTGCAGTGTAAAATAAAGAGAAGAGACAGAATTACTGTCATGATCTATATGTGTGTGTGTGTGTCAAGCTGGGTCTTCCGTGCATGGTACCTACCATAAAACAAGTGCTTGAGCTAGCAGATCATGGCTCTAATTCAGTAGTAAAAGGTGGAATTTCTAGCATGAAGAGAAATGAAAAGGAAAATATTCCAAGTAAGACCTAGCATGGTAGAAGAGAGAGAGAGAGAAGAAGAAATAAAGAAACAAAGAAGGAAAATAGGACAGAGGAGAAGGAGGAAAGAAAGGAAGGAAGGTAGGTAGGTAAAGGAGGGTGAACAACAGACCAAAATTAAAAAAAAAAAAAGAACCTTACTTTTGCCACTCTGCTAAGAATTTACTGTGTGATCTCTAGCTACCCACTTCCCTTCTCTGGCGCCCTTCAGGAAAGTTGAGTAAGAAAACCTGAAATCTCTACCAGTTCTGCAATTCTATGATTCTGTAATGTATATCCTGAAAACAAAAAAAGATCAGTGTTTAAGAAAAGCCATCTGATAAAAAGAAGGCACTATCCCAAAATACAGTTGGAGTATTGTCCATGACATAGTAAACCATCTACCAGAATTACATGTATTACACTCAATGGACTTCAGTCTTTAACCAGACTCCTGGTCAATTTGACCCTTACTTTCAAAATGGATAATAGGAAATGAATACAAGTCAAAACCTGAAGCTTTCCCTTGAGTTGTTTTTTTTTATGAGAAACTCGTGGCAAAGAAATCCTCAGTGATGTACAGCAGTGGGTGTCCAGAGAGAGTGCACTCAAGCACACTGCTGGATGTGGGGCTCTCCTCTCTTCAGGAGAGTGACCAGCAAGGTCATTGGCGCTTTCACCTGCTCTAGCCAAGATGCTCACTACTTGTGGCTCAGAAAGCAAGCTGAGCTCTCTAGGACCTCCATCCCTTCCATCAGCCCTTCCTTCTGTCTCTCTCTCTCTACTGTCACCCCAAGCCCTCCCCTTCCCTAACTCATAGCTCCATCATCCTCCAGGTCTCAGCTCAGTCATCCTCATCTCTCAGGAGCCTCCTTGGGACATTCAAGCCTGGACTTGCAACCCTTCCTAGATTTGTCTTCTCTGGATCTGGTATACCAGTCACTTTTGACTGCACACACAAGTAATCAAACACAACAAAAAGCACTATTTCTCACCCATCCATTGGCAGGATGGCTGGGGCACTCCGTGCTCCATGTCTCCTGTGGACTGGCAGTGATTTACTGGGACCCATTTCCTTCACGGTCATGCATAAACTCAGAAACTCAAGCCCAACCAAAAAATTCCACTCTAAGCCTCTGCCTATGTCCTATTGGCCAAAACAAGGCACGGGGCCAAGCCCAGAATCAGGACCAGGGAAGTCCATTCCACCTATGACATCAGAGAAAGGATGAATATGTAATACTAATGCTACAGGGAAGTGAAGAACTGGAGCCAACAATTCAAGTGCCCCACCTATATTAATAGCACCTACTACAGTGTATTACCATTATCTGTGTGAAGTCTTCCCTAGACTGAATCTTCTTAAAAGCAGGGACTACATTTTTTTTCATCTTTGGATTGATAATATGGTATATAAAAGGCACCTGAAAACATTTACATGAATGAATAAATGGAAATAGGCAATACTATTCCAGGCTCTCTGGTCCTTCCCAATGCCTCTCCCGTGGGCCCGCTGAATATCCTTACTCTGGTCACCAAACTGCAAAGTTGCAAAGTGAAAGTTGCTCATTTGTGTCTGACTATTTGTGACCCCATGGACTATACAGTCCACAGAATTCTCCAGGTCAGAATACTGGAGTGGGTAGCTGTTCCCTTCTCCGTGGGATCTTCCCAAACCAGGGATCGAACCCAGGTCTCCCACATTGCAGGCGGATTCTTTACCAGCTGAGCCACCAGGGAAGCCCAGGAAAGCAAAATCAGTTCAGATGGGATCTGGTTCCTGCTGGAGTCGAGAGCAAGGGAAAGGGTCTCCCATTTTAAGTCCCTTGACCAACTTTGGTCCATGTCCTTGATGGTCATCGGCATCCTCCCTGGAAAGAGTTCTCATTGTGTCTGACCCAGTTGGGTCCTGATGTCCCACCAGATTGCAGAGTAAAGCAGTGGGTCTCTAGAACACATTTTTTAAAAGTATTTCAGAATATGATCTGCTACTTGGCAATCTGATTTAGAGCAAATGGAGGAAATGGAAACATTTCTAAGCAAATACTTCCCTGATTACTTACACATGCAAATTCATGGACTAAATTTAGAGGTGCAATTAAGCATCTAGTTATTTTGGAGTCCACACTTAGAGGCCAAATCAGATGCCCAAAGGAGGCACAAGGTTGGTTTATTCCTGTGTATTTGCTTGCAGCCTTAACTCTGGGCTCTCACCTGAAAAGAAGGCACTGGCTCATAGGTCTCAGTGAGCCAGGTGTGGGCCTAAAGGAACAAGGTGGCTGAAGGGCATGCCAAGTTTTGTGATTTTTAAAGGAGACAGCTGCTCAGAATGATGTGTCTTTGGGCAGAGAAATGAATGGTGATGCTCTCCTCTTAGAAAACTGGAAATAAGGACAGAATAGGCACCATCCTCAGCACCGCTGTCACTCTTGTAAAGAACAATTCATGTTCCACTAGCCAAAGCCAATATTGGTTTCCCATGTGGCAATTAGCATTTTACATACTTTCGTGATCCTTATGAAACTGTTAATGCCGCACAATTTTGTGCCAAATGTGCTCAGATGCCAGTTTTACACATGCAAAGCAGATGAGTGGTTTGGGAAGTTTGTACTTATTGTTACTTGCAAGCAAACGGCATCACCTCCTCAGCTCCTAGTTACAGTGACCAATGGTTCAACTTTCTTTTTGCCTTGCCTTTAAAAGCATTATTTGCTTAAGAGTTTCTTCACAGAGCATTCACAGAACACCATTTTCATTACAAGAAGGAATTCTTGACTGGGAACTTGTCAGTGATGGTCAGCACATGCCCATCTATGGGCACTGATGACCCACTTTGGCCTGACTTTCTGCATCAACATTCTGGAGAAAGACCTCCTTTGACAGGCACTAAGAGAATGGCCTGTGCTGTCTGCTCTGTTTTCAGCTCTCTACCCCAACCTCTTTGGCACCAGGGACCAGTTTTGGGAAAGACAATTTTCTATAGACTGAGGCGGGCCTGGTTTTGGGGTGATTCAACAGCATTACATTTATTGTGCATTTTATTACTATTATTATTACATCAGCTCCACCTCAGATCATCAGGCATTAGATCCTGGAGGCTGGGGACCCCTGCTCTATCCCACTTCCCCACAGCTTTTCCTGTTGTAAGCTGCCCATGGAGGATAGTTCTATCACCTAGTCTCTGCTAAGTAGGAAAAGAGGTCTTCTGTGCAGAGAGTGTGGAGTTAAGAGAGTGCGGAGCCCCTGTAGTATGCATGGGTGATTGTATAAATACCACTCAGTGAGAAACTACCACATGCCAGATACTGTTATTATAAATATTAGTGTATTTGCTCCTCAGGAACAACCCTAATGGCTCTACAAGATATACATTATTATCTCCATTTTTTGGATGAGCTGAAGCAGCTTTTTCAGGTCCCAAGTAAATAGAAAATCTGGGATTCAAACCCAAGCATCTCTAAATGTAAATCCCAGGCTCTTTACCAATTATTACAGGCTTCCCCTACTATCCTGTGGATACCACAATTCAGTTCAGTTCAGTCACTTAGTCATGTCTGACTCTTTGAGACCCCATGTACTGCAGCACACCAGGTTTCCCTGTCCATCACCAACTCCCAGAGCTTACTCAAACTCATGTCCATTAAGTTGGTGATGCCATCCAATCATCTCATCCCCTCCTGCCTTCAGTCTTTCCCAGCATCAGCATCTTTTCCAATGAGTCAGTTCTTCTCATCAGGTGGCCAAAGTATTGGAGCTTCAGCTTCAGCATCAATCCTTCCAACAAATATTCAGGACTGATTTCCTTTAGGATTGTCTAGTTTGATCTCCTTGCAGTCCAAGGGACTCTCAAGAGTCTTCTCCAACACCACAGTTCAAAAGCATCAATTCTTCGGCGCTCAGCTTTCTTTATGGTCCAACTTTCACATCCATACGTGAGTACTGGAAAAACCATAGCTTTGACTAGATGGACCTTTGTCAGTAATGTCTTTGTTTTTTAAAATGCTGTCTAGGTTTGTCATAGCTTTTCTTCCAAGGAGCAAGCGTCTTTTAATTTCATGGCTGCAGTCACCATCTGCAGTGACTCTGGAGCCCCCCAAAATAAAGTCTGTCACTGTTTCCATTGCTTCCCCATCTATTTGCCATGGAGTGATAGGACAAAATGCCATGATCTTAGTTTTTTGAATGTTGAGTTTTAAGTCAGCTTTTTCACTCTCTTCTTTCACCTTCATCAAGAGGCTCTTTAGTTCCTCTTCGCTTTCTGCCATAAGGGTGGTTTCATCTGCATATCTGAGGTTATTGATATTTCTCCCAGCAACCTTGATTCCAGTTTGTGCTTCATACAGTCCAGCATTTTGCAAGATGTACTCTGCATATAAATTAAATAAGCAGGTTGAAAATATACAGCCTTAACTTACACCTTTCCCAATTTGGAACCAGTCCATTGTTCCATGTCCAGCTCTAACTGTTGCTTCTTGACTTGCATACAGATTTCTGAGGAGGTAGGTCAGGTGGTCTGATAATCCCATCTCTTTAAGAATTTTACACAGTTTGTTGCGATCCACACAGTCAAAGGCTTTAGCATAGTCAATGAAGCAGAAGTAGATGTTTTTCTGAAATTCTCTTGTTTTTTCTACGATCCAATGGATACCTAGAGAAGCCTTATAAGGCCCCAGTCCAGTTCTGAATCAAAATAATACTTGCTAGTAATTCCCTTCCTTGCAAGACATTTAATTTCTTCATTGTGAATATCATGGCATCTGGAAAAGCAATATCCTCAGTTTGGCTGGGATATTTTCTGAATGTACTTTTTTCATTGAACACCAAAATCAGGATTGTAAACCCCTGCTTGCTTCTACTTTCCCCCAAGGTAAAATAGTATGGGACTTCCCAGGTGGTTCAGTGGTAAAGAATCTGCCTGCCAATGCAGGAAACGTGGGTTTGATCCCTGGGTTGGGAGCATCCCCCGGAGAAGGAATGGCAATGCACTCCAGTGTTCTTGCCTGGGAAATCCCATGGACAGAGGAGCTTGGCGGGCTACGGTCCACGGGATCTCAAAGAGTTAGACACAACTTAGGGACTGAGCATGCACACAGGAAAAAATAATATGACTATGTTGAAATCTTATGTTCTCTTATCTACCACATTTTTAGCAGGCAGAAGCAAGTACTGTGAGAACCATGGATTGTTGTCTCCACACGATATGGTGCATGAAGCTCAAAAACATCAACTAGTGTCTTAAATAAGCCTCTAGAGAGTTATTCCTAGTGAGTTGAGAATGAAGCAGAAGGACACAGAATTTGTGACTTTTCAAAACATGTCTTGTTTCAGACAAGAAGGTTCTGTGCTTGGTTTGCAGCTACTATCTCTGTGTCTTTTAGAGCATCCTTATCTAACATAAGGATTCCTTGGGTTCCCAGTGTGATGGAACAATGGGTGGGAGGGGCTAGCCGCATCCCATGGATGTGCCGGGAGGATTTACTAACAGATGGATGATGGAGACTGCTCCCCAGGAGCTTCCAGAGTTGCTAAGAGCCTGTACCCCATGCTTGTCAGGTAAAGAGTACACTGTGTACTTCTGTTGCATTGGGGGAGGGGAGAGGAGGTGGAGAGAGTCGGGTGCAAATGTCCAGTGAAAATGGAGACGAAGTGTTTGTGGCTGAAAGAGGCATCCAGATGACTTGGCAAGGATCACCGTGCTGCCTTTTGTCAGAGCTCTGCTTTCCCTTTGTCTCCCCCATTCAGGAGTTGCAAACAGGCCTGTCTGGCTGTGACTGTTCTCAGAACCCCTGGGAAGGCTCTAACTCCTAAGACCTTTTGCATTTCTCACATTAACAACTCCTCTTCTTGTTGAAGAGAAGTAGCTGAAACACTTCCTGGGTGAGTGGCTGCATGGCTTGGGTCTCTGCTGTCTCCAGTAAATGGAAAAGCTGTACCCCTCCAATATAAATGTGTGAGCAGCACAAACATGGTGCACAATGCTCTGCTTCTGAAGATAATGTAAAGAATTAAATTAATTTAGAGAATGAACTATAGACCAAGGTGGCCATTGCACAGCTTTTGGAGTTTAAAAAAATTTTTCCCCTTTATCTTTGTTACTTTAAGCTTATCTTTTAAGCCCAAATGTTCTGTGCTTCAAATTTTTATGTGTCCAAAATTTGGTAACTGAAATGTAAACGAGATTAGCTTGAGGCCCTCGCGGACAGCGAAATCAGCTGATACATCTGTTCTACGGCTCCAACCCAAAATACACCATACTGAGGCTTCTTGGACTCTGGGTTTTCTCACTTCCGCTTCCAGAAAAATTGTTCTGGGACACTGTCTGCTTCTCATCAGCAACATTTCCATCGTGGGTATTACAAGCTGATAAAAGGATGTGCTCGGGCTTGCCATCTCCCCTGACACCCCCTGGAATTTCTGTTGGCACCAAGGTGATGATGGTGAACATTATCTCCAGGGTGTTCAAAGGGAGGATCAGCATGACTGCCATCACACTTATTTTTTCATCATGAGCCTTTCTAGTTAACTTCCAGCTTTTTCAGGAATTTGCATAAGAAGAAAGGCATTGGGAAGAAAAAGCCTTCTGTGGAATATTATTTCTCATTTATTCTCATTCTGAAAAATAAAATCCTGCACAGTCTTCAAGGCCTAGTCTCAAATCTCACCTCCATCATGAAATTTTCACCAATATTAAAAGTCAGAAGTTTGCTCTTTTTCCCCAGGGTTTCCCCAGCCATTTGAGAGTAACTCACAGCACTCATTACATTGTGTCTAATCTTTTAGTTCTTAAACTATGAATCTGCCTCTAGGTTGTAAACCCCTGCTTGGTGATAGGTCCTGTTCTACTCTATATATTGTGTGTCCAGCATGATGCCTTACATGTAGTAAGTTTTCAAGATGTTTGTTGAAATGATTGAATCTATGAAAATGTCTTTGAAATATCCTTTTCTAGATATATTAAAATGAGCTGTTTTAGTGCATCTGAGACTTTATCATGCATCAGGATGACTTGGAGGGTTTATTAAACCCAGACTACATGGGTCCCACTTGCAGAAGTCTGTTGTAACGCTGGGTAATTTGCATTCCCAACAAGTTCCCAGGTGATGCTGATGATTTTGACCCAAAGACCACTCTTCAGAGAGTGCCAAACTATTTTTTTCATGTTTCGGTATCTGTGACATCAAGCTATGTTTTAAATTTGTTGGCATGTCAGTTTAATTGACAGAATTTTTTGCAGTAGTATATAAAATAATGGTCTCACAATCAACAGTATTTTACATTAAATGAAATCTAAATAAGTCTTCTCTAACAGGTCTGACTCTACATTATAAAGCATAGCAATGAAATGTTTAAAAACTGCAGCCCAATACTAGTTCTAGAGAGCACATTCTTAAGATTGTGGTGCTTAATCTTTATAATGGCAACAGAATAAATCATCTTTAGGGCCTTGTGTGAGAGCCATAGAATAACAAATTAGCTCAATCTAGCCAGAAGCATTGAGAAAGGTAGGCATTTTCACATAAATTTTTGGTGACTGTGAAGGCCAGTCTCCTTCTCTCAAGTAAGTTTCATGAGGTCAGAGTTAATATCTGGTTTTACTCATCATTGTAGCCCTAACTCTAAAAAACTTCCTGACACAGCACTCAATAAATATTTGTTGAATGAAAATGTTTATTTTAAAAAGCCAGAATTTCAGAGTTTCTTAGCTGCTGTAAACAAGATGAATTATGAGATACGCCATGGTTTATTGGTAGAATACTCACCAACCAATGCCTGTACCGTCGACTTTCTTCTAGGCAAACAATAACAACACAACAAATCAAGAGCTTAACAACCAAGATACACACTAAATTAAAAGTATTTCAGTTAAGCAAGTGTCCCAAGGTCACAGACCCAGACATGTTGTCCCAGCTGCAATTCTTGCAGGGGTGGGCCAGGTTTGCCATCTTCCGGAAATGCTGTTTGTTGGGAAGCGGTGGTAGCAGAGGGGAGAGTTCCTTCTATGGGGGGTTTTGTCAAGAAGAAGGTTCCAGCCCAGACTGATCACTATTCCCATAACCTTACTGGACTTAAGCCTAAAGGAACTTTGGCATTTCATGTCTGAGTCAATAAATATCATCATTTAATCCTTTTCATGAGTTCGGAACCAACTAAGAAATAGACACAGGAGTCAGATAGGAAATCTCAACACAGCAGCACCAGTGATAATACTGTTTGGAGGGTGCATTTTCAGCACAGAACATGAGCTTGGTAAATGAGCCACTTCCCCTGAATTAAGCAGACCTACCCACTGTGTCTCAGCTACTGGGTCACAGCCAGCCCTGGATAACTGCCACCTCCACAGCAGGGCTACAGCCCGCCCTACTCGGCTCATTCTGTGGCCCAGAAAGCAAACAGCAGACTTTCTGCAGGATCGCAGCTCTGAAAAAAGAGAACATGGAAGTGGCAGTATCACATATGTCTTGATTCTGCTGTGTCTCAAATGGGAAGGTGGGCCAGATTGTTTCTCTAACAGAGACTCCCCAGCGTGGAAACACAAACCGCAGGCAACAAGTGTCCTCTCCTAATGGACAATCTCTCTTCATATGCCATAGGTGCCTTAGAAATATACAACTGGCTGGTAGTTTTCAAATAGTGTTTCCTGATTTCTGCAAAGCATCATAAAAACTTCAATTTTTAAATTATTCCAGTGAATATTCCTTGAATGTCTACTACTACAAAGCACTGTATGGGACTTCCCTGGTGGTTTAGTGGCTAAGACTCCAAGCTCCCGACACAGGGAGCCCAGATTCAATCCCTGTTCGAGGAACTAGATCCCATGTGCAGCAACTAAGACCCAGTGCAGCCAAATAAGTATTAAAAACAAACAAATAAACAAAAAGAAAAACAAGGCACTGTAGTCTTTCCTAGCATAGTCTGTAAGGTTATCCCAGTCAGATGAGCCTATAATCAAACCTTGATGGAAGCATCATCAAGCACCAGGACAAGTTCTCCAGTAATATCCCTAGGGGGCTGCTGCAGTAGTGGACTGTGTGTTGGGAGGGACTTGGCACTTTCAGGGTTGATGACACTGTCGGGTATGAGATAGGGATGGGCCAGCATCAAAGAATTAGAGAAAGTGGGGAGAATGACAGATGGCTCCTCCACTTTAACTCTCTCTCCAAACTAATTATCGTACATGGACAAAAAGAACAGGAAAAAAAAATAAAGGAGGGAGAGAAGCTAATGAGAAAAAAGAAGGAACCAAAGAGACCAGGAAAGAAAGTATCAGTCATTCTCAGGAAAACAGCTGTCTCTGTGACTCGAAGCCTGCAACATTGAGATCAGACTTACTCAGGCCTCTGCTCTATAATGACCTTGTTACAAGGGATCACCACTCCAGAGGAGGATTGCTTTATCCAAGTTTTGGTATTTGTCCCTGAGGGAAGACTTTGGTTGTTGGTTTGAAAGGCACAGTCAAAGTTCATATTGGGTCCCCTCTGGCTCTCCTGCCATGGCTTTGCCCACCCCACAGCTTGCTGTCTGTGTGAGTCTGTGAACTCCTCTTGCTCAGCAGTGGGCCCTCCGAGGGCTCTGCCCAGGGCTTTGAGATAACACACACCTCTATGTGGTGACCCTGTTTTGATTGTGGTTCTGAAGTGAGTTGTGATCTTCTCTGTTGGTGGCAGCACTATTATTAAAGTATCTACCATAGGAGGCCTTTGCACTGCTTTACAACAGAAAATGAGGGAACATTTGGGCAGAAGGGTGCAAAAGTCTAATAAGCACCACACCGTGACAGAAGAAAACCTTGCTGAAGCAGCTTCTTGTAAGGGCTCTACTGTTCTTGTGGTGTTTCATCTATGGGCAAGACACTGTTGCTGGCAAATGTCATGCCAGAGCACCCGAAGCCCACACATCTGTGTCATTATGACATGGAAGGACCTGGAAGCTGGGAACTTATGAAAGCAATGGAAATGGATGGTAGAAAATGCCTTGGTCCATGGAATGAGAACTATGCATTATTTAGTTAAAGCCAGGCATGGTATTTTTGAGCAAACTATAAGTCATCAGTGGATTCCTTGTATGTACCTCCAATTTCCCATCGCTAAAAACTGGTGAAATACAAAGATTGTATCCATGCTGGCCTCTTCCTGGGATGCCCAAATCCTACTCTCCCTCTCCTGAATCTTCCACAAATTTCTTTTCTCACGACAGTCTGATACCTTTGCATCAGGGCCTTCATTACTATTTGTTAAACATTCTAATTTCAACTTTTGTCATGCTGTGACCTACTTCTCTGAGTTAGAAGGTGCAGAGGGCCAGTTTCCCTTTCACTGTATGTAGTTTGTCTACAGCTTTCTTTCTCGGTCTGCCTGAATATTTCCCATACGGCCTGCTGCTTCTGGGTTTTGTTCTGATGTGATGAGAAGGATATCTTCTGGATGATGTTATGACTAAGGAAGGTTCTACCACAGTACAGGAACAGGAACAGCGGCACACTGCCTGGTATGTGAGTAGATACCCTTCCTGGTCATAAGTACTCAGCAGAGCGCTGATGATTCTTATCTGTCCTCTCACCTGTGGACTGTACGAACTTTAGACAAAATGCAAAGGAAGCATAGAACTAAAGCATTTGGGTTGATCATTAAAAATCATTATGAGAAACTATTAAAAAATACAGCTCCATGTAGGGACTGAGCATGAAAGTGGAGCTTCAGAGAAAATTTAGAGGAGCAGCTGAGAACAACTTTAACGCATGAAAAGTGTGAGCCTGTCACTCTGGGTGGGTGGGATGTATTCCCAGAGTCCCATTTTAGAGGAGAGTCAGGCTTTGGGATGGAGAGATGCCAAAGGAGAATATTAGAAATCAGGTAGGAGGAACAAGGGAAAGTCTCCAACCTTGAGTGCACGTGTGTCACAAACAGTTGCAATTATTAGTGGAGTGCGGAAAACAGTGTATTCTCTATGAAAAATCTACTCTCAAATCCAAAAGATCTATGCACCCCAAGTAGGATAAGTGCAGGGATAACCAAACCTTGGCATATCATAGTCATGTTGCTGAAAACCAAGATAAACAGCAAATGTTAAAAGCATCCAGAATGAAAAAAAAAAACCACACATTAAAATGAAGGATGACTTCTCAGAGAAACAATGGTACCCAGAATACTGAATGCAGTTTTAAAATGTTGAAAGGATAAAACTATCAGCCTAGAATTCTACAAAACTACCCTTCAGAATTAAAGTAGGATAAAAGACATTTCAGAAAGACAAAAACTGAGAGTAATCGTCTTTATCAGATGTATGCTACAAGAAGTAATTAAGGGAAAAAATGAAAAATACCAGGGTAAACACCTGGGGAAATACAAAACAATCTTTTCCTTTTATAATGATGTAGATAGATAAATGATATTTCCTCCTAAAATCAGAAACAAGATAGAGAGGGAGATAGGTAAAGCTATATAGATACAGATGTATATAGACATTCATGTAGATATATATTATATATAAACCTTTAAAAGATTATTAACTGAAGCAAAAATAATACTATATTGTGGAGTTTATAGCATATTTGGAAGTCATATATAAGAAAACAACATCACAAAGGGTGTGAGGAATCTAAAGGAAATATGCAGTTGGAAGATTCTTATAGTGATTAAAAGTATATTATTGAAGATAAATTATGATAATATAAGGATATATGCTACTAAAACAACTCCAGAAAATTACAGAAATATTACAAAGAGGTAGAATTTAAATGTCAGTACAGGAGATTAAATGGAATATTTAAAAATAAGTAACTGATCTAAAGAAGGTAGAATAAAGAAACAAAAAGAGCTGGAAGAGAAAAAAATTGCTTTGAAATATATGAAGCAAAACCAGACAGAACATGGTATATAAATGGCAGAAAAAGACAAATCTGAGATCATCATCAAATATTTTAACATCACTTCCTCAGGAGCTGATTTAAAAAAAAAAACAGTAAAATTTTGAAAGTTTAAATAACATTATCAACCAACTTGACCTAATTGACATTTATTCACAACAACAGCAGAATATACATTCATTTTAACTGCACACAGATCATTAACCATTTAGAGAAATGAAATATGCTGAGCCATAGAGCAGGACTCATTAAAATTAAAAGGATTGAAATCAAAGAGTACTACATTTTATGACCTTAATGGTATTAATACAGAGATCAATAACAATGAGATATTTGAAAACAAACACCAACTATTTGAAAGGTAAACAATGTATATCTAAATAGACTGTGATCAAAAGAGAAATCACAAAAGATATTAGAAAATATTTTGAACTGAATGATTTTTTTCACTGTATCTGCTAATTATTTATTTATCAAGAGAACTATTCCTTAGCCCAGATGTTCAAAGTTCATAGTTTCATAGTTCAGGAACACAAGAACACATAGTTGAGGAATGCATACAAACATTTGGGCAATATAGATAAAGAAGTGTTTAGAGGCAAATGTATAGCTTCAGATTTTTCAGGGAAAAAAAGCCAGGGTATGGACTATGAAGTAAGCCTCCACATTAAGAAGCTAGAAAAAGGAGAACAAATTAAACCCAAAGTAGAAAAAAAGAAAAATAATGAAGTGAGAATGGCAATTGATGAAATAGAAAACTGACAAACAAAGTCAGCAAGATTAGTTTTTCCTTTTTTTAACAAGTTTTTTTTTTTCCCCCTCAAAACATTAATAAAACCTCAGACAAGACTGATTAAGTAAAACAGAAAATACTATTATCATCATTAGGAATGAAAAAAGGAAGCATGTCTACAGGTGCTACAATCAAGTAAAAGATAGTTTGGAAATATTATGAACAACTTTGTGTGTTGATAAATTAAACTATTTACATGAAATAGAAACATAATTTGAAAAATATATCATACCAAAATAGATACTAAAATAAATAAATATTACTATGCCAATTCAAATAGCTGAATTTATTTTTTAAAATCCTTATACAAAGAAAACTTGGGACCCAGGTGATTTTTTTAAAAAACTTTTAGCAGTTTTATTCATTTTTCATAGTTTTACAGTATTAGTAAAAACAATGGTCATTATAAATAAGTATAAAATGGAAGTTGATGGAAAAATAGCCCCAAGTCTTCCTTGACCCCCCTCAAAGAAACTAGCTAGTATATGGGAAATATCCTTTCACACGTTATCTTTAGGCATATATTCACTTTGTGGTAGTCTATGGTTTAGTCGCTAAGTCATGTCTGACTCTTGAGACCCCATGGACTGTAGCCTGCCAGGCTCCTCTGTCCCTGGGATTTCCCATGTAAGAATACTGGAGTGGGTTGCCATTTCCTTTTCCAATAGAGACCCAGGTGATTTTACTAGGGAAATATGTCATGATTTAAGAAAGAATTAGTACTGATTCAACAAGCTCTTTCAAAAATAGAAGAGGATAATTGTTCACAGCTCATTTTATAAAGCAAGCAAAATCCCAATATCAAATACTGACAAGAAACAACAAAAGAAAACTACAGACAATATTATTCATGAAGTAGATAAAAAATTCTTAGCAAACCATTAGAAAATTAATCCAGTTATATATTTTAAAAGAAAATACATCATGACTAAGTGATGTTTTCAAGGAATGCAAGGTTGATTCAAAATTGGAAAATTATTCAGTGAAATTAAAGAATAAAGGGAGGAAACTAGATGATCATTTCAAGAGATGCATTTGCAAAAAGTTTTTGACAATTCGTGAAAAAACTCTGAGAAAATTATGACTAGAAAATATTTCCTCAAATCATTTAAATGCTTCTCTGAAAATCTACAAACAATATAATACTTAATGATATTTCCTCCTAAGATCAGGAACAAGTCAAAGACATCTACTTTCATCCATTTTTCTGGAGGTTCTAGCCTATGTTAATAAGGCAAAGTAAAAAAAAATAAATAAAAGTATACAGATAAAAGACACAAAGAAGTAAAATTGCCATCCTTTGCAGATGATATGATTGTTTATGTAGGAAATGCTATGGAGTAGAGAAAACAACTATGAGAACTAATGAGTGAATTTAGCAGGGTCAAAATTTAATACAAAAATTAATTCTATTTCTTTATACTAGCAATAAACAATTAGGAAATAAAAAATTTTAAAAATAGCATTTGCAATAGTATCAAAAATATCAAATACTAAGAAAAACCTAATAAAAGATACACAATTACTGTACAATAAAAACTATAAAACATTGATATAATAAAGAAGATCAGACAAAATGGTTATGAATTTGAAGTCTCAATGTTGTTAAGACATTCATTCCCCTCAGATATATTTATGGATTTAATATAAGTCTTATTAAAATATCAGCAGGCTTTTTTAAAGAAATTGACAAGCTGAGTCTAAAACTGATATGGGAATGTCAAAATAATTTTTAAAAAGAATAAAGTTAAAAGGCTTATAATACTTTGTTTCAGGAATTCCCTGGTGGTCCATTGTTAGGATTCCATATTTTGACTGCAGGAGGCCCGGTTTCAATCCCTAGTCAGGGAACTGAGATACCACAAGCCGTGGGGCATGACCAAAAAAAAAAGCTAAACATAATACTAGATGAATCAAGACATTGTAGTGTTGACATTAGAATAGGCAAATAGCGATAGAACAGAATCCAGAAATAGACACACACACATAAAGAGTCAATCAACTTTTGACTAAAAGTCAAAATTATTATCTTGATTATCTAATCAAGATAGTTCAATGAATAAAGAAAGATTTAACAAATGGTGCCAGAACAATTGGATAACCATATGAAAAACAAAAATAAATTTGACTTCTATCTCACCTTATACAATAATATCAGTTTGAGATGGATCATAAAACAAAACATAACCTAAAACAAAATAGTTTCTAATAGAAAATATGAAATAGTATATTTGCAATATTGGGATAGGCAAAAAATACTTATAAAGACACAAAAAGGATTAATTATTAAAAAAACTAGCTTTCCCCAAAATAAAAACGTTTTGCATTTCAAAACATTTATTAAGAAAATAATTAGGAAAACCAGTTACATATATTTGACCAAAGGTTTCTTTCCAGCATATATAAAGAACTCCTCCAAATCAATAACAAGACTATAATATAATTTTTTAAGATGGGCAAGAGACTGGAGCAATCATTCCATAAAATAATGTGATAGTATGAACAACAAGCGCATGAAATATTTCAACATCATTAGTCATCATGATATGAAAATTACAACCACAATGAGATATTATTTTATACTTATTAAAATGTCTAAAATTTAAAATATGACAACGCCAAAAGTTGTTGGGGATGTGGAGAAAGGAACTCTCAAACATTGCCGGTAGGAATGCAGAGTGGTAGAATCACTTTGGCGAATAGTTTATTAGTTTCTTATAAAATTAACTTCTACATATAACTTATGATTCAGAAAGTTCATACTCTGTATTTCTCAAAAGAAATGAAAACATATATCTACAAAGAGATTTATACAAAAATATTCAAAGTTTATATATCCATAATAGCCCCAAACTAGAAATAGGCCAAATGTTGACCAACAGAAAAATAAATAAACATATTGTGCTTCTTTACAATTGTGCACATTCAGAAATTGCAATAATAATCAGAAATAAAAGGGAAAAATGACTGATGATGCAACAATATCAATAAATCATAAGACTTCCAGTTATGCTAAGTGAAAGAAGCTAACCAAAAAGCTGTGGAGACTTCCCTGGTGCTCCAGTGGCTAAGACTCCATGATCCCAAAGCAGGGGGCCCTGGTTCAATCCTTGGTCAGGGAACTGGATCCTGAATGCCACAACTGAGAGTTCACATGCCACAAGGAAGATAGAAGATCCCGTATGCCGCAACTAAGACCCAGTGCAGCCAAACAAATAAATAAATTTTTTAAAAAGAAGCTAACCAAAGGTATGTACTGTATGACTCTATTTTTGTGAAGTGCAAAACTAGGTAATATTCATCCATGGAGGAAAAAATACATAAATACCAGCTATCTCATTTGGTTTATTCAATTGTCATCATACATTCAATGGTCAGAATTATTGAACAAAATGTTTAACAGTTTTTGGTGGGTTACATATAAATGACACCTCAATTTAAAAAAAAACAACTACATTTGGTGGGTATTAACTATATAAATAACTGCATAAAGTTTGTTCATCCAACAAACATTGTCAGTAACTTATTATGTGTTAAGCACCATGCTAACCTCTGGGAATAGCAAACTCAATTAGACATGTTTCCAGCACTGAAGAATGCATGGATTTACGGGTGGGGAGTCAGACGATTTCAAAATGTTGGACCAGGTGCTTTAATACAGCCATCAATGAGGGTTGAATATGGGGCGCACAGAGCAGTGAGCAAGATATTACAGTACAGGAGAGTGGTCTCTTGTCTAACCATGGTGACTGAATCATGGCTTGAGAGAATAAGATGTTGCCTTTTATGTTTTGGCCTTTAGGACTTGAAGTGATAGTTTAGCAGAAGTAAGGACTCAAAATAACTGTTCTGTAAACCCTGGGAAGAAACGCCTCTTCGCAGTAGGAGAATGGAGAGACTTTTTCATCTTGAAGATTAACAGGAAAGGGCCAAACACTTCCCGAGTATGAGGTTCAGAGGCAAGCAGGACTCTTGAGCCAGGGTCCCTATGCCACGCTGCAGAGCAGCCCACAAAACACCCCAGAGGATGTGGCTTGCTGGCCACACCCCTTGGGTCATGACAGCCTTGCCAAAGAATGTAGGGCCCCAACAAAGAATGTCCTGAAAGCCAGTTAGGAGCCTTCCAGGAAAACCACAGCCGGCAATCTACCACTTGCAATGTGTGTGGGTGGGCTCCTTTTTCTCCCTCTGTTCCCTGGCATCCCTGAACTCCCACCAAATCCCAGGTCTGCTCAAAAGGAGGTGCAGGGCCAGTACAATTTGCTTGCTGATGGTGTGGAGGACAAAGCACCTGCCCTGGGGAGCCTGCCTTCAGATCTCCTTGCAAAGCTCCAGCTCCTGAAGGACTGGAGGTGTGACTCCACAGATGGACCACCCAGAGAGAGGTGGCTGTGGGGAAGCTCCTCCATGCCCTTTCCAACCACAACTGTATTAGTTTTCTATTGCTGCTATGACAAATTACTTCAAACTTTGAGTTTTAAAGCAACACCAATTTGTTATCTTTCTGTTCTGAAGGTCTCAAATCTGAAGCGGACCCATAGGACTGCATTCCTTCTGGAAGTTCCAGGGGAGACGCTGTTTCCTTGCCTTTGCAACTTTCAAAGGCAGCCTGCATTTTTTGGTTCATGGCCCCCTTCCTCCATCCTCAAAGCTAGCATCTTCAAATCTCTTTCTCTCTGTCCCTCTGCTTCTGTCATCACATCACCCTCTCTCTGACTTTGACTCCTTCTGCACACCTCTTATAAAGACCCACAAATTTGCATCAAGCCCCTTGGTAATCCAGGATAATCTTCTCATCTCAAAATCCTTAATTTGATCGCATCTGCAAAACCTCTTTTGCCTTATAAGGTAACATTCACACGCTCCAAGAATTAGGATGTGACCATCTTAAGAGGATCATCATTCAGTCTACTTTTGCAACTCTAAGGGCTTCCAAGGTGGCACTAGTGGTAAAGAATCCACCTGTCAATGCAGGAGATGCCAGAGATGCAGGTTCAATCTCTGGGTTGGGAAGATCCCCTGGAGTAGGAAATGGCAACCTACTCCAGTATTCTTGCCTGGAACATCCCATGGACAGAGGAGCCTGGTGGGCTACAGTCCACAGGGTCACAAAAGAGTCAGACACAACTTTAGTGACTAGACAACAACAGAAAGCAAATAAAATTATCCATTTCTGGGACTTCCCTGGTGGTCCAGTGGTTAGGACTCCATGCTTCCACTGCAGGGTCCCATCCCTGGTTGAAGATCTAAGATCCCGCATGCTGTACAACATGGCCAAAAAAAAAAAAAAATTACCCATTTCTCAATTGCTTTTCCATAGCATCTTGTTCTTTTTCTTGCATTGTTTTGCGTCATGTTTCTCCTTTTCCCTGTTGTTCTCAACCTCAACAGAGGATGCCTTTCCAAGCAGAACCATTCACCAACCTAAAATCTTCCCTTCATTTTTGGAAACTGTATCTCCAAATAACTCATCACAAATTATTCAGGCATCCTGAAAGGTGAAGTCCAGAAATACCACAGCAAAGGAAACAAAAGTGGTAGCTGAAGAGTATAAATACATCACTGTGGTTTAAAAATAAAACAGAAATCAGTATCCCTAAAACAGAAGTGAATGAGGAGTTACTTTAACAATATCAACCTGGACAGTACCCATTGCCAGTATTCTCCAGTGAGGTTTATTTTTAAGTATTTTAACGTGTGTATTAAATCAGAATCATTAAATTTTTAGAAGACAGAATCTCTTTCTCTGAGATAATCCTTAAATGGCAATAGCTGATCTGTCTGTGAGTCTGTCTCCGTGATAGTTAATATTGCTGCGTTGAGCCTTTTTTTGAGGACAAGAACGAAATATGTTCCTGATTTTTATATGCCTCCAACATTGCCAGATCATGTGCTTTGGGGATTCTGGCTCACATGGTATAGATTTTTTTTTTTATTACTGCCTTCTCAGCAAATGGTTCCTCAGTATTTATTGACAAGCATGGCCGTATTAAAATCTAGATCATGAATAAACGATGTCAAATGAAATTAGGCAAAGCAGAACAGGAGAAGCAGGAAGATAATGAATCAAGTGATGGAACTTTAACACCCAAGATGTTATCCTGGTCAGGTGAGTGTACCAATATCAGCCCTGCTGGGTACCTCCTGGTGTCTGACAGGTACCCCCTGCCCCTGGCTGCCCAGCCTTGCCTTGTCACTTGGACCTCTCCCCCACCACCTCCACAGCAAGGGCCAGAGCAGGACTGCCATGGGTTTGTGTCAAAAATAGTAGAAACGTCTGGTTTTGTGATGAATCATCATAATTGAGAAATAAGTTCTCCAGATTTTTATCTTAAATAATACTTGAAATAGATTAAATCATCAGAGGATTGGATGATAGGTGAACATTTTTAAGATTTTAAAAGGAATGTCTGTGTAGTTTCAAGATTATCAGACGCTGTTCATCCTCATGCAATACTATCTATTTTCACTTGAATCTTTTCATACTGGTCTCCCTGTAACATGTTCGCATTCCCCCAAAGTGTTCTTTCCCGGACCCTGATGCTGGGAAAGACTGAGGGCAGGAAAAGGAGGAGACGACAGAGAATGAGATGGTTGGATGGCATCACCAGCTCAATGGACATGAGTTTGAGCAAACTCCGGGAGACACTGCAGGACAGGGAAGCCTGGTGTGCTGCAGTCCATGGGGTTGCATAGAGTCGGACATGTCTGAGCGACTGCATAACAATGTGTTCTACTCTGAAGTCAAAATTATTGTTTCAAAATGCAAATGTGAGGCCTTCCCTGGTGCTCCAGTGACTAAGATTCTGTGCTCCCAAAGCAGGGGGCCTGAGTTTGACCTCTGATTGGGGGAACTAGATCCCACATACTGCAAGTAAGAGTTCACACGCCACAACTAAAGATCCCACACACATCAGAGATGGAAGTTCCTGTGTGTTTCAAATAAGACCTCACGCAGTCAAATAAATAAATAAAATAAATATTTTTAAAAATGCAAATCTGATCAGACCATCCCTTCCACCCCATGTCTCTCTCTCACACACACACACGCGCGCACACAGTTTACTGTTCACCTAGTTATCTCCACCTCCTCTTCATCTTTCTGACCTCAGTTTATATCAACACTTCCTCCAAGAAGCCTTCCATGATCCCCTAAACTGGGTCAGAATTCCAGACACAGGCTCACATTGCCGGGTGGTCCATAGTGTCTGGCATAGAGGAGGCATGTGAGAAATATTTTATCACTGGTAAGTTAGCAAACAAACTTCTTCATTGATGCCAATTTATCACGAGCAAGTCAGACAGAAGGCTGTGGTTTTGAGCCCTGTGAGTGAGTCGGGGAAAGGTGGAAGAGTGATGATTTCCCTGAGGTGGCCGTGAAAGAATGTTAGAGGAATTCAAAGGTAGATTTGGATTGGTGTAGAGGTTATCTGAGGTGAAAGTCACTCCCCGAACTTGGAATGACCCAGGAAAACATTGAAGGGGGGAGGTGGGGGCGGGGGAAAGTGTCTTTGGCTGTTATCAGCTTAAGAGTTTGCTTAGAAAAAGCAAAGCAATCAAGGGAAGGGAAGGGGGAAGCAGAAGCAACTGACATTTGATAAGTTTTTTCATGTATTTCAATCTTGCTCCCAAAGGTTTGAAAGAACACTTACAAAGTTGCATGCAATACAGTTAATAAAATGTAACTCAAATAAATGATAAAAAGGAGGAAAACAATTTATATGTATGAGATTTCCAAAGAATCTCTGCAGTAAAGTTATAAAGCCATAACCACTTCAGTCATTACCTTAATTTGGAAATACGGAAAATATTTCATTGACTTCTAAAGAAGCTGCTCACAAAGAGTATGGGAGTCCATATTCATAGATACCTTTTATGTGAATATGGTAAGTGTGT
Source organism: Giraffa tippelskirchi (assembly GCF_054371585.1). Taxonomy (NCBI): domain Eukaryota; kingdom Metazoa; phylum Chordata; class Mammalia; order Artiodactyla; family Giraffidae; genus Giraffa; species Giraffa tippelskirchi. Next base: position 81,740,912 of record NC_137278.1, read on the forward strand.
TTGAATGTGTTTTAAAAGTATGGAAATGATGTGGAAGGAACACATCAAATATAACTGTGGATACTTCTGGCGAGAGAGAGATGGCATGAGAATTGGGATGTGGAAAGATTTTAATTTTTAATTTTTGCCTTATATATGACCGAACTTTGTGCAGTTAGCTTACACCCAGGAGTGGCATTTGTAATTTGAAATAATGATGATGATGATAAAGTTTCTACAAAGAAGATGATATTATTTAACACTAGAATTTGAGAAATATTCCATTATATATATAGTCATTATATGACTATATATACCTAGTCATTCACTGAGATCAATTAACAACAACATTCAAGGACTTCCCTGGGGGTTCAGTGGCTAAAACTCTGAGCTCCCAATGCAGGAGGCTTGGGTTCGACCCCTCATCAGGAAACTAGATCCTGCCTGCTACAACTAAGACCTGGTTTAAAAACAACAACATTCACAGCACTGCTCTGTGTTCAGAATGTTTACATCTATTATTGTAGGGTATCTTCCCAATAGTCCTCTGAAGCAGGCAGGGCCAGGCAAGGTGGACCCATGTTACCATCCCCACTTTAAAAAATGAAGCAGAGGCAGGAGCAGAACGAGGCAACCGGTTCTGGGCATGAGATGAAAAGAAGCAGAGTTTGCAAAGGAACCCAGGCCTTCCAACTCTTTTCTTTTGTCCTTGGTTCACAGTGTGACTGGAAGTCTTAGCATTTCCAAGCTGAAATAAAGAAAAATCTTTTGACTGCTGCACTTGATGGCTCATAAAACTGTTTCATTGTAAATACTGTCCTATAACTTCTGAATTATGCTACATAAATGGTTTGAGCGTTTCTCATTATTACAGAAGAGGAAGATTTACTGCTTTCATTTAAAATCTGAGCACTCTCTAAAGAAAAGTTGCAGTAGCCAAATGTCTTTATTACACTATTGCCCTCAGAGCTCATGTCTTGGAAAAGCTTACTGGGTGCAGACAACAGTGTTCAGAAGAAGGCGTTTCTTGATTCGGAGACTTAAGGTGACAAAGCATATAGTTGCCTTACTGATGATAACCCAAATAAATCATATTTCAGCTTAGTTGCCTCCTTAGTAGTCTCTGACAGCTACGTTTACGTTCAAGATAGACACGTGCCTAGCTGGCAGCATTTCATGTATTTCCTGGTGCCTTAGTCAGTCAAGACACTGAACACAGCCTTTCTCCTCCCTGGGGCAGCTTGCCTGCAAAAGGACTTCAACCATTGCCCCATCCCTGTACCTGCACACCACCACGTCCACACAGAGCTGGAATCTATTTTCCCTCCCTTTGAGCTGGGCTGGACTGTGACTTGCTTTGATCAATAGAATGTGATAGAAGTGACACCTTGCCAGTTCCAAGCTTAGTCCTCAGGAGCTGGCAGTTCTGTCTTTGCCTTCTTGGGTCCAGCCACTATTTAAGACTAGTATTGGATGATTGAGGTCCCACTGAGAGAGGCCCTGGAGAATGACAGGCCACCTTGGGTGGAGCTCTCACTGAGCGCAGCCTTGTCAGTGGCCCCAACCAACATCATATGTAGCAGAAGGGCCACCTGACTGAGCCCAGTCAACCCACAAGATAAGGAGAAACAACCACTTATTGTTGTTTTAATAAGTGAGTTTTGAGGTCATTTGTTACACAGCAATAGAGAATTAAAGCATGAAACATTCTCTCTTTTCACTCCCCTGCCTTCCCCTGACCAACTTAGTACATCCCTGACCATCTCTTACGTTCCTTTTCTCTACCATCATTTCTATCTGAGGAAAAAGGAGCATTCTTCTCAAGTCCTCACTCTGAGCTGGGCACTGTGTGAGCCTTTGGCAACAGGAAAATGACTAAGCATAGGCCCCTCTTCGTGTGACCCTTACATCAGTGGTGGAGATGTGTGAGAAAAATAAATAAATAAACCTTCTAACTCACACCTGCCCCTCCCAGCCTGTGACCCCACAATTTCCTCAGAGTTAACTCTTGAGTCTCCAAGGCTCATACAAGTGGGCAGTACAGAGAGTAGCCAAGCCAACCATTTTCAGCTCATTCAAAAATGTTACAGTTTATCTCTATTAGACAATTATAAGGGTATCTGTTATCAGGAAACTAATATACGAAAATTAAATTTTACAAAACAGATAAAGGGATAATTATTCACTTCATAAAACTTGACCTTTCATTTATAGATAAATTCCTTTAAATTACCTGTTGCTTAATTTATAAGACATTGGGTGGTAGAGGGGAAGCATTTTCAACTGGAAAGCAGGAAACCTGAACACAAACAATAATTCCATTCCTAAGTGATTATCATTTAGGTAAATCACTTAACTTTTCTCTCTATTTTAAAATATCAAGAATTTTGACTCAATGATCTCTAAAATGCTTTCTAGTCCAAAAGTCTCTGATTATGAGGAGGCTTAAAGAAATGGAGCTTACCTGGTAGCTCAGATGGTAAAGCATCTGCCTGTAATGCAGGAGACCCAGGTTTGATCCCTGGGTTGGAAAGATTCCCTGGAGAAGGGAATGGCTACCCACTCTAGTCTTCTTGCCTGAAGAATTCTATGGACAGATGAGTCTGGCAAGCTACAGTCCGGTTCAGTTCAGTTTAGTCGCTCAGTCGTGTCTGACTCTTTGCGACCCCATGAATCGCAGCATGCCAGGCCTCCCTGTCCATCACCAACTCCCAGAGTTTTGAGGTCGCAAAGAGTCAGACACGATTGAGCTGTGAAAACACACACACACACACGCATGTTTAAAGAAATGGGAGTGAGAGAGGCAGAAAGTAGTATCATAAAATATTAGGCTCCATGGACAAATTGAAGCTAAACTGCTATATAAAGCATCCCTGTGTGGAAACTGAAGCCAAGGAAAAGCAGGACAGTATCTTTTGAGGCCATTCCCCTTGTGATTCACTCCTTCACTCCAAAAAGAGGCAGAGACAGAGAATGAGGATTTGAAGAGCAGCCTTGAGCCTGAGAGAGGAGGGAGGCTGGCTCCAAGCAGCAGAAGACCTAGAAGCAGGCAGAACTACCTGCCATTAAGCATATCATCATATGGGACTTCTTAACCACTGGGTTAAGATTCTGAGCTTCCAATGTGGGAGCCATGGGTTCAATCCCTGGTCAGGGAACTAATATCCTCCATGTTCTGTGGCAGCACCAAAAAATAAAAAAAAAAACCTAGTTTCAAAATTAATACTAGATGAATCAAGACACTGTAGTGTTGACATGAGAGTAGACAAATACTTGGTTGTCTCTTACACACTAAACTTCCATCAGTGTCATCTTACCCAGAAACTGTTTATTAAGTGGTCACACCAAACTCAGTAACCACACTACCACTACCACCCCCACACTCTCCCAGCCTCATCTGCTTGGTTTGTATTAACCATATGTGTATGTTTGCATCTTTCTTCAGTAAATATTTTCCTGGAAGTCAGAGATTGAATTGTTCACGTTTTTTTTTTTTTTTTACATTTCCATCTGTGGATCTAGCAAAGTGACAGGAACATATTAGGTGCTGAATAAATATTTGATGCACCAAAATAATTTCCACTAAAAATGAATTTGCCAAGGTCCAATGGCCTTCATGCCTGTAGGCCTTCATTTGTTCAACAACAGAACATCTACTAAATATTTATATCCTATTTATCTAGCATCCTTGACTTCTCTACTATTTAGATATGCTGAAACTTCTTGAAATGCCTCAAATTCAGTTTCACTCAGAAGCATTGTCTCATGTGAACCACAGTGTCTGGTGCAAAATAACTGGTGGAGGTGATCTGAGAAGAAGCAAAAGTATGATAGCCCAGGTTCCCATGAATTTACAATCTGATCTGCAATATTTGACAATACATAATTTTTAAAAACCTTTCAACAAATGTAAATTAATAAAACATAAACTAAATAACTACATGTCTAGAGAACTTGGAGAGAAAAAATATTAGAACTAGGTGTAATGAGAACCAGCTGTAGAAAGTAAGGTTTGTCTTTAATATAAAGACTCGGTGAACATGAATGACTTAAAAAAATACTATTTCAGATTAAATGAATGATATGAGCAAAAGCAAGAAGATAAAAGGCCTATTGAGAAAACAGCAACCACATATCCTTGATGGAACTATGGGATCTGAACTAGGATACAGGAATTGATGTTCAGCGTGCTAGTCCTGCAGAAAATAAATCTATGAAGCTGAAATCAATCTTTAGAGCCAACTGTGCAAAGAATCTCCAAATTAATTCCTTCCTCCCTCTTTCCCTGGGGTGAGGGTAGAAATTGCTATTTCTCCTGTTATGAAGCAAAATCTATTCCCCTATCCCTTGAAATCCAGAATAGCCTTGTCACCTGCTTTGACCAACAGAATCTGATGGAAGTGATCCTGGGCTACTTTCACCGGAGGCCTGGAAGCTCCTGTTCTGTTTTGTTTTTTCCTTCTCAGAACCGCGTCATAAAGAAACTCAGTCTTCATCATTGAATTAAGGAAGTCCACATGGAGAGAGATCTGGAAAACAAAACACCATCTTGGAAGGACTGTCCAACCTCCAGATGAATGAAGTTGCTAAGTGATCTCAGCTATACCAGGTAGATCAGAAGAACCACCAGCAAGCGTAGGCTACCAACAGAGTTGTGAGAAATAAATTGCTGTTGTGCTAAGCAACTAAGTTTTGGGCTTATTGTTACACAGCAATAAATAACTGAAACATCAGCCCATTTCTTTCATCTCCTCATATCCACCTAACTTCAGACACCCTGTGTCCTCTTGCTGTCTAATAATCATCATAATCATAATCCAATCTGACCTTCATAACTTACTATCATGCCAGACACCACAGTAAGTGTTTTACAGGAATGCTCTTATTCACAGAAAACCCTAAGCGATGGTATAGTGGGTTGAATGGTGCCCCCCCAAATATATGTGATTCGTGCCCCCTCAAATATATCTGAAAACTGTGAATGTGACCTCATTTGGAAAAAGGATCTTCATAGACATAATTAAATGAAGGATCGCAAGATGATATTTTATCCTGGATTATCTGGGTGGTCCTTCTACCCAATGAACAGACTGAAGAAAGGACAGAAGCAAGGAGGAAGCCATAGGAAGACCAAGGCAGAGAGGCTGGAATGTGCAATCACAAGTCAAAGAATGCTATCGGCCACCAGGAGCTGGAAGAAGTAAATATGGAATCTCTTCGAGAGCCCCTGGAGGAAGCATAGCTTCGCTGATACGTTGATTTCAGACCTCTGATCTCCAGAACTGTGAGAGAACACTTTTTTTGTTGTTTTAAGCCACGGTTGTGGTAATTTGTTACAGCAGTTATAGCAAACTAAAACAGATGGATTCTCTTTTTATCCCCATTTTATGGATGAGGAGATTAAGCTACTTAATGAGATTATTAAATAATTTGCCCAGCATCACATGGTAATAGGCAGAGGGGTCAGGCTTGAATGTAGGCAATCTGTAGGCCTCCTTCACACCAGTTACCTTGGACCAGTCTTGTCTCCTTGCACTCTGTACCTATCTTTCCAGCCTCCTTCTGTCAAAAATGCCCTGCTTGCAGCAAAGTGTCAGGAAAAGGTCTAATAATTAATTCATATAATATCTTATTAATTCTCAATACCAGTTTTGTGTTTGAATCCTTCTGGGACGTGATAGCAATTATGTTTTATTGAAAGAAAGAACAGAGTCCACTGGAATGCAATAAAATAGTGAAGCTTTAAGTTTCAACTACAGGCGGATGGTGGAGACATTTGGCAACCAAAAAATTTTGCTTTTGTGTCTCTTAATTTAATATGTAATATTAGGTAAGATATGGGAGAAATTTAGAATTCACTAAACTGTAAGTTTTTAAAGGGCAGCATTCAGGTTTAATATACAGGTATTTCTGCTGCAATGCAACAAATACATAGCTGAAAAACCTGAGGTCTACCAAAATTATGCACGAAAACATATGGTGATTATGGGAACAGCTAAGGAACATGTGACCCAAGGAATGACATAGAAGTGAGTTCCCCAGGTTTTCTGTTTACTTCATATATCCCAGACATGGAGATGAAGAAGCCAGTAGTCCCAGAAATGCCAGTGAGTGCATACAAAAAAAAAAAAAAACACCTCAAACAAAAGCCTTGAGCCAAAGGACCAGGAAAGGAAAAAAACTCAAAAGAGAGAAATTAAAAATGCAATACTACTTACAATTGTTCAAACGAGTGAAACACTTTGGTATATAAATATAACAAAATATTCATAGTACTTATATGCTGAAAACTACTAAATGAAAAGAATCAAACAAGATCTGAATAAATGGAAAGATATATTCTGTTCATGAATTGGAAGTCTCCATGCAGTACAGATGTCAATTCTTCCCAGGCTGATATACAAGTTTAACACAATTTCTATCAAAATTCCAGCAGGTTTTTTTTGTAGATATACTTAAGATTATCCTAAAATTTATATTCAAAGTTAAAGCAACTAGAATAGCTAAGACATTCTTGAAAAAGAAAAGAATAGGAAGAATCGGTCTAATATCAAGATAAGTAATCATAGCCACAGTAACCAAGACTGTGTGGTGTTGCTAAAGGGACAGACACACAGATCAATGGAACCCAGTAGAGAACTCAGAAACAGACTTGCACAAATATGCCCAACTGATTTTTATGAAAGTTTAAAAAAAAGTTAATGGAAGAAGGATAGTCTTTTCAACAAATGGTGCTGGAACACTTAGCAAAAAAATGAAACTATATACATTGGCAAAAAAATGAAACTAGGACATAAACTTCACACCTTATACAAAAATTAACTCAAGATGGATCACAGGCCTAAATGCAAATGTAAAACTATAAAACTTCGATTTAGAAAAATATAGAAAATCCCCAGGATCTAGGGACAGGAAAACAGTTATCATACATGACTCCAAAATGCAATCCCCCAAATAAGAAATTGAATAATTGAGCTTCATCAAAACTTAAAATGTTCTCTTTACAAAACACTGTTGAGAGATGAAAAACTACAAAACTACAGATCAGGAGAAAAAAAAAAAACCCAATTAAAAAACAGGCAAAAGACAGGAAGAATATTTTCACTGAAGACATTCAAATGGCAAATAAGCAGATGAAAAGATATTCAATATCATCAGACATTCAGTTCAGTTCAGTCGCTCAGTCGTGTTCGACTCTTTGCAACCCCATGGACTGCAGCATGCAAGTCCTCCCTGTCCATCACCAACTACCGGAGTCCACCCAAACCCATGTCCATTGAGTCAGTGATGCCATCCAACCATCTCATCCTCTGTCGTCCCCTTCTCCTCCTGCCCTCAATCTTTCCCAGCACCAGGGTCTTTTCCAATGAGTCAGCTCTTCGCATCAGGTGGCCGAAGTACTGGAGTTTCAGCTTCGACATCAGGCCTTCCAATGAACACCCAGGACTGATCTCCTTTAGGATGGGCTGCTTGGATCTCCTTGCAGTCCAAGGGACACTCAAGAGTCTTTTCCAACACCACAGTTCAAAAGCATCAATTCTTCTGTGCTCAGCTTTCTTCACAGTCCAACTCTCACATCTATACATGACTACTGGAAAAACCATAGCCTTGACTAGACAGATCTTTGTTAGCAAAGTAATGTCTCTGCTTTTTAATATGCTGTCTAGGTTTGTCATAACTTTCCTTCCAAGGAGTAAGCATCTTTTAATTTCATGGCTGCAATCACCATCTGCAGTGATTTTGGAGCCCAGAAAAATAAACTCAGCCACTGTTTCCACTTTTTCCCCATCTATTTGCCATGAAGTGATGGGACCAGATGCCATGATCATAGTTTTCTGAATGTTGAGTTTTAAGTCAACTTTTTCACTCTCCTCTTTCACTTTCATCAAGAGGTTCTTTAGTTCTTTTCACTTTCTGCCATAAGGGTGGTGTCATCTGCATATCTGAGGTTATTGATATTTCTCCCAGCAATCTTGATTCCAGCTTGTGCTTCATCCAGCATTAGACATTAGGGAAATTCAAATTAAAACCATAATGAAATACCAATAAACAGCTATCAGAATAACTAAAATAAAAAATATTACAACGCCAAATGTCAGCAAGGATGCAGAAAAACTAGATCACTAATGGGAATGTAAAATGGGACAACCACTTCAGAAAACAATTTGACATTTAAAAAAAAAGTCATGCAACTCTCATACAAGCCAGTAATTGCAATCCTAGACATTTATGCCAGAGAAATTGAGTTATTTTCACACAAAATCCTGTACACAAATGTCTATAGCAGCTTCATTCATAATAGTTAAAAGCTAGAAGCAACCCACGTGTCTTTCAACTGACTGGTTAAACAGTGTGGTATATCCATACCCATGGAATACTACTCAGGAATTAAAGGAATAAACTAGCATCTCACAGACACAACTTGGATGAATATCCAGAAAATTATGCTGTGTGAAAAAAGCTAATCCCAAAAGACAGCATACTATGCTTCCATTTTAACATTCTTGTAATGACAAAATTACAGAAAGAAACAACAGATTAGTAATCACAGGGATTAAGGGAGGGAGGAATGAAGTAGGTGTGGCTATAAAAGGTCCCCATGAGGGATCCCTGTGGTGATGGAAAAGCTCTGTATACTCATTCTATCAGCATCAATATTCCAGCTGAGACAGTGTGTTACAGTTTTTATAGGCTATTACCACTGGGGGTAACTAGGAAAATGGCACAAGGCATCGATTATTTATACAACTGCATGTTAAAAAAAATACACAAGGATCAAGAACTCTCCCAATATTAAATCCTTCCAAGAAAAACCCTTCCAAGTCAGAGCCTGCAGCCAAATATGGGAAGAGCAAACACACAGTGACTGGGCATTGTGCACCATACTGGCTTGTTGCATTCAGCTCTTACTGTGTCCTTTGTGCTGGAAGTGTTCAGTACTAATATTTAGTGGCACAAAATATAAATGAATGTTATTATTTAGTGGTGCAAAATGTTAATGTCATATAAACCAACATGACTTCTGTGTTATTCTGATATCATTCTTCTACTTACCACTCATAACTTGTGTTACAGAAATATGTTCTTTATTTCCAAGTAACTGTGCTGGCATCAAGTAGGTAAACAATATGTGGGGGGGGGGGCAGCGCATGGAATCTGAATGAATGAATACATGAACTGAAGCCAGAGGTATGCGGATAAAATTGGAAAATCATGTTTGAAGAAGATTCAGTTAGTGGCTTACTGTAAGCTGTAAAACATAAAGCAGAGACAGAAAATATAAAACAATCAAGGTTTTTGTTCAAGTCTAACTAGGGATATCAAAGGCCTAAATGGGAGTAAAACTGTAGGACTTTACATGAAAAGGAACCAGCAGAATCAATAAGGGATTGGATGTAAAAAAGGCCCTAAATTGGGACTTCCCTGGTGGTCCAGTGGCTAAGACTCTGTGCTCCCACTGCAGGGGGCCTGGGTTTGATCCCCAGTCAGGGAACTAGATCCCACATTCTGCAACTAAGACCAGGTGCAGGCAAATAAACAAATATTAAAGAAAAAAAAGGCCCTATGTTTTTATTTAGGACACCAGGAAAATCCAAACAGTTCTCTCGACAGTAATGAAAAAAATCTTTGAAAAGTGACAACTAGGAGAGAACTATCTGAGTTTATTTAATTAGCTAAATACAATGTGTAAAGATATTCAAATAACATTGTCCTGCAGACAAATAGAGATGTGGGGTTGAAAAGGGGGCATGAGATAAAAGCCACTTAAACAGTGGCATTAGTTGTTGCTAGAGATGAGGAAAAGCTCCCGAAGCAATGATTCATCCATCATCCTAGATAGGGGGTGTGTAGGACTGGATTAGGGTTCAGTCCCCCTACCCAACAAGAAGAGAAGGTTTTGATAGTGTTGAACTCATATGTGAAGATAAGTTACTTCATTTTTTAAGGTTAGAGGAATAGATGAAGCAAAATGCAACAGAAATTTATAACAACTTTTCACATGCAATGCAATTGATGCCAAATTCCCCATCTTTCCCCTCACCAAGTGTCCTGCCTAATTATATGATATAATTGGAAGCATTGCCATAGACTTGCTCTAATTTTGCAGTGACAACACTATCTCAGGCTCTGCTTCCTCTCCCCACACCCAAAGTGGTTAATTCTTACTTTTGCAGCTATCTCCTCTCAAAAATAGATCCTTTGAGACCACCACAGCTACTGAAAAATTCCTCATTTAAATGTAACACCTACTACAGCAAGTCCATCCACACATTCTCTAGATAATTAGTTTCATGGAATTCTGCTTTTGCTGGAACATTCTGCCAATAACTCTAACTTGCCTAGGAAAGAAATAAAGAACAGGTGTTTGTCTTGCCAACACTCTCACCACAAGATTATTTTAACAATTAATAGAAAGCAAAACACAATAGTAATATCCATATTTTTCTACTTCATCATAGTAACTGATGAGGTGGAAAGATTTCCCGACTGGGCTTCTATAGCATTCCTCTGATGGACTTCTCCTGGTTCCCACCCTCTCCTTTAACCTTCAATCCTTTTAGAATACAGGCATAGCATTTCTGAGAAAGCCACACATGACGGCTCAGATGATAAAGAATCTGTCTGCAATGTAGGAGACTTGGGTTCGATCCCTCAGTTGGGAAGATCCCCTGGAGAAGGAAATAGCAACCCACTTCAGTATTCTTGCCTGGGAAATGCCATGGACAGCAGAGGAGCATGATGGGCTACAGTCCATGGGGTCACAAAGAGTCAGACACCTTTGAATGACTGACACATGCATATACACACATATATACTCAACCCTCCAACCCTGAGAAATCTGCTCTTCCAACATCTTAATGGAGGGTCAGGTAGAAAGCCTCCTTTCTTTGATTTGTGTAACCTCAGAGGACACTTCTGTTACACATCACTCCAATTCTCATCTGCTTTTGCAGTGGTCCAGCACTGTGGCTTGCCTCTCCCAGATCCACCCTGGCTACTCACTGCCAGTTCTCCACTTAGATTCCCAGGGGCTCTGTCCCCTCCTAGAGGGGATGCTGGACACTGACCTCAATAGAAGGTTACACTCCCCTCTATTGTCACATCTTTAATCTACCTTATTCCATCAACAACAGAAGCTTTGTACTTGACCGAGGGTTGGGAGATGGAGATGATAATAATTTTAACACTAAAAATAACCCTACAACTGATTCACTTTGCTGTGAACAGAAACTAACACAACATTGTAAATCAACTACAGTCAAATAAAAAAATTTTTTAGAGACTCTAAACATCACTGTTCCCGGAGTGTATGAAAAAAAGTAAAGGTCAAGTTAAATTCTTCACATAAATCCTCTCATTGGGTCAACTGGTTCCCAGCCTTGACCCCTGTCCATCCTCAGCAACAGGAAAAGAACGTTCTTAAATCCACCATGTTGCAAATTTTCCCCTCCCTCTAGGAAACTTTATCCCTCTACTTAAGGAGGTTAATCTTATTCTAAAATATGATCCTCCACTTCCAATTAGGGAAACCCATAGCTCAAGTAAGATCTCCCCATAAAGTCTGAGTTGTTCAATTTGGAACAACACTTTGGACTTTCAGCCAAACAATGTACATGCTCATCCTTCCCAGAACAAGTGTAATCAAAATTCCTTTTAAAGAAAAGAAACACTTCTATCAAGGCAACAAGATCTTCAGAGCTTGCCCCAGGTCACTAAGGAGATAGCATTTTCATGCTATTAACAAAGATATGAATCCCCCTTGCTCAGTCTCCTGTTCCCAGACCTTATCTAGGCTTTTCACTTTGTAAACCAACCAATCAACCAACCAAGGAGACCATGACAGCACCTTTGAGAATAGTGCCATCAACTTAATTGCTACTCTGTAGTTCTCTTTGTTGTTGTTTAGTTGCTAAGTCATGTCTGACTCTTTGTGACCTCATGGACTGTAGCCTCCTAGCTCCTTCTGTCACAGATTTTCTAGGCAAGAATACTGGAGTGGGTTGCTATGTTCTCCAGAGGATCTTCCTGACACAGGAATTGAACTCTCATCTCCTGCATTGGCAGGTGGATTCCTTACCACTGCACCACCAGGGAAGCCCCATAGCTTTCCTCACCTTGGATCAAATCCTATCCTAGCCAAGATTTCCTCCCATTCTAGGACAGTGTTCTTTGGTATCCTTGAGGTATTGGTTCCAGGACCCCCTGAGGAGACCAAACTCCACAGATGCTGAAGTCCTTTATATAAAATGGTATAGTATTTGCATTTAAGATACATACATCTTCCTGTATACGTTATATCATCTCTAGATTACTTGTGATACCTAATACAATGGAAGTGTTATATCAATAGGTGCCAGGGCAGCAAACAAATTTTGCTTTTTAGAGCTTTATGAAATTTTTTTCTAAAGTATTTTTGATCCATGGTTAGTTGACTCCGTGGAGGAAGAATTCACAGATGTGGAGAGTCAGCTGTACTGAAATAGGACTAACATGGAGATAGATATTCCACAAAGCCACCCATTTTTTTCTCTGCAGCATTGCTTTTTTCCTTATTTTACTAGGATGTTCCTTATTTTACTAGGATGGAGTTAATTTACCTTCCCTGCAAAGCTCTTTCTCATTAGTCCTCAGATCTTCTGTCCTCCCTGGGTTGTACCTTGTCCCTCATCAGTGAGAATTTGTGGCTAATCTGTTAGCCTACTGGTTACTTCTAGTTAGAGTGAAGTTACTTGTGGGAGACCCAGATTTGATCCCTGGGTCGGGAAAATCCCCTGGAGAAGGGAATGGCAACCCATTCCAGTATTCTTGCCTGGAGAATTCCATGGACAGAGGAGCCTGGCCAGCTACAGTCCATGGGATCACAAAGTGACTTTCACTTTCACACAAGCTTTTATTAGTGTAGCTTTTTCTTTAGTGTGTGTTAGTTGTTCAGTCAGGGGATCTTCACCACCCAGGGACTGAACCCCAGTCTCCTGCATTGCAGGCGGATTCTTTACCATCTGAGCCACAAGGGAAGCCCATAGCTTTTCTTTATTACATTTCTCTAAAATTGAAGTGGTTCCATCAAAAGCCGTTCGAAATCTTCTGCCAAAGTCATCTTCTGTCTCTCACATTATAAATCCCTAACCTTCTAAATCCACATTCTCTAAATCCCTTTACTTGTTCCCATTTCCTTGTCAGATTTCACTTCTCATCCTCAGATAACTGATTTCTTCCACCCCCTCTGCTCACATCATTTTTAGTTCCTGGGATTTCTCTTTTCCTGTCCTTTTTGTACTCCACATCTGTACATTTTTTCAAGCCACCCCACCTCTCACGAGAATATCTTCTCACTTCTCATCTGACAAACCAGCTCTCTCAGCTATTAAAATATGGGAAATTTTCCAACAACTCCTACATACTCTAGAACCTATAGTGACAGATTCACTACTGCTGTCAGGAGACAGTTCTCAGGGCCGAAAATAAACACTCCTTAATTGATCAAGAACTTATGATTATGTTGCAGTGGCATAATATATGCATTACTTCAGCCACCTGATAAACTAGAAATGTCCTCCAATGACATTGTTCATTAAACAGCCTTGTGAGATAACCCAAGAATCTAACCACCATTTATAACCTTACTTGTTTGTGAAAATGAGGCCTCCATTCTAAATAACCACAAATGAACTTTTGAAACATGAATGTTCCACATGTGGCATCGGTAGACATTGATGTAATTTGCCATCCACGTGCAAGCTTCATCCAATGCAGGAAGCCACAGCTTTTCTGTTTCAAGGACCCAGAAGAAAGGCATTGCTGCACACTGGAGGAAGCCCACTTATTGATGACAATAACAGTAAAACATTTATTTCTGTGTACTTTTACCTTTTAATCACGTCTAATTTTTAAAACCGTCCTTAAGATTTTTAGAGCCAAAAGCACAGATTTGAGCAAAGAGTTAACTATTTGGAGACAAGGAACCTAGATCAAAGCCTGACTCTACTGTATACTAGATAAGTAACTGGCCAAGTCACTTAATCCTTCTGAGCCTAGTTTCCTTAAGAATAGAGCAACAGAAGTAACAATACTATTTTCCCTATCAAATTTCATGACTCTTCAGTAAGGCATGGCATCGGGACTAGTTGTGAGCAGGGGTGGAACTGTTGAGACAAGTAGGGGCTAGGGTGACCACAGAAATTCAAACAAACAAATAGGGGATAGCAACCAAGGGAATGAAGCAATGCCCAAACATAAGGCAGGCAAACACCAGGTTAGACGGCAGAAGTAGCAGGATGTCCTCACTTGTGGTCAAAATCTGGTGAAGAAGACTGAGTGGGTGGTATTCACCATCCTAGGATTCCATTGAGGTCTTTATCAAAGCCAGTTTCACTCTCCTGGGAAGAGAACCAAGCAAGCATTTAAAATTATAGGAAGATGGACAGAATGTTAATCCAAGGGAAGCCCAGTTCTATGCAATGAGCGGGGCAACAGACACTTGGAAACAGGTGGCAAACTATGATGATACTGTAGAGTGGCTTCACCAGAACTCAAGACAAAGGATTCTAGAGGTCATCACTGAGATGCTATGCCCAGCAGCAAAATAATCTTGGAGCATGACACCAGAGCTCGAACATTATCAGGGAGAGGAATGTTTTTTTTTTTTTTTTTTACATTTCAAGTCGCTCAGTCGTGTTCGACTCTTTGCCACTCCATGGGCTATACAGTCCATGGAATTCTACAGGCCAGAATACTGGAGTGGGTAACCTTTTCCTTCTCCAGGGGATCTTTCCAACCCAGGGATTGAACCCAGGTCTCCTGCATTGCAGGCAGATTCTTTACCAGCTGAGCCATAAGGGAAGCCCAAGAATACTGGGGTGGGTACCTATCCCTTCTCCAGGGGATCTTCCCAACCCAGGAATCAAACCAGGGTCTCCTGCATTGCAGAGGGAATCTTTACCAACTGAGCTATGAGGGAAGCCAAAAATCTGACACTTGTAGTTTGTTTCCTCCTGCTGCTTAAGAGAGAGAGAAAAAACATCGGATACTTGCAGCCTATTTCCTCCATTTGGAGACCCCTAGCCTTCCTACCTGTTACCCTCTCATTCCCTCCTTGTCTTTTAGGAGAATTACGTTGCCTAGGGAAAGGGGTGTCATCTCTAAATGGGTGAGGCAACATATTCTCCTAACCCTCATATTGAGGGTCTCTGATCCAGGGGCCCCAAGTAGTAGTTGGAGGAAACTGCCACAGTGGCAGGAGTTTGAGCAACCATTTGTAACTGAGTCTATAGCAAGGTACACTGAGGGGGCAGAGGGTGGTTTGACAAGAAACATCTTCCAGTAGGATTAAACTTGACTTTGGCTCAGTTAGTTCAGTGGGCTGGGACTTTGTGTGCTTGGTTGGGCATTGGAGCAGGTGAGTTCCTCTCACTGCCATGTGACCACAGGCCTCTTCTTAGCTCCTGTCAGTTACTCTGTAAATGCTGGGTGCCAGAGCACCATGGGGGTAAGGCAGATTGGCACCACAGCTGATGCTCAACAAGTGTCAGAATAGTACATGGACCGAGGACTGAATAATGAATTTGTTGTTGGTTAGCTGCTAAGTTGTGTCTGACTCTTTGCAATCCCATGGACTGCAGCACACCAGGCTTCCGTGTCCTTCACTATCTATCGGAGTTTGCTCAAAGTCATGTCCATTGAGTCAATGATGCCATCCAATCATCTCATCCTCTGTTGCTCCCTTCTCCTCCTGCCCTCAATCTTTCCCAGCATCAAGGTCTTTTCCAATGAGTCAGCTCTTTGCATCAAGTGGCCAAAGTATTGAATAATGAATGACTCAAGTTAAAGTGGCTTGCCTCATAGCTCAGTTGGGAAAGAATCTGCCTGCAATGCAGGAGACCCCGGTTTGATTCCTGGGTTGGGAAGATCCGCTGGAGAAGGGATAGGCTACCGACTCCAGTATTCTTGAACTTCCCTGTTGGTTCAGCTGGTAAAGAATCCACCTGCAATGCGGGAGATTGGGTTCTGATCCCTGGGTTGGGAAGATCCCCTGGAGAAGGGAAAGGTTACCCACTCCAGTATTCTGGCCTGGAGAATTCCATGGACTGTATAGTCCATGGGGTGGCAAAGAGTCGGACACGACTGAGCGACTTTCACTTTCAAGTTAAAGTCCATGAACAAGAGGCGAGGATTCAGACATAGGAGCATTTTGTACGAAGAAGTGCCTGTACTTTTTCTCTCCTGCAGAGGAACTTTAAGGACAGTGTCTCATTCCTCTTATTACTAATTAAGCCTGTGGACTTCCTTAGTCCTGTGCTCTCTTCACTTCGGAAGGTACAATGCAGCCCTCTGAATGCAGAGCTGTGTAGGAAAAGACAAGCTTAGAAAAATTCAATAAAAGATGAGAAGCCACTTGTCGACAAAATTCAGTGTTCCTGATTGAAGCCAGTCAAAAACACTAAATAAAAAATGTGTTAGGCAACGTGAGTTAATCACTTAGTAAATACTGTAACATCCATGTGGCAGTGACTGATGTACCAGTCCTGATATATCTCCCTTGCAATGCATTTAAGGAGTGGTATAATATAGGGTGCAATCCAAGGTGTTGTGATCTCGGCTTACTGGCAATTATGTAAAGAGTGCGGTCTAGATGGGTAAGGTCTGCCCTGTGTGCATGGTGCGTGCTCAGTTGCTTCGGTCATGTCTGACTCTATGCAACCCCATGCACCGTAGCCCACCAGGCTCCTCTGTGCATGGGATTCTCCAGGCAAGAATACTGGAGTGGGTTGCCATGCCCTCCTCCAGGGGATCTTCTTGACCCAAATTGAACCTGGGTCTGTTACATCTCCTGCATTGGCAGACGGGTTCTTTACCACTAGTGTCACCTGGGAAGCCCGAGTTCTGCCCTAGAGCCCTGCAAACCCGTGTGTGAGCCTCAGGAGTTCCTACCATGGGGAGAGGCCTGTGGACCTGTGTTTCCTCGGCTCTCATCCCCAGCAAAGGGACCTTCACATTTCCTAATTAGGTTATATTCAATGTTCACAGGCTGCTGATGGATGAGATACTGAACTGTAATCACAGCTGATATTATTCATGTCCCAGGAATGTGCAGCGGAGGCCGCTCAGCTTGCTCCAGCAGGAAACAATGGTGTAATTGACAGGGCTTTTTAGTTTCAGATTCTGGTCTGACTTTATTCCTTCTGTTTGGTCATGATTGCAGAACAGGTATCTAGAGAGGAGAAGTAAACATGCTGTGAGTTCCTTTTCCTTGTTGTTTTAAGCTCATTGAGTCACATAGAGACTGGCATAGCCTGTCCAGAAATGGGGCCAACTGGGGAAGCTTTGAGTTGTTGCCTAGAGGCCATAGTAACCACAGAAGGACAACTACCTTAATGAACAGGTGTTGTGCCAGGCATTGTGCTAAAATAAAAGGTGAAGATAAGCTGCCTGAAAAGGTTGGCAATGAGATGAAAAAGCAGACAAAATATGCCAACAATTAACACAAGTCAGATGCAACTCAGTGCTGTGATAGAGGAAAAAGTCTTAATGACTCACCGGAGCAGGGGAAGATGAACTCTGATTAAAGGGAGATTTTCTACCAAAGGAGAGTCTTGAAGGATGAGTAACAGAACATGAAGGAGTTAGGAAATGGGACAGAGTCATGTGCAAGAAGGTATAAAAACACGGAAGAGGGACAGTAGTCCAGCCTACAGGACCCCAGAGCTGGGGGCCTTGAAGGACAGGGAGGTGATAGTCAGGTGGAGCTGGAGAGGATATTCTAGAAAGAAGAGGCAGCACTGCACATACAGAGCAGTGAAAGAATGTGGTAGCTTTGAATACCACAAATCAGTCAGTTTGTTTGGAAACTGAGGAGGATTTAAAAGATGAGCTTGGAAAAGTAGGCAAGAGCCAGAGCACAACAGAAGTTATTTTTAGCCAGCTGAGCACTTTATATTTTACTCTGATGGCTATGAGAAACCACATAAGGTGGTCCAATCTTTCTGACTCAGTGACAAATTGGATCTGGGGAGAAAGTAGAGATGGTGCCAGGATCAGTATCTAAACCAAGAGCAAGTCCTTTAACAACTTGCTGTGCAGAGAGGTTACTTTCTGTGTCTTCCTGCACTTCCTCAAGACAGTTGTGGCTGTGAGAATCAGTGTGAAGTGAAGACTTCAGAGCTGTCCATCTTCTCAGGGATGGTGGCCACAGAGTCTATATCATTTCCAGAGGATTCCAAACACAACCAGACATACACTTGCCAGTGCAGCACAAAAGTGAGCAAGAGTTTCTTATCAGAATTTCAAAATATCCACTCATTTATTTACTGATACTTAAGAGTTCATCAGGTTTCTCCCACGTCATTCATTTCCAATCTATATCCAGAGCCAGCAGTATTTTGGATACTGAATGTATATATCAATATAGACTGTAACTAAATTTAAAATTTATGTTTGTCATGGAACTTTCATGGTTGCATTTCAGTAATGCAAACCAATAGTCAATCATCAACCCTTATTATCAATATAGAAAAAAAGATAGTGTCTTATACTTTTGTACCCTTTTCTTTTGCTGGCTTAATTGTCTACTTCTAATTTTCTGTGAGAGAGCTCTTTATTCATGATGAATCAAAATTTATTTATT
Organism: Giraffa tippelskirchi; assembly: GCF_054371585.1. Taxonomy (NCBI): domain Eukaryota; kingdom Metazoa; phylum Chordata; class Mammalia; order Artiodactyla; family Giraffidae; genus Giraffa; species Giraffa tippelskirchi. The sequence continues at coordinate 81,759,513 of NC_137278.1, forward strand.
ATTTATAAAGTTAAATTTCCAAGCTCTAAACTGTAAAGGAAAGAGTTAAAGAAACAAAAGCCAGACAAACAAATTAATTAAGCCCAGATCCTCTTCCCAGCACTTTTTTAAAACTAAACTATTTTTTATTTTAAAATAGTTGTAGACTTACAGAAAAATTACGCCAATGATAGAGTCCCCATATACCATTTCCCTGTTATTACCGTTTTACATTAATATGGTACATTTGTGACAGTTTGTGAACCAATACTGATACATTATTTTTAACTAAAGTCTGAATAAAATATTTTATTCACATTTCTTCACTTTTTACCTAATATTCTTTCTCTGTTCCAGGATCCCATTCAGTATGGCATATTACATGTAATTGTCATGTCTCAAGACTCTTCTTCATTGTGAGTTTCTAAGGCTTTGTTTTAATGAATTTGACAGTTTTGAGGGGAAGTGGTCAAGCATTTTGTAGAATGTCCCTCAATTAAGAACTGTCTGATGTTTTTCTCATGATTAGACTGTGGCTATGAGTTTTTGAGAGGACAATCACAGAGATAAAATGCCATTCTCATCTAATTATTTCAAGACTACATACTATCAGCGTGATCTATAACAGTTGATGTTGACTTTGATCACTTGGTTGAGGCTGTGTTTGTCAGGTTTCTCCCGTCAAGTTACTTTTCCTTCACCTTTTCATATTGTATTCTTTTAAAGGAAATCCCTATATGCAGCCCACAATGAAAGACTGAGGAGTTATACTCTACTCTTTGATAGAGAAATATTTACATAAATTATTTGGAATCCATCTGAGGGGGAGTTTTATCTAGTGCCCTTTATTTATTTATTAATTCAATCATTTATTTATATCAGTGTGGATTCACGGATTTATTTTATTTTATGCTTTGGGTTTTAAGCCAATATTTATTTTAGGCTTAGCATTATAACCCAACATTATTTCGTTGCTCAAATCATTCCCACTTTGGCCATCCAGAGTTGTAACAGTTGGTTCTTGCATACCTTAAGAAATTCCAGTCATTGTGAGGTTCTCTTAAGCTCTTCCTTACCTTCTGGGACTGCAAGATGCTCCAGGCTCATCTTGCATATTTCCTGCCCTAGAGTCAGGGATTTCTTCATGGAGCCATAGTTCTTTTTATGGGAGATGGTATTAGAGACCATACTCTGTGTATCCTGGGAGTTACTGGGGGTGTTGCCACTTCTAGGTCCTCTCAGCTAACAAAGAATATATGTGTGTCTATAGTAACAAATGTATATACACGTATATCTATAAATATTTTGTATCTAATAAGCTACATATAGGTTCATATTGTTGTCTCCAACTCTAACCCAGTACCATATGGATAATCCTAGTCTTCTCTCCATGCTTGTCTAGATCCTCTCCCATACAGCAAGAAACCTGGATCACAGCCTCAGCCAGCCACTGCTTAATTGCTTGATTCCAGTGTGCTGCAGAGTACTTACATGATTGCTAACCCATAACCTCATAGAAAATGACATAAACCAAAACACTTGTGTACAATTATTTTGCCTTTAACTTTACAGATTCAACAAATTTCTAAAGGTACTTAGGTCAGCACTTTCCCCCAACCCCTTACAGTGCAATTGTTCATGCATTTATAATACAGTTAAATTCTTTTGTCATATTTTGCATTCCATCCTGGGATCTTGCAACCTCCTAAATGATTTTTTAATTTGCATAATTGATGTTCACCCTTCATGCTGTTCACCAGGGCTTCCATGGTGGTGCAGACGATAAAGAATCTGCCTGCAATGAGGGAGACCTGGGTTCGATCCCTGGGTTGGGAAGATCCCCTGGAGAAGGAAAGGGCAATCCACTCCAGTATTCTTGCCTGGAGAATTCCATGGATAGAGAAGCCTGGTGGGCTACAGTCCATGGGGTCACAAAGAATCAGACATGACTGAGCAACTAACACTCACACTTCATGCTGTAAATTTCTATGGGTTTTGATATGCGCATAGTTTCATGCATCTACTATTTTTACAGCATCATAGTTTCCCCACCCTAAAAAAATCCCCAATCAAATAGATTTACCTATTCAATTCTTCTCTCACTCCAAGTCCCTGGCACCATTTATCCACCACCTCTGTAAGAGTTTTGCTTTTTCCAAGAGGTCATAAAAGTGAAATTATACAATATGTATCTTTAAAGACTAGCCTCTTTCACTTAGGAACATGCATTTAAGATTCATCCATGTCTTTGGGTGGTTTGATTGCTCTTTCTACTGTATGACTATACCACCATTTAGTTTAGTCATTCATATATTGAAGGTTGCTCTTTGTTTTAAGCATTTATAAATAAAGCTGCTATAAACATTTCCATGCTGGTTTTCGTGTGAACTTAACTTTTCAACTCAGTTGGGTAAAAACGTAGGAATGTGATTGCTTGATCCTGTGGTAAGACTGGGCTTCCCTGTGGCTCAGCTGGTAAAGAATCTGCCTGCAATGCATGAGACCTGGGTTTGATCCCTGGGTTGGGAAGATCCCCTGGAGAAGGGAAAGGCTACCCATGCCAGTATTCTGGCCTAGAGAATTCCATGGACTGTATAGTCCATGGGGTTGCAAAGAGTTGGACACAATTGAGTGACTTTCACTTTCACTTTTCATGGAAAGACTAGCAGTCACACTCTTATGTTTTTACCAAACTGAGTTGAAAACTTATATCCACACAAAAACCAGGGTGGTAATGTTTATAGCAACTTAGGTCGTGTGGTAAGACTGGGCTTCCCCGATGGCTCAGTGGTAAAGAATCCTCCTACAATGCAGGAGACGTAGGAGATGCCGGTTTGATCCCCAGGTCAGGAAGATCCCCTGGAGGAAGAAATGTCAACCCATTCCAGTATTCTTGCCTGAAAAATCCCATGGACAGAGGAGCCTGGCAGGCTATAGTCAAAGGGTCACAAAGAGTTGGACATAACTGAGCAACTGAGCACAGCACAGGAGGAGAGGTACACCTCTTTGTTGCTGTTCAGTTGCTAAATCATGTCCCACTCTTTGCAACCCCATGAACTGCAGAATACCAGGCTTCCCTGTCCTTCACTATCTTCCTGAGTTTGCTCAAAATTATGTTGTTTGAGTGAGTGATACCATCCAACTATCTCATCCTCTGTTGTAGCCTTCTCCTCCTGCCTTCAATCTTTCCCAGCATCACGGTCTTTCCAGTGAGTTGGCTCTTCACATCAGGTGGCCAAAGTATTGGAGCTTCAGCTTTAGCATCAGTCCTTCCAATGAATATTCAGGACTGATTTCCTTCAGGACTGACTGGTTTGATTTCCTTGCTGTCCAAGGGACTCTCAGGAGTCTTCTCCAACACCACAGTTCAAAAGGATCAATTCTTCAGTACTCAGCCTTCCTTATAGTCCAACTCTCACATCTGTACATGACTACTGGAAAAATCATAGTCATGATGGACCTTTGTCTGCAAAGTGATGATGATTCTGCTTTTTAATACACTATCTAAGTTTGCCATAGCTTTTCTTCCAAGGAGAAAGAATCTTTTAATCTTGTGGCTTCAATCACTGTTCACAGTGATTTTGGAATTCAAGAAAATAAAATCTGCCATTGTTTCCATTGTTTCCTCATCTATTTGCTATGAGGTGATGGGGCCAGATGCCATGACCTCTGTTTTTTAAACATTGAGTTTTGAGCCAATTTTTTCACTCTCCTCTTTCACTTTCATCAAGAGGCTTTTTAATTCCTCTTCACTTTCTGCCATAAGGATGCTATCATCTGCCTATCTAAGGTTGTTGATATTCCTCCCAGCAATTTTGATTCCAGCTTGTAATTCATTCAGTCTGGCATTTCTCATGATGTACTCTACATAGAAGCTAAATAAGCAGGGTGACAATATACAGCCTTGAGGTACTCCTTTCTCAATTTTGAACCAGTTTGTTGTTCCATGTCCAGTTCTAACTGTTGCTTCTTGACCTGCATACAGGTTTCTCAGGAGGCAGGTAAAGTGGTCTGGTATTCCCATCACTTTAAGAATTTTCCACACAGTCAAAGGCATTAACGTAGTCAATGAAACAGATGTTTTTCTGGAATTTTCTTGCTTTTTCTATGATCCAAAAGATGTTGGCAATTTGACCTCTGGTTCCTCTGCCTTTTCTAAATGTAGCTTGTATATCTGGAAGTTCTTGGTTCATGTACTATTGAAGCCTAGCTTGGAGGATTTTGAGCATTACCTTGCTAGCATGTGTAACGAGAACAATTATATGGTAGTTTGAACATTCTTTGGCATTGCCCTTCTTTGGGATTGGAATGAAAACTTACCTTTTCAAGTCCTGAGGCAACTGCTGAGTTTTCCAAATTTGCTGGCATAATGAGTGCAGCATTTTAACAGCATCATCTTTTAGGATTTGAAATAGCTCAGCTGGAATTCCATCACCTCTTTGGGGTCATGTTAAAAATGGGGTGTAGAAGCCATCAGCTGGTTTCCTACATTCAATTTTAGCTCCTATGCTCTCCATCCTCAAATAACAGAGTAAAAAAAAAAGGTGTGTGGGCTAATAAGATAAATGAGAGAGAAAGACAGACAACACAGAGGCAATGAGAAAGAGATATGCAAAAAGGAACTTCTCAGAACACAGGAGAATATCAACTCCAAGCCAAAATGAAAAACATGCTCCATAAGGGAAGAGAGAAGACTTCCCTGGTGATCCAGTGGCTACGACTCCATGTTCCCAATGCAGGGGGCCTGGGTTCGATCCTTGGTTGGGGAACTAGATCCCACATGCTGCAACTAAGAGTTTGCCTGCCAAAACTAAATATCCTATATGCCACAACTAAGATGAAGCGCCACCAAATAAATAAATGTCAGAAAAGAAAATAAGGGAAGAGAGGGTCATCACCTGGGTAGAGGGGACAATCCTAGAAACCCTGAAGGCTCCTTTTTGTAAGGATACGTTAAATTTGTTTTAACTGGCTGTCGTAAGACATGCAGACATGGGGAAAAAACTGTCATGATAATTTTATATGCATAGACCCCTAGAAACAGAAGCCATGGCACACCATGCAGACCCCATGGGGAAGCACCAGGGCTCACTAGAAGAGGAACTGGGGGAAACATAAGCAACGACTATATCATGGTTTCTATGGGAAAGACAAAATAAGACAGGGTCAGCAGGTTTAGGATCAGCTAGTTTGAATAATTTCAGTGGGCTCTGGGTTGAGGGTTGCTGGTCTCTTGTCATATCTGATCAGGTGATTGGGCAGGGGATGATGGGTCCCCACGGAGAGCCCTTGGTGAGCCTGATATAAAAGGGGAGGCTGAGGTTGGCCTTCAGATTGGTTGGTATGCGTATAAAAGACACGTTCCCATGCAAGTTGTTTGCTGTCTCTGGGAATTAGCTAACCTGGGAAGGACAGCCCCTTCCAATATCCACATAGCCCCAAGATGTCAAAGCATCAGAATAAAAAAACATGCTTAATACACTCTACCTTGCAAAGTCTTTATTGCTGAGTCTATTTTCACTGGTGTTGCCTGAGACTGTCTTCAGTCTCTTCCCCCTTGACCTCACTGCTTCCTGAGGTCTAAGCAAGCTAAGAATCTGCTTAGTCTCTCCAGATTCTTGGGGCAACGTCTCCTTCAAAGCCTAGTAAGAAGAGGCTGCTTCTTCTATTGATGGCCCCTGTGCACCTGTCTTGAATTTCATGCTTTGCAAGTCATATCAAGTGCACTTGTTGTGTGGCCCCATGTGAACCCCCTGAAGGTGAGGGATTCTTTTCCTTTTAGTCCCATTTACCATTTCTCAAAGGAACTTCCCTGGTGGCTCAAACAGTAAAGAGTCTGCCTGCCAATGCAGAAGACACAGGTTCGATCCTTGGGTGGGGAAGATTCCCTGGAGAAGGGATGGGCTACCCACTCTAATATATTCTTGACTGGAGAATTCCATGGACAGAAGAGCCTGGCACGCTATACACTCTATGGGGTCACAAAGAGTTGGACATGACTTAGCAACTATCACATACACACACCATTTCTCAAATCTTTCTGCTTGCCTGATATTCTAAATATTTACAGATCTTCATTAACCATTTATTATCCTCTGTTTTTCTTTTCCCAGCTGTATGGGCTATTGTTCCTCCTGGGTCACTTCTGATACTTCATTCATTCAACACACTTTTGTTGCACATAGTGTCTGTGATAGGGATGGTGCCAAGTTCTGGTGGCACAAACAAGACTCTCTACCATTGGAGGTAGGAAAAGCACTTTGAGATTTCTTTCTTTTTGAGGTTTATACTTTCCTTTGAGGTTTGATAATGTCAGTCACATTCATAAGAATTGTTTCACTTAATCTTGATTTCCACGCTCACAAGGACTTCTAGGCTAACTTCCCCTCACCACCACTGTTCTTATAGATAAAGATCTAAGTTTTAGAGAACTTAAGCAGTAGCCCCTGAGTCACATGGCTAGCCAATGGAGAGCTGGTGCTTGAACCCAGGTGTCTGACTCCAAAGCACACAATTTTCATCTTGATGCCATGGGTCTCCCCAAAGACATAATTCATAGCTCTCTCCCATCCTGATCCTTGCAGGATGGGCCTCTTTGTCCAAATAAAAATTATTTAGCAAAAAGTAATAATAATGATAGCAACAAAACAACTTTTCTGGACTCAGAAGCCTTTGCCACTGAGTGGATGATCCTGAGAAAATCACCAACTTTTTCTAGGCTTACATTTCCTCTACTATAAAATAGGAGGGCAGAACTAGTGACTTCTAAGGTCTCATAAAATTTTGATGTTCTTTGAATCAATCAGACATGTCTGTAGCACCATTTCAAGAACTGTTTGCTTTGAGATTGAGGAAGAATGCCAAGAAAGGCCAGGCGCTCACCCGACGACAAGAAACATCTCAGAATCGTCTTAGCTAGTGTTTCTCTGTCAAAACACCGTTTTTAGTATTGCAGATTCAGCATATTGAAATCACTGCGTGCTGAAACCAAGGGTAAAATGAAGCAAGCCAATGCATTTTAAAGACACTTGTGGAAAACAAACCCCTGCTAAGACTAACACTGTCGCCCTGCTAGCCGAACTCGCAGGGGAAATCTCAGGGCACATCCCACCTTGGCACCTTCATGCACTGCCCTCTCCTGGCTACCCCAAGGTCAACCACAGCCTGGTAACATAGCCCCCAACAGCCAACCAACCTTGGCTCCACCATGTTCTTGAACTCGGCCAGGTTTCCCCCTGCACCTCTCTCACGCCATTCTCCCTGTCGAATTAACCTCCTTCCCATCTTCACATTTGTGTTAGTTTGTTGGCGCTGCTATAGGAAAACACCCCAGCTTGGGTGGCTTAAAAAACATGCAGCTGTTTTCTTACGTCTTAGAGGCTGGAAGTCCAAGATCAAGATGCAGGCAGGGTTGCTTTCTCCCAAGGCCTCTCTCCCTGTTTGGCAGACAGCTGCTGTCCTACTATGTCTCCAGAGGGCCTCTGCTCTGTGTGTGGTCCCTGTCTTTTCCTCTTTTAAGGACACCAGTCATATTGGATTAGGGTCCACCCATATGATATCTCATTTAACCTTAATGACCTCTTTGAAGGACCCATCTCAAAATACCGTCACATTCTCAGATTTTGGTGGTTAGGACATCAACATATGGATTTTGAGGGGGCACAATTCAGTCCATAACAACTTTGGAATCCTATCCATTCTTCTAGTCCCTCCTCATGTGTTTTCTCTTTGAGAAGCTTGGAATATAACCAGTTGGAATCTCTCTTTCCTTGTAACAACTTTGCTCTAGTCCAGCCCTTAACAAAAGACTTTGATTGGCTGTAAACTAGCTGCTTGAACAACAGAATAATGTATGTTTTATGTTATTGATATAGGCTCTAATTGAATATAGCTTAATGCTTTAATCAGAGTAAAAACTCAACATATATTCAGTAGAAGAATGGATAAACTGTGGTACATCCAGACAATGGAATATTATTTAGTGCTAAAAGTACATGAGCTATCAAGCCACAGAGAAAACTTAAGTGTATATTACAAAGTGAAAGAAGCCAATCTGAAAAGGCTAGGATTCCAACTATAGAACATTCTGAAAAAGGTAAAAAACTATGGAGAGAGTAAAAAGATCACTGGTTGCCAGGAAAAAAGGAGAAGAGGGGATGAATAGGTGAACCACAGACGATTTTTAAGGCAGTGGAACTATTGTGTATGATACTATAATAGTGGATTCAGGTCATCATGCTTGTCCATACCCAGAGAATGTACACACCAAGAGTGAACTCTAATGCACACTGTAGACTGCTGACTATGATGTGTCAATGTAGATTCACTGATTCTAAAAATATACTGCTCTGCTGCAGGACCTTGATAGTGGGGGAGGCTTATGTGTGCGGGGGCAGATGGTATATGGAAACTTTATGTACTTGCTGCTCAGTTTTGCTGTGAACCTAAGACTGCTTTAAAAAATTTCAATAAATATGTATTTTTTAATTGAATTTTCTGCACAGTTATCACAAACCGGTAAGTTTGGGTATGACTTCCATCTTTCTGTGGAAACCCTGTTTCCTTTTATAGCTACCAGGCAGGGTTCTTGGCCTTCCCCAATCCATAGAAATTGACTAGAGACCAGAGAAGAAATTCAGGCAAGGTTTTATGGGGGCCCCTGCTGCAGTAGGGGGCAACAAAAATAGACAACAGGTTCCCTTGCTTGCTCACTCTCCAAGGAGGGAAAGCTTGTTCCTTATAAGAGGGGAAGACAGGGGTGTGTCCAGGGGTTGGGCAGAAGGGCAGCTCAGGTGTGTTGCCCACCCCTCTGGTATGGTGTTGAGTGCAGAGGGTATGCTCAGTACCTGCTTTTGCTCTATTTTTCTCCAGGCTCCTCAAAAGTGGCAGTTGGGTTTTTTGGTCTCTTTGTATCTTTTGAGTCCAGAATTTGCCCCATCTGCACCTGCACACAGTTATTTTTAGTCCCATACAGCTTCTTTGTATTTTGTTCCTCAAGGAGAGGTATGTCAAGGTACAATCAGGGCAGCCCTGGAGCAAAGGTTCCCAGGCCTGTCTTAAAGCTAACCAGGGTTTTAGCCTGACAAGAGATAACAAAGCAATTAAGGAAGAGAATGGTGTCTGAGATTTGGTCATTCCTCCATCTAAATCCTAACATTTAGATATTGCAAGACAGCATGAAGCTTAGAGTAGGCAGCCCACTTCCCAGGCAATGATAACTCTACTCCATGCGTGCGTGCATGCGTGCTCCACTGTCCATGGGATTCTCCAGGCAAGAATACTGGAGTGGGTTGCATGCCCTCCTCCATGGGATCTTCCTGACCCAGGGATTGAACCTGAGTCTCCTATGTCTCTTGTATCGCTGGCGGATTCTTTACTGCTGAGCAGCTACCAGGGAAGTCCAACTATACTCCAAGGTGCAATAAAACTTCAATTAGTCATAATTAGCTATGCAGAAGGACTAGGGTTCTAGATCACTGGTTCTATGGCTCCTGAGTGGGTCCTTCCTCCCAAGGCTGCCCTCCTTAAAAGAAACCACAGCATTTCCTGAGGGTGGTAGTTTCATCATTATTGCCTTGAACTGTGTATCTGCTTCTGGGGTCCAATGCTAAAGAAATAAATGCTAGAATCCATTGTAAGTGTTGCTGCTGGCAAAGGACAAATATCCAGATTAGCTGGGCCCCTGAGCTGACAAAGGAAGAACATAAGTTTGCTTAGAGGAAAAGGAGGAAGAGCAAGGGAAGGGTCAGAGGAGGCCAGAAATGAACTTTAAATCCTTCACCACCGTGAAACTCAGTAATTTTTTGGAGGGGCGGAGTGCACATGACCATGAGGGGATCAAGTATGGGATCTTCCCTCACGCTGTCTATGAAGGCCGTTTCACAAGTCATGGTAGGTGCCCAGGGTAGGTGGACCCAGACCGCATGACCCAGTACTACGCAATGCAAAGTCCAATGATCACTTTGTACATAGACCGACTTCAAATGCTGCTTCCTCCAGTGGGCCACCTGATCAGTCCAGCCAGAAGCAATCTCTCCACTTACACATCATCTCTTCATAGTTTGCACTGTGTTTGTTGGAGCCCATGAGAGTCAGGAGGGAGTTTCAAGTAACTCTTTAGTGAAACAGTAGAGGACTGAGAGGGGAGGGACCCCTCACTGTAGCTCAACCAGAACAGCTACACTTTTGCCTATGACATACGCCAAGGTCCTTCTTACAATTCTATTTAAAAAGGAAAGAACTTTAAAACCACTAACGTAGAGTGAAATATCAGTATTACTGACTGTTCACCCATATAATCCAGATGATCTCAGTTTAAATACATATTATCCCATTGTTGGATAACATGGCAAAATAAGTGTCCCTATTTGGCATTTGGAAAATATCATCGAGTTGATGACATTTATCATATATTGCCTTGTATTATAGTTACTTGTGTACTTGCTTTATCACCTCTACAACATTTTAAACTAAATTATGAGCCAGGCCTGGGACAGAGGACCCTTTGCTGCAGTGCTGCAATGCTTGGCACCTAGAGGCCAAATATACCTGCAGCAACTGAAGCAACAAAATACAAAGAAACTGTATGGGACCAAAAATAACCATGCAGTTGGAGCAAATTTTGGACAAAAGATACAAAGAGACCAAAACACCCAACTGCCACTTCTGTGCCCTACACACACCACCACCTAAGAGGTGGGAAAACCACCTAGGCCACCTTCTGGCAGGACTCCTGAACCAGCTACTGCCCTCCCCCAACATAGGAACAGCTTGCCACCCCCCGCCCCCAAGAGAAGCGAGCAAGCAAGGGAACCCATTGTTTGTTCTCACTGCACCCTGCTGCAGCAGCGGCCATTCCAATAAAGCCTTGCCTGAATTTCTTGTGTGGCCTCTGATCAATTTCTGTTGATTAAGGAAGCCAAGAACCCTGGAGGGTAACGAGTGTAGGGGGCATATTATTCTTTGCATCCTTTAGAGTACCTGTCACAGAGACTTAGACTCTTGTGTTCAACACGAACAAGTGGCATAACAATAAGAATGTAAGGTCATATTCCCTAACAAGCAGACTTATGCAGCAGGTCCTGAGAGTTACAACATAATGAAACGATGCTCACAACTCTCATCTTTGCCTTCCAGACAGGTTCACAATTAGAAACAGTTTAAAATAGGACTTTACAAACCAAAAAGGAAGTCTTAGACCCCTCTAGGAACAGAGATTGGGCTTCCCTGGTGGCTCAGTGGTAAAGAATCCACCTGCCAATGCAGGAGACCCAGGTTCAATCCCTGGGTAGGGCAGATCCCCTGGAGAAAGAAATGGCAACCCACTCCAGTATTCTTGCCTGGGAAATCCCATGGTCAGAGGAGCCTGGCAGGCTAAGTTCACGGGACTGCAAGAGTTGAACACGACTTAGTGACTAAACCATCACCACAAAGGAGACAGCTACTTTTGAGAAAGCTCAGCATTCAGTGTTCACTTGTGTAAGTCTCACAGCATTTCTGGGATTAGGTACAAAGCATAGGGTCACCATGTGTTGACTCTTGTGTGGGTGCCTAATTTGCATAACATGTACTTCTGCTCAGACAAATGACTGGACCACAGTCAAGGGCATCTAGATGTCCCAGGAAGGTTAAGGGAAGGCCTTTAGAACACAGTTTTCATATTCACTCAGGCAGGTTTGGGAAGATGAAGGAAATATAGGTCAGCCTGAGAGCAGTGCCAACGTTATTGGCCCAATTCCTTGGCACAGGCTGGGTCCCCGATAAACTCGTGTTGAATGTGTGAAATGGCTCCCCTCTCCTCCTGCTCCAGTTCAGTTGGCAGTCAGGCAGCTCAAAGCACTCTCAAGGCTGCATCTATCTATTAGTATCTTCCTCAAGGAATGATTGTTTCTAGAGGGTTGAGGACAAACTCTGATGAGTTGGCTTCAGAGCATCCACAACGGCAGGTGGGAGAGATGTGCTGATGAGTCCAGCCCATCAGCAGAGTGAGGTGCGGCAAATGGCCCTGAGCTTGAGCCTAAGTGACCTCGGGGTCCTAAAAGAGATTGTTGTCCCGCTGTGGTTTTCAAAAGTCTTGAAGCAATGTTCTCTGTGAAGTAAACGTAAGGAGAGTCCTGGATGTCCCCCACTGCAGATTTCCTGGTTTTCTGTGTGGGAGTCCAAATTCAGTGACCTGCAATAAACCTCTAGAAGTTGGTCTGCCTTTATGCACAGAACTTGTGACACTGTGTAAAATAATACAGATGATAGAAGAAAGACAGGGATGGTGAGGACATCAAGTCCCTGGAGGGCAGGAGTATGTTTAGTGCCTGTGCTGGGGAGAGGCATATGGGTACCTGTCCTTCCACATAAGTTCCTGACTGCATGTAGGGAAGCAGGAGAAATTGGGACATCATTGAAGACCTCTCTCTTCCTCTCTCTTTTTTCATTTTCTTACTAGCCAGAAACATTAACAGACAAAATTTTACTTTCTGCTCACTTTATAATCACTGTCATAGTCGTACAATGTTCATTTTGGCAGGTACTACATTGGATGAAAAAGGAAACTTTGACAATATAACAGTTTGGATTTGCTACCCAGTATATGAAAAGACACCAGAGAAAGAAATAGTAGGGATTGAAATCTATGTTGTTGTTGTTCAGTTGCTAAGTCATATCCAACTCTTTGCAACCCCATGGTTTGTAGCACACCAGGCCTCCCTGAAATCTATACAAGCCAAGTTATCACTGTCTGCATGACTTTGAATGAATCACACACCTTTCTCTAGTTCATTCAATATAGCATTGTTTTATTCAACAAATATTTATCATGTGCCAGTATTTGTACTAAGTTTTCAGAAGGTATGCATTTACTCACTCAACAAATATTTATTAAGTCCCTACTATGTGCCATACACTGATCAAATTGTTGGGATGCAGCAGTGAATAAAACAAGCAAAGCTTTCACCCTCATAGAGCTTATTTCTAGTGATGTTGGGTAGAGGAGACAATCAAGAAATATACAATATGTTGAACGGTAAGTGCTATGAGTCAAGAGGGGTAAAGCGATAGAAAGGGCCATTAGTGATATTTTATACAGTTCATCCTAGGTATTAGTTTCAGTTCTCCCTGAAAATCCCAAAATCACAGGATGCTCAAGTTCTTTATATAAAACGGCATAGTATTTGTATATAACCAATACACATCCTCCTGTATACTTTAAATCATCTATAGATTACTTGTAATACCTAAGAAAACATAAACGCTACGTAAATAGTTGTCAGTGTATGGAAAATTCAAGTTTTGCTCATTGGATGTCTCTAGGACAGCAGAGGACTTCCCCAGCGGCTCAGTGGCAAAGAATCCCCCTGCAATTCAGGAGCCTCAGGAGACACAGGTTTGATTCTTGGGTCAGGAAGGTCCCCTAGAGGAGGGCATGGCAACCCACTCCAGTATTCTTGCCTGGAGAATCCCACGGACAGAGGAGCTTGGCAGGCCACCAGTCCATAGGGTCGCAAAGAGTCAGACACGACTGAAGCGGCTTAGCACACATGCACGCAGGGAAGCAGAATATTTTTAATCCATAGTTGTTTGAATCTGCAGATGCAGAATGTTTGGAGATGGAAGGCCGATATATAGGACATGTTGAAGACCTCTGGGGAGCTAAGATTTAAGCAAAGGCTTGAAAGAATCTAAGGAGGAAGACATACAGCTATTCAGAGAAAGAACCTGTCCCAAAGAACATAATAGGAATGACTCCTCATTACACACAGAAGCCTTTTAAGTTGCCTTGAATTCCTTCTGGAAAGAGACAAAGTGTAAATCAGTCCTAAGGGCCTCACCTATCCAACATGGACAAACAACCTAAGATGAGAAAGAAAAGAGATGAATGTCAAAGTGTTTTTCTTTTTACTTTTTAAGCCTGGAAGACCATTTAAGTATTAGGTAATGCTATTTATTAGTCACTGGTTTCCAGTCAACAATCAAAACCGAGTATGCATCTATATTTGAAGGTCTTATCCACACATAAAATTGGTGCTGCCTGAGTTCAAAAGCTAATTCAAATGCCAAGAGTCCTAGGATTTGGTGGTTCACTGTCTAACCTGCTCAGAGCTGTATGCTAGGACTGTAGTCTGCATGCTCACACTGTCTCATATATACCATTTCCTGCTGCATTTGATTAGGTGAAACTGAAATCTCCTAACCAAGATGTGACCTGACGTTCTGTATTTACAGGGAAATCACTGGTTAGAAAATTCCTTAATTTTTGGCAGCTGTTCAGTCAAATTCATTAGCACAGATTAACTTTATTTCCAGGACTGGTGCAATTCTATTTGGGTAGCAAGAAGAGGAATCCTCCAGGTATAAGGACATTCTTGTTCAAAATATTCTAAACTTTCAGTTTCTCTTACATTTTCCCTTAAATCTAACTTGGGATAATCGAGAACATACAATACATATGAATTCAGTCTGAATGTGGCATTTTGGAGGAAAACCCCAGCTGGGTACACACCAGCGTGTTTCAGCTTTGCTACAAGAGAAATAGTTATGCATTATACATGGACTGTAAAGACATTTTTTGTAAGCCTTGCTTTTAAATGTTTGAATTTCAGGACTTAAAATGTTCCATGTGTTTAGTATTTCTTGTTCAGCTAGACTAAAGAAAAGTGGTTGAAAACAGTCTCAACATATGTGTGGTATATTTCAGGAATGTTTCATACATTATTATTTGCGGAGCTATGGAGTCTGTGAACACGGCTTTTACGTTCTTCACTGGTTGTAGTCAAGGTGTCACTTATTCAAGATACATTTATTGAGTACCTACTATGTGCCAGGCCCCATTTTAGGTATGTAAGCTACAACAGCAAACAAAGACAATACATTAGAGAAAAAGGGCCATAAATGAATCTATAAGTAAATATAATGTAATGTCAAGTAATGAAATTCTTCCTACTTTGAGCAGGGAAAGGGAAGGTGGGTGAGGCTGCTATTCTAGAGAGACAGAGTCTCTGCTGAAGTCTCATTTGAATAAAGACCTTAAAAGATCCTTTCAGTTACCTGAGGAAGAAATACCTGGGCAGATAGAGTGCCCCAGGCATGCTGGAGTTCCTGGAAAAGCCTGGGGGCCATGTGGCCAAGGTTCACCAAGAGGGAGGATTGATTATTGGAACTGAGGTCTTACATATTAACAGAACCACCTGTCAGAGGGTTCCTGGTGCCCCCCCAAGTGGAAGAGCCACTGAACCCACAGTCCAGTTTCATTTTCTTAGAGGTCCAAACAGTGAAAATGAATTGCAAGGAAACCCTGCTATCACACTACAGCCTCCTCACTGAGCTTCCCCTTACTCTGTGTAGAAATGCATGTCTGTTGTTGTTTCCTCTGGACTGCTTTACCCAGGCGTTACTCCAGCCTGAAATGTCCTTCTTGACTCCTCTCTCTGTTCAGTCTCTCTCATGTTTCAAAGCTTACTTAAGCTCTGCCTCCTGAAAGAATCCTCCCCTAGCTCTTCTGGCTGACACTCAGCAGCCCCTCTGACACTATGACTGGAGGTTTTACTTAGGACTTCCTCATCATTAACCGATTAGCATTCGGGGGAACCCTGAAATTGAATGCAAAAGAGTTTGTGTAATTCTCCCTTCATGTTTTCATAACAGTGTTCATAAGTCACATGAGATTTTAAAATGAGTCTGTGATTTAAAAGACTGAGATCCACACTCTTTGACCAGTGCTTCTCACACACCAGATGTGCACACAAACTATCTACATTTCATTAAAATGAAGATTCCAACTCAGTAGCTCCAGAGTGAGGTTTGGTGCTGCTGGTCCCAGGACTATACTTGATGGCAACAGGCTAGAATATTTGAGTCTGCACTTGTTTGCATACACTGGCTTGTTGCTCTCTGCTCCCTAAATAGATGGGAGGCTTCTGCTCACACTTCTCAGTTCTTCTCCCATGGCAGGGACTAATAGAAAAATAGCTCACCATTGGGCCTGCCAGAGGCTTGCTCTACAGATACAAATGCGTTAATTGAACCTAATCAAAATATCTTCTCTATGTCCACTTTCTTAGTCTCAGTTAGTTTTCTAAGGTAACCACCTATTTTTCAAGGTGCTAAACTTTTTTGTAACTCAGAGCAGAATTTCCAAACCCTTAAAATCTTCCTAAAACAGTTTTCCCCTCTCTTTCATATTGAAATAAAAATCCATCAAATAAAAACCATCATAGTACAGGAAATGCCTAGCTTGGAAGGATAATCCACTATACAAGGGCATTCTCCCTCACTGGAGATGTTCAGTACCAAGATGTTCAATGCAAATAAATAATGTGGAATGTCAAAGAAGCCAGGGTAAATCAAATCAGCATCACTAGGCCCCTAAAGGGGTATGTTTGGGATTAATGGTTTAGAGCCCAGAAGTCTCATGAAGAAAGGGTAGAGAGGGAAAGTCTCTAGGAATTGAAGAACAGTGTAGTAAAGGGAAAATGGGGTTTGGGAATCAAATTGCCACCTCAAAAATCTTGCCACTCTATATTTGCACAAGATATAAAAGAAGTTACTTAGTCATGTGGAAATAAATTGTTATTAACAGCATCTAATCTAACAACAGAGCAAAATAAAAAAAAATGTTTACACACAAGACACGTGTCAAGAATGTGTGTGCAAAAGGAATTTTTCATGTGGTATTTAATAAATATATACATATTATCTGTACTTATAAAAATACCATGTGCAATGACAGCTATGCATAAATATTTATAAAATACCTTTATCTAAGTAGGCTAGTAACATTTAATATTCTTCAATAAATTCATACATAAAATATATACGTTAGTGCCAAAGGGAACATATATCTTGAAATATGAACGCCTAGTAAAACTCTCAAGAATCTGGAGTAAAATTCAGGTATCTGCCAAAGGAAACTTCGGAGTAGTTGTCATTTGAAGAAAGGAAACGATGCCGTGTCTCTTATCTTCGTGGACTATTTGGCTTGTCAGATTTCTAACAACACTTCAGCTGAGTTTTGTATTTGACTTCCAACTTCATGGCCATTTGACCTGCCAACTATTATTTTCTTTGAGGCTTTTAACACTCCACCCAAGTATTTTGCTTTCCAGAACAGTTGTGTCTATTTCCTTTTCACTTCACCTTAACTTCAGCTGAGGTTTACAAAGTAAGACTTAATGTGCATCATCTAATGTTTCAGACAGACCCAGGGACCTTGCGGTGATGACCTGAAGCTGATACCACAACGGAAAGTCAAGGTCCCCTGGAGGATCGCTCTCTGTGCCAGGATTCCCATTCAATTTGAGAGCCCCGGGGGCCGGGGCCAGGCCCAGAGTGCCAGGCTGTCCTGGGTTCCAGTCCCCTCCCCAGGCAGAACGCGCGGGCTGGGGCCTTACAACCGGAAAACACCGCCCTTTCCTGTCGCCTACTCATTCTCCAAGATGACTGCTGGAGTAGGAAGAGGAGACGGATTAAGAAAATTAATTAACCCGGTCCACTTTCGGCCTCAGGGCGGAGAGGCGGGGCCCGCAAGCGACTGTGGCCGGAATGACTGGAGGGCGCAGGTGCCGCCCAGGGCGGAATTTTACGCTCCCGGCCCGCCGCCTCGCCACTAGCGCCCAGTCGCTCGTTCCCGGCAGCCGCCACCCGCTTGCCCCAGCTTTGGGCAGATCTCTTCTAGGGTCCCCGCGGGAGAGGAAACGCCTCCCCCTGGACTAGAAAAACCTGCAGCGTCGGCAGTTCGTGTGCCCCTGCTCAGCCAGCAGCCCCTGGCGTCTCCAATTGCCAAATCCACTCTCCGGGTTTTGGTGGCAGCTCCAAGGGGGATCAGGCTGGAAACTGACAGAACACGACCCTCCTCCCAAACCCGGGCGTCGAGTGGCCCGGGGGCCCGCGGCCCGACGGGGGCGGCGCGGTCAAGTGGTTTCTCCTCCGGCAGAGTCCCCGCCCGCCGCGCCGGAGCCTTGCCGGGTTAGATCCGGTCGTTGGGACGGAAAGAGGTGGGCGCACGAGGTTTAGTACAGGTGTCTGGGGTGCGGGATGAGTCCCTTTGTTTTGGGGCACCTGGAACTTGCACTCCAGGTCCCTCTTTGAACCGAGGGTACAGTCTTTTCTTTGTGCGGAGGGAGCTGAACGCAGCTTCTCGCAGGGAAGCCACATCCCTGGGGGTGGCGCTGGGGCCGTAACAATGAACGCCCATTGTCCTCCGGGGGCCCGCAGGCCCCGCAGCGAGTGAACCCAGTCCGCCCGCTCCGGGCCGGGGCGCAGGTACCTTGGCTGGGTGGGTCGGCCGGCAGCCCGCGCCCTCCGGCCCGCCCTGGCCCGCCCCGCGCGCTGCCGGCCCCGCCCCGCGCCTCCCCGCCCTTCGCAGGTTCAGTCCGGGAGTCCAACGGCTGCACGCTCAGTCTAGCTCGCACCTTCCTTCTCGGCTGTTGCCCGACAGGGCGGGGAGCGCAGCCTTGGGGCCCGAACTGGGGGCGAGCCTAGAGACCCCGGCCTTGGGCGCCTTCACGCCATCTCGGAGCGGATAATGCTGTGAGTCGGCGCCGCGCCGGCTGACCTGGTGGGATCTGCGCGTGGCGGGCAGGGACTGCGTGCGCCCTCAGGAGGTGTCGGCGCCCGGTCCCTGGGTCAGCGGCTGGGATCCTTGGCGCCGCTGGTGAGTTGCTGCCTGCCCACGGCTTGTTCTCTGCGCGTCTGTGAGTCTGTCCCACCGGCGGCCGTGGCGGTTTCTGGCGTGCGCGGCTGCTGGGTTTGGTAAAGCACCGGGAGAGGGGATTACCTAGGGCATCATCTTTCAGCTGGTGTCCAAAGGACCATAGCGGGCACAAAGCAAGCTGGGGGTGGGGTGGGGGGTACACGCGGCACGACCGGGACGCAGAGCTTCACCTTTTGTGCCTACCGCTTTTCAGGATGAGGCTGCGCGGCTACACTGCACCCTCCGAGCTATTGACAGCCATTCGGGGCGCGTATTGCATTTTTCCATCTGAGAACAAGCCGCACATGGCTACCGCTCCCCTCCCACCGTGGATTGGCATCAGGGCCGCACAAGCGTGCACGGCTCAGATCTGCGGTGGCAGTACCCGTTTGGTGCCCTCTCTACACTTGAGGGGCATTGTGGCTGAGGCTCCAACCTGCAGATCTGGCAGTTGCTTTTTTTTTTTTTTTTGACGGTGGTTTCTGAACAACTGAAGTGTTTTCAAGATTTTTTCCCCCGTTCTCCTTGAAACTGTCTTGACACAGACAAGTATCAGACACGAGGACGAATGGATCTGGCCAGTCATTTTTTCGTTATGAATTATTATGCTCCATCCCCCTCTCGACTTTGGGAGGCATGTGTTTCATCTTATAAATAGAAAGTAGCATATTTTTTGGCAGGACCTTTATACTGTACAGCCCGAGAGGTCAGTTTAAAAATAAATATGCACTTGAATGTTACATTACCGAGAGCCAGGCTGTGGCTGGGACAAGCTGCGTGAACCGCAGCATCAAAGCCGGGAGCGCAGCTGTGTTGAAAGGAGTAAAAGCCCCAGAGTGCAGCCCAGGCTGACAGTCAAGTAATTACATTTTATTTAAAAAAAAAAAAAAGTGAGTGAATTAAAATGAGGGCGGGAATAGGAATGTCACGAGGGTATTGCAACATGAATCTTTTCCAGAGCTGGTGTATTTGGGGGAGTCGCTGCTGAGGCGTGCTGAGGATGTGGGGGGCGGCGGCGAGGGAGGTGCTACCTAAGGGGAGGGAACTGATGACTGTCTTAGGGAGACAAAGATTTCCTCCCCAACCCCCCCAACTCTTAGGCTTGATAATATCCTAGAGTTTCTTGGGGGTGCTGCCTTTCAAAAAAAGAACACAAATCTGGAGAGCAGCAGATGTCCCAATTTGAATAGCAAAGCCTTTCTTGGGGACTTCCTTGGGAAGCACTGGGAGACAAAGGCTTACCGAGAAGGCCTGATGATGTCTCAGGGGTATTCCTAAAGTCAATTTAAAAGACTCCTGTAGCCTTCTAACCTCAAAAAGATCTTTCATCTAAGGTGCAGGAAATGCAACTTCTTTTCTGGACAGTTCCAGAGATCCTCTTTTTGATACCCGCTGAAATTTGTATGAGCTCTTGTTGACAATTAAGAATAAGCTACACAGGTATGTTTTCAGATTAGATGTAAACACTCTGAGATAAGTTAGGGCAGTTGTGAAGTGTTTGGTATTGTCAAATGTGAAATAAGTAATAAAGACTAATAGAGAACCAAGGAACGGTTCAAATTTCTTCATTAAGTCTCCTAAAGCATGTAGGTTTCCCAACAGGCCTTACTCATTGAATAAAACACTCAGCACCAGCCTCTGGGCTCACAGATGAGAAGTTTGGTGGGGGGAGGATTTGGAAGCCTTTCCGGATCCATGGCCTTTTTTGTTTTCCAATGGTTATCATCTGCAAGAGATTTACGTTATGAATGTCATGATTGGAACATGGTGCTGTGGCAGCAGCAGCTACAGACATGAAATAAGATGAGCTCTCCATTCCCTTAAAATCTGAGTAGTGAAATCCTATTTTGTATCTCAATGGAACATGTAAAGACAGCTAGAGTAATGAGTGTTGCACTATTTTTTTTGCTTTTATTGTAAATTTAAACGTGGTGCAAGATGAATAAATGCAAAGCCATAAAAATCATTGCAGAACTATTCATATGAGCTGGTTTGTCCTATCTGCTCTCCAGCTTTTCCTTTAAAGTTGTGTTTTATGTCTAGTATGTTCACAAAAGCTGCCCTTTTTCCTTTCTAAAATTCATGGTATTCCACAGCATTGGGAATAAAGTTGTTTTAACCTACATCACCCAGAGATTTTTTTTACCAGGCCATAAATTTTTCACGAGCTCTTTGCCCAGTAGCCATAACATTATCCAATGGGTGGACTTCAGTTCACAACCTGAAAAAACTCCAGGAAGACTGCTCTGATTTTTTTTTATTATTATTATTACAATTTTTGCTTTCAGTCTGATTTTATTTAGGCCTGGCCTAATTTCTAATTGGAATCCTGCTGGCCTGTTTATTCATTGATGGATTAAGAACTTAAACTTGTTTTTTAAATCCAGTATGTTTGCCAGAGAGCAGGGACAGTATAGTCATTTGAAACTACTAGATGGAGCCAGCCACAAAATCTTTACCAAGCACCAAAGCCAAAGAATTCTAACGTATTACACTGTTCAGTGAATTTGTATGTTAAAGCTACTTCCTACATGGAGCCTGCCAGTAGTGCCAAGCCTCGTTCTTATCCTTTTACCTTGCTTAACTCATTTATTTCTAATAATCTATGAAGAAAGCACTGTTAATATCCCCATTTTACAGCTGTGGCAACTGAGGACAGATGTCTTATATAACTTGCCCCAAATTACACAATAAGTCAAAGTGTGAAAGTTGTTCAGTCATGTCGGTCTCTTACCGACCCCATAGACTGTACAGTTGATGGAATTCTCCAGGCCGGAATACTGGAGTGGGTAGCCGTTCACTTCTCCAGGAGATCTTCCCAACCCAGGGATCAAACCCAGGTCTCTTGCATTGCAGGCAGATTCTTTACCAGTTGAGTCACAAGGGAAGCCGAAATTATACAATAAGGAACATACCTAAACAGGTTTATGCAACTTAGTGACCCAATATGTGCATAAATGAATGGCTAATTTTCCACAGAGATCAGCATCTCCTGCTTAAGGAGATGGGAGAAAAAACTTTGAGATTAAGAGCCTCTGAGGCATGCTGTCTGGGTTCATATCTTGGCCCTGGCACTCAATACATGTGTGATTTGAAGCAAATTACTTAGCTGGTATACCTCAGTTTGTCCATTACAAAATGCAGATAGTACTACTCTGAGGATTACTTAAGTTAAAAAATAGCACTCAGAGCATGCCAGGTGCAGAGTAGACACAATAAAAAGTTGATGCTTTCATTACTGCTTTTGCTATTTCCCTAGGTGCTTAATACTGGTCTCGTTTAATATTCACAACTGCTCTTTGAGGTGGATAGTATTGTTATTTTCCAGATGAAAACACAGATTCAGAAAGGTTTGGTAACTTGTCCAAGGTCACACCACTGAGTAAGTAGCAGAATCAGGTTTGAACTCAGACCTGTTTGACCTTGTGCTAAATGAATACCTCACCCTCACCACCAGAGAGGAAGGCCAGAGAAGCTGTTAAATCTGACTCTGTTATAAGGGTTTTTAGCCTCTTGGCAGAGAACTCACTTTGTAGCACACTGTATCACATAGTACCACTGCCCCGAGGAAGATGACAGTGGTTGCCAGCCTTTGGGAACACCATATAAATCATTATATTTTTATTATTTTTAAAAATGTTTTTATTTATTTAATTGGCTGCACTGGATCTTAGTTGTGGCCCCTGTGATCATCCTTTCTGCATATAGGATCTAGTTTCCTGACCATGGATCAAACTCAGGCCCCCTGCATTGGAAGCCTGAGCCGCTGGACCGCCAAGGAAGTCCCTGATCACTTTATTTTTTGGAGATAGTTGAATCTCATAGTAGAGTCAATAGTCACCTGCAGTGGATCCAGCTTCAAACTACTACTAGCAGTAACCCGAGCGGTTTAGTTTATATAATAAACAAAGAAATTTACTAGGAATTTCGGGACCCAAACATGAACTGGAGTTTAGTGTGCGGCAAACATCCTTGTTTTAAAGTTCTGGAGGGTCAGGGGTTGCAGGGTCCAGTAAGTGAGCTGGCGGTCACCTCCTTGAGACTAGTGACCACAGCCATGGTGCCTGACCCCTCAGTCCCTGGCACTTGATGGACATTTAATACACATTTCATAATGATGTTGCTCCAAGGGGAGCTAAAGCAAAAGGCGGGAGCCACCAGTAAGGCGGGTAGGAAGGCTCTGTTCTTGGAGGAAGTTGGGCCTCATTCCAGTTCTAAGTTCTGCACATGACCCAGACTCTGCCAGATAAGCTTCTGGTGTGAAAGATAGAGCAAGGAGGCCTTTGAAACGTAGAGAGGTGCCCCGGATAACCCAAGGAGACTGCCTGGCCTCCACTGCCTTTGATACTGTGGGTTTGTGATTAGCTGTGGGAAGCTGCTCAGACTGAAGTAGGGGTTCTGGAAAGGACATCTTGGCTTGAAATAATCCAGGTTTTCTCAAAACCAAGGGCAGTAGCCTTAGGGCTGTCTACCTCCATTTTCTTCCCTGCTTCTGCCCCATCCTCTCAGGGTTACAAATCAAAATGGATCCCACAGACCAGAATAAATGATATCAGGAGCCAAATAGCTGTACAGCAGCAGGCAGGTATGTTCTTTCCTTTAGGAAAAAATGCTTTCCCTGGCCTTGATGTACTTCTCGAGTGCCAAGTTTCACCAGTCTCATGGTGAAGGACGGAGTTTGACAGTACCTCTGGTGGAAGAGCAGTTTTTTTAAATTAAAGCATATAGTGTTATAATACAAATCATATTGATATTAAAAAGTTTGCCATCTCTAAATAACCAAGAGAACAGATGAGTGAGTTTAAGGGCTGGTGAGTTCAAATTAGTATTTGCTTGATCAAGTCATGAATTAATAGTAGAATCCTAGAATCTCAAATTTTAAATTTTTTAAAACCTGGATTTTCAGTGATTTGGGTTTTATTTGCACATTTGAGAAAGTCATCATTAACCTTCTAGCCTTTGATTCTTCGTTAAACTGTCACAGAGATCACACACCTGCAGTTAGCTCATTCAGTGTTGAAAAAAGAAAAAGTGAAAGTGAAAAAAAAAAAGTGAAAGAGTCAGTTGTGTCTGACTCTTTGCGACCCCACGGACTGTAACCTGCCAGGCTCCTTTGTCCATGGAATTCTCCAGGCAAGAATACTGGAGTGGGTTACTATATAGCACTACATCATGTGAACTCTGAGACATGAATAGGATCAAAAAATGGTTCTTTGATAGTCTGATAGAGGTCCCTCTGTGCAGGGCTTTTCAGAGCATTTAATGTCACTGTGTGCAGTGAATCTCCACAGGGAGGAGGTATCTATCCAATCATTTTGCCCAGAGAGCAGCTGGCAGAACTAGTCTGACAGGAAACACTCTGGGAACCATGAAGTCAGAGGCAGAAGCCACACGCTGCAGCCTGCTCTCCAGCCTGTTCAGGGGTACAAGAACAGAGCCACCAGAACACACTAGAAAATGCTGGCAAACATGCAGCCATTCTGCTACTTGATAAAACTCATGCAGAATTAAATGGAGACAATCACAGAGGGATTGGAGATCAGAAAACATAGATTCTGATCGTACCTCTGACCCAAGTTGTGGAACTGTGACCTTTCAGAGTCTTATTCTCAGCTCTAAGATGAGACATCTGGTGCTGGAGGATTTCAGATCATCTCTAGCTTCTAGAATCCAGTGAGCTAGGATTAGCGACATCTATGAGCATAGCAATCTTACTATTATACTAATCATGTAAAACCCTGTGTTGAAAAACAGACCCAGTGCAGATCCAGGTAGAGCAGCCTGAGCCAGCGTGGAAGGCAGAGAACTTCAAAGTCAGGCCTCTATTTAGACAGCTTACACGTTTGGGAATCCGTCACATTCTGATGACAACCTGAAGGTCATATTTGTAGACACATCATGCCAGTGATAGATGACTGTGTGTTTAGTTGAAAAAGACCTTTTCTGTTCAAAACCATTATAATCATTTAGGCTACACACAACTTTTTAAACAAGCAAAGACATTTTTTGGTGAATGTTGCTTTGCCATTTCAGAATATATGTGAATTCTTTCCCTTTTTTATATACTTATTTTTTAAACTTTTTAAAAAGACGTGTACCATTGATCTTTAACACAGCAGATGAAGTTCTAAGCCCTTGACTGGCCAACTGTGTCATAAGGCAGATCCTTGCCCATCTCTGGGTAAGTGATGTCTGTGAAGACCTAGAGGGGAGGGATATAGAGAAGCCATTGAAATTCTCCAAGCACTCTCCTGGCTCTAAACAGCTGTGATCCTACTACTCTTTTTTTTCCCCCCCTTGTATCTTAAGCATTTTCCATAGAGTCTTATACCTTTTCATATTTTAACACTTAATATGTTTAAATTTTCATTTATTGACCCGTGTGACTGCCTAGAACTTTGGCTTCATAAAAGTAGGGACTGAACCTAGTTTAGCTTGGCACTCTTCTTTTTTATATTAGGAGTTAATGAAAAAAGGAACAATCTAGTCCTACTCATGTTATTTTCTCTTAGAGGCGGCCAAACCAGAAATCTTTTTCAGTTACCCACCTTAAGTCTGACTGTAGTAAAATAATTTCTTCCTAGGCTACCAAATGTTCAAATTCCAAAGGAAGCACCTCTAGCACATCCAGGGTACTTTGAAATTCAGGCCACCACCAGAACTTCCTCAAAGTCTTCTTGGCCGAGCCGTTGCAACAAGCATGGAAGCTTTCTCCTGCCCAGGTGTAATTGCGGTAGCTCGGTACCATGTGTCCACTCAGAGCACAGGCTGGGCAGCCCCAGGGGTGGAGGGTGAGGGTTGTTTCGTAGTGCCCACCTAGACTGCTCAGCCCTGCCTACATGAGCCATTCATCATTGGTATGCTTACCGATCATCTGTCTCCACACTGAGATGTCGGCTCTGTGAGCACATCGTCGCTGTAGCCTCAGTTTCTTGGATACTGCCTGGCACTCAGTAGGTCCTCAGTAAATGTTTGTTGTTGAATGAATGTTTCAGAAGGTGAGTCACTAGCCAGGGACTGGATGAAGGCAAGTGGAAGCCTCTCTCCAAGGCTTGCTGCTCGCTGAATGAATCAGCTCAAGCCACATGTCCTGCTATGCATCACGTAGCACCAAACCGGAAATTTTTCCTGCCCTCTGATGACTTCAGAGTGAAGTGTCTTCCAAACTAGGGTTGATTTTTGGCCTTATATAAGTTTAGTAGAAGTTACATTCATGAGTGGATTTTGTTCGGTATTCCTCTTAAAGAAGCCCTTAAGCTGTGGGCTCCACTGACAGGGCAGGTAGTGCTCCCCTGCCAGCCCACTGAGCTCTCTGTCTCGGGACAGCATAGGGAATGGAGCAGTGAAAGTGAAAGTTGCTCAGTCATGTCCGACTCTTTGCGACCCCGTGGACTATACAGTCAATGGAATTCTCCAGCCCAGAATACTGGAGTGGGTAGCCTTTCCCTTCTCCAGGGAATCATCCCAACCCAGGGATCAAACCCAGATCTCCCGCGTTGCAGGCAGATTCTTTACCAGCCGAGCCAAAAGGGAGGCGTAGAGCGGTGATGTCTTCCCGATTCCGGTTTTTTCTCAGAATGAGGAATTAAGACAGTTGGCTCTCTGTATCTGTGGGTTCTGCATCTGTGGACTGAGCCAACCACAGATCAAAAACTTTTGGGGGGAAATAAAAGTTCCAAAAGCAAACCTGAATTTGCCATGTGCTAGCAACTACTGACATTGTATTGGGCATGATAAGGATCTAGAGATGACTTAAAGGGTGTTGGGAGGTTGTGCATAGGTTAGATGCAAATATTATGCCATTTTACATAAGAGGCTTGAACATCTGTGGATTTTGGTATCTGTGGGATGTCCTAAAACTAACACTGGACAGATACTGGAGGATAACTATACTTGAAACCGGACCATTTTGGGTTTCACATTATTTAAAACAATCAGTTTGGGTAGACAGGTCCCGAGTAAAGTTAGGAAAAAATTCTGATGGTGAACTTTCAGCTTGTCTTGTTCCTTATGCAGTTCTAGGTTTTTGGATAATTAATGACAATAACTATATCTCCCACTGATTGTAAGTTCATTGCCTCACAGGACTTTGTCAAGCATTTTATGTGTGTTGTCTCTCTCCCTAGCTCCACTCCACAGATGTGCAAGCTGAGGCTTGCAGAGAAAGTCACTGGCATTGCCTTGTACCCTTAACTTCATGTGAGGAAAGATGAGAAAAGATAATGAAAATGATACAAGCTAGTAAAAAATATTTTAATTCTAAAGATAGTCTTAACTTTATTTAAAAAACATGTTTTTTTTTTTCTTAAAATTCCCTAGAAGCTAGATGTTTCTGCAAATATACAGCATCACAGAAGTCTAACATTCGTTTTCTTTTTTAAGTATAAATAAACTTCAAACACAGATCTATGATTCTGACACCTATCTGTGTGTATATGAAGTCTACATGCACATACCAGGAACTGCTGCTTGAAATGAGACTAGCAGGTATCTCCACTAACTCCTCTCCCAATGCACGAATGCTCTTCTTCTCCCTCCCCTCTGGAATTGCTACCAGTCTCAGACTCAGCTGGAAAACTTCCCCTGATGAGCCTCTCCCATTCTTCAAGCTGATTAACTCAAGTTGGTTAGACTTCTTCCTCCTATCCAGCCCCACCTGCCCTCTCCTTGAACCCTAACCACACACCTAATTCTTTTCAAGGGATGGTACTGGTTTCCTCTCACCTGATAGCTCACCAAATATTTAAAGAAAATAACTGTATGCCCTTAAATTTTTCTTTATCTGACCAATAAATGGCAGTAATTTTCCTAACTTAAAGGAATCCCACTTGTTCTCAAGGCTGGAAGAATTGCACGTGGAGATACAGGATGCATGTGTATGTATAGAAGTTAGCTCCCTGTCCTGTTGACAGAAAGAGTTATTCTCTAATTAAGCTGGAAATTAAAAGACACTTGTTCCTTGGAAGAAAAGCGATGACAAACCTAGGCAGCGTATTGAAAAGCAGAGATATCACTTTGCCAACAAAGGTCCATACAGTCAAAGCTATGGTTTTTTCAGTAGTCATGAAAGGATGTGAGAGTTGGACCTTAAAGAAGGCTGAGTGCTGAAGAATTGATGCTTTCAAATTGTAGTGCTGAAGAAGACTCTTGAGAGTCACTTGGACTGCAAGGAGATCCAACCAGTCAATCCTAAAGGAAATCAACCCTGAATATTCATTGGAAAGACTGATGCTGAAGCTGAAGCTCTAATACTGTGGCCACCTCATGGGACAAGCCGACACATTGGAAAATATCCTGATTCTGGGAAAGATTGAGGGCAAGAGGAGAAGGGGACAACAGAGGATGAGATGGTGGGATGGCATCACTGACTCAGTGGACATGAGTTTGAGCAAACCCCAGGAGATGGTGAAGGACAGGGAAGCCTGGAATGCTGCAGTCCATGGGGTCGCAAAGAGTTGGACATGCCTTAGCAACTGAACAACAACAACAAAGCTTGAAATAAGAATTCTTTCCAATTGTGGAGCTTGTGCACAGGGCAGACACAAACCATTTTAGCCCCATCTGCAATCATACATTGGTGACTGCTGCAGAAACATTTAAGGAGAAAATGGACTGATTATTTGGGCAATTAGAATGGTTCCCCTCCTTCACATTGCATTTCAGTAGATGTTCTGGTTTTTCATTTGAGATGAAGATGCTTTGTCCTTGCATAACACTCTATGAAGATTGTCACTTAAAAAGATTCTCATTCTCAGTTCTTATAATCACTAGAGATAGATGGGTTTGGGGTGATTATTCTCATTTACACAGGAGGTAACTGGCACCTGTATGTTCTGGCATTTTATAAGAACCCTATAGCTTTAGCTCAAAGTTTCTTTCCTCCCCTAAGGCCTAGAATAGCAGCAAGAGTTCTTTCTACCATTTTGCTTGCCCATGTGTTCATTCATTTAATAATTTTTTTTTAAGTACATGATCTGTGCTAGTGACACCTTAATATTCAAAACAATCCTTTTCTATAGAATATCCATTAGAGTTTCTTACAGGTTCCCCTACATATCTTGGGTTAAAAAATCCAGTTCAGTTCAGTTCAGTCACTCAGTCGTGTCCGACTCTTTGCGACCCCATGGAGGGCAGCACTCCAGGCCTCCCTGTCCATCACCAACTCCCAGAGTCTACTCAAACACATGTCCATTGAGTCGGTGATGCCATCCAACCATCTCATCCCCTGTCATCCCCTTCGTCTCCCACCTTCAATCTTTTCTAGCATCAGGGTCTTTTCCAATGAGTCAGTTCTTCACATCAGGTAGCCAAAGTATTGGAGTTTCAGCCTCAGCATCAGTCCTTCCAATGAATATTCAGAGTTGATTTCCTTTAGGATGGACTGGTTGGATCTCCTTGCAGTCCAAGGGACTCTTAAGAGTCTTCTCCAACACAAGAGTTCAAAAGCATCAGCTTTCTTTATAGTCCAATTCTCACATCCATACATGACTACTGGAAAAACCATAGCTTTGACTAGACGGACCTTTGTTGGCAAAGTAATGTCTCTGCTTTTTAATATGCTGTCTAGGTTGGTTGTAACTTTTCTTCCAAGGAGCAAGGGTCTTTTAAAAAATCCAAGTCCCCCTTTAATCCATTTCATTTTGAAAGGAGAGGTCAGCATGCAAGCCCATTGTTTCTCCTGGGCCTCATTCTGTAAGATTGACTTAAATGTTAACTAGTCAGTCTGCATTCCTGGGAAATGTATTGTCAAATTTTTCTAGAGTCTTGCCTGTCTCTCTGTTTGCACATGGTAGTGGTGGATGGAAGTCGTTTCCTTTTGAAACATCATGTCAACAAATATTCTTTGCCTTAATCCCAAAGATCTTGTATGAGCCTGTAGAATTAACTGTGGCTTGCATTCATAAGCTGTTAAATTCTTACCCTGCGCGGATAGAGAAAAGAGAAATCAAAGAAACTCTTTGCCACAAGAAAATAGATGACAGCTCCTCGCTCCATGGTTTTCTCTCTTTCTTGTAGGAGTCACAGAAAGACTCAGTTTGCATTTTCAGTAGGACAGGTAAGGTTAAAGAGAAAAGAAGTCAGGGCAATCTCAAGCTTTCTCATTTGTTCATTCAACAAACACTGGTTCAGTACCAGCTATGAATTAATAGTTCTCCCCCCAGGAGAAGGCAGCCTTGTGGAGCAAACAGTAGTAACTGCAGTATAGTATGAGAGCTGGTGGAGTGGTTGAGTTGCTAAGTTGCGTCCGACTCTTGTGAGCCCATGGACTGTAGCCTGCCAGGCTCCTCTGCCTATGGAATTCTCCAGGCAAGAATACTGAAGTGGGTTGCCATTTCCTTTCTCCAGGGGATCTTCCCGACCCAGGAATAGAAGCTGGGTGTCCTGCATTTCAGGCAGATTCTTTACCAACTGAGCTACGAGGGAAGCCCCATGAGAGCTGGTAGGTTGAGGTATAAACAAGGTAGTGTGGACTATGAGATCTGGCTGGACTTGTAGCTGCAGGGTTGGTGAGACCCTGTTTGCAAAAGTGGGCCTCTCCAGCTATCTTATCTCTAGGTTTTAAGGGTGGGCTTGCCACCCAAGGTTAAGGGAGCATTCTAGATGCCTCATTCGGATAGATATTGAAAGATAAAGTGGAAGGAGATGAGGTTGATGACAGGAAGACAAGTAGGGAGGCCAGTGCCCTTGTTTAAGAGAGAGCTCTTGAGGGCTAGAAGTAAAGAGGATGGACAGAGGGAGACAGTAGGACTTGATGAGGAGAATGAGGCACGGAGAGGAATCCTGGGTGACAACTGGGTTTTGGATCTTGGTGACTTCCTGCCATTTACCAAAAGGGAAAAGTGTCGGAAGCGAAAGCTGAGGGCCAACAAGAGGAGGAGAGATGGCAAATTCCATCAGGGATAAGTTAAACAGGAAGTACCTGAGGGAAGCAAAGTAAAGTCTGAAAGACTAGAGGAGAAAAGTCCAGTGCTTCTTTCTGTGAAGGACCAGTGATTTTTAGCATTTTGTTTATTTCCATTTCCAGTCCATTGTATACTGATAGCAGCCACGTCGAGTAGCTGCTTGGACCGTACCCAGCTTCCATGCAAACCTAATGATACACACTCTCAAACATGCCAAGAGTCTGACCAGTGGGAAAAATCCACTGATCTGCATGCTTGATTATGTGAGAAAGCTTCTACAAGCTCTCTTTCAATTTCTTTCCATATCTCATCATGGACTGGCCCTGGGGCACAGACCCACTTTGAGTTTCTCTGGTCTAGACTAAGGTATGTGTGGGCTGAAGACTCCAATTTGGAAGTTAGCATTAGAGGTGGTGGTTGAAGCCGAGGACAGGGGTGTGATTACAAGGGGACTGTTGAGAGTTGGGGGATGGACAACCACTGTCCAACCCTGTGAAAATGCCAACGTCTAAGGCATGGGTTCCAGCTTTTCCCATAAAGCATCAGACACATAGAGTCTGTCACAACTACTCAACTCTGACCTTGTCATTGGAAAGCAGCTCTACCAGGGTTTCCAAACCTCAGCACTACGGAGAACTGGGGCCAGATAATGTTTTGTTATGGGGGGCTGTCCTGTGCATTATACAGTGTTTCTGACTTCTGTCCACAAAAATGCCAGTAGCACCACCACCTCTACAAATATGTCTGCTGCTGCTGCTGCTGCTGCTAAGTCACTTCAGTCGTGTCCGACTCTGGGCGATCCCATAGACGGCAGCCCACCAGGCTGCCCCGTCCCTGGGATTCTCCAGACAAGAACACTGGAGTGGGTTGCCATTTCCTTCTCCAATGCATGAAAGTAAAAACTGAAAGTGAAGTCGCTCAGTCGTGTCCGACTCTTAGCGACCCCATGGACTGCAGCCTACCAGGCTCCTCCGTCCATGGGATTTACCAGGCAAGAGTACTGGAGTGGGGTGCCATTAGATATTGCCAAATGTCCAGGGGAGGGGGGCATAGAATCACCTTCAATTGAACTGAGGATAATATATAAAAGAGGAGCACTGGTGTGTTCCAATAAAGCTTTATTTACAAAAACAGGTACAGGGCTGGATTTGATTCACTTGTCATAATTTGCAGACCCTTGATCCAAGGGATGGGCATAGGGAAAACTAAAAGCGCTTATTCAATAAGTTATAAGGGCCTCTTGTGTTCACAGCCAAAGAGGAGGCTCTGTAAATGATCCAACATAAAGAGGAGATTGTTATCATAGCAGCACTTTTTCTATACCACCTTTGCCTACCTTATTCTTATGGCACTTACTACCTACCAGGAGGAGATACCAGACACAAAAGCGTAAAATCAGGGAACAGGAAAGAAAGCAAATATCAGCTCTCTAGGAGCCCTGAGAAAACCTCCAAGTAAGGCAATAATGAGCCTAGATTGCGTGAGGTGAGTTCGAGAATTCCTGCAGGAAGGAAGTGACTGAAGCAGGTCTTGGAGGATGTTATGAATACTGGTTGATGGTAAGGAGGTGGGAGGACAATTCACGTAAGGAACACAGGGTTCTTGGTTTCAGAAAGTCAAGAGGGAAGTGAAGTGTCAATAGCAAGGGAAGGGGGCCATTGTCCCGAAAGCCTGTGGGTGAACAGGGCGCCCCGGCGCACAGCCACGAGGCACGTGTTTCCTCTGGGAAAAAAAATTAATGGCGCTTGATGCTTTTTTCTCAGAACAGGATATTTGCTTTTCTCCTCGAGACTCAGGGGGCTTTTATTACCTCAAAAATTTAGTATTTTGGTGTTTCTTTCACATGAAGTCAAATCCCACTTGAGATTCTCTTTGCTGCTGCTGCTAAGTCGCTTCAGTCGTGTCCGACTCTGTGCGACCCCATAGACGGCAGCCCACCAGGCTCCGCCGTCCCTGGGATTCTCCAGGCAAGAATACTGGAGTGGGTTGCCATTTCCTTCTCCAGTGCATGAAAGGGAAAAGTATGGCCATTTTAGAGAATTTGACAAGGACACAAATAGTGAAAATTCCTAGTGAGTTGGGGAGGCTGGTGTCTGGGACCATTTTACCGACTCTTAGTTAATGACAAGGTCAGATTATTATCTCCGACTCTTGTTGCTGTTGAGATCATAGTGTATCATTTCCACTTAGTGCCGCTGGACTGCAGGACAGATGGCCTGGAACAGCCATTCCCGTTCTCAACCCATTTCCTTGGAGGTCCTTACGTTCGTTTTCGAGTCAGCAGCGGTTAAAAGCACAGACTGCGGAGTTCAGCCATGGCAGAAATCCTAGCTCCTCCACGTTTTGGTGGATGGGCCTAAGACACAGGTCTGATCTAACCCTGGTTCCTAAGAAGTGTGTTCTAATACTCACCTGCCTGGCCCACAGCATGCACTTGAGCCATTGCTGTTCTCATGTGTACAATCTTCAGAGGACTCAGCATTTCAAATGTTAGACTTTCTTGCAGACTTGGACGGGGGAATGGTTCCTAAGCACAAAGCAACTATCTCTCATGGAAGGTCTAGCAGGGCTTAGGGATTTAAATAACACTTCTTAATTAGTTTACTTGTGTGCCACGTGTTGTGGGAGAGAAAAAGAAATGAATTAAGACCCAGCTAACGCTCACAGAAAAGCTCTCAGCCTAGTCAAAAGGGATATTCATTCATGCATTCAACAAATATTTGTGTACAGATATTTATGTACAAATAACACAGAGGAGTTTGCAGTGGAAGTGGGTAGAGTATGCACTGGCCACTGCCAAGCTCCAAATATACCCATGCTGGTGTGATGCAGAGAAGCCAAGTTGCAGTCCATCCAGTGACTGTGGATGATTGTCAAGGGCTCTAACAAGATGGGAGGGTAGCATGGAAATCCCTATCTGTCCCTTCACCCCATTAGGGAAATAGTCAAGGTAGTCAAGGGACCTAACTTAGAGGGTGTGCTATGAAGACAGGATGAAGAGAACCATGACTTATGTAGTATGAGTGAAATGATCACAGTCTGAATTTCTAGACACTTGTCAAACCTGTTTGGAACATTTGATATTCCTATTTCTGGAGTTTTCATAGAGTAATTGCTGACTTTAATATTAGTGGTTTTTGGTTTTGTTTTGGGTTTTTTTTGGTGAGCAGCTTTACCAGTTACTTAACTTGAGCTGAGTCTACAGATTCAAGCCAGTTCATGGCTGAACATTGCTGACAACTTAAGGGTGAGGTTCTCAACCTGCATTGATTTTGTCTTTGCAGCTTCACAAACCAACTCAGATCCATTCGTTCTAGAAGCATGGAAGCAACTGATGGGAATCGTCCCATTTGATTCATATCCACCAGCTAGAGCGTCTGCCTCGATCCTTGTGACCAACCCTGAGGCTGAGTCCCCTGTAAAGCTAGTCATGATAAATGAGCCAGACCCTTCCCCTGTCTTGTTATAACTGCCAGGGATCCAGGTCTGCCTCAAGTCCTCCCCAATAACTCATTTTAATAGGGAGAAAGGGCATAATGGCCTCTCTTCAAAAGTGCAGGGTCAGTACTTTGAGGTGGATGTTCTGTCTTCCAATTTTGCTTCTAAAAACCCTTTCAAATAGTACAATTAGATCCTATAAACGTGAGGAGTATACGCACATTAGCGGTGAGTCTCCCATATGGTATTTGTGGGTCTCTGTATAACTGGGGTTATAAAAGAAAAATAAATACAAGCTGTAGCTGAATCATAAAGGAGAAGTCCATTTATAAATAATTGAGGGTTGAGATGTAGCATAGACTTTTTGAGTGGGTCTGTAAAATGCTGTCTGCTCAGTCTGGCTATAAGTTCATTTGCATGACAGCCAGGCGGCTGGGAACTGAGCTAATGGCATCTTATAGCCTTGCAGCATATAGCCATAATGTCAGATAATATGGGGAGAGGAAAAGAATCTAAAAATGGAAAAGGCATCTTCTTATCTTCTTGTGGGTGGAGTAAAACAGACTAAAAATATGGAAAGCATCCCTCCAGGATACCATTTACCAGGGTATTCTCCGGTTACATTTACTTTTGTCTTTAGGTTTCAATGTTGAATCTCTAATAGTATCCTTTTTTTTCTCCTCCAATTTTAAAATTCTTTGGTCCGAGAAGCACTCCTACAGAGGCCCTCATTGTAGTGAAATTTTAGTATTTCTGATACGGGAGGTTGTCATCCCCGTATTAGTAATAACTGCCATCTTCAAATGGAAAGTCTTCCTAGGAAGTCTGTGAGTGCTTTTTTTTTTTTATAGGTGAGTGTGAAGTGGGGCCATAAGGAAGTGAGCAGTGATGGTTCCCCCCACCCCCGTAGGAGACTCAGAATGAACAGGGACGAGACCCCACCCGCTAGGCACATCCCGGAGGCTCCCAAGTCAAGGCTGCTGCTGTGACAGCCTCAGCACATGCTCAGCACACCGCCCCTCCCACCATGGCAACCCATTCCATCTTTCCAGAACCCTGGGTTCTCCCTTAGAGGATCCAAAGTCTGTTTCCCTTTAGCTTCTGCCTTTGTATCCCTAGGGCCTCTCGTAACAAGTTAATCCCTTTTCTATTACAGTTAAGTGAATCCTTCAGATCCCTAAGGATTCCTATTCCCTCTGTATTTGAATTTTCTTCAAGCTGCTCCACTCTACTTCTCATGTGTCCTGAGTCCTCTCGGCTCCCGATTGGACTCCTGGGAACATGTGGGAACATGTTCCAAGTCACCCTTATCCCTTTTAAGTGTGGAGCCCAGGGTGAAATACACTTTTCCAGGGCTTATCAGGGCATTGTCTCCCTTGTGTTTCCCTGTGTTGGCAGTGGAGAGAAATACCCCAAAGACAGTGGTGGGTGGGGAAGAGGTGGCGGGTTCTTGGCTGAGTTAACATCCTTCCCTGGGACTGTGGATTCAGGCACGAATGAGGAATAACTGAGCATTTTTGTTTGGGGCCCAGATGGTGCAGCGGTGCAGCATCTAGGAGCTGGGAGGAAGGGCATGCTGATTCTACACTGAGATAAAGCGAAAAGAGAGCAGAAGCTGGGGGGTCCTTCAAGGATGTGACAACAAGCAAGAAAGGGGAAGTCCAGCGCAGACTCACTTCCCGAAAGTCCAAGAAAGGAAAAGGCCCACAGGTCCCTCAGGACAGATACACATACACACACACACCTCACCCCCACCTGCCCTGTTTCATGCATTTGTGTTTTAGATTAACAACCTATTGTTCAGGATGCAAGAATTTTTTTACCCTCTCTCTCCCCTAAGAATTAATCTAAAAACAATTAGCAGACAAGCCACACATTCCTTTCTTAAAATAAATGGAATTTTTAAAAATCTCAACCCCTTTGTTCTTTTAAGAGCCCTGTGACTTGCCAGTACTGCCAGCTCTGGTCATCTAGGGAGTGATTTTTCAGGGTGTAACTTTTTCATAACCCTTTGCTTTTTCCCCACCTCCTGTTTTAGTCTTCTTAGCATCAGTCTCTTTACCAAAAAGATGATAAAGACATGAAGGAAAAAAGGGCCACTTCAGTTTTCTTTCTTCATAGAATTATTATTGCTGTGTTGATTTCTCTTATTAACACTGTCACCTATGCTTAAGTCAGTCACATGTGAGAAACTGGAATTGTCTAGCCTGGTATCGGAATGACCACCTGACCCTCTGCCTTTCTTATCAAAACCATGTCTTCAACTTCCTCTGGAGTCCTTTTGTGTCTTGGAACCCTTAAGCTTCTCACAAATTCCTGAGAGTGGGGACCTGTGCCCTTGCAGCTGGATTCCATGCCCACCCATCCCCACCCATCTGCCAGTCACCTTCTCTAACCTTGACAGAGGGTGACAGGCAACTGACTGGAGAGTTGAAACCTTTTGTTGGCATATCTATCCTCTCCAGTGCCCAGGAGCTGGAACCTTTGATTTCAAAGGAATCTAATTTCCCAGACGAATATTAATGTCAAGTGTCATCTGGGGACGGGGTGGGGGGTGGGGGGGGCGGCGGGGGAGGGGCAGGTGGAGGAGCAAACAGTGATCTAAAAACTCCTGGAGAAAGGGATTAGCAATCTTGGAGGGTTCAGATTTCAGGGTCAAGGGGAGAGTTTTGAGAAGGGTCTGCACACAGAATGGTTGCTTTCTCTCTCATTTTCTTTCCTTCCTTTCTCCTCCTAGTCCTTTATCCCTTCCTCCCTTCCTTTCTCTCTTTCAAAGACAGTGGGAGTGGAGGAATGATAGCAATGCAGAAAAGCTGGCCAGCAGGAGAGCCCTGAGTGTGGAGAGTTACTGATGGTGGTAGAGTTCTGATGCTTTTCATTTGGCTCGTGGACACCCAGGAGGGCTCCCAATCCAGCTCTAGTCAGGCCTGTGAGCCCTTCCGGTTCAGCTCTTTCTCTCCTCTTTACACACTTTCTCCTCTTGGGTGTCCCCCTGACTCAGGCTCTCCCTCTGACTCATCCCTCGCTCTGTCTGCTGCCACATGGGTCAACCTACATCCTCCAGGAGCCCAAGTCTCCTTTTCAGAAATGGAGAGGAGGGAGAGGATTTTGTGTTGTTTCATCATAAGAAGCTGTCCATCTGTGTGGCCACCACCTCTCGAGACAAGGAGCTATACCCCTGAGCCCCAGCACCTCCACCTTCACATGCTGCCTTCCATGTAGATACCCTGCACCCACCCTTTCCCCAGTGTCCTGGGTCTCTTTCCTCTTCTCATTTCCTTCTGATGAAAACCCTTCTCTTCTAAGACCTTTTCCATTCTGCAAATGTGGACTGGGGGCACCTCTTAGTGAAGCTCTAATTAACACAGAAAGGAGTGCTCTGTCCCATTGACAAGATGAGGCTCAGTCCTCTGGCGAGGTCTTTGTAGATGCATGCACTTCCCCTGCAGACTTTGGCTTTTGAGCCCACTTTCCCATAGTCATGTTTGCATTACGATCAGTAACTTATAGGTTGGGTAGACTTTTCAGGACCTGTGTATAAAATTGTCCCTGCAGGAAAGTACAGTCTGAGCCCAAAACAACCCTCTACTTATTTTGTTTGTTTGTTTTAAATAGCTCATTCACTTGTGTGGTTCAAAAATCCAAAATCATGAAAGGATATACAGTGAAAAGTTTCTCTTCTACCCTTAACCCCTTCCACCTACTTCCTCTCCCTGTGGGCACTCACCATTATTTCCTCTGTTTGCTTCCAGAAAAAGCTTATTGACATACAAGCCAGGACAGATGTTATTTGCACACTTTGGCACCAGTCTTTTTTTACTTTGAAGATTCACACCTTTGAAGCTCTTTCTATATCAACATATCAGGAGCTGCTTTGTCCTTTTGTAGACCATGTAATACTCATTTCTATGGATGTACCTTAACTTGTAGAATTAATCCTCTAAAGGTGGACAGTTGTTTCCAACTCTTTTTTTCTTTTTTTTAATTTTGTCTACACAGTGTGGCTGGTGGGGTCTTCGTTCTCCAACCAGCAATTGAACCCAGGCCTTCGTCAGGGAAAGCTCTGTGCCTTAACCACTGGACCATCAGGAAATTCGCAGTTGTTTATAACTCTTGGCTGCTAGAAACTATGCTGGAGTAACAGCTTTGTATAGTATTATTTCCATATTTCCCATATACATAAATTGGATAAACCTCTGTAAGTGGAATTCTGGGGTCAAAGGCATGTGTTATGTAGTTTTCATAGATAACCGTCTTCCACTGGGGTTGGACCAGTGTGTGCTTCCCTACTCTTATTACCCCAGCGTGTTATCGCATATTATATCTTAAACAGGTTTTGGAAGGCACCCCCTTTATCATTTGGAATTCAGTCACTGGCTGAATTCCCAGGGAGCGTGCTCCTTAAATGTCAAGACCTCTTATGTCTGGAATTCAAGCCTAACCACTTGGCTTAGTGCCTGGGAGCCATGCCACCTGGCAAAACCTGTACCTCAGTGCTTTGTCAGGAAAATGGGGATGTTAACATGGGTTCTTGTCAGTGACCTAGAACACATCAAAGGCTGGAGCAGTGCCTGGCACAGTGAGACGCTCTCAAACATTTCCTGTCATAGGAAGTGTTGGTGGTTACAAAGAGACACACACATACCCTCTCCAGGACCAGATACTTTGTTCCCTATGAAGAAGCTGCCTTGTCGTTTCCTGCTTTAGTGAGTGCAGAGAAGATGCTGAGCAGTCGGCCTGAGGCATGGCTGTCCATTGACTGAGAAGCCAAGGAGCCCAGGAACATTGAGAAAGGAGGGGAGCAAGCAGTCAGGACAGAGTCATGATATTGGATTGTCTCTCCTGGGATCAAGTCTGGTTGCCCCTGCGCTGGAAGAGGAAAGATAACAGATACAACAGGCAGATGGGTCTGAGTGCTCAGATATTCCCCCAGCATCATATCACAAACATAAACTCATCTAAAGTTATAAAACTGCCATTTTTGCGCCAAATTTCTTTCTTTTTTTCACCCAAACTTTCAGTGAGTTGGGGAGCTCCTCACCCTGGCACACAGTAGAAATTCAATACCACTTATTCTTTGCAAAGTCCTACAAGCCTCCAGCCCTGTCATGCAGTAAAACTGATGTAAATATTTGTAGAAGGAAAGAAAAGCGCCTTTTAAGGTATCTCCTCTCTTTTCCCACTCTGGAGAATCTACTGCCTGCAGCTTATCTAGCCTCTACTCACCAACTCTTTTCTTACTTTCTTCTCTATTTTTTGGTTCTTTTCTCCCATCTTTGCATGCAGTCCACTAACATAAAATCCAGCTTCTACCAGACCAGGCGAGCCTCTGCCGCAGGGCCTGCAGTGCCCGTGGCCATGGCCATAGCCAAGCAGGGACTGAGGACTGGGCGTTCCTCCCTGAGCCTTGCAGGTACAGCAGGAGTCCCTCTACCTTTTCTCAGGTTTGCTCCCAACATCCCCAGTCACTGTACAGGTGAAGGGTGAATGTGAGTGATCCAGTCAGAGTGACCAAGAAGCAGTCTGGCTGCATCTTCATGATATTTTTATTTTTCTAAAGAATCTGAAATGAATGCCATGCCTGTTCTGGCCTTGCATAATCCTGGCTCCACCAGCTGACCACACGCAGCCAGCCCTCGCCCTCGCATGCCCCGGAGTTGTGGTGGACACACTGTATTTTTCCATGGCAGCTGCTCTCCTGGCTGTGTGTGCTGAGGACACAGCTCCGGTGGGCAGCTGTTGTTCAGGGCTGCCCTCTACCTTCTGCGGCCCCAGTACCCCTGCTGCTTCTGCAGGTGGTCACTGCATTGTTCCCAGAAGGGCAGGGAGGCAGTGCCAGCCTCCCGGGAAGGCAGGGGCTCTGGGCTGTTGTGCACTTAGAGGGGAAGGGTGTTCTGATGTTTTAGCAGGAAGACCCAGGGCTTCCCCTTTAGTTACTATTACAAGACTCAGATCCAATCAGTCCATCCTAAAGGAGATCAATCCTGGGTGTTCATTGGAAGGACTGATGTTGAAGCTGAAACTCCAATACTTTGGCCACCTCGTGCGAAGAGTTGACTCATTGGAAAAGACCCTAACGCTGGGTAGGATTGGGGGCAGGAGGAGAAGGGGATGACAGAGGATGAGATGGTTGGATGGCATCACTGACTCGATGGACATGGGTTTGGGTGGACTCCGGGAGTTGGTGATGGACAGGGAGGCCTGGCGTGCTGCGATTCATGGGGTCGCAAAGAGTCGGACACGACTGAGCGACTGAACTGAACTGAGCTATGAGAACAACAGACCCATAAGAATGTCTTCCTGTGCTAGGGTTCCCCATTTACTTGCTTGGTATCAAGCATCTCTTTTCATAACATAGTATCTTCATGCCTGCCGAGTCTGAAGTGGGAAGGCAGACCTGCCAGGCTGCTCCTGAGAGTGTATGGTCTTTTCTGGCAGCTTCCAGGGTAGCCTGCTCTAGTGCAAACCCTCATGCCACCTTGGCCCCCTCCCCAACTCCCAAAGCCACGGGTTGAGGGGGGGAGATCTCTCCATCTCATCCTTCCCTGCCTTCTCAGGCCTATGTGCCTGCCACTTCCCAGAGTCAGTTGTTACCTTGCCAGTGGGTACTGGAGCACAGTTCTCACCACCTGCCACAGTCAGATGAATTTGAAACTTGTGCTGAAAGGAAAGAAATATGGGGTATGGAACAGATGCAGATGGCCTCCAGCTGCTACAAAGCAAATGTAGCTCCCCTCAAGCCACCATCTAACCCAACCCTTGGAGGATTATTTATTTGCGCTGTGGATAAGAGAAGAGCCCAGTGGAAGAAGTCACGGCAGAGCCATTTCAGGAATTCCCACAGTGGGGAGGGTTTTAGCTTCTCCAGGTCAGCTGATGTGACTGAAGATTTGAAGGATTCTTTTCAAGAGATGAAGAGGTTCTCATTTCTAAGATGAGAGCCCCCAAACCTTCTTGCAGCCCATCACTTCTAACTGTATCATACAGCATGGGCAGGGAGGGTGTGTTAGTTTTCTACACATGTGGTGGTAGATTATAAATGTGGTGGCTTACAGCCCTACCCCTGTATCATCTCCCAATGTCTGCGGGTCAGGAGTGCAGACAGAGCTTAGATGCATATTGCATCAGGCTGTAAACTAGGGGCTGGACTTGTAGTCTAATTCGAGGCTCAGCTGGGGAAAGATCCATTTCCAGGTTCCCTCGGGTTAATGGCAGAATTCAATTCCATATGCCCTCTCAGTATAGTGGCCTATCTTTTCAAAACCAATAAGGTAGTCTCCCTCCAGTGTGCTAAGATGGTATCTTTTATAATGTAACCTGATCAGGGTTGTGTATCTCATTACCTTGCTTGGAATTAAGTCACAAGTTCCGCCTATTAATACAAAGGCATCAACACCAGGAGGCAACTCACTGGGGTTACTTGGAACCTTGCCTAATATAGGGACAGGATACAAGCTTATCAGCAAATGTTTCAAAAGTACTCACAAGTGAAGATCACTTGTGAGTGATATAGGATCCCACTTTTTTCTTTGAAAAGCAGCAGTTTTGTTCTTTTCCTTCCCTTTCAGGATGGCTCCAAATCCTAAAATTTTTGCTAGCCCTGTTCTCTCTACCCCAAGTTGATTCCAGCTCCAACTTCCATAATGACTGTATGTTACTGAGCAAGGCTGTTTTTGTGGGGTTTTTTGACTCTGAAATCTCAGTTTTCTCATCTGTAAGAATGCATTTTCACTGAGATTTTTTTGGACACTAGTATCACTGTCACTTAGTAAATGATAGTTCCAGCTCCTTATGGGACTTCATTGTATTGCATTAATTTTATTTATATATAGAACTCAATCAACAACAAAATAGCCTTGCTGGTGTGAACATCAAAGCACAAGAGAAAATATATCTTAAATTCAGTTGTGTCTAAGGAGCTGCAGTCACTCTGGTCATGTGCTGACAGCAGTTCTTAGAGGAAAAGGACTTAAAGCTTAAAAATATCCAGAAAATTTGTGTCCATTACCATGTTTAAAAAGTGCTGATATCATATGTTTGGGTTTTTAAATCTCCCTTTCTTTCCCTTTTTTCTTTTTTTCCCCTGAAGTAAGACTAAGATGAGTGGACCCTCGTTAGGATTAAAGTTTTTATCCTACTTAATGGAGGGAAACATAATAAAGCTTGACTTCAAATGGGAACTGAAGTCCTCCATTATTTACAGGCTCTTGTGAAAAAGTCAGGCCCACGTGACCCCTGTGTGTGTTAGTCACTAAGTTGTATCCGACTCTTTGTGACCCCCATGGACTGTAGACTGCCAGGCTCCTCTGTCTATGGAATTCTTCAGGCAACAATACTGGAGTGGGTAGCTGTTCCCTTCGCCAGGGGATCTTCCCAACCCAGGGATCGAACCCAGGTCTCCTGCATTGCTGGCAGATTCTTTACTATCTGAGCCACCAGGGAAGCCCAAGGGACCCCTGAAGGGGCAGCCAATTTTAACCTGCTTTGGTTTCTCTTCCAGGTTTCTCCCTGCTGTGGAAGAGGTTGGAGGATGTGAGTGGCTCTCCAGAAAGCCCTGCTTGGCTGTGCCTCCAGGAAGGCCTCTTAGCTTCCTTCTTGTTTCAGAGCCACTTCTGGAGCTATTTGAGAAAAATGATGTGACAGTACCTATTCAAAAGGATATTGGGAAACTTGTAACATCCGTGAAGAAAGTGGCCCTCTTTCCCTTTTGCAAAATCGACATTCTCAAACTCCAAAATGCCAGCCAAAACCCCGATTTACCTGAAAGCTGCCAATAACAAGAAAGGAAAGAAATTTAAACTGAGGGACATCTTGTCTCCCGATATGATCAGTCCGCCCCTCGGAGACTTCCGCCACACGATTCACATCGGCAAGGAGGGCCAGCACGACGTCTTCGGAGACATTTCCTTTCTCCAAGGCAACTATGAGCTTCTACCCGGAAACCAGGAGAAAGCACACATGGGCCAGTTCCCTGGGCATAATGAGTTCTTCCGGGCCAACAGCACCTCC
Source organism: Giraffa tippelskirchi (assembly GCF_054371585.1). Taxonomy (NCBI): domain Eukaryota; kingdom Metazoa; phylum Chordata; class Mammalia; order Artiodactyla; family Giraffidae; genus Giraffa; species Giraffa tippelskirchi. Next base: position 81,802,521 of record NC_137278.1, read on the forward strand.
GACTCCATGTTCACAGAAACGCCCTCGCCGGTGCTCAAAAACGCCATCTCTCTCCCGACCATCGGAGGATCCCAAGCCCTCATGTTGCCTTTGTTGTCCCCGGTGACATTCAGTTCCAAGCAGGAGTCCTTTGGGCCAGGAAAGCTGCCCCGGCTTAGCTGTGAGCCGGTCATGGAAGAGAAGGTTCCAGAGAAAAGCAGTATGTTGGAGAACGGGACTGTCCACCAGGGGGACGTCTCGTGGGGGTCAAGCGGGTCCGCATCCCAGTCCAGCCAGGGGAGGGACAGCCACTCCTCCAGCCTCTCCGAACAGTACCCCGACTGGGCAGCGGAGGACATGTTTGACCATCCCGCCCCTTGCGAGCTTGTCAAGGAAAAGACTAAGTCCGAGGAGTCCCTCTCTGACCTCACGGGTTCCCTCCTGTCCCTGCAGCTTGATCTCGGGCCCTCCTTTCTGGATGAGGTGCTGAATGTCATGGATAAAAATAAGTAACAGGACACTGCCGGGCCCTTTTCCTTTGGTGTAAAAGATATCAAAAGACAGAATGGAAGAAAACTAACCACAAAGAGGAGAGCTTCACTGGCTATACTTGCTGTCATGTGATGGGTTTTCTCAAATAACCTTCCTACAAAATATTTTTTTACCTGGTATACCCTGTTTGCAAAAACAGTATAAAGAGGAAGAAAAAAAAAAACAAAAAAACCTTGTCCTGGCAAAAGAGATGAAGTGAGTCAGAACCCATTTTCAGCGGGCCATGCTGATATACAGCTCACATTTTTTGTTTCCAGAAACGTGAGAAATCTGGCTTGGCCAGGACTGGCATTACTTAGCTATGAAGGGCTGTGCCAGTCACATTAAGGACCTTTACAGGACTCTGGCATTTTCTGAGCAAGAGGAAGTCAAAATTTATTTAACACCCACGCCTTTTTTTCTAGACTCTTTTCTATGTTATGTGGTTTGGGCTCACCATAGCAAATTCTTCAGTGTTAAAACTTTTCTCTTGTTTCCACATTTGAACAACATTATGGGTTTCGGGGATTTGCTTGTAGCTCTTATATATCCCTATATGGTATACCTATATTACAAAATTTTGACTGTCAGCTACATGTTGGTAAGACACAAGCGAAGTATTACTGTAACTAAGTTATTTTTAAAGTTAAAATATATTTTTATGTGCTTTTGGCTTTTTATTGCAAAGTCTACATTTTATAGATACTACATCAAATGTGGTCATTTGACTTTTTCCATTGGGTTCCATTGTAAGCTGTGTATGTGTATGTTTGGAAGAGTGTACTCATACTTAGCTTTATTTTTTTTTTTTTCTTCATCTATTATACTTTTCACAGCAGCCAACAGTGGATTGTAAAGTGTAAAGGCACAGGTTACTCACAATGCTTCTGCAGAGACTGTGGGCTATACCACCTAATGTTCTTTGGAAATGTGGGTATTTTAGTGCAGTACATACTTGCATTACATAGGTACTTCATACAACACAATAAAGAGTAAATGTTAAAATCAGCTTGCTTGGTTATAGTACTAAACAAAAACATAAGAGTTATATTTTCTTGACTTCCAGGGCTAGAAAAAAATGCTTCTGTAAAGTGTACACAAGGCTTTAAATAAGGTAAGAGGTGATTTCCACTCACTCAGTAATTTTGATTATTTTATTATTATCCAGAAACAAGGCCCTTCAATTTTAGGAAAACTGAACATGTGAGATGATTTTTTTTTTTAGGCAACACTGATGCCAACCTTTCAAAAAACTCACTTCCATGAATCTCCAACCTAAATTTAACACAATAAACTCAAGCAGGCCCAACCCTGTCCCTATCAGATGGATGTCTCCTTGCTGCAGGTACCATACAGACAAGATTAAGAAGGCCAAAAAGAGGGCAGTAGAAAGCACTTGGCCCCCAAGGAGACAGAGATGCGCTGAGAATGTTGGTTAAGGAAACAGGAACAGGAAGTGTACACATCAATTCCTGTCCTGTTGTCAACCACCCTTTCCCCCTCCAAGACAAACACTCGCACACAAAAACTTTCATTTCTCCTTGAAATAGATCCCTGAAATGACTACTGCTTCCAAACCCTTCAGCGATTCTCTCACCATGTCTGAAATTGTTGCAGTTCTGTCATCTGGTTAGCTGAAATAATCTTTGAGTTAGAGGTGAAACACAGTAGAAGAGGCAACAAGCTCCCCTAGTGCACTGAGTTCTCGCCTTAATTTCCCTGCTGTATTTCTACCTCACAATTTTCCAGTGTTCTTTTTCTGCTAAACCACACACACTCATGGTTCAAGTTCCACGCAGAGACTTCCCAGCCTCTTCTAAATCTTATGCATGAGCAAGAGTCCAGTATATCTCATCATTTTTAAGCACTCTTTCAACACATCTTAATTTTTTGCTGATCATATTCTCATTTTACTCTTCATCTGCAGATTAAATTGTTAAGTGAAATGACAAGGAACGTCTCTGCATTTCCTCTGCTCCCTCTGTGAATGGTAGAGAGGATAGCTCTGCCAGGGTTGGCTTTGTGTACAGAATCTAAGCAATAGTGCACCCGCTAGACTTTCTCTGAGCGCTTTCACATATGGTCCCTCCTGTTAGGTAAGATACCATTGAGATGGCAACAAACATACCCCTGTAAGAAAGGAAACAGCCACATCCGGCTTTTGAACCATATTGTTGAGTCATTTTTCCTGTGGCAGCCCTGCTAATACTTGGTTCCTTCTCTAGGGAGCAGGTGCAGGGCTGGTGGAAGTTTTCTCCTGCAAAAAGGCTCTTCCTACTGGCACCTGCTGAATTGATGTTCTCAGCCAGTGACCATTCTGCCGCTTTTACCCTAATTTACCAAGATACACTTCATTTGCAGATCCAGAATGTGAGCTCCCTGTGACCCAACAACCAGAAAAAGAGCCCATGCGATTTGTACAAGTAGAGAGAGACCCTTGGTGTTGTAACAGTCAAGTTTCTTCCCTTTGAGTAGGTCTAACAAAGAACAAGAGAGATTATTTGTACTTAAAATTACCTGCTGAAAAAGATAAAATATCAAGGTACTTAGGTCTTCACAAATGTAAAGTCATTAAGTATCACATTTCAGTGAGTCAGAGTCACAAACAAAAGACTAAACTGGTTGATCATAAAAAAGTGTTTCCAGAGTCATGGTCTATTCCTTTTTTATGTCACTGAAAGTTACCATTTTTTCTCAAGTCTCCCCGTGAAAACACTTGAAATCATGGTAAGGAGGAATTTCATGAGTCCATGAGTTAACTTGATAAATATTTTGAAACAGAAAAGAAATTTGTACTTTAGATGATGGTTCTGATCCTCTTCATGTGGCACTTGATGAGACTCAATTTTACTGCAAAATATATCAATACAGTAGAACAAGTCAACATGATGGTTTCTCTCCAATAAGAGTTTCTCCCTTGGAAAGTACGTTCCCAACCTAGTCCAAAATTTAGCAGGTCTAATAAAGAGAATTCTCAGTCTTTAGAATGAGTCTATCAGATAAATAGTGACTGAACTTGTTTTTTCTTAGACAAGTCAGTCAGTCAAATCAATAGGGTTACTGGGTGTTGCCCTGTGTCTCCACCCATATTTTTGCGTCAGACTCAGCAAAATAATGTTTTTTGTTTCCAGACACCAAGTGAAAAGCTACTACTGACCCAGATGGGTAGCCTCCTGGTTCATTGGACTGTATGGGACTCAGTAACATCATGCAACTCAAAACTATACTTGTACATATTCAGCATGTTGGTTCTGACAAAGCAATATGTTTATTTTCTAAAGAAGAGAGTTTCCCTTGTAGGTTTTTAAGACATTTTTGTTTCATCTGACGATACCTGGAACATCACATGCTTTATTCTGATGGCATACCATCTTATCCAGCCAGCCTTCCCTTCCTGAGAATGTTTAATTTTCACCTTATTCTTAGAGCAAGTGCTTATCAAAAAGTAGGCCTAAGCATCTCTTACTTGAGTTGTCAGGGAGTCATTATTCTGTGGTAAAGTGCTGCAAAGGAAGTTGTGTGGAAGAATGAGAAGTATGCTTATTTTATGAAGTGATGTACAACACAGTGAGATCTCTTTTACAACTAACGTGCTGCATTTAATTATCTTCCATCTTTACTTCAGATACTCTGATAGAGAATTTACTTCCATTGGCTTTTAAGGGAGGTCGATAATCTTCATCCTTTGAAGGTTAGCCAAATTTCCTTTGTGAGAAGCAGACTGAAGCGGGTGATAGGTTTTAAAAATCTGCCCGAATCAAGACTGCTGTGCAGAATAGAGTTAATATTTCAGAGACTCATCACAAAGACAAGAGATGTCTGCCATACATCAAAATTAGTGATGCTGAAAACATGAAATGGGTATTGTGCTCACCATTAAGCGGTTATTGGAGAAAGTCATCAGGCATGTGTGTGATTCGTTGCCAAATCATTGAGAAAACAGAGCTTTGAGTTCTGGGGAGGGAAAGACCTGGGATGGCTCCATGCAACAGCAGGACCCAAATGGGGCCTCAAGGGACTGGTGAGTTTTTTTTAGGGGGAGGGACATACTCAAGGAGGAAGATTTTGAGCAAATAAAAGGATCCACTACATCCTAGCAGAGTTTCTACTCAAAATGGATCAGAAAAGGGATTGACATAGAAAATGCCCAGTTCCGGGGACTTTTCTGGCAGTCCAGTGGTTAAAAACTTTGCACTTTCAATGCAAGGGGCGAGGGTTCAATTCTTGATCAAGAAACTAAGATCCCACCTGCTGTGCTGCACCGTCAAAAATAGATACATTTTTAAAAATTTAAAAATGTTCAGTTCCAGGCCTGAAAGGATTGGGTCCAAGCCTGGGAAGTCTTTCCCTGTGGACTAAGAAAAGACTCTGGAATTTGAGAGTGCTGAACAGGTGGTTCCCAGGGTTAGGAATTTGTGTATAATAAGCCACCATCTTGTGAAAATTCCTGCCAATCTGCCTGTGCTGTAACCTGAAGACAGACAGACTACTGGGTATCAAGGAAAAGTCATTCATGATGAAAGCAGTGAGAGGGGCTACGTTTCTCCTGAAACAGCACCATGTGAAACAAGTTCATGTTCTGGCACCTGGCCTGAACACTCACGGGCAGCTATCCCACCAGCAGCACTCCGGAGTTTCCTCTAGCCCCCTTCTCAACTCATTTTCCAGGTCTTAGTTGTAATTTCTGATTGAGCAGCCCAGGGTTAAAGGAGAAAGTGCCTCAGAAAACAGAAAGGAAAGTCTAAATATCAGCAAAGAGTCTAGGCTGAGTATAAAAACCAACTAAATGGAGTAGAGGCAAACAGTCCCTGCCTGAGGTACTCTCCAACTCCTTCAAGCCCACTCTCACAACACTGAGGCCCAGAGAGACAAAAGTCCAGACTTCCAGACTCTGGTTTCTTGTCTCAGGACCTGCATCTTCGTAGGGGTGACTTGTGGGCGGTGCACCCCTCAGCAAAGTCCAGATTCTCTCCTAGCATGAGCCTTACCCAGGAGATACATCAGGAAAAGGGTCATCTCAGCACAGCAGGAAGTCCCCAACATTTACACCACAAATACCCACAGTGAGAAGTGGAAAGATCCTTTCACTACATTTGGGTCTTAAACAAAGAGACCCTTGAGGTACTGCTTCCATGGAAAATTCCATATTTAATAGGAGTCACAAGAAGTATGTATTAAAATCCCCAAAGGATGTTGTCCCCATATCCATGAGTCTTATTTGTAAGTGAAATTGGCAGAACTTGAGGGACCCTAGAAAGACAAAATTGCTCAAAAAATTTCTCCTCTGTGTAACTGCCGTAGGGCCAGAAGATCTACCATTGGAGATTGGTTCCTTTAGATAAGGTGTTATGCCAAGCATGGAGTCTCCTTAAAACACTCCCAGGAATATCGGCATCTTAAAACCACCAACAGCAGGATATGAACTCCCTTATCAGGTGTCTGTTCTAGGAGCATAAGCCTCTAGCAACTGGACTGGGTCAAGGGAAACACAGAGAATAAGCGAGAACAGGAAGAGCATAAAGAGTGAGTTCATGTAATGCGATATTTTGCCTGGCACCCCAAAAAAGAGGGAGTGGGGAGACAGTCTTTTCCAAAAGATTTACCTATTACCAATGGGGCTACCTTTACCAGAAGAGGTAATAAAGGTTATAGTTGACTCATGTCCCTGATGTCGGAGGAATAAATGCAAACAATGCAATTAAATCTAATACTGAATTGATGTGGCGAAGGAAATGGCAACCCACTCCAACACTCTTGCTTGGAAAATTCCATGGATGGAGGAGCCTGGTGGGCTGCAGCCCATGGGGTCGCAAAGAGTCGGACATGACTGAGTGACTTCACTCACTTCATACTTTATCACTGGAGAAGGAAATGGCAACCCACTCCAATATTCTCGCCTGGAGAATCCCATGGATGGAGGAGCCTGGTGGGTCATGGTCCATGGGGTCGCAGAGAGTTGGACACAACCGAAGTGACTAAGCACGCACGCACGCACTGAATTGATGCAAATTTGATAGTACAAGAGAACATTAATATAAAACTCCCAGTGATTAACATGGTTCCATTCACCCTACAGATCACTATGTATGAAGGGAGTAATGCCTTGACACCAAATGTTGATATTTCTAAGTCACTGTCTAACCTTCCTTCTGCTTCTTCCTCCCTACCCCTTAACAACGGCATTTTAGTGAAGTGGTTTCCTAGAGGGGATTATGCTTTTATCCTAAAGTCTCCTTCATAATAGTTTTTCTGCATTTTAAGGGAAACCATTAGTAATGCCCCAGAAACACACAAAACTTTGAAAAGCCTGAAACAACATTCAAGTTACATATTGAATTTTTCATAGTAAGCAGTAACATAGAGCACAGTAAGCAGAGATGTTGTTAAATGTGGGAGAAGAACATTGCTAATTATCTTCCAACCCCTCCTCTCATTGCAAGAAAATGAAATTGGGATGGGACTAGAAATGAGAAGCAAAACATTTACGGTGCTCTGGCTTCAGATTTTTCACCATAAATGGCAAGAAAGAAGAGCAGACAAATATAATTTTAGATGTTAGATTAGCATCCAATAAAGTTCTGCCATCCTCATAGTGGACCACGGATCCTGTGACCAAATAAAGCAGTTTGTGAAGATTCATTCTGCAGTAACCCTCTTTGTTAAAACAAAACAAAACAAAAAAGTGGTGCTTTCACCGTTGATTAAAATTGCTAACTTTCAACACAGTTGCCCTTTGGACTTCATATGACCCCATGGACTATACATATAGTCCATGGTATTCTCCAAGCCAGAATACTGGAGTGGGTAGCCTTTCCCTTCTCCAGGGTATCTTCCCAACCCAGGGATTGAACCTAGGTCTCCTGCATTGCAGGCAAATTCTTTACCAGCTGAGCCACAACAGCAGCCCAAGAATACTGGAGCGGGCAACCTATCCCTTCTCCAGCGGATCTTCCCTACCCAGAAATCGAACCAGGGTCTCCTGCATTGCAGGTGGATACTTTACCAACTGAGCTATCAGGGAAGCCCTTGGACTTCATAAGCGAATTGAAAATTGATTAAGTGCTTTGAGTAATCCAGAAAGGGGGAAAAAAGCATCATGACACAGAACACAGATTAGAGACAGACTCTGTTATGTAAGAGGGGGGAAAGCAGAGCCTTACTGCCCGAGACTCAGCCTGGAGATTGCTCGAACTAGAAGTAAAATTATTGCAAGTGAAATGGCTTATAGGAATGAGATTGCACCCCTCTAATCAGCCGTGAAATAGGAATCCATGGAAGATGCTCTCCTTTCTTCCCATCCTTGATCATCCAAGCATTCCCTCTCCAGGGAGACTTCTCAGCTTCTCAGCCTCCAGACCACCCTTCGGGTCCTAGGAGTAGACCACAGCAAAGGACAGAGCCAGCTGTCCTTTGGATGGACAAACCTGTCCAGCGGGATGGTTTGGAGGGGTGTATCCTGCCTGCACACACCCAGGAGAGACCCCTTTAAGTCTTTCATAGGTTGACTGAATTACTAAAACACTAAATGATAGTGCATGTGTGTGTTCAGTCGTGTCCGGCTCTGCGACCCCACGGACTGTAGCCCACCAGGCTCCTCCAGTCCATGAAAGTTTCCTGGCAAGAATACTGGAGTGGGTTACCATTTCCTCCTCCAGGGGATCTTTCTGACCCAGGGATTGAACCCACGTCTCCTGCATTGGAAGGAGGATTCTTTACCTCTGAGCCACCAGGAAAACCCCCAAATGATAGTATATGAATTATATACCTGTAGGTAGACCGAATAATGGCCCCCACCAAAAGTAGCAGGTCCAAGTCCCTGGAACCTGAGAATGTAACATTTGGAATACAGATCTTTACAGATATGAGTAAGTTAAGGATCTTGAGATAGGTTGTTTTCCTGGTTTATTCAGGGGGTCTCTAAATGTAATCTCAGTTGTCCTCATGAGAGAGTAGTAAAGGAAAATTTGATACACAGAAGAGGAGGAAAGAAAGTGAGCACTGCAGGGGCAGACTGGTATGATGTAGCCTCAATTCAAGGAATGCTATTAAGCACCAAACCTGGAAGAGACAAGGAACAGATTCCACCTTAGAACTTCCAGAGGGAGTGAGGCCCCGTTGACAGCTTGATTTTGACTCAGTGATACTGATTTTGGACTTCTGGCCTCTTGATCTGTTAGAGAATAAACTAGTGTTGTTTTAAGCCACCAAGTTAGTAGTAAGTTGTTAAAGCAGTCATAGGAAACTAATGCAACACCCAAGCACTGGAGAAAGTGCAGAAAAATAGAATGCGTTAAAGATAGAATGTTATGAACTGGATTGTGTTCTTCCAAGGTTTATATACCTTGGTGGCTCAGAAGGTAAAGCATCTGCCTGCATTGCAGAGACCTAGGGTCAATCCTTGAGTGGGGAAGATCCCCTGGAGAAGGGAATGACAACCCACTCCAGTATTCTTGCCTGGAGAATTCCATGGACAGAGGAGCCTGGCGGGCTACAACCCATGGGATCGCAGAGTCGAATATGACTGAGTGACTAACTTTCACTTTTTTCAAGATCTATATGCTGAAGTTATAACCCCTGATGTAACTGTATTTAGAGATGACACCTTTAAAGAGGTAATTAAGGTTAAGTGAGGTGGTAAAGTAGACCCTAATCCAACAGGATTTGCGGACTTAGAAGAAGAGAAAGGAAACTCTCTCCCTCACTCCCTCTCTCCCTCTCTCTTCCCCCTCTTCCCTCTCTCTCTTCCTCTCTCTCCCCCCACCCTCCTCCCAGGAAAATGCTCTGTGAGGACACAGCAAGAAGGTGGCATCTGCAAGCCAAAGAGAGAGGCCTCAGGAGAAACCAGTATCATTGGCACCCTTGGAACTCTGAGAAAATAAATCTCAGTGGTTTAAGCCATCTAATGTGTGGTATTTTGTTCTGGCAGCCCACGTAGTTGACAAAGAAGACCCCCTTTAAGAGTTAGGCTCTTCAAGGAAATAAAGCCCGGATGGCTCCACCTCCCTGGTTGTCAGTCTCCCCTGCAAGACAAGATTTACACTGAGTCAGTGGTGACAAGGGAGGGGAAAATACTCCAGGCAGGAGATCAGCAGGAACACAGTCTAGCCCTGTATTTACAGTTCCAGGAAGTGTACCTATAAGAGCCCAGGAGAAAGCTACTGTCTGTCATGCACCATGTGCTTCCACAGGGTAACACAGTCTAATCAGACACTGGTGTGATGCCTTGGCCCGTGGAGGCAGAGTCAACTACCTTCAGAAAGGTCACTGTCACTCACGGTTGATTGCTGCTGGTGTACAGGTCAAGGGTGTGCATGGTGGGCAGACTTAGGGAAAATGGAGGGAAAGAAAGGATTTAAAGTGTGTTTTGAGGCTTATTCCTAGCCCCAGACAGCATTTGATGTGGGCAGGGGCCAGACTGTCCCTGTCTCCAGAGAACAAGGAAAGGGAAGCGGAGAAGACAGACAGCAGAGGGACTCTGAGTTATCATTAGGAAGAAAGGCTATCTTCCCGGGGCGAGGGGGGGAGGGGGTGTTGGAGCTCTCCAGGGCAGAGCTTCCCACAATCCTAACTCACATAGGAAAGAGACTTTTAAAGGTAAAGCATCTGCCTGCAATGCAGGAGACACAGGTTTGATCCCTGGGTGGGGAAAATCCCCTGGAGAAAGGAATGGCTACACATTCCAGTATTCTTGCCCGGAGAATTCCATGGATGGAGGAGCCTGACGTGCTACAGTCCATGGGGTCACAAGGAGTTGGACATGACTGAGCAACTAACACTTTCACTTTCTTTCAAAGGACACCCTGGGGGAATGAGAGGACTGCTAGACTGAGGCAGCCCTGCCCCCGCCTACCCCAGCTGCTACAGAGTCAACACCTCAGCACCCTTGTAATGCACCCAAAACCCAAAAGTTGGGGTGTGGAAAAATCCCTTTCCAGGGTACCTATCATCATACTGGCCACCTGGCTATTTATGGGACCATGCCAGGCTTTTCCTAGGACTCGGAGTCCTGTGCCATGTGGGCACAAGTGGTGAGGAGCAAGTATGGCTCTAGAGGGGACATAGAATAAGGCATAGGTGAGGCCTGACTGCCACATGGCAGTGGAGGTGGTGATAGTGGAGGCGGCAGCAGCAGGGGCACAGCGAGCCCCTTGTCTGTGACAGTGGACAGAAAGCACACCCAGGACGGGGAGCCTGGGAAGCTGGGGAGACATCTGGTGAGTTGGAAAAGTAAACAGCAAAGTCTTCCATCCAACAGGAGAAGCCCAACTGAGACGACTTCTAACCACCAGTGGCCAAAACAGTCCTTTCAGTGTCATGGATTCCTGGAGAACATGAGGCGATGAATCTATTCAAGTCTCTCCCACTGGAAACCAAACAGCCAGCCTTGAAGCTGTGACCCATTCATGACCTTCAAAGGGTAGCTGACACCTATGTCCCCAGCTTCTGACCTCGCTGAGCCCGTGGTTTCTACCCCTACCACCATGCCACCAAAGCTGCATTCAACAGAGTCACCAATAGATTCTGTTCCTAAAGTTACAGACGTCTCCTATCCCACCTTCCTTCCTTCTCTGCAGACTTTGACTCCACTAGGCACTGCTTGGTCTCTCATACCCTCCTCTCCCTCTGACCACCCCACTCTGGGTCCTTCCTGGTTCCTCTTCCTCTATGCGGCTTGTCCCTACTGCACACGTGGGGGGTCATCCTTGTCCTTCTCTTGGTCCATCAGTTTGGTTGCAGAGCTTTAACTACCAGCTACTTCTAATGACTCCCAAATCTGTGTTTCCTGCCCAAACTCAACTCCTAGGCTTCTTACTTGAATGTGCAACCAAGGACTGCTCCTCTCTACTTGTTGGTCCTCCAGGAACCCCCAATTCACTTTATTCCAAACGGAGTTCACCATCACCGACAATATGCTTTCGTTCTCCTCCTCCTTGCCTGGCGAGTGACACCACCAGCCATCTGCCTGAGATGAAAACCTGGGATTTGACTCCATCCCACCCCCAGCAACCCTCTACTTCTACCCCCTTGACATTCCTCATGTTCAACCTCTTTTCTCCATTCCCACTGCCACTAACTTTCAGATCCTCATTATTCCTTGCTTCTATGATGGCAAGAGATTCGTAACAACTTCCTTGTCTTCAGTATGACCTCTGCCAATGAATTTTGTTTCATTTTGTTGGTGGTGTTTTTTTTTTTAAGGTTTTGATCTTTTAAATGGATAAATGGATATAAAGCAGATAATAAAATTGAATCTCACCAGAAGAATTCTTTTTATTAGTCCACAAGATATAAAGTCCACAAGAAGTTAAGACTTCTAAGGAGCCTTGACTGGATGAGAAAAATGCCATAAATACTGAAAAAGCACTTTTAAGGAAAAGAAAATAAAGTACAATGCATGTTTTCAACATATTTAAAGGAGGCTGTAGAGACTAATAGGATTGAAACATTTAAAAATACCAATATATACACATGCAAATGTTTCCATGGATTGTTTTACATGTTTACACATTTTCATTCTATAGAAATTTATTATTATTTGCTCCAACAGGACAAAGCCATTATAGCATGCTTTTAAATATTGTTGGTTTAAAGAAGGACGAGAATGTAATTTGGAGTCTGTAAGCACTCAGAGTCCTGAACAAGCCTAAACAAACATTTTTAATCAGCGATAGTGCTTTATGAAATTTTTAAGCTGCCTCTTAAGAGACGCTAATGTATAAGTTGGCAAAAAAGAAAAAAAGGCCTGTCACCTTTACCATACATTATCTAAATGTGCTCAAGCAAATGCATTCAAATGCCCTACCCTACTGCTGCACGAACACATAATAGGACAGGAAGTCAGCAGTAACTGATTTCATGTCCTAATCAGTGGCACTGGCTATTTTTAGAACAGCCAAATTGTGTCAGGAATAAAAACATAAATTATTCACAGTAACCAAGAGGAATAACAAGTAAAAATTGACTATATTGTCTCCTGGTAGAAAGCAACGACTGAATCTTAGGCTATCCAAATATTTTTAAATGATATAAAATGTGATTTTAGTTAAGTAGCTTTCTGTACTGACAATGTAGACCCCTAGCCATTGAATTACACATAACATCCCGTTATTTCATCTAACACTGCAGCTGCCACAAGTCACAGGACACTTGATTCAGAGGCAAGTTAACATTTAAAAGAGCTAAGTTCTAACCACAAACAGGATACACAATAGACATCTAGAAGAATTTCCATTTTGTGCCATGCTGGACATCTTGGCATTCTCAGCATACGAGGACTTGATTGTCTGGATGCCAAATCTGAGAATGACAGTAAGTAATCCTGGACTCTATTTTCCATATCAGATATGGGGCTCTTTGTTTCAAGAATTTCATAGTCCCTAAACCAAGGGACAAATTCTATGTAAACATGCTGCCTATTCATTAAAGCAATACGTTCATCAGTTGTGTGTGCATATTTGTGGTACGGTGTGTATGTGGGGAGAGGGCGAGTGAGACACAGAGAGAAAGAGAATGGCAAAGTAAGACAGGCAGATGATCAAAGACATAAAGAGAAAGGGTGACAGTTTACCAGCCTGAAAAGAAGTTGAAGGGTACACAATATTATGAGACATAAGTTGATTTTTGAAACAGAGACAACAAAGAAAGGGCAATTTAAGTGTGCAAGAAAACACAAACCTTAAAAGAGATATGAGAAATTACAAATAAAAGCAAGAGCACCTTAATAGGAAAGAAAAATAAGATGACCCCAAGGCAGACAGTCCCTAAGGTGAATGTCTCCAGGCAAATATGTTTTTCAGGGTCCCTGCAATTTGACTTTTTAATATTTTAAAAAATTCATGGTCCTGCGTGAGGCATACTGATCGTTGATGGAGATACAGAACCCTGGATAGAGAAGAGGTATTTTCGCATTTGTTTATTGTCTAATCAGCCTGAGTGAAGATTATTCACAGTATGGAGACACTTCCTATGCAAGTGCCACAACCATCTCTTTGTGCTCTTTATTGTTAGATGTGCTAATTTCACCTCCACCCACCTCCTTGTCCCCAGGAGAAGCTATTATTATTCACAGCATCATAGCCCTTCAGAACACGTTTGTACTGAAACAACACAGATCTGCTTGCCTCTGCATTTCCCTGATACTACTACTTATGTATTTAATGCTGATTATGTCACCTATCCTGCCCCCCATGAATTCCAGCTTCCAATGACTCTCTCAAGGGTTGTTACTGGCTTTGTGGATGGTGACCACAAAGGCAAGCCTTCCCCTGAGTATAAAAGAAAATGTGAAGTTAATTGGCTTTCTGACCATGTTAAATTCACTGCTTGAAATTTTCTGGAATAAACCTAGAACATCACGTTTTCGGGCCATAGCTTCTTTTGAACTCCCTTGGGGAATTACTGCAGTCCTAGAATGTGATTTCTTCCAATGTTGTCAGTACCTCTGCCTTCCACAGACCATCATCAGAGGGAGGGCAGGGGGAGGGAAGAGTCTGGGAGTAAACAAAGATGAGTGGTCCTATTTGCGCAAAGAATGCCTATCTCTCACCAACATGGCTTAAACATGAATATTTGGAGCCTAGTGAAGGTGTCAGTCAGAGAGGATCTACAGGAATTGCAGGCCAACAGCTGGAAAGCCCTCTGAGGAGAATATCATAGATCTCTGGAGGACTGGGCAAGGGGGAGTTTTGACCATCCTGGTGCCAGTGAAGGGAGGTTCACAAAGTAAAGGAAGTATGATTCCACCATTGCTGCCCTGGGGTGGGGCTGGGAGGACGGAAACCAGACATTGCCATATATCAGAACATGGAGGGGCGAGAGCTGATACATGGACCCAACATATGGCAGCCCAAGGGTTGACAGTGGGCCATGGGTACCCCAGAGTCACGAACTTGTGTCTCCCAGATGGGAGTCATCAGTGTGTCTGTACTTTTATGGTGGCTTAGTCTCAAAAAGTCTCACTAGAGAAGACACAACTCTCCTGAGGAACAATTACTTTTCAGGTCACCCTCCTAAAATCAGGGCGAGGGCAGGGGCCCCAGAATGATCCCATAGATATGAGGCCTGGAGTTCTTTGGGGCATCTAGTCAATTCAACATGGTGGATGAGGAGCAGAGATCCAAAAACACCCCTGAAGGGAGAAAAGGGGACCAGGATCCACAAGGACCCTGCCCAGATAACACTGCTACCCTGGTTGCTCTTGAGTATCCGAGGGCCCTGGTTGTTCTTGAGTATCTGAGGGGAACTCTGAAAATGTTGAGGAAATCATTTCAAAGCAGACAGACACTGGGGTCCAAGGGCTGTGCTGATGTCAAGGATGACCAGCAACATGTGTTACCAACCGGAAGATTTGTGGAGAAATCTGAGACACTGGCCAGTCAAGCAAATGTCCAGTGTGCAACTACTAATTGGTAGAGTTTGATATGAAAACAAACAGACTAACTTTAGGACCTGTGTCCTCTGCTGTGAAAATATCTAAAAAGATTATAGATTTTTTATTCAGACAGACCTGAGTCTAATTTACCAGTCTGACAAAACCAGTAAGTGACCTTGGCAACGAGTGGGGATAACAGTAGTTACTTTGTAGGACTGTTTTCAAGAATCAACTTTTTCTATAAAGGACTGGTTGATAGATTCTTTAGGCAGCCCATACAGTCTGTTGCAACTACACGATTGTGTATCATGAAAGTAGTCACAGGCAGTGCATAAATGAAGGGGTGCTCCTGTGTTCCAATAAAACTCTATACAAAAACAGATGGTGGGCTGGATTTGGTCCACAGACCTTAGTTTGGTAACTACTTGTTTTTAGCATTAATTCAGATAATGCCAATAAAAGCTTTATAATAGTTACCCACACTTAACAAACATTTAACAAATATTAGCTGTTATTAAAACAACAAAGGGTTTCCCTAGTAGCTCATCTCGTAAAGAATCTGCCTGCCATGCAGGAGACCCTGGTTGGATTCCTGGGCCGGGAAGATCACCTAGAGAAGGGATAGGCTACCCTCCAGTATTCTTGGGCTTCCCTGGTGGCTCAGACAGAAAAGAATCCACCTGCAATGCAGGAGACCTGGGTTCGATTCCATGGAGGAGGGCATGGCAACCCACTCCAGTATTCTTGCCTGGAGAATCCCCATGGACAGAGGAGCCTGGTGGGCTACAGTCCATGGGGTTGCAAAGAGTTAGACACAACTGAGTGACTAAGCACACACATACCAACAAAATGACTACAACTTAAACTTATTGGCTTAAGGTTCTAGTCACTTTTTTCTTTGTCTCCTTATTTTACAGTTACATTGTACATACTTAAGGAAAAATGATAGGTGAATAATACTTCATTACTTGAGTTCTTCCTCATTACTATTATTTTTGAAAAGTTCTCTTTAGAGTTATTTTCCATCTGAAAACTGTCCGTCTTTAAAACATGTGAATCAAAAGTCTTTAAGTACACCTTTATTATGTATTTAAAATAGAAAGTTTCTGTTCATATTTCTACTTCAGTAATATAAAATAGTGGGAATTTTAGATGCTACAAATCAAATTTTTTGAAGAATACATATATTTCAAGAATACATATAATATGTAAACAATCTGCTTTGCCATTATTTATACGTGATTCTCATAATCATTTATAACATCATATATCTGGAATCTATACAGCTCCTTTCCACCCTTTTTTTATGAATAGGATTTCTTCTTATCTTTGGGAGATAATCTCTTCCTCCATCCTATTCAAGTGGTTTAAAAAATCAATGTCAACTGGCTTAGGGGGTGAGCCCTGGACCTAAGTTATGAGCTGAGTGGATAGTTTGCTTCTGCTGGTCTTATTTCCAGCTGTCAGGAGGACGTTGTCAGGCAGAATGGAAACAAAGAGTCGAGTACAAAGAGGCCATGAAAGGAGGCATGGAGGCTTATAATGGTTGAGTCCTCATCTCCTTTACCCTATAGTCCAGCCACATCCCTGGCCTCTCGTGGTTTAGTTATGAGAGACAATGAAGTCCTCTTGTGCCTAAGCAAGTTTCAGTTGATCCTGGGCTATGACATCACCCTTGGGTGATATGAATCATCCCCACTTGGCTTATCCTGGGGGAAGCTCTCCTGTCTGCCACTCACCAGATGTGTGGTATTGGCATCAAAGAAAGTAACTTGCAGAGAAGAAACTCATATGAGGGCACTTCTCTCATCTGGAAGACCAGATGAAACCAACTAAGTCAAAAAGATAATTATTTTAAAAGACTATGCATGGCTTTTTGCATTTTTTAAATCACTAATACAATTGGGAACATTGTACTCAATTAGGAAAGGGATAAAAGGAAAACTCCAAGCTAATATCATTAGGTTAAGAGAAATTATGGATTATTTTGTAGCAAGTGGCTTGTACTCAGGGTTTCAAAGCAAAATATAATTTTAAGAAAAGCTAGTAAGAAGGCACCATAACTTCCTGGTTTTTCCCCCTAATTCTTTCCCAGTTTCTTGGGATACATCAGGTAAGCATTTGAAAAGTAAAAAAGATATGGCTAAAAACACATTGGCACAATGGTCCTAGTTCTCTTTGCATTCTCCTGTATTAGATTGGGCTGCCACAACAAAGTACCACAGATTGGGTGGCTTAAACAAGGGGAATTTATTTTCTCACAGTTCTGGAAGTTAGAAGTCTGAGATCAGGGTAATTCATTAGCAAACAGCTAATTCATCGGCTCTTAACATCAGGTGGCCAAAGTATTGGAGCTTCAGCTTTAGCATTAGTCCTTCCAATGAGTATTCACGGTTGATTTCCTTTATAATTATGTATAAATGAAATCACAAGGGTGGGGTCCTTATGATGGGATTAGTGCCTTTAGAGGAAGAGACACCAGACAGCTTGCTTGCTTTGTCTCTCACCCATGTGAGAGACAGGACACGGCAAGTCAGGAAGTGTTCCTACCAGAACCTGACTGTGCTGGTACCCTGATCTCAGACTTCTAACTTCCAGAACTGTGAGAAAATAAATTCCCATTGTTTAAGCCAAGTCATGTCTGACTCTGCAACCCCATGGACTGTAGCACACCAGGCCTCCCTGTCCTTCACCATCTCCTGGAGTTTGCCCAAGTTCATGTCCATTGAATTGATGATGCCATCGAACCTTTTCATCCTCTCTTGCCCTCTTCTCCTCGGCAACTGAACAACAACAACCACAATCTTCCCCAAAATTCCTCATCTCCAAATATCTTCCCACTGTGGTTAGAGCTTCAACATATGAATTTATTTGGTGGAGATACAACTCAGTTCATCATACTCCCTTAGCAGATTGCTACTTTTTGGAGATTGGGCTTCCCAGGTAATGTGAGTGGTAAAGAATACACTGGCCAATGCAGGAGACATAAGAGACACGGGTTTTATCCCTGGGTTGGGAAGAGCCCCTGGAGGAGGACATGGCAACCCACTCCAGTATTCTTGCCTGGAGAATCCCATGGACAGAGGAGCCTTGCAGGCTATAGTCCATAGGGTCACAGAGAATCAGACATGACTGAAGCAACTTAGCATGCATATACACACAACTCAGTTCATCGTACCCCCTTAGCAGATTGCTAATTGATGGAGATTAACCTATCCATTACCCTATTATTGAAATTTGAGAAGAATCAACTATCTAAAAATATCTTCCCCTGTTTTTCAGGCAGCAGATTGTGAGGGAATGGACAAGGCCTTTTGGAGCCAGTGATCTGGGTTCAAGACCTACCTTGACTATTTAAGTAGGTTGCTTATGTTTATTGAGCTGCAGTCTGTAAAACTAGGGCTTCCCAGGTGGTGCAGTGGTAAAGAACCCTCCTGCCAATGCAGGACACATGAGAGATGTGAGTTTGGTCCCTGGGTCAGGAATATCCCCTGGAGTGAGGAAATGGCAAGCCATGCCAGTATACTTACCTGGAAAATCCCATGGACAGAGGAGCCTGGTGGGCTACAGCCCATGGGATTTCAAAGAGTCGGATATGACTAAGCACACATAAACACTGTAAAACTGAGATTTGCATCACAACAGAACAGGATATAAAATATTCTCAACCACTTGACTTTTAAAGGTCTTCGATAATGAATAACCACTTTGATTTTATAACCCTTCAAGTGCACCAAGCAATCACATATTTGTGTAAATTAGTCAGTTTGCTTCTTCTGAGGTTGGCCCTCAGGGAATTTGTTGTTGTTGAGTCCCTCAGTTCAATTTTGAACCAGCTTGTTGTTCCATGTCCGGTTCTAACTGTTGCTTCTTGAGGCATATAGGTTTCTCAAGAGGCAGGTAAGGTGGTCTGGTATTCCCATCTCTTTAAGAATTTTCCACACTTTGTTGTGATTCACACAGTCAAAAGCTTTAGGATAGCCAATGAAGCAGAAGTACATGTTTTTCTGAGATTCTCTTGCTTTTTCTATGATCCAGTGGATGTTGGCAATTTGATCTCTGGTTTTCTAAATCCAGCTTGAACATCTGGAAGTTCTCGGTTCGTGTACTGTTGAAGCCTAGCTTGGAAGATTTTAAGCCATTCTGAAGAAATGGGTATAAGGATCATTTTGGAAGGTGGGGTATTGGAGTAAAAGGAAAGAAGACTTTGGTGGTATGCCAAAGGAAGATTAAATTGGACATTTAGAGAGTAGGATCAAAGAGTCTGTCAGCAGTGACGATGAGAGTGGTGTCGGAGGATAGGGTACACCAAAAGAACACAGAAGACGATGGTCAACAAGGGTCAGTCTCATGATTTTCTAAAACTTAGCTCCGGGAACTGGGTTTCTGACCCTTCCAGAAAAACCACTATGCTCCCCTTCTTTTCCCTCTGTGACCCAAAGGAAGGCAGGAATAATCCCTGTTAATAATCATCACATCTGGGGCAGGAGAAAGGAGCAGTGATTACAGGGTCTCTGTGGCTGAGCGCCATCACCACCACAGCCACACCTGACCCAGAAAATTCTCAAGCCATGCTCAGGGCCAGCAGTAGTCTGCCAAGCACTGGAGCAGATGCTGCCGCCCTGGGTTTTCTGTGAGACACTGTTTGTAACTCTCTGCCAGGAAGTGCCTTTGGAAGGCAAAGAAACAGAGACCAGACACCTAACTTCATAAAAACTAACAAGAGTCTGATCCTCCCGGCAGCTTGCTTGTACAGCTGTAGCGGCTGCTTGGGACATTTCTTTTCCTCACACGCTTGCCAACCGTAATACACAAGGAGAACACTCCTTAATACACGTACAGGGACAGAAGGAGCCAAACGCCACCAAGATTCTTTTCAAAAATGATTTGAGAATACCCTTCCTCTCAAGATTATTTGATCCAACAACAGTCATCCTACTAATATTTTTCTGTCAGAAACTATACTTCAGATGACAAAACCCTTATTTTCCAGAATCTTCCACATTGGAACTGCCTATTAATTACCTTTGCTTGTCAGCTGGCCCCACACACATGGCTTAAATGTTTAGTCTGCAGTTTGTGTAATCATTCTCCTGCTTCATAATTACTCTCCAGAATTACTTCACTCTGAAGGTACCACCACAAAGTCTGCTTTTTGTGTCTTATAATAATGCCTTATCAGGTCTGAATTCATAAAGCCTTGCTCAGGGATTGAAAGGAATCTTGAAGGAATTTCCTGGTGGTCAAGTGTTAGGACTCAGCACTTAACAATGCAGTCTCCTGGGTTCAATCCCTGGTTGGGGAACTAAGATCCTGCAAGCCTCATGGCATGGCCAAAAAAAAAAAATCTTAATATAATACTTATCACTTGAACAAATTCTCAATTTTATACCCATTTCTTGAGCTCTTGGGTTGAGGGCCAAGTGAGTGGGTCCTGGGGATAGTAAATAGGCAAAGCCTTTCTGTTTTCACCATGCACATAGAGGGAATTTCCATACATTCAGAGGCAAGAAGACTTCACCACTCTGTTTCCTAAACTGGCACTGTCCAAGTTGGAATAGTAATGAGATTGAAGGAGTTCCTACATGGCCTTGACACTCATCTGCCATGCCTAAACTTGTGTCACACTTGGACCACTGGAGCCAGGAAGGGCAGGCCTATCCAATAAGAACAGACTCTTGGCTTTAAGGTTAAAGCCAAAAGGGAAAGAAGGCCAAGATGACTTTAAGGGGAAAGTGGATTCGGAGATGGTTACCATATCAGAGTAAGTCTTTTATGGCGCATGGTGATTATCCTGTTCCTGATACTTGAGCCAACATACCAGTTCAGTTCAGTTCAGTTCAGTCGCTCAGTCATGTCCGACTCTCTGCGACCCCATGAATTGCAGCACGCCAGGCCTCTCTGTCCATCACCAACTCCCGGAGTCCACCCAAACCCATGTCCATCGAGTGGGTGATGCCATCCAACCATCTCATCCTCTGTCGTCCCCTTCTCCTCCCGCCCCCAATCCTACCCAGCATTAGGGTCTTTTCCAATGAGTCAACCCTTCGCATGAGGTGCCCAAAGTATTGGAGCTTCAGCTTCAACATCAGACCTTCCAATGAACACCCAGGATTGATCTCTTTTAGGATGGATTGATTGGATCTCCTTGCAGTCCAAGAAACTCTCAAGAGTCTTCTCCAACACCACAGTTCAAAAGCATCAATTCTGCGGCGCTCAGCTTTCTTCACCGTCCAACTTTCACATCCATACATGACCACTGGAAAAACCATAGTCTTGACTAGATGGACTTTTGTTGGCAAAGTAATGTCTCTGCTTTTAAACATGCTATCTAGGTTGGCCATAACCTTCCTTCCAAGGAGTAAGCGTCTTTTAATTTCATGGCTGCAGTCACCATCAGCAGTGATTCTGGAGCCCAAAAAAGTAAAGTCTGACACTGTTTCCACTGTTTCCCCATCTATTTCCCATGGAGTGATGGGACCAGATGCCATGATCTTAGTTTTCTGAACGTTGAGCTTTAAGCCAACTTTTTCACTTTCCTCCTTCACCTTCATCAAGAGGCTCTTTAGTTCTTCTTCACTCTCTGCCATAAGGGTGGTGTCATCCGCATATCTGAGGTTATTGATATTTCTCCCGGCAATCTTGATTCCAGCTTCTGTTTCTTCCAGCCCAGCATTTCTCATGATGTACTCTGCATATAAGTTAAATAAGCAGGGTGACAATATACAGCCTTGACGTACTCCTTTTCCTATTTGGAACCAGTCTGTTGTTCCATGTCCAGTTCTAACTGTTGCTTCCTGACCTGCATACAGGTTTCTCAAGAGACAGGTCAGATGGTCTGGTATGCCCATCTCTTTCAGAATTTTCCACAGTTTATTGTGATCCACACAGTCAAAGGCTTTGGCATAGTCAATAAAGCAGAAATAGATGTTTTTCTGGAACTCTCTTGCTTTTTCGATGATCCAGAGGATATTGGCAATTTGATCTCTGGTTCAACATACCAGCTATCTCCAATTATTTATCATCCTAAAACTTTTTCACAGGCAGATCAGCTTACTCGTTTTACTCCTGTGCACAGAAACCATTCACCAGCACTGTGATTCTGCTCTTGATTTCTGCTGCCTGAAATGCCCCCTTACAATACTCAATGCAAATTTACCTCCTCTTGAGAGATTGTCCTTTCCAGTCAGCCCCAAATAATCTCTTACCTCTCTGAGACAACTCCACATGCTCCATTTAAATATTCATCATCTCTGTCTCTCTTCTGCTGCTATCTTCTAGTGTCATTCACATCTTTTATAGTATCTTAACTTTGCGTTGTTAATGTATCTTTTTTAAAATGTAAATTCCTTGAAGGCAATTTACTTATCCTCACATCTCTCACCACATCAACAATACAATAAATATCTCTACTAGATTCAGTTCATTTGCTGCATCGCACTCTGAAATTGCAGATTCTTTGTCTTTCTGGGGAAAATCAGAGTAAGAATCAGTGGACTTGTGATTGAGTCTTTTTAGCAACAATGCTTAGTTCATTTATTAATTGGTACTATGATTTTAGGGCTTTCCAGTGGTTTGGTGGTAAAGAAACTGCTTGCCAAGCTGGAGACATGGGTTTGATTCCTGGATGAGGAAGATTCTCTGGAGAAGGAAATGGCAACCCACTCCAGTATTCTTGGCTGGGAGAGCCCATAGACAGAGGAGCCTGGTGGGGCACAGTCCATGAGGTTGCAAAGAGTCAGACACAACTTAATGACTAAATAACAACAACTATGCTTTTAGGAACTGCATTTATTATCTTATTTCTGCATTCTACCTGTATGCATACTGCCAGAATGCGCACAGTAACTTGTCTGTGTGTGTGTGTGTGTGTGTGTGTGTGTGTGTGTGTGTGTGTGTGTGTGTGTGTAGACTGAGAGCCAACTTGCTTTCTACTCTCTGTGTAAGGGGGAATTAGTCATGGTTACTGAAAAGAGGGGAACATATTCAAAGTAAATATCAGTGCATGAGATTGCTTTTCACTCAAAGTCTGAACACCCACATGAGACTGAATTTGTGAATATTTACTGTAACTTATGGTAAAAATATTGGCTTCCTAAGCTATACTGCTGCCAAAATATTTCTTTCCCACATGGTTGCCCAGTGTTCTGGCCTGTGGCTGGAAACTTAAGTTAACCTCCTAGCATTGGTAAAGCTAACCACCTCGCATTGGTCAAGTTTTACATGTACTTTTTTCCTTAATTTTTATTTATTTATTTATTTTTGGCTGTGCTGATTCTTTGTTACTGTACATGGCCTTTCTCTAGTTGTGGCGAGTGGGAGCTACTGTACTTGCTGTGTGTGTGCTTCTCATTGTGATGGCTTCTCTTGCTGTAGAGCATGGACTCCAGGCACATGGGTTCAATAGTGAGGGCTCTAGAGTGAGGGCTCAGTAGTTGTGGTTCTGGGGCTTAGCTTTCCCGAGGCATGTGGGCTCTTCCCAGACAAGCAATCAAACCTGTGTCCCCTGTATTGGCAGGCGGATTACTAGCCACGGGACCACCAGGGAAGTCCCTTTACGTGTGTGTGTAGAGGCATAAACAGAAAGGAGGAAAGAGAGAAAGAGAAAAAGCAATAAAAGATAAACTTGAAAAAGAATTTTAAAAGCATCGTAACTAGTGACAAAGTATCAATACTATTTCCCATGTCTGAAGTCTACTATATGAGTTAAGCAAAACATGGACCTAACCAATGTAAAAGTTTTATAAAGAGCCCAAGTAAGGATGACAAATCCCAAAGCTGACAGGCTCACAGCTTACACAGGCTTGAATCTGCTCACGGAAGCATCAGCCATCCCCACCACAGTCTGGGCCACAGACTCTCATTCTCACGACCCAACTTCATCAGGAAGATCACAGCAGAAGTGAAATTCTCACAGAGGCCACACCACCCAAAGGCCAATTGCCCACTGTCCCTTTGTTCTCTGGTTCCTGAGCCATGTGAAAAACTTTATTTTCAGGTGAATCAACTTGGATTCAGAATTTGCCTTTTTTTTTTTTTTTGAGTTCCCAAAGAAATTCACTAACACAAAATCATAAGGAGCAATATCATTTTCATTGAAGATGTTATAGAAGAGTCAGAGAGAGCTAGATAGGTTGCACTGCATATTCACTACAACAATTAACCCCCTTAAGTACTTCCATTTTACTGAAGGCCCTTCCTTGGCCACTTGACCACTGTAAATTTTTTTCTCTGTTCCTCTCTCATCAGAGCCCACCTCCTGCTGCAGATACCATGAGCACAAGGGTTACGACAAAGAAGGGACTGAAGAGGAGCCCCCAGTCCTACCCTTTATCCTTCCAGGGTGACTGCACCACATTAACCTAAATGATCTCTGTCAGATGGGATTTTAGGCCATGGGGAGGTATTTGGGGTCAATTCTTTCTGCAAAAAGAAAAAAATTACATAGACCAGAATCTTCTGCTCATCCTTCCACCGGGTAGCTTCAATAAGACTTAAAGCCAGGGACTTCCCTGGTGGTCCAGTGGTTAAGAACCTACTTTGCAATGCAGGGGACATGGGTTCCATCCTTGTCTGGGGAACTAAGATCCTAAATGCTGCAAAGCAGCTAAGCCTGCACCCACAACTAGAAAACCTGAGTGAGTACCACAACTAAAAACTGACACAGCCAAATAAATAAATACTAAAAAGAAAAAGACTTAAAGCTAGCCGAGTCTGGCTTCTAGATTAAGGCAGAGGCCAAGACCAGAGGGAGATGAGGGTTGAGAAAGAATTCCTTTGGAGCACTTCCTTCTCCAGCTCCCCCTGTACCGAAGGGTTCAGGGGCTGTCACTGACTTCTGGCATCATCTCGTGTTTTCAAACCTCCAAATGCATCTTTCCTGTTTCTCCACTCTCTCCATCATCTCCCTCCTCTTCACATACATTCTCAACCTCCTCCCTTTACAATCGGCTAATTTAAATCACTTATTTTCTGAAAAGCTAACTTCCTCCTTCCTCCAGGGGAAGAAAAGGGCCAGGATCTCATAAGTAACAGGAGAAGCCCCCCAGGCTGGATTGGAGGCAAGGACTCCTGAAGTGGAATTTCCAGAGGAGTGTGGTCTCTCAACCCTCTGCCCAGTCCCTCTGTGTCTATCTCTTAGTCTGACCTGATTCCTTGCAAAAGTGGATGGATATAAAAAAGGATTTACTATATAATTTGCATACAGTGTGAAGGGAAAATGTGGGGCCCCTTGCTCAGAAATTATTAATAATTTCAAGACAGTAATAGCAGAGCATTAAACCAAGCTTAGTTTCTCCGGAGCATGGAGCCATGTGGGACTACACCGCTTGCATGCCCATGAAGCTGGCCCTGATGAGAAACGTCACAGGAATTGCAGCCGTTCATGTGAAATATGTGTCGTTTGTGGTCAATTACTGTGCAGCATAATAACAATTGAGCATTTCGTAATTATGTAAGTGGAAATATGTAATCATTACATAAACACTGCTTTGTAATAACACAATGCAAGGTATTGTTTTTTGGAGAAGGAAATGGCAACCCACTCCAGTATTCTTGCCTAGAAAAATCCCATGGACAGAGAAGCCTGGCAGGCTACAATCCATAGGGTCACAAAGAGTCAGACACCACTGAGAGACTTCACTTTCACTTTCACATTTTTACTTTGTCAAATGGCATATTGATTATAGAAACAAACCCTGCATATACAGACAGTCGGGCGGGCGGTGTGGGGGGAGGGAGGCAGTCCTGTGGCAATTCCTTCACTTACAAATTTCAATTTGAAGAGGCTGTGAATGTGACCCAAAAGGCATTGCCTTAAACAACACCAATCAAGACCAGCAATAGTGGATTTAGGAGCTGAAAGTGAATCTTCTTTCTTCCATTTCATCCAGAACAAACTAGTAAATTGAAATCATACTTAATTAAGAGAGATAGTTCCTAGAATTTGGGGGTTTAGAGACCAGTGAAATTTCCAAGAAGTTTAGGAGATGGACAATTTAACTTTGCCATGCAAGGACTTCAAAAAGAAAGGCCATTTTAAACAAAAAGATATACAAAAATATAATTTTGAGATAAAAACAGTCCTTTAAATTAACTGATTTAAGTATTATAAACAACTCACATTATCGCTGCCTTTCCTCACTTAGCCAGACGCAGGTGAACACTTTTCCTGTAACCTCAGCATGATCAGCAGACTGGTATTAACAGACTGTAGGTCTAAAGATCCGTGGCTGCAGCAATGTCTGTAAAGAGTACTGAAGTAGTCTTTTGCTTTAACAAGAATGATTCCTGAAGAATCACAGCCAACTCTTTGCTTTGAAGGAAACTCCGTTTCAATATTGTCATCCAGACGTCAGCCGCGTCCCCCACCTCCTCGCTTCCTCCTCCCATCCCTCAATGCCTCAGCTCCATTTCTTAGAGATCTGGTTAAACCCAGCCCAAACCCCAAATCAATGCCTCTGGACTTTCTGAAGTCCTCCTCAGGCTTTCTAGGAGTATGTGGGCCTTGCTTTCCTCTCTGCCTCCCTGCTCTAGGATTCACGTAAAATGGCTCTGGTTCAAGTCCATCCATTGCTTCCTTAAAAAAAAAGTCTACTCAGTTTAAGCTCTTCAAGATTTAGGCAACTTTCACTGATTATGGTCTTCAGTCATCTTTCTCAATCTATCTCCATTCTCCCTTACTCATCCTTTATTGCTTTGGGACTTCAGATAAATTCTAAATTCTCGTCCTCTTGGAGAACAGTTCTGGCCTCAAGCAGATGCCTTGAGTACTTAGCAGTACTTTGTGTCTACCACAGTGGGGCTTCCAAACCATAGGATTTCCTCCTTAAAGGGATTCTGGTGAGTTCATTGCTCTCAACCCCGACTCATTTCCTATCATTAACTAATACCACACAACTTACTGATCTTTCCCTGATTATTTAAGCTTTAAATAATATGAGTCTCCTGCTCATATGACTTTATGTACTGCTAAGGGATATACGTATCATATCATATAATCTATTGCTCTGTGTACTTTGCTAGCATTTCGTGTCTCTCTGTCTTGCCCCTCAGTCAGGCTATAATGGATCTGCAAGTCAGGGCAGTAATTCTTACATCTCTAATCATTCAATAAGGAAGACTTTGGGTATCTCCCTGTGTCAGGTACACTTAATATAGATGGTAGCACCTGCCCTTGAGAAGCTTGGAGCTTAGAAAGGGGCAAAAGCAGATACATAAACAGATGAATTACAATACACTGTGGGAAGTGATATAACAGAAATGTGAACAGTGTATAGGATCCCAGGAGAGGAAAAATTAACTCTACCCAGGAGAGTTGGAAAAGGCCTCTGCAGGATACATAAGAACTCCTAGAGGAAGGGCGTTTCAGACAGGAAGACTAGAATATGTAAAGGAACAGAGATAGGAAAAGGCAAATTATGTATGGAAAATTTTAAAAGTTCAATGTGATTAGGGCATGGAGCTTCTAGAATGGATGGGAAAGAAAGAGAGGTTGTTAAGATAGACTATAAAAAACTTTCTGAATTTCTCACAGCTCCTGCCTTTTTGCTGGGTATATCTGACCCTTTGCAGAATATTGGAGTGGGTAGCTTTTCCCTTCTCCAGGGGATCTTCCCAACCCAAGGATCAAACCCAGGTCTCCCATATTGCAGACAGATTCTTTACCAGCTGAGCCACAAGGGAATCCCAAGAATACTGAAATGGGTAGCCTATCCCTTCCCCAGTGGATCTTCCCAACCTAGGAATCAAACGGGGGTCTCCTGCATTGCAGGTGGATTCTTTACCAACTGAGCTATCAGGGAAGCCCTGGGTATATAGTCTATGCTTAATAAATAATAAAAGTATATCTTTGTAGAACACGTCACCATTTTTAAAGAGCTTTTATATTCTTGCATGATCTTGTTTTCATAACCCTGTAGATAAACATTGTCTCCCCAATTTACAGATGATAAAATTGAGTCTTGGAGAATTTTACTAATGTGCGACAAGTCACTCAGCTATGTAAATATCAAGTGGGACTCTAGTCTAGTTACTCCTCCTAATTCTAAATCTAAAATTCTTTCCACCACCCAGATCAGAGATGAGCAGACCTGTGGCCATCATTATTATAAAGCCCTGTGGAGGGATGTGTGGTACAATCCAATGCAAAGAAATTGAGCTATAGAGCCATAACATCCAAGTTTGTGTCTTGGTTCTATCACTTACAACCCATGCGACCTTTTGTTGTTGTTCAGTTGCTCAGTTGTGTCCAACTTGTTGCGACCCCATGGACTGTAGCACGCCAGACTTCCCTGCCCTTCATCTCCTGGAGCTTGCTCAAACTGATGTCCACTGAATCGGTGATACTATCCAACCATCTCATCCTCTGTTGTCCCCTTCTCAATCTTTCCGAGCATCAGGGTCTTTTCCAATGAATCTGTTCTTCACATCAGGTGGCCAAAGCATTAGAGCTTCAGCTTCAACATCAGTCTTTCCAATGAACATTAAGTATTGATTTCCTTTAGGATTGACTGGTTGGATCTTCTTTCAGTCCAAGGGACTCTCAGGAGTCTTCTCCAATACCACAATTCAAAATTCAGTGCTCAGCCTTCTTTACATTCCAACGCTCGCATCCATACATGACTACTGGAAAAAACCTAGCATTGATTATATGGACCTTTGTTGGCAAAGTAATGTCTCTGCTTTTTAACACGCTGTCTAGGTTGGTCATAGCTTTTCTTCCAAGGAGCAAGCATCTTTTAATTTCATGGCTACAGTCACCATCTGCAGTGATTTTGGAGCCTAAGAAAATAAAGTCTGTCACTGTTTCCATTGTTTCCCCATCTATTTGCCATGAAGTGATGGGACCAGATACCATGATCTTAGTTTTCTGAATGTTGAGTTTTAAGCCAGCTTTTTCACTATCCTCTTTCACCTCCATCAAGAGGCTCTTTAGTTCTTCTTTGCTTTCTGCCGTAAGGGTGGTGTCATCTGCATATCTGAGGTTATTGATATTTCTCCCGGAAATCTCGATTCCAGCTTGTGCTTCATCCAGCCCAGCATTTCTCATGATGTACTCTGCATATAAATTAAATAAGCAGGGTTACAATATTCACCCTTGATGTACTCCTTTCCAATTTTGAACCAGACATTGTACCTTGTCTGGTTCTAACTGCTGCTTCTTGACTTGCATACAGGTTTCTCAGGAGGCAGGTAAGGTGGTCTGGTATTCTCATCTCTTTAAGAATTTTCCACAGTTTGTTGTGATCCACACAGTCAAAGTCTTTAGCATAGTCAGTGAAGCAGATGTTTTTCTGGAATTCTCTTGCTTTTTCTATGATCCAACAGATGTTGGCAATTTGGTCTCTGGTTCCTCTGCAACCTTTAGTCATGACAAAATCTTTCAGCCTCCATTTTGCAATCTGACATCTTTGCATGAGAAGCCTTCTTCACAGAACTGCTGTTGAGATCAAAGTATACAATCTCTTCATAAACTAAAAATCACTTTATGAATGTTACAAAAGCGTGTTTAAGTGACTATTCAACAGACAGAGGGAATTTTAATTGCACATTACCTTTCAAAAAATAAATATAGACTTATTTCAAGTTATACCAAATATTTTTATTTTGGTCCGAGTATTCTGATGTGCCCTTAATGCTATTCATTCTTCCTTATTTTTCCTGGACTCTACTTTACGGGCTCAGCTTTATTTCTAAAATGAATTATAAACTCACACATGAATCACTTGCTGTCCTCACTTCACGCCACAAGGTCTATTTTTGAGGGGTGGGAGGGAGAGTTGACAGCGATTACAAGCTTCTATAAGAATTTGTTATTTGCTCAGATAAAATGACCCTTTTCTCTACGGACTTCACTTTGAAAGAAATTGGTTAAGAAATACTATTTTCCAGGAACTTCATGTCATTAAACCACTGCCGCTAGGGTGGGGGGTGGGGGGAAGGACACAGGGAAGTGCCATGCAAATGTCAGTCAACATTCACTCCAGGGCTTTGGCAGACCTGTTAGTCAGATGTTCCTCCAAGTGCCTACATTCAGAAAAACCAAACACTCTACTTCAGATTAAAATTACCTCTAAAACCAAAATGATAGTGAAGTAATGAAACAACAGAGAGTTGAAAATAAAATAGGAACCCACCAACCATGATATATCAAAAATCACATGAGCTGATTTTATCCCTCCCTCTCTGGGAGTCTCTTCAAACAACCAACCCCTTCCATCATGTAGTGCCATCTAGCATGCAAAGGGCCAAAAGAAAAAAAAAAAAAATCACAGCCAATATTTTCCACTGAGCCAGCTACCCTTTTTTCTTTCCTAAGGTTAATAGTGAAAGCTCTGTTTGTTTCACAATGCTTTAATTCTTACTGCTTGCAAGAAATTATTTTTGGAGGTATCATATTTTAATATGTTTCCATTAATCTTTCCACATGACTCCCTTGATGTTAAGAACTGCCCTCCCAACCAGGCTCACCCAACAATGCCCATGCTTCATACACTCTCAGCCCTGAGACAGGCCAAACACTGTGTTCATTGCCTGGAACACAGCCGTGGGTGCTGGTGGGGAAGAAGGGAACATTTGCAAACCGCATTCGAGTGTCATGGTGGTTTTCAGCTGGCAAAAGCATCTGAACATAGGTTGTTGCACTTTTTATGCTTAAGAAGGGATTTTCCAAAAATCTGAGCTATGTTTTGAAATCTGCATTATTACAGGGTCTAGCTGCCTCCACTCCTCTTCTTTCTCCGCTCTCTGCTTCCCAAATGGTTTGGGGAAGAACTTTTGAAAACATAGCCAGGGTAGAGACTGGCTCTTCTTGCCAAGGATTAAAACAAGAGCTGATTAAAAGAAAAGTTGCATTATACTCTTTTTGAATTTTGATTAGTCTAATTATACCCAATCTTGTTTACTGACTATGTTCTCCATTTGAAATGCCAGAATTAGAAAGAATGACTGCAAATGAAGAACGTCAGTCTTGGGACAAGAAGGCCCCAAACACACTAGAACACCCTGCACAGAAAACCACTGACTAGAATCTTTCTTTTTTTCTTCCAAATTCCAAAATTCATTGTTACATTAAAAATACATTTTCCTCTTTTAGAAAAAAATTACTTCTCTGCATATCACACTTCTATCTATTATACTGTGTGTATATGCTCAGTATTGTCCAACTCTTTGAGACCTCATAGACTGTAGCCTAGCAGGCTCCTCTGTCTATAGAATTTTCCAGGCAAAAATACTGGAGTGGGTTGCCATTTCCTTTTCCAGGGGATCTTCCTGGCCCAGGGATCAAACCCATGTCTCCTGCATTGGCAGGTGGATTCTTTACTACTGTGCCACTTGGGAAGCCCCATCTATTTATACTGGGATCCTGAAAATAGAAAGACCAGTGTTTGAATTCACTCTTGTCATCTTAACAGGTTAGAGTCACTGAGCCTTCATTACCTTTCTTGTGAAATAATAAAGATATCAAGATAGGCTATGTTACTATGATGATGAAAGAGAAATCACATTGACATGGTACGTGCTCAGTAAATGACAGATATCACTACTATTATTATTATTACTGGTGTGATAGGTTGTTACATTGTGTCCTCCTTATCCAGTGGTACTCCCTGGTATTCACTCCCTTGTAAAGTCCCCTTTTGCACACAGAAGTTGATCTTGATCATGTGATTTGACTTGGCCAGTGACACAAGCAGAAGCTTCATAACCATCTTAACAGTTAGGTTTGTTGTGTTCAAACACTCCTTCTTGGATCACAGCTTCCGTGTTGTGAGAAAGTCTAGACTATCCTGCTGGAAAGAGGCCACCTGAAGAAGCCATGGAGGATGAGAGAAGCCACGCAGAGAGAAACCACGTGGAGGAGAACTGAAGTGCCCCAGCTGAGCTCCCATCAAATGGGGCCAACACCACTGACTGCGGAAGAGCTGCCCATGGTTGAGAAATAATAAATTATGGTTGACAAGTCACAGAAATACCTAGGAAGGAAAAAGAAAATAAATTTAGAAGATGAGTTCCACTCACCTGATGAAGATTGTCAGAACACCCATAGGTTGAGTCAATCACTAACCTTATGACTGTGGGCAAAGTAATTCTCCTCTCTAAGCCTAATTTTTATTATCTAAGCTTGAATATAATAGTATTGATAGTTACTTCACAGGATTATTGTGAGGATTAAAAAGATGATCCATACAAAACATTTAGTTCGGTGCCAGGTACACAGCTATCCTTTAAAAAGCGTAAGCGATAAAAAAGTCTTACAAAAAAAAAAAAGCGTAAGCGATATTATCATTGTTTTCCTTGAGACAAAAGGACAACAGTTTTGTTTTTTTTAATACTGGGGAGTGAAATTGTCCAACTCTTTGTGACCCTATGGACTGAAGCCCACCAGGCTCCTCTGTCCAAGGAATTCTCCAGGCAAGAACACGGGAGTGGGTTGCCATTCCCTTCTCCAGGAGATCTTTCTGACTCAGGGATCAAACCCAGGTCTCCTGCATTGCAGGCAGATTCTTTATTGTCTGAGCCACAAGGGAAACTCTTGAAATACTGGGATATCTTGTTAATAACAAGTTGGCAGAGGGCACTGACCAACTTTGTGACCCCAAGGACACACTCAGCTGCTAAAGAAGCCTGTCATTGATGATATCTAAGTCATCTCTGCTATGGCAGCTGAGTCACATAACCTACAATTGTGTACACCTCTTTTCCTTCACTTTAAAGAAAATATTGACTTTGAGTTTTCACAGGTGCTTTAAATTTACTCACTGGGTCATTTTTTGCAACCACCTGTCCTTGTTTTTATTTTACACGGGGAAGAAGAGACATTGCTAACCTCAGCAAACCTGATTTAGCTCCAGGAATCCAGCCTGGGAGAGAAAGAACATGCACCGCCTTTTTACCAGAAATGACAAGAGTTTATCAGAGCAAACATACCAAGACCAGGCTTGGGGAGATTTAACTCCCCACACATCATTCGGGCAGTCAGCCCAGGTTCAGCCTTAACCAAAGACCACAATTTTACAAAAATCCAAGCATCCCTGGATTGTTCTTGGCCAGCCCTGTGTTTCCCTGGGTCAGCTCCTCCCTCCTCCTATCTGCCTGGTGGTGTCTGTGAACCTGGAACCACCTAGCAAATGTGTTGAGCCTCTGTGTTAAGCAGAGGGGCTGCTAGCAAAAAATGCAGTCAGTGCATATTAGAAGGTGCCTAAAAGATGTTATTTTAAAAGAAATCAGGCTTGAGTAGGGGTAGTGTAAACCTCAAACATCTGTTCCTAGGCCCATAACCCCGTACATCTTTAGAGGAAAGCATAGAATGACTTTTCCTGCCAGCACAAACTTGCTGATAAGGAAAGATTGAATGTTTTTTGGGCAAAAAACATACTATTTTCTGAGTGATGTGGAAATTTTTTAGAGGACATTTGTAAAACAGATTTTCCCAGAATCCTAGGACTGGAAGGATTTTTTTCAAATACAATCTTTTTTCTATATTTTATTCAAAATGAAAGGAATTCTTGAATTGACATCCATTGTGCTTATTTTCTTGCTTGGAATCCTTAAATTGTTTAGAATGTAATGGTGGCCTAGTCCTCCCCTCTGATCATATGACAACCACTGAGCAGGTGGGCTCAGGGCCCTGTGGGCTCTTGGCCAACTCTGTGTTTCTCTGGAGCGGCTCCTCCCTCCTCCTATCTGCCTCTTGGCATCTGTGCTCTGGCCCTTGCTCATTGGTCCCAGCAGATCCTTTCTTATGCCTGCAGATCAGCTCAGATAAACTCCTGACATTCCACTGAACTTCCTTGGATTGCCTGGGGAGCTTTTGCTTAATTCATTACGCAAAGTTGTCCAAAACACTCTCAACATAGCAAGTGACAAGGACAGATGTAGCTGAACAAAAGAAAAGACAAAAAAAAACTTACAGAAAAGCTGATGTCACCAAGAAGCTATGACTATGAGATGGCCCAGATGATGTGACTATGAAAAGGACAGGGTGAAAGCCTGTGAGATGCAAAGGAAAAGACTGGGCAGCCAATGGTAAGGCAACAGTAGCAGGAAAGGGAGGTCACTGCAGGCTGAAAAAGGGTAAGGCCCACATATCTGCCACTCCCACCCCACAGTGCTGCTGAATCAGACAGGCGATTCAACTGAGCACTTCAGGGAATACCATCTGGGCCTCCTGGTAACAGCCTTCTCACATGGACACACAAGAGGGCTGCTGCTGTGGCTCCTCAGAAGATCTGATTTCTGTGGCTCAACACCCAGCTCCTCAGGGTTTATGGTGCCCTCAGCCACCTCTAGCCCCACAATCCTGCCTCCCATTGACCTCTATGACAGCCTGACACAGTCAGCAGTCATCTCTGTGCTTGGGGAAACCAGGAAGAGAAGGGGAGACACCAGCTCCCCCCTTTTGCCTTGGCCTCACTCAGAAGCAGGGTTTGTCCACCTGCCCTGACCCCTCCCTGGTCATAATCTAACTGTGGGTCTCCTTCAGAATTTGAAACCAGCTTTGCTTTGACCTGGATCTACAACAGCTGTTCATCTACTTGCTTGGTCAGAAGAACAGGTTCTAGGAGAGCAGGAGGAATGATAATGTTCATTGACTAGGGAGGAATATTGAGGGCAGAGCTATGTAAATTCATATTTTGGATATTTATTTCTGGGTCCCTTTAAATCAGTAATTTTTAACTTTGGGGGAGGAAAGTAAGCGAGAGGAGAGTCATAAGTCCTTTGGTTAAATTAGTGAAAGCCAGAGGCAACCTCTCTGCAAAAATGCACACACACAATATATTGATGTATATGTATCAGTATGTAAATATATATAAACATGTATATATATATACATATAAAGTATTATATAATACTTTATATATACATATATGTATGTGTATATAAAGTTCACATATCCTTTAAGACTATATATATATTCCAGAATAAGAACCATGCTTTAAATTATACAGAGTTTAGAAATATATAGGACATTAAATATAGTTTGGTACAAAAGAGGGATTTCAATTGAACTGGGAAATTTTTTCTTTTAATAAATTGACATACTATGCTCTTTTAAAAGTTGAAATACAGAGAATCAAGAAAAGCAAACAGTTATTGAGAACTATGTGCTGTTTTCTAAAACTCATGAAAGATACAGAAGATGTATAAAGCATAGTCCTTCTCCTTAAGGAGGAAAGAGTAGTTTTCATAAAAAAAATTCAGAAACTGGAGGCAATACGTGATGGATCCCATGTTCCTGCTATAAGTGGAGGCTAGTTAGGTTCTATAAGAGATAGTCCTGTGTGATAGAGAGCATTACTTATAGGAAAATACCTCTAAAATTCATGAAAAAATAAATAGGCTTAGAAGAAAATCCGATTTGTAAAAGGGAGGGGTCCATAAGGAGTTCTTCTATCAGCAGATTAATGGAGTGCCTCCAAGAAGGATCTCTATCCTCAGGAAGACTCGGGAAGACAGATGAATACTCAGAGTCAATTTGTGTCTTCTCAAGTATTTCTTAAGAACACAAAGATAGTGTCATAGCCAAATTTTCTCTTTCCTTAGAAACACTGATTCCAGAATAGCTGCTAGATTTTACATTTCCCTTAGGATCCAAAAAAAAAACAAAACCCAGTTTCAGTCCATCTGGTCTCTTACATTCTTCAAGGGTATCTTTGAGAATGAGCCTTCAAGAAACATGGCTCCATCTACTCCTTCTATGAGATTCAGCAGCTGCTGAAACAAGCACTTCCCTTCATCTTCTCTGAAAGCCAGGGAAAGCTGACCTGCTTCTCCCTGTGGCTTGCATTAGCACCTCCTCATCTCCACCCTGAGTTCTCACTAAAAAAAAAAAAAATCACTTACAAAATAGGAAAAAAAAGCCCTACAGACTGTGAAATTACCCACCTAATATTTAATGCTTTTTCCCCATGAAAAAGCATGCCCCTCAGAGACTGGCCTGCAGGGAGGCTGGTCTTTCTGGTACAAACTCCTGCCAGTGAGATGATGATCCAATGGCTTCGGGGGACTTCAAGGTATCAACAAGGAAATCACAGGAGAGAGCAAGCACTCAGCTCTGCTTGAACCCGCTGGTTCTCAAGGATGGCTGAACATTACAGTTACCTGGGGAATGATCAAAACTACTGATGCTTGGGGACCCAGGCTCCAATGTTCAGATTTAATTAGTACAGTTTTAAAAGTCCCCAGACATCGGGCTTTTAAAAATTCTACAAGAGACTCCAATGTGCAGTAACAGTTTGAAAACCGCTGCTCTAAATTCTTTTCACTTACAGATGCCATCAGTTTGCCAATGAT
Organism: Giraffa tippelskirchi; assembly: GCF_054371585.1. Classification (NCBI taxonomy): domain Eukaryota; kingdom Metazoa; phylum Chordata; class Mammalia; order Artiodactyla; family Giraffidae; genus Giraffa; species Giraffa tippelskirchi. The sequence continues at coordinate 81,838,699 of NC_137278.1, forward strand.
CAATTACCTGGTCTTCACTCAAATACAGTGATAAAGTTAGCCCAGGCCAGAGATTAACTGCTGATACTAGAAGTTGCCTTCCAGTACAGTAAATGTTTCTACCTAAGTCACTGATTTTTTGTTGTTGTTGTTGTTAAACAAATCAGTCCCCTCACTAAAGGGCCAACTACACAATTCCTGATTCAGATTTTAACTTGATTTTGGCAGGCCATTGACATTCTCTTATTGCATTCTCCAAATTTGGAATGGTTTGCATCACACAAGATTCTCTATTTCACAAAGGAATTCCTGCAAGTTTTCTTGAAAGTGTGCTTAAAAATAAAATCTGATTTGTACTAACTCATAAATCAAGCTCAAGGCCTTTGTGATGATGATAGTTGATATGGCCCTGACACTGGCAGAAGCTTCTTTCAAGACATGTTTGTTCTCACTGTAAGATCTGATCAACACTTCCCCTCTGAATTCCTTTGTTAATTCTGCTGCCCAGAAAGCTGTGGTAAGTGATAAGACCTTCAGAAATCACTGAGCTGTTTGCCCAGCCCTCTGTTTCTAAAACAGACATAGACACAATTCAAGAACAAGTTAACTGATAGAGTATTTTGCTAGGGAAAGATCTAGTCCAAGTTATTTATTCCTTAATTTTCATGAAAGGTTCTTGAGCCAATTAAATGAATTTTGCTCATTACACTGTCAGAGTTCAATCCACTCCTGTGTTTCTGAACTCACACTGATGTTCTTTCCTAGCACAAACCTGAAAAAGATTACTTGGGGGAAATTTTAATAGATTCATAAAAAGAGGAGAGCAAGATGCCCACATAAATTCAAAATTATGATACAGCAACTGAAGACCCAGTTTGGACCAATTCTATGCACCAAACTGGTCTATGAATGCAGCCCCTAAATGTACATATATACACACACACATATATATTTATCTTTAACGGCTTCCCTGGTGGCTCAGACGGTAAAGAACCTGCCTGCAATGTGAGAGACCTGGGTTCAGTCCCTGGGTTGGGAAGATCCCCTGGAGGAGGGCATGGCAACCCACTCCAGTATTCTTGCATGGAGAATCCCCATGGACAGAGGAGCCTGATGGGCTGCAGTACATTGGGTCACAAAGAGTGGGACACCACTGAGAGACTAAGCACATACAAATAACAAACTCCTTACCAACTATCTATATCTGTCTCATCTATATATAAATCTAAAGAGATACTCTCCACAAATCCCACACTCTAGTATGTTAGCCCTTTTGACCTAGCATAGGGTTGACAGATTTAGCAAATAAAACACAGGATACCCATTTATATTTGAATTTCAGATAACCAATCAAAAAAAAAATGTTTAGCATCAATATAGCTCAAATATTGCACGTGTTTTTTCTGGCAAGCCTAGTCTAGCACCCTCTCTTAAGAACTAAGTCTTGAGTGCTTATCCTTTTTCTGCTTCCCCTCCAGTCAGAAGGCATCAGAGATCTACTATCAAAATAGCCAGGATTTAAAGGGTCAAGATTCTAGACAGAAGAGAAGGACACTGAAGTTAGCCAGACAATCAGTGATTCTTTTACTCCAAGACATTTGCCAATTTATAAGCATTCATAGAGAAACTGAGAAGTTAAGCAGACCTTCCAGCATTTCAAGGGGACAGGGAGACAAAAATGAACCTCAGAGCTCACCAAGAGAGAGGATTCCAGATAAGCCAATAAACCCAGGCTTTCAAATAAGATCTCTGGGCCCACTTTTCTCCCTGATTCTGATTCCATTTTTACCCTAACCTCTTACCCATCCCAATGTTCGCATGTTCTCTTTCCTTTAATACTCTTTAATGCTGTAGTCTATGAGGCAGGATGACAGGAACTTGCAGGACAGTTAGCACATAGGTCAACAATTCTCAGATTACAAAATAAATTTTAAAACCTGAGTAATTGCTTTAAGCATCTGTTAAGATTTCAATATTATATAGGAAAATAAGACTTTATTTCAAACATAAACTTTACAGTTTGAAAATAAAAACAGCTAAGCTATTTTCCAGAACAGGAAAGACTGCTTTTCAAAGGTTGAAAAGCTTACAAAAATTTCAAAGAACAGTGACCATGCACTTCCAGCATCAGTGCCCTCAGTCCAAAGAGACAAGATTGCCCACCAGAGCAGTTTATCACTACTTTGCAATATTCCAAACTAATTAGATTTCCTTTTTCTTTTATTTCCCCTGCTCTTCTCTGCTCTTCTTTTTTATTATCTTGGGTTTCCTCTCCTATAATTTCAAATTATCATATATCTCTTCTCAACTTCCTCTATTTCAACAGCTTATAATATAGAATTTACATCTAACTCATCTGTTGTATCTTGAATATAATTTTTAATCCTGTCTTAGCTTTAAGATTATAGATTGCAATCGAGTCACAATATTTCCCTTCTAAGTATCTAACATAATAAGAGAGAGAGAAAAAATTAAAAGCTAGGGGTGAAAATATTAACAGCCACAATACAAGGAAAAGCTAGGTTAATGTTATAAACTTCAAAAACTGGCAAATAAGGAAAGACACAAATGCTTGTGAAATGGAATGGAGAGGTAACACAGCTTTGCCCAGAGTCCCAGAAATTGTATTTCTGAGCTTATCAAATCAAACCTGGAAAGAAACCAACCCAGTCATTATCTTTTCCCCTTTCAAACTGACTAATGGGGGTGGCGATGGGAAGACTGTTGAGGAAAAAGCGAGTAACGTAGGGACAGAGCGTATTTTAAAAAAAGCTCCACAGTTATACAGTCCAGGGGCCAAGGCTACATTCCCAAAGGAGAGGAGCTTGTCCATCAAGCAGACCCTGACACAGAACCATTAATAAAATCTCAAAGTAATGAGCAAGGCCTAGATTATCTGGCAAAGACTGAAAATATCCCAGCTGGACTCTCTCCTTCTGTTGTCATTCTCTTGTGTTATAGAAAAGAATATAGAACACATGGATACAGCCGTCAACATATAGCTAGGAAGAGCAAATGGTTTTATATAATGTGAAAAAAAAAATCAAGACGTTAATCTCACTGCATCAGAGTAAACAGAATGCCTGAATAGAACCACATAGCATGAGCAAGATAAAAAGAAATGGCCTGGAAATTAAATATTATATGGTAAGGAAAAAAGAAAGCAAAGACAAAGTACTAAACAATAAAAAACCATCAAGGATCAGAAGAAAAATTGCTTCACACTATGGACTAGCTCAGATGGTAAAGAATCTGCCTGCAATGCAGGAAACCCAGGTTTAATCTCTGGACAAGGAAAATCCCCTGGAGAAGTGAGTGGCTACCCACTACAGTATTGTTGCCTGGAGAATTCCATGGACAGAGGAGCTTGACAGGCTATAGTCCATAGGGTCGCAAAGAGTCAGACAACTGAGCAACCATCACTTTCACCATCACTAGGGACTAGCTTAAGAACGTGGTCTGGACAAAACAAAGATTCAAATGCCTGATAATAACAGCAACATACCAAAATGGAAAAAGTGATTGAATACTTGAAGAAACAAATAGAGGCCTCAAACAACAGGACTAAGGAGTTAATAAATAATACAGAAACAATAAGAAACACCATAATTGTTGCTTTAAATCAAATTACTGGTATAGACGAAAGACGAGCCATTCCTGATGAATAAAGTTAAAGAAGAAAATCAGAACATTTAGAGATGAACTAATAGATATGGAAGGAAACAAATATGATCCAACATGAGGATAGCTGATGTCCCTGAGGTGGCAAACCCAACAAATAAACAGTAAATGAAGCCAAACATATGATGCAAGAGAATTTCCTTGAAACCAGGGGGAGAAAATAATCTGAATCTGTAGCTTGAAAAGTTCCTCTAATTTTCAGAAGAGTTAGCTACAGAAAACTCTACATCGAGCATTGCCTGTAAATTGTGAATTTACACACACTGCATGTGTTATGAACTTGGTCAAACTGAGAGCTCCTATAGGTACTTTATATCATTGCCTCTAACCCTCAGTCTTTGCTTTTCCATCATCCTGGAATATTGTGTTTGTTGGGGTTTTTTTATTTCATCAGAGCAATTTTAGAAGGCGGAGAGGGGAGGATTTGGTGGGTTTAGTGGTTAAACCAGTCTACAACATTGTCAAAAAAATTGCTTTCCGCATAAAGTATGGTATAGCGCCAAATAGAGCCACCAAGATGTCAGAAGTATTTCACAGTGTTGCAGGGTCTCCTCATGAATCTTTGTACCCTCACAACTTGTTTGTTACATCCTCCCAGGAGCTCAGAAATGCAGCTCAGGGTACAGGCAGTCCCTGGATTCTTCTCTGGAAAGTGGTACACCATGGTCCTCTGCGTAACAGACGGTTTTAAGTTTTCTCTCTCACGTACAACCACAGGGATACCACACAGACAGGGGAGACTGAACAGGAGAGACTCAGAAGCCAAACAGCTACAGAGATTCTGCAGGAAGCAATTTAACTACCACAAAAATGTCCTCACAGAGCCAGTGACTCCTGAGGTATTCTCCTTTCATCTTTCTGGACTCCCAGCTTCCTGAACTGGATTTCTAGCTCACTCATCTTTTTGTCAGATGACCACTGCACTTCTTGGTCACTTTCTCCAGCTCTCTTCTCTCCCCCTCCCTCTCTTCTTTCTCTCTCCCTTCACTTCCAGCCATGTAACTGAATCTAATTTCAATGTCCTGGAGACCCTCATTTTTTTCTTTTCTTTTATTTCTTTTTTTAAATTTTGTTTTGTTTTGTTGAGCTCCTCATTTTTAAAATGGGAACTGCTTTGGCTTTTAGCTCCTTTCCATTAATTTCTTCTTAAAAATGAAATAAAAAGGAAGCCCACACAGAATAAAAAAAATACACATCTGAACAAATTTCAGTCTCAGATATTAATTGAAAAAACCAGAAGGAGCCCTTCCTTTATTTAGTAAATAACCCGAGTAAGGAGATAGTTTATAGGGGGACCCAGTAATTTTGTTCCTAAATCCCCTACATCATACATGCCCAAACATGAAATATCTTTGTGGAAACCTCCTGCTGTGTTCTACATAGATACTCATATGGTTGTTTGGGGATAAAAAGAAACAACTCTTTCTCTCTAGAGCTCTCTAGAGCTCTGATGAAATATTAAATGTCTCTAAGGTTGAGACATTTGGTCAATGGTCATGTATGGTTGTAAGAGCTGGACCTTTGAACTGTGGTGCTGGAGAAGACTCCTGTGAGTCCCTTGGACAGAAAGAAGATCAAACAAGTCAATCCTAAAGGAAATCAACCCTGAATATTCATTGTAAGGACTGATGCTGAAGCTGAAGCTCCAATACTTTGGCCACCTGATGTTAACAGCTGACTCACTAGAAAAGGCCCTGATGTTGGGAAAGATTGAGGGCAGAAGGGAAAGAGGACATCAGAGAAAGAGAATGAGATGGCTGGATGGCACCACTAATGCAATAGACATGAACTTGGGCAAACTGCAGGAGGTGGTGAGGAATAGGGAGGCCTGGGGTACAGCAGTCCATGGGGTCTCAAAGAGTTAGACAGTACTGGGTGACTGAAAAACAAAAGGTTGAGACATTAAAGTAGAACCCAAGCCCAGAGCAGGAATTCGGCAGTGAGGGGACAGAAGAAGTTTTAGGTTTAGAGATTGGCAAACTTTTCCTATTAAAGACTAGAGGGTAAATATTTTGGGTTTTGTGGGCCAGTAGGTCTCTATCATAGCTACTAAACTCTGCCACTGTAGTGCAGACATGGCCACAGTTATTACTGGGACATGAATCTCAATAAAACCACTCAAGGACTCTGATATTGGCATCTCATACGATTTCCATGTGTCATGACATATTCTTCTTGATTTGATTTTATCTAGCCAATTAACAATTTAAAAAATCATTCTTAACTTGACAGTAATACAGAAACAAGAAGTGGTCTGAATTTGGTCTATGAGTCAGTTTGCCAACCAGGATTAGAGGAAATTGCGTACCAAGAAGAAAGCAAGTCTCCCCTCCCATCTCATGCAGGGACAGTGGCTCCTGTTACCAAAGCTCATTCTCATATCCTGTCTCTGGCAATCCTCATCACAATCCAGGAACACATATTATTCTCACATAATAGATGGAGGGTCAGAGAAAATGAAAAGATTCACTAATTCATTTAACAAATATTTGAGTCCAGAACAAGGTGCTGGGCTTGTGTTAGGCCCTAGGGATATGGCAATGACTAAGGCATAGCTTCTAATTGCTTAGAGACTAGTAAGACAGACTAGTACAGGTAATTACAATACAATATAGGCTAAGGGCTTCCCCCTGTGGCTCCAGTATTCTTGCCAGGAAAATTCCATGGACAGAGAAGCCTGGTGGGCAACAGTCCATAGGGTCGCAAAAAGTTGAACGTGACTAAGCAAATATACACACGCAGATAGGCCAAAGAGACACATATAGGAAGCATTTGATTAAATTTTGGGCCCAGGGAAAGCATTCTGGAAGAAATAACATCCAGTTGAGATAAGAAAAACATAGACAGGCAAAAAGAAGAGGAGGTTATAGATTATAAGAGGAGACAAAAGCAAAGATGTGGAGATGAGAGAGCACAGCACATAAAGAATTTCAAGTCAGTAAGTTTGCATCCAAGAGCATATGGAGGGTGGGACAAGAGCAAAAGAAAGGTGAGCAGGGACTATTTCATATCGTGTTACAGAAGGTGGGCTTCACCCTGGGAGCAACATGGAGCCAACGAACAGGTGGAAACAAAGAAGTGACCTGGGTCAGATTTACTTTTGAGTAAAAATGCCTGGTTCCAGAGTGGAGAATGGAGTGCAAGAAGCATGTCAGATCTCCCTATTTCATGATAAAAAATACTGACCCCCTCATAGATAATCTGACTTGCTCAGGTTCACTGAGCTGGTAAGTTATGAATCAGTCCACCAATCCCATGCCCAGTGCCCTCTGTCTACGTGGTCACGGTGACACTCCAACACCTAAAGGGTGGGCAGCACCCATCAAAGTCATAAACACAGCCATGGCCTCACTTTGGTGGAGAAGGGTGTTTGGAAACCAAGATCTAGTGATGGGTTCCTTTCACTGCTATAGGGGTGTCATGCTTCTAGGGACTCTCAGCTGACAGAGCTAGGAAAATAACCACACCACCACCCTCCCTTTGTATCAAGCTAGTATTACATGAACAATCATCAAGTGACTCAGTTAAGTCATAAAAATGCCAGGTTCTCTGCCAAAGAAGATAAAAGAAAAAAAGGGAGGAGGGTTGAAGAGAGACAGTAAAGTTACTGGTGATGCCAATTAAAATGTGTGAACTGGGTAGAATTGTAATGGGTTTGATGTTTTATACCAGAGGGCTTTAGAACAAAGGATAAAGCATGTCATTCTATAAAGAGAGATGAGAAGTAGGTTTCTAGCAGATGATCATAATAATAGGTAGAAGCTGCAATTCTGTTCTTTGTAATGGTAATAAGGTTTTTTTGAAACCCTTAGTGATCGCTTAATCCAATCTCTATATTTACAGATTAGGGCCTTGAGGCTATAAAACTGCACACCTATGGGGCTTGGAGCCCTGGCTCTGAAATCAGATATTCCTGCATCTGTGTCCCCTCTCTGCTCATCAGTTGCTATATGGCTTCAGCAAATGACTTAACCTCTCTCTCTCTATTCTAGTCGCCTCACCAAAAACCTCTTAGACTTGTTGTATTTAAAGGAAATAATGCATGTTACATAATTGAGCTCAGTGCTTGGCACATGGAGCAGGCCCTATAAATGATCTTTATAATTATTATTACTAATTATAATAACAACCATTTATAGAGTACTCACTACATTATTACCATTATTGCTATTATTGTTATCATTATTTACTCAAGGTTACAAAATTAAATAGTAAGTGGACTCAAACCAGAATCATCTCTGCTCGAGACCTAAACTCCTACTTAAAACTTCTTTTCACTTTACAATGATTTTCAAATCATGTCCCATAGAATCTTAGGGTTAGAGGACGTGCTTAAAGGAGAAGCTCTGTTTTCACTTTATTTTATATTTCTTTTGAAGCAGAAGTTCTATTCCTAAAAGTAATTTTGAAAATCATTGCAAACCGTTGATTTCTACCATGCTATCATTGAAAATGAAATCAGTAGCAAGCAAAGGACAGGATTATATACTTTGATCTTAAAAAAATGAAAACAGCTTATGAGAAGTCAAGAAGTGGATTTGATGGATAACCAACAAAAACCTCTTGTATAGCACATGGAACTCTGCTCAATGTTATGTGCCAGCCTGCATGGAAGAGGGGTTTGGGGGAGAATTAACACACGTACATGTAAGGCTGAGTCCCTTCACTGTTCACCTGAAACTATCACAGCATTGTTAATTGGCTATACCTCAATACAAAATGTTCTTGGTGTTAAAAAATAATAAAAATTAAATTTAAAAAACTCCATTTAGGTACCACACAAAAGAAGAAGTAGATTTAAAAGACATTAAGCAAATCTTATCTATCCTTTCTTTTCTGTTGATATGATTTTCCCAGCAAACTCAGCTTAGAGGGGCAGCAGGAGACATAACACATAGAATAGATTCTCTGCAAGGGTTTCCAACCTCCATCAACACCCACTTCCACCATCCCTTCTCCACTTAATCTTGGCCATCTCTCATGCATCAGTTGCATTTCATCCACTCCTTGGGTACCTATGTGTGCTACAGCCAAAGAGGTCCACTGTGGAATACTGCAGGAATTTGCATCTGAAAAAGTTGAAACTCTGGGAGAAACCAATTGTCAATCTGAGGGTAGAATTTCATGTCCCTTTGAGCCTGTGATAAACTGTCAGTCTCCAATTTATCTCTCACATGAAGATAATCTTATTATCCAGACCCAGAGACATGGAGTATGAGAAGGAGCTGTGAACATGTTGGTCAAAATAAATGAACAGATGATTTGCATGACAGGTCATCTGAACATGAGTGGCCTAATGATTTTGAAAAGCTCCTTGCAAAGCTGTGTTTACCTACAGAGTGGTGTTCAGAAACTAACTTTTGGTCTGTGGGTTAATTTATGCTTCTGTCCTTCTTCTAAATGTGATATTTTGGATTCAACTGCTTCTGTGTAATCAATTCTCACACTTAAAGTGTAAAACAAGAGACTAACTCTCTTCCATTGTGAAAATTAATCCTTCACCTTAGAAAAAGATTTATGCTTTTGAGTCATAAAAACCCCAACATTCTCCAGCACTTAAAAGCAGCACCACAAAAAGAAAAACGAATGAAAACATCAGTGAATCAATTTCCCTTTCCATACAGATCTGAGAGGTAAGACTTCTCATTTCTGCCAAGAGGCTTCCGTCTCTGACAAGTTGAGTCAGCATGCTGCAAATTGCGAAAGATAGGTTTTGGACCACATGGGGTAGCTGAAAGAAACCGAATTGGGTCAAACTAACTTTTGCCAGGTGTCTTAGAATTTTAGGAGATGAAGGAAAACTCTTTGAACTGTAACTCAAGTTAGTGGTTCTTGTTAATTGGCTATAGTGGGTGGGGGGAGACAGGAGGAGAGCAGGGTGACCAGATATCCAAGATAGGATTCATCTGTCCCTGCTTTTTTTGAGTTTTGATGCTAATGTGATTCATGGGTATGGAAGTCATGGAGAGGTGCTGCTCAGATTTCCCTTTAAGAGAGAAGTTTTAAGAGTAGCATTGCCATATATACATTCAGTTCAGTTCAGTTCAGTTCAGTCGCTCAGTCGTGTCCGACTCTTTGAGACCCCATGAATCGCAGCGCGCCAGGCCTCCCTGTCTATCACCAACTCCTGGAATCTACCCAAACCCATGTTCATTGAGTCGGTGATGCCATCCAGCCATCCCATTCTCTGTCGTCCCCTTCTCCTCCTGCCCCCAATCCTTCCCGGCATTAGGGTCTTTTCCAATGAGTCAACTCTTTGCATGAGGTGGCCAAAGTATTGGAGTTTCAGCTTCAACATCACTCCTTCCAATGAACACCCAGGACTGATCTCCTTTAGGATGGACTGGTTGGATCTTCTTGCAGTCCAAGGGACTCTCAAGAGTCTTCTCCAACACCACAATTCAAAAGCATCAATTCTTCGGCACTCAGCTTTCTTTATAGTCCAACTCTCACATCCATACATGATCTTAGCTTTCTTAATGTTAAGCTTTAAGTCAACTTTTTCACTCTCGTCTTTCACTTTCATCAAGAGGCTCTTTAGTTCTTCTTCGCTTTCTGCCATAAGGGTGGTGTCATCTGCATATCTGAGGTTATTGATATTTCTCCCGGCAATCTTGATTCCAGCTTATGCTTCCTCCAGCCCAGCGTTTTTCATGATGTACTCTGCATATAAGTTAAATAAGCAGGGTGACAATATACAGCCTTGACGTACTCCTATATGTAAAATAGATAGCTAATGGGAAGTTGCTGTATAACACAGGGAACTCAGCCTAGCGCTCTATGAGAACCTAGAGGGGTAGGATAGGGTAGGTCATGGGAGGGAGCTTCACGAGGGAGGGGACATATGTATACCTATGGCTGATTCATGTTGATGTATGGGAGAAACCAACACAACATTGTAAAGCAATTATCCTCCAAATAAAAATAAATACTTTTAAAAAAATGGAAGGGAGATTCTTTAGTAAGAATGGACATATCTGTCAGTCTGCAGCCTCTGAAGCTTTAGGATCCATTGCAGAATTTACACCAAAGCTATGGTTTTCCAGAGCAGCTCCTAGCCAATGACTGAGCGTGAGGTGGGGGTGCAGACCAGAGCTAGGTATTCCTCCTGCCCAGTGGAGGAATTTTTCTACTGGAATTGTTGCTTTGGGGCTCCCTATCAACCTAGCCAAGACGTCCTAAAAACGCCCCACAGTCTGAAGCTCTGTCTACCTAATTCTTCCTTCCTGCTCTCCCTTCACGGACGTCAAACTTGCAACATGACCTGAGGCCCTCCCCATTGTCTCCTGCTCCCTCTCCCCTTTCTCTTTGACAAGCGTACCCCCAGCTCCCCACCCCACCCCCCAACACACACATCAAAGTCTTCAATTTCCAGTTCCATCCTGGTGTCTGCTTCCTGGGGGACCTAAATGTAGGCAATGGAGAAGGAGCAGAACATTTTCTTCTTGCCCCATCTCTAACCTCTCCCCTACATAGTGCTTTGTCTTTTAACCAGCCCACACTTCCCCCCTTAAGCAGCAGCTGTGGCCTTCAGCAGTGTTTGCCCTCGGCGGTCATGTGGTCTCTTGCCATTTACTTTCCCACTGGAAACACAAGCCTTAGCAGACTGGAAACAGTAAAGTATCTAATGAACTGAAAGTAATTATGAAAAGCCAAGTAGGTGCTGAGATGTTAGGGCAAAATCTGGAGATTTGAGGGTGAGTGTGTGCGCGCGCGTGCGTGTGTGTGTGTGTATGTGTGTGTGTGTGTGTGCTCATTCTCACTTGGAGGAGGAGGAGGCAGTAAATATCTCAAACTCAGAAATAACCTTCTTCTCTTAGTTTTAATGAGAGAGAACAAATTAATACAGATGCAGTATCTCACCCCTTCACCTCCCTTGCTTATCCCGGATCATTTGGCAATGAAGGATGGATTCAATCCTATTTTTTGTTTGTTTCCCTCTTTATTTTCATAACTCAGTAAAATAGTCAGAAGGGTGGAAAGCCAGGGGAAATAAATACAAATGATCTGAATATGCCATAAACTCTCCAATCAGTGTTTAATCAAGCAATGACTATAATTTAGAATGATCATTATCTTAACTTTTCCAAGTAATCTATCCAACTTTATTTCAATTACTCAAATGAAAAAGGTCTAAGAGATCAAAGTAAAAATCACTTTTTGCTTAATAAAAGTAAACAGCTGGTTATGACTGAGTTAACTACCTGAATGTAAGGAGAAAGATTTAAAAGTCTCTGAAAATTCCTTCCAAAAACAGATTCTAAGTTCAGGAAATTAATTTTTAAAAATTAACACCCACATAGTTGCAACTACAAAGTGTATGGATTCTGTTCACTTTAGCTTAACTCAACATAAAAGATGAGTTGCCCCAGTCAAATCCTATTTGTCTACCCCACAGAGATTTTATTCTCAGGGAGCCAGAAACATGGAAGCCACTTCTTTCTATCTCTCTCTCTCTTCTGCCATCTTTCCAAAGCCTATAAGGACACTCTAAGTGAAGTAATTTGTTGGGTTAGGAGTTACACTACTAGAACTAACAAATATTTAGGATTTCTCATCACATTTGACCTTACCACTCCCTACTCTCCATGAACATTAAGGTGGGAAAGCCATATGAAATTATCTGGACTCAGTATTATGACAAATGCACACACCCTGCCCTCCCTGCTTCATTCCATCTGTGTACAGCCTAAAACAGCTGACTGGCACAGTCTTTCATCTTTAATCTCATCAACTGACTTTCCCATGAGAAACAGCCAATGAAGTCCAAACCTATGTACCAAGCTCTTTGTAGACCCAGGCAACTCACCACATCTGACACTTTAAAAAAAAATCAGTAAAAGTGGTGGCTATGAGTCACTAAGGACAAACAGCATTCCTGAAAGAAATGAACATCACTAGTGGAAACACATTGATGCTTGCTTTGAAAACTCTATAGGCCCCTATAGACCTGAATAATATTAAGGCCTGAATTCTCTCCATCTCCACAATGCCTATTATTTGCTGTTCAATTTTCTATAAATATAACTATCTCCTCTCCTTTTTTTTTTTGACTGTAACAAACTAGTATTAGAAATACTTCTAATAGTTCATATGTTCCTTAACACTGTCTTTCAATTATTGTTAGTAGCTTAAAGGGGTGACTAACTGTAATTTGCTCTCAATAGCTTCCAATTTGGTGGACCATGACAACCTGATTCACACTCACACACACACACAAAAGAGGACAGTGCAAGAGCAACCTAAAGAGAGAAGCCATGACAACTAAATGTCATGTGGGATCTTGACATATCCTGGAAAAGAAAAAAAAATTAGGTTCCAACTAAGGAAATTCAAATAAAATTTGAAATTCAGCTAACAATAATAACATATCACTATTGGTTCATTGGGGTGAAAAATGTACCATAATAATGAAGGATGCTACAATAGGGGAAATTGGATGTGGAGTACACAGGAGCTCTGTGCTATCCTTGTAAATATTCTAAAATAAAAAGCTTATTAAGACAGCATCAAGAACAAAAAGGCAGTGCCTGACACACAGTGGGTACTGCAGTGACATCAGACTCTTTCTTCCTAAGCCTTATTCCCTACCCCCTGCCACTCCCCTCCCCATCCTACACTGTGAAATGCTGCTGATGATTCAGAGTCCCTTTCCAATCATGCAGATGGAGGGAAAAGCCATAAGATGATGAGGATAAAGCTCGAGTGATGTGCACTGGAAGAGCAGCTGACTAATGAAAAGTGTGATTAAGCACCTTATTTTTCTCTAACAGGGGCCCAGAGGGAGGCAATAAAGCTCTGCGAAATTTACTCTGAAATTTGAAATATGTCCACATCACCAGTTACCAACTAACCTGCCAAAAAATCTGACAGGAAATTCAAACCAGAGTATTTACTTGTTTTAAGAGAGGTGTTATTGTGCTGCTTTTCCTTTTCCCTTGCCTTCTTCTTAGGAACTATGAGTTGGTAAGGAAACATTTGAATCAGATGGAAGAAATAAAAAGTCCAGATAAAATGGCACAAAACCAAACAAATTCCTGGAACTGAAGAAAATCCTGGCTGTGATAGGAATCCAAGCCTTTCCCACATGAGTCTGAATGAAGTAAACCTCTAAGCCAGTGTATGGGCACGAAACTTCATAAGATGCAAGTGTTCACGAATGGAAGTTGATTAACTTGCCCAAAACGCCATCAAGCAAAGTGTTTCAGATCAACTAAAGCTCAAACTGGTGCTGACACAGGGCTTAAAACAAGAATAATATGGATATTATGAAAACTCTCTCTTTTAACCAATAGGCCAGCCCATCTTTCCATTTCTGACATGATCCCTTCCGGCTCAACGTATCCCAGTGGAAGGGCCCTAACCCTAACCGTAACTCATATAGCCTGAGTCAAAGAAGCAGCCTGTCCAAACTCAGCACATCCCAAGCCGTTTTTTTCAGAAGGGAAATTTTTTAATGAAGAATCTTATTTGAAACCTCAGGTATATAATCAGCTAAAATTGGAGATGTTCTGAATGAGGACACAGAGCCACCTTGTTTAGTGGCCATACTACTCTATATATTTGAGGGTATAAAAATTTCATCATTTATAGGAAGATATTTAAAAATAGTCCCAACATTTCATATTGTCCACTTTAATAATATGCTAGCCAGTTATATTACCAGCAAAAACCAGTTTGTTCAGGAATAGCCAGAGGAATTGCAATTTGGGACATTCGAACTACAACAGATCATGGACAAATACAGAAAACAAGAGGAATTAGTTTTTATAGGGAAAAGGGGTACTTAGAAGTGGCAGTAACAATCAAAGAATCCATTAGAAGAAGCTGGGAGTCCAAAGTATACAGGTTTCTCATTGGCTGGGTTATTACAGTTTCTGATTGACAGGACTGTTGATGGAGAGAAGTTTTCTTCTTCCTGCTGGAGAGTAAAGTGGGCAACACTTCCCTGTAGGACATGTAGGCATAAATCTCTTCCTGTGTGTAGTAACTGATGACATATGTCGGGGAGTGAGAGCATCTCACTCCAGTTAAACCCCAGTTTTAACTGCTGTTTCTTTAATTCCGTAGTATCTAGTTGACTGATACAGATACATATTTTTTTCATTATAAATTATATTCATATAATAATTTTACTCTACATTTGCATAATTGGTGGACTTTCTTGTCCCTGGAAGCCAAAAACTTGTTTCAAAACAGACTTAGAAGTAAGAAGAAGCAAAGCCCTAAGATGAATACTAGATTTGGCAGAAATTGGCCAGATGCTCATCCATCCCATTTCTTCCTTCTGGGAAGACGGGAATAAAACATAGCCCAGCTGTCCTTCCAGATAAATTAGGAGGATGTGACTGAGTATGTTCTGACCAATGGAATATGAGTGAAAATAATACATGTCTCTTTCAGGCCTTGTCTTTAAAATCCCTCTCCTGCTTCCTTCCACCTCCTCCTCTTCTTTTCTTATCTATACAACAGAAAGGAAGGATTGCTAGTTGGTAGAGTTACAAGATAGAAGGAGACCAGATCCCTGAGTTTCTGTTTAAGTGAAAATGACCTAGGAATGCTACATGGGCAGCATCACACTGTGATGTGAGCAAGAAATAAATTTTTTCCTGAGTTAAGCCACTGAGATTGAAGTCTTGTTACCACAATGAGATATAGAAGACATGAACTTCTAAAATTTATTCAATTTCATTAAAAAATTTGTTTTCAATTTTGTTTAAAAAGTGCTAATTTCATCCTGAGTCTCCTCAATACAATAGATTCCCTTTAAAATTAGTATTAAAAAAGTGTTCTGTTTAATGAGGAACTGGCATGCATTATGCAAGCAGATAGGAATTATGTCACTTATTGAAGGAGGCAAGAATATACAATGGAGAAAAGACAGTCTCTTCAATAAGTGGTGCTGGGAAAACTGGACAGCTACATGTAGAAGAATGAAATTAGAATATTTTCTCACAGTATGCACAAAAATAAACTCAAAATGGATTAAAGACCTAAATGTAAGACCAGAAACCATAAAATTCCTAGAGAAAAACATAGGCAGAACACTCTTTGATATAAATCACAGAAATATTTTTTTCAGATCTGTCTCCTAAGGCTGTGCTGTGCTAAGCCACCTATGTCTGACTCTGTGCAACCCTATGGACTGTAGCCTGCCAGGCTTCTCTGTCCATGGGGATTCTCCAGGCAAGAATACTCAGGTGGGTTGCCATGCCCTTCTCCAGGGGGTCTCCCCGACCCAGGGATCGAACCTGTGTCTCTTATGTCTCCTGCATTGGCAGGTGGGTTCTTTACCACTAATGCCACCTGGGAAGCCCCCTAAGGCAGAGGAAACAAAAGTCAAAATAAACAACAGGTATTAATTAAACTTAATAGCTTTTGCACAGCAAAGGAAACCATCAACAAATGAAAAGACATTCTACTGAATTGGAGAAAATATTTGCAAATGATATGACCACTAAGGAGTTAAAATCAAAGATATAGAACACAGCTCAATAAAGAAACAACCCAATTTAAAAATGGGCGGAAGACCTGAAGAGACATTTCTACAAGGAAGAAAAAATGCTCAGCGTTGCTAATAATCAGAGAAATGCAAATCAAAAGGACAATGAGATATCACCTCATACATGTCAGAAAGTGAGTGAGTGATGTCGCTCAATCATGTCTGACTCTTTGCGACTCCATGGACTATATAGCCCATGGAATTCTCCTGGCCAGAATACTGGAGTGGGTAGCCATTCCCTTCTTCAGGGGATCTTCCTAACCCAGGGGTCAGAATCCAATCTCCTGCATTGCAGGTGGATTCTTTACCAGCTGAACCAACAGGGAAGTCCAAGAATACTGGAATGGGTAGTCTATCCCTTCTCCAGCGGATCTTCCCAACCCAGGAATCGAACCCCAGTCTCCTGCATTGCAGGTGGATTCTTTACCAGCTGAGCCACCGGGGTGTTTATCATCAAAAAGATCACCAATAACAAGTGTTAGTGAGGATGTGGAGAAAAGTAAATCATTGTATACTGTTGGGAATGTAAATCTCTGTACTACTTTCCACAGCTATTATACTCCTTGGTATATATTTTAAGAAAATGAAAATATTAATTTGAAAAGATACCCCAATATTCATAGCAGAATTATTTATAATTGCCAAGACATAGAAGCAATATGAATGTCCAGGAACAGGTGAATGGGTAAAGAAGATATTATATATATTGTTGCTGTTTTTGTTTAGTTACTAGGTTGTATCTGACTCTTGTGTGACCCATGGACTGTAGCCCACCAGGCTCCTCTGTCCATGGAATTCTCCAGGCAAGAATACTGGAGTGGGTTGCCATTTCCTTTTCCATGGGGTCTTCCCTACCCAGGGATTGAACCCAAGTCTCCTGTTTGGCAGGCGGGTTCTTTACCTCTGAGCCACTTGGGAAGCCCATTATGTACATACTGTGGGCAAGAATCCCTTAGAAGAAATGGAGTAGCCATCGTGGTCAACAAAAAAGTCCAAAATGCAGTACTTGGATGCAATCTCAAAAACAATAGAATGATCTCTGTTCGTTTCCAAGGCAAACCATTCAATATCATGGTAATCCAAGTCTATGCCCCGACCAGTAGCGCCGAAGAAGCTGAAGTTGAACGGTCCTATGAAGACCTACAAGACCTTCTAGAACTAACACCCAAAAAAGATGTCCTTTTCATTATAGGGGACTGGAATGCAAAAGTAGGAAGTCAAGAAACACCTTGGGTAACAGGCAAGTTTGGCCTTGGAGTACAGAATGAAGCAGGGCAAAGGCTAATAGAGTTTTGCCACGAGAACGCACTAGTAATAGCAAACATCCTATTCCAACAACACAAGAGAAGACTCTACACGTGGACATCACCAGATGGTCAACACCGAAATCAGATTGATTATATTCTTTGCAGCCAAAGATGGAGAAGCTCTATACAGTCAGCAAAAACAAGACCAGGAGCAGACTGTGGCTCAGATCATGAACTGCTTATTGCCAAATTCAGACTTAAATTGAAGAAAGTAGGGAAAACCACTAGTCCATTCAGGTATGACCTAGATCAAATCCCTTTTGAGTATACAGTGGAAGTGACAAATAGATTTAAGGGACTAGACCTGATAGACAGAGTGCCTGATGAACTATGGACAGAGGTTCGTGACATTGTACAGGAGACAGGGATCAAGAAAATCCCCATGGAAAAGAAATGCAAAAAAGCAAAATGGCTGTCTGAGGAGGCCTTACAGATAGCTGGGAAGAGAAGAGAAGCGAAAAGCAAAGGAGAAAAGGAAAGATATTCCCATCTGAATGCAGAGTTCCAAAGAATAGCAAGGAGAGATGAGAAAGCCTTCCTCAGTGATCATTGCAAAGAAATAGAGGAAAACAACAGATTGGGAAAGACTAGAGATCTCTTCAAGAAAATTAGAGATATCAAAGGAACATTTAATGCAAAGATGGGCTCGAAAAAGGACAGAAATGGTATGGACCTAACAGAAGCAGAAGATGTTAAGAAGAGGTGGCAAGAATACACAGAAGAACTGTACAAAAAAGATCTTTACGACCCAGATAATCATGATGGTGTGATCACTCACCTAGAACCAGACATCCTGGAATGTGAAGTCTAGTGGGCCTTAGAAAGCGTCACTACGAACAAAGCTAGTGGAGGTGATGGAATTCCAGTTGAGCTATTTCAAATCCTCAAAGGTGATGCTGTGAAAGTGCTGCACTCGATATGCCAGCAAGTCTTGAAAACTCAGCCGTGGCCACAGGACTGGAAAAGGTCAGTTTTCGTTCCAATCCCAAAGAAAGGCAATGCCAAAGAATGCTCAAACTACCACACAATTGCACTCATCTCACATGCTAGTAAAGTAATGCTCAAAATTCTCCAAGCCAGGCTTTAGCAATATGTGAACCATGAACTTCCAGATGTTCAAGCTGGTTTTAGAAAAGGCAGAGGAACCAGAGATCAAATTGCCAACATCCGCTGGATCATCGAAAAAGCAAGAGAGATCCAGAAAAACATCTATTTCTGCTTTATTGACTATGCCAAAGCCTTTGACTGTGTGGATCACAATAAACTGTGGAAAATTCTGAAAGAGATGGGAATACCAGACCACCTGACCTGACTCTTGAGAAACCTGTATGCAGGTCAGGAAGCAACAGTTAGAACTGGACATGGAACAACAGACTGGTTCCAAATAGGAAAAGGAGTACATCAAGGCTGTATATTGTCACCCTGCTTATTTAACTTCTATGCAGAGTACATCATGAGAAATGCTGGGCTAGAAGAAACAGAAGCTGGAATCAAGATTGCCGGGAGAAATATCAATAACCTCAGATATGCGGATGACACCACCCTTATGGCAGAAAGTGAAGAAGAACTAAAGAGCCTCTTGATGAAGGTGAAAGAAGAGAGTGAAAAAGTTGTCTTAAACCTCAACGTTCAGAAAACTAAGATCATGGCATCTGGTCCTATCACTTCATGGGAAATAGATGGGGAAACAGTGGAAACAGTGTCAGACTTTATTTTTTTGGGCTCCAGAATCACTGCTAATGGTGACTGCAGCCATGAAATTAAAAGACGCTTACTCCTTGGAAGGAAGGTTATGATCAACCTAGATAGCATATTTAAAAGCAGAGACATTACTTTGCCAACAAAAGCCTGTCTAGTCAAGGCTATGGTTTTTCCAGTGGTCATGTATGGATGTGAGAGCTGGATGGTGAAGAAAGCTGAGCACCGAAGAATTGATGCTTTTGAACTGTGGTGTTGGAGAAGACTCTTGAGAGTCCCTTGGACTGCAAGGAGATCCAATCATTCCATCCTAAAAGGGATCAATCCTGGGTGTTCATTGGAAGGTCTGATGTGGAAGCTGAAACTCCAATACTTTGGGCACCTCATGCGAAGGGTTGACTCATTGGAAAAGACCCTAATGCTGGGTAGGATTGGCGGCGGGAGGAGAAGGGGACGACAGAGGATGAGATGGTTGGATGGCATCACTGATGCAATAGATATGAACTTGGGCAAACTTCAGGTGATGGTGAGGGGCAGAGAGGCCTGATGTGCTGCAGTCCATGGGGTCACAAAGAGTCCGACACGACTGAGCGACTGAACTGAACTGAACTGATATAATATATGTAGTGGAATATATAATATGTATAATACAGTAGAATATTATGTTGTTGTTATTCAGTCACCCAGTCATGTCTGACTCTTTGTGACCCCATGGACTGCAGCACATCAGGCCTCTCTGCCCCTCACCATCACCTGAAGTTTGCCCAAGTTCATATCTATTGCATCAGTGATGCCATCAAGCCATCTTGTCTGACGGCCTCTTCTTCTGCCTTCAGGTAGAATATTATATATAATACTATATATCATATATTATGTATTTTATCTGTATAATATATATCATATATATAGTGAAACACTGTGCTTTGCTGTGCTTTGTCACTCAGTCGTATCTAATTCTTTGCGACCCCATGGACTGTAGACTCCAGGCTCCTCTGTCCATGAGGATTCTCCAGGAAAGGATACTGGAATGGATTGCCATGCTCTCCTCCAGGGGAACTTCCCAACCCAGGGATTGAACCCAGTTCTCTGCATTGCAGGCAGATTCTTTATCATCTGAGCCACCAGGGAAGCCCATTCACACATAAAAAAAGAATGAAATTTTGCCATTGGCAACAACATGGATGGACTTGGAGGGTATTATGCTTAGTGAAATAAATCAGACAAAGACAAATACTGTATGTTATCACTTGTATGTGGAATCTAAAAAAGAAAACAAACTAGTGATTATAGCAATAAAGAAATAGACTTACAGTTATAGAGAATAAACTAGTGGGGAAACAATAACGGGGAGAGCAAGATAGGGGTAGAAGATTAAGAGATACAAGCTACTATGTACTAAATAAATAAGCTACTGTATAACATATTGTAAGGGATATAGCCAGTACTTTATAATAATTATAAATAGAGTATAACCTATAAAATTCCTGAGTCACTATGTTGTATACCTGAAACTAATATAATATTATAAATCAACTATACCTTAATTAAAAGAAAAAAGAATTATGTCACCCATCACATCATCCTTTTGCCCTGAGAACCAAAAATCTTAGGTCAGAATTCATGTTTAATCACAGTAATTGGTTTGACCCTCTTGTTTAACATATTTGTTGCTGATTCCCTTATTGGGGCTTGACTTTCTATGTCTTTCTGAACAGTTTATTGTATTTCATTATTTGAACCTTGATCAATTTTGGAAAGATTTCTTGTAAATGAGTAAATCTTTCCAGAGAAATGACACTACCAAACAAAATGGAACAAATGTCAGGAATTCTCTTTAAAGTAACATTTCACTTGTGTGATGCTAAGAGTTTCCATCACTGTGACTATTTAAGTAGATGTCACAGTACAAACATCACAATTATATAGAAATCTATACAACTTGGTGATTTACAGGGTACCTACTCTGCAGAGGAACTCAGGGGTACTACTACTGAATAGTACTGCCTACTGAGTAGGTACTACCTACTCTGCCGAGAAATTTTGACTGTGCTCCTGTCAACGGAAGACCAGTTGGCCATATCATAACCACTTCCTTACTTGCTCAGCTGTATGAAGAGCATGAGTGGTAAACAAAGCTCTGTTTTATCAAAACTAGAATTGGATTTTTGAAATATGTTTTAGTTCAAATAATTTTGTTTTCTGTCAAAATCTAAAGAATCTCCCATAATTCTTAACTTGATGCCAAGACTAACAAGTCATCTCTTTGCAGCAATCACTGCTATTGTTTTATATTTTGTAAGATTTTCTACTGGAATGCTAATATACCCTTTGTCTCTGGTGATCAAATGAATAAAAGCTGTTTGGTAGCATGTTCTGCTTCCACTTGTAGAAGAGTGACTTCCAATGAAACCTCAGACCACAAATAGAAGAAAGGCAACAGAGAATGTGTGCAAGCACGGTTCACCTACCTGGCATGGGCCATTTCACGCTATGAAACGAGTCATAAGTATATACTTCCCAGTAGATATACCTCTCCCTTCCTCCTTCCTCCAGTGCCAAGGCAGAGTTTTATTTTTAAATGTCAAGCAGTGGTTATGATGTCATCCACCTCAAACAGGTGCATCTGAGTTTACCCTGGGAAGGAGTCAAGAATAGTAAGAGTAACTCTCCAGATCTGAGGGGTGGGATCAACGTGCTGCTGCAGCAGGGGGTCAGAGGCATTGCTGCCCACTGCCCATTTCAGCAGCAGTAACGAACATCTTACCGTGGTGGTGGCAAGTGCTGCACAGTGGCTCTTTCTAGGAATATCTTGTTCCCCAAACTGAGCCCTCTAGTCTCAAAGAGACATTTCTGAGTGGTTCCCATCTGATAGCAGCACAAGGTGGAAGCACCTTGTGATTGATTAAGCAAGTTCTTCGAGTTCTTATACAAGAGGAGGGATACCTGTACTGAAAGACATTTGTACAATTGGAAATGGAATCATTTTTATTTGAATATTGAAGAAGTTGTGATCTTCTGTATTTCCCTCAAAATGGTGAAATACACATCAAGTGCAAATGTAAAGGTATACCCTTATTTCAAAGAGAGGGGATTTACAAAGTTTGTCAGTATAATCCTTCATGTTAACCAACTAACTGAGTTTATATGAGATGAATTAGATCAACTTAACATTTATTTATTGGGCTTCCCTGGTGGCTCAGTGGTAAAGAATCTGCCTGCTGATGCAGGAGATGCAGTTTCAATCCCTCAGTCAGGAAGATCCCCTGGAGAAGGAAATGGCAACACACTCCAGTATTCTTGCTTGGCGCCTGGAGGGCTACAGTCCATGGGCTCGCAAAAGACTTGGACATGACTTAGTGACTAAACAACAACATTTATTTATTAATAATATAAGTGCCAAGTATTAAGCTATTTGCTAGCTATATAAAGATAAATAATATAAGATTCCTATGCATGAAAACATGACAGTCTCTGAACCACTATCTGACCACTGGGAATGTTTACCATTGGATCACCTGGAGAAAATATTTTGCCCAAGGTCTGTCACCATCTTATGAGCCAAAACTCTGAATGACATTGGCTTTGACACAGATTCAACAAGTATTGTAACAGCAATATGGCATCACCAATGGTAAGGAAAAATGGCACCAACATCATGCAAGAGATAGTTCCTAAGAATAGAACTAAGGGTAGGGAGTAAGGGGAGAGGTGCTGTCCATAGGAATTTTTCTGGTAACGGAGCTCACACAGAGTAGTCCAGAGGCATCAGGGCTTCGCATGAGAATAGCTGGGGGCGGGTTTCCTTGCAGAGGTACTTCAAGAGTCTAATGATAGTGCTGCAGTCTGGGAACTAACACAGATCCCTGAGCAAACCATACTGTATCACCTGCACCCCTGAGTGAAGGACAAAACCCTCGAGAGTACCAGACCAAACTCCTGAGTCTCTCCCCAGTATTTCCAGACCAGGTTTCCTGGATGGTCTCAAGTGAATAGCTAGGAAGAATGAGAAAGACCCTCCCACAAATAACTGAACTTTTATTTCTCAACCAGCTGGTGGGTGGAAGGTTGAGTCAGACAGAACTTGGAAAAACTGAAGAAGAGACGTTTCTTATACTTCTGAGACCATGAAGCAAAGGCAAGTCAATTACATGCATATGTACATTTTCTTTTAGGAAAAGTGCCCAGAACTTTCATCAGATTCTTAAAGAGGCCTAAGTGTTAGAAGATGGGGGTGTTTTCAGGTTGGGCTTCCTTGAGAGGAGGATTTGAGATTTTTGAGCAAGTGATTTATTAAGAAAGTGTGTGGGTGTTTTTTTTTTTTTTTTTTGTCTCATCACGCAACTTGTAGGATCTTAGTTCCCTAACCAGGGGTTGAACCCAAGCACTTGGCAGTGAGAATACGGAGTTCTAACTACTGAACCACCAAGGAAGTCCCAAGAAAGTGCTTCCTGAGGAGACTGGCCAGGGCGTGGGAAAGGTGGAGAGGAGAGGGGAGGAAGCGAAGCCAGTCTTCAGGCAAAGCCCTTACAGAGGCTGACTTCCAAGGGGCACCAGCTGAAGCAGGAGTGCTGGGCTTCCTGTTGCCCACAACCCCTCTTCCAGCATCTCTTTCTTCCTAGGTCACCTCTCTAATGTCTTTCTCTTTTATAATGTAGAGAAGCAATTCTTTTTGTTTCACAGTGAAGCTGTGCCCAGTCGGTCTCATTTTCATAACCAAACATACCCATATAAGGGGTGTTCTAGCAGAAGCAACTCTCCCCCAGAGAGTCTGCAGTCAGCACTCAATGTAAATTTCCCCTCCCTATCTCATACTCTCTCTCTCTCTCTCTCTCTCTCTCTCTCTCTCTCTCTCACACACACACACACACACACACACACGTATGGAAACTCAGGCCCAGAGAGAAGACAACTTGCCTGAGGTCATTTAACTAGTCAGTGATAGAACCAAGAGAAAACTCAGAGTCTTACCTCTCTCTTCAGTGTTCATTACTCTGAACACACTGCCTCCCGAGCATTCAAACATTTTATATCAATGGTAATAAATATAAAGCAGTTTCTTGGAGGAAGCAATTCATGTTAAGTGTCAAATGTATTCCCTAAATAGATGGACTTTTCTCTGAATCTAGGGGGCTGAGGCACATGGCATAAATGTGAGGAAACAGAAATTTGCATACACCCCCAAATAAAGTGGTCTTTCCAAACAGTACAGGGCTGAAAGGGGCTGTTGAGAGAGACAATTCATTTGAAAACCTTGCAGTGTCAATAAAAGTGCTTTATTGGTAAATATTTTCTTACTAATTTCACCAAAATCAAGTTAAAAGATGTTTCAGTTAGTCTGAATCACTTTCTTACCTTCAAACAGAAAGTGTAGTCTTATCTCTTTTTCTAGAGATATTATTAGCTAAACACAAGAAGCCACAGATTTAGCATTGACTCAAGGGCCCTTTGGGCTTCCCTGGTAGCTCAGCTGGTAAAGAATCTGCCTGCAATGCAGGAGACCCTAATTCAATTCCTGGGTCGGCAAATTTCCCTGGACCAGGGATAGGCTACCCACTCCAGTATCTTGGGCTTCTCTGGTGGCTCAGATGGTAAAGAATCTGCCTGCAGTGCAGGAGACCTGGGTTTGATCCCTGGGTTGGGAAAATTCCCTGGAGGAGGGCATGGCAACCCACTCCAGTATTCTTGCCTGGAGAATCTCCATGGACAGAGGTGCCTGGTAGGCTACAGTCCAGGGGGTCACAAAGAACTAGACACTAAGCATAGCACAGCAAGGGCCCTTTGGGGCTTCTCCAGCAGCTCAGACGGTAAAGAATCCACCTGGAATGCAGAAGACTCAGGTTCGATCCCTGTATCAGGAAGATCCCCTGGAAAAGGGCATGGCAACCCACTCCAGTATTCTTGCCTGGAGAATTCCATGGACAGAGGAGCTTGGCAGGCTAAAGTCCCTTAGAGTCACACAGAGTCAGACATGACTGAAGCGACTTAGTACGCACGCACACAACAGCCCTTTAGAATCTAGATCTTACACTGCCTTCTTCTCCAGAGGCCACATCTAACATGATCCTTTATATATAACAAGCCCTTTTCATTCACCACACTTTATGTCATCCTCATAGCAACCTTGTATAACAGGTAAATTACTACCTCATTTTATGATAGAAAAATCAATATTCAGAGGAGTTAAGTAACTTACTTAAAAGCACCCAAAGACACAGTTAAGACCCAAATCCAAATCTTCAACTCCAAATCTCATGCATGTTCTTTTCCAGTCTGTCCAAAAAAACTTAGTACCAGAGGCAGTGGGACAGCTGGGTCACTGGTTTGGATGTTAGAGACAAAAGCAAAACCCGACTAAACTGCAAGTCGCTGAAGGTGGGGTCTTAACAACAGGAGGTCTTGGCTGGACAGGAGCTGGGTCCCAGCTGCTTCCAAGGAGAGGGTCATGGCTACTTTATGCCAGACTCTGTTCCAGGGAGAAAGCAGTGACCAAAACAGAACAAATCCCTGCCCCCTAACATTTACATTCTAGTGGGATTAGACAGAATTGAAACAAATAATGAAATATAAAATATGCCAGTGATGATAAGTGCTGTGGAGAAAAATAAATCAGAATGCAGAACCTTAGGAATGTGGGCATGTATGGGGGTAATGGGGTTCTGATTTATATATTAGGTGATCAGGAATGGCCATCAGATAAGGTCACACTTGAGAAGGAACCTAAAGACAGTAAAGGAGTAAGTTTTATGGAGATTAGGGAAAAACAATTGCAGATAGAGAAAATCACAAATACAAAGGCCCTACAGCATGAGCTTGGTGAACTTGAGGAACAGGAAGGAGGCCAGTACAACTGGGGAGAGTTTAACAGCCATTAACTTTGCATTTATGGAGCAAAAGAAAATATGTATCAGAGAAAAAGAAGTTCACATCTTTGAGACATAAAGAATGATACAAGGTAGAATTGGATCAGTGTTATGGAGAGACATAAATCAAGCATTATGGGATTGCTGAGGAAGTAAGGGAGGCTTAGAATCATAGCATCAGAATGTGATTGTCTAGTCCAAGATGCTGAGGTTTTCTTGAACAATAAAATGCACTCCTTTCAAATTGTAGCTAGTGGATTGCCAATAAGAAAACAAATGGAATCAGAACACTCTGGCTGAAGTGAAGGTAGAAAGGTTTAGCCTTTCCAACTTGGCCTGACTCTTTCTCGTCCCCAGCCACTGAGGCACCTTTATGGAACCATAGGGCTGTAAGAGACAACGTTTGCCAAAAATTGATTTAGTCAAACTAGTCCATTTTACAAAAAAGCATCCGAGGCCCGCAGAGGGAATCTTCTTCTTCTGGTGTACACTGGAATGAAGTCCCTCCCCACTCACTGCCCAGTATGCTGTGCTGGCCCTGAGGCTGAGGGTCATGGATCCTGCTTCAGCCTCCAGTCTACACATCCCACCTCATTGGTTGACCCTCGGTTGACCTAGAACGCCCCTGCTCTCTGTCTTTCCATGCACGTGATGCCACACCATAGCAGCTGTCTCTCTCAGCTCCGATTTAAAGCTGATCAGTGCTCTGGGGAGCTTCTCTATGAGGCTGGCCATCTCCCCAGCAGTCATTCCTCCTGAGGGACCCATGTATTCGCTCTTCCTAGGGGCAGTCTGAGATAATCAGAACAAAAAGGTCATTGCTCAGATTTGCATTTCAAATTAGATGTTTGACAATAGTCTTGAAAATTGGACTTACGGAGAGAATATATCTCTTGACACACACAGAGATAATGACAAAGAAATTGCCTGCCCTTATTCCCTGAAAATGCCAAGCACTTCCTGCCTTCACATCTGATGTACTTCTTCACTAAGATCTTTTTTTTTTTTTTTTGTAAATTGTATGCCTCCTTCCAGGAAGCTAAATTTTCTTCCATTCTGACACTTTCTTAGACTTCTCCAAGTAGAATCTATTCACCCTTTATCTGTGTTCCTGGAGCATCTGCTTCGTGCACTTATTCTAGCTCTCATTTTATTGCACTGGAAAAACGTGTAGATATTTTTCTTTCCCACTGACTCTGAGCTTCTCTTGTGAATATGAAATACATCTTATTTGTATCTGATGCCTCCACTGCCGCTAACACAATGTTCTTAGTGCCTGATACGTTTGTTGATTGACATTATAATTGAGTCACTACTGGGATTATAAGAAATGAGGGTTCTTTTCTACTATGGACTTTTGGAGACTTTGCCAACTAGTGATAAGCTATGAGCAACTATTTTCTCAGCTGGCTTGATAATTTCTTGAAAAGTAAAATGACTATATGAATATCCTGTTATTGATCATTGGAAGTCACCAATGAATGGCCCCAGTGCTCATTTTTGGTCTTTTTCTGTCCCAAGCCTTGTGACACATTTTTCCATTTGTTCATCCACGCTGGATCTGCTCCGAGGCATACTTGCTACTATGGCCAACACGGCCAGCAGTGACGCATTCCCCCTCGTGCCTGGCCACAGGCCCTGGTAACCGTCAGCCTTTCAGATATGACTGACAAGAGTGAAAAGCAAAATCTGTGGGAAAAAATATGAAATCAAGTCCCAACTCTCACTCTCTCATTATGTCAAGATGATCTCATATTTTCTGAGCATTGTGTGGTAAATCTCACATGATCTTGAGACAGAGGGGCTTTTCAAAACAGTGGTTTTTCTTAATAGACATATAAACCTGGCTGATGATGCCTCTAGCTGGTCATCACTGAAGGACAAACTGAAGTTCCACTTCCTGAATTCAGATTGCAAATCAGGGTTACAGAGAAGGGCCATTCCCTTTCGACAGTGGCAACATAACCAAAGCCACTTCATTTGCAGGAGTTTATAAAAACCAGATTATCCCAGATTTATTTTCTTAAGCCAAGAACAAAATTACCTCAGTAACAGAAAAAGTCAGCTCGCACCTGTCTCTTGATCTCTGCTTTGTCATCCAAGATTGTTCAGATCTGGGGCTGAAATACAGCTCTCTCACCCCAACAACAGGTAGCCTGCCCAATCATTTCCAGTCCTAACCTCATAGTTCACAGTTCAAAATGCAATATTTTCTTGCTTTCATTTATAAGCACTTACTTAATCACATGGAATTTACCATGTTCATTGTTAAACAACTGATCTTTTTCTCCTAAATCCCTTTAGGATTTCCACTTAGCTGATATGGCTTTTGAGTTTCTAACAGAAACAGTAAACAAGAATGCAAGAGAGAAATGTTTGTATTTTGCTGAAATGTAGAGTATCTAAGGTTATCACTAAAAGGCCTTTGAGACACAACCATAGAGAAAAAGAGAATCTGAGAAACTGTCTGGGAAGACGAGTCACATGAAATGTGTTTATCTGGATTTCTAAAATTTCCCTTTCTCTCGCTTTATTTACATTTCATTAATATGACACTATCCAACCTGAGTAACATTTTGTCCTGCGAGTCTACTGATTGGACTTTTGCAAGCAGCCAGACAACAAGAGCAATCCTAAACAAGCTCTTGGTTGCTATGAGGCTCCATATTTATTGAATTAGAGTACTTTACATAAAAATTCCCCTCTGAATGTAATATTTCAAACACACCAGACTCCATTTCCCCTAGGGAAGCAGGTAACTTGGGAAGCAGATCAAGTTTGTTACCAATAAACTAAGAAGGTGGAGGACAGCTTGCAA
The DNA here is from genome assembly GCF_054371585.1 of Giraffa tippelskirchi. NCBI lineage: Eukaryota > Metazoa > Chordata > Mammalia > Artiodactyla > Giraffidae > Giraffa > Giraffa tippelskirchi. The sequence continues at coordinate 81,867,544 of NC_137278.1, forward strand.
GGGCAGGAGTTGAAGTATCGGGTTTTAATTCCTAACCTGGACCAAGTTCAATGGGCACGAGTCTTGCTCCTTTCCAATTTGTGTTAACTAAGTTCTAATTAAGCAGCATTCATTTTAATGAAGTCAGAAACCGGGTCTGGGCCTCCTCTACCTAGACTTTCAATATTGCAGAGTTCTTTCTTAATTAAGGTGAAGAATTCCCTCTGGTTTCCGCAGCCAAAATTTTCCATTTGTTCCACATCGGATGCCAGTTGGCTTCCACCTCCTGCAACCGTGTGCCTCTGACACAGCTGGACAATATATTAACTTCTTTGGGATTAAAAATGTGCTATAAAAAAATTAAAAGGTGCTATATCCTTAAGATGGAGAAGGAAATGGCAACCCACTCCAGTATTCTTACCCGGGAAATCCCATGAACAGAGGAGCCTGGAAGGCTACAGTCTATGGGGTTGCAAAGAATCGGACACAACTTAAGCGGCTAAACCACCACCATCTCCTTAAGAAATATTCTGAACAACCTGGATTCTTATTTATTCTTACCAGCAATCAATCTTTTCTAAGTAATAAAAAGCAAATGAGCAGTGGAGGCAGGGAACAACCAGATTTCAGCAGCGGTGTTTCTGGAGTTTCTTCCCTTCCTTAAGCCTAGGGCCTGAATTCCACAAAGACAGATATGAGCAGGCTTTACCGAGTTCTGCCTCCTAGTCTGGGATCCAGGGGCAATTTGAAGACAGAGGAGAGAGGGGCCCTAGGCTGTCCTTATGGCTGCCTAGCTGTGCAAGGGCACAACAGGAACAGCATCTCTTGGAGATGTGCCAGGCACTAGGGCTGAAACCAGACAACTCAATCCTAGTTCCTGCCCTCTCACTGAGTTAACTATGAGACTTGCAAAGCGCTTCACTTTTCTCATCTGTCAAGATAGAGAATACAGGACTTTGGGGTGGTCCAGTGGTTAAGACTTTGTTCTCCCAATGCAGGGGACACGGGTTCAATTCCTGGTTGGGGGACTAAGATCCCACATCTCACGGAGCAGTTAAGCCCACCTGCCACAACTACTGAGGCCGTAAGCTCTAGGAGCTTGCGTGCCGCAGCAAGAGAAGCCAGCACACTTCAACAAGAAGCCCAAGCACCACAACTAGAGAAAGCCTGAACACCACGAACGATCAATACAGCCAAAAAAAAAGAGAGAGAGAGAGAAGATGACTAGACAAGTGCTTTACAAACTATCTATGACAAAAGAGCAAAATTTTTCCTTCCTTCACCCCATCTCCTAATCTGTTGGGGATCTTTTGTGAAATATGGATAAATCAAAATGAATACCATGTAATATAGTATTGTATTGTACACTTGAAAGCTACAGAGAGAAAAGATCTTACAAGTTCTCATCACACACATTCAAAAAATTGTGAGAACAAGCCAATGGCTACCAGTGGGGAAAGAAAAGGGCAAGGGGTAAGATAGAGGCATGAGATTAAGAAATACAAACTACTACATATAAAATAAATAAACAACAAGGATATATTGCACTGTACAGGGAAATAGAGCCATTATTCTGTAACTGCCTTAGATGGGGTATAATCTATAAAAATACTGAATCACTATGTTGTACACTTGAAACTAATGCAATACTGTAAATCAACTATATGTCAACTGAAAAAAATTTTAATTGTAACTATGTGTGGTGATGGATGTTAACTAGACTTGTAGTGATTATTCTACTACATATACCATATCATTATGATGTATGCTTGAAATACAAATTGTATTATATATCAATTATATCTCAATTTTAAAAACATACATGAAAATTTTTAGAAGAAAAACCTTGATATGGTATATTCAAAGTTGCTATTATATTTCATATGGGACATCATATAATTACTGCTCTAACTTTGTCTTTAACAAAGTCACACCCAATACTAAGCATGCAATAGACCCTTAATAAACCTTTGAATTAATGAGTGAAAAGAAAAAAAAGAATTAGCAGATAAATGGATGTTGCAGCATCCATTGCTATCAAAGTTTCTAAATGCCTACTCTCACTTGCTGTGTTTTATCTCCCCACCAGTGGGTAACAGTGTATAGACCAGTGGCTGTGCATGGACCGCACTCAACATCTTAAATCCCTCCCTGCTCCTGCCTTGCACCTGTCCGCTCAAGTACCCAAAGTACCCAAATACTGAGCTTGGTGGCTAGATTGAAAGTATGCTTATGGAGTAACAAAGACCAAAATAACAACCTGAACAACAAATAGTTGTTGTTCACTCTCTCAGTCATGTCCAACTCTTTGCAACCCCATGGACTATAGCACACTAGGCTTCCCTGTCTTTCACTATCTCCCGGAGTTTGCTCAAACTCACATCCATTGAACCAATGGTGTTATCTAATCATCTTATCCTCTGTCACCCCCTTCTCCTCCTGCCCTCAATCTTTCCCAGCATCATGATCTTTCCCAATGAGTCTGTTCTTCTCATCAGGTGGCCAAAGTATTGGAGCTTCAGCTTCAGCATCAGTCCTTCCAATGAATATTCAGGGTTGATTTCCTTCAAGACTGATTGGTTTGATCTCCTTGCAGACCAAGGGACTCTCAAGGGTCTTCTCTAGCACTGCAGTTCAAAGGCATGAATTTTTTGGCATTTACCTTGTCAATCTGCTTGAACAGCAATCTGAAATCCTGGCTCCACCACTTATTATCAGGTGACCCAAAGCAAGTTACTTAACCTCTCTGTGCCTCATTTTTCTCATCTCTAAAATGAGAATAATAAGATCTTCTTCATGGGAGTGTTTTTGGTAAATGTTTACTCTGATATAATTTCAAACGTACAGAAAAAATTGAAGTAGCTCACAGAAATCCTATTAATCTTTATTCAGAACACTACTTGTACTATTTGTACTAATAGTACTATTTATACTATTTTCCCCATTTGCTCTATCATTCTCTTTCTATTTCTCTCCCTTTCTATTATCTTTTTCTAAAGTATTTAAGAGTAACTTGTTGCCATCATGCCCATTGGATTGCTTTGAAGATTAAAGGAATTAATATGTATGAAATATTCAAAATAATGCCTGGTACACATAATTAGCTCTCATAAAACATTACCTCTTATGCTTGGTTTCCAAAGACCTTTCCAGATGTTCAACAGGGATCTCATATTCCAGTGATTTTGTGGCAGCCCCTTGTGGAATCTCCTACAGGCTCGGGGTCCATCCCTATGACTCTACCCTTCTCAAAGGTTTATGCCAAACTCACTTATTTTCAAGTATGTTGAGTTTGACTGACCTAAAAAAAATTGTTCTATGCCATATGTATCTGGCCTTGAACACTGGTATTGAGTGTATCTGCTCTAAATTATTGTATGTTATTAAATCTGAAGAACTCTGGTAATTTTTTTCTTTTTTCAACAAAACAGCTATTCAATTCAGTTCAGTTGAGTCGCTCAGTCGTGTCCGACTCTTTGCAACCCCATGAACCGCAGCACTCCAGGCCTCCCTGTCGGTCACCAATTCCCAGAGTCCACCCAAACCCATGTCCATTGAGTCGGTGATGCCATCCAACCATCTCATCCTCTGTTGTCCCCTTCTTCTCCTGATCTCAATCTTTCCCACCATCAGGGTCTTTTCCAATGAGTCAGCTCTTCACATCAGGTGGCCAAAGTATTGGAGTTTCAGTTTCAACATCAGTCCTTCCAATGAACACCCAGGACTGATCTCCTTTAGGATGGACTGGTTGGATCTCCTTGCAGTCCAAGGGACTCCCAAGAGTCTTCTCAAACACCACACCACAGTTCAAAAGCATCAATTCTGCAGCGCTCAGCTTTCTTCACCGTCTAACTCTCACATCCATACATGACCACTGGAAAAACCATAGCCTTGACTAGACAGACTTTTGTTGGCAAAGTAATGTCTCTGCTTTTCAATATGCTATCTAGGTTGGCCATAACCTTCCTTCCAAGGAGTAAGCGTCTTTTAATTTCATGTCTGCAGTCACCATCAGCAGTGATTATGGAGCCCCCCAAAATAAAGTCTGACACTGTTTCTACTGTTTCCCCATCTATTTCCCATGAAGTGATGGGACCAGATGCCATGATCTTTGTTTTCTGAGTGTTGAGCTTTAAGTCAACTTTTTCACTCTCCTCTTTCACCTTCATCAAGAGGCTCTTTAGTTCTTCATTTTCTGCCATAAGGGTGGTGTTATCTGCATATCTGAGGTTATTGATATTTCTCCCGGCAATCTTGATTCCAGCTTGTGCTTCCTCCAGCCCAGTGTTTCTCATGATGTACTCTGTATATAAGTTAAATAAGTAGGGTGACAATATACGGCCTTGACATACTCTTTTTCCTATTTGGAACCAGTCTGTTGTTCCATGTCCAGTTCGAACTGTTGCTTCCTGACCTGCGTACAGATTACTACTATTAATAGAATATTAAACTGATCATCAGTGACTAGAAGACAAGCCCTCACTCTTCATGTTCTTTAGGGAAATGATAATAACAGTGATTTCTAGGAAATTCGAGTATGACCCTTAAAACAAAACTTCCCTACACAGCTCAGATGCCTCTTACTTCTGTTACCCAAAATGTCTATGCTTTGATCAGGAACAAACTTTTGATTAGCATAATATAGTACCTTGTCTACCCCTGGTGTTGATTTAACTTTAAAGTGAACCAGAACATTCCTTCTCACATTCACCTGGATGTCTTTGCTTCCTGATTTCTTGCTCATCCAGATCCTGCTGTGCTGAATTGAATTAAGTATGGAAAACATACGGATTTGGCTTCATCTCCTTATACCAGATTCAGCTATAGAAAAGACGGTTCAGTCCATAGCAATTTTTAAAATCATTCCACGTGAGTCATACACCAGAAAGAAATCAAATCGCAGAGGCATCTGGTGTCCAGAAAGATCCAATGTTTTCTATGGCCAGAACCTAGAAGGCTGGATGACTTGCCCAGGTGACTCATTGCTATTCACAAAACACTGGAACAAGGTCCATATGGCATCCAGGCCCTTTTGTTCAAGATTACCACGTGACCAAAACAAATCCTATCATTGCTCTAGCAGGGTTCACGAGCCTTCGACTTTTGTGCCAGACAATGCCTGGAGGAGGGAAAGCAGGCAAAGTGGATACATCTTCCGTCCTCAGATGAATTATGTATGTACAACGAGAGCCAACTCAGCTGAGCCTCACATCACTCTCCCTGGGGATTCCCATGAATGTGTGGCCCCTGCACATAGTCACAGCCCACGCTGAATGCTCTGTTCCCTGGAAAGTCTGTTAAGTATCCCACACAATTTAACATGTGGTCAAAAATTTTTGCTTGATGTTCCTTATTCCTTAGGTTAACCCGTGGAGAGCCAAGGCCATATATGTCCTTCAGAGCAACCTCACAGTGGGCTTGGTCCACAGTAGGTGAGAAGGTATTTCTCTAGATGGCCTGATGTAATACAAAATAGGGAAATTGGTCACTCCAGTTGTCAAATCATTGACTCCATCCCCACAGTAGAAGTGCCCACCCTCAGCCACAGCATTCTGCCTCCTTTCTAGAGAAAAACCTCTGCTGCATGTGGACATCTGAAGGCCCAGCTCCCATTCGTATTATTCCTCCAGACACCTGGCCTACCTGGCTCTACTAGCATTGCCCTTTCCCCAAAGAACTCCGGGAGTTATACAATGATGAGGAGATACGCCAATGCTCACCTGGTTCATTTTCAAGTCTATGCCATGGTTTCTCCAAAAGTTACACATAGAGTTACCATACACACAGCAATTTCTCTCCTAGGTATATATTCAAAAGAACTGAAAGCCTATGTCCACACAAAAACTTGTAATGGGTATCCTTAACAGCATTATCCATTAAGAGCCAAAAAGGAGAAATAACCCAGGTTTTCATCAACTGATGAGTAGTGGTATATCCATACAATTGAGTATTATTTGGCCATAAAAATAGTGAAATACTGACATATGCTATAACATAAATGAACCTCAAAAATATTATACTAAGTGAAATTCAAATTAAAAAGGACACATATATAATTCTGTTTATATGAAACGTCTGAAATAGGCAGATCCATAAAGAGACGCTGGGGTGGAGGGAATAAGGAGTAACCCTTGAGTACGAGGTTTCCTTTTGGAATGACGGAAATATTCTAGAACTAGCAGATAGAACTAGATAGAACTAACTGTTCTATTCTAAAACTACCATCATGGTAACGATGGTCACACATATCTGAATATACTAAAAACCACTGAACTGTACATTTTTAATGGGTTAAGTTTATGATATGTGATTTTAAAACTGGATTAAGAGATAAAACAGGACATATAAATTCAAAAAGAAAAAGTGCAAGTCAAAGTGAATTCCAGGTCCCAGGTTGGCCTGTTGATTTTATAATTGCCACAACCAAACTTCCTTTCCTTTCTCTTGCTGAGATTGGTTGCTGCCAACACAGGCATTTCTAAAACAAGTTGTGTGCCTCAAAGTTCCACTCAATGTCCAGCCAGATCAGGACTGCCCCCAGGCTGTTGGGCCTCCTCTCAAATGGTCTTTGATCTGGCCCCACATCTTAAGACAGCAAGAGCCTTGGGGCTCTGGTTTCTCTATTTCCTCACTGCCCGTGATTGCTTCTGTCAAAAATAATCATCTGTCTTTCATTGCAGTACAGATGATAGCCAAATGTTACCCTCGTCCATCACACTGTCAAGCTAATTGTTTATAAAACATCCGGAACTGGTTGTCACAGAACATCAGCAAACTCAGTCCAAGTGAAACAGACCCCTGAAGTTGGATACAGCCCTGCATGAGGGACGAGTCCCACTGACAAGCCCTTCACAAACACCTTTCTTAAGCCAACAATTGTCAGAAACTAGGAGTGCTACTGCCATCCTGAGACACTGAAACTGCTCTCAAAGAACTTGGTTTTCCTGTTACTAGAATGTTTTTCTTTTTGATAATTTGAAAACTGCTTCTAGTCCCAAGAGACTCCAGGACTTGGGCTCTAAATTCCTGCCATGGTCCAGTGTTAAGATGGACAATGCAGGACCTCTGCCTCTGCTGCTGCTCTGCCACGCCAGCAAATAACTCCTTATCCCTGAGTGGTGCCTGAAATGTGCTGAGCACTTTCACATGGATTTCCTTCTAGCCTCAAAATCACTGTGATGGAGGCAGAGCAGACAGAGTTACTTCTAGAAGCACAAAGACTTACTCAAGTGTCACTGGAGTTGTGGATGGCAGAGCACAGGCCTCTCCATTCTCAGCTCAGTCCTGCTTCCACAGAACCAGGAGAACACAGGGTTTAACTTGGGTCAGGAGACAAGTCTGTCCAGCAGCCTTCCCTTCTACCACTTCTCCGTTCCCCAGCTCAGCCTCCCAAAGCCTTCCTCAGCCAGTTTTTCTATCATTTTCCCATCTAAAACATTATTTTTCATTTCAAGCCTTCTCTTTCACCTTGTCACCTGAGCTATCATTCATTTAAACAAGACTGGTTAAGTCTCTACTAAGTACCAAACACTGTGATAGGCAGGTACAGAAAAATACATCTCCCGTGATTAAGAGACTCAGAGCCTTGTGATCTCCAGTGCTAGTGATTTCTGACTCTGGACTGCAGGCCCTGTGCATCTCCAGGTTTTGTAGACCTTTTAGGTCTGTCTTCTGCCATCCATCTAACCCACAAATTGATCTCCGTCTGACCCATCTTCTCAGGGCTCTAAAACCATGAGTCTCACCTGGTAAAACAAGGAAATTTAATCAAGCAGGAATAGCATATAGCACACACAAATATACATAACATATATAGCCTGCATGTGTGTCCATTACAGTGAGGAAGGAACACTGGACTCTATCACTTACAGAGTCACTACTCTCTAATAAGGACATGGGGCTTCCCTGATGGCTCAAGCGGTAAAGACTCCACCTGCAATCAGGGGACGTAGGAGATGCGAGTTCAGTCCCTTGGTTAGGAAGATCTACTTGAGGAGGAAATGGCAACCCACCCCAGTATTCTTGCCTGGAAAATCCAACGGACAGAGGAGCCTGGTGAGCTACAAGTCACATAGAGTTGGACACGACTGAGCACATGATGGATGGATAGAATAAGGACATAGAAGCTGGGACTGAGCAGGATGTTGACAACAACTGCTGTTCTGATTATAAAATCAATATCCATTTGTCAGTGTCTTTCCAAAACCAGGATTTTTAAATGAAATTTTCCAACTTGAGAGAGAGATGCCTGCTTCCATAACACAACTACCATGGTCATGTCATGGAATAAGATGCAAGAGTTGAGTGTTCTCATGTTGCCTTTCATGCACAGAGCACCATTCCTGTTTTGTTTCCAATGCCTAGAACAGGAATATGTGCATGCAAGCTAAGCTGCTTCAGTCGTGTCCGACTCCTTGCAATCTTGTGGATTGCAGCCCGCCAGACTGCCCTGTGCATAGGATTCTTCAGGTGAGAATACCAGAGTGGGTTGCCATGCCCTCCTCCAGAGGATCTTCCCAACCCAGGGATCGATCCTGCATCTCTTGTAACTCCTGCATTACAGGCAGACTCTTTACTACTGAGCCATCAGGGAAGCCTGTAACAAAATTAGGGTCTGTTAAAATACAGTTTTCAAAAAGGCAGACTCAAGACTCTCAGGAAAAATATAAAAAAATGACATGTCAAATATTCTGTTTAACTCATTAATTCATGAGGTAAAAATGAGACATTAGAACTGATTCAAAAAACGTTTTAGAAACTCAGTATCTGTGAAAACTAGCTTATGTCTTATAAGGTAAAAAACCTTTTGGGTTATCTCTTCTACTAGACACGAATATTTTTGCATCTCTATTGAAAAAGATCCACCAGTTAACTTATGTCCCCATGGAGGTTTAAAATAGGCACCCAACAGAAATTTGAATCCAACGCTTCACTAAAAAACTCTCTTTGGGCCATTTTTGAAGTTACTAGTAACTTTCTGACAGGTCACTGATGCTGGAACTAGGGACTGACTCAGGGAGGTTATGGGAACAAAGTCTTTATATTATCTAGTGTTTAAAAAATAATTGGGAAAAGGCAAAACTACAGAGACAGTAAAAAGATCAATAATTGCCAGGGGGTGAGGGTAGGAGGATGAATAGGCAAAACACAGAGAATTTTTTGGGCAGTGGAAATACTCTGTGATACTGCAATGATGGGTGTATGTCATTATATGTTTGTACAAACCCCAAAAATGTACAACATGAAGAGTTAACTCTAATATAAACTATGAACAGTATGTCAGTGTATGATCACCAATTGTAATAAATGTACTACTCTCGTGGGGGATGATTAAAATGGGGAAGGCTGTGCGTACGTGGGGGAATCAGGGGGTATGTGAGATATCTCTGTCCCTTCCTCTCAGTTTTGCTATGAACCTAAAACGGCTCTCAAAAACTATCTTTTAAAAACACTCTGAAATGTTTATCAAAAAACAGGTATTCGTGACTATCCTTAAAGAAAAGAGGGATGACACCAGTCTCCCTGCTTCCACACGGCCTTCAAACATTCTTAGGCCAGATTTCTTCATCTTAAATGTAACCCAGTGTTGTTTAATGGAAAGAAGAAAGAGAAAAGTAAACCTGATGAGCAAGTGGGCCAGACAAGTTCAAGTCAAGAATCCCTGCCCTACAAGCCTGCAAAACTAAAGTGCCCAGAGAGGCCTTCTGGGCCTCTATTCACACGCCATGACTTTTTATTTTTAGTAGACAAATGCAATTTTGAGTATAGTTCTGAGGCTGAATGACTTTAGAATCCAACAGAAATATTTATCATCAAATAAAGAAGGCACTTAGACTGCAAGGAGTCAAACCAGTCAATCCTAATGGAAATCAACCCTGATTATTCATTGAAAGGACTGATGCTGAAGCTGAAGCTCCATTACTTTGGCCAACTGGTGTAAAGAGCCAACTCATCTGAAAAGACCCTGAAGCTGGGAAAAATTGAAGGCAAAAGGAGAAGAGGGCGGCAGAGGAAGAGATGGTTAGATGGCATCACCGACTCAATGGACATGAATTTGAGCAAACTCTGGGAGATAGTGAAGGACACGGGAGCCTGGCGTGCTGCAGTCCATGGGGCAGCTAAGAGTAGGGCAGGACTTAGCAACTGAACAACAACAAGAAAGAAGGCATTAAAGAGATATGGGCCATCCAAATCATTTCTGTTTCCCCTACCTCAACCCCCTGATCACCAGAGCAATTCAAAGTTTAAGAAAGCAAGGAAAATAACAACAAAATTAAGCTTCTGACGTTAAATCATTTCTGTCAGGTAAAATTAATGACAGAAAAGTTAAGGTTTCTTACAGAATCAGTGCACATTGTATAAGACTTGACGACTTTAAGCTATAATGAAATTATATAATTACTTTTAGAATTATTTGCTGCTTAGTCCTAGATTAGAAACGCAATGTCCAATTACAATATTCCTCATCTAATGTTTCTGCTGGACTATATTTTCTATGCTTTAGGACTGAGATTTCAGGAGCTCATTATGTATACAGTATATCAGTCAGGATGGGCTGCGTTATATGGTGGACAAAAATACCCAGAATGTTAGTGGCTTAAAGCAATGAAAGTTGTATTATCCTCTCATGCTACATGATTGTTTCGGGTGGGTGGGGGTTCCGCTCCCCTTGCCTGTCACTTAGGTGATGGAGTAGACACTTGGAGGGACCTTGCTAGATGCTATAGCAGAAGAAAGTGTGACATATACCCATAAAGCTTCCACTCAAGAGTGATACATGCCAATTTCCTTCACATTTCGCTGGGGAAAATAAGCCATGTGGCCATGATTAATCCCAAGGAAGCAGGAAGTACAATCCTGAAGGACAAGTGAGAATATCCATGACCAAGCATGCATGCGTGTTCAGTCACTTCAGTCATGTCCGACTCTTTGCAACACGACCCCATGGACTGTAGACAGCCAGGATCTTCTGTGCATAGGATTCTCCAGGCAAGAATACTGGAGTAAGTTGCCATGCGCTCCTCCAGGGGATCTTCCCCACCCGGGGATTGAACTCACGTCTCCTGCATCTCCTCCATTGCAGGCGGATTTTTTTTCACTGAGGCACCTGGAAGCTCATGACTGAACCTAGTGACTATCAAAGCTCATTTTAGAAAGTAAGGTTTCCTGATTTTAAACACATTTTATTCTTTTAGCTATATTAACTTAGCTATTAACCAGCGACGTCATTATGAAGTTAGAATAAGTATATATTTTGACTTTTCAATGTAAACCTTAGTTCATCTGACACTTTAACCAAATACAGGTTTTTTCTGTGCCCCTCATGTCAGGCAGAATTCCACAGAAATGAATAAGACAAAATCCTGCTCACAGATCCCACATTGGGTAATTTGGTCTTGTGCCAGAAGACACAGCTTTCATTTTGGAAAGTTCCCAGGTTTGGGATTGGCTATAGTTCCTTTTTCCATAAGGTCTGAACCTGTCGACCTCCACAACACAGAGGATTAATTTGTCACCCCACCATTTATGTGAGGACTGAATTAACATTGGTATTTTGAGGAAACTTTATTTTAGCAAATTTGGGTTAGCAGGTGATTTTGTGGTTTCCTTATTATTAATTTTCTACACCCAGCTTAGAGTTGCTGAATCTAGACTTCAAAGAACAAAATTCCCCTGACAAGGCTGGGAGCATGCAGAACAAAGGGAGCCATTGCCAAGGATTCTTGGGAGGTCAGAGGCCAGATTCAAGGCCTTGGTATCATGTGTGTAGCAAAGAGTCAGCTCACAAGGATAGGAGGGCTCTGAGTTCACTCTAGTGACCAAACCTGCAAACAAGCTTCTCTAATAACAAGATGCTGAAAGAAGGTCACATGAATGCTTACTGTTAAATGATACAAAAGCAAAAGTAAATTTTTGCAAAAGCAAAAACTAAGCCCCTCCAAAGCAAAATTAAAATTTAATTTAATTTAATTCAGCACAATTAATTATATAATTCTAAAATGTGGATAGATGTAGCAATAGAAAGAAAAAACTTCAACTATAAACCAGATGAAGTTCAAATAATTTCACTGGAGTTTCTGGATCTTTCAGGCATATAGCTGGCTTCCTCCTGTGTCAATCAGGGTCCCATCAGGAAAGAAACAGCACAATTCATTGAAATTTTGAAAGAGATTTTTAATGGCGGGATTCTTCACTGAGTTGCGGGCAGGATTAAGGAATCCACCATGCATGCTGGGGAATCCTATGACTGCAAGAGCAGGAAGGGGCAGGGGAAGAACTAATGTTACTTGAGCTCGGTGAAAGCTGCAGCCATGAAAGGGGGCAGCCCCCAGGGAGCTGTGACCTTGAAAGAACACGGCCACAGTCTGAACTGTGCCAAGGCAAAGGGCAGATGACAAGAAGAAATATCTCCAGTGGTCTCTTCCTCCCACCTTCAATCTCCAGACACTTCTCCACACTGCAAACCAGAGGGCAAGGACTCCTGGGTGATGGAGTACATTGAGGCCTCTCTTGGGGCAAAGAACAGGGCAGAGGTGGGAGAGAATGGATCTGGCTGGCTCACCACCTCACCTAATTAAAAGATGTTGTCTGTAACTGTGTACAAATGTTTTCTCTTTTGTCTCTATTTGGCTAGACTATATATGTTCTGTTTACATTCTTCTGAGCACACACACACACTCTCTCAAGACAGTTCGGTTTTCTTTACTTTCATTGTTGAATCCAAAATGGCTAGATGATAGAAGCCAATTTATGAATTAAAACATACATAAGCAAGTGATTCTCTCTGTTATCTGAGGATATTACAAGTTTATTACATGTTTAGTAACTCATCGCATGTCCAGCCAAGAAAAGAGATTTTAATTTTTAAAAATAGGCTTTATTTTGTGGAGTGTTTTAGATTCATAGCAAAATCAAGAGAAAAGTTCCAAGATTTCCCATATACCTGCATCCCTTACAACACAGCCTCCTCCACTATCAAAATCCTGTATCTAAGTGATACATTTGCTACAATGAATGAACCTGCATCAACACATCATTATAATGCACAGCCCATAGTTTACATTAGGGTTCACTCTTGGTGTTGAACATTCTGTGGGTTTGAGCAAATGTATAATAACATCTACTGTTAGTGCAACATACAGATTATTTTCACTGCCTTAAAAATCCTCTGTGATCTGTCTATTCATCCATATTTTAATTTCTGAATATTATAAGCAAACGTCTCAAGAGATTATATCCTGAACTTTTAAAAATCTGTTATGTAAACAACCAATAATAATACAGCAAATTATCACCTAAAATTAATGGGAAATGTAATAACATAGGAGTATTGCTATAGACATCATAACTAATTTATCAGTTTTCAAAAATGTAAAACATATTTGTAACCAGCATGTCAAGCAAACACAGTGATGCATCAGAACACAGCTTTATTTTTTAAATGTACTGAATGTGGGTTACCTTCCCTAGCCCCTGACATGTCTGGCCACATTAAGTTACAAAATACAAAGCTCAGTTCACAAGTTGAAATTGTCCAGCCCCAAATATTAATCAATGTCTGAACTGGAGTTAGAGAAAAATCTTCTTCCGTCCCCATCTGGAACCTGTTTTAAGCAGACTGTTGGCAGAGGCAGGAGGGTGTGGCTGTGCTTCACTTCCTGTGTTAGCCTGGCAGCCAGGCCCCAGCCTGCGGGGACGGGTATGAGGGATGGAGGAAGGAAAAGAGGTCCAAGGGAAGCATCTTTCTTACTGATGCCTTGTCCTCTCTGGACCTGGTGTCACAGTCCATCATTTCTCTCCTAAAGGGCTGATGGAGGCTCTTCCGTGGGGCTTTCTTGATGAGGATGATGCTTTCTGTCCCTCTGGTTGCTGCTCTCCACTCCATCCCTTGTTATCTGTGGTCCACTGCACACACATGCTAACTGACGAAGCATCCTCATTCCCTAGGTTATCCTTTGGGGCAGGGATCTGTATTGCTGGGTAATCAGTGACCCTATAACTAAATGGCTTTAAACAACACACATTTAATATCTCACTGCTTCTGTCGGTCAGGAATCCCGTCCTCGCCTAGCCAAATCCTCTGCCTTAGAGACGTGAAAGTCACTCAGTCGTGTCTGACTCTTTGCGACTCCATGGATTATACAGTCCATGGAATTCTCTAGGCCAGACTCCTGGAGTGAGTAGCCATTCCCTTCTCCAGGGGATCTTCCCAACCCAGTGATAGAACCCAGGTCTCCCACATTGCAGGCGGATTCTTTACCAGCTGAGCCACCAAGGAAGCCCCTCAAGAGCTTGGCCAGAGTCATCCCAAGGCTCTGCTGGGAAGAACTGCTTCCTGGATCATTCACACAGTTGTCATCAGGACTCAGTTTCTCACGAGCTACTGAAAGGAAGGCCTTGACTCCTCACTGCTTTTGACTGGAGTTTGCCCTCAGTTCTTTGTCTGTGGGCCTGTCCCACATGGCAGCTTGCTCCATCAAAGCCTGAAACCTAATATCACTCAGCCATAAAAAAAAAGAACAAAATAATGCCATTTGCAGCAACATGGAAAAAGCTAGAGATTGTCATACTGAGTGAAGTAAGTCAGACAGAGAAAGACAAATATCATATGACATCACTTATGTGCAATCTAAAAAAAATTGTACAAATAAACTTATTTGCAAAACAGAAATAGAGTCACAGATGTAGAAAACTTATGGATATGAGAGGGGAAAGCAGAGGGGAAGGATAAATTTGGGAGATTAGGATTGACATATAAACACTACTATATATAAAATAAATATCAATAAGGACCTATTGTATAGCGCAGGGAACTCTATTCAATACAGTATAATGGCCTATATGGGAAAAGAATCTAAAAAAGAGAGGATATATGTATAACTGATTCACTTTGTTGTAAACTTGAAATAACATGACATTGTAAAACAACTTTACTCCAATAGAAATTTTTTTTAAAACACATGCAAACTCGGAAGGCAATGGACAGAGTCCCAAAAGACAAAAGTCACAGTCTTCCATAACCCAGGCGTGAAAGGGACATCCCATCACTTTTGTCATATTCCATGTATTAGAAAGAAGGCACCTGGTCCAGCCCACGTTCAGCAGGAGGAGATTACAGAAGGGCGTTGATTTTAGAGGCTACCCTAGAGGCTCTTCAGTGAAGAATCCACCTAGAACGCAGGAGGCTCAGGTTCAACCCCTGGCTCAGGAAGATCCCTTGGAGGAGGAAATGGCAACCCACTCCAATATACTTGCCTGGAAAATCCCATGGACAGAGGAGCCTGGCATGGTAGAGTCCGTGGGGTCACAAAGAGTCAGACACAACAAAACAACTGAGCACACTGATTTCAGAAGGCGGATATCCCTGAGTGTCATTTTTGAAAGCTATCACAGACATAACACAGTTTCAGCTTCTCTCTCTCTCTGCCTGACCTACTTATGCAAGCACTCATGCATGCCCCACCCTGACAAATGCTGGCACGGAGTGATCACCTCTATCCAGCTGCCACTGGCCCTCTTAGTTTTCCCAGGTCTGAGCCAGGGATTAGTCCATGATCCTTCCAACTGCAGTTCCCCTTAAGGAACATCCAGCAGCCTCTCCAAGTGACCCTTTGAAACTCCCCTCTCCTGCAACCTGAGATTAGAAGGTAGACCCTCCAGCTCCCCCTTTCCTGAAGAGAAGTGAAAATTCTCCAAAAGCAATCATTCTTCACCAGGAAAATCTCCTGATAACACCCCTCAAACCCTGTCTCCTTTCTCAATCCTTTTGTATTTTCAAGGTGAATTAGGGAGCTTGAGAGTTTTAGGAGTTGTGGAACTGCTTACTGGGCATTGCTTTTGTAAAGTCTGCATACGACAGTCTCTTTCATACTCACTTTGGTATCTAATGTCTATCATATGGTTGTCTGAATTGAAATTGAGGAAGGAAGAGACCCACTGTAACATTCTCTACACATGTGTAATCTCCCTTTGACAACCCAAAAAGCTCACAGTAATTTTATAGTACTTACCTTTATGATTATCCATTTTTGCTATTTTGGGGGAAAATACATACATAATACCATAAATCAGTTTTCACAATATAATCATAGCTGTAAACTGACTGCAAAAAGCCCAATAAATGCACAAATAGGACTTCCCTGGAGGTCACTCCACACTTCCACTGGGGGCGGGGGCAGTTCAATCCCTGGCCCTGGTCAGGAAACTAAGATTTCACATGCAGTGCATTCAAAAAGTACACTAATATATCCTTTATGCTTAATGCATTAGTATAATTATCGTGCCTTAATCTGAAGTGAGGACTCCACCTTTTTTCTGACCTTCTCATTAAACAAAATTTACAACAAAATATCCTTGTAGGAAAACAAAGAGATAGCTTGGAGTGGCATATACTCCACATACAGTGGGGTCTTATCTGAGCTCATTTAAAATAATGCCTGTAGTTCACTCCTCAAAAGTGCCAGTTGTCTTTCTAACAACCCTGGTTTGTTTCCCTGAACACTATTTCCACTAACTTTAAAATGCTCTATTATCAGCAGACTTGGATGTTTACTTTTAAAGTTTCAAATGCCAGATTCTCATTTTCTATAACTGCAGGAAGACATTCCTCACAGGATGTTACTCTGGTTCATAAAGTGACAGTCCATTTTATTTATTATTCCCGAGAACTTTATTATCAATGTCACGAGGTTTGGCCAGGGCAAGAAGGTTAGGATTCTCTTTTCTTGCTAAGAATAAGAAAACAGACTAAAAGGGATGAAATGTTCACTTTGAGACTGTGAGTCAATGAGTTCCTGGTATGAAATAGTCTAAGAGACAGATAGAGAGAGGAGAGTGTCTAGCCCAGAATTTACAACGTGTTAATAGAAAATTTGGGCAAAATATTAATAAAAAACTGAGAGCTTCTGACTGAGGGGTCAAAACAACTACCATGAAAATTCCAAGAGACATTCTTCTTGAAGTCCCATTGAAATGAAGCACATTTATTATCCCTTCAGAACAAGAGTGCAGCAGTGAGGAGACCTTACTCATCTGGGCAAGCACATCACAGAAGTTACTCAAAATAAGAGGTACTTGAAACCGTGAAGAAGGATTCATTGAACTTTGCTCCCCCCTGAAGTCTTCACCGCACCTGGTGAAGGACCTCAGCAGAACTTGTACCTAACTCCTGTACAACACTCATCATAGTGAGTCAAAAGACTTTTCATGAGTCTTCCAATCTCTAATTTTCCTTTTTGGCCAAAAGTGCCACAAAGCATGTGGGATCTTAGTTCCCTGACCAGTGATCAAACCTGCACCTCCTGCATTTGAAGGGCAGGGTCTTAACCACTGGACCACCACGGAAGTCCCCCAATCTCTACTTTATATAGTTTGAGGCCAGGTATGTTGTCTTTCCACCTATATCCACTGCTGCTGCTGCTGCTAAGTCACTTCAGTCGTATCCGACTCAGTGCGACCCCATGGACTGCAGCCTACCAGGCTCTTCCGTCCATGGGATTTTCCAGGCAAGAGTACCGGAGTGGGTTGCCAGGTCCTTCTCCATATATCTACTACTTAATGCATAATGAATGTTCAACATTTTTGTTGACTAAATAATTAGAAAATGAGAAAGAGGATAGTCCAAAAATAGGAATGATCAAAGAAAAAAAGAGGTGAGAGGAAAGAGAAGCTTTAAGAAGGTCCCTTCAGAGAGAAAATTCATGGGTCCTTGCTGTCTATCCATCCGTAGCTGGCAGCCTGCTTTAGCAATGCCACAGCTTAACTTCCTCCTGGCTCTTGAAATCTAGACTTCTTGAATGTTTATCTTCCTTTTGCATATATTCAGTCACCTAGTTCATAATCTGAATTATTTCTCCTCACTTCCTCTCTCTCTGATCAACACTCAAATATATTTTCCTCCCTAAGAAACCTGATGTTTGAATCTTTTTTACCACCTACACCCTGACATTTAGAACTCTGGAGCAGATTTCTTTTCCTACCAATTCTGTGATTCAAGAGCTCCCTCTGCCCCTTCAAGGCTGTCCTAGGACAAACAATCACCTAAAGATGGCAGAAACAGTTGATCTTGGATAGGAAAGTCTGTCCTGGATACATTAGAGCAAATGCTTCCACCAAAATCAACAGCAAAAACAAAACCCCCTAGTTTGTGAAGAACATAGTTGAATATTCTACTATCCTATCAATCACAAAGACTCAGAGGTCAGTGAAGAGGAAAGAGGAGGGGGAGGGGAGGAAGAGAAGAGAAACAGAAGAAGAGGGGGAAAAGGTGGAGGAGTCCTGAAAGAAGAAGTAGAGAAGAAAGAAAGAACGGGCAGAAGAACTGCTTTGTTACCATAGGTAGCATGACTTTCTTCTTGAGCAATGGCTCACAGAAAACAGTCTGATTACTCAATTCATTGGCTGCTTCTCTGTCAACAGCCTACTTGATTCTCCTTCCTGAATCTCTCTCTCCTCTCCTTGGTGACATCTCCAGTCCTGACTTGTGTCCTGATTCTCAGTCTTCTTTGTGGAGTCCACAACCTTATCCTTGTTCCTCGTGGTTCTCTTCTACATTAACCCTTGGCTTAAACCTGTGGGATGAGGCTGCTGATTTGAAAGCCTATGTTTCAGCCTAGATCTCTGCTCTGTGATTCGTGTATCCATCAGCCTTTTGGACATCTTAACTTGTATGTCCCACAGGCACTTGGATCTCAGCACATCTAGAACATCATTTACACTACCCTTGATCCTGTTCTTCTTGTGTAATTTATAATTGAGATTGGTATCACCAGCCACCTTGGATCAAATCAGAATCTGGGCTCCCCCCTCCTCAGACACACACACACACACACACACGCTTCCCTAATCAACTCCTATTAGGAATCAATTGCTTAAATTTCTCTTGAATTCCTCCAACTATTGACTCGATTTTCTCCCCTGAGCTCCTGCACCACCTTGTACTTGATACTGACACACCCAGGACTATTCATTTCCATAAGGCAGCTGTGATCTTTCTAAATAAAATACAAATCTGTTGTGTTCATGTCTTACTCAAAGCATGTCAATTTTCCCCCAGTATACATTGTAAATAAAATGTCTAATTTCTCTAATGCAGTCTAAAAGGACCCTATCATCTGGTCCTTACTTATCGGCAGCTCTTTATGCTTTCTGTTGCCCAAAGATACCATGCTTTTTTCATGTTCCAGCCCTTGCCATGCTTTTCCTGTGTCTGGAAAAGAGAACTTCTGAAAAACTGTGCTGAATGAGCAAATGCTTGAATATGAAAGACATCTATAGTTGTTGGTGACTGCGATTTTAAAAAAAAACTTCGTTTAATTTTTTGCTAAATCCTAGGGATATATAAATTAATATTGTACAAACAAAGATAAACAGTGTCTTCATAAATATGGCTTCTGTCATTTCAACAGCAAGAGACTACCTTAATTCTTTTAGCATAATTTAATTTTGTCTTTTTAAAAAACTGCATTTATTAGACAGAAGAGTTTTATGGTCCCTTAAATGTATGCTTGCTGTTCCCACAGCAAATTGTATTTTCTAAATGCCTGTTCTTCCTGGAACTATCTTCCCATTAGAAGCCAGTTATTATTTTTCCGGGAACAGCAGCATGAATCTCAATTATTTGTTTGTAGTAGAGTGATCCTGGAGATTTTGAATTTATTTATGTTTCCCCAGATCCTTGTTCCATAACAATGCACAATTCTGATTTTGACCAAACCTCGGAACTTTTGCCTATAGTCCAATAAATGGGTGTGTACACATTGTTTAAATCAGTAGAATATGCTAGTGGTGTCTAACCCTGGCCTGGCCTCCTCGTAAACAGCAAAGAGCCTGCAGTAGCTCACAGCTATTTTATCACAAGAGCTTGTCTTCTCTGCTCAAAATGCAGTTACTTTCCTTTGATACCTATACAACTGCGAAGACTGCAGCTTTTTTCTTATTTTTAGGTTATATGGTTATATCAGGGCACTTCAAACAGAACCAACTCTGGCTGATTTAAGCAGAACAATTGTTTGCAAGATACTGGGCAGTTTAAGAATTGTCAGGAAGGCTAGAGGACCAAGTAAACTTATACAATCTTCTTGTAAGTGCAATATCCCTCTTGATTTACGATTTTTGAATGGAGTAATAGAGATTTCTCATTGGCCCTTCCTACCATAGTGGCTCTCACCATAGGTCAGGGAGCCAATAGGGGAATTCTGCTAGATGCTGACTATATCTATTCGAATTATACCCTAAGGAACTGGATGCTACCCTGCCCCCCTTTTCTGAGCCTACTAGGGAGTGGATCTGGCTAAAAATCCTATTTATTACATGACTGAATAAACTCCTACCCCTTGACTAAAAGGGCACAGGGGTATTTTAGGTCCCTAAGAATCATCAGTTGCCTCAGAACAAGAACCTTGGGGAGCCACTGAAAGCAAGGATTTCAAATGCAGTGTCTTTCATCAGTGTCACCAGCCTCCAGAGAGCAACCAGCAAAGGGACTAAGAAGGAATAGCCAGAAAATTAGGGGGTAATTCTAGAACTCTGTTGTCTTTTCACTGTCTTTTTCCCCAAACAGGCCAAAAGATTGAAAGCAATTGATCCTCCATTGCTTTCCAAAGGTGCTGGGGCTGCCTTCAGCACTTTGGTAAAGGGGGTATCTTGCAGGCCACTTCAAGGGCTCTAGCTGGTGGGTGGTGGCAGAACAGGATGTCATGATAAATTCTCTGCCACATTTCTATCTCCCCAGTGTTTGGATTCCTTCCCCTACATTAAACAGTACACTTTCTGTCATTTCAAATACAATTAGTTTGGGTCATCCAGCACCCCTGAGCAGGTAGAAAGCCAAATTTATCCTCAGAAACACTTCTGCATACAGACAGCTCTCGTGCCTCTCAGTTCTCATGGTCCCTCAGTGTTCACTGTTACAAGCAAAAGACATGGACTCTCACTGACTAACAAAGATTGAGAAGCTGTTAGAGTAGGTCACAAAATTTCCAAAGTAGCTAGAGAGGCTGGCTGAGGGGTTACACAATTTTAGAGGACCCAGGCCATCAAATCAGGCCACAAGACTGATGCTGTCACCACTGTTCTGCCTTAGGTGTTTGACGAGGACACCCCATCAGTGCTCCTGTCCCAGCCACGGTCACTCTGAGGACTCCAACAGGACCACTGCAGATCCTTCCTTGAGACACTGGTCTCCAATCTAAAGTATAGACCAGTATGTCACATTCTTGTGTCCCAGCTTCAAAGGAGACTGGGGAAACGAGTAGAGGCCATGTTTAGCTGCTATAGCGGAAAAGCAGCTCAATGTTCTCTAAGATAGTTGAGACAAGAAATTCTCCAAATGCAGGAATCAGATTTCAGATGCTGGGCAGGCAAAATAATGACAAATGCCTACTGCAAAGTGTTTCCAGATTAAAGCTTCCTGAAAATATTTTGAGATGGGCATGCCACCAACACGTGTAATTTAGTCTCACAAATTTCTAACTGACTCACTGAAAAAGATACAAGTTGATGCTATGGTGATATCATAATTCATCAAATCTAACATACCACTGAGTCATCAGCTGTGAATGCCATTATTTTCTGTACCACTAAGGAAGTGCTGCTGCCAAGTAATTTATGGCTTGTTAAAGGATAGTTTTCAAAAGTTTAAAGAACCATACTCATATGCAAATTTAAAATAAACACATGTCAAATTGTTTATTTAACTCATTAGTTATTGAGGAAGCCAGAAATATGTTAAAACCACTCCAAAGAGAATTTAAAAAGTTAGGTATATAGAGGCAGTTTAATAGGTTGCTGGGTTAGATTCTTTATTATTATTATTAGTTGATGTCAGACAAGGCTATAGCCATAATCATTGGGTTTATCTGTTCTGCTGGACAAAAATTATTGGCATTTCTACTGGACATAAATCTACAAACTAACCTTTGTCCCTACAGAGTTGTAAAATAGCCTAGTACATAGAAAATCAAACCCAGCACTTTGAAAGAACATCTAGTAATTTCTTTTGTCTATTTTCAAGTTTTGGATAATACTTTTGACAGTTTCAATGATTTCATATTAGAGCTCTTCTTGACTTATTTAGAATAGTGTTTTATCATATAGCAGTCATGTGGAGAAGGCAATGGCAACCCACTCCAGTACTCTTGCCTGGAAAATCCCATGGATGGAGGAGCCTGGTAGGCTGCAGTCCATGGGGTCGCTTCTAGCCGGACACGAATGAGTGACTTCACTTTCACTTTTCACTCTCATGCTCTGGAGAAGGAAATGGCAACCCACTCCAGTGTTCTTGCCTGGAGAATCCCAGAGATGGGGGAGCCTGGTGGGTTGCCGTCTATGGGGTAGCACAGAGTCGGACACGACTGAAGTGACTTAGCAGCAGCAGCAGCAGTCTGGTACATACAAAAAGGAATATGTTACTTAAGCAAATTAGAAAACACTATGCATTCATATTTGAGGTCAAATTATTATCATTGATTTTTCAAATGAAAGTCATCAGAGCTTGTATTTTTCCACTCACGATTGTTTCCCATGCCATCAAGAGCACTGGCAGTGCAGTATTTCTTCTGAACATTCCACTCTTTTCTCTGAAACTGTCTTCCAAGAAGTAACACACCAATTCTGCATTTTTTACTTTATTTTCTAGAAAATTTCATTGTGGTAAGAACACAGCATAAGATCTATCTTCTTGTGTGCTGTTCTTAGTCTCTCAGTTGTGTCTAACTCTGAATTGTGACCTCATGGACTGTAACCTTCCAGGCTCCTCTGTCCATGGGATTTCCCAGGCAAGAATACTGGAATGGATTGCCCTTTCCTTCTCCAACCCCCATCTCCTGTGTCTCCTGTATTAGCAGGCAGATTCTTTACCACTGAGCCACCTGCGAAGCCCTGATCTATCTTCTTTACAGATTTTTAAGTATGCAGTACAGTATTGTAATCCATACCATTCTGCAATCTTTGATGCTGAAGCTGCTGCTGCTGCTGCTGCTGCTGCTGCTGCTGCTAAGTCGCTTCAATCGTGTCCAACTCTGTGCAACCCCATGGACAGCAGCCCACCAGGCTCCTCTGTCCCTGGGATTCTCCAGGCAAGAATACTGGAGTGGGTTGCCATTTCCTTCTCCGCAAGCTGAGGCAGTCTTGCCTTTTCCAGGTGTCAATAGAAGACTATACAGTAAAACCAATACTCATATTCCTTCCATAAATATTCATATGTGCAAATGATATTGATCAACAAGGGGTTAATATCCAAAATACATAAACAACTCATACCACTCAATATCAAGAAACAAACAGACAACCCAATTAAAAAATGAACATAAGACCTGAGCAGACATTTTTCCAAAAAGGAAATGCAGATGGCCAACAGGAACATGAAAAGATGTCCATTATCGCTAATCATCAGGGAAATGTAAATCAAAGATACGAGATATCACCTCATACCTGTCAGAATGTCTATCATCAAAAAGAACACAAATAAAGGTTCACGAGGATATGGAGAAAAGGGAACCCTTGTACACTGTTACTAGTAATGGTTCAGCTGCTGTGGAAAACAGTATGGAGTTTTCTCAGAAAATTACAAATAGAACAAACATGTGACCAAGCAATTCTGCTCCTGGTTATATATCAAAAAAAGAAAGAAAGAAAGAAAGAAAAACACTACTTCAAAAAGGTACATGAAAAAAAAAAAGGTACATGAGCCCCAAAATTCATAGCAGCATCATTTGGAATTGCCAAGATATGGAAGTAACCTAAGTGTCCATCAACAAATGAATGGATAAAGAAAATGTGGCATGCATATACAATGGAACACTACTCAGCCATAAAAAAAGAATGAAATTTTACCATCTGCAGCAACTTGAAAGGACTAGGAGGGTACTATGTTAAGTTAAATAAATCAGACAGAGAAAGACAAATACTGTATGTTATCACTTCTTTGTGGAATATAAAAAATAAAGCAAACTAGTGAATAAAACAAAAAAGAAGCAGACTCACAGATAGAGAGGAAAAACTAGTGGTTAGGAAAGGGTAATATAGGGATAGGAGTTTGAGAGATACAAACTATTTGTATAAAATAAGCTATAAGGATATATTGTACAAGGACTATAGCCAGTATTTTATAATAACTATACATGGAGTATAACCTTTAAAAATTGTGAATCACTGTATTGTACAGCTATAACATATAGTATTTTACATCAAATACATTTTAATTTTTTAAAGTTTTTAAGTTAAAAAATAAGCTAACAGATTTCTAGGTCAAATTGGACCCTAACATAAATATACAAGAGTTGGACCATAAAAAAGGCTGAGCGCCAAAGAATTGATGCTTTTGAGCTGTGGTGTTGGAGAAGACTCTTGAGAGTCCCTTGGACTGCAATCCTAAAGGAAATCAATCCTGAATATTCATTGGAAGGACTGATGCTGAAGCTGAAGCTCCAATAATTTGGCCACCTGATGCGAAGAGCCAAGTCATTAGAAAAGCCCCTGGTGCTGGGAAAGATTGAAGGCAGGAGGAGAAGGGGATGACACAGGATGAGATGGTTGGATGGCATCACTGACTCAATGGATGTGAGTTTGAGCAAGCTCCCAGAGATGGTGAAAGACAGGGAAGCTTGACATGCTTCAGTCCACAGGGTTGCAAAGAATTGGACACAACTGAGCAACTGAACAACAAGAACAACAATTAAAAGGATGACCATCATTTTAAATGATTTCCTGATAAAGAAAATTTTCTATATCCCCAAACAAAGCCAAG
The DNA here is from genome assembly GCF_054371585.1 of Giraffa tippelskirchi. Lineage (NCBI taxonomy): Eukaryota > Metazoa > Chordata > Mammalia > Artiodactyla > Giraffidae > Giraffa > Giraffa tippelskirchi. Next base: position 81,892,268 of record NC_137278.1, read on the forward strand.
AGACAAATGATTGAAATATTTGATGATTCAGGAATTTTTATGGCAAAATATAACATATATGAGTTTAAAAAGAAAGAGGCATCGGCCTATCTACCTAAATCTATAGCTGTATCTCAGATTAAAATTATATACATAGTATGAAAAAAAGTTCTGACAAATCAGTAAGAAATAAACAAATATGTATTCATGAATAAAGAAATACAAATGGCCCAAAAAAGACATGAAAAGACTCTCAATCTCACTAGTAATGAGGGGAATGCCAACTAAAATAATAATGACATATTTTTGCTCATCAAATGGACAGAAGTTGATATTATGATGCTGTCTAGGCCAAAGCTTCTCACCCATGGTTGTGCTGGAATGGGTTGCAGGTGCTAAGATAGTTCTCTCTTCACTCTCGGCGTGATGAGGAGATGCCTGAGGCCCACAGAGCTCCCAGTCAGTTGCATCCCAGTGCAGAAGCATCTTCTCTTTACACCAGGGTGTGGAACAAATACTATCACACCATACGACTATTACCTTGTGATGAAATCTAGGTGGGATTGGCCTAGGATTTATGGGGAAACAAGGCCCTCTTGGTGTAGCCCTCTTGAAGGACAATATAGTAGAGTCTCTTAAATTTAAAGTAGTCAAGGTCTTTGTATCAGAAGTGTCACTTTGGAAAATGTACACGTGCTTGGAGAAAAAAATACATATAAAAATACATGTTTATTATAGCATAGTTATTCATCATGAAATATTACAAACAACCTGAATGTCAATTTAAAAAGCAAGGATTAAATAAATTACATTACATGAATATCAAGGAATACTATGTAAGAAATAAAGGAAAAGAAGAGAAGGAAGATGTGCCAAATGAATGTATTTTTAGTATATATTATTACAATAAATTGTATAACAATAGGTACAGTTATTCCATTTACCTTAACACAGATATATGTATACACACACACAATACACTAGTGTGTTGTGTTGTGTGTGTGTGTGTGTACGTGTATATCCATAAATATATGGACAAAGGTCTAGAAAGACAAAATCTTAAAAATGTTTATGTTAAATTTCTGGCCAAAATAACTCTGTAAGTTCCCAACTCTGCGCCCCACAAAAAAATTCACATAGCATTAATAAATATTTTTAATACACTAAAAAGACATAGCTGTGCTCGTAAACAGAATTAACCTTCTTGTGGTCCAGGAAAGAAACAGAAGTACACAGAGGTGAGAAGATGAAGACTTACTCGGCTTCCCAACAGGAAATTGCAGAGGCTGCCAGGAATTCAAGTCAGGCAGGGTAATGGGACCATGGAAAGGAAGAGGAGCCAGGGTCACAATGTGAAATGAGAAGTAAGAAGGACTCCCTTCATAGTGAAAAGAGAGCAAAACAGAACTGCAACCCTTTCTCTGAACTCCCCCAGCACCTACTTCTATCCAGCAGGCTGGAGGAAGCATGGGCAGTCAGATCACCATATACTGAGCTAGGATGCCCACTGGCTCCCAATGAGAAGCTGCAGGAGAACCTCAAGTCACTAATGGGAGATCTGATTCACAACAGGGGACCCAGGTGGGCCACATACAGGCTATCACATCATTCATCTGGGAGAGGTGAAATCTGGAGAACAGGACACCTCCTACTCAAGAAGAACTTGCACACTCAAGTTTAGAAAGCAATGTGGCCATAATAACTTTGAAAATGTGATCCAACAGTTTCACTTCAAGCTATATGCCCTAGAGAAAAATTTGCACATGTACACAAAAAATATAGATAAATATGCTTACTGTACCTTTGCTTATAAAAATAAAAATTGCAAACAACCTAAATATCTATTGATAGAGAATGATTAAACGAAATACAGTATATTAATACAATAGATTACCACATAGAAGTTAACATGATTAAACATTTTTCTATATTAACAGTGATCTCAAAAGTATAGTAAAAAGAAAAAGTATTTGAGTAAAAAGAAAAGTAGTTTTCACAAACATATAGCATATAATATGTGTACATAAATTATACATAGTGCTTGCTGATTCATTGATGTATTGTTTTAAAAAAAACATGAAAGATTCACATCCATTTCATGACAGTAATTGCCTCTGGGAAGAGGCATATGACATGCTTGGAAGTGAACAAAGAGATTTCAACTTCATAATGTTCTATTTCTTTTCTTTTAAAAATTGGGAGAAAATGACAATATGCTGCACTTGGCAATTTTGAGTAGCAGGTAGTACTTTAAACAGGAGCTTGGTATATTTGCATTTCTATGTTCTTTCAAAACTTATCAGAAAATATTAAGCGGAGAGGGTAACACTGGGGAGTGTGTGAGAAGAAGGAATTTCAGCTTTTACTCTGATATTTCTGTAATAGGATGTTGAATGGATATTACTGCTGCTTTAGAATCCATAATTTACACCACAAGCTGAGCACTGAGAGGTGCTAACTACCTTATTTTCTAAAGAGAACATTCAACTTGGAAGACTAAGAGGACTCCTGTAGGATACACAAGAGAGGCAGAATCCATCCTCCCTCAATCTGCTCCTCAGCTCCACCCAGCAGATGACTAGAGAAACTTATGGAAGTGACAGAAGGCCTGGTAGAAATGCTATGGCTGTCCTCTCCCTGTTCGTTCAACCTTCTTCACCCAGGCAAGTGGACAGTGGCTTCAAAAAGAGTCACCTTAAAGACTGGGAGAATCTGTCCAAAGAAGCAACTAGCATCCAAGTCCAGCTTTATCACTGACCTTGCAGACTGACACTGGACCAGCCTCAAGTCAGTGGTTCCCCAAAGCTCAGTCATACTTTCACGAAGCCTTCCTTACAGCAAAGTAGCACTTGTCCAAACTGTATTGTGTGGATGTCTGCAAATCACTAGAGTAAGTGACAGTCTTTTGTGAACAGACCACAAGAAGTCTGTGATGAAGAGGGTTAGTAAGCTAACACCTCACTACTAGGTTATAATGAAACCAAAGCCAGTAAAAAGGGATTGGACAAACACCCAGGAGCATGTTTTCACTGTTGTTCAGTCACTCAGTCATGTCTGACTCTTTGCGACCCCATGGACTGCAGCACGCCAGGCTTCCCTGTCCTTCACCAACTCCTGCAGCTTGCTCAAACTCATGTCCATTGAGTCAGTGATGCCATCCAACCATCTTGTCCTCTGTCGTCTCCTTCTCCTCCTGCCTTCAATCTTTCCCAGCATTAGGATCTTTTCTAATGTCAGCTCTTTGCATCAGGTGGCCAAAGTATTGGAGCTTCAGCTTCAGCATCAGTCCTTCCAATGAATATTCAGGACTGATTTCCTTTAGGATTGACTGGTTGGATCTTCCTGCAGTCCAAGGGACTCTCAAGAGTCTTCTCCAACACCACAGTTCAAAAGCATCAATTCTTCGGTGCTCAGCTTTCTTTACGGTCCAACTCTCACATCCATACACAACTACTGGAAAAACCATAGCTTTGATTAGATAGACCTTTGCTCGCAAAGAAATGTCTCTGCTTTTTAATATGCTTTCTAGGTTGACATAGCTTTTCTTCCAAGGAGCAAGCGTCTTTTAATTTCATGGCTGCAGTCACCATCTACAGTGATTTTGGAGCCCAAGGAAACAAAATCTATCACCGTTTCCACTGTTTCCCCATCTATTTGCCATGAAGTGATGGGCTTAGCAGGCACAAATTAATTACAGGATCTACTCTGTAACTCAGGGAGGTCACAGCATCCTTTAGGTCCCTGTCTCCATGTGTCACATCCCCCAGGCATGGCACAGACGTTAGGCAGGGTTCTATTTCCTCTCATCACTCTGATGCAGCACAGTGAATGTAGTCAATAATACTGTAGTAATTTAGTGTGGCATAAACTACAGAAATACTGAATCACTTATACATCTGAAGGTAATATAACATGTTTAATAACTTCATTAATTTATTTTCATTATTTTTTTTGTCTGTCCTGGGTCTTCGTTGCTTTTACTATAGTTGCAGGGAGCAGGGACCACTCTTCATTGCAGTGGCCTCTCTTGTTGCCCAGCACAGGCTTTAGAGTGTGCAGGCTTCAGTACTTGTGACGTTTGGGCTCAATAGTTGCAGTCTCCCAGGCTCTAGAGCACAGGCTCAATAGTTGTGGCACACAGGCTTAGTTGCTCTGAGCTGTGTGGGACCTTCCCGGACCAGGGATCAAACCTGTCTCCTGCATTGGCAGGTGGATTTTTTACCATTGAGCCAACAGGGAAGCCTGTGATATAATATTGTAAGTCAACTATACTTCGATTAAAAAAAAAATCATCAGAAATCCTCCCAACCAAGTGGTTCTCAACTGGAGTGATTTTGCCCCCTAGGGGATGGTGGCTGTGTCTGGAGACAGCTTCTCTTGTCACAAGGAGGGGTGTGCCCGACTGACACCGGATATGCAGAGGCCGGGGATGCTGTGAAATACCCTACAATGCACAGCACAGCCCATGAGACAAGGAATTATCCAGTCCAAAATATCAGTAGTGCCGAGGTTGAAGAATCACGTCCCAAGCCAATGGCTGGACACAGAAACAATTAGGGACAAATTGGCACCATCTGGCCTCATCTCAAAGGGGACAAGGTATGAACCTCGCCAGATTCTGAAACTCTATTCATGCAAGAGTGGAGACAGTGTCTTTATTTTAGCCAACCTACAAAAATTGAATATTTGTAATTTCACCGATAAGCTCCCTTTTCCAGCATTTACCATGCTAAAAAACAAGTCACTAGTTCCACCAATTAACAAAAAAAATTTTGACATCCAGCATGCTAATTAGCTTTGATTAAGCTATAGATAGCAAAGCACATGGAACAGACTTAGGAAGTAGCAAATATTTCAATTTAGCCAGGATGTCAGGCCCTAGTTGGGAGGTCTCAGCATATAAGGCTGGCAAAGTGGGCTGGAGCAAGAAAAGAGAACTTTAAGTGTCCTCTGGGTCACTTTTATACACATTCTCCATCAATGTAATGGGTGTACAGTAAGCATTAAGCATGAAGCACTGCTAACTCTCCTTTTGCTGCTCATTTGGATGGATTAGAAATGCCAGTAGAGGGACTTCCTTGGCAGTCCAATGGTTAAGATTTCATGCTGCCACTGCAGGGGGCACAGGTTCGATCCCTGATCAGGGAACTGAGATCCCGTAAGCCATGCATCACAGCAAAAAAGAAAAAAAGAAGAAATGCCAGTAGAGAACAGGCACACTTTGCCTCATATTGTCATCCTGACTGGAAGCTGGAAATACTTCACCTACTTTTATAGAGGTGAGTGATCCATTTCCTAAGATATTCTGCTCTTCACTTAGCCAAATCCTGCCCAGACAATTTCAGGGAACTGTACATTTTCTAAATCACTAAAATGTCTATACATTCTCTTACAGAGCTTCTCTACTACTGCTCAAAAGTGGGAGGAAAAAATCTTAGAAACTGCAACAAATGTTGAGTTTTACATATCTTCCAAAGGAAAAAGAGACAAAATACATATTTATGCATTTAGGCATGGGAGTTGCATTATAAATGTATGTGTTAAATATAATACACTTGAGCTTCTTTTTCTAAGCTAATTTTAAAGAGGGACTAAAGTTAGTTATAAAATAAGGTTATTAAATCAGAGTAGGAAAATGGAAGTCATGGAAGTTTGGGATAGAGAAATTTACCTAAGTATCTAGTTGTCAAAGTTGGAAAAGAAATATGTTTCACATAAAAGTTGAAAAAATTGATTTATATTTAGTGATCATAAAAATTATCAGAACTTTCTAGCGCATAAATCTGCTAGTCACTTTGTAGATAAGGGTTATAAATCATATTTAATAACTTCGTGGATGAGATTTAAATCGTTTTGTCATCATTCAAATATACATCAGTGGGGAAAAACATAAAGCCTTGTATTAAACTACTATGATTCTCTGTAAGAATGAGAATGGTATCAGTTCCTTGCTTTTTAAAAATGTATCAAAAACCATAAATTAAATTACAAAACAGAAACAGACTCACAGACTTTGAGAATGAGCTTATGGTTGCCAGGAGGAAGGATTGGGGAAAGGGATGGTTAGAGAGTTTGGGATGGACATGCACACACTACAATATTTTAAATGGATAACCAACAAGGACCTACTGTATAGAACATGGAACCCTACTCAATGTCATGTGGCAGCCTAAATGGGAGGGTAGTTTGGGGGAGAATGGATACATGTATATGTATTGCTGAGTTCCTTCACTATTCACCTGAAACTATCACAGCATTGTTAATTGGCTATACCTCAATACAAAACAAAACATTTTAAAAAATTAAAATAAATCCATTAATTAACTTACTTGTAAAAAAAAGTATCAAAACCAAGAACACACAGATGTCATAAAAGCTTTTTCAAATGTCATCATTCCTAAACAATATGGAAATTTTAATCAGCTCCAGTCAAAATGATTGAGCAATTCAAAGAGTTTGCTAACGAATAATGCACCAAATGCATAGTATGTACTTTATAACGGAGAAGGCAATGGCAACCCACTCCAGTACTCTTGCCTGGAAAATCCCATGGACAGAGGAGCCTGGTAGGCTGCAGTCCATGGGGTCGTGAAGAGTCGGACATGACTGAGCGACTTCACTTTCACTTTTCACTTTCATGCACCGGAGAAGGAAATGGCAACCCACTCCAGTATTCTTGCCTGGAGAATCCCAGGGGCGGGGGAGCCTGGTGGGCTGCCTGTCTATGGTGTCGCACAGAGTTGGATACAACTGAAGCGCCTTAGCAGCAGCAGTGCTTTATAAACGGATAAGGCTACTCTATAGCATTCATTAATGAAGAAATAAATTCTGATCATTCAATTATGATAATCCCAATGACCAAACAAAATGAATGGCATATACTAAAATGGGAGAGAGTTTCTCCAGAGAGCACAGATTTTTTTTTTAAGAATATTTATTTAACATATAGGTAGTACTGACTCTCTGGACCCTTCACAAATATTGATTCATTCAATCTTCATAATAAATTCAGTGATATAAATCACTAATATGGTTCCCTTTCTACAGATGAAGAAACCAAATTTAAATAATTTGCCTCAGGTCATAGCAAAAGGCTGTCACAAACCTCCAAGAAGCACTAAGAAGTTGAGATTTATAGAAAATGTTAAAGCCAACTATGTTTAGAGTAAGAACACAATAGGTCTTGAATCTATTGGAGAATATGGTTTACAGACTGCATAGAAAAACAATTACTTCATTCCGTTGTGGCTTTATCTTTTCCATCTGAAAAGGATAGAACTAACATCAATCATCAGCAGGGTAATCAAAGACCTACATGTAAAGTAAGTTTGAAAGAAAGCACATAATGCTAAATGAAATTAGATCTCTACACACAGGTTAACTATGTTTCAGCAGACTAAAATAGCATGCAGGTATTATTATGATAAACTTTGAGCAATCATGAAGAGCAAGACACGAAGAATAAATCTGGACATAAGATTTTCCAATTTTCAAGAATGAGCAAATGTTCGATTGCCTGTGTCCCCAGTTAAATATTAGGATGGATTAGTAAACAGAAGTTTATGAGCACTTGGAAAGGACACAGTGATTGCCAGAAGTCAGCATGAGTTTTGTAAAGAGAAGACGTGCCAAGCGAACCTCAACTCTGTTAGGATCGGGGAAACAGGTAGCAGGTTCTATGCATCCACGGTTGCTATCTAGGTCTCTCTGATAGAGAAAGGAATGGCTTAACAAAGAAAAGCAATGAGTTCAAGGGCAAGTCTTGAGTGGACAGCAAGGAAACTGACCTACCTGCCTTCCTGATTGGAAGACCAAGATTTCTAAACTGGGTCAGATTGCTGGACAATTTCTCCCACACATGCAGGCTTCCAAACGGACAAACCTGACATTGTAGCCAAGGAAAGAAAAAAATCAAGATTAGGTGGATGAGGTGGGGGACAAAACATAATAGATGATATAATCATCACAAGGAAGGCTATAGGCGGCAAAGAAACACAGTCCTAGAATTTGTGGACCAACCGAGAGGGTGATATTCTGTAAAACGAAAGCTAGTTGAATCCACTTAATAAGTGACAGCCATCATCTGCAAAAGAACTTCATTCAAATCTGTTTGCAAATGTGTTTCTCAAAAAATCTAAAGAGATTCCCAAACCTGATTAAGAGGCCAAAATGTCTCAAGCATAATCAAGATCACCCGCTGATATCACTAATGGAAAGGAAGAGGCAATCAAATTGAATTTATTGTCATCTGACTGAGGAAATTGAGTTAACAGAAGGGTGGTAAGCCACCTGGCATCAAGAGAAAACAGCGCCAAAAAACAAGAATTTGGCTGGGTTTATCCAACATGGCCCAAAATATAGTGATGGCACTGATGGCAATTTTTGTTAATATTTTGATGACCCTCCTCTAGTCTTTTTGTAAAGCATATTGCAAGGAATTACACACTTTTATCTTTTTATGCCTAGCATAATAACATTTTCCCATACTATTATACTGCTCATAAACACAATCTTAATGGCATCACAATATCATTTAATATGGAGATCATTTACTTAACTATTGCCTCATTTCTTGGTTCAAATTTTTTTCTTGATTTTCAATATCCTGCAAAAATGAAAAATTTTTGTTCTGCTTTGAATTATTTTCTCAAGACAGGTTCTGGAAATAGAATGACAGGGCCAAAAAATTGTTAACATTTTAAAGCTTTTGACACATATTCCTAAATTGCTTTCCTCTGCTTTCTCATCAATATCAGTCTTCAAAACAATTAAATCTTTGATAATTTAGAAGGTAAAATTACATCTTATTTTAATTCACATTTCTTAATGAAGCTGAATATTTTTCCATGTGTTTATTTGCCATTTGATTTTCCTCTTTTGTGAACTGTGTATTCACGCCTTCTATCCCGTTAGTTCTAGCAATTTTTCTTATGCTTTTGAATGAGCTCTATTTGGTTAAAAAAAAAATAAAGCTTTTCTTTGTCATATACATTGCCAATTATTTTTGACCAATTTTTCCTTTTAAACTTCCATTTAATACTATTTCCTGCTGTTTTACATTTCTAAATAATCAAATTATTTTTCTTTCCCTCTAGTATCTCTTCTATAACTTTGTAATTTAAAAGCCTTCTTGATGCTTAGGTTTAAAATATTCTACTTGAATATAGGTTTTGTTATAGTTTTATTAATAATGCTTAACTAATTAACATAGGATTATTAGTTTGAAATATGATATGAAATATGGACCAAATATGGACCAATAACCAGGAGAGAATCAAAACCTGGGGCTTCTGGCTGAAGAGCAAAGGTTCTTCCCTGACATGGGGCACCCCATCTATTAAGACCTGAACCTGACGACCAGCCCCCAAAACATCTGGCTTTGAAGACCAAGCGGGTCCACACCCATAGGACCCCAAGGCCAGGCAAACTGAGAAACAGCTCTGAACAGGGGTGGCACACTGACTCACCCACTTCTAGGCTTCTGGGCTGGACCCAGACACAGTCCCTTGAAAAGCGTCCAGACTTTCCGTGAAAGAAACTCATTTGCTAATTTTAAAGCAGTGGCCTGAAGAGAGCTTCTGGGCTGCTCTCTAGAACCAGACGTTGGTGGACACCATCTTCCTGCTCACCTGGCGATGGTCCAGTCTGCAGGCACCATTTTTTTTTCTTTTCTCAGAGTGTGCCACCTTTGTGCTCCCCTCTGCCACACACAGTGTATCTGAATCTCCCAGAAGGGAGCTTCTACACGCATCTGGGTGGCCTGGTTTGTCCATCTCCTGAGGCTGTCTTTGTGGCTGCTGCTCAGGAGACATTCCTGGAACTTGGGGCTCTGGTGGTCCACAGGCCTGTGTTCCTATGGTTCCTATGGAACCAGGAGCACAGGAGACGTTCTGGGCAGCCTCCCTCGCCCTCAGGTCACAGCACAGATAGCAACTGAAACACAGCCCCATGTTTCAGAAAAAGAGGACTATTTGCTTATCCTGGAGCTTCTGTCTGAGAGGCCACCTGAGGTCTGGCACCTGTACTGAGGCTTGTGACAGATGTGCCCTCAGAAGCGCCACCATCTTTGTGCCCCTCCATGCTCCCCTCCCCCACAACCCGTGATATCTCCCACAGGGCATTTTTCACACTTGTCTGAGGCCTAGTTTTTACCCCTGCTGCTTAGGGGAGAGCTCTGGATGTCCTGGTTCTAAGGGTTTCTGCATGCTGGTGACTGAAAAAAGATACATTACCTAAAAGTTGAGAATTATGTTTTATTCAGCAGACTTTCCGAGGACTTAAGCCCTGGAAGCATCCTCTCAGGTACCTCTGAAGGACTCTTCCTAGGAGGTAAAGGAGGAGCCGGGATATAGAGGGATTTTTGCAACAAAAACCAGGTCAGGTTGTTGGAACATCAGAAGCCTACTTTAATTAATCAAGTTAATGATTTTAGTGTTTTTTCTCTGCATGGGAAGGTACAAGAGCCTGGACTTGTTGAAATCATTCCTTTGATATGCACTTCAACTATCTATGGCCAATATCCTGTTCTGTATCATCCTGAGCCCCTCAGAGTGCACTACTGGGGGCGACTGCTTGGTGGCAGGCTGCTTGTTGGTCTCCATCCTGGGACCCCTCAGGGCTCACCGCTGTGGTGGCTCAGGGCCTAGTGGCTGCAGCTTCCTTTGTTTGCTTGGCAGGTGGCATCATTTGTCCGCAGAGGGTCCCACAGCACTGTACTCATGTGCAGTCTTAAAGAGTGCTGCCATCAGCCCCAATCTAGGTATGGACTGAGATCCTTCCCTCTGGGACACTGCCAAGTCTTGGCACAACCTCAACGATCAAGAGCCATTAAAACTAAAATTGACAGCTGAAACAGTCACAAAGGCTTGTGCGACAACCTAGAGCAAGGGCGGGATTGAATGGTAAGTTTCATCCACATGAGGCCTCTCCTTTAAGACTGGGAGAGGTGGCTGTTTCATTGAATGCACAGAGAGCCAAGCAAAATTATGAAACAGAGGAATGTATTCCAAATGAGTAAAATAAAATCCTCAGGGGAAAAAAAGGTAATGAAACAGAGGAAAAATAATTTACCTGATAAAAAGTTCTAAACTAATCTACATTCTCAGATGAGAAGACAGAGGTTGAGTCAAATTAAAGCGAATATGCACTCTCCTCCATAGTGTTGACAGCTTTATTCAAAAGATCAAAGGTATGTTTTCAAGACTTTAAAAAATAGATCTAAATTTTTTTTTCTATGTTCTTGTATTGCTAATTAAGTATGTGCAACTAAAATTTACTGAGTAAATCCTCCCTACTGTTAAGTCGTATGGATCCTACTCAGGCCCTAGCCTGGCAGGGGCTCTGTGCCTGGGAGGTGGACGATTCTTTTTTCATTCCAGTTCAAGCAGGCACATAAGGAAACCAAAGCTGAGACTGACACAGCACAAGCTTTATGCAGTGGCCAAAGAATGGAGAAGTGGAACTAAGCTCACAGATCAACTTCTCGCCCACCTGGTGAGAGGGCTTTAATTTTATAGAGCAAAGACAAAGGGAGGAGTGAGGTTAATTATGGGGAGTCATATGCATTAGTTAACCAGGAAAGGGGCAGTGCTTTTTCGGGGGAGTGGGATACAATCTATGTTTTATTCTTTTTCAGTCCTTAACATCTGGTCACTGCAGCAGGTAGAGGTGTCATTTAAATACTAATGTATTAGTAAAATCAATGAATAATGAGACTCAGGGTGTTTTAGAGATCAGATTCGTCACCATGTCGGGTCCCAGTTGATTCCATTTGAGTTTTTGTTTGTTGATAGCTTTGTTTCTTAACTCTGGAGCCTTAACATAAGGATTTATGTTAACTCTTGCTAAATGTTAAGTGTTGAAGGGTTTTGAGCAAAGACCTAGAGCGGTGCTGGCAGACCTCAGGTGGCCTCTGCCTGCTGCAGCTTGAAGCAGGATTTCGGCTCCCAGCCAGAGGTTGAAGCTAGGCTGCAGCAGTTAGAGTGTTGAATCCTAGCCACTAGATCTTCAGGGACCAGTGGCCAGTGACAAAGGCCCAGCTCATCAGCTGTGTAGAAATGAGTTTTCACAGAGTGATGGAAAGTAGCAAAACAAGTGTTTCTCAGGAAGGAAAAGGGTACATGTAGATAGACACACGGACGCCCTCATGGTAGTCTGAATTACTTACATGGGGGCATTTCTTCCAGGTTTCCTTTGGCCGATCATTTTGCTTTGCCTGGTTCTGAGTCTGTATTTAGTTTATCTCCCATGTGTGTATGTGCCTCTTTCAGCCAAATGGATTCCAGTGAAGAGGCCTATGGGTAGGTTGACATCACCTACTATGGGGTAGCGCCCACTCCCTTTTTGATCTTCAAGGAGCCTTTCTGCACATATTGGTCAGGACGGTCTCCTAGACTTCAAAAATGAGGAATATATGATCTATTATCTCTCATCTGGGCAGGGTTCATCCTCTCTTCCCTCCTGCTATTTTGGCAGACAAACTCCAGCTGCTCAGTCTGGGGGCCATCTATCTCCTGACTCATGGCAACACTACCTTTCTTATTTATGATGCTTCCTTTAAAATATATTAAATTCTTTTATACAAGAAAGTTTATTTGGAGCAAGCTACTTCTTTCCATTAATCCATCAACCAATTTAAATTGGTATTACAGTTTCAATTATTATAGCATTTTAATAAAATATAAGTATAGCTATAATCTATCCATTTTCAAAAATTTTGTCTATTTTCTTCAGTTTATTCCTTTAGCTAACCTTTGAAATAACTTCAGGTTCAAGAAAATCCTAATGAATTTTTTTTATTATAATTTTGCATCTTGTATATAAGACTCTTTTTCTTTTTTTCTTTTTTAATTTATATTTTGTTGTGCTAGGCTATCTCGACTTGCAGCGAGCAAGGCTACTCTTCCGTTGCCATGCTTGGGTTTCTCACTGTGGTGGATTTTCTTGTTGCGGAGCATGGGCTCTGAGGCATGTGGGATCTTCTAGGACCAGAGATTGAACCCATGTCCCCTGCATTGGCAGGCAGAGTCCTAACTACTCAACCACCAGGGAAGTCCTCAATTAAATTTTAATTGTTATCTGTTTCATAAGAGGCATCATTAAAACACCAATATTCCAGAACTAATAAATAGAAGAATAGCAATAATACTCAATGTTCTTCCTGAAACTATCAAATAACCATGGTTTTGAGTTTTTGCTGGATAAAAACTTTTGATTATGAATTAACTTTGTAATTCATAATCCTTCATGTTGGTAAAATAGTACCCTAAAAAGTAGACATAAGTTTTCCTTCTAAAAACATATCTTGCCTATTAAAATAAACACATTAACATTCTAGTATCAAAATATTGCCTTTTTACACAGTAATAAAGAACTGCAAATATTTTGTTTTTCAACTGAAAAGCTGAGAATCAGAACTTAGATCAATGTTGATCCCACCAATATTCTGAATCTTCATCAGTACTGACTAACATGATTACCTATACTGTGTTGGGCTTCCCAAGTGGCTCAGTGGTAAAGAATCTCCCTCCCAAGAAGGAGATGCAGACTTGATCCCTGGGAGAGGAAGATCCCCTGGAGAAGGAAATGGCAACCCACTCCAGTATTCTTTCTGGGAAATCCCATGGATAGAGAAACCTGGTGGGCTACAGACCATAGAGTCATAAAAGAGTCAGATATGACTTATCGACTAAACAACAAATAATACTGTGTCAGTCTCTTGAGTAAATGAACCAAAAGATTAAAAGGAATATTAAATGTCAACTCATGGTTTACAACTATTACTGAAGCCCCTTGACAACATCCCTACCAAGTATTATTCAAATTATGCTTGAAGTGAAGTGGAGTAAAAGTCGCTCAGTCATGTCCGACTCTTTGCAATCCCATGGACTGTATAGAATTCTCCAGGCTAGAATACTGGAGTGGGTAGCCTTTCCTTTTTCCAGGGGATCTTTCCAACCCAGGGATCAAACCCACCTCTCCTGCATTGCAGGCGAATTCTTTACCAGCTGAGACACAAGGGAAGCCCAAGAATACTGGAGTGGGTGGCCTATCCCTTCTCCAGGGGATCTTCCTGACCCAGGAATCGAACTGAGGTCTCCTGCATTGCAGGTGGATTCTTTACCAACTGAGCTATCAGGGAAGCCCAAAATGCTTAAATATTTTCAATAATAAGGAGCTCACTACTTCCTGAGGTAGTCAATTTTACGTTTAGAAAGTTCTGCTTTTCAGGAGTTATTACATAGAATGACATTAATCTTCCTGTAACTTTCTCTGTGCAGAAATCCTAATCTCTATGCTACATGGAAATCTATCATATATGTAAAGACAGTTATCGTATAATCCTTGAATCTTTTCTTCTCCAGGCTAAGCATATTCAGTAGTCTCCCAAATGTCTCATCAATAAAGATCCCTTTAATCTCCTTACCATCAATGTAACTGGCAGTCCCAAATAGTTTCTCTAATTTGAATAGGGCAGGAGAACAGAGGATGAGAGATCTTGATTTTCAATATTGCCCTTAAAACCAGAACCAGAACTGACCACAAGAACCCAGTTAAATTGAAGAGGCCCTTCTACTTAACTCAAAGAAAATATTCACTAAAATAAAAGCACCAAAAATATTAAGTTGGACATTTTGTGTGGCTGTGAAGTTGGCGACTAGTACTCAGATCAAGGAACAAGAAGCTTCAAGTGTCCCCAGTTCTTAGAGGTACCAAAAATAAGTGTCTGACACCAAGCCTGCTTCAGTCTTTGGGGAATACAACCAAATGGGCTGGGGAAGAGTTAAAAGCTCAAGCAAGAGCTGGATCTCCCTCATTAAGAAATTGTGACTGTGCCTGCGACAATCCTCTCTGAGGAACCCACACAGGGTACCCACCAAAAACCAGCTTGTGGAACACCTTACACTTGTACGTGGCAAAACCAACAGACAGAAGGTCCTATAACCAGTGGAGAGGCATACTCACTAGGCAGGGAAAAACACATTTCCCCTTTTTTTCTATTCTTCTCCCTTCACCTAATAGCTGAGCTGTTGTAGCCTAGAAGAGGGACACAAAACTCTCCCTCTGTCCCAAACACAGACCACACTTCCTGTCACCTGCCGTCTGGTGCAGTGGTGGAAGGAGGCATGAATAAGCAGACCATGACCCATTCCCACATCAGCCTTTGGGGAAATTTAGACAGAATTGAGATCGAAGCTTTTAATTACAAAAGATGACTGGAAAGTTACAGAATCTGCCTAGGATATCATCAAGTGATATGGAAAGAGATTCAATAGTGTAGATGAGGTCAATGATTGAACAAAACAAAACGACTCTGTTTTTATACCCTACTGGGAGAGCATTTCTCAATAACTCCATTATAATGCTACATCTTCTTGTTTTGCTCTGATATTTTGAAGTCAATATAGGAAAATACTAAGGCCAATTAGGACTATTTCCCAACAGTTGCAAGATAGTCATTTTCCCCTGTACAATCCTTGAGATTAACCAGATTTCTGTTGTGTTCCAAGATATCATTAAACAAGGCTCCAAACACCTACAGTTTGAAATGGCATCTGTAAAGTTCCTGGAGCCAACTATGCATAGTCGCTTTGCTGCCAAAAAAAAACTCCCTTTAATTAACAACAAGCAGAGTAAAGCAAACTCTTTTTATATATCAAAGCAACTCTAGGTTCTCCTAATAGCCATTGTTAATATCAAAAGTTCTGATTGTTCAACTAGTCTGCATACTAAATATTCCATGGTCCACCAGTGTTAACTTCTATGCAGAGTGCCGTTTTACATCTTCAGGACTCTGCCCCAACTGTGTGCTCTCTTCCTAAAAAGCCTTTGTGAGGAGCTCCCCTAGTCTTTCAAGACCACTCTAAGTGGGCTCTCTCTGGTATCTTTGCCTTAATCTCTTAGCCAGTTAATTGTTTCCACAGGTCCTTTTCAGTAATTCTTGACTAGCACTTAACCTGCCATTGTGTATTTCTCTCTCTGTGAATCTCATAAGAACAGAAGCTATACTTTATCTCTTCTTTGTAACTCTTACCATCTAGCACAATCAAAGCACAATAATTAGTACTCAATAATTTTTTTCTGTAAATAGATAAAGACATCTTCCTGTCGCAGGAAGGGGGACCCTTTCCAGGGCCCAAGAGTAGATTTTTGTCTAACACTCGGAAATGAATTGTCTGGGGAGACACCCGTGCTGACAAAGCAAGAGCCTTTATTGGGAAGGGGCACCCAGATGGAGAGCAGCAGGGTAAGGGAACCCAGGAGAACTTCTCTGCCACATGGCTCACAGTCTCAAGTTTTATGGTGATGAGGTTAATTTCCGGGTTGTCTCTGGTCAATCATCCTCACTCAGGGTCCTTTCTGGTAGTGTGCACATAACTCAGCTAATAAGGATTCCAGTGAGAAGGATTCTGAGAGGTTGGTGGGGCATAAGGACTGGTATCTCCTCTCTCCTTTGGATCTTTCTCAAATTCTTCTGGTTGGTGGTAGCTTGTTCGTTCCACATTCCTTACAAGGACCACCTGTTCGAAGATAACTCATGCAAGTGGCTACTATCTTGTCCTACCAGGGCGAGTAGTTTCAGTCAGTGTTTCCCTAACACTCTTATTTATGGATAAAAACATCTAACAAATATGGGCATGAAGAGCAATAGAATGAATGAGTAATTATGCTATGTGACTCTGTAAATTGCTAGATCTGATTAACTATATGGTGAGTAATTTTTGGTTACGAAGTACAGAAACTCAACTCAAACTAGCTTAAGCTTAAAAATTAATTATCAACTAGTTAATTAGTAAAAAGGAGGAACTATTGACTCATATACCTGGGAAGGACAGGGGTGAATCTAGCTTCAGGAACATCAGAATTCACACAAGCAATGATGTCAGGTCTTTCTATCTGCCTCTCCTCTTGTTTTTCTCTGCTTGGCTTCATTCTCTGCTCTGAAAACAGGTTTCAAGAGCCATAAGAACTTGCTGATTGGAAATTCCATCCTTACAGGTTTGTGATCCAAGAAAAGGAGAATCTTTTTCTCTCTCCTTTGTAAAATCCCACGGCAGGGCTCTGCTTGGCCTGTTTAAATCACAGGCCTACCCCTGGATCACTGGGATGGAAAGTGGTCATAGCAAATAGGAAGTTAGGGTCAGACCTGGGTCCAAAACAAGAAGAATCACAAAGGTATGATTATTGTCTCTGAAGAGCAAGGGATTTGAGCTCCACATCAGGCACACAAACCCTTAGATACTGCATAGGAGAAACAAGCCCCCAAAATACCTGGTTTTGAAAACTTCAGGGAATATGCCCTGGAAAATCACAGAACTGAAAGGAATGGAAAACTTGCCCTTAAAGGACCCCCACATAAACTAATTGATCTGAAAACCAGCTTGAACACACCAGACTGAAAAACACATGAACCATAGGTGAAGGGGGCCCCCTTACTAATCTTGAAGCATTTGACAGAGAGATAGGATTCTTCACAGATGGGATGCTCCACAAAGACCCAGTCACTGAGGGAAGCCATTTTTGCAATCTCAGGCTACCTTGCTAATACAGCGCTGCCATTCTGGAAATCTCCATCTAGCCTGTTAGCACCAGTAGGCCCACACCACCAACAGCCTTGCTCGCCCCGGCACCTCAGCTGGGCCTCAGAGCTGGTGAAGCAATAATCCCACCCACCAGTGCCCAGCAGCTGCCAGGGCTGGGCCCTACAGCCATTCCAGGGACCAGCCCTGCCCACCAGCATACCACACAGCAGCCATGGCCCTGCCAAAACAGGAGGGTGCACAGAGGGGACATCAGCACTTCATTTAGTTCTTTTTCAGAGGTTCTGTCTTTGGACCAAAAAAAAAAAACTGAGAAAGAACTAAGCAAAATGGTGATAAGCAATCTACCCGATGAAGATTTCAAAGTAGTGGCCATAAAAATGCTCGCTGAACTGAGGAGAAAAACAGACAAACACAGTGAGAAATTCAGTAGAGAGAAAATGTAAGAAAACACCAAACAGAAGTTATAACTGAACTGAAAAACACACCAGAGGGGTTCAACGGCAGATTGGATGAGGTAGAAGAATGAATCAATGAGCTGGAAGAGAAAGCAATGGAACTCATCCAGACAGAGCAGCAAATGAGAAAAGAATTTTAGAAAGTGGAGATATTTTAAAGGACAGTAGGGACAACATGAAGCAGAGTAGCATTCACATTGTAAATTCACATTGTAAGGGTCTCAGAAAGGGAGAAGGGCCAGCAAAATTGTTTGAAAAATAGTGGCTGAAAACTTCTCTAATCTGGGGAAGGAAATAGACATCCAGTTCCAGGAAGCCCAGAGTTCCAAACAAGATGAAACCAAAGAGACACACACGAAGACACATTATAATAAAAATGGGACAGGTGACGGGACAGCAGCTAAGAAGCTAAAGCAAATCCTCATCTCCTGAACTACAGACACTGTGTGAAATGATAAATATATTTATTGCTTTTTAAAGTCACTAAGTTTAGGGATAATTTGTATTCATAGATAACTAATTACTAATACAATTGCTCAGATGTTCTGGCAATGCCTCAATCACTGAAAATTTTTACTCTTCCTCTCAGTGTCAGTACTTGTCTCTTCACAAACCTGTAACAGTTCACAGGTCAGCACAGATTTATAGATCATGCTTTGAGTAGCAAGGCCCTTGACATCTGGTCACTGCCTCAAACACAGATGTTTATTGCTTCTTGGGGACATCTTTCACTCAGATCCCCCAAACAAATGGATTAATTGTCAACTTCTTCTAAATGACTGTGTTCAATTTGGGCACCAGTCTCTGATCTAGGCAGTTATGACCCAGATGACAAAATCATGTGACAGAAAGTGTGACAAACCTATGTTGAAGGAGCTTCCTCAGAGGAGGATGGATCACATGGCAAATGCAAATTTCCATGGACTCTCTGTCATTTTCTTCAAATGCCACTTCCATGAAGTCTCCAAAATCAATCTAACCTAATTCCATAAACACGCATACAGGTATATTCAGCCGTTCTGCCAGGTGATGCAAAGACAAAGGTTGAGCCCCAAGAGAATTTCAAATCAGCCACGGTCATCCTCCGCAGATTTCTCCACTGGCATGTTTCACTAGATGCAGACAAGTATCAGAAAGTTAAAGTTGCTGTGACGCCATGTTAATACAACATGGTGACTATAATATCGCCCATGAAGAAAAATAAAAACACATAGATTCATGGGTGATTTTGTGCTACAGTTAGGAAAATACAAAGCGCTCTGTTGAAATGAACAGCTGAAGCACTTCAACTTTGGTCATGTTGCATATTTACATGCCCATAAACTTTAAGAAATAATAATGGTTGCACATGGCCCAGGGCAGGTTGAGCTCATCAGATTCTTGTAGGTCACCGCTCTGGCGTTATGGGTTTTAAAATATGCTGTCATGTTGTGGTGCCACATCTGTAAGACACTGAATACAAATTGCAGCTGAATTTATTCTTCAAGATAGCAGTTTCCAGCTGCACATCATGTGTTTTGTCTTGTTTAAAATAGCTCTAAATCGCGTGCCAGCTACTGTAGGCTCCAGATTCTATTAATTAGGGATGGAAAACTAAAGCAGCAGCTTGTCCTCTGGAACCGTGCGGCTAGGTTGCTTCCAAAAACCTGCCTCAAGTCTCTGCAATCTCATCAGAAGCTGTCAGGTAATGGGGTGGTTTTCCCGGGACAGTGATTCCTAAGGTGTGGTTCAAGGACGCCTTGCTCAGAAATCCCCTGGGGAGCTTACAAGAAAATGCAGTTTTTCTCCACCTCACCCTGGATGCACTGAACCTGAATCTCTGGGATTGGGGCCAGAAATCTGCATTTTAAGTGTATTCTTCAGCGTGGTAGAATCTAAGAACCACTGCAGTCCAAAGTCTACTCTAAAAATTGATCACTTCCTCTAAAACCCAGTAGGATTTTACTCAATCAGAAACCTTGGTCTGCCTTTCCTAATTTTCTCCCAACAATACTCTTTTATTCAAGGTTGAGTCAACTCTCACCTGCTTTGTTGTTCTCCCTGGCAATTATAGTAAACACAGGTAAAAGGATTTTACTGACTAGTGAAAGTCACCAAAATCTCACCATTTTATGAACATGGACCTGTGGGAATCAAGACTGCATCCTGCTTCATTGTGAGAGAGAATGCATCGCTCCTTATCAGATAAAAGGCTCAGAGAACAGGTGTGATGGGCAAATTAGTGTTACCATGGTACCATGCTCCTCTGTGGCTTTCCCTCGTTACAGACTAGTTGTAAACATCATTTTTGGCCGAGTTCCTCATTTGTATGACTCTTATGTATTGTACTAAGTGTGAATCTATGTGATCATTCTTTGAGTAAATTTAAAATATTGATACCTATCCTAACACTAGGATAAAATGATAACCCCTCACACCAACAATTCATCAGGGGCTGGTAGGCCCTTGATAAATACGTGTGTAATGAATGACCAGAAGAATCCCACTGCTCTGTTATCTTATTGCTATATCATAGGAATGTTGAGAATCCATGCAAAAAACCCCACAGACTCTACCCATAACAGATCCCTGTAATTTTGATGACTTACAAAATTTCTCACCATGTATATATCTTTCATTTTGCAAAGTGTTTCCTTATCTTCCTCTCTATCACATCTCTTTTTTGTGTTCATATTTTGCTCATTTCCATGACCCTCTGTTTGAAATGCTTTAATCTCCCATGAGCTGGCAGCTGCTCTTCTCAGTTTATAGATGCCCTAAGATGTTTCCTTTTCACCTCTAGATTATAACTGAAAGTAAATCCTTGTAAACAATTCTGCTGCACTAAAGCCTTCTTGATCTTGAAACCGTCATCAATAATTGGTTCTTTTGTCTTGTGGCCTACTGGTCAACTTTCAGTTTATATTCTTAAATGGCTCAAAGTGGAATGAATGCGGAGGTTAAACATTCTGGGAGCTGACATATTGAGTGACCTAACTCATGTTTCAGCAAAACATTCTGTGACAGAAGAAAACTTAAGACCACTCTGTGTTTTGTGGTAAGCTTGTCACTCATTAAATACTGGAGAGTGCCATTTTTCTCAAATATGCAGTGACAGTCTTTCAAAGAAAGACGGCAAGTTTTCTCTGTGAATTAATAAGGTAGTAACTCAGGTTTGCTCACACAGCTCCTGTTTGCACTTACTGTCAGTTTAATTATTCATAGCACTCCCAAGGTGTGCAGTATGGCCACTGAACAATATTGTCACCCTATTCATGACCTCAAATTTTATGTAGAATAAAAATACTGCTCTTGGTCACCTTTTGCCCATTTCTTCTCATCTCTTCCTATCCATCAGATCATCCCATTTGAAACAATAGAAGAGCTAAAAAATTGCTGCTTTCAAAATAACCATCCTTCTTGGCCTTTTATCAGTGAAGCTAGCATGAGGTGCAAGGTAGAACAATTTGACTCACCAGTGAGAGAATACGATGCAATTCAAATCAGAGCCATATTCTTACAGATCTTCAGTTATCTTTTTCCTCAGTAGCTTTGTAATGATCCATTCAAACATACTCATATCTAATGTATTAATCACTATTTATTAATTACAATTCATTCATTCATTCACAAATATTTATTGAGCAAACAAATATTTATTGTGCCAAGTTCTGTTCCAGCTAAGGGAGATTCAGAAGTTAACACAAAATTTCTTCTCTCATATAAATTACATTTCAGTGAAGGGAGAGAGACCATAAACAAGTAAAGAAATAAAGATAGTGATAACTATTATGAAGAAAATGAAATAGAGGGCTATGCAGTGAGTGTATTGTTTAGGGTAGAGCTGGATTTCAGTACCAGAGAGATCAGAAATACAGATGCTCAAAGAAAATACAAGTATGTATAGAGGGTTTCCTTTTCTCCATACCCTCTCCAGCATTTATTGTTTGAAGATTTGATGATAGCCATTCTGACCGCTTTGAGGTGATGTCTCATTGTAGTTTTGCACTGTTGGTGAGAATGTAAATTGGTACAGCCTCTACGGAGGACAGTATGGAAAGTCCTTCAAAAACTAGAAATAAAACTACCAGATGACCCAACAATCCCACTACCGGGCATATACCTTGAGAAAAGCATAACTGAAAAAGATACACGTACCCCAATGTTCATTGCAGCAATAGCTAGGACATGGAAGCAACCTAGATGTCCATCGACAGATGAATGGATAAAGAAGCTGTGTGTACATATATACAATGGAATGTTAGCCATAAAAAGAATACATGTGAGTCAATTTTAATGAGGTGGATGAACCTAAAACCTATTATACAGAGTGAAGTAAGTCAGAAAGAGAAAAACAAATATCGTATATTAACACATATATATGGAATCTAGAAAGATGGTACTGATGAACCTATTTTCAGGGCAGCAGTGGAGACTTAGACATAGAGAACAGACTTGTGTATACAGGGCAGGGAAGGAGAGGGTGGGACGAATGGAAAGAGTAGCATGGAAACATATATACTACATACACATATAAAATATACATATACATATAAAACATACAAATACATATAAAATAGCATGGAAACATATACACTACATATACATATAAAATATACATATACATATAAAATAGATGGACAGTGGGAATTTCCTGTATGACTCAGGGAACTCAAACCAGGGCTCTATGACAACCTCACCACCCCTCTGTGAGGGGACATATGTATGCCTGTGACTGATCCCTATTGATGTATGAAAGAAACCAACACAAGATTGTAAAGCAATTATCCTTCAATTGAAAATAAATTAATTAAAAATAATAATAATAATGGGACATCAAGATCATGACAGATAAAGTCATCTTTTTATCAAAAAACCCTACTTTTATCAAAAGTGCAGCTATGAAGAAAATACTATTTATGGAGAATTTTCTATAGAAGTAAATATAAATTTCACTTGTAAAAAAAAAAGTATGTATATATTTTATGTTCCCAAAGGTGACCTGTCCAGCTCCATCTACAAGGGTTTCCAAGAACTATGTTTCCTTCAGTCTCCCTGTCCAGCCCTAGGGTGGTATCCTTAGGCACATGGTTGGAGCACCTCCCCAGCACCATGTTCAGCCTATGGGAAAGAAATGGAGAACATCCAGGGCAAGTGGTTCATCACTAAGAAAATTACCCACACATGATATATTTTCACCCCTCTCACTTCCCATTGACCCAAACTTAGTCACATGGCCACAGCTAATCACAGGGCCAAATGGGAAATGCAGTACCTATTTACTACCCATCTAAAACCTGGGGAGTGCTATTATTTTCATAATAAAGGAATAAAAGACACAAGTTGTGGTCTCTGCCATAATTGTCCTTTTGTCATGTGGACTAGACAAGATAGGTGGGGGCTTTTTTAGATGGGAGTGCTTTAGATAAAGTAGTTAGGGAATAATGACCCCAAAAGACAACAAGGAGGCAGCCTTGTAATCAACGGGGAGTTAAAAAAATCAGCAACCGTGAGTTAAGAGACAACAGACATGCATGTTTCAAACTAGAGTTTTAATTCATGATTTTTTTAAATTGTTATATACATGTATGGTGATCAGTTATGTCTGACTCTTTGTGACCCCATGGACTGTAGCCCACCAGGCTCCTCTGTCCATGGAATTCCTAGGCAAGAATACTAGAGTGGATTGCCAGCAGATCTTCCGGACCAGGGATTGAACCTGCGTCTGTTATATCTCCTGCATTGACAGGTGAATTTTTTACCACTGCACCACAGAGATGGGAATACCAGACCACCTTACCTGCCTCCTAAGAAATGTGTATGCAAGTCAAGAAGCAACAGTTAGAATGGGACATGGAACAACAAACTGGTTTCAAATTGGGAAAGGAGTACATCAAAGCTGTATTTTATCACCCTGCTTATTTAACTTATATGCAGAGTACATCATATGAAATGCTGGGCTGGATGAAGCACAAGCTGGAATCAAGATTGCCAGGAGAAATATCAATAACTTCAGATACACAGATGACACCATGCTTATGGCAGAAAGTGAAGAGGAACTAAAGAGCCTCATGATGAAAGTGAAAGAGGACAGTGAAAAAGCTGGCTTCAAACTCAACATTCAAAAAACAAAGATGATGGCATCTGGCCCCATTACTTCATAGCAAATAGATGGGGAAACAATGGAAACAGTGACAGACTTTATTTTCTTGGGCTCCAAAATCACTGCAGATGGTGACTGCAGCCATGAAATTAAAAGACAGTTGCTCCTTGGAAGAAAAAGCTATGACTAACCTAGACAGCATATTAAAAAGCAAAGACATTACTTTGCCAACAAAAGTCTGTCTAAAAGCTATGTTTTTTCCAGTAATCATGTACAAATGCAAGAGTTGGACCATAAAGAAAGCTGAGCACTGAAGAATTGATGCTTTTGATCTGTGGTGTTGGAGAAGACTCTTGAGAGTCCCTTGGACTGCAAGGAGATCCAACCAGTCAATCCTAAAGGAAATCAGTCCTGAATATTCATTGGAAGGTCTGATGCTGAAGCTGAAACTCCAATACTTTGGACACCTGATGTGAAGAACTGACTCTTTGGAAAAGACCCCGAAGCTGGAAAAGATTGAAGGCAGGAGGAGAAGGGGACGACAGAGGATAAGATGGTTGGATGGCATCACTGACTCAATGGACATGAGTTTAAGCAAGCTCTGGGAGATGGTGATGGACAGGGAGGCCTGTTGCGCTGCAGTCCATTTGGACACAACTGAGCGACTGAACTGAAGTGAATTAAAACTGTAAGAAACACCACCCAAAGCAGACCTACAATCCTTCTGGCCAACTTTCCAGGCTCAAACAGAAGCATCCGGAGATTTGGGGTGAAGGGGTCCAGTGCCCGACTGATTCAGCCATGACCAAGTAGGAATGTTGCTCTAACAGCCCCAACTTCCCTCTAGGGAAATTGGGGGCTGTGTGTCAGGAAAGTGTTATCATCTCCCAAGTCTCTTGCTCCCGCTCAGAGAAGCCATCATCCTCCAAATTTATGAACATCCATTAGTTAAAACACAGACCTAATTCCTGATAGTGATTGCAGGAAAATGTACTTTAGGATAATGAGGCTGAGATACTGGGGATAACAATAACTATCTAATTCTAGGTAACTTACATACTTGGCAAACAATGGGCTTGTGAAGACGTGACTTTCCTTCTCCTTTAGTGAAATTATATGTTCAGTTCAGTTCAGTCGCTCAGTCATGTCCGACTCTTTGCGACCCCATGAATTGCAGCACGCCAGGCCTCTCTGTCCATCACCAACTCCCGGAGTCTACCCAAACCCATGTTCATCGAGTCGGTGATGCCATCCAACCATCTCATCCTCTGTCATCCCCTTCTCCTCCCGCTCCCAATCTTACCCAGCATTAGGGTCTTTTCCAATGAGTCAACCCTTCGCATGAGGTGGCCAAAGTATTGGGGTTTCAGCTTCAACATCAGACCTTCCAATGAACACCCAGGATTGATCTCTTTTAGGATGGATTGATTGGATCTCCTTGCAGTCCAAGGGACTCTCAAGAGTCTTCTCCAACACCACAGTTCAAAAGCATCAATTCTGCGGCGCTGTTACTGTTTCTGAATTGTTCATGATTGTTTTTGAAGAGTAAAGTTTTATATTCGATTGCTCCTAGGTCATATGCCCACCCTTCTAGAGTTCCCCCAGATCATTTGTCTCATTAAATATTATCTTTTTCTGTGAAGTTCCCTTCACAACAGTTCCAATGCCTTGGTCTAACCAAAACTCTTTTAGCCTGCACACTGATCACATGTTTTTCAGAGAAAACTTTCATTTATTAAATATATTATAGGCATAACATGACTAGATGGTATATGAAAGCTGAAAATCCCTCAGTGCTACCCAGATCTTAATCTTCTGTCTGTCCCTCGCCTCACCCACAGGAGCAGGAGGAGTGGGGAATGTTCTGGTGGCTGCCTTCATGCTATCCTAATGGACTTTTTTTTTTTTTTTTACAAACCCCAGAGCTGCTTAACTTCCCCTGACATATTCTTATCTGTGAGTTCAGCTCCTGAATTTTTCTGAAATCTGTAGCTTATACATCCCTTAACCTTTCAAACTCTTAAATATAAAATGTATAAAGGAGAAGGATGCTGACTGAAATCTTGGTGGCTTAAAGTTTCAAGTAGCACTTTGCACTCACTCATAAGAAGACAGAAAAGTATCCCACAATACACTAGCCTGGGCAAAAAGCCATAGTAGTGTCCATTGATCTAATAAGGCCATCCCAGCTGGAAGATGTTTTTAGAAAATAACTGAATAGCATTTTAACTCCAACACTTCTCCATTTGAAAAATGGGAACACTGAGGCCCAGGGGGATTCGGGACCAGCCCCAGATCACTAAATCAGCGAAAGGCACAGTAGTCAGAAGACCGAGGATCCAGTGCCCTCTTTTCTCCACCACAGAGTTGTTTGTTGGAAAAAGTATATTTCTGTTTTGGCATTCTTTAGTCTACAGATTCCTAGCATAAGTTTTGGCATAATGCAGTACGGTGTCGTAATCTTCTTCCTAACTCTAACCCTTCTTCAGTCCTAAAAACCATATAAGGAATTTGATCTCTATCATAGTTCCCAATTAGCTTTGACAAACTTGATGTCTTGCCAACCAGTACACTACAGCACACCTACTGAGTCCAACAGAAAAATGATTCTATTAAATACCTAGACTTAATATCTCAGCTAAAAATCACCATCTGTTCACACTTAATTACCATCTTCCAAAAACATATTTATTTAACCATCTTAAAGAAAAACTCCACTTGCAGAGAGGAATTAGGATTTGAATTTTTAGTCTTTGTGCCGAAGAGATGTCAATTAAATTTAATATTATCTCAATCCTGGCTCAAGTCCTACTGGAAACAGAAGCACACTTTTTTTTTTTTTTCCAGATGGTTTCCAAAAACACCCTCTTGCATTTATTTCTGAAGGAAAATTTTGAGATGGTGAAAAATAAATAAATAAAACAGGATGCATTTCTTGCTCTTTCTATCTTTTCAGCTTTCTTTCTTAAGCACACCTTTCTTGAAAACAGGAATGGAATGGAAAAAAACTCAGCTTCCAGGTGTACCTTATCACTAATTGGCTTAACATGCCAGCCAAGAAGCCAGCTAGTTATTTTCACCTCCTGTCATTGTACTTGTATGCCTCTCAGAAGGACTCTTCTGGGTTCAATCAATATAAAGGACTGCATATAAGCAGTCCTTTATTCTCTGGCACTCCTGTAGAGATCTGATTTGATGTCATTCAGAGTCTCTTTTGAATGGTTTAAATAGCCAGAATCTCAGGCACAAGCTACTTTTACAAAGTTAAACAGACACTAAGCTTGAAGAAATTTACAGCAGAAAAAGCAATGCCCTGGCCATTCAGAATAAACTTATAAAAACTGATAGTCACAACATTCATAACCAAGACTTTTATGGTTGAACTGTCAGTCACCTCACATGACAAGATATCCCTAGCCAAAAAAGAATTCTATTTAGGGAGTTATTTTCTGAAATGAAGAATGAATTGAACTGCCTCTGGCCATCTGTGTGTATTCTTTTCACTCTCATAGCCTTTGCTGCTTGGAACATAGTGTGGTATCTTGGCCTCTGTTGGGGAAAAACAGGCAATTAAGACACTTTCCAGAGACCCAGAGTTTTATAGGAATGACTTTCAAGCAATATTTATTCACTTGTTTAAGAAATAAATACTACTGCTTATTACATACCAATTTCTATGTAAATATCTGGGAATGCAACCAGTGGCCAGGTAGACAACTTTGCTGTCCTCATGGAATTTACAGTCAAGAGAGAGACAGGGAGACCAAAAACGCTAATTTAATGAATTATATGAAAAGAAGAAAAACTATCAAAGAAATCTGGACTTTTTAACACAGTTCTCAAAAAATGATGAATACACTGTTTCAATGTTTAAACACTGTTCTATGAAAATAAAGAAATTAACATCTATTTAATCACTACTGTAAGTTAAGGACTTTATATATATTGTTCACTTAAGATCTTTATAAGTAGATAAAGGAAACTCGGAGCTTCCCTGGTAGCTCAGCTGGTAAAGAATCTGCCTGCAACGCAGGAGATCCCAGTTTGATTCCTGGGCCAGGAAGATCCACTGGAGAAGGGTTTAGGCTACTCACTCCATTATTCTTGGGCTTCCCTTGTGGCTCAGCGGGTAAAGAATCCACCTGCGATGTGGGAGTTCTGGGTTTGATCCCTGGGTTGGGAAGATCCCCTGGAGGAGGGCATAGCAATCCACTCCGGTATTCTTGCCTGAAGAATCCCCATGGACAGAGGAGCCTGGCAGGCTCCATAGGGTCGCAAAGAGTCAGACACGACTGAGTGATAAAGCACAGCACAGTACAAAGGAAACTTGAGGTTAAAAAGTGGAAGTTTCCAGAACAAAAAGACGGTCTGTAAGCTATAAAGCCAATAATCAGATCCACATTCAACTGATTCAAAATGTATGCATTTGTTCACACACCTTCTGACTTCTTCAACTAAGTCTTCTTTGGCATCTTAGCAGGAAAGGTCACATTGCTTCAGACTTCTCTTTCATCAACTAGAAGTAGACATACAAGTTTCTCTAGCCAATATCTTTACCTCTGATAAGAAGAATTGTTTAAGAGTAAAATAAAAAGTCAACCTTATGTAAAATCTCCAAAGAAGACAATGTCTTCCACTTTCAGGGACAACACAACCTGATGTTTCATAATTCCACAAGCATTCTAATACTCAATAATCTTCTACTTGCTTAGCAAGTTCTCATTGCCAGATCAAGTGCCTGTGGTAATAGATCTTAAAAGAATAAAGCCCAGAATTGAGAAGTTAAATAGTTTATATATTTCAACATTCATTATTCACAAAACAATGAACTAACAACTAAAAAATCTGGCTTCCTAAGCAAATTACAGTCAGCTTGCACAAGAATGGTCCTGTTTGCATCCTGCTAGATAAATACAGCAAAAGGAAAGTCTACTACTTACCAATATTTGAGATTAGTTGCAAACAAGCAGCCCATATTCACCTAAAGAATCATTTGAAAATCTTTTAATTTATTAATAAAAAAGGACACATTTTGTTTCCACATGTTTCACACAGAGTCATAAGCCCACTCCAGAGCATGCCTCCCACTGAGCAAACTAAAAACTCTTGAAAAAAAATTAAATAACTACCAGAAGACTCTGAAATATATAGATTTTTAAATTATTAACAAAATATTTGCACGCTGAGTCCAAAAATAAATAAACAAATATCAAAATACATTATGGCCATGTATGGTTTATCCCAGTAAAGCAATGTTGGCTTAGCATTTGAAAACCAATCAAACATAATTCATCATATTAATAGAAAAAAGGAGAAAATCTATATGATCAATTCAATAGATAGAGAAAAAGCATTTGATAAAATTCAACTCTCATTCACGATTTAAAAATAAAAAACTCTCAACAACCTAGGAATATCAGAGAACTTTCTCAAACTAATAATGGACACCCATGCAAAACATCAGCTAACATCACTACAGCTAACATCATTAATGAGGAAAGACTGAATTTTTATCACCTGAAATTAGTAACAAAGCAAGAATGTCTACTTTCACTGCTTCTATTCAACATTATACTGGCAGGGAAAGGGGGAACCTAAACCATTGCAGTAATTTTTTAAAAGAAGGGGTGCAGAGAAGGTAAAAGGAAAGATAAATTAAAGGAATAAAGATCAGTAAGGAAGAAGTAAAACTGTAGTAGAGATGATAGAATTGCTTATGTAGAAAATCTCAGAGCATCTACAAAATAGCAATTCGAACTAATAAAAATAAATTTAACAAGATACATAACTAATGTTTTAAACTACTGTATTCCAATACACAAGAAGCAAACAATTAAAATTACATTTTTAAAAATTCCATTTGCAGTAGTACCAAAAAGAAAAATCTAATCAAAGATGTCCACATTGAAAACTACAGAAACTGCTGAAAGTAAAGAAAATCTAAACAAATGAGAAGACATACCATATTCATAGATTGAAAGATTCAATATTATTAAGATAACAAATTTCCCCAAACTAATCTATAGCAGTTTCAGTTCAATACCAATCAAAATTCCAGCAGACTTTTTTGTAGAAATTGACAAACTGACTTTAAAACGGATATAGAAAAGCAAAGGACCTAAACTAACCAAAACCAAAGAACTTTTCAAAAAGAAAAACCAGGTTGACAGCCCTTGGAATGGGAGAAAATAATAGCAAATGAAGCAATGGACAAACAATTAATCTCAAAAATATACAAGCAACTCCTGGAGCTCAATTCCAGAAAAATAAGTGACCCAATCAAAAAGTGAGCCAAAGAACTAAACAGACATTTCTCCAAAGAAGACATACAGATGGCTAACAAACACATGAAAAGATGTTCAACATCACTCATTATCAGAGAAATGCAAATCAAAACCACAATGAGGTACCATTTCACGCCCATCAGAATGGCTGCTATCCAAAAGACTACAAGCAATAAATGCTGGAGAGGGTGTGGAGAAAAGGGAACCCTCTTACACCGTTGGTGGGAATGCAAACTAGGGCAGCCACTATGGAGAACAGTGTGGAGATTCCTCAAAAAACTGGAAATAGAACTGCCATATGACCCAACAATCCCACTGCTAGGCATACACACTGAGGAAACCAGACTTGAAAGAGACACGTGTACCCCAGTGTTCATCTCAGCACTGTTTATAATAGCCAGGACATGGAAGCAGCCTAGATGCCCATCAGCAGATGAATGGAGAAGAAAGCTGTGGTACATATACACAATGGAATATTACTCAGCCATTAAAAAGAATACATTCGAATCAGTTCTAATGAAGTGGATGAAACCAGAGCCTATTGTACAGAGTGAAGTAAGCCAGAAAGATAAACATCAATACAGTATGCTGCTGCTGCTGCTGCTAAGTCACTTCAGTCGTGTCCAACTCTGTGTGACCCCAGAGACGGCAGCCCACCAGGCTCCACCATCCCTGGGATTCTCCAGGCAAGAACACTGGAGTGGGTTGCCATTTCCTTCTCCAACGCATGAAAGTGAAAAGTGAAAGTGAAGCTGCTCAGTCGTGTCCGACTCTTAGTGACCCCATGGACTGCAGCCTACCTGGCTCCTCTGTCCATGGGATTTTCCAGGCAAGAGTCAATTGGCAAAGATAACCCTGTATGCGAGACATCAAAAGAGACACAGATAAATAGATACTCTATGGGAGAGGGCGAGGGCGAGATGATATGGGAGAATGGCATGGAAGCATGTAAATTATCATATGTGAAACGAATCGCCAGTCCAGGTTCAATGCATGATACAGGCTGCTCGGGGCTGGTGCACCGGGATGACCCAGAGGGATGGGATGGGGAGGGAGGTGGAAGGGGGGTTCTGGAAGGGGAAAACATGTACACCCATGGTGGATTCATGTCAATGTATGGCAAAACAAATACAAAGAAAAAAAAATAAACCTGAAATTTATGACATTGTAACAAAAAAAAAGAAAGACCAGGTTGGAAGACTTACCCTACCTGATTTCAAAAATTCCTATATAAAGCTACAGTAATCAAAGTAGTTTGGAACTGATGAAAAGATACACATATACAAACAAGAATAGAGAATCCAGAAATAAACTCACACATACAGTCAATTGATATTTTACAAGAATACCAAGGCAATGCTTTAGAGAAAGACAAGTCTTTTTAACAAATGATGCTATACACACTATAAAGAAAGAAAAATTAACTTGAACCCTTACCTCACACCCTACATAAAACTTAACTCTAAATAAGTCACAGATACAAATTTGAAACAAAAAACTCTAAAATTTTCTACAAGAAGCAATAAGAGAATTATAGTTTTGGAGCAGGCAAACATTTCTTGGATAAAACACAAAAAGTTTGAGTCATAGAGAAAAAGAATTATAATTAATCTTTGACAAAACTAAAATGTTTACTGCTTGAAAGGAACCCCCTAAGAAAAAAAACCACAAGCCACAGTTCAGTTCAGTTCAGTCGCTCAGTCGTGTCCGACTCTTTGCGACCCCATGAATTGCAGCACGCCAGGCCTCTCTGTCCATCACCAACTCCCAGAGTCTACCCAAACCCATGTCCATCGAGTCGGTGATGCCATCCAACCATCTCATCCTCTGTCGTCCCCTTCTCCTCCCGCCCCCAATCCTACCCAGCATTAGGGTCTTTTCCAATGAGTCAACTCTTCTCATGAGGTGCCCAAAGTATTGGAGTTTCAGCTTCAACATCAGTCCTTCCAATGAACACCCAGGACTGATCTCTTTTAGGATGGATTGATTGGATCTCCTTGCAGTCCAAGGGACTCTCAAGAGTCTTCTCCAACACCACAGTTCAAAAGCATCAATTCTACGGTGCTCAGCTTTCTTCACCGTCCAACTCTCACATCCATACATGACCACTGGAAAAACCATAGCCTTGACTAGACGGACTTTTGTTGGCAAAGTAATGTCTCTGCTTTTAAATATGTTGTCTAGGTTGGCCATAACCTTCCTTCCAAGGAGTAAGAGTCTTTTAATTTCATGGCTGCAATCACCATCTGCAGTGATTCTGGAGCCCCCAAAAATAAAGTCTGACACTGTTTCCACTGTTTCCCCATCTATTTCCCATGAAGTGATGGGACCAAATGCCACGATCTTAGTTTTCTGAACGTTGAGCTTTAAGCCAACTTTTTCACTCTCCTCTTTCACCTTCATCAAGAGGCTCTTTAGTTCTTCTTCACTTTCTGCCATAAGGGTGGTGTCATCCGCATATCTGAGGTTATTGATATTTCTCCCGGCAATCTTGATTCCAGCTTGTGTTTCTTCCAGCCCAGCGTTTCTCATGATGTACTCTGCATATAAGTTATATAAGCAGGGTGACAATATACAGCCTTGACGTACTCCTTTTCCACAGACTTGGAGAAAATATTTGCCAAATGCATATCAGACAAGTACTTGTATGAGAATATATTAATATAAAGAATTCTTATCACTCAATAGCAAGAAGATACTCTAATTTTTTAAATAAGGAAAAATTTACATAAACACTTAACCTAAAAATATCTAGTTTCCATAAGAATATTAAAAAATGTCCAAGTTATTAGTCAACAGAGAAATGCAAATCAAAATCAGAATGAAATACCACTATACACCCAATAGAGTGGCTAATATACACATTTTTAAAGCAACAATAGAAAGTGTTGATGAGGATATGGAGAACGGCTATGGAGGACATAAAATTCTACAACAGCTTATCAGTTTCTCAGGTTCAGTATACACCTACCATACCACCTAGCTTGTCCACTCCTAGGTTTTTACCCAAAAGAAATGAAATCATATCCCACTAAGACTTGTAAAGAAATGTTGATTGCAACTTTATATGTAATAGCCAAAAACTGAGAATAGCTCAAGTGTCCATCAACAGGTAAATCGATAAACAACTTGTAGTATGTCCTTACAATGCAAATTTACTCAGCAATAAAAAGAAACAAACAACTGGTATACTCAACAAAATGAAGTTTCAGATGAATCTCAAAACCACTATGCTAAGCGAGAGAAGCATGCAGAAAGGAGTACATACTGTATGATTCTATTTATGTGAAATTCTAAAAAATTAGAACTAATCTATAGGGACAGAAAGCAGATCAGTGGTTGCCTGTGGATTTTGGCAGAGGGAGGAATGGATTACAAAGGAGTTATAGACAATTTAGAGAGAGAGAAATGACTGTTAACTTGATTATGGCGATGGTTTCATGGGTGTATTACATTTGTCAAAACGGATAAAATTGTACAATCTAAATATGTGTGGTTTATTATAGTACTTCCATTTTGCCCCAATAAAGATGTAAAATAATGCATGCACTTTGTCTAATTACCCCAGCTTCAAGTCAATTCAGTGGATTGCTTTATTTGCTTCATATTTAGATGCACTCACATAGTCCCTGCTCTGGAGCCCAATCCCCAAATTTGATCATGTTAGATTGTAGCGTAATAAAATGTCATTTAAGGGAAGCATTAATTAACGTACAGAAACAGAATTCCCTGGTGTTCCAATAGTTAGGACTCGGCGCTTTCACTGCCAGTCCCTGACTTGGATCCCTGGTTGGCGGAATAAGATCGCACAAGCTTCGCGGGGCGATTAAAAAACAAACAAACAAACACACACAGAAACCTTATCTGGTGATTAAGGATCTCAGAGCTAGACTTACCCAAACTCAGTTCTCTCTCTCACTTGCTGTGAGACCCTGCATGAGATTACATTTCCTGTGTCTCAATATCCTCATTCTTATAAAATGGAGATAATAATTTTTACCTCATGAAATTATTCTGGATATTCAGTAGGCTGACGCAAATATAGCACATGCCTGGCTCAGATCAGTTCAGTTCAGTCGCTCAGTCATGTTCAACTCTTT
This sequence comes from Giraffa tippelskirchi, assembly GCF_054371585.1. Taxonomy (NCBI): domain Eukaryota; kingdom Metazoa; phylum Chordata; class Mammalia; order Artiodactyla; family Giraffidae; genus Giraffa; species Giraffa tippelskirchi. Next base: position 81,926,711 of record NC_137278.1, read on the forward strand.
GCGACCCCATGGACTGCAGCACGCCAGGCCTCCCTGTCTATCACCAACTACCGGAGCTTGCTCAAACTCATGTCCGTCCAGTCGGTGATGCATCCAACCGTCTCATCCTCTGTCATACCCTTCTCCTTCTGCCTTCAGTCTTTCCCAGCATCAGGGTCTTTTTTAAGGTCAGTTCTTCACATCAGGTGGCCAAAGTATTGGAGTTTCAGCTTCAGCATCAGTCCTTCCAATGAATATTCAGGATTGATTTCCTTTAGGATTGACGGATTGGATCTCCTTGCAGTCTAAGGGACTCTCAAGAGTCTGCTCCAACACCATAGTTCAAAAGCATCAGTTCTTTGGCACTCAGCTTTCTCTATGGTCCAACTCTCACATCCATACATGACTACTGGAAAAATCATAGCTTTGACTAGATAGACCTTTGTCAGCAAATAGGTTTCTAATAAATGAAAACCCTGCCATAACACTCAAATGGGAATCCCAAATTTTCTAATTCTTCACAATATTCTATCATGTTACAGCAGGTAATGAAATCACCCAGGTGAACCTAAACAGCTACGTAATTGATGGAAATTCTAGGAGCCAATCATCAATCATATCTTTTTCAAATTTCCTTCATTGATGGGTGTGTTTTCATGGGGATTTTATTGCCCTAAGAGTATAACCAAGGATCCACATTTTCTCTCTTCCTGCCCACCTCCTCTTCTTGTTTTTGCAGTTGCATCAAAGTCCTTGTATTAAGTTTCTGGTCTAAAATATTGGATGTAGATGTTTTCCCAGGAAATTTTCTAACTCTTTATGTTTATAGATGGATTAAAGTTTTCTACATGAAATGCCAGGCTGGATGAAGCACAAGCTGGAATCAAGATTGCTGGAAGAAATATCAATAACCTCAGATATGCTGATGATACCACCCTTATGGCAGAAAGTGAAGAGGAACTAAAGAGCCTCTTGATGAAAGTGAAAGAGGACAGAGAAAAAGCTGGCTTCAAACTCAACATTCAAAAAACAAAGATAATGGCATCTGGTCCCATCACTTCATGGCAAATAGATGGGGAAACAATGGAAACAATGACAGACTTTACTTGGGCTCCAAAATCACTGCAGATGGTGACTGCAGCCATGAAATAAAAAGATGCTTTTCCTTGGAAGAAAAGCTATGACCAACCTAGGCAGTACATTAAAAAACAGAGACATTACTTTGCAAAAAAAGGTCCATCTTGTCAAAGCTATGGTTTTTCTAGTAGTCATGTATAGATGTGAGAGTTGGAACATAAAGAAGGCTGAGCGCCAAAGAACTGATGCCTTGGAACTATGGTGTTGGAGAAGACTCTTGAGAGTCCCTTGGACTGAAAGGAGATCAAATCAGTCAATCCTAAAGGGAAGCAATCCTGAATATTCATTGGAAGGACTGATGCTAAAGATGAAGCTCCAATACTTTGGCCAAGAAATGGACTGATGCCAAGAATTGACTCATTGGAAAAGACCCTGATGCTGGAAAAGACTGAAGGCAGGAGGAGAAGGGGATGACAGAGGATGAGATGGTTGGATGGCATCACTGACTCAATGGACAGGAGTTTGAGCAAGCTCCGGTAGTTGGTGATGGACAGGGAAGCCTGGCGTGCTGTAGTTCATGGGGTTGCAAAGAGTCGGACACAACTGAGCAACTGAACTGAACTGACATCTGTCTACAACAATGTTAGTGATCTGTTCCAATCTGGAATTCCCTTCATCTGGTACAAAGTTGGAGTTTCATAAATGTTACTACCTTTATTTTGCTAGTTCAGGATTGAGTCAACCAGCATAGGGCTAAATACACACAACATAGAAATCACATGGGACTATTAGGTTCAGAGATAGATTCTATAGGAGGCTTATCAGGCTTGCACAGAAATACTGGTGTAGCTGGAGAAGACTCTTGAGAGTTCCTTGGATGGCAAGGAGATCAAACTGGCTAGTCCTAAAGGAAATTAATGCTGAATATTCATGGGAAGAACTGATGCTGAAGCAAAAGTTTCAATACTTTGGCCACCTGATGTATAGAGCTGACTCACTGGTATAGATCCTGATCCTGGAAAAGATTGAAGGCAAGAGAAGGAGTAACTGAGGATGAGATGGTTGAATGGCATCACCGACTCAGTGGACATAAGCTTGAGCAAACTCCAGGAGATAGTGAAGGACAGGGAATCCTAGCAGGCTGCAGTCCATGGAGTCGCAAAGAGTCAGACATGACTTAGCAACTGAACAACAATAACAAGTGTAGCAGATGTGTCATTTTAATGCTATAGCTGCTTCTGATCCTCACCTGCTAGCAGCACTCTATTTATATCATTCCAAAGTAGACTAGATGTTCACTTCATTGACTGTAAAGAAACAGGGGCCTAAATAAATGATTGCTTACTTTTATATCCCAGTCACTGTACTAGAAGCTTTCTTTATCATTTCTATAAATCCTAGAATAACCACTTCTGTTTTACACATGACATAACTGAGGCTTGACTTGTTTAAGGTTGTAGATGAAGTGTGGAATAATGAAGCCAGGAGTCCAATCCACATGAGATTTTGGTCACGCAACCTCTGTTGTGTACATTATACCATATCACTTCTCAGTATTTGTGGGCTTAGAAAGGGCGACTTTATAATTTATCTTCCAAATGGAGAGACTTCTAAGAGTGAATGTGGCAGGATGATAGGCATAAACTAGAAATCTGCGGGGCACACTGAAGTGAATGGTTACCCTAATCTGAATTATCAACTATCAATTATTAAATATTCAAGCAATATTTCAAAGCAAAGAGATATCAAGAAAGGAGATGAAAATCTGTGGCATGCTGAATGCTGGCCAAATAGACTCTCTGCAAAGGAAGATGTGATCCTGATTTTAGGGAAAATATTTGGGGACATGATCGACTTCCTCACTACTCACTGGATCTGCAGACCAGCAACAGCCCCTCAGACCTACTGAATCCGAATCTGCCTTTTAACAAGATGTCCTGGTGATTTATATGCACATTAAAGTTTGAGAAGCACCGTTCTACAGGTCTGTAAACTTGCTTACCATCTGAGTAACATGGAAGTTTAAAAAAATTCAAGGGTGCATCGCCCAAGATCCTAATTCTGTGTAGTTTGGGGTGAAGCCAAGAATCTACATTTTAAAAGAGCTCTCCATGAAAGCCTCGAGAACAGGCAGATTTGGGGCTCACAGATCTAGAGCATCCAATGTAAACGGCAACCAAGTTTTCATCAGAAATCATACAAATTTATAATGAAAGCAGCTTGAGAGTCATTGTATTTATATTTTATCAAGAAATTTATCTTTTTTCAGCCAAAAAAAATCCTTTGAGAGCTAGATTCCATAATAGGAAAGTATGTTAGCTGAGGAATTTTCAATGAAATGAAGCAAAGCATAATATTCCCAAAGAAGGCCTTCCAGCTCCTGGAACAAACTCACACAGCCCTAAGTGTGCCCAGACACAGACACAAACATAAAATGAGACCAAGAAGATAACCAAATGTTGCTTCCCAATACATTCACAGCACTGTGGCCATAATTACTTGGTCTTTGTGAGAACATCTGTTCCCCTAGTCTCATCCCGAGGCCCAGAGTTATGTGCATGGCCTGTTTCTGTGTCTTTTCTTAGGGTGCTGTCCCACATCAGAAGCGAAGCCTGAATGATCACAGACACTTTGCTGTGTTTTACGGACTCTTCCACCTATGTTTCTTTTTGGCAGTAAATTTGTTGTTAAATGTCTAATGAGTCTTTAGTGAAGCAAAATGCAGGCATTAAGCTTCAGTGACTAGATTGAATCTAAAAACCCAGATCTTATTCTACGATGAAAAGATAGAGCAGCAAATTCACAAATGGTGTAGTCCAGACTCAGGACAAAAAGTCAAGGTCATGTTCACATTCAAACTCTGAAATAAAAACAGTCCAGAGAAGCAATATCAGACAGAAGGCAAGAAGTCAGTGCTGATAACCTGGCCTTCTGAATTAGGTCCAGGAATAGATTCCTACAACTCCTGTGGCCTTTCCTGGTGGCACTAGTGGTAAAGAACCCACCTGCCAATATAGGTAGATGCAAGAGATGCAGGTTTGATCCCTGGGTCAGGAAGATCCCCTGGAGGAGGGCATGGCAACTCACTCCAGTATTCTTGCCTGGAGAATCCCATGAACAGAGGAGCCTGGCAAGTTGCAGTCCGTAGGATTGCACAGAGTCTGACATGACTAAAGCAACTTGGCACGCATGCACAGCTCCTTTTGAAGAAAAACTGTAAACTGTAAGTCTCTCAAGTGTAGAGATTCCATTGTTTCTATTCTCTGCCTTTTTGACATAGCATATCATTACTTCTACTGCTTACTTTTTCAGTATTTTATAGTGAAAGGAAAAGACAATAAACATCCAAGTAATTGTGGTCTAGATTCAACAATCATTAACATTCTGCTTTATTTGTCCTATTATTTAAATTTCTGTTGAAATTTCCATATGAGTTGTAGACATCATGACTCTTCATTACTAAATATGTTAGCTTACTTCTCTCAAGACTAAGCTCTCATACATAACCATGATATTACTAAAACACTGAAGAAAACTGGCAAAAATAACTCCCTAATAACACCTAATATACACAGCTTATTGAATTTGCCCGATTGTCCCCAAAATGTCTCTACTCCAACATTTTATTTCACCATTTGTCAAAGAGCAAAATTGAAAGAATTTTACAATACACTCATATACCCACCATCCAGATGGTGCCATTAATTTTTTACTATGCTTGTTTTACTACACCATTACATTTATCCATACACATTCTTTAGCCATCAACCTATCTTACTTTCGGACATATTTCAAAGTAAAATGCATCAGCAGTTTACCCTTAAATATTCTGTATGCAAATTGTTAGGTAGAGTTCAATGCTTGTTCATAATTTTTCTTTTGATGGGAAATTTACATACAATGAAATGCACAAATATTAAATTACATTCGCTGAGTTGCAACAAATACATACATCTATGTAACCCATGTCTATGTCAAGAAATAGAACATTACCAAGAATTTCTTTCCTGATCCTACCCAGTCGCTCCCCTCCCCTCTCAGAGGCAAGCTCTGTTCTGATGTTTTTCGCCATATATTCTTTTTGCCCATTCTAGAACTTCATATAAATAGAATTATACAGATTGTACTCTTTCGTGTTATCTTCCACCACTCAAAATGATGTTTTGGTGAATCATTCATGCTGGTGCATGAATCAACAGTTCATCTCTTTTATGGCTGCCCACCTGGACTGTTTCTAGGCTTTGGCTATTATAGATATAATTTCTATGAAAATTCTTATACAAATACTTTTTTTGAACATGTTTTCATACCTCTTATATAAATGCCTAGAAGAGGAATTGCTGAGCCCTACAGTAGGTATATATTTAGTTTTATAAAAAATTTCCAGATCTTTTCTCCAGACTGAATACATCATCTTACACTCCCATCAACAGTGTGTAAGAGTTCCAATTGTTGTCCTTTCCTTTTTTCATTTCTACTATTATCTTTTAAAATTCTCTCCTTCTACTTACTCTGTACTTCCTTCATTCCTCTTTTCTGATATCTTTTAACATGAATTCTCAATTACTGATTTTGACCTCTCTATTCTAATATGATGATTTCAAACTATGAATTTCCTTATAAGCATTGCTTTAGCTGCTTTCTCCAAATTTTGATAGGTTGTGCTTTTGTTTGCTTTTGGTTTAAAATATTTTTTAATTTTGTGATTTATTTCATTACAAATTATCTAGAAATATTTTGCTTAATTTTTAAAATGTTGGGTACCTCCTAGATATCTTATTATTGTTGACTATAATTTAATGACATTATGATCAAAAAACACAGTCTGCCTAACTTCAGTCTTTTTTGAATTATTGAGGCTTGTTTTATGGCTGAACATATGGTCAGTCTATATTGATGAGCATACCGTGTACTCTTGAATGTTTTTTCTTCAATACTGGGGTATCAATTCAGTTGCTCAGTTGTGTCTGACTCTTTGTGCCCCATGAACTGCAGCACGCCAGGCTTCCCTGTCCATCACCAACTCCCAGAGCCTACTCAAACTCATGTCCACTGCGTCGGTGATGACATCCAACCATGTCATCCTCTGTCATCCCCTTCTGCTCCTGCCTTCAATCTTTCCCAGCATCAGGGTCTTTTCAAATGAGTCAGTTCTTCACATGAGGTGGCTAAAGTATTGGAGTTTCATCTTCAGCATCAGTCCTTCCAATGAATATTCAGGTCTGATTTCCTTTAGGATGGACTGGTTGGATCTCCTTGCAGTCCAAGGGACTCTCAAGAGTCTTCTCCAACACCACAGTTCAAAAGCATCAATTTTTCAGCGCTCAGCTTTCTTTATAGTCCAACTCTCACATCCATACATGACTACTGGAAAAACCATAGCTTTGGCTAGACAGACTTTCGCTGGCAAAGTAATGTCTCTGCTTTTTAGTATGCTGTCTATGTTGGCCATGGCTTTTCTTCCAAGAAGCAAGTGTCTTTTAATTTCATGACTGCAGTCATCATCTGCAGTGATTTTAGAGCCCAAGAAAATAAAGTCTGTCACTGTTTCCATTATTTCCCCATCTACTTGCCATGAAGTGATGGGACCGTATGCCTTGGTCTTAGTTTTCTGAATGTTGAGTTTTAAGCCAACTTTCTCACTCTCCTCTTTCACTTTCATCAAGAGGCTCTTTAGTTCTTCTTCGCTTTCTGCCATAAGGGTGGTATCACTTGCATAGCCGAGGTTACCAATATTTCTCCCGGCAATCATGACTTCAGCTTGTGCTTCATCCAACCTGGCATTTCACATGATGTACTCTGCATATAAGTTAAATAAGCAGGGTGACAATATATAGCCTTGACGTACTCCTTTCCCAATTTGGAACCAGTCTATTTTAAAATGTCCAGTTCTGACTGTTCCTTCTTGACCTGCATACTGATTTCTCAGGAGGCTGGTCAGGTGGTCTGGTATTCCCATCTCTTGAAGAATTTCCCATAATTTGTTGTGATACACATAATCAAAGGCTTTGGCATAGTCAATAAAAGAGAAGTAGATGTTTTTCTGGAACGCTCTTGCTTTTTCGATGATCCAACGGATGTTGGCAATTCGATCTCTGATTCCTCTTCCTTTCCTAAATCCAGCTGGAACCTCTGGAAGTTCATGGTTCACATACTGTTGAAACCTGGCTTGGAGAATTTTGAGCATTACTTTACTAGCATGTGAGATGAGTGCAATTGTGTGGTAGTTTGAACATTCTTTGGCATTGTCTTTCTTCGGGATTGGAATGAAAACTGACCTTTTCCAGTCCTCGGGTATAATGTCTTATAAATACAATTAGGTCAAAATGATTGACAACCTTGTTTAGATTCTCTATATCTTTGCTGATTTTTTTGCCTTGTTTTCCTATTAATTGCTGAGAGATGAGTCTTTAATCTCCAGCTATGAGTTTAGAATCATGTTTCCCCTTTCTTCTGTCAATTTTTATCTCATATACTTTGAAGCGCCAAAATGCATTTTACAACTTTTCCAAAAATGGATATAATCAAATAGTCTTACCAAAATGTTTAACCAGAATTTTATCAAGTCTTTAGGCCTATTTAATTTTCTACCCTGAAGAAGAAAAAAATTATATCATGAGGAAATAATCAGGCATATCCAGAATAAGGGACAGCCTACACAAGATAACAGCCTAGCACAAGATAACAAGTTCTCTTCAAAATGTTAATGTTAATGTCATAAAAATGGAAAGACCAGGAGTACCACCCTGCTTAATAAGACTTAAATGTGATATATGTATACCTATGACTGATTCATGTTGAGCTTTGACAAAAAACAAAATTCTGTAAAGCAATTACCCTTCAATTAAAAAATAATAATAAAAATAAGACTTAGGTGATATATCAACTAAATACAATGCTCTTTTCAACAGCTGATCATTTTTGCATAAACAACCAAGACTTGAGAGACATAGTGTTGCAAATATTCCACTTTGAGTTTCAGAGGGGAAATACAGCCAGATGACATAGTACTGAGTGCACAAAAGATGACAAGGCTGGTTGAGGACAAGGAGATAAACTCAATCTGAGAAAGAATCCTACAGCAGTTTCCTTGCGAGATCTACAGCATCAGGGTTCAGTGGCACTTTGTGTGATAGTGATGGAGGTAAAGAAAAGGAATTCTCACTGTACCCATTCATGCCATAATTCCATTTCCATTGGAAACCACCGACCACCGTAAAGAAAAGCAACATTGTTCACATAAGCTGCTTCTAGCTTGGTTTTTTGTCATGTGCCACCCAGCTCCCCACTTCGAGAATGAAGGATTGGTTCCCTGATGCTGAGAAGATGGTCAGATGATAGCCTTCTATGTCAGATGGGAATTGCCTCAACAGAAAAGAGCCATGTCACCCAAAGTCACTGCCTCTTCATAGGGCAGGCTGTATTCAGTGACTGGTCAACCTAGATAAAGAGTCTGCTCCCTCACTCCAATTTGGCACAAATCTAAAGCACCACACTAGCCTCATAGCTTCCCATGGGCTTGTCTGAGCCCTTATTGGATGGAACCCCAGCCAACCCCTCCCTCTGCCATGTCCATTCTCTTCCATTCGTTCCACACTTCTTGACCCCAAGAATACTCCTTAGTACCCCTCATATGTGTTGATCTCCTTCTCAGAGTTGATTTCCTGGAGAATCCAACCCGCAGTAAGGGTTACACAGCCAATCACCATTAAAGAGCTCACAGCTATTTCACTGATAATTTTATAGAAACCAAATTTACTCAGATTTTGCCAAAGGAGAAGTCAAGGCACAACATTTATGTGATTTTTCTTGAGTTTATCCAAGGTGCCAATATTGTGCGAAGGCAGTGTGCCAAGGTATGCTCAAAAGGCATATAAGAATGCTGCCAAGTTTTCCCCTCTGTGTAAAATTTATGTTTGTTACAACAGAGTAAAACTCACCATTTCAGTTATGTGTGCCAGATGGAATGTTAAGATTCATGGGTTTGCAGAGTGGGGTACAGAGCAGGCAGTTTAGAACAACTGTTAAGTTTAGAACAACTTTTAAGTTTAGAACAAGTGTTAAGAAGCAGTTTAGAACACGTGTTAAGAAGCAGAGTATTCATAGAAAGATAGTGTGTTTATTGGAAATGTGCTATAATCTCCAAATGAGTATATACAAGAATACAGACAGGACAATAAATCTACTGAAACAGCAGCGCCATGCCGAAAGGTGACAGTGACTATAGTAAGAACTGTGGGATGGCTTCAGAGATGCTACAGGAAATGGTTTTACAGTAGGAGTAGTTACATGGATGTTTCGGCTGTCTGGTTTAATGTTTGGAGATCTGCCATCAAAATTTCCATCTTTCAAAAAAGTCAACATTGAATGTAAAGAAGTTGAGACCCCTGAGCTGGGGATTAAAACCCAAGAAATAAGCATACCCTACCCCCTACTCTATGCATTCTAACTACTACACCTATAAGTAGAAAAATAGATACAGTTTTATCTATTTTGGGAAGAACAGGCTTGTGCTGTTTCCTAATAAAGTTAAGCATACTGGCACTTGAAGCCTGTTAATACATACGATTACTAATCAGAAAAGAATATAAAAGACACAGGAGACATTTACTTTAGAAGCAAAACCAGCATTTTGATGTCCCTGGATCTGTTCAGCATAAAGATGTAGCCCCATAGAGTGAATAAAAACATGGCACTTCATTTTGACAGTGTCTACATGGCCTTTCTATTTTCTTTTCTCTTTAAGTTTGTTGGCACGCTTCTTCCAGCAAAGCATATCAGCTCAGCACACAAAGCATTCTTTATACTCCTGAAAATGAGGTATTGATAAACCCAAAGGAATAAGATGAGACAGGTTTCTGGTTCTTTCTGGCATCAGTGAGATCCAATTTTCAAAAGGTCTATGGCTAGGGCTCCAGAGTCACATGTGAACTACTGGATTCTATGACTTATTGGCAAATCAGCGACTGTTTCACACAGACAAAAGCCAAAAGAGTACTACTCTCCTGCATCAAGACTGGTTGTGGTAATGACCCTAAATTCATCACATAACCACACAACCCCTTATTTCATGCAAGCTAGTGAAAAGCCAAAATTCACATACAGGTCTTGCTCTTTAAAACAAAAGAAATATTTTAACTACAAAGCCAAAACTGGAGACGAGTCTTCAATCTCAGCAACTTATCAGCAATACCTCCTGCTCATTATTCTCCCAACAGGCTGGTCATTTTCATTAATGTAGCTGGCAGTTCCGACTTCACCTGGAGGGGAATGTAATTCAGAACAGCCAACCAGAACTTGAAATTCTCTGGTTTCTGTCACATGCTGTTAGCATCGCAATCTTTTCTAAATTTAGGCTAGTGAATCACACAAAACAGTGACCTGACTGTGAAGCTTCACCAAGTTTATGCAGGGGTGCAATCAACAACACATTGGATTGTAAAGGAAAACAATGTGAAAATGACCGAACCTCCTCCTTGTTCAACACCAACAAAAGAAAATGACATTGTGAACTAGGCTTGCTTCGCAGGACCGAATACAGATGTGCTCCCTTGCATTTTTTAGCTTCCTTTTCTAATGCTTCCAGTATAGTTTATGGATTCATAGCATATGCATATGTCAGCTCATGGCGCTCAAGGATTAATTTCACTTTATCCAATATGTTGCTAAGCCTCTCAGGGAATTTGTGGTTTAGTGTGATGGGCTGACATAAAACTAATTTAGCTCAGATTCTGTTTTTCATACTGTCACAATTTAACTATTTGCAGCACTGTTTGTGGGAATTCAGATAAGGTTATTTAATGAAAGAAAAATGACAAGTAAGACATTCCTTAGCTTTCCCTGATTCTAGCCAATTCCTCACCCCTTACATCCAACAGATTATCAAGGTCTAAAGACCCTAGTTCAGTCCAGCAGTCAGCATCACCCCTCTCCCATTGCTATTGTCTCAGTTCAGATTCCTCTGGTTTCCTCTGGGCCCTCACAGTGACCTCCTACCTGGTTTCCCTTTTACCAGAGTCTCTCTTCCCTGAAACCAGGGTTCATTCGGATCTGATCATGTCAATCCCTTCCTAGAATGGGGGGGCGGGGAAGATAGATAGATAGATAGATGGCTTTATGGGAGTACAAAGAAGTTCTGGCTTAACAACATCATTTGAATGAATGAATTCATCACAGTCTACAACCTTATCCTCAGATCCATAAGCTCAGAAATGAGTGGTATCTCAGCAATGGATCCACACTAAAATTGTGCAAGATTCATGTAAGAACTAAAATTGTCAGCATATTAATTTCCATTAAAATATAACTTCTCCACAAGCCTTAATCCTCATTTTGGCCTGAGGTGCATATTCCTCTACTAGAAGCACAGTTACATGAAAAGCCATTTTATAATAATGCTCTTTACAACCCTGGAGTTTGCTTAGGAAAGTGAGTTGTTTGGCCATTTGGGACCTTAAGGGGATGATGGTTCAGGCTATGACCACATCACTGCAAGTACTGAAACATACAACACCCACAGGGAACTCTCCACCATGGCTCTGCTTTATTGGGCTTCTATTTTCCACAATCCAGGCTGACCAGCCATTTTTGGCTGGCACAGAGCAGAGGATTAGGTTTCCTCATTTTGCATAGAGTTCACACCATTTCCTGGAGATTGCGTCTCCCTTGGAATTCTGGGACTGTTTCTGGAACTCCTTAGTAACAAACTCACAGATGGGCCCAACTAGTCCACTCTCTCAATAACCAAACAAATTCCATCCATATCTTCTCAGAAGACAGCTTTACTTCTAACTTCTTCAAGATCTCTTCCTGTCACTGCTTAAAATCTGGCCCCAAACGGCTTCATGTCCATTTACTCCCACATGTCCATTCTCTCCAGACACCTGAAACTCTTCACCCTTCTCCTTCCATGCCAGAGAAGTAGTCTCCTTAGGCTGCAAGCCACAGAAACAGTTTCTGGTTAACTTAAGGAAGGAATTTACTAGGGTCGGGGTGGCTCAGTGGTAAAGAATCCAGCTACAATGCAGGAGTCACAGGATACCTGGGTTCAGTCCCTGGGTTGCGAAGATTCCCTGGAGGAGGACATGACAACCCACTCCAGTATTCTTGCCTGGAGAATTCAGTGGACAGAGGAGCACGGCAGGCTGCAGTCCATACGGTCACAAAGAGTCAGACATGACTGAAGTGACTTAGCACAGCACTGCAGCATGGCATGGGATAGCATGGACTTCCAAGTGGGGCTAGTGGTAAAGAACCCTCCTGCCCATGCAGGAGATGCAAGAGATGCAGGTTTGATCCCTGGGTCAAGAATATCCCCTGGAGGAGGGCATGGCAACCCACTCCAGTATTCTTGCCTGGAGAACCCCATGGACAGAGGAGCCTGGCAGGCTGTAGTCCATGCGGTCACAGTCATACATGACAGAAGCAACTTAACATGCACACAAGCATGGGGTAGCTCAGAACATCAGGGAAAAGTAGGTTGCAGAAAGAATAGAAGCCAGGGCAGAGCTGAAGACCTAGACAGTGAAGACAGCTCTGTTCAGGGAGACCCCCCCAAGAAAGACTGAACTCCAGCCACTTCCTATCCTGCCCAAGGTTCAAAGGCTCACACCCCACACTTCAGCTTGGGGACAGCAGGGCACCTTTATGGAGGACCTCCAAGACTGTTTAAAAAGAGAGGAATAATTTCTCAAAAGAAAGGAAGGTTCCAGAACTGTCACTGTGACCAATGAGGGGAACAAGGCTAATTGAGAATGGATAAACTGGGGGACCAATCTGTGGAGCTGTACCTAAACAGTCAGAGAGCAGAAATCCACAGGTGCACAGGTAATCTGAAGGTTAAAGCAGGAAATGTCCATGGAGGCAACACACTGCCTAGAAAGGAAAAGGGAAAAATGGGAAGAGAGAAGGAAGCAGCATTCTAGTCTATGTACATAATGCAGGGAAATCTTACATGTGGTGAGAAAAGGGTAAGAATGCATAATGGGTATATGCTTAATAATTAAAAACTTAAAGATTGAGTGAATTTAAAAGAATAGTCTCTTACACAAGTTCAAGAAATTAATACTTGCAGCTTTATAGCAAGGCCCAGCTCTTCAAAAAGGGCTTCACAACACGAAAGTCTGACCTAGATTCTACTCCCCTTTTAACTCTCTGTCCTTCAACAACACTGCTCATTTTTTTATTCCCTCAAACACCAGCTCACTCCCATCTCAGAGCCTTTTGTACAAGTGGTTCCCTCCACTAGAGTCTTCTTCACTTCCTGTGTTAATCAGTGTTCTCCAGAGAACAGAATCAATAAGAGACATATCTCTGTCTATTTATCTGCCTATCCACCTACCTATCTGCCTTTCAATTTGTCTAGACAGATTTATTTTAAGGAGTTGGTTTACTTTATCATGGAGACTGGGAAGCCCCAAAATTCAAGAGCAGACAGCAGGCTGGAAACTCCTGCAAGAGTTGGTATTGCAGTCTTGGTCCAAAGGCTGGAAACTCAGGCAGAATTTCTATGTTGCAGTCTGAAGGCAGAATTTTAATCCTTTCCTCTTTGGGAGATCTGAGTCTTTATTGTTAAAGCCTTCAACTGATTAGATAAGGCCCACCCATGTTATGAAAGGTAATCTGCTTGAATTAAAGTCTACTAACTTAAAAGTGTTATTGTTGTTTAGTCTCTCAGTTGTGTCTGACTCTTTGTGACCCCCAAAGACTGTAGCCCACCAGGCTCCTCTGTCCACGAGGTTTCCTAGGCAAGAGTACTGGAGTGAGTTGTCATTCCCTTCTCCAGGGGATCATCCCAATCCCGGGACTGAACCCACATCTCCTGTATCTCCTGCATTGGCAGGCAGATTCTTTACCACTGAGCCACCAGGGAAGCCCCAATTTAAAAGGTAACCACTTCTAAAAATAACCTTCATGGTATCATCTAGAGTGGTGTTTCACCAAACACCTGGGCACCATAGCCTAGTTACACTGACACATAAATGTGACTATCACACTTCTTGTCCCCCTACCCACCTCCATCACTCTAGATTAATGCCACCTCCTTCATGTCTCAGCTTAAACCTCAGTTCCCCAAGGAAGATTTCTTCAACCTCATCTTACGTGGACACTTTTAGAGCACTCTGGGCCTTTCCTTCTTAGCACCTCCCACAGCCAGTGGTTAATATGTGTGTGTTGCTGGGTGTGAGTAACTAAACCATGTAACTGTTTACTACTATATGTCTCCCCCCACTGTAAGTCCTATGAGGTTACAATGTTTTTCTTATCACTATGCTTCTAGCAGGCTTCCCTTGTGGCTCAGCTGGTAAAGAGTCCAACTGCAATGCAGGAGACCTGGGTTTGATCCCTGGGTTGGGGAGATCTCCTGGAGAAGGGAAAGGCTACCCACTCAGTATTCTGGCCTGGAGAATTCCAAGGACTGTATAGTCCATGGGGTCGCAAAGTGTTGGACACAACTAAGCGACTTTCACTTTCACTGCCTCTAGCACCAACCACAGTACCTCCACATCCTAGGCATTCTGTACATTTTTATTGAATTAATTAATAAAGGAATCAGAGAAATGGTCCCAAGGTTTGTCATCCTACCACTTTTTTTGATGTTCAAAGGTTAAAACAGCCACAGACATAAGCAGAAACCCTTTGCTTGCTCACTAACTTTGTTCCAACTTCCTACAAGGAGCATCACATAAAATGTTTTTCCAGAAGTTTAATACAATGTGCCTCATGGGACTGTGCCCAGCCTGACAAGTAAATAAGGTCTAGTTTTCTCTTTCCTTTTGTTCCTAATCCCAAGGATAGTAATGAAAAGAAGGTTATTTTAGGTACAAAGAAACTTTTTCCTGTGGTGAGCAAACCTCACTTGGGTCTTGAAGCACTCCAGAAAACATCTTCAAACATATGGAATGGAGACTGCATTTACCCTGGGAACCATCTAAATACATACAATTTTTCATGGATAATGGATTTGTTAAGCATGCTTGGAATAATCTCTATTCTTGAATAGCTATGAATAACTGCAATATTTGGAAATTACTATGTATTACCAGGCTAAGCAGGCAAACTACAGTGAAATTAATTCATTAACCCTTTCAGAATGCTGATCTTACAGGTCAAAACTCAGGAAACTGATTTGATGTATCGGTAAATACAAATCAAAAAACTTAGTAAGATGCCTTCCTAAACAAAATACCCACCAGCATTCATTTTGTCATGATGATTCAGTTCAATGAGACAAAAGACACTATGAAAAAGAAATGAACAAGCAAATACAGACATATCATCTGGTTGGAAAACCTTTTATCCCTTTTGGCATCTTCTGCATACCCTGAAGCCCATCCTCAATTTTCTCAAAACAAATTTTACCGCCTTTCTATTTTCCCTTCGGGCTTTTTCCCAACTTTTCCTCCAGATTTTTAGATAATGAGAAGGCAGATAATCAGTCTAGACACTATATTATTTTTAATACTTTATTTGAAAGAATACATCTGAAAACTTATTTTGGACATTGCTTTCAAAAATAAAGTGCTGAGTATGCCCTATAGCTGTCATTTGAAAACAAAGATACACCAGACACAGATGAGGCAATGAAAAAAACAGATGTACAGACATGGATAGTGGAATCCTTTTTCAACAGGACATGGGATACCTAAGGAAAAAAGCCTATCTTTGTTTTTACAGTCCACCTGGGATAGGCCAGAGCGGGGATGAGGGCATCACCCATCACACTGGGAGTGTCAGAAATCCAAAGCAACATATGAGAATATCCTTCATGTGCCCACAGATTGATTTCTAAATTCAAGAATGTCTAGATCAATGGAACTGGACATGACAAACTTCTCGGGGAGTTAGGGGGAAGGGTGGTGACCCCATTAAGTCTAAGATAATTTTTAGAGCAAGAGGTCAGAAAGAAACTAGAGATGAGAATGCAGAGTGGGAAGAAAGGAAGGAGAGCATCAGACAAAATATGAGAGCACTGATAAGGACAATGGACACTAGGGTTGGTCCCTACACACCTGGCTGCAGCAGAAAACAAACACTCCTAGGAGGCGCGGAGAGGTGTCGATCAAAAATTCAGAGGCAGAGGGTCTTGATTACCAAGGTCCAAGAGGATTTCTAATGAGCAATAGCAAATCAGCCAAGGGAATAATAGAAACTTGCTGTCAGGGAAGTCAATAGTGGAATCAGTAAAAGATTCTTTACTCTGTCTCTTATTAGTTTTTGACTCGGAAAAAGAAAACAAAATTTAGAAATAGCCCCTGATTCAGGACCACGGTGAACCAATAAAAAGAAATGTGGGTTTTACCAGCACAGGTGGAGTTCAGACTACAGTCTGGGCAAGTGGGATGTGTTCTGGTAAAATAAATATTCACCAGTAAATTATTTGTGTTTATTTTCAAGGGCAATTACATGTTTTATGTGTGCTTTCAAGCGATTTAGATTATCCTCAATTGATACATGATGGCAATTAACTGCATCTAAAGATTTACCCAAGGGATTTCTAAATGCAGGCATGTCATGTGAACAGCCATTTGCAAGAAACTCATCCTGGTGCTTGCATGGCACCATGGGTTTGAACCCTCCTTCAAGAGCCTTCAGAACAATAAACCAGGATGGTCTAATGCAAACCAGAAATTCACAAGCTCAGGCTTTCTGCAGTTGACTGACACTCCATTCACAGCTAGAAAGCTAGCATTTCAAAAGCCAAGGTGGATAATTCTAGTTGGAAAAGCCTCAGTTCTGAACAGCAAAAGAAAGGGGGGGAGGGGGGACAGCAAAATGACACTGCAAAGACAATTAAAAGAATTGGACATGGCAGCATGAATAAAAATAATTGATATTTAAGTTCCTTCTTGCCCTGATGTGAAAATCAGATTTCTTTCATTAAATTTTAGATTAGAAAGATGAGAAATCAGCAAAGAGCATAGTCAGAGTTAACTTTGAATTTACTTTTCTAGGGTTCACTCCTAAAGAGGTTGAAATATCTGAAAAGACAGGCATTATTTTTTTTTCTATAGAATTATCAACCTAGACAGGTGGCTTGGTTTCTCAGGAGAAAACACAGATTTTAGTTTCCAAAAGGATAGTAGATACTGTTTCAGCCATTAGTGTATTGGTAAGAGCTATGCTTCAGGTACTTTGACTGTCTCCATGTAGAATATATGCATATTTAACTACTACAATGGCTGACACTGAATGCTCACCACATGGGATACACATGCTTTCCAGGTATATTCTAATCCTCTCAACTACCCAGTGAGGGTGATCCTCCTATTATCTTTATTTTACAAGAGACACTGAAGCAACTTTGTCAAGGGTAACCTCTGGATAGGGCAAACTGTGATTTGAACCCAGACAGTCTAATTCTCTTCTTGACCACTGTCACAGTTGTGTTTGAGACAGTGTTTCAAAATAGCTTCTCTACAATGCTAATGAAAGCATTATTTCAGAAATTACCTACACCAACTAGCAAGTAACATGTCGAAAAAATGTCTGACCAGTTGTGCACCATGAATTCAGTGTAGTTACTCTAAAGAGTTCAAATAAGTAGAATGCATCAAGAAAATTCAATATGACCAAGAGCTAAATTGTTCGTCTGATGAAATCATTGCCCATATACCCCAAAGTTTTTTAAATTATCAGATGATGCTTTAGGGCTGGCCTCATATGGACCATTTAAGGAAAAGTGAGCACTTCTTGGTCACAATGATGGTTGATTAACCTCTTCCCCTTCACAATCTCCTCTGAAGTCCTTTGTTTCAATCAGACAAAAAACTTTTAACAGAAGGAAAGGCCAATGGTTACTCTTCTGTTTTTAATGACAAATACTCATAAATGTCAGCAAATTTGGAAAACTCAGCAGTGGCCACAGGACTGGAAAAGGTCAGTTTTCATTCCAATCCCAAAGAAAGGCAATGCCAAAGAATGCTCAAACTACCGCACAATTGCACTCATCTCACATGCTAGTAAAGTAATGCTCAAAATTCTCCAAGTCAGGCTTCAGCAATACGTGAACCATGAACTTCCAGATGTTCAAGCTGGTTTTAGAAAAGGCAGAGGAACCAGAGATCAAATTGCCAATATCTGCTGGATCATCGAAAAAGCAAGAGAGTACCAGAAAAACATCTATTTCTGCTTTATTGACGATGCCAAAGCCTTTGACTGTGTGGATCACAATAAACTGTGGAAAATTCTGAAAGAGATGGGAATACCAGACCATCTGACCTGTCTCTAGAGAAACCTGTATGCAGGTCAGGAAGCAACAGTTAGAACTGGACATAGAACAATAGACTGGTTCCAAATAGGAAAAGGAGTATGTCAAGGCTGTATATTGTCACCCCGCTTATTTAACTTCTATGCAGAGTACATCATGAGAAAGGCTGGGCTAGAAGAAACAGAAGCTGGAATCAAGATTGCCGGGAGAAATATCAATAACCTCAGATATGCAGATGACACCACCTTTATGGCAGAAAGTGAAGAACTAAAGAGCCTCTTGATGAAGGTGAAAGAGGAGAGTGAAAAAGTTGGCTTAAAGCTCAACATTCAGAAAACTAAGATCATAGCATCTGGTGCCATCACTTCATGGGAAATAGATGGGGAAACAGTGGAAACAGTGTCAGACTTTATTTTTGGGGGCTCCAGAATCACTGCTGATGGTGACTGCAGCCATGAAATTAAAAGACGCTTACTCCTTGGAAGGAAGGTTATGGCCAACCTAGATAGCATATTTAAAAGCAGAGACATTACTTTGCCAACAAAAGTCCATCTAGTCAAGGCTATGGTTTTTCCAGTGGTCATGTATGGATGTGAGAGTTGGACGGTGAAGAAAGCTGAGCGCCGCAGAATTGATGCTTTTGAACTGTGGTGTTGGAGAAGACTCTTGAGAGTCCCTTGGACTTCAAGGAGATCCAATCAATCCATCCTAAAAGAGATCAATCCTGGGTGTTCATTGGAAGGTCTGATGTTGAAGCTGAAACTCCAATACTTTGGCCACCTCATGCGAAGGGTTGACTCATTGGAAAAGACCCTGATGCTGGGTAGGATTGGGGGTGGGAGGAGAAGGGGACGACAGAGGATGAGATGGTTGGATGGCATCACCGACTCGATGGACATGGGTTTGGGTAGACTCTGGGAGTTGGTGATGGACAGAGAGGCCTGGCGGGCTGCAATTCATGGGGTCGCAAATAGTCGGACACGACTGAGTGACTGAACTGAACTGACTCATAAATGTCAAAAACTGGGAAAACAATTACACATTTATTAGTTAGGACCCTGTTTATATCTTTTACTGATTATTTAAAGGGGCTCTATCTTTTAAATGTGCTAACATGTATGAATTTTTAAGCTTACTAGTAAATTCCTTCTCATAGAAGGTACTACTCAGGTAGTGCCTTCCAGTGTCAGCTCAAATAATCAAGTTACTGATTTTTTTCCTAAACTGTCAAATTATTTTCACAACAAAACAATTAGCAGTTCTAATGTGAAATTATCTGAGTTTACTAACTGCTCCTCTGCTTTTATTTTTACTATAAAAATAGTTTCTGTAACAATGCCAAATGAAAGTCTGAGAGTAATCAAAGTAAGAAGGAGAGAGGGTCCATATTAACTTGAGTGGATCAGCTAGTATTTCGGGAGTGTAGTAGACAGGCATTCTGGCCAACCAAAAGAATTCTCCTCTCTTGCCTACAAAACTTCATCCTGTCAGAGAGAATCAGGCCGAGAATGGAAAAAAACAATGTTCTTTAGGAAATAAATTCTTAGTATTCTCTGTGTGGGGAAAGAAGCCCATTTCTACGTTTAGAATTCAGTGAAAAAGCTGACAAGTACAAAGCTTGTCAATCTATCAAAATGCCAAAATCCATCATTTCAGACACACAAAACTACACACATCACTTTGAGTTTCTTGGCTTTCCACTGCCCAGCAGGGTCCAATTGATCTTGGTCCAGAAAATTAACAATGATGTAAAAGTAAATATTCCTATAGATCAACAGTAAATGGAATTATGTTTTGTCCCTACAACCAGGACTTGTGTGTTTTTCCAAGGTTCTATGACAACCTTAGAACAGAACTGTGATTCATATTTAGATTTTCCCTCTCTAACTAAACTTAAAATAATTATATGTACCCTGCTTTAATCAAAGCTATGCATACACAATTATTTACAAGAATAATTTATTTATAGAATAATAGTTATGGTATAAGACAAGTGTCTCTACCATATACTTGTTAACTTGTACATAGGTTAAAATAAGTTTGCCTGATCTGAGCATGCATCTCCCCCTATTCTTAGAAAATTAGAAATTCTAAAATATAACCAAAACTGTTTTGAAGTTACTCAAACAAGCTGAGGGTCTCAGTGGCCCAGGAAGTATCCTGGTTGGGACTGGAGTTTCAAGGTCCACCCAGAAATATAAGGCATTTTTTTGTTTTTATCTCACAACAGCACAGAACTTAGAACTGACTCTCTTGCAGAGCAAGACTACAGAAGGGCAGGTTCTCCCCAGTGTGGGGCAGTAGTGGGACAGCTTGTCACCTGCAGGGGTTCTAGGAAGAGAGAAAGGTCATGTGAAAAGAAGAAAAAAATCTCAAATCTGTGACATAGGTGGATATGAGAGTTACATCTGCGTGGCCTGTGTGATAAACAGTAAACTGAGAAACTAACAACGACAGCAAAAAACCAAGTCCTGGACCATTAAAACCCTGGGACTCCCAATAGAAACAAACATAAAATGCCCTGCAGAGAAATGTCCACAGTATGGGCACAGAAAGTCCACATAAAACACTCCACTGAAGACAAGCTAACAATGGAAAACACAACCAAATACTTGGAAATGATTTGCACTGAGAGAAAAATCAGCAGACGTGATAAACTGGGTCAGCCAGAAATTCTACAACTAGACCATAGAAGAGAGAACAATCTGAAAGAGACATAAAATAACAGCATTAAAAAGATGATAAAGGGTAGTGAATTAGAAAGCCACAACCAGAAGGTGAAAATATGCATTTGGAAATTTTAAAACATGCTTCTAAATCATTTATAATCAGTGAAGACAACATGCTGGAAATTTTAATACTTGGACCTGAATAACAATGAAAATGTAACATAAAAATCTGTGAAAAGTAGCTAAAGTATCCTTTAAAAGGAAATGTATATACTTTTTTCTTTATTATTAATTGAAGGACAATTACAGTATTTTTGCTGGCTTCTGCCATACATGAACATGGATCAGCCATAGGTATATATATGTTCCTCCCTCTTGCACCTCCCTCCCACCTCCCACCCCATCCCACCCCTCTAGGTTGTCACAGGGCCTTGGTTTGGGTTATCTGAGTCATACAGCAAATTCCCACTGGCTATCTATTTTTATATATGTTAGTGTGTATATCTCCATGCTACTCTCTTCAACTGTATATACTTTTAAATGAATATGTTAGGAAAGAAAAAAGAACAGTTGTAAGCCCAGCAACTCAAGAAGTGAAAAAGAATACCAGAGTAAACCTGAAGAAAATAGCAAACATAAAAGCAGAAATTAATAGACAAGAAAACAAATAAATATTAGAATTGATAAATAAAACAAAAACTGACTATGGAGGGAGAAAACACACACAAAGGAAATTTAAACCTCTAGAAGACTGATCAAGGTAAAAAAGAAAAGATATTAGCAGTAAATATTAGGAACAAAGAAGGGATAGAACTATAGATAGAATAGAGATATTTTGAAGCATATAAATGTTAAACTGTATGCCAACAAATGTAAATTCAAATGAAAATTCTAGAAAAACATAAATTATCAACACTGACTAATGAAAAGATAGAAAGCCAGCATAACTCTATATAAAATTTTAAAATGATCTGTAAAGATCTAACTACAAAAAAATGCCTTCAAAGTTTTACAAGCAGTCTTTACCAAATCTTCAAATAGCAGATAGTTCATATTTCATACAAATGATTCAGAGTTTAGAAAAAGAGAAGTGTACTATTCATTTTATGAAACTAGCATAACGTTAATACTAAAACTAGCTAAGAACTGTATGGGGGAAAAAATTACTGGCCAACCCCACTATTAATATAGATATAAAAATCCTACATAAAATACTAGCAAACTAAACCCAGCTGTCCTATGGTTATAGGGGGGACCAGTGGGAGGGAGGGATAGTTACAGAGTTTGGGACTGACTTATACACATGTGTGCATGCTCAGCTGTTTCAGTAGTGTCCGATTCTTTGTGACCCCATGGACTATAGCCCACCAAGCTCCTCTGTCCATGGGATTCTCCAAGCTATTGGAGTGGGTTGCCATGCCCTCCTCCAGGAGATATTCCTGACCCAGGGATTAAACCATCATTGGCAGGCAGATTCTTTACCACTAGTGCCACCTGGAAAATAGATAACCAACGAGGACCTACTGGATAGCACAGAGAATGCTGCTCAGTATTCTATAATGACCTAATTTGAAAAACAATAAACACATGTATAACTGAATCACTTTGCTATATACCTGAAACTAACACAATACTGTTAATTTAATTAACTATGCCCCAATATAAAAGAAAAAAAATTTTTTTGAGGGAAAATTATGCCCTTCTACCCAAAAAATCATGTTTCTTAGGGGAAAAAGAAGCATGATAATAAATGTAAACAAAATTTTTCTAATCAAAATTAACATATATTTACATTTTTTAATCTGTTCAGTTGAGTTCAGTTGCTCAGTCGTGTTCGACTCTTTGCGACCCCATGAATCACAGCACGCCAGGCCTCCCTGTCCATCACCAACTCCCGGAGTTTACCCAAACTCATGTCCATCGAGTCGGTGATGCCATCCAACCATCTCATCCTCTGTTGTCACCTTCTCCTCCTGCCCCCAGTCCTTTCCAGCATCAGGGTCTTTTCCAAGGAATCAGCTCTTCGTATCAGGTGGTCAGAGTATTGGAGTTTCATATTCAACATCAGTCCTTCCAATGAACACCCAGGACTGATCTCCTTTAGGATGGACTGATTGGATCTCCTTGCAGTCCAAGGGACTCTCAAGAGTCTTCTCCAACACCACAGTTCAAAAGCATCAATTCTTCCATGCTCAGCTTTCTTCACAGTCCAGCTCTCACATCTGTACATGACCACTGGAAAAACCAAAGCTTTGACAAGACAGAAATTTGTTGGCAAAGTAATGTCTCTGCTTTTAAATATGCTGTCTAGGTTGGTCATAACTTTCCTTCCAAGGAGTAAGCACCTTTTAATTTCATGGCTGCAATCACCATCTGCAGTGATTTTGGAGCCCAAAAAAATAAAGTCTGACACTGTTTCCACTGTTTCCCCATCTATTTCCCATGAAGTGATGCGACCAGATGCCATGATCTTAGTTTTCTGAATGTTGAGCTTCAGGCCAACTTTTTCATTCTCCTCTCTCACTTTCATCAAGAGGCTTTTTAGTTCCTCTTCACTTTCTGCCATAAGGGTGGTGTCATCTGCATATCTGAGGTTATTGATATTTCTCCCAGCAATCTTGATTCCAGCTTGTGCTTCCTCCAGCCCAGGGTTTCTCATGATGTACTCTGCATATAAGTTAAATAAGCAGGGTGACAATATACAGCCTTGATGTACTCCTTTCCCGATTTAGAACCAGTCTGTTGTTCCATGTCCAGTTCTAACTATTGCTTCCTGACCTGCATACAGGTTTCTCAAGAGACAGGTCAGATGGTCTGGTATTCCCATCTCTTCCAGAATTTTCCACAGTTTATTGTGATCCATGCAGTGAAAGGCTTTGGCATAGTCAATAAAGCAGAAATAGATGTTTTTTTGGAACTCTCTTGCTTTTGTGATGATCCAGTGGATGTTGGCAATTTGATCTCTGGTTCCTCTGCCTTTTCTAAAACCAGCTTGAACACCTGGAAGTTCGCAGTTCATGTATTGCTGAAGCCTGGCTTGAAGAATTTTGAGCATTACTTTACTAGCGTGTGAGATGAGTGCAATTGTGCGGTAGTTTGAGCATTCTTTGGCATTGCCTTTCTTTGGGATTGGAACGAAAACTGACCTTTTCCAGTCCTGTGGCCACGGCTGAGTTTTCCAAATTTGCTGGCTTATTGAGTGCAGCACTTTCATAGCATCATCTTTTAGGATTTGAAATAGCTCAACTGGAATTCCATCACCTCCACTTGCTTTGTTCATAGTGATGCTTTCTAAGGCCCACTTGACTTCACATCCCAGTATGTCTGGCTCTAGGTGAGTGAATACACCATTGTGATTATCTGGGTCATGAAGATCTTTTTTGTACAGTTCTTCTGTGTATTCTTGCCACCTCTTCTTAATATCTTCTGCTTCTGTTAGGTCCATATCATTTCTGTCCTTTATTGAGCCCATCTTTGCATGAAATGTTCCCTTGGTATCTCTAATTGTCTTGAAGAGATCTCTAGTCTTTCCCATTCTGTTCTTTTCCTCTATTTCTTTGCACTGATCGCTGAGGAAGGCTTTCTTATCTCTGCTTGCTATTTTTTGGAACTCTGCATTCAGATGGGAATATCTTTCCTTTTCTCCTTTGCTTTTCGCTTTCCGTCTTTTCACAGCTATTTGTAAGCCCTCCTCAGACAGCCATTTTGCTCTTTTGCATTTCTTTTCCATGGGGATGGTCTTGATCCCATCTCCTGTACAATGTCACAAACCTCCCTCCATAGTTCATCAGGCACTCTGTCTATCAGATCTAGTCCCTTAAATCTATTTCTCACTTCCACTGTATAATCATAAGATAACTGAAGCAAGTGGAAATTTCTACTTATAAACAAATAAATCCATACCTACTAGTTTCAAAATAGTGATTAACTATGCAAAAGAAGGTAAAGAATGGGATAAGGAGCCTTCAACTACATTGCTAATATTTTGTTTCCAAAAAAAAAAGAGGAAAATAAGGCAAATGTTACTAGCTTTAAAATCTAGTGGTTGGTACATGGATATCTGTTAGATAATTCTCTGTATTTTCTAATTTCATAATTTTTAAAAATTAATAAGTAAAATCAACAAATCACTTATATATCCATGATCTCATTTTGGTAGACCCTTCCAAATAAGGTTGTTGAGTATCCATTTTACAGATGAGAAGTATGTTCTTCAAGGTTAAATCCATTACCAACCATCACAGAGACAGAAAGGGGAAGAACTGGGATTCCAACTTAAGTCACCTAAACCAATATGTTCCTCCAAAAATTCCTTATCTTACAAAATTACCCATAGAGTCCCATAAAGATCAAGTTCCATATTGCACTAAACATTTATTTCAATTTTCAAAAATCTGACTGGCAATCAACCTTTCAGGAAAAGGTTGTTTTTTACCCCATAAATTAGTGCATACCTGAATTCATGGAGCTTGACTCTATAGCTGACAAAAGTGAGTCTACAATAACGTCACTGTCTGGTTGCAGTTGGCATTTACATTGGAGGGTCTGGGATCCTGAGCCCTGTGGCTGTAAAAGCACCCCTTTCCCCTGCCCAATATCCTTCCAAAGGGATAAAAAAAGAGCCACCAAGAAACTCTTATCCACATGACCTTAAGCTATCTTGAGACTGTTGAAGAAAATTTGTGACCTGGCATTCATACTGACTTACCAGCTCAGTTTAAAAATATATGTTCAACAGTCAAGCAGCTGTTATTTCTCCTTCCTTTGCCAACTGATTATGTATAGCAAGTTTTGTCATTTTTCCATTATTCACGACTCTTGGGTTATCAGTCTTCTGTACAAACGATAACATGCTTTATTGGAAGATAAACTGTTTGAGGATGGAGTTGGAAAATAAGTGATTCAGGGCAACTGAGAAGGGGTTTTGTGCATCAGATGGTTTTAATTAAAGCAATGATATCAAATCTGCTTCTACTTACAGAGGCGAGACACCTCCCAGGGTCTGAGATTAAAGCCTTTGTTAGTCTTTTCCACCAAAACTCTACCTGGGTCTTCTGAAGTTTTCTGTTTTCCTGTTGAATGCCAGAGAAACTTTGGTATAAAATTACGGAACAGAATGGGGAAAATGCTGATGCCAGTGGCTGCCCCAAAAAAGGAGAGGGAGGGAGAGTGAGAAACTGTTACACTATCCTTTTTTTCTGTTTGTTTCTGATTTGTTTCTTACATTTATGCAAAATCCTTTATTATCTAGAGCTTCATTACCATAGAATATGGGCGTAAGGACCTTAACCTTCCTCCAGTGATGACAGTCTCTTCTTCCAACAGAGTACATTTCTCCATTTTCCCTCCCTCTACTACCAGGGAATTGCTCTGAGCACCCTACAGTTTATGATTAAGACTCTCTCAGTGTTCTAAAACACTGTTTTAAGACCCCCATGTCGAAGGCGGGGCTAAGATGGCGGAGGAATAGGACTGGGAGACCACTCTCTCCTCCACAGATTTATCGAAAGAACATCTGAACGCTGACCAAACTTCACAAAACTACTTCTGAAGGCTGGCTGAGGACGTCAGGCTTTCACAAAAACTGCGCATTATCTTCAAAAGAGGTAGGAGAAATTATAAAAGATAAAAAGAGAGACAAAAGAGTTAGGGACGGAGACCCGTCCCGGGGAGGGAGTCGTAAAAGAGGAGGAATTTCCAAGCACCAGGAAACCCTCTCACCGGCGGGTGTGGGGGAGGATTTTTTATCTCGGAGGGCAACATAACTGGGAGGAAAAAATAAATAAAATCCACAGATTACGTGCCTAAAGTAACTCCCAGCAAAGAACCCCAGACGCTCGCATCATCCGCCACCAGCAAGTGGGGGCTGAACGGAGAGGAGCGGGCGGCATTGCCTAGGGTAAGGACCGGGCCCGAGTGCCCCGAGGGCAATCTGAGGGAGCTAACGTGAGATAGTAACCTAAACTGTGGGACAGCGAGAGAGAGAGAACTATCCCGCGAAAAGCCCAACTCTAAGGCACTGCCGGCCCGCTCACAGAACAAAGGACTGAGCGATACCAGAGGAGAGCTAGCCGGCTGCGGACCGCCCCATCCCCCGCGGGACACAGCGGGCAGGCGGGGCCCGCCAGAGCCGGAAAGGGGCAAACTCGGCTCCAGAGAGGGCACCCCCTACCAAACTGCAAACAGGCTCCCAGTTTCTAAGCAAAGACTGCCTGAGATCCCGGAGGGTCGACAGCCGCCGGGAGGGTCGCAGCCAGAGACCAGCTCCCCAGAACCGACACAAAGCACACCGGAGCCGGGCGCGCCCGTAAACCGAGGCGGGGACCAGGGAGGCGATAAGCCGCACCGCCCCAACAGGGGACAGCGCCCTCGCCAAACTCCTGGCCGCCTGGGCAGCTCCGACCGGGAACGGCACAAGCCGCGGGCGAAACCGAGTCTGCGCCTTTGTGGAGTAACCGGGAGCCTGAACCTGAGCGGCTTAGACCTGGGAAGTGCACGCAGCTCAGGGCCCGTTCCCCGGCCGAGTAACCTGAAGCCTGAGCAGGGTAGACGGGGAAAGCACACACGCCGTGAGCGGGGGCGAACCCAGTGCGGCCGAGACACTGCGAGCTTAGCACACACACGCCAGAATTGCAGTGTTCCTTCCTCCCCACAGCACGATTGAACAAGCGAACCTAAAGAGATCACCTCCACCGCTTTGTTGCAGGGCGGAAATTAGATACTGAAGAGATCTCCAAACAGAAGCCAAATAAACAGAGGGAAGCGCTTTGGAAGGGACAGGCCAACAGATTAAGATCCCTGTAGTTAATACCGACTGCATTAAAAAGGACCTATAGATCTTGAAAAGTATAAGCAGGAATAAGGATCTATCTAAAACTGAGCAGATCCCACACTGCTCACAACAGCTCCAGAGAAAGTCCGGGATATATATGTTTTTTACTATTATTATTATTTTTTTTTTTAATTTTTTTTTAATTAAAAAAAATTTTTTTTCTCTTCTTTCCTTTTTCTTCAAGTCCTCTATTACACCTTTAACTTTCATTTTCATAACCCACTATTAACTTGCAAAAAAAAAAAAAAAACCTATTTTTGAAGCAAACTACATACATATATCTTATACCTTTTGTGTTTTCTTTTTTTTAATGTTTTTTTCCTGTTCTACATTTTTTTACTGTTTCTTTTTTTTACTGTTTTACTGTTTTTTTTCTTTTTACACTGTTTCCTTTTTTTTTTTTTTTTTTTAGATTGTAAGTTTTATAAGAGTCTAACCTCTACTCTAGATTTTTAATCTTTGTTTTACATATTTGATATCAACTTTGTACATTTAAGAACCCAATCTTTAGGAACCATTTTTACTCAGGAGTGTGATCACTGGCCTGATCACTCTCTCCCCCTATTGATGCTCTTTCTTCTCCCCCAGGGAACCTCTATCTCCCACCCTCCTCCTTCTCTTCTCAACCCAATTCTGTGAATCTCTGAGGGTGTTCTGGGTACCGGAGAACACTTCAGGAACAGGATACTGCCCAGATCTCTCTCTCCCCTCTTAATTCCTCCCTTGCTACTCATGCTCACCTCTGTTACCTTCCTCCCCCCTCTCTATGTATCTCTGTGAATCACTCTGAGTGTTCCAAACTGTGGAAAGCACAGAGGGAAGTGCTTACTGGCTAGATTGCTCTCTCCACATTTGAATTCCCCTCTTCCCCTCCTGGTCACCTCAACCCACCCCCCCCACCTCATCTCTCCATGTAACTCAGTGAACCTTTCTGGGTATCCCTCACTGTGGAGAATCTTTTCACCATTAACCTAAAAGTTTTATTATTGAGGCTGTATGGAAGGAGAAGTCTTGAGGCTACTGCAAGAATAAGACTGAAAGCCAGGGGAAACATTAATTAATAAGAGACCATCCAATAGCCTCCATAAATTCACTGAAACCAAGCTCCACCCAAGAGACAATAAGTTCCAGAGCAAGACATAACCACGCAAATTCTCCAGCAACGCAGGAACATAGACCTGAGCATCAATATACAGGCTGCCCAGAGGCACACCAAATCCATAGACATCTCAAAAATTAATACTGGTCACTCCATTACACTCTAGAGAGCAGAAATCCAGCTCCACCCACCAGAACACCGACACAAGCTCCCCCAACCAGGAAACCTTGACAAGCCACCTGTCCAACCCCAACCGCAGTGAGGAACCTCCACAACAAAGAGGAACTTCATACTACCAGAATACAGAAGGGCCACGCCTAACACAGCAATCTAAACAAGATGAAAAGGCAGAGAAATACTCAGCAAGTAAAGGAAAATGAGAAATGCCCACAAAGCCAAACAAAAGAGGAGGAGATAGGGAATCTATCTGAAAAAGAATTTAGAATAAGGATAATAAAAATGATCCAAAATCTTGAAAGCAAAATGGAGTTACAGATAAATAGCCTGGAGACAAAGATTGAGAAGATGCAAGAAATGTTTATCAAGGACTTAGAAGAAATAAAAAGGAATCAATATAGAATGAATAATGAAATAAAGGAGATAAAAGACACTCTGGAGGGAACCAACAGTAGAATAACGGAGGCAGAAGATAGGATAAGTGAGGTAGAAGATAGAATGATGGAAATAAACGAAGCAGAGAGGAAAAAAGAAAAAAGAATCAAAAGAAATGAGGAAAACCTCCGGGACCTCTGGGACAATATGAAACGCCCCAACATTCGAATCATAGGAGTCCCAGAAGAAGAAGATAAAAGGAAAGGCCATGAAAAAATACTCGAGGAGATAATAGTTGAGAATTTCCCTAAATTGAGGAAAGAAATAGTCACAGAAGTCCAAGAAACCCAGAGAGTTCCAAACAGGATAAACCCAAGGCGAAACACCCCAAGACACATATTAATCAAATTAACAAAGATCAAACACAAAGAACAAATATTAAAAGCAGCAAGGGGAAAACAACAAATAACACACAAGGGGATCCCCATAAGGATAACAGCTGATCTTTCAATAGAAACCCTTCAGGCTAGAAGGGAATGGCAGGACATACTTAAAGTAATGAAAGAGAATAATCTACAACCCAGATTACTGTACCCAGCAAGGATCTCATTCAGATATGAAGGAGAATTCAAAAGCTTTACAGACAAGCAAGAGCTGAGGGAATTCAGCACCACCAAACCAGCTCTCCAGCAAATGCTAAAGGATCTTCTCTAAACAGGAAACACAGAAAGGATGTTTCAACACGAACTCAAAACAACAAAGTAAATGGCAACGGGATCATACTTATCAATAATTACCTTAAATGTAAATGGGTTGAATGCCCCAACCAAAAGACAAAGGGTTGCTGAATGGATACAAAAACAAGACCCCTATATATGCTGTCTACAAGAGACCCACCTCAAAACTAGGGACACACACAGGCTGAAAGTGAAAGGATGGAAAAACATATTCCATGCAAACGGAGACCAAAAGAAAGCAGGAGTCGCAATACTCATTTCAGATAAAATAGACTTTAAAATAAAGGATGTGAAAAGGGACAAAGAAGGACACTACATAAAGATCAAAGGATCAATTCAAGAAGAAGACGTAACAATCATAAATATATATGCACCCAACATAGGAGCACCACAATATATAAGGCAAATACTAACAAGTATGAAAGGGGAAATTAACAATAACACAATAATAGTGGGAGACTTTAATACTCCACTCACGCATATGGATAGATCAACTAAACAGAAAATTAACAAGGAAACACAAACTTTAAATGAAACAATAGACAAATTAGATTTAATTGATATTTACAGGAGTTTCCACCCCAAAACAATCAATTTTACCTTTTTCTCAAGTGCACATGGAACTTTCTCCAGGATAGATCACATCCTGGGCCATAAATCTAGCCTTGGTAAATTCAAAAAAATTGAAATCATCCCAGCCATCTTCTCTGACCACAATGCAGTAAGATTAGACCTCAATTACAGGAAAAAAACTATTAAAAGTTCCAACATATGGAGGCTAAACAACACGCTTCTGAATAACCAACAAATCACAGAAGAAATCAAGAAAGAAATAAAATTATGCATAGAAACGAATGAAAATGAAAACACAACAACCCAAAACCTATGGGACACTGTAAAAGCAATACTAAGGGGAAGGTTCATAGCAATACAGGCGTACCTCAAGAAACAAGAAAAAAATCAAATAAATCAACTAACTCTACACCTAAAGCAACTAGAGAAGGAAGAAATGAAAAACCCCAGGGTCAGTAGAAGGAAAGAAATCTTAAAAATTAGGGCAGAAATAAATGCAAAAGAAACAAAAGAGACCATAGCAAAAATCAACAAAACTAAAAGCTGGTTTTTCGAGAAGATAAACAAAATTGATAAGCCATTAGCCAGACTCATCAAGAAACAAAGGGAGAAGAATCAGATCAACAAAATTAGAAATGAAAATGGAGAGATCACAACAGACTCCACAGAAATACAAAGGATCATAAGAGACTACTACCAACAGCTATATGCCAATAAAATGGACAACTTGGAAGAAATGGACAAATTCTTAGAAAAGTATAACTTTCCAAAACTGAACCAGGAAGAAATAGAAGATCTTAACAGACCCATCACAAGCACGGAAATCGAAACTGTAATCAGAAATCTTCCAGCAAACAAAAGCCCAGGACCAGACGGCTTCACAGCGGAATTCTACCAAAAATTTAGAGAAGAGCTAACACCTATCCTACTCAAACTCTTCCAGAAAATTGCAGAAGATGGTAAACTTCCAAACTCATTCTATGAGGCCACCATCACCCTAATTCCAAAACCAGACAAAGATGTCACAAAAAAGGAAAACTACAGGCCAATATCACTGATGAACATAGATGCAAAAATCCTTAATAAAATTCTAGCAAACAGAATCCAACATCATATTAAAAAGATCATACATCATGACCAAGTGGGCTTTATCCCAGGAATGCAAGGTTTTTTTAACATCCGCAAATCAATCAATGTAATACACCACATTAACAAATTGAAAGAAAAAAACCATATGGTTATCTCAATAGATGCAGAAAAAGCCTTTGACAAAATTCAGCATCCATTTATGATTAAAACCCTCCAGAAAGCAGGAATAGAAGGAACATATCTCAACATAATAAAAGCTATATATGACAAACCCACAGCAAACATTATCCTCAATGGTGAAAAATTGAAAGCATTTCCCCTAAAGTCAGGAACAAGGCAAGGATGCCCACTTTCACCACTACTATTCAACATAGTTTTGGAAGTTTTGGCCACAGCAATCAGAGCTGAAAAAGAAATAAAAGGAATACAGATAGGAAAAGAAGAAGTAAAACTCTCACTGTTTGCAGATGACATGATCCTCTACATAGAAAACCCTAAAGACTCTACTAGAAAATTACTAGAGTTGATCAATGAATATAGTAAAGTTGCAGGATATAAAATTAACACACAGAAATCCCTTGCATTCCTATACTCCAATAATGAGAAAACAGAAAGAGAAATTAAGGAAACAATACCATTCACCATTGCATCAAAAAGAATAAAATACTTAGGAATATATCTACCTAAAGAAACAAAAGACTTATATATAGAAAACTATAAAACACTGATGAAAGAAATCAAAGAGGACACAAACAGATGGAGAAATATACCGTGTTCATGGATTGGAAGAATTAATATAGTGAAAATGAGTATTCTACCCAAAGCAATCTACAGATTCAATGCAATCCCTATCAAGCTACCAATGGTATTTTTCACAGAACTAGAACAAATCATCTCACAATTTGTATGGAAATATAAGAAACCTCGAATAGCCAAAGCAATCTTGAGGAAGAAGAATGGAACTGGAGGAATCAACCTGCCTGACTTCAGGCTCTACTACAAAGCCACAGTCATCAAGACAGTATGGTATTGGCACAAAGATAGAAATATAGATCAATGGAACAAAATAGAAAGCCCAGAGATAAACCCACGCACATATGGACACCTTATCTTCGACAAAGGAGGCAAGAATATACAATGGAGAAAAGACAATCTCTTTAACAAGTGGTGCTGGGAAAACTGGTCAACCACTTGTAAAAGAATGAAACTAGAACACTTCCTAACACCGTACACAAAAATAAACTCAAAATGGATTAAAGATCTAAACGTAAGACCAGAAACAATAAAACTCCTAGAGGAAAACATAGGCAAAACACTCTCCGACATAAATCACAGCAGGATCCTCCATGACCCACCTCCCAGAATATTGGAAATAAAAGCAAAAATAAACAAATGGGACCTAATTAAAATTAAAAGCTTTTGCACAACAAAGGAAACTATAAACAAGGTGAAAAGACAGCCTTCAGAATGGGAGAAAATAATAGCAAATGAAGCAACAGACAAACAATTAATCTCAAAAATATACAAGCAACTTCTGCAGCTGAATTCCCGAAAAATAAACGACCCAATCAAAAAATGGGCCAAAGAACTAAACAGACATTTCTCCAAAGAAGACATGCAGATGGCTAAGAAACACATGAAAAGATGCTCAACATCACTCATTATTAGAGAAATGCAAATCAAAACCACAATGAGGTATCATTTCACACCAGTCAGAATGGCTGCTATCCAAAAGTCTACAAGCAATAAATGCTGGAGAGGGTGTGGAGAAAAGGGAACCCTCTTACACTGTTGGTGGGAATGCAAACTAGTACAGCCACTATGGAGAACAGTGTGGAGATTCCTTAAAAAACTGGGAATAGAACTGCCATATGACCCAGCAATCCCACTGCTGGGCATATACACCGAGGAAACCAGAATTGAAAGAGACGCGTGTACCCCAATGTTCATCGCAGCACTGTTTACAATAGCCAGGACATGGAAGCAACCTTGATGTCCATCAGCAGACGAATGGATAAGGAAGCTGTGGTACATATACACAATGGAATATTACTCAGCCATTAAAAAAAATACATTTGAATCGGTTCTACTGAGATGGATGAAACTGGAGCCCATTATACAGAGTGAAGTAAGCCAGAAAGAAAAACAACAATACAGTATACTAATGCATATATATGGAATTTGAAAGATGGTAACGATAACCCTATATGCGAGACAGAATAAGAGACACAGATGCATGGAACAATTTTTATGGACTCTGAGGGAGAAGGTGAGGGTGGGACGTTCTGGGAGAATGGCATTGAGACATGTGTATTGTCGTATGTGAAACAGAGCACCATTCCATGTTCGATGCATGTGACAAGGGCTCAGGGTCGGGGCAATGGGATGATCCAGAAGGATGGGATGGGGAGGGAGGTGGGTGGGGGGTCCGGGAAGGGGAACACATGTAAACCCATGGCTGATTCATGTCAATGTATGGCAAAAACTATTACAATATTGTAAAGTAATTAGCCCCCAACTAAAATAAATAAATTTATTAAAAAAAAAAAAAAAAAAAAAAGACCCCCATGTCATTTTTATAAAGATTATAGGTTTCCTTAATTCATAATTTTTATCCAAATAAGGCCCTTGACTTCACCTGTTATGGGAGTCTCACACGAATTTGTGATGTGCACTCTACCTCCCTGGTCAAATTGTGGGCTTTTACTAAATTCCTTTGAAGTAATATTTGGAAAATATATTTCAAGATAAAATACTTTTTAATTAACCATTCTCCTGCTATCTAACACTGCTTTGACCTTGGGCTACAGTGACAATAAAAAGTTTTTTTTTAAATTCAAGTTATAATACACCCTGGTCTGACCTATACAAAAAAATACAATTCATCCATATCTCTAAAGACAGAGGAATGAACTTTTAGGATACATTTAAATTTAAAAGTAATCCCAAAACTTTACTTTCCTAAGTCTAGCCACCAACACAATTGAATGATAGTCTAATAGCAAAACCGGTTTATTAAAAGTTTGTCTCTTTCTAACTTTGATCCCCTCTAGCTCCATTTAGGCAGATAAAAAAAATTTCATGAAACCTAATTTCTAAAAGCACTTAACACAGTTCCTCAGATTTTCAAAAGGAAAAAATGGAAAAACTTGCCTCACATCTTCCTAAGTAATGCTGTCTAGGTAAACCAGCCTTGATCTCTGGGGAATATTCTGAAAAAGCTGGGCCAGGTCACCACATGGACTCAGAATGGAGAGAGGACAATCTCGTTTCCCCAGTGGTGATCACACTGCCCTAAACGTAGCAGATTCTCAACAAGGAATATGGAATAAACAAGCACATCTCCTCCCTGTAACCCACTTGTCAATTCAGGTACACTGTCTTCTGAGACTCATCCATTTACTCGTTCATTTAACAAATGTTTATTGAGTACAACACCGGATGCAACAGAAACAATAATCCTACTTCAGGGAGCTTATTCTGTAGTGGACGGAGTCAGGCGATTAATAAGTGAATGCATAGTATTTAGGTATTGATAAGTGCTGTAGGAAATAATTAGTCAAGAGGGAAGATAGATGGTTTTTCAGAGTGGGCTGCTCCAGTTATAAGCATAGTAGTCAGGGAGAGGATTTCAGACAAAGGGACAATAAATACAAGGACTTGGGGAACTCAAGGAGGCCACATGGCTAGAGGTGACTGAGGAAAGGGGAGAGTGACAGCTAAGAGGTCAGGGAGGAAATGAGGGAACAGCAAATACACGGTCCCATGGGTCATCTCTCAGGTGGAGGAGGACAATCAGAGACTGGAAGTCAGGAGACCCCATGCCTCATCTTAGGGGAAGAAGGTTGTTCAACCCCTGTTAAGAGTTTCCACGCAAGAATGTGATCCAGTAAATCTACTGAGTTTTAAATGATGGAAATTCCTTTAAAAAAAAAAAAATGGTGCACACAAGACAAAGGATGTCTGAGGGTCATTCCTGTCCAGGGCTGTCATGGAAGCCCAGGCTTGGATTCTCCCTCCAGGTGCTGCCTCCTGGTCTCATGGTCTTTGCACCACCAGGAGGTAGAGCGCAATCTCTCAGAGGGCTGCCAGCCCCCTCCCCAGTCCAAGGGAATCATTTCCTAAAATTGGAAACAAGTCCCACTCTCTATCCTTTGCTGCTTCTAAGCCTAGAGATTGAGCAAAAATCATTCAGTCATGTTCAACTCTTTGCAACCCCATGGCCTCTACAGTCCATGGAATTCTCCAGGCCAGAATATTGGCGTGGGTAGCCATTCCCTTCTCCAGAGGATCTTCCCAACCCATGAATCGAACCTAGGTCTCCCATATTGCAGGTGGATTCTTTACCAGCTGAGCCACCAGGGAAGCCCTCTAAGCCTGGGGATTTTTCTCTTATCTCTGGGCTTTAACATTATAGAAACAAAACCCAAAAAAACTTGCCCTCTGTTTCTGCCTGTGCGCTACAAGCCCCCTACACTCTCATCCCCTTCTCATATACCTCCTCTGAGGGAATGTGAATTACAGCAACTGCCTGAGTGAGGGGTGGGGAAATAGGAACAGGAATGCAGAGTATTGAGGTAAGGCAGGAAAAATACTAGGGGGTAAAAAACAATCAATTGCTCAAAATATTACCAAGACACACATAAACTAGGACAGTGTGAAAATTACTTTTGGGAAAATAAAATAGTCCATGGAGAGTATTTGCTCTCCATGAACTTATAATTAATATGATAAAATACACACACATACATACAACTGTATGTGTAAAGCATGAAATTTAAGACATTGTGTTAATTCTAACTGGAATTATTAGGAAAAGGAGTTATGGAAAGTTGGATTTAAGCTTGTTCTTGAAGAGTAAATATGTTTGTATTTTTAAGTGAAAATTGTCACTTTTGGCAGGAGTGTAGAAGAAAATTTGCAACATTTACCAAAGTCTTGAAAATGTGGATTTTGAATGTCCCAATGGTTCCACTTACAGGAATGTGTGTTAATGACATGTTCAAAGATATATGAAAAAGATGTTCATAACAGGACTGTTTATAGTAGCAAAAAATATAAAAGGAACAACCCAAAATCTATAAACAGGGTAAGGAAAACATGGTATATCTATAAAGTGAAATATTATGTAGCCAATCAAAATAAACACTTAAGAATATATATATATAGACCTAGAAAGATACTCATCAAAAAAAATTTAGACAAGAAATTTCACAGTAGAAGTCATCTCATTTTTTAAAAAGTAAATGTGTATATGTGTGCACGCACACACCCTTGTATATTGAAAACTCTGAAAAAATGTACACAGCAAAATGATGCTGGTGGTTATGGTAGATAATGCTCCCATCCTGCCTTGGGTGGGGGTAGACATACTTCCTTGCAACAGTAATGTTGGGCTTGGCCTCGTGACTTGTGCCAAGCAATGAAATATGAGCTAATAGCTCATCTATCCAAGCTAGTGCTTTAAAGGTGAGGGTATGGCTTTGGTTCAGCCTCTCACTCTTCCTCTCTGCTGTGAGGGTGGGATTGTCACCGTGCAGCTCCTTTAGCCTGAGATTCAGAACAGGATGCCATGTGGGACACATCCCAGAACCTGAGCTTATCCACAGCCAAACTGCTATCCTCCAGGAGCAGGAGGGAAAAATAAAGTTTGCTTGTGGGGTCACAAATGACACACACTAAGCCACTGCTAGTGTGTGTCATTTGGTACCAGAACAAATTTAAGAAATACGGTAACTGTTGATAACCAATAAAAGTGTATGGAAACAAAAAAAGAAAGAAATATGGTAACTATCACTAGGTGATTTTTTTAATTGAAATTACAAGTAATTTTTACTTTTAAAAAACTTATATATTTCTGTATTGTCTGAAATTTTAGCAGTGGTTATGACTTACTTTCATTATCAAAAAAGAAATAAAGTTATAAAAATAAGGTTTTCTGATAAAAACATTACTGAAAATGTATGAAAAAACCAAAAGTGGACCATAATCTCACCATCCATAGATTATCTCTCTTGACAATTATATCTCTCTTGACAGTTATAGAATATGTATTTCTAGTTTTTTTTCCCCTATGTTTTTAATTATTTGAGCTCATACTCTATAAAAATTTTTTTTCTCTGCTGTTGGAACATAAGTATTTTCTTATGCTAATAAATTTGTTATGTTATGGTAACAAATAATATCATATAATGACAATATATTGTCTATTTTATAAATGTGCCACACTTAATTCTCCTTTGCTAAATATTTGGGTTGTAAGTTTTAATGATATAAGTAACTGTAAGGGCCATCTTTGTACACTGAATATTTTTCTTTTTTTTTCCTTAAATTAGTTTATTTTCTATTTTTTAACTTTACAGTATTGTATTTGTTTTGCCATACATTGACATGAATCCACCATAAGTGTACATGTTTTCCCCTTCCAGAACCCCCCTTCCATCTCCCTCCCCATTGAATATTTTTCTATATGAAAAACTATTTCCTCAAGAGTGGGAAAAATTTAAGACGTGTGTGTGTGTGTGTGTGTGTGACGCGTTGCTCAGTAATGTCCAACTCTTTGCAATCCCATGGACTATAGCCTGTCAGGCTCCTCTGTCCATGGGATTTTCCAGGCAAGAATACTGGAGTGGTTGCCATTCCCTTCTCCAGGGGATATTCCTGACCCTGGGTCTCTGGCATTGCAGGCAGATTCTTTAACGTCTGAGCCACCGTACATGCTGCCAAATTGTTTGACGAGTAAAAATTTGATGAAGAAAAAAATGATAGAGGAGTGTAAATAAAGGTTTGGGGCCATACTAAGTTGGGCGAAAGAGGAGCAAGTTTACTCATACTGCTGCATGGGGTAAGGAGCTTTAACTTGATGATATCAGCATGAGGGGAGCCATTGCAGGTCCTTGTGAAAGGATGAATAGAAGGAACATGACATTTTAGGGTGATTTCTGGGCCAGCTATACTCACTGTGAACTAGAAGGTACACGGGGGTTAGAGACAAAAGTCTGGCACTGCTCTGCTTAGTCACTCAGTTGTGTCCAACTCTATGTGACCCCATGGACTGTAGCCCACCAGGCTCCTCTGTCCATGGGGATTCTCCAGGCAAGAATACTGGAGTTGGTAGCCATTCCCTTCTCCAGGGGATCTTCCCAACCCAGGAATCAAACCTGGGTCTCCCACATTGCAAGCAGATACTTTACCATCTGATACTTCCCACCAGGGAAGACCTAAAAGTCTGGCTAGGAAGTTGTTATAGTAGGCTTTGGTACAGGTGATGAACGTCTGGCTTAAGGTGAGGGGAGCAGGAATACTAAAGACATCTGAAACACAGTTACATACAATATAATAAGAGTACTGGTCCTTTGCAAATTCATTATCAGCAGGTTCATTAAGTTTCTCCACAGCTAGGCTCTGACAGAGAAAAGATTTTGATGGGCTTAATATCCATTCATTTGTTGTTATTGCTGTTTTTCAGCAAAAAGGGAGACCAGAGCTATGCTTCTGCTTAACATTTGGTCATCCTAAAAGCTAACTAGGAATTTTTTCAATTTCCCACAGAATAACCTGTTTTTGCTGTTAATGACATGGGGAGAAGCAGTAATCTAGAAATCCTGAAATCAGAAAACCACATCAGAAAATAACCCAGTCCTAGACAATTCACAAATGTCCAAAGAAGGCCCATCTTTGGGATGAATCTGGAAGACTCTGAGTTCATCTTACTTTCTTTACTCATAGTTGTCATTTGTACTGAAGTTTGGGGAATTCTAGTTTTGAAGGAACACAACAAAATCAATTGATCCTTGA
Organism: Giraffa tippelskirchi; assembly: GCF_054371585.1. NCBI lineage: Eukaryota > Metazoa > Chordata > Mammalia > Artiodactyla > Giraffidae > Giraffa > Giraffa tippelskirchi. The sequence goes on from NC_137278.1 coordinate 81,966,324, forward strand.
ACAGAAAGAGAGATTGGAAGAAATTTACAGTATTTTTTTCATTGAAACTGACACTACATGAAACTCTGATTTCATTCATATGCAATCATTACAAAATATGACAGAGAGGACAGATGAAAAAACAGTAATGACAGCTCAGGAGAACATCACTGGGTTTCATTGGAAATGTATGGCTTGAGCATGAGGACAAAGCCAAGAGCATTTTTCCTGAAATGTAGACTGAGTTCACAGATGTTATAGAATCACTTTTAAATTAGAGGAATAATCTTTTCAAAATGCTTGTCTGTACAAGCTTTTAGAACTGTGATGTGTCAGCCAAACATATACCAAATGAAACTTCATTTTTAAGGATAAACATAAGTCCTTCCTTGAGGTGTCGCATGAATGGGATATTGCAGGCGCTTTCATTTGATGCTCCAGAGGATATGGAATTGGCATGAATGAGTGATTTTCAAATTTATCTAGTAGAAATGTCAAAACATTGACAGCAAGAATATTTTTCATACCCATGTAAAGAAAATAACAGAAAAATGGCAAATTAAAAGCAATGAATTCAAATTGAAACTAATCAAAATAGAACTTAGCTATGAAACATTTCAGCCCCCTTCCTAAAAGTCCTAACCATCACAGAAAGAATTATAAAGATAATTCAATGAAATCATTTTTTAAGTGTCCTTCTTACCTCAAATATTTACTCCAGGGACTTCCGTGATGGCCCAGTGGTTAAGAATTTGCCTGCCAATTCAGTGGACACAGGTTCGATCCCTGGTCTAGAAATGAAGATCCCACATACTGCAGGGCAGCTAAACCCTCACATCCTAGAGCCCGTGCTCCACAACAAGAGAAGCCACTGCTATGAGAAGACCATACAGCGCAACAAAGAGTTGCCCCTACTAGCTGCAACTAGCAAAAGCCCATGTGCAGCAGTGAAGCCTCAACTCAGGCAAAAATAAAACAATTAATAGTTTGTTATAAAAAAAAAAAATTACTCTAAAGTTTAAAACCATCCTCAGATTTCTTTTAACTCATTCCTTTCTCAGTAGAAAATTTGTGCCACAGTTTAAAAATATCTTCCATCACATTAGTTCCTACATATTTCATATATTACCTCAAAAGCAAGAATTGAATCAGTGAGTAGTAGGGTCTAAGCTAAAAATCATAGAAATCAGTATATATTTCTACAACTAGTTCAAAGTATAAATATTTGGTCTCAAAGAATTTCTGTTTTTGCCTAAAGACTAATCTTATCTGTGTGTGTGTGTGCACGCGTGCTTGGTCGCTTGGTCATGTCTGACTCTATGACCCTATGCACCGTAGCCCACCAGGCTCCTCTGTTCCTGGGATTCTCCAGGTTTGACCCAGGGATCAAACCTGGCTCTCCTGCATTGCAGGTGGATTCTTTACCATCTGAGCCACCAGGGAAGCCCAATCTTGTCTAATAAACCTCAAATAAAGCAAAACTTTGCTGGGAGAAAACTTCAATTAGTCCCACTCCCTTCCAAAAAAAAAAAAAAGCACTCTCTCTTTCCATCTGTCCCCCTAACCAGGCAGCACAGGGATGTCTGGTTCAAAAGTTTAACATGGTATTTTTATTCCCAGCACACCAAAGAATAACATCCTTTAGTGCTGTCTCAGAAATTTTGGAGCACCATTCAAACACATCAGGCTATTTGTTGAAGAACATGTGCTAAAACCCTGGAACTCAACCTCAAAGTCTGTCCTAAAAAACAGCCCAAATATTCGGGCCTTTCCAAACAAAATCAGTTTATGATTAAAATCTCACCAAGACCAGGCCTTTTATTTTGACAAGGAAAAAAACACTTTAGGTATTTTCATATGGTCAAGTTTCCAGAAATAGCAGCTTCGGATGCATATCATCTGGTAAATTGGCAGCAGCATGATCCCAAACCTCCTCTAGGGAAAAATCACGCAAAACCTGGAAAAGGAATCCTAAATGTAGGTGAAGGGTCAACAGTGTAATTTCTAACAAGTACCTGTTCCCACATGCAGTGGAGAAATCAAGAGTACAGGTTTGAATCTGGTGAACCTAGATTCAAACTCTACCAGGAACCAACCCTAGAATCTTCTTCCTTCCTAAACTGAAGTTGTGCTTTCACAGAAGAAAAAAATCCACCCTACTACAGGTACACAAAGGCGCCCAGGTATTCCTTCCCCAAAATGGTTCCATGATTCACTGCTTATAAATAGCTTGCAAATAGCTGTGAAAAGAAGACAAATGAAAGTCAAAGGAGAAAAGGAAAGATATACCATTGGAATGCAGAGTTCCAAAGAATAGCAAGGAGAGAAAAGAAAACCTTCCACAGTGATCAATGCAAAGAAATAGAGGAAAACAATAGGATGGGAAGGACTAGACATCTCTTCAAGAAAATTAGAGATACCAAGGGAACATTTCATGCAAAGATGGGCACAATGAAGGACAGAAATGGCACAGACCTAACAGAAGCAGAAGATATTAAGAAGAGGTGGCAAGAATACACAGGAGAACTATACAAAAAATATCTTCATGACCCAGATAATCACGATGGTGTGATCACTCACGTAGAGCCAGACATCCTGGAATGCAAAGTCAAGTGGGTATTAGGAAGCATCACTACGAACAAAGCTAGTGGAGGTGATGGAATTCCAGGTGAGCTATTTCAAATCCTAAAAGATGATGCTGTGAAAGTGCTGCACTCAATATGCCAGCAAATTTGGAAGACACAGCACTGGCCACAGGACTGGAAAAGGTCAGTTTTCATTCCAATCCCAAAGAAAGGCAATGCCAAAGAATGCTCAAACTACCGCACAATTGTACTCATCTCACATGCTAGCTCAAAGTAATGCTCAAAATTCTCCAAGCCAGGCTTTAACATTACATGAACCATGAACTTCCAGATGTTCAAGCTGGATTTAGAAAAGGCAGAGGAAAGAGAGATCAAATTGCCATCACCCATTGGATCATCGAAAAAGTGAGAGAGTTCCAGAAAAACATCTACTTCTGCTTTATTGACTATGCCAAAGCCTTTCACTGTGTAGATCACAACAAACTGTGGGAGATTCTTCAAGAGATGGAAACACCAGACCACCTGACCTGCCTCCTGAGAAATCGGTATGCAGGTCAAGAAGCAACAGTTAGAACTAGACATGGAACAACAGACTGGTTCTAAATCGGAAAAGGAGTACGTAAAGCCTGTATATTGTTACCCTGCTTATTTAACTTATATGCAGAGTACATCATGAGAAATGCTAGGCTGAGTGAAGCACAAGCTGGAATTAAGATTGCCGGGAGAAATATCAATAACCTCAAATATGCAGATGATACCACCCTTATGGCAGAAAGAGAAGAACTAAAGAGCTTCTTGATGAAAGTGAAAGAGGAGAGTGAAAAAGTAGGCTTAAACTCAACAGTCAGAAAACTATCATAGCATCTGGTCCCATCACTTCATGGTAAATAGATGGGGAAACAATGGACACAGTGACAGACATTATTTTGGGGGGCTCCAAAATCACTGAAGATGGAGACTGCAGCCATGAAATTAAAAGATGCTTGCTCCCTGGAAAAAAAGTTATGGCCAACCTAGACAGCATATTAAAAAGCAGAGACATTACTTTGCCAAAACGGGCTGTCTAGTCAAGGCTATGGTTTTTCCAGTAGTCAGGTATGGATGTGAGAGTTGGATTATAAAGAAAGCTGAGCGCGGAAGAATTGATGCTTTTGAACTGTGGTGTTGGAGAAGACTCTTGAGAGTCCCTTGGAGAGCAAGGAGATCCAACCAGTCCATCCTAAAGGAAATCAGTCCTGAATATTCATTGGAAGGACTGATGCTGAAACTGAAACTCCAATACTCTGGCCACCTGATGCAAAGAACTGACTCATTTGAAAAGACCCTGATGCTGGGAAAGATTGAAGGCGGGAGGAGAAGGGGACGACAGAGGACGAGGTGGTTGGATGGTATCACTGACTCTATGGACATGAGTTTGAGTAAGCTCCAGGAGTTGGTGATGGACAGGGAAGCCTGGCGTGCTGCAGTCCATGTGGTCGCAAAGAGATGGACACGACTGAGCAACTAACTGAACTGAACTGAACTGATCCAATGCTTTCAGGAAACTCTGGGTCAAATATTTTAAATGTTTCCTTTCTTACAGGACTTCTCAGAGCATTTAATTTGCTAATATGCAATGAAGATTGCTCATTTCCTAACTTCTTTGACCATGGGTGCTCTGGTACTGGAGAAGGCAATGGCACCCGACTCCAGTACTCTTGCCTGGAAAATCCCACGGACGGAGGAGCCTGGTAGGCTGCAGTCCATGGGGTCGTGAAGAGTCGGACACGACTGAGCGACCTCACTTTCACTTTTCACTTTTCACTTTCACGCATTGGAGAAGGAAATGGCAGCCCACTCCAGTATTCTTGCCTAGAGAATCCCAGGGACTGCAGAGCCTGGTGGGCTGCCATCTATGGGGTCGCACAGAGCTGGACACGACTGAAGCGACTTAGCAGCAGCAGCAGTAAAGAATTTCACTGGCCTTCCCAAGCGGCTCAGTGTTAAAGAATTCACTGTCAATGCAGCAGTCGCAGGTTTGATCCCTCGATCAGAAAGATCCCCTGGAGAAGGAAATGTCAATCCACTGGAGTATTGTTGTCTAGAAAATTCCATGGACAGAGGAGCCTGGCAGGATATAGTCCATGGGGTTGCAAAGAGTCGGACATGATGGATCAAGTCCACAGTAAAAAATTTCACTAGATAATGAAATCTTTTTTGAGTTTAGGAAGAATCTAACTATTTAACTATTCATCTATTTGACACAGGATCAACCCTAGAATGCTAAACAATGCCATACTTGTTCTCCTTCCTCCAATTCACTTTCTCATGTTCCTAAACTTGAGGACTTCCCTAGTGGCTCAGCTGGTAAAGAATCCACCTGCAATGCGGGAGACCTGGGTTTGATCCCTGGGTTGGGAAGATCCCCTGGAGAAGGGAACGGCTACCCACTCCAGTACTCTGGCCCGGAGAATTCCATGGACTGTATAGTCCATGGGGTCGCAAAGAGTCGGACACAACTGAGCAACTTTCACTTTCACTTTCAAACTTGAGGGATGTCTATTGTCCATCCCCACAATCCCTGCTTCCCTACAGTGGTATTTAACTCAAAATCAGAGGCAGAGAAATTTCAACTGGCCCTTGAGGTCCTTTGCCCATAAGACTTGGGGGATCTTCCTGCAAGCAGTGTCCTGGATCTGCCAAAAGTTTCCCACATCTCCTGAGAGACAAACGTGTAAGACATAAATAGTTGGAGCTGACGTAGTAAAGGAGAAAATGGATATGATCACATTTACTGTCTTAAAACGGAAACAATTATTTTTATTTTTACATCATTGTCAGCCCTTTTTATATATCACCATGCACGATTAGACACTTAATAAATACTTTTTAGTACTGTAATGATTGAATCCAAAAATCCATCATGTAAACTGAATCCATACTTTCAATCCTTCAATTAAGTTTCTGAACCACAGAGATATGGAATGACATGTAAAGTGGGAAGATGTGGGAGCAAAGAGAGGTGTTGAAGCAAGCAATTAAGTAAAAGAGTCTGAAGCCCAGACGCACTGGTTTTACAAGTTGAGATTTGCTCCCGCAGGGCCCAGAGATGACATCATGGGAATGCATATCAAAATCAGCAATGAGGTTATGTGGTCGAGAACCCCAAACCCACCTAAAAAGCCCGAGTACAAGTGTTCATTAGTGAGCTAGTGCTGCCAGGTATAAGAAGACAAGAGAACATTCTAGATTAGCCAGAAATGTGAGCAATGACAAGGAAAGGGGGTCAACTATGAAAAGGAAAGAATAGGAAGGAGTTAAAATGGCAGAGGTTATCCCAATTTGGTACCATCAGAATTTCTGCTCTCTGGAAAGACTTATGACATTTGCATCTGTCTTTAAGAGTGACAGCTTCTGTGGGTCCCACGCTTCCTGGAAAGAGTATCCCAGGCCCTGTTGGTTCAAGAAGGAACAACAAAACATCAGCAACCCCAAAGCACCAGCTGATGCTACTCCAAGTCTATCTGGAGACCCCACGGAAAGGAAAAAGAGTCAGGGTGACTTAAGAAGCAGGTCTCAGGCTATCTGCCCCAAGGAAGAGGAGACTCTAGAGAGGGAGGCACTTAATTCCCACTTATAGCCCCTAGTCAACCTTAATTCAAGGTTGAAATTGGGGTGAACAATTCCCAGATATGATAACCTTTAGAAGGATGCAGTCTTCTAGGGGTGGTAATTAATATGAAAATTACCTCTGGGCACTCGAAGCATTTTTTTCTCGAGTCTTCACAGTCACATCTGTAAGAAAAGAGGAGCAAGAGAAATGATGAAGTTGAAGGTGCTTTGAAACTGGCAATACAGAACAGGAAAGGTCTATTCAAGACAAGCCACATACAACCTTTATGATGTGTGTGTGTGCATGCTCACTGTCATGTCCGACTCTTTGAGAATCCATGGATTGTAGCCTGCCAGGCTCCTGTGTCCATGGGATTTCCCAAGCAAGAATACTGGAGTGGGTTGCCATGCCCTCCTCTAAGGGATCTTCCCCACCCAGGGATTGAACCGGAGTCTCTTGTGTCTCCTGCCTTGCTGGCAGATTCTTTACCACTAGCACCACCTGCGAAGCCTGTAACCTTTATGATAGCTCTTACTGTTGAGTGACCGCAGCCATCCTCAGGCAACCTAATAGACTCAATTCCCTCTCACATCCTCCAGAAATGCCAAAACCATCCTGGATTTAATCAAAAGACCTATGTTTATTCAACATACTTAGCTCGAGAAAGATAATCCAGGGAACCCAATGCCTTCTTTTCTCTGTGTAGCCACTTGCATTTTCTTAGTTATGTTTTTACTTTCTATGTGTCCAATTTTATTTTCAATGATTGACCTGGATTTTAGGTTTTAATAGCCTAAATATCAGATTTTGTTAGTTCAGCTGTATAGTTAAAATGCTCTTACTCTTTTGCTCTTAATTAATGGATACCATTCAACAATGAAGGATTCTGTTTAATCTTTCTTTTAAAATGAGTTTTAAATTATTCTTTGTTTGCACATGGCCCAAGAGAAGCTTTTCTGGGAGGGCTGGTAGACAAAGTGGTACAAGTCCACTTCCCTTAATAGACAAAGATTCCCTGTGATGGTAAAAGAGAGAATTTCCCCACCTGGTAGTTATTTAGGAAACTGATTTTTAACCAAATCACAGGATTTTTACACATATTAAATTCCACCTTTGTTAGTTTTGACCTGGCAATTCAGCCTAGACATCCACTTTTAAATGAAGTTTTTATTGTTGTTTTCTTTTTTTAAGACTTTGTAAAAAATAAAGATATAAAAAGTCAAAAGAGGGTCTAGTCCTCTCTTTCTCCAGACCCCAATGTGCTACAGCCAGAAAACACAGGTTTTTTTCTTATCTACTCCAAACTCAATTTGGAGGAATACCCTCAAAAGCTGTCTTCTTAACACTATGTATCCAGATATGATATTTTTCTGAAAATAACCCCAAAAAGCCAGATGCTGTTTTGACCATCTACATGTTTCAGAGTTGATGGGGACATCAAAGAGAGCCCAGCCCCCAAACACACACACCTTGGCCTGTAGACTATAAAAATTTATTAGGTGAGCTCACTTTAGGGTATTGCTGAATTCTTTAGCTGGCAGTGATCTTGGTTTCCATCAGGGACAAGCTGCCTTAAAATAAGGCCCTTGAAAGGACTTACTCCAGACCCTCAGGGAAAGGAGCTGCCAAGTAATTTCAGGGGAGAGTTCAGTTGCTCCGGAAACAGGTTTTGACAATGGCTCTGTGTGCCAAAGGGCTAAGCTCGTGAGGGCACCAGGTTCCCGCCCCTCAAGGATACTTGAGGCTCTGCTCTCCAAACAGATGACTTCATTCTGACAACAGGGCTTTTTCTTTTTTTTTTTTCCCAAGAAGCTGCCAGTTCATACACATTATAAAGTAAATTCTCTCGTTGACACTGGAGTGGCAGGAACTACAAACACTGCGTTTTAAAAAGTGTGTGAGTTGGAAAAGATAAGCTGGAAAAGGAACAGAATTTCTCCCCCAAAGCATTTGTGGTAACCACGGAAATGAATCACCCAATCAGCAGTCACTTTGTCAGCCCCAGTATTGATTAAGAAGGTATGTGGAGTTATGCGAAATGACTCTAGCTCAGGGAACTTTACCTCAGACTGAGTAAGGTGCTTTTAAAAAGCATGGGTCCCAGAAATATCTAAACCTTCTCTTCCCTTCCCCTTTCAAGAAACCACATCTACTAAAAGAAGAAAAAGATCCCAAAGATAACGAGTCCCTATTCAACAGCTCACCAGTTTTTAATATCCCATGTCCCCCATCTTCCCAGGGGCACCAGAGAACAGAGGTATGGGCACGGAGGAGTCTTGTACATCATTATTCTTCTTTCACTATAAACACTGAGGAGTAAGAGGAATCAACTTCTTCCCAGTTATGTTCAGCCTGAGTCCACATAAGCCATGGCTGTAAACACACCTCGATAACATAGAGAAAATGAGAGTTTGGACATGATAAGACTACTTTATTACCCACCACCTTAAACCTTTGATTCCTTTCTCTACATCAGAGGTTCTCAATTTTTTCTGTAGAAGTCCAGGTGGCATATATTTTAGGTTTTGCAGGCTGCATGTGATCCTCCTCCTCCCCTTCTTCTTCCTCCTTCTCTTCCTCTTCTTCTTTCTAAACCACTCACTGACTCGATGGATATGAGTTTGAGCAAGTTCCAGGAGTTGGTGATGGACAGGGAAGCCTGGTGTGCTGCAGTCCATGGGGTGGCAAAGAGACACAACTGAGCGACTGAATTGAACTGAACTGATAGTGTAAAAACCATTCTCAGCTTGCAGATTTGACTCATGGACCATAATTTGTTGACCCCATTCTACATTACATCACAGAAGTTCTGACATATCAGAATGTAGGTCACTATTTAAACCAAGTTTCAGACAACCAAGCACACTTTCAGAACTACCTTAAGCTCGTTAAGCTAACACACTAAATCCAGAAGCTCTGGTGAATGCAACAACACCAACAAATTCAGCCTGATGTCACATTATATTCCATCCTCCTCAGACAAAAACACTTGGAATTTATTCCCACACATGCTCCATACTCCCCAGGTTTCACATGATATAAATTAACTAAATCATACTATTCTCTTAGAATATATACTGTCTCTTCACAGGTCAGACTTACATTTGTACTCCTGTACATGGTGGGATCTGACTCTAGCTACGTACCTAGGGGCCATGAAAAGTGAGGCTGGATGGCACTGGCAGAATAAAATATTCTCGCAGGCCAAACAGGGTCAGGTGAGATTAAATAGAGTTTTCAGGGAAGGCAGAGACCATCTCAGACTTGGGAGGAGGAGCTCATTTTGCCAGAAAGGAAGTTTCAGGGACATTTGAGAAGAATTCAGAAATTTCAGTTTTTTCTGAGTCCACACAGGTTGTTCTCATTCCAAATCTCCGAGTCCCACTCCTTCCCAATCAAGTTCCTAATTTTCATGTAAGAAATGTGGCAAGTCTGATTTTCATTGTAATTTTGCAATACACATAATTAAATTTTGGATTTGGCTTTGGTGGCTCAGTGGTAAAGAATCTTCCTTCCAATGCAGGAGACACAGGAGATATAGATTCAATCCCTGGGTCAAGAAGATCCCCTGTAGAAGGAAATGACAACCCACTCCAGTATTCTTGCCTGGGAAATCCCATGGACAAAAAAGACTGGCAGGCTACAGTCCATGGGGGTCACAAGAATTGGACACGACTTAGCAACTAAACCACCGCTACCACCACATCCAAAGTTCGTTCATAATCTGCAGTACCACATTCACAGATTCAACCAACCAGGAACCGTGTAGTACTATAGCAATTACTATCAAAAAAAAACGCATATATAAGTGGAGCCACATATTTCAAAGTTCAAATTCATGCTATTCAAGGGCCAACTATATTTTTCCTTGGAAAGGAGCTTAGCACTAGGTTTAAGGCCAAGGTGATAACAAAATCAGTACAAGAATTCCATCATTTGTTCTGTTTGATTGGACCTTTCTTATTAGAAACATTCTGTTCATCAAAGGAAGGAAAGAAAGAAGAAAGGGGGGAGAGGGAAGGAAGAAAGGGAAATTACACCAAATATTTAAACAGAAAGGGTTTAATATAAGGAATGGTTTCACAGGCATTGGAGGAATGAAAGAAAAAAAGAAAGAACTAAGATAACCTAAAGATAATGAAAGGAAGAATCTACAACGCTGAACTGATTCAGTTCAGTTCAGTCACTCAGTCGTGTCCGACTCTTTGTGACCCCACAGATGCCAGGCTTCCCTGTCCATCACCAACCCCCAGAGCTTGCTCAAACTCATGTCCATTGAGTCAATGATGCCATCCAACCATCTCATCCTCTGTTGTCTCCTTTTCCTCCAGCCTTCAATCTTTCCCAGCATCAGGGTCTTTTCCAAGGAGTCAGTTCTTTGCATCATGTGGCCAAAGTATTTGAGTTTCAGCTTCAGCATCAGTCCTTCCAATGAATACTCAGGACTGAATTCCTCGTGATTAGGTGAAGAAAAAAAAAAAAAGGAAGTGGTTGGGATTATCAAAACCTAGAAACTCAGAAGAGGGATACTCGTTAAGCTGGCTAGGGCTTAGCCCTCTGAGGAGACAGTATTTCCCAGCTGATGATAAAAACCTGAAAATCTCAGAGGGGGGTGTCCATGGTACTGGGAAAGGGGCAACATCTGACTACCAACTGTATCTCTGAGCAGGTGAGATACAGCTGGTTCTGACAAAGCTAGAAGAAGCCAAAGGCAATAGTAAACATCCAAAGTCAAGTCAACACTGACAAGACTAAATAAAAATAAGATGGAAACCTTTATTCCTCTGCCCTCCCTTTCAGTCTTTTGATAAAAATTAACAGGATGCAACAGGAAGTCAGCTGGCAAGAGAGTCTGGATATGTGTTTGGCAGAATTCTAACTTCAGCCTCACAGGACAGAGTATAAGGTTGTGGATTTGGGCCTCAGAGTCAATAAATAAATGATCGCCACAGATAGCAGTAAGTTTCTCAGTTCTTTTTGTTTAAAATGAACTGGGTGGCTTCTGTGATGACTTTCAACTTTTTATACCTTTCCCATTCAATATGTTACAATCCCATTCTTGTCTGTCACACCCAGATCCACGTTATCAGACAGAAGAACTGGGCCTACAAGTCTTATCCATATGACATCTATGAATGACCACAATTTAACTTCAATTTTCTTTCTTTTTAAAAATATTTATTTATTTATTTGACTGCCCCAGGGTTTTAGTTGCAGCATATGGGATCTAGTTTCCTGCTGCTGCTGCTAAGTCGCTTCAGTCGTGTCAGACTCTGTGCGACCCCATAGACAGCAGCCCACCAGGCTCCGCCTGACCAGGAATCAAATCCGGACCTCCTGCGTTGGGAACGCAGAGTCTTAGCCATTGGACCACCAAGGAAGTCCCCTAACTTGAATTTTCTTACCTTGGTTCTCTTCTTGATTTTAGCAGGTAGGTATTAATACTCAGATCTGTTATCTCAACCATCAAAATGTGTTTCCTAAAATATTTGCTAAATAGAATATACATATGTGTGTTACAGGTGTTAGTCACTCAGTCGTGTCCGACTCTGCAACCCCATGGACTGCAGCTCACCAGGCTCATCTATCCATGGAATTCTCCAGGCAAGAATACTGGAGTGAGTAGCCATTCCCTTCTCCAGAGGATCTTCCTGACCCAGGGATCAAACCCGGGTCTCCTGCCTTGCAGGCAGATTCTTCACCTTCTGACCCACTAGGGAAATCCAGACTATACATATAAATACCACAAAAAAGATAAAACAAGGCCAGAGAGGAGGGACAAGCTCATAGCATACCCTATAGAATAAGTCCTGGGATAGTCAAAAAGCAAGACTATTGTATCTATAATATATAATATTACTTTGTAAAAAACATATTGAGCTGAGGCATTATGTACCAGGCACTAAGTTATTTACATATATTAATTCATCACATGCTTCCACCCTTTACAATGGAAATTAATATCCCTATATTACAGATGAAGGAATTGAGAAACTAGCTTTCATTAGTTTCATCTATATATGAACATTGTAAATATAATTTACACATCTATAGCACATCTATATTTAAATAAATAGGTATATGTATGTATACTTAACTTTCTAGGCCCACCCTAGAACCCAACAGCTAAAGAACCCAACAGCTTGACAAACAATGCTGCATTGTGTGATGGATATCAGAAACAGAAAGAGCCTCTGGCTGTTTCTTTGATCCATTTCCAGTGAAAATAGAGTAATGAACTTGCTATAGACTCTGATTCCAGAACTTTTAGAGGCTGGAGATAGTGGTGATCTGTCTGTGAGGCCTGTATGTTTATCATTTCTCAGAAGCCAGCTAGCAGACCAGGCCATCTGCCAGTACATGGTTAGCGCCTTTATGTCAACTGCTTTGTCAGCCAGGTACTGTGGCATTTCCTAAGTCATAGCTTAAAACATAAAACCACAATGCAACGCCAAGATAGCAATAAGAGACCTTTCTACATACCCCACACTAGTAGCTCTGTGAAAAGGTATGTGACACATTTTGGGTACCGTAATTGGTGTCCAAAGCAGTACAGTGCTTCTGATCTGATGTGTCTCTCCCCCATCTGTTTTGAATTCATATTCTGTAGACAAGAACAGAGTGGGTGAGAAAATGAAGGATATTTTGATATTTGTTCAAAGAAAATAAAGCCAAGTTTCCTCCAAATCATTTTGGAGTCCCGTTCAGTGGGCAAAGGACACATGAAATTAACTCATCTCTAAGAGTCTAGTTTTTCTTATTAGAAATTCTTAATTTCTAAAAATTGAGCTAAGAGGATTTTTATCTTCAGTTAACCAGTCTTCAAATAAAACTGTATACGCCTACAAAGACTAATGGAAAAGGATTATTCCATATCTTCAGATTCAATTTTATACTTCTAGTACATGATATAGTAACTTATACTTGCCTTGCCAATATAAAATATTTCTAGTACATGATATAGTAACTGGTACTTGCCTTCCCAATGTAAGCCACTCTTTTTTAAGGACAAAATATATGAAACAATTCTTTTCAAACATGGGCTGCAGACCGCCCAGGACTCGATTTGAGAAAGAAAGGAAACAAATTAAATAAATCCTTAAAAATACCCCAGGTTTCTACCTGGAGACTAGAGTACATAAAAGCAAACCTCAAGTACATCACAGAGTCTCAATGAATTAAAAAGACAACATTAGAGTTTGGAGGTCAAAGTACCAGAGAGGAGAGAGAGATACACAGAGAAAGAACTCTACAAATCTGCATACATGGCCCCTTAAGTCTTTGACAAAATATCCATTTCTGTGTTAAGTGTTGTAAGACACCACAAAACCAGGCGAAGAATAACTACCAGTGAAAGAACAACAAACGAGTTGCTGTATGCTGAACAATTCCCAGAACTCATACAGGGTTGGGAGTCATCCAAGTTCTAACCAGTTGTGGTGGAGAAATCTCACTGAACAAGCAGGGCAGTTAGAAGAGACTCAGAAGTATTAGGGCTAAATTACACTAGGGTGAGCCACTGCAGACCTTCACTAAAAAAACAAACCTCAAAAGAATCAAGATGATCTGAAAGAACTTAATTTTCTGTCCAAAAAAATTCAACAATTTTTAAAAGAAAATACCAAAATCCACTTAACAACTTGATAATCACAATGTCCCGTGTCCTATGAAAAATTACTAGCTCTACACAACATTGTAAATCAAATACACTCCAATAAAAAACTCTCCTAAAAAATTAATAGCTCTGCTAAGAAGCAAGAAAATGGGACCTGTAGTCAGAGGGGGGCTGGGGAATGACAGGGATCGTGGGGGGAGTAAGTCAGTAGAAACACGCAAAGAAATTACAGAGGTGATGGAATTCACAAAGATTTTTAAAGTGATACTCTACATATGTTCAAAGATTTCAAAGAAAATACAAACGAAAGAAATTGAGGATATAAGAGAATCAAATGAATTTTTGGAGCTGAAAAATACATTATCTGAAATAAAAATTTACTGAATGAGATTAATAGCAGATTACACTAGAAAAGATCAGTGAATTTGGAGACATAAAAATAGAAATTATGAAATAATGGCCAAGATGTTTCAAAATTTAATGAAAAATATAAACCTTTAGATCCAAGAATAACAATACAGCTTTCAGAGTATAAACACAAAGAAAAACACATTCAGGTACATCACATTGAAATTGTTGAAAGCTAGAAATAGAGAGAAAACATTAAAAATAGCCAGAGGGGCAAAAAACACACATTTAATATAGAAGAACAAAAATAAGAAAATCACTGACTTCATTTTAGAAACAAAATGGCCAACTGAATGACATTTTTTAAAGAATGAAAGGAAGGGTAAAAAGTGAATCTAGGACTCTATATCCACCAAAAATATTGTTCAAAGTAAAAATAAAATGAAGACATTTTCAATACAGGTTGAGAGAATTTATGATCAAGAGACCTAAATTACAATAAATATGAAAGGGAAGTTTTCCACATTGAAGGAAAATGATAACAGAAGGAAATTCAGATTTGCAAAAGGAACAAAGAATTCCAGAAATTCTGAGGATACAAGTAAATACAAAACAAGTTTTTACATTTTAAAATTTCTTCAAAAGTTAACATAGGGTTCAAAACAAAAATGATAACAATGAATTGAGAGATCTATAATACACGTAGAAGTTTTATAGTTTTAGCTTCTATTTCTAGATTTCAGCATCTATTCTAGGTCATTTGCTTTACAGCTTTGTAAGTTTTTAAAATATCCACCAATTTCTTTTTAAAAGCTTCCTAAGATCTTGAATCTATAGATTCATTTTAGGATCTGAATCTATAGATAATTCAGAGAAATTGATCTATTTACAAAATTGAGTCTTTTGACCCATGAACATAGATATCTATTTATTTAGGGCTTTAAAATTTTGTCCAGTAATAGGAAAGTAGTTTTTATTGTAGAGGCCTTAGACATTTTTCTTAAATTTATGGGTATTTTACGTTTTTTGATACTACTGTGAATTACATTGTTTTCGAGTTTTATTTTGCAATTTTTCATTGGGCTAGTATACAGAATAGCAAATTTTTTAAAAAATATTAATTTGCATCTTGTAACCTTGCTATATTCACCTATCATAATAGCTTTTATTGTAGATTCTTCAAAATTTTCAATATGTTCAATATTTTCAATGTCATCTGCAATGCAAATAAAGTTTTACTTTTTCCTTTCCAATCTGTGTGCCTTTCATTATCTTTTTATTGCTTTATTGAGCTGGCAAAGATCTCCATTACAATACTGAATGGAAGTGATGAGAATGTACATCTTTCCTTATCCCCGGTCTTAGCGGGTAAACATTCAGTCTGGTTGTCACAGTTGCATACATTGATCAAAATTTATTGAACAGTACACTTCAAATGTGTGCATTTTACTGAATACAAAGGATACCTCAATATAACTTACTTTATATACAAAAAAAAAAAGATTTCACAGAATGACCACTGTATATTTGACCATTCAAATGGGTATGTGAGACTTTGAGATCATAGAGCTTCCTAAAAGACCTGTTTCCAGTTGGACTGTCCCCATGATTCTTTTGTCTTGAGCAGTGCTGCACCTATGACAAACTTTACTTTCCAAACACAGCAGCATCCCACAAATTATACTACACTGTGACCTTGATCTTTCTCCCATCAAAAAGTGGAGTCTTCAAGGGGGAAGGGATAGTTAAGGAGTTTGAGATTGACAGGTACATACTGCTGTATTTAAAATGGATAACCAACAGGGACTTACTTATAGCACAGGGAACTCAGCTCAAAGTTACGTGGCACCCTCGACTGAAGGGGAGTTTGGGGGAGAATGGATACATGTATATGTATGGCTGAGTTGTTCTGTGGTGTATCTAAAACTATCACAGCAAGGTTAATCAGCTATACTCTAATACAAAACAAAAAGTTTTTTTTTTAAAGTAGCATCTATGTTCCCTCCCCTTAAGTACACTTGGGTTTGCTTAGAACCAACAGAAATGCAGCAGAAGTGACTCTGCATGCCTTCCAAAGCTAAGTTAGAAAGGGTGACATAACTTCCCCCCGACTCATTGGAGCACTAGTCTTAGAAGCCTGGTCTACCATGTAACATGCCAGCTCTCTGAGGCCAGCATGCTGTGAGGAAGCCCAAGTTATCCCAAGTGGAGAGACCACATGGAGACGCTCTAAGACTACCTGGAGAGAGAAAGAAAGATGCCCAGGCAAACCCTAGCTCCTACAGGCAGCTGCTGTTCCAGCTCCAGTCATCACTTAACTACCATCCCTTGAGAGATCCCATGCCAGAACCACCCATCATAGCCCTTCCCAAATTCTGACCGGCTGAAACTGAGGCATAATCTCATGTGCAGAATAAGTAACCAGCACACCACCCAAGCAACACCACACTTGACACAGTGTTCAAAATCAATGAAAAGTGGGGTGTGGTGTCATCATTCTTTTTAATAACCCTAGAACTATTCCACTCTCTTCAGATTCACTGCTCCGATGTAGAAATCAGCACACCTTTTACTTCAGAGACTGCCAAAACACATTCAGTGAGTGGCGCCCAGCTCCCCAAGAAGAGTGGTACTGAATTAATCACCAGTGAGACAGCCTGGCTCTTTTATAGGAGTGGTGACAGATAAACTGCTAAACCCACAAGCAAACACATTTCTCTTTTCTGCACCCTGGACTCCCTTGGAGGTTTCTGGAAAAAGAATTTTACCCAAAGTAAATGGGCAAGCAGGATTGCCCTAAGCTGAAGCACCTTTCAGAAACACGGGCCTGTTGTTTTCTCTCCCAGTGAAGGTTCGTGATATACGTTATTATGTAAGACCTGGCACTAGACCAGGAACTGGCCCAAACAGACTTTGAAAAATAATTCCACCTCAAAACACATCCATCTTGCTGCATCGGCATGTTGACAGACAAGCTGAACTTCAGGGAGGCCTACCCACTGGTAGGCATAAGTCCCAGCATGGCAGGTAATGGGCAAACTGCCTTTATCCTGATCAGAATCCATCCATCCATGTCTGCTTGGCAGCCACTATGAAAGAAGTTGAAACAAACAAAAATGTATTAAAACACACACACAAACACACACATACACACACACACTTTCCATACTCACTAGTTGAGGAAAGGGTACACAAAGAAATTAAGTATGTGGATGTGTTTATTTTAAGTGGGTGTTTATTTTCCAGTTTCCATAGGAAATAAGTGAACTAATATTATCTTCCAAAAGTAAATACCTTTATGCCAAACTCCCTAAAACCAATTTCAGGCCAAGATTCATGCTGTAAGCTCCTCCGGCCTTTACGCCTCCAAGTTCTCACACTGTGGTCTAAAGCACAGAGGATTGTTAACAGAGATCCATGGCCTTGTTCTTCCCTCAGCTTTTCTGAAAGCTGAATCACAGAGTCTTTTGTATCCCTCTTGCCAGATCCTACTGCTTGAGAAGAGAGATAAAAATCTGATGGGAAACCAAAAATATGAAGACTCCTGGAGGTTGAACCTGTCAGTTCCTCTTGGCCATGCATATCTTTTGCAGACAATTAATCTCCTCGTTGGATCTTTTCTGGAATTACGTTAACCAGGAGGGCTGCAGTCCGTTTTGAGGTGTATTCTTGGGGAGCACTGTGAATTTTGTGTTGCTGTGCCTCTAATAGTATTTGCCTATACACTGTGTTTCTGGGTTTTGTTTGCTTGCCCCAGTAAAGGATGGTTACTAAGATCCTTCTTAACAAGCGTGCTCTCTTTCATCAACACCAACAACAATCATCTGCCTAATTTTAAAAAAACCAGATATTTCCAATGTCCATGTAATGACCACTATGTTGTTTTTTTCTCAATCACCAAAGGCTACATTTTCAGTAAGCTCCTGACATTTTGAGAGGACAGGTCCAGAGACCTTCCCCAACCACAAAATCTCAGACACGGGAATGTTTATTCAGGCCTCTGGCACTGGGTCAAGAGTCCTGAATTTCCTCTCTATGTCATCACTCTAACCACATTTTGACCTGGATAAATGCACATAAATGGAGAAAACACAACCAACTACAGGCTGATGCTCAGAAAAAGATTAAATTAGTGAAGATAAGTGTGGGAGACCTGAAAGGAACCTAAGCTTTCTGTTCTTAATAATAATTAAGCTCACATATATTAAAGATCAGTTGTTGAAATCATTAGGCTGACTACCGAAAAATTGTTAACACTTTTTATCATTACATAGTGGATAGTCTGTTGTTGCTTGATGTATTTACTGGATGAATTCTAGCATTACTATAAATCTTAAAGCCTTTATGTGTCTTGAGACCATAAATGTCAAAACACGGTACATATCACGCAAAAGACACACTTGTAAAGACTATTAAATAAGTCAAAATAAGTTATTAGGAAAATGTTTAAAAGACTGATTATATGGAAAATATTTAAAAGGTTGATTATATGGAAAATTTGTACTCAAAATGTCCAGCAAAGGCAAAACAATTAAGGAAATTGTTGTTCATTCAGTCAATGAACTATTAGGCAGACATTAAGATTATTAGCATGTGATCATTACATTGTACATGTTACCAGCCAAAAGAGCCCTGGGTTCTTTAGGGGAAAGTATTCCATTCACTCAGCTTATGCCTCCATTCATGAATAATCATCCTGGACAATTAAGCACACCCTTCCTGCAGGTACTAACTCTACTTTTCATTTATTCAGCAAGTTCCAGCATATCAGTACTGGAATGTTAGTCTCCTGATGAAAATAAATCAAAAAATAATAATATTGATAATAACAGCCACCATCTTCAATGATTCACTTCAAGGAGTCTACCCCTTGGCTTGGAATCCCAACTCTGCCACTGGGTGTATAACTTTGGGAAAGACAATGAACTTGTCTTATTTTTTAGTTTCTTTGCATGTAAATAGAGATTATTATACCTCTCTTTGTTGTGAGGATAAAGTCAGATACAGATGAAAAGTGCCTGGCATGTAAATAAGACTCTCTTGACAGGTATTGTTTTTCTTCTTACTTGAACATTGTGTCTGCCTACCATTCAGCAATTCACAAACATACAAAACCAAATGTAATTTACACAAGTAAGAAACGTGCTGTTTATCTTCCTTCAGTTCAGTTCAGTTCAGTCGCTCAGTCATGTTCGACTCTTTGCGACCCCATAAATTGCAGCAAGCCAGGCCTCCCTGTCCATCACCAACTCCCGGAGTCCACCCAAACCCATGTCCATTGAGTTGGTGATGCCATCCAACCATCTCATCTTCTGTCGTCCCTTTCTCCTCCTGCCCCCAATCCTACCCAGCATTAGGGTCTTTCCCAATGAGTCAACTCTTCACATGAGGTGGCCAAAGTATTGGAGTTTCAGCTTCAACATCAGTCCTTCCAATGAACACCCAGGGCTGATCTCCTTTAGGATGGACTGGTTGGATCTCCTTGCAGTCCAAGGGACTCTCAAGAGTCTTCAACAACACAGTCCAAAAACATCAATTCTGCGGCGCTCAGCTTTCTTCACCGTCCAACTCTCACATCCATACATCACCACTGGAAAAACCATAGCCTTGACAAGACAGATCTTTGTTGGCAAAGTAATGTCTCTGCTTTTCAATATGCTATCTAGGTTGGCCATAACCTTCCTTCCAAGGAGTAAGTGTCTTTTAATTTCATGGCTGCAATCACCATCAGCAGTGATTCTGGAGCCCAAAAAAATAAAGTCTGACACTGTTTCCACTGTTTCCCCATCTATTTCCCATGAAGTGATGGCACCAGATGCCATGATCTTAGTTTTCTGAATGTTGAGCTTTAAGCCAACTTTTTCACTCTCCTCTTTCACTTTCATCAAAAGGCTCTTTAGTTTTTCTTCACTTTCTGCCATAAGGGTGGTGTCATCTGCATATCTGAGGTTATTGATATTTCTCCCAGCAATCTTGATTCCAGCTTGTGTCTCTTCCAGCCCAGCGTTTCTCATGATGTACTCTGCATATAAGTTAAATAAGCAGGGTGACAATATACAGCCTTGACGTACTCCTTTTCCTATTTGGAACCAGTCTGTTGTTCCATGTCCAGTTCTAACTATTGCTTCCTGACCTGCATACAGGTTTCTCAAGAGACAGGTCAGATGGTTTGGTATTCCCATCTCTTTCAGAATTTTCCACAGTTTATTGTGATCCACACAGTCAAAGGCTTTGGCATCGTCAATAAAGCAGAAATAGATGTTTTTCTGGAACTCTCTTGCTTTTTCGATGATCCAGTGGATATTGGCAATTTGATCTCTGGTTCCTCTGACTTTTCTAAAACCAGCTTGGACATCTGGAAGTTCACAGTTCACGTATTGCTGAAGCCTGGCTTGGAGAATTTTGAGCATCACTTTACTAGCATGTGAGATGAGTGCAATTGTGCGGTAGTTTGAGCATTCTTTGGCATTGCCTTTCTTTGGGATTGGAATGACAAATGACCTTTTCCAGTCCTGTGGCCACTGCTGAGTTTTCCAAATATGCTGTCATATCGAGTGCAGCACTTTCACAGCATCACCTTTGAGGATTTGAAATAGCTCAACTGGAATTCCATCACTTCCACTAGCATTGTTCGTAGTGATGTTTTCTAAGGCCCACTTGACTTCACATTCCAGGATGTCTGGCTCTAGGTGAGTGATCACACCATCGTGATTATCTGGGTCATGAAGATCTTTTTTGTACAGTTCTTCTGTGTATTTTTGCCACCTCTTATCTTCCTTAGATATTTATAATCCATGGTAGAAATTTTGTGGTCTCTTTTTCCGAGATGGAATGTCAACTAAGACCTGTATGCTCTACCTCTCCTCAAACCTAAGCTCTAAGGTTATAAATTGATATATCATGTCAACACAAAAGAAGAAAGGACTATTCGTAAAAGTCAATTACATTCAATTTCATTCTTGGTACTACGTGAGGCATACATATACTTTATCACATTGCCCCATTTTACAGGCTTCCCTGGTGGCTCAGTTGGTAAAGAATCTGCCTGCAATGAAGGAAACCCGGACTTGATTCCTGGGTCAGGAAGATCCCTGGAGAAGGAAATGGCGACCCACTTCAGTATTCTTGCCTGGAGAATCCCCATGGACAGAGGAGCCTGGTGGGCTACCGTCCATAGTGTCGCAAGAGTTGGACATGACTTAGTGACTAAACCACCACCACCTGGTGACTCAGTAGGTAAAGAATCCACCTGCAATGCAGAAGACCACCTACAATGCAGGAGACCCAGTTTTGATTCCTGGGTTGGGAAGATCACCTGGAGAAGGAAATGGCAACCCACTGCAGTATTCTTGCCTGGGAAATCCCATGCACAGAGGCCTGGCAGGCTACAGTCCATTGGGTCACAAGAGTTGGGCATGACCTAGTGACTAAACCACCACCACCACCAATCCCACTTTAAAGATGAAGAAACAGAGGTTCAAAATGGTGGAGTAACTTGTCTTAGGCCCCATGAAGTAAAACAACAAAATCAGGAATCATTTTTGGATCTGTTCAGTTTCAAAGTCCATACACTTTCCCTTATGTTTAGCTGCCAAGTTTTAGTTTCTAACCACAATGTCATAAACTATTGTTACAAGAAAATGAGACCACTGTTTACTATCTGTCATGGCTAGTTTTTAAATCAAGCCTGAGGATATAAAAGTTATGACCTCTACATCTTAAGTAAAAGCCTACTTGAATTAAAACAAAACAATGGAAAATGCCTTAGTAATAGTATGAGAAAAATCTTCAGAATGTGAGATATCAACTGGCTTTGTTCAGTGGAATGTCCCTGCACAGAGCTGGATGGACGTTAGTGGGTGTCAGAGTGGTCGGTCAGTTTCACCAGAATCAAATACGTGAGTCTAAAGCTATGTGTTCTCTGTTTCTGGTCACCATGCCATAAGTTCACCTCTGCCATAATTATCTTTTTCTACAGTTTATTAACCTTCATCCCAACAGGACTGTAGATTCTGACTAGGCTTAATTTTAAATGGAAAAACAAATTCAATTCATTCTTTCAGTATATGAGTCATGTAGGCAAAGCAAACTGTGACTGGCAGTATCTTTTCTAGTTATACAATGCTCTGACAATGCACACTTCTCCAGGGAGCCACTACCCAAGGCTGGGCCCCAGAAGGGTGGCCCCCAACCTGTGCGACCATCGCCAGCCCCTACCACAAGCCACAGGTAGTTCTTAACTAAGCACCTGGTACAGCATCTGGTACATTGTGGATGTTCAGTAAATATTTGTTCAATGAATAAATGAATGCAGCTGTGTCTGCCCAAGCCAGCAGAGGAACTTAAAATCAGTCCTTCCTGATTCCTTATACTAAGATTGTTCTGTGTGTGCCTCCTAGCTACCAACTAACACTTCCCAATTCACAGGCCACAGGCAGTCTCAGGTTTTCATCTGTAAAGTCATGATACCTGTCTACTCCCCAGGTCTTAAGAAGATTAAAATGGATGAGGCTGTCAGAAGTTTGGGAATCATAGTATATGCCCCACACCCTCCAGAATGGGACAGAAGGAATGTATCTTATTTTCATACTTGGTCTCATGTCATGATCTTTTGAGAAGCTTTCAAAAGATAGAAAGCCAGTGAAATCAGAATCTCTGAAGATGGGTCATGACTACAAAGATTGTTTAAATCCCCTGGTGATGTGAAGGTATAGCCAAGATTTGAAGATCACAAGGCAGGAGAAGGTCAAGAGGAGCAACATCAGCCTCACACAAGCTGGAAGAAGCATCTTGTTCTTCTAGAAGGGCAAAGTAAGAGGATGAAAAATGCAACATGGTGAGACACCTACTGATGTTGTCAAAATGTCTTTCCCCAGCCTGTAGTCCTCACTGCTGCCTGTGGCCCACCCATACCATCCCCTCCTACTCCTCCAAATCATCCTGGAGCAGCCTGTGGTCTCATCTTGGACTGGGCAATGGGAACCTGCTCAAGTATATTCCTCTTTTAAAACAGAGCTAGTCTCTTCTACTTTCTACCCAGTGTCCCAGTCCCAGTCCTCACAAGCCCTGTTCTGTCAATATCCTATCCCCACCTCCCACATGGGATCCTCACCTTAAAACTAGAGTTCCTAGTGACAAGTCCCACATGAATATGGCTGGACTGTGTATAAGCTCCAGGCACCATAGAAAGGACCACATCCAGTAAGTAATGAAGACAAACTGGAGAAGGGAGCATAAACAGAGACCCAAAATATCAGAACTCCTAATTTCTAAAATATTCAATCAGTTCATACAGTTCAATATAAAAATATAAACAATCCAATCAAAAAATTGGCAGAAGACCTAAACAGACATTTCTCCAAAGAAGATATAGGGATGTCTAAAAACCACATGAAAAATGCTCAGCATCACTAATTATTAGAGAAATGCAAATCAAACTACGATGAGATATCACCTCACACAGGTTAGAATGGCCATCATTAAAAAGTCTACAAATAACAAATGCTGGAGAGGATGTGGGAAAAGGCAACCCGCCTCCACTGTTGGTGGGAATGTTAATTGGTATAGCCATTATGGTGAACAGTATGGAGGTTCCTTTGAAAACTAAAATGAGAACTACCATATGATCCAGCAATCCCACTCCTAGGCATATATCTGGAAAAGACAAAAACTAATTCAAAAAGATACATGTACCCCAATATTCATAGCAGCACAAATGTTTTCTGTGTTATGAGAGTCACTGATGCATCATGTTGGAAAAAATGCCTCTAGTATGGTGTAGAAATATACATGTGCACACACACACCCATGATTTGGAGGTTAAAAGCCTACATTCACAGCTCAACTGTTTATGGACTAAATGTGTCTCCCAAAATCCATATTTTGAAGTACTAAACACCACTGTGACTATATTTGGAGATGGGTCCTCTAGGGAAGTGGTGGTGGTGGTTTAGTCACTAAGTCATGTCCAACTCTTGTGACCCCATGGACTGTAGCCTGCCAGGCTTCTCTGTCCATGGGATTTCCAGGCAAGACTATTGGCATGGATTGTCATTTCCTTCTCCAGGGAATCTTCCCAATCCAGGAATTGAACCTGGTCTTCTGCATTGCAGGTGGTCTCCTGCATTGCAGGTGGATTCTCTACCAACTGAGCCACTAGAAAAGCTCAATTCAGGTTAAATGAGATCATAGGAATGGGGCCTTGGTCCAACAAAATTAGTGTCCTTATAAGAAGAGATACCAGAGGGCTCAGTTCCTTTTTCTGCCTTGTGGGAACAGAGAAGACTGCAAGCCAAGAAAAGGGTTCTCATCAGGAATTGACCCTGCCGTATCTTAATCTGGGACTTCTAGCCCCAGAACCATGAGAAAATAAATGTCTGTTTTTTAACCCACTCAATCAATGGTATTTTGTTCCTGATACAACAACCTTAGACAAGTCACAACATCTCCAAGCCTCAGTTTCCTCATCAATAAAAAAGAGATAAATCCTACCTCTTCATAAGCATCAAATGAGGTAATGTATGTTTTTAAGGGCTCTGCAAACAGTAGAGTATTAAGTATGTATTAATCACTCATTAATCTCCACCTCTGTGCTCTCATACTTATATCCTTGTGCTAGCTGAATATTTACCACATTGTATTAGATAGAATTGTTTTTTCCTGTCTCCCTTGTCAGACAGTAAAGATCCTTTTGGCCAGGAGCCAAGTCTCATTCATCTTTGTACCTCCAATGCCAAGGCACACAGTCACTGCTCCATAAATGACTGCAGAATGATCCCTAGGTGGCCTTAGATACCCTTTCTCTGTGTCCCATAACAGCCCACACATACTGCATCAGGTGTTGAAGTTATTAATTTTTCTATTTTTCTTCCCCACTGGAGTAAGAGCTTCCAGGTGATAGAGACCACATAGCATCATTATTGTATCCCTAATGACTAGTACAGTGCCTGGCCCCAAGAAGGAAATCAGTAAATGTTGATGAAAAGAAGGGAAATAATGCATTTCTTGAAGAATCAGCAACCTTAAGTTTCAGTGCTCACAGTTGTCCTGCATTCAATCCACCATCTTCAATGGAACCAACTCAATGCCCTTCACCCCACTCAGCCTTTGTTCAAAGGGCTTCTAAAAGGTCCCATCTCATGTAGCTCTTTTTTCCTATTATAACTAGCAAAGGTTCTGAATGCACTGTTTTATTGTACAAATCAATATCATCCCCCCAGGGAACTGAGACCAGTCACTTACAGCATCAGCAGTTGCTATGCAACCACCCTCCAAAGTTCAGGTTGAAAGATCCAGAGCTAAGGTAGTGATTTTTCCTACCTAGAAGGGACCATAATTTCTAGGGGAAAATAGACCATTATGCAGAGTCACTCAATCTTCTTGCAAAAGGAAATTTAACCACATTAGAAAAGTATATTTTCTAGGTCTTCTAAGCTGTGCATATGTAGCCTTTTTACTGGATCCCAAACACACACTATATATAAATGTGTATAATTTATTAATATATTTATAAATATTTATATCTGTGTATTGGAGACTGAATATTTTTTATGACAAAGTAGTTTCAGGAGTATCAAATTATCCTATTTCTTTTTACAAACGTAAGCATTTTAAATGAATTTCTATTTTCTCATAGCAAAAAAAAATTCAGAAAACAGAGAAATATTTAAAGAGAAAACAAAGAAGCCATATCAAACAACTTAGATAAAATCACTGTTGGTATTTGCTATGTAATCTTCCAGATGTTTACACAAACGACATTAAAAACATTATATATATTTATATTATTATTATATATAATGTTCTTATGTATGTACAAACATTTAGAATATAACTATTGTATATTTAGCTAGAATATCTATTTTCTTACTAAAATGGAAACATATTCTATGCATGGTTTAGATACTTCCTGTCTTTAAAACTTCACGTTATTCCATGGATATCTTTTCTAAGTTCAGTTCACTTCAGTTCAGTCACTCAGTCGTGTCCGACTCTTTGCGACTCCATGGACTGCAGCACACCAGGCTTCCCTGTCCATCACCAGCTCCTGGAGCTTACTCAAACTTATGTCCATAGAGTGAGTGATGCCGTTCAACCACCTCGTCCTCTGTCGTCCCCTTCTCCTCCCACCTTCAATCTTTCCCAGCATCAGGGTCTTTTCAAGTGAGTCAGGTCTTCACATCAGGTGGCCAAAGTATTGGAGTTTCAGCTTCAACATCAGTCCTTCCAATGAATATTCAGAACTGATTTACTTTAGGATGTCCAAGGGACTCTCAAGAGTCTTCTCCAATACCACAGTTCAAAAGCATCAATTCTTCGGTGCTCAGCTTTCTTTATAGTCCAACTCTCACACCCATACATGACCACTGGAAAAACCATAGCTTTGGCTAGATGGACCTTTTTATACAGTGGAAGTGACAAATAAATTCAAGGGATGAGATCTGATAGAGTGCCTGAAGAACTATGGACAGAGGTTTGTAACATTGTATAGGAGGCAGTGATCAAGATGATCCCCAAGAAAAAGAAATACAAAAAGGCAAAATGGTTGTCTGAGGAGGCTTTAAGAATAGCTGTGAAAAGAAAAGAAGCAAAAGGCAACAGAGAAAAGGAAAGATATACCCATTTGAATGCAGAGTTCCAAAGAATAGCAAGGAGAGATAAGAAAGATTCAGTGATCGGTGCAAAGAAATAGAGGAAAACAATAGAATGGGAAACAGTAGAGATCTCTTCAAGAAAATTAGAGATACCAAGGGAACATTTCATGCAAAGATGGGCTCAATAAAGGACAGAAATGGTATGCACTTAAAAGAAGCAGAAGATATTAAGAAGAGGTGGCAAGAATACACAGAAGAACTGTACAAAAAAGATTTTCATGACCCAGATACTCACAATGGTGTGATCACTCACCTAGAGCCAGACATCCTAGAATGCGAAGTCAAGTGGGCCTTAGGAAGCATCACTTTTCTAAGTTAGCATATACTTACAGCATTATTTTGAAGGCTGCATATGTTCTAGCTTAAATGTATTAACATCTATTTAATTATTTTCCTGTTTTGTTCATATTTCACCATCATAAATAAAATTTAAAAGACATCCTCATGGACACATCTTTGAAAACTCATCTTATTATTTCAGTAAAATCAATTCATGGATTGGATCAAAGATTATGCAATTATATTAAGGCTTTTAGATTATATACAAATAAATTACCTAATCCTAGGCATTCACCTCCCCAAACCAGGATTTTAGATCAGTACAAATTTAGTCAAATCTTTTAAAAATTTTAATTTATTTTGTTTTATTTTATTTATTTTTAATGGTGAGAGTATGGTTTATTAAGGTGTGCCATAGTACAGGCACTTGCCCATGGTACTCTTAATGTGCAAAGCCCAAACATTCTGCCAATTTCTCTTGAGCAATGACACCAGGAAGTTGACAGCTAAGTAGACGTTGTACACAAGCTCATCATCTGTCATCATCATGTAGCCAACAGGCACTGCCAGACATGGCATCTTATTCATCTGAAACTTGATGGTGGACTTGACTTCATCACCTTTGGCTGCCATGTTCTCATTATGGGTCAGCAAGGAAGGGAATTTGCCACCTTCTTAAAGTCTGGACCCAGGATTCATGGGATCTGCTTGATCAGAGACTCTGAAGCCAAAAAGACATCATTCATCTTGGCCACTTCAATGCACTGCCAAGATGCCATCCTTGTTCCTTTTCCCCACTCAATCCTGAGAAACTGAATATACAAACAGATTATGGCCAGACTTTATATAAAAGTAGAACTGTGACCCACCACCCACAGAAACCAACTCAAAGAAGCCAATCTACTGTCTGCAGCCATCAGTCCCTGTAGCCACCAGTCCAAAATGGCCAAGAGTCGATTAATAATTGACACTTTCTCTAATTTTTGCTCCCACTTCTAACTTAGGACCAACAAGAGAAAGTCAAATACAGCCTCCTATCTAGGCAAATAGGATGTCCCACTTCTAGTTGGCCCACCGAAACGTCCCCATGCCAATAGGACATACCTAAAGTATTCCTTTTATTCCCCATTATAAAGCTTTTCCATTCCTCCACCTGTTTCTTTGCCAAAAGCAAATCATGGTAAATGATTCCCTTGTGACACACAGCAAACTGAATAAATAGCCTTTGCCCGGATAGCCTTCATCTATGTCCACAACCTCAACTCAAGCCCTGCTGCTGAGAGATGTCTCAAAGTTTTCTAATAAACACCCTTCACATTCTCAATTCAACCTGCAGTGGGCAGATTATCGTAACCAAAGGTTAGTCCTTTCTCATTTGAGATGTGATAGCCCAGAGGCTAGTGTGGCAACCCAGAGAGCTCTAGACCACAAAAGCCTAGACCCTGGCTGAGAACTCAAGAGTCCCCTCTTGGCTCTGCCATTAACCTGCTTTATGTTTTCAGGCTTGTCTTTATGTTTCAATTCCTCTTCTATAAAATGGGAACAAATCCTATGCTCATTCACAGGCTTAGTGTAAGAACAAGACAAAATACAATGTAGGACTGTGCTTTGAAATGGTTACTAATTATGAAATGTAAGATGTTATCAGGGACACATGCAGCCCTTCTTTCAACACCCCCTGGTGTCTCAGACATGGAAGAGATCAAATAGGGATAAAGAAAGGAGGGGGAAAAAATTGGCTCGAGGTACAACTAGCTGGACAGAGTGAGGAAGCACAAGCTGGCCAGCGGCTGGAACTGGTTCCCAGTCATGTTATTCTATGCTTTTAAACTCCCACACACACCCCGTCCTCCGCCAAAATACATAAACCTCTTTGAATTACACTCCTTCTCTTACAGGAGCGATTGACTACACTTGGATGTGATTTTCCTTTGTTTGTTTTAATTTATGGACGACCAGGAATGCTGCCCTGCCTCCTCTTTTCAAATACCCACCACTCCTCCTCCATCAGAGGACCTCTTCTGGGGTCTTCGTTTTCTGGTAAATTTTTTTGATAAGAATAGTTGTGGTTAGAGGGAGCTCCAAGCACAGCTCCAAGCCTTAAGGCTCATTAAGGACTTTCCCCAACTCCACCTAAGGCAGTAAATCACTGGGTGCAGGAAAAGTAGGTTGGGCGAGAGGGCAACCGGAGCACCCTTTAGTTGACTTCAGAAAGGAAGGCTGCCTGGGTTTCATTCCAGGATGACAGTCCCCAGGATCAAGAAGAGTTTGAGGAACGTAAGAGGGAAGAAATCAAAACTTATAAACACACTTTTCATCTCTCAGCCAGCACCTGTTATTTTGCAAGTAAGCAAAGAGAGAATGAATGTTACAGGTTGCTCAAGAAAGCATCTCGGCTTAGAGTTTCTCACTTAAAATCACCAAGAATTACTCTCTCACGCCCCACATAGAAGGCAGTTTTTGACTAAAGTACCTCCTAGAAGGCAAATTACACGATAACATCTCGATCCAAAGTAGAACAATGAAACCACTTTTGTTTTTTTTCCTGATTTCAGTATCAGTTTCCAGGTGGCACTAGTGGTAAAGCCCCTGCCTGCCAATGAAGGAGGCCATAAGAGAAACGGGCCTGATCCCTGGGTCGGGCAGATCCCCTGGAGGAGGGCATGGCAACCCATTCCAGCATTCTTGCCTGGAGAATCCCATGGACAGAGGAATCTGGCTGGCTACGGTCCATGGGGTAGCAGAGTTGGACACAAGTGAAGTGACTTAGCACTCACGCACAGAGTACTATACTTCTAAAACTAGCGTTTCCCAAAGTCGTTAACATGAATAGGTGCATGCACGCATGCTGTCACCTCAGTCTTGTCCAACTCTCAGTGACCCCATGGACTGTCACCAGGGAAGCCCGATATGCATGTACCCTACATCAAAAGAGAGTGTGTGAATTTAGGAAATGTTGATTATTTTCCTCTCCTAGGCCATCATGGTGCATATTAACTTGCTAAATGCTCTGAGATGTCCTGCACTGAAGAAATGTGTTTATCTAAAATACAATGTTTCACAAGTTTGCTTGGTCCCAGAATCCTTTTTTGTTAGGTATGACACCTATTAATATTCTGGAGAAAACATTGCCCTCAAAAAAGAAAAGGCTGCATTTGGCCATTTAGATTCTGTTTGGTTTGAAGATAAAGGCAAATCTACCTCTAAAGTCAATCTTCTCAGTGTATGATTTATCACTAGAGTAATGCTGACATTCGCATGAACCCCAGTCCCCAGATCAGGGAAAAGTAAGTGATGGTTACTCTCAACTGTTCTCCCTGCCCCTACTCCCACCTTCCAACACCTCAGCTCTCTTCTACCACATCTCCCTAGCGGAGGCGATCTGATCGTTTTGTAGAGTCCACATGGCAGACAGCAAAACAATTAAAATGGATACTGGCCAAAGAAATCTGTGAAGCAGATGATAACGTCAAATATACATTCAGAGCATTTTTATGTGGTTCTTAAATGGAAAGAAAGATTTCTCTTCTTCCAATCCTTCTGTTTATAATTTTTAACAAATGCACTTCTTGGAATAAGCAAATTTAGAGATAGAAGTGAAAGAGTTGCATATGGAACTTGAGTTTTCATTAAAAAGAGCATCCCCAAGAGAAAGTACCAGGAGATTTGCAAAACCCAACCAAGGAACGATCTTAAGTTTACACATGGAAAATTGTTCACTATGTACTGTTAAGTGAAAAGGCAAATTACAAAACTGCATATGCAGAGTGATTCATTTTTGTAAATGCAGTCGACTCAGTGTTTGTTAAAAGAATAAATATGCATAAAAAGGATACTATAAGAGTTCATACCAAGTTGACAGTGGTTAGCTCCAAGTGGAAAATTTTTCTTACTTTCTTTTTTTTTTTTTTTGCTTATCTATTTGTTCTAACATTTCTCAAATAAAAATATTTTTAACAATAAAACAATATTTTAGAACTGCTCTAACCTATGACTCACATTATCTGTGGAAAAATATCTCAGGATGAAGGAAGCAGTTTCCCTCATGGGCACATGCCTACTTACCAGCAGGAAGTCCAGTCTTTTTTTGGAATTACTTTCCCCAATCAGTCCAGAGAATTTCCAAGCCTATAACCCAAATATCTACTAGTTGGTGGAATCCCTTATGATAGTCATGTTAGTTGCTCAGTCATATCTGACTCTTCGTGACCCCATGGACCATAGCCCTCCTGGCTCCTCTGTCCATAGGATTCTCCAGGCAAGAATACTGGAGTGGGTTGCCATTCCCTTCTCCAGGGGATCTTCCCGACCCAGGAATCGAATCCAGGTCTCCTGCATTGTAGGTGGATTCTTAACTGTCTGAGCCACCAGGGAAGCCCCTTGGACCCCTTAGGAGCCACAAACAAAAGGGTGGGGTGTCACATGAAGGATTATGGCCTCAGCCTGCCCTCTTCCATCCTGCCCTGTTAACCACTGTAGCTCCCTCATTCACAGGACACTACCCACTCCCGGCCAACTGGTGTCCTCTAAACCACCAAGCTCAGCTATTCTTCTCCCTCTCCAGACATCTGCTTCTCGTAAGAACTCCTACAGAAGGGATCCCCACACAGTGCTGTTGAGTTCCTCTGGTTCTCTCCACTGTGTCACAGCCCATTTTCCATAGGGTCACAGGCACTGCAGGGTAAGAAAGGGGCTCTGGTGGTGAAGCAGGTGTATTTGAGGAGGAAAGGCCATGTCTGAGCTGATATGCACATCACCTCTGAACTCTGATATTTAGGCCTTGTTGCTCAGTCAAATTGCCAAATTTCTTCTCATACAAAGTGGGAGTTTTTTTTGGTTTGGGGGTTTTGGGTTTTTTTTGGAAACAGAGTTTTGTCTCTCTTCACTCTGGCTTCCTGCAGATCCCTAAGCACATCAGAAAATTCAATACATATCAAAACTCCAAAAATAGACAGAGTTCACATGCTTTTTCCTAACAAGACTCTTGGGCTCCAAGTAATCAAAAAATATGGTGAAGTCTTATTACTTGAATAATCTACGATAGTTGAGATGTTAAGAAATGCCCCCCCAACTTGGAAAGACCTTTAGAAGACTGATCCAAATATAAGGCAAATAAGAGTTAGGCTTGATACTTATTTTTCTCACCAAGAGTTGTTACCTGTGGACCAAAAGGCAGTGCTGATCACAGGACTGTGTGCTGTGATCAAAAATGCCAGAGTCCTTGGCTTACCAACTGATGGGGAACTCATCCCCATGACTGAATATAAACAATGCATGGTCATGAACTTCTTCAGGGCCATGGAAGTCACAAACGCATTTCTGCCTCTTCCTACAAAATCCAAGGAGAGGTTGGTGAACATCAGTTGCATGGCAGAGATTAAGCCCTGAGCCTTTGGAGTGGGAGCACTGACTCCAAGACCCTAGACCTCCAGAGAACTAACCCTAGGGAGTAATAAACAGTGAAAACTCACCACAAAGGAAACCACTTGAATACAAGACTTGGCATACAATACAACCACCAGTAGCTTCCTGTGCAGGATGACTTATCTAAACAAGGAACAAAACAAAACACAAACCCAGTCATCACCAGACAGGATTACCACCTCATTCAGTCTTGCCCATCAGAGGAAAAACAAACAAACATTCGGGACAAATCTCACCCTATAGGAAGCTTACACAAACCACTGGATCAACCTTAGGAGAGCAGAAAGCAAAAGGAAGAAAAAATACAACCTTGAAACCTGAGAAAAGAAGACCTCATAATTAGCTCTCAACTAAAATAAATAAATTTATAAAAAAAAAAAAAAGAAGACCTCAGACACAATAAGTTAAAAAGAAAAATAATGAAATGGCATAGAAATACTACACAAATGAAGGAACAAACTAGAAACACAGAAGTCCAAATAAATGAAGAAGAAATAGGCAAACTACCTGAAAAAGAATTCAGAATAATGATAGTAAAGATGATCAAAAACCTTGAAAACAAAATGGAGAAAATGCAAGAATCAAATAAGAAAGACCTAGAAGAATTAAAGAATAAACATACAGAGACAAACAATACAATTACTGAAATTAAAAATACTCTAGAAGGAATCAATAGCAGAATATTTGAAGCAGAAGAATGAATCACTGAGCTGGAAGATAAAATGGTGGAAATAACTTCTGAAGAGCAGAATAAAGTAAAAAGAATGAAAAGAACTGAAGATAGTCTCAGAGATCTCTGGGACTATATCAAACGCACCAACATTCGAATTATAGTGGTCCCAGAAAAAGAAGAGAAAAAGAAAGGGTATGAGAAAACTTTTGAAGAGATTATAGTTGAAAATTTCCCCAACATGGAAAAGGAAATAGTCAATCAAGCCCAAGAGGCACAAAGAGGCTCATATAGGATAAACCCAAGGAGAAACACGCCAAGACACATACTAATCAAACTAACAAAGACTAGACACAAAGAATATTAAAAGCAGCAAGGGAGAAACAACAAGTAACATACAAGGGAAATCCCATACGCTTAACAGCTGATCTTTCAGCAGAAACTCTGCAGGCCAGAAGGGAATGGCAGGATATATTTAAAGTACTGAAAGGGAAAAATCTACAACCAAGATTACTGTACTCGGCAAGGATCTCACTCAAAATTGATGGAAAAATAAAAAGCATTTCAGACTAGCAAAAGTTAGGAGAATTCAGTACCACCAAATCAGCTTTACAACAAATGTTAAAGGGATATATATAGTCAAGAAACAAAAGAGAAGGAAAAACATCTACAAAATCAACCCCAAACAATTAAGAAAATGGCAATAAGAACATATATATCAATAATTACTTTAAATGTAAATGGATTAAATGCTCCAACCAAAAGACACAGACTGGCTGAATGGATACAAAAACAAGACCCATATATATGCTGTCTACAAAAAACCCACTTCAGACCTCAATACACATATAGACTGAAAGTGAGAGGACAGAAAAATATATTCCATGCAAATGGGAAGCAAAAGAAAGCTGGGGTAGCAATCCTCATATCAGACAAAATAGACCTTAAAATAAAGAAGATTATAAAAGATAAGGAAGGACACAACATAGTGATCAAGGGATCAATCCAAGAGGAAGATATAACAATTGTAAATATCTGTGCACCCAACACAGGAGCACCTCAATACATAAGGCAAACACCAATAGACATAAAAGGAGAAAATGACAGTAACACAATAATAGTAGGAGACTTTAACACCCCACTCACACAAATGGACAGATCATCAAAACAGAAAATTAATAAGGAAACACAAACCTTAAATGATACATTAGATGAGATGGATCTCAGTGATATCTTCAGGACATTCCATCCAAATGCAGAAGAATACACCTTCTTCTCAAGTGCATGTTGAACATTCTCCAAGATAGACTATATCTTGGGTCACAAATCAAACCTCAGTAAATTTAAGAAATTGAAATCATATCAAGCATTTTCTCTGACCACAACGCTATGAGACTAGATATCAATTACAAGAAAAAAACTGGAAGAAACACAAACACATAGAGATTAAACAACACATTTCTCAATAACCAACAGGTTACTGAAGAAATCAAAAGGGAAGTCAAAAAATTTCTAGAAACGCATGACAATGAAAACATGACAACTCAAAACACGACAACTATGGATGGGATGCAGCGAAAGCAGTTCTAAAAGGGAAGTTTATAGTGATACAATCCTACTTCAAGAAACAAGAAAAACACTGAATAGACAACCTACCTTTATACCTAAAACAACTGAAAAAAGAAGAACAACAACAAAAAAATAGTAGAAGAAATCATAAAGATCCGAGCAGGAATAAATGAAAAAGAAATGAAAGAAACA
This sequence comes from Giraffa tippelskirchi, assembly GCF_054371585.1. Classification (NCBI taxonomy): domain Eukaryota; kingdom Metazoa; phylum Chordata; class Mammalia; order Artiodactyla; family Giraffidae; genus Giraffa; species Giraffa tippelskirchi. Next base: position 82,001,230 of record NC_137278.1, read on the forward strand.
ATAGTAGAGATTAACAAAACTAAAAGCTGTTTCTTTGAGGAGATAAACAAAATTGACAAACCTTTAGCCAGACTCATCAGGAAAAAAAGAGAGAAGAATCAAACTAGAAAATTAGAAATGAAAAAGGAGAGGTTACAACAGACAATGCAGAAATACAAAGGATCATTAAGAGACCATTATGAAAAACTATATGGCAATAAAATAGATAACCTGGAAGAAATGGACAGATTCTTAGAAAAGTTCAATCAATACATCAAAAAGCTCATACACCATAATCAAGTTGGGTTCATTCCAGGAATGCAAGGATTCTTCAATATACGCAAATCAATCAATGTGGTACACCATATTAACAAATTGAAAGACAAAAATCATATGATCATCTCAGGGTCTTTTCCAATGAGTCAGCTCTTTGCATCAGGTGGCCAAAGTATTGGAGTTTCAGCTTCAACATCAATCCTTCCAATGAACACCCAGGACTGATCTCCTTTAGAATGGACTGGTTGGATCTCCTTGCAGTCCAAGGGACTCTCAAGAGTCTTCTCCAACACCACAGTTCAAAAGCATCAATTCTTCGGTGCTCAGCTTTCTTTATAGTCCAACTCTCACATCCATACATGATCACTGGAAAAACCATAGCTTTGACTAGATGGAACTTTGTTGGCAAAGTAATGTCTTTGCTTTTTAATATGCTGTCTAGGTTGGTCATAACTTTCCTTCCAAGGAGTAAGCGTCTTTTAATTTCATGGCTGAAATCACCATCTGCAGTGATTTTGGAGCCCAGAAAAATAAAGTTAGCCACTGTTTCCACTGTTTGTCCATCTATCTGCCATGAAGTGATGGACCCGGATGCCATGATCTTAGTTTTCTGAATGTTGAACTTTAAGCCAACTTTTTCACTCTCTTCTTTCACTTTCATTAAGAGGCTCTTTAGTTCTTCACTTTCTGCCATAAGGGTGGTGTCATCTGCATATCTGAGGTTATTGATATTTCTCCTGGCAATCTTGATTCCAGCTTGTGCTTCCTCCAGCCTAGCATTTCTCCTGATGTACTCTGCATGTAAGTTGAATAAGCAGGGTGACAATATACAGCCTTGACGTACTCCTTTTCCTATTTGGAACCAGTCTGTTGTTCCATGTCCAGTTCTAACTGTTGCTTCCTGACCTGCATATAGGTTTCTCAAGAGACGGGTCAGGTGGTCTGGTATTCCCATCTCTTTCAGAATTTTCCACAGTTTATTGTGATCCACACAGTCAAAGGCTTTGGCATAGTCAATAAAGCATCATTATTAGAGAAATGCTAATCAAAACTACAATGAGATATCACCTCACACCAGTCAGAATGGCCATCATCAAAAAGTCTACAAACAATAAATGCTGGAGAGGGTGTGGAGAAAAGGGAATGCTCTTGCACTGTTGATGGGAATGTAAATTGATACAGCCACTATGGAAGATGGTATGGAGATTCCTTAAAAAACTAGGAATAAAACCACCATATGACCCAGCAATCCCATTTCAGGTATATACCCTGAGTAAACCAAAATTGAAAAAGACACATGTATCCCATTGTTCATTGCAGCACTATTTACAATAGCTAGAACATGAAAGCAACCTAGATGCCCATCGACAGTTGAATAAATAAAGACGTTGTGGTATATATACACAATGGAATATTACTCAGCCATAAAAAGGAACACATTTGAGTCAGTTCTGATGAGGTGGATGAACCTAGAACTATTATACAGAGTGAAGTGAGTCAGAAAGAGAAAGATAAATATCATATTCTAACACACATACACGGAATATAGAAGAATGGTACTGAAGAACTTATTTACAGGGTAGCAGTGGAGAAAGAGACATAGAGAATAGACTTGTAGACATGGGGAGAGGGGAGGAGAGGGTGAAATGTATGGAAAGAGTAACATGGAAACTTATATTACCGTATGTAAAATAGATAGCCAATGGGAATTTGCTGTATGGCTCAGGAAATTCAAACAGGGGCTCTGTATCAACCTAGAGGAGTGGGATGGGGAGGGAGATGGGAAGGAGGTTCAAAAGGGAGGGGATATATGTATACCTCGGAGAAGGCAATGGCACCCCACTCCAGTACTCTTGCCTAGAGAATCCCATGGATGGAGGAGCCTGGTGGGCTGCAGTCCATGGGGTCGCAAAGAGTCGGACACGAATGAGCGACTTCACTTTCACTTTTCACTTTCATGCATTGGAGAAGGAAATGGCAACCCACTCCAGTGTTCTTGCCTGGAGAATCCCAGGGACGGCGGAGCCTGGTGGGCTGCCGTCTATGGGGTCGCACAGAGTCGGACACGACTGAAGCGACTTAGCAGCAGCATATGCATACCTATGGCTGATTCATATTGAGGTTTGACAGAAAACAACAAAATTCTGTAAAGCAATTATCCTTCAATAAAAAAATTAAAAAAAAAAAGTTATGCTTCCTTGGCAGCTCAATGGTTGAAGAATCTGCCTGCCAATGTAGAAGACACTGGTTCGATCCCTCATCTGGAAAGATCCCACATGCCAAGGATGCCACAACCACTGACACCTGAAAGCTCTGCTGAATCCTGTGCTCCACAACAACAGAAGCCACCACAATGAGAAACCTGTGCACCACAACTAGAGAGTAGCCCCTACTCGCTGCAACTAGAGAAAAGCCTGCATAGCAACGAAGACCCACACAGTCACATTAATTAATTAACCAAAAAAAAAGAGTGGTGTTGCTAATTCCACAGGCCAGCCTGACCCAGGCTTACTTCTGACATAGTCATAATGCCCATCACATAAGTGACCATTTGAAGCAGAAGATTTTTATTCAGAACTCCCCCTAAGGACTGGGAGGAGCCTCCGTAATCTCCTCTAACCTCCCCATATATTTTAAAAATATTTTTGGTGCTAGTGGTAAAAAACTCGCCTGCCAGTGCAGGAGACATAAGAGACACAGGTTCAATCCCTGGATCTGGAAGATTCGCTGGAGGAGGGCATGGCAACCCATTCCTGTATTTTCAGCTGGAGAATCCCATGGACAGAGGAGCCTGGCGGGCTACAGTCCATGGGGTCTCAAAGAATCAGACATGACTGAAGCGACTTAACATGCATGCATGCACCAGGTCTTAGCTGTGGCACACAGAATCTTTAGTTACAGCAGGCAAACTCTTAGTTACTGCATGTCCGATCTAATCCCCTGACCAGGGATCCAACCTAGGCCCCCTTCATTGAGAGCCCAGAGTCTTAGCCACTAGACCACCAGAGAAGTCCCTAATCTCCCCATATTATAGATGAGGAAACAGGCTCATGGCCACTCCAGCACAATAGTAAAACAGACTAGATTCTAAGGTCCCCAACTTCTAATTCAGTGAAACACAATACCAAATTCTCAATATTGAAAAATAATATAGTAATAGTGACATATATAATCGGAAACAGTTGACCAGCTCAGATCCAAGCTCTGTACTAGTTTGTATTTTTACCTTTGACAATATCATCCTCTTTAGTCCTTGATATTACCCTTGTTTTACAAATAAATAAATTGAGACTCAGCGAAGTAACTTCCCCAGAATCATACAGTTTAGACATGCTGTAGTCAGACTTCTAGCTCAAGCTAGTCTGACCCCAAAGCCCATGTTTTTTCTGCTACTAAACTGATCTCATGAAAACCAGAGAAGACAGAGTGGATGAAAGCTCCTATATTTAAACATAGAGTGGTGATTTATCAAATGGATTTGCAAAGAAAATAAACCTCCTTAAGTGTGTTGAGTGGTCCCAAATCCTTACATTAAAAAACCAGTTCCAAATAAATCAATGACCTGTCTCAATGGACTTCTCAAAACTAATGTGATCTCTTCATTGATTACATGGAAGAGAGAGCTACTATGAAGAATAATTCTGTTATTCTAATCAAGTTACTTCAGGGAAAACAGAGTAAAATACTTTTGTGTTGCAGGAGTACTGCAAACATCAAATAGCAACTCATAAAGAAAAATAAAATGTTCTTAATCCGTAAGTAAACCATCTTTAATTCTTAAAAACAACTAGAATATGAGAAAGCATCATTTAATTAGAATTTTATAAAACTTAGACCAAAGAAAAATTATATGTTTGCAAATTGCTTTAATGCACACATACTTTTTAAGCTGCTAGATGCAGGCTTTAAAAAAATGGAGAAAAGCTTAACACTTCCCAACACTCTTTCACTAGAAAACATATTAATAGATTGTATGTGTGTATAGTGGTTGTGTCACCCCATACAGGAGTGTGTAAAGATTTTGTTCTTGCTAAATGGGTTGGTTGAGATAAATATGATTTACTTGAGTGGATGCATGTCAGTCTTTCTCTGAATGAAAACAAAATAAATCCCCCCCAAAACAAAAGAGCAGACATAACTTTCTCTTGCTGGAAGCAAGAGAATCTTCTTCCATCTAGGGTTTCTCTATAGTCCAGCCCATACATGAAATGAGATATTCAGCTCAAACAGAGAGACCCAGAGGACTATGTGGACACCATCCATATGCTTGTTAACACATCTTTTCCTTTCCTCTTCTGTTCAAGAGAATTTTCTAAGTAAATTAGTGATAGATGTAAAATAAAGTTTAGAGAATATAGAAAATAAAAACTGACATCATTGAGAAATAATCACAGTGGACATTTGGTTGTAGTTTCTATTTTGAATACACTGTGTATAGTTTTTATTCTACTTTTGTCAATATACTTTGTAAATTTTATCCACCTTTGGCTATATTCTACAAAAGCATGATTTTTTAATATCAGCATATGGATGTCTAACAATTTATTAAGCCACTTGCTGTTATTCAATATTTAGGCTGTTTGTAATATTTAATTTTGCTGTTAAAAATATAAAGATGTAATAAATACCCTTTCATGTATGTGAATATCTACAATAAAAAAAAAAAGCCATCCAAGAGGAGATAACAGCACGTTTCCATTACGAAGCTGAGAATTTGCTTCCCCCTGGGTGATGGTTACACTTGCCCATTTACTTTCAAAACCCTTTTCATACAACAATGTACATATTATCTTAGGGATCTCTCCTGGGAATTTTCAAAAAACATGGGGTGATTTTTGTATTTTATGTGAACAATTTTTAAGTTAGAATATTTGCAAAGAATTCGCCAAATTAAAAATTCTGAGGACACAATTCTCTAGAGGACTGCCCTCATTTAAGACACCAGTCATGGGCCTTACGTGGCAGTCCAGTGGTTAAGACTTCGCCTTCCAATGCAGAGGTTGCAGGTTTGATCCTTGGTCAGGGAGCTAACATCCCACATGACTAGCAGTCAAGGAACCAGAACATGAAACAGAATCAATATTGTAACAAATTCTGCAAAGACTTTTTAAAAAATGGCCCACACTAAAAAAAAAAAAAAATCTTTAGGGAAAAAAAAAGATAACAGTCATTAGTTTGGAGTCTTCAAGATCACTCTCATTTCAAACCAGTTAGCTACAAACTTGGGGGCCCCACAGATTTCTTCAGGTTTAATAATACTAGAACTTAGGCAACACTACAATTACTGTTTTATTAGAGCAAAAGGATAGAAATTAGAATCAGCCAAAGGAAGAGCTGCATAGGGGTAAGTTTTCTGAAAGGGTTGCAAATGTGAAGCTTCAGTTACTCTCAGGGATGTGTTACCTCCTGGTATTGAAGTGTGACAATCCTCAAAGGATACTGCCAACCAGGGAAGCTCAACTGAGCTTCAGTTTCCAGAGATTTTCTTAGGGTTTCATTACATAGGCCTGTTCGATTGAATCATTGGCCATATGCCTCCTCCTCCACCTGTCTCCCCTCCACTGAGGTCAGACTGTTATTCTGGAACTTGGGCTGATGACAAGGGACTCAAAGCCCCAATCTTTTAATCATATAGTTGATCTTTTAGGGTGACCAGCCCCCAGCTTAAGTCACTTCATTATCATAAATTACTAGGTATCATCTGAAGGTCCCATCCTGAGTATCAAAGGCATTCCTATCACTCTAGAGATTCCAAGAATTTAGAGGATATCTCCCAGGTATATATTTATTACGTCTATTTCATGTAGATCATTATATTACTAAAGTTGCATTAAATAGATTTTATCACGATATTGAATGTTTTTAATAAATCAAGGAACACATCCATCTGTTCGCCGTTTAACAAAGATAAAATGCTGAAGTTAATTATATAACATAAAATATGATTCTTGACATATAGATTTTAAAATGACTTTTTAAACATTCAGGGGCTTCCTGGGTGGTACTAGTGGTAAAAAAAAAAAAAAAAAAACCCACTTGCCAATGCAAGAGACATAAGAGGCGCAAATTTGATCCCTGGATCAGGAAGATGCCCTGGAGGAGGACTTGGCAATCTACTTCAGTATTCTTGCCTGAGAATCCCATGGAGAGAGGAGCCTGGCAGGCTATAGTCCATAGGGTGGCAAAAAATTGGACATGACTGAAGTGACTTTGTATACACACACGTAAAAACATTCAAAATGATTTTTAAAACACCATGCTTGAATTAAGCCTAAATATTTATGAAACTATAGATGAAATTTAATTATGCGTTCTGGCATCAAAAACTGTTATTGTGACCCAATGCTTAAAATTCTTACATTTCATGTTTTTAAAAATTTAAGAATTTGTTTTTATGATTTTATGTTTTTTTTAAAAAAGGACATACAAGAAAAGATTTTCAAGTACTATTTAGAAACATTTATCTGCAAATAATTCATTGCAGGGTTTTTAACCTTTATACTCAATATACGAAAAGTCAATCGGTTTTAATCACCAATATATTTTCTGTTTTTTAACTGAAATTTTTAAATTGATTGTGAGGTTTCTATTATAATGTTGACATACATGGTGATTCATTAGTTTAATTCATTAGGTTAACTATTCTAACATGGAATTTCATGATATCAATGGTAGAAAATAAAAATTAATTATTAATTAAAGGACTGTGGTACAGATTCAGCCATCTATTCTTTTATTAATTGATTGCACTATCAATTGCACTCTTTGTTAATACCTTCTTTTTCTTGCTTTGAAGAATCTCTTTTTTTAAATCAATCTATTGGAGTATAATTTAAATATTATAAACCCATTTATAGTTTAGAATTGATGACTTTTGACAACTGTATACACGCACTAAACAACCCTACAAAAAACATAAAACATTTCCATCACTTTGAAAGGTTCTTCTTTCTCTTCACCCCAGCCTCCACTGATACACTTTTCATCACTATAGATTTATTTTCAATTTTAGAGTTTTATATATATTTTATATATATTTTAGAATTTTATATATAAAGTATATAATTTTATACATATTATATATATTATAAAGTATATGTAATCTAGTGTCTGGCTTCTTTTATTCACCATAATGACTTGATATTTAACCATGTTATTACATCTGCCAGGAGTTCATTCTGTTTAATTGCTGAGTAATTTTTCAATAGTAATTTCTTGCTGGTATATCACATTTTGCTTTTCCAATCAGCAAACACCAGTGGACACTGGGTTGGGTTCAGCTTTGGGTGATCATGAATAATGATGCTATGTACATTTTGTGTACAAACCTCTTTGTGTATACCAGCTTTTATTTCTCTTGGGCTAATGCCTCGGAGAAGACAATGGCACCCCACTCCAGTACTCTTGCCTGGAAAATCCCATGGATGGAGGAGCCTGGTAGGCTACAGTCCATGGGGTCGCTAAGAGTCGGACACGACTGAGCGACTTCACTTTCACTTTTCCCTTTCATGCACCGGAGAAGGAAATGGCAACCCACTCCAGTATTCTTGCCTGGAGAATCCCAGGGACGGTGGAGCCTGGTGGGCTGCCGTCTATGGGGTTGCACAGAGTCGGACACGACTGAAGCGACTTAGCAGCAGCAGCAGCTAGTGGGAAGCTGCTGTATAGCACAGGAAACTCACCCTGGTGCTCTCTGACAACCTAGAGGGGTGAGATGGAGTGGGAGGGAGGTTCAAGAAGGAGGGGACATATGTATACCTATGGCTGATTTATGTTGATGTACGGCAGAAACCAACACAACATTATAAAGCAATTATCATCCAATTAAAAATAAATAATTTTTTTTTAAAAAAGGAGACTATTTCACTACAAAAGCGATACATCAGCTAGGTCTTAAAGGACTGTGGAGGAGGTGAAGGACACGACTGAGCGACTTCACTTTCACTTTTCCCTTTCATGCACTGGAGAAGGAAATGGCAACCCACTCCAGTATTCTTGCCTGGAGAATCCCAGGGACGGCGGAGCCTGGTGGGCTGCCGTCTATGGGGTCGCACAGAGTCGGACACGACTGAAGTGACTTAGCAGCAGTAGCAGCAATGCCTAGGAGAGTTATCTGGTTGGTAAAGCAGTATATGTTTAACTTTTTAAAACACAGTGTGCTCTTCCAAAATAGAACCATTTTATATTTCTATGTGCAAATCTTTTGCTCATTTTTAAAACTGAGTTGTGCATCTTATTATTCACTTGCAAGATGAACTATATATATATTCTGGAACTGAATCAGATATATGCATTGTCAGATACATGCATTGCAAATATTTTCTCCTATTCCATGTCCTGCGTTTTTATTTTCCTAATGGTGTCTGTGGATGAGCAAAAGTTTTTCATTTTAATGAAATCCAGTTTATCATTTTTTTTCTTTTGTGGTTTGTGCTTCATGTGTTCTGAGAAATTCTTGCCTACCCAAAGTCAGAGAGTTTTCTTTCATGTATTCTTTTAAAATTTTTGTAGTATTGGCTTTTACAGTTATGTCTATGATTAATTTTGAGTTAATTTTGTGTATGGAAAAAAATAAGGGCTGATGCTCTCTCTTTTCATACGGAGATTAGTTACTCCAGCACCATTTGTTGAAAACTAGTTGAACATACATATGTAGAACTACTTCTGGACTCTATTCCCTACTCTTGAGGTGTTTACTTCTATTGACCTTATATGACTCTCTTTTCACAAATACCGTAATGTTAATTACTTTAACTTTATAGTAACTCTTAAAATAAGGTAGTATAAGCCCCTGAACTTTGTTTTGTTTTCTTTTTTAATTTGCTTTGTCTTTTTCATTTGCATTTCTATATAAATTTTAAAATCAGTGCTTCAATTTCTGCAAAAAAAAAAAAAAACCTTTGTATTACCCTTTTTATATAGTATTGGATTCAATTTGCTAAATCTAAGGATTTTTGCAGTCAGGTTTATGAGGAATAATGGTCTGTTTGGGGGCGTTTTTTCTTTATTTTCTTTGTCAAGTTTGGGTATCAGGGTTATGCTGGCCTCAAAACACAAGCTGGAACAGGTTCTCCTTTATTCTTCAAAAGAGTTTAGGTTAATATTCCTTTGAATAGTACATAGAATTCATCAGTGAACCATCTGAGCTTGAAGTTTTTTCATTGTAGCAAGATTTTCAACAATGAATTCCATTCCATTACTAAAGAAACTATTCACATTTTGTTTCATCTTATATCAATTTTAGTTGTATTTTTCAAGGAATTTGTTTCATCTAAAATATCTAATTATTGCTATACATTTTTTCAGAATATTCTCTTATTATTGCTTTAAGATTTGTAAGAGCTAAAGTGATAATTCCTCTTTCTTTCCCAGTATTGGTGATTTCTGTTTTTTTCCTTCATTAATTGGGAGTTTATCCATTTTGCTAGTCATTTCAAAGAGCCTACTTTTGAATCATCTGTTTCTGTGTTGCTGATATTTGCTCTTGTCTTTATTATTTTTTTCCTTTCACACACTTTAGATTTACTTCACTCTTCTTTTTCTAGTGTTTTTAGGTGGCACCTTACATCATGCTCTTTTTTTTTCTTTCCTATTATGAGCATTTAAAACCATAAATTTCCCTCTAAACACTTCTTCATCTGCAACTCACAAATTTTGATATGTGGTACTGAGTTAAAATATATTCTAATTTATTTTGTGACTTTTTCTTTGGACCATTCGTATTTTAAAACGTGATTTTTAATTGCAAAATATTTGGGATTCACCCAGATATCTTAATGTTGCTTGCATGCTAAGTCACTTCAGCCGTGTCCAACTCTTTGTGACCCTATGGACTATAGCCCACCAGGCTCCTCTGTCCATAAGACTCTCCAGGCGAGAATCCTGGAGTGGGTTGCCATGCCCTCCTTCAGGGAATCTTCCCAACCCAGGGACTGAACCATGTCTCTTACATTTCTTCCATTGGCAGGCAGGTTCTTTACCACTAGCGCCACCTGCGAATCCCATCTTAATATTGGCTTCTATTTAATTTTATTGTGATCAAAGAATATATCTGTACTATTTCAGTCCTTATGAATTTAGTAAGGCTTTGTATGGCCCCAATATGGTACATATTGGTAAATAAATCATCTACAATAAAACAACTGTGTGTTGTGCCCTAAAATACATGTTTATTTTGCAGTTTTTGTGTGAAAGGTCTTATAATTATCAGTTAGGTTGAGATAGTTGATTATGAGTTCAGGTCCTCTGTCTTTACTGACTTTTGGCTAGTCATCTTATAAATTCATAAGAGACCGTTAATAAAATCTCCTACTAAAATTCTAGAATATCTCCCTATATTTATGTCCATTTTTACTTTCTATATTTTGAGGCTATTTTTAAGGACATACACATTTATATTTGGTTTGTTTTCCTTATCATTCATTTTTATCTCTGGCAACACTCTTTCCTGAAGTCTATTTTATCTGATATTAATCCTAGCCACCTCAGCCTTCGTATGCCGTTTTTATGGTACATCTTGTTCCTGTCGTTTATTTTCAAGCTCTTGGTATCTATATTCCAAGTGCATCTCTCCTAGTCATACAGAGTTGGGTCTTGCCCTTTTATCCATCCTGATAATTTCAACTTCTTGATTGCTCAGTCCATTACCATTACAAATGTGAGCTCAGCTCTTGTGGTTACCTCAAAGACACAGAGATGAGGGCTTCCCTGATGCTGGCAAAGAGAGGAACTAGGAATCTTAGCACTGACAACAACCACAAAGGCCAACATGTACACTTTGGAGAGTGAGTCAGGGAAATTTAAATTGACTTCAGCAGAATGTCTGAAACCTCAGTAAATTCGAAATAAGCCAGCTGTGAGCTCCCTAAGGAGAAAATTTGCTTTGTGTTGCAACAGTTTTGATATATTTAACTCCAGCGTCATTATCAGAGCCCTAACAGCTTGACAGGTTTACTGGGTTCAGGAACCCTTTCACTATTTAAATAGTTTTTGTTTTACAACTGATTGATAAAATTGAGGAGATGAATTCCTCACGAAAATCTTCTGCATGAGATATTCTAAAGGGACCAGTAAAAATATCAAGAACCCATTTTTAGTCCTGACTAAAATATATAAAACAATAAATCAAGAAAAGTTTTTCTCTTTTCCTGAAAGTGTCAGGCAGTGAAAGAACTAAATTAATGGATTATACTTTCAGGGTTTCTGTTTAAAAATGTGACCCAAATATTTTCTATTTAAAGATTCTTCAAAATGTGTAGCTGTGCATGCATGCTCAGTCATGTCCGACTCTTTGCAATCCCGCAGACTGTAGTCCCCCAGACTCCTCTGTCCATGGGATTTCCCAGGCAAAAAGTCTGGAGTGGGTTGCCATTTCCTGCTCCAAAGAATCCCCCCAACCCAGGGATCAAACCTATGTCTCTTGCGTCTCCTGCACTAGCAGGCAGATTCTTTACCACTACGCCACCTGGGAAGCCCCCAAAATGTATAGCTAACCAGTTCAAAAAAAGAAATGCCTAATTCATTTTCTCACCTAATAAACATTTTTCAAAATGAATTGATAGTGGAAAAATGAACGATGAAATTTTCTGGTAAGTTTTTCTCAGTGAAAAAATAATTCTACCCATCTTTGAAGGCCCTAGTTAAGACTCAAGTCTTTCCTGAACCCTCCAGACCATGAGCATAAACCAATTCATGCAGATGCTCACACTAAATAACCAGTATCATCCCAGGGGATGATCAGGCTGTAGCCCAGCCTCTTGGCAGCTAGAATTTTGGCTGTTTCTACCATTAATTCATCATGTATAAAGCACCAGGCACCACGTGCTATGTGCTTAGTCGCTCAGTCGTTTCCGACTCTTTGAGACCCCATGGAGTATAGCCCAGCAGGCTCCTCTGTCTGTGGGGATTCTCCAGGCTAGAATACTAGAGTGGGTTGCCTTGCCCTCCTCCAGGGGATCTTCCCAACCCAGGGGTCAAACCTAAGTCTCTCGCATTGCAGGCAGACTCTTTATTGTCTGAGCCGCTAGGAAAGCCCAAGAATACCGGAGTGTGTAACCTATCCCTTTTCCAGGGGAACTTCCTGACCCAGGAATCGAACCAGAGTCTCCTACAATGAGGCGAATTCTTTACGAGCTAAGGTAAACAGGCACCATGCTATGTCTTAATCATACATTATCTCATTAAATCTTCCTAGCAACCCTTCACCGGAAACCCAGGATAAGCTACATGGTTTACCCAAGATCTCACAGCCAGTAAATGGCAGAGTCAGGATTTAAAACCAACTGTTTTGTTTCAAAGCTTATGCTTTCATAATATGTAATAGATTTAATCCTTTTACAACTACTACCTAGTGTGGCTTTGTATAGTCTTAGAGGCCAGAATTCAAAACTTGCTTCTTTTCCTCTCTAGTTACCTCTCTTATTACCTCTGAACCTGAATTTCCCCATTCATAAAATAAAGAAAATGACATCTCCCTTTATGGAATGTTTTAAATAATTGAGTTAATGCATGTAAACAATACATAGTCTTAACCACAAACTCTGTTATTGTTGTTTTATTTCCTGATTTAAGCTCCTAGCTTCCAGCCCTGGGTGCCCAGAATCTCTGTAGTGTGGTTCATAATGTATGCTAAAGCAGACCGTCTCATCTCACTCCTGTATGCTTTCCATATCTCGGGGAAGTATAAGGGAAAGACCATGAGTTGAGTGCTTTATACAACTCTATCAGTCACCCCTTCAGCTGCAATCCCACCCCTGCAAAGTCTTCCACTCCACCATGGAAGATTAAAGACTTCAAGTGCAATTATTCCTGGAAGAATTAGCACAGAAAATACAAGTTCCACCCAAGTATTTAAGATGCAAGATCTAACCATCTCTCAAAGAGAACCTGTTATAGAATCTAAGAGCACTTGCATCTCAAAAGAAGGAGGAGAAAGGGTGAAAGCAAACTTTAAAGTGTGACCCCATCTTAGCTCCAGAGCCTAACCTCCACTTCTCAGATCCAATGACTCTGGAGGAGTCCACAACTGAAAAAAGGCAGGGTCACTTACCTGCTTAGCAAGTGGGAGAAGATACCCAACACCTGGGGATCACCTCCATGCCTACCACAGTACACACACATGCACACACCCCTTCTACAGTGAGCTTAAGTACAGAAAGCAAGTTACTTCTCTATGGCTCAGCTTCTCTATCTCCAAAATAAGGTGATTCTACCTGAAATGATCTCTAATATCCCAGCCAGTCCTGACAACCTGTGCTGAAATAACCATTCATTCAAGCAGAGGGTAAAAGCTGAAGACAGTCTTACTCCCGTGGGACAATGACACAACTGTAGGGCAGCCCATGCCCCTCATGTGCCTGCACTGGTTGGAATGAAGGCAGAGCCCTAGAAGCTGTGCTGGCTTCTTCTGTTTACACTCACCACGTTGGTGATCTCATCCAGGCTTGTAGCTGTAAATACCCCCTCTCTTTGGCAAAGCATAATTTATCTCCAGCCCAGACCTGTCCTCTGAACTCCAGACTTGTATAAAAAAGCCATCTACATTAGCATGTCTCATAAACATCTTGAACTTAACATGTGTTGAACTAAGCTTCTAATATCTGCCCCCAGGTCTGCTCCTCCCCAATCTTCAGCATATTCAGTTAACATCAAGTTCACCCTTCCTGCTGTTCAGACGCTTGACTCCTCTCTTTCTCTAACATCTTCTATCTGATTTCTTGTGAAATCCTATTGACACAACCTACAAAATGTATCCGGAATCCATCTATCTGTCACCACCTCCACTGCTACCACTGTGGTCCAAGTATTCATTGTCTGTCATTCAGAATGTTACCGTAACTTCTAATTTATCTCCTTACTTCTACCCTGGACCCCTTCCCCATTCTTTTCTCAGCAGAGCATCCAGCTTTATCTTTCTAAAACGAAAGTCAGATCATGTAATTCACCCACCCAAATCTTAAAGTTGTTCCCTTCTTCTCTCACAGGAAAAGCCAAAGCCAGTGTGGCCTCTCTAACCTCATCTCCCTCCTTTGCCCCTCCCTCACTCTCCTCTGGGGTCCTTCTTGAATATAGTTACAAGCCCCGCCTCAGAGCCTCTGCTCTTTACTCAGCCTGGAATGCATGTGTGCCACGCGTTTGCCAAGTTGCTTCAGTTGCGTCCATCTCTTTACAACCCCATGGACTGTAGCCCGCCAGGCTCCTCTGTCCATGGGAGTCTCCAGGCAAGAATACAGGAGTGGGTTGCCATGTCCTCCTCCAGGGGATCTTCCCAACCCAAGGATCAAACCCGCTTCTAACATCTCATTTCTAATGTCTCATGAAGTGGCAGGTGGGTTCTTTAGCACTAGCAACACCTGGGAAGTCCCTAGAATGCTCTTCCACAAAAGATCACATGACTTAATCACTTCCATTAGATGTCTCTTTATTGAAAACTGCCACCTCACAGCTACCGAGACCATCCTCTTCCTCTCTTGTCCATTTTAAATTTTCTATATCACACTTATCATCTAACACACTAGACATTTAACTGATTGAATGATTCTCTGTCTCTCATACACACCCACACACACAGACACACACACACACACACACATCGAATGTAAGATCCACAATGGCTTACATTTAAAAAAAAAACACTTTACTGAGATAAAATTGACATATACAATGGCTAACATTTTGCTCACTGTTATATCTCCAGCACCTAAAACTGTGTATGATACAAAACTGTTTATAATATTTGCTAAATGAAAGAGACACAGATGTAAAGAAGAGACTTTTGGACACTGTGGGAGAAGGCGAGGGTGGGATGATTTGAGAGAATAGCATTGAAACATGTATATTATCATATGTGAAATAGATCGCCAGTCCTGGTTCGATGCATGAGACAGGGTGCTCAGGGCTGGTGCACTGGGATGACCCTGAGGGATGGGATGTGGAGGGAGGTGGGAGGGAGGGTCAGGATGGGGAACCCACGGACACCCATGGCTGATTCATGTGAATGTATGGCAAAAACCACTACAATAGTGTAAAGTAAATAGCCTCCAATTAAAATAAAAAATAGAAAAAAATAATATTTGCTAAATGAATTATTCAACATGAGCAGTATACTTCCAAATTATGGGTAATAAGTTTAGAGGAGTGAGCAACCACCCAAGTCTCTGATAACATATGCATGGCCAGTGTGTACTTACAGGTCTTCTTGCCTGCACAGCTCTGTGGCTGGCAGCTAGACACATTAGTCTGGGTTACATGTGGCTGACCTGTTGAGTACTGGTCCCGGTGAACTCTGAGGGAAAGGTTGCATTCACACCAAGTCTCTGAGAACACCACTCCTTGAGTCACCATGGGTTTATGGTAATTCATTTGGGTCTCAGTAGACAGCACGGTGGATAAACTAAGACTAGCTCATCTGGGAACTCCATGGCTGGGTGAGCCAAAGCCTATTGGCTCCCCCAGGGACCCAGCCTGTCATCATCACATCTGGCACAGAACAAACACTCTGCATTTAGAGTGACTTGAGGTTGAATCCATCAGGGTCTGAGTCGCCTCCTCCTCTATGTCTCTCCAAGACTGGAGGCAGCCAAGAATGAGCTGAGCGTGATTCCAGGAGTATGTGTGGGTTTGGTTTTGCACGCAGCTTTGACTTCCTCATCTGGGCCATTTTTGTACAGCATATAAATCACCAGGGTATTGATGCAGAATGAAGACTCAGCAGCTGAGATCCGGTGCTACAATGTATTCTAGAAGAGGTGGTGCCTCCAGCCTGTGAGTTCTCAGCGGTCAGAAGTGGTGTGAACTGCATGGGATGTGGGTATTAAACAGAGTTGCAAGTTTATCACACAAAGTGGAGTTCTTTGTTTCCACACATTTGTTATGATCATGATCTCCTTTAGAACGGGGACTGGGCCTGGTATATTTTTCCTTCCTGGGCACCAGGTCCTATGCTGGGCACATGTCATGGCTCAGTAAATCTACTGCATGCACTTAACCACACACAGCTGTCAGAAGGAATCTTGTTCCCCTTTCAAAATTAGGAATAATAACCATGGGCCTATTCTTTATGCTTATCATTCAAAATTGATTACAACAAACAGGGATTGATTTTTCACTAAGGAAAAAAAAAGAAAGCCACTGTTTTTGCCTCTTTCTTTGACAGCATAGTTCATCCTGTGTTTCTCTCCAGCACAAGCAAACAGCAGTCATCAGACAACTGAAGTTTTTTTTGTAGCATAAGGAGGTATGTGGGAATTATTAGAGAGGTATTTTGCCTCTCTAATTTATTTTTCTACCACAGAAATAAATTAGAGAGGCAAAATATTAAAAGCACAATTTCATGATAGTCATCTTGACTAAGAGTTTTTAAGTATGCTTCCGAAGCAAGAAACTATCCTGAGAGCCACTCTCAAGGAATAAAGCACAACAGTTAGGAGTCAGCCTGTAACATTAGTTAATTTCATTCCAAACCCTGTCCCTGATGTTTGTGAGCTGTGTGGTCCTCGGTAAGTTACTTAACCTCCCTGAGCCTCAGTTTCTTCATTCAAGAAGTGGAGATTAAAAAAAAAACAAAAACAATGCCCACTGTGGTGGGTTATCAAGGAAAGGATTACTTAACACAACAGTGTGCTGTGCTTAGTTACTCAGTCGTGTCCAACTCTTTGTGACCCCATGGACTGTAGCCTGCCAGGCTCCTCTGTCCATGGGGATTCTCCAGGCAAGGATACTAGAGTGGGTTGCCATGTCCTCCTCCAGGGGATCTTCCCAACCCAGGGATCGAACCCAGGTATCCCACATTGCGGGCGGATTCTTTATTGTCTGAGCCACCAAGAAAGCCCAAGAGTACAGTGCTTAATAAGGGATAGTTACTAGTGTCATTATGCTTCCCAGGTGGCGCTAGTGGTAAAGAACCCGCCTGCCAAAGAGGGAGACGTAAGAGACTTGCGGTTCGAGCTCTGGGTCGAGAAGAGCCCCTGGAGAAGGGCATGGCAATCCACTCCAACATTCTTGCCTGAAGAATCCCATGGACAGAGGAGCCTGGTGGGCTATGGTCCATAGGGTTGCAAAGAGTCAGACACAACTGAAGCAACTTAGCAGCAGCAGCAGCAGTGTCACTACTGTTGCTAATCGGACCATCCACATGCTTCTCCTGAGGTCTAGCTCCCCTTCAGTTTCACAGGATGATGGTCCTTTTTGATGCCAGATGCAAGTTCTCCTCTGAGTGCACTGACCTTGTTGCAGCCCAGATCCCTTGATCCTGTGGAAATTCTAACTAATGTCACATTTTCTCTCCTGCCAAGGATACGTTCTACTTTCTCTCTTCAACGCACTGAGAAACTTCTCTGCTTTCCACTCAGTTAGACTTAACATGTCAACTCTAGACAAGGGCTCTCTGCTTTCCCACCGCCTTCTTCTCTTTCCTTCTTCTTCTTTTTCTCCTCTCTCTCTCTTCCTCTGTCTCTTTAACTAGTAGACTCTATTGAGGAAGATGTTTTAGGTTTACAGAAATTTGGGGAAACGTATAGAGTTCTCATATACCTGCCTCTCCAGTTTTCCCAATTATTAACTTTGTGCATGCATTTGTTACTACAGGTAAGCCCATATTCATACACAGTTTACAACAGACTTTGCTCCTGGTGCTGTACATTCTTCCCTCACCTCTTTTTTACCTGTTCTTTCCATGGATCTCCCTAATTCCTGACCTAGTCCCTCTTGTATTTGAAGGCCCTGCCTTGCTTCATCATTTGCCAAAAAGTGCACCAAGTCACTAATGCCTTTGCCTGATCCCCTCTGCCTCACAGCATAGTCAGTGTTTTCAAGGCAATGTCTTTCCACATTTTAAAATAGAAGGGATTTTCAAATCATAGAGGGGATTTGCCATTTCCTCACAGGTTAAAATGCCTTTAGGATGTGTGCTTAACTACACTCTCATCCCATCCTGCATTGCACAGAACTTACAAGCCCTGGTGGAGAATTTGGGTCCAATTTTATTGTTAAATAAGCTCTGGAATGCCCCAGGCAGGATCGTTAACTTGTCTCCATTACAGACTAAATGTCCAAATAGCCACCTCCCTTCTGTGGGCTCCCACAGGGCTCTGGGTGGGCTCAGAGTCTGTCCCCTGGCATGAGGAGACAATTGGGCCATTATCTTTATTTGCATCAAGAACAAGCTGCCAGTTCAGTCCAGCTCTGTACACAGGGATGCAAAAAAAAAAAGAAAGGCACCAAATATAGACCACTAGGACAATTTATTTGTCTTATGAGTGTTTAAGACACATAAGTAAGCCCCAGCAGGTTATAAATGGTCAGTTTTGTACAACTACCCACAAGTCTGAAGAGTATTCTATGTGGATTCAGCTTAGAAACCTATAGCGGGTTATACCACATAGGTGGCTGTGACAAGAGTCAACTCTTTGAATCCATGAAAATCCAGGAAATTAATGACCCACCCCCACACCCTTCTCCACTTTATGTTTTTAAAGATTTGTATCATTGTCTTACGCAAAAAGTCAGCTTGAAATTTCCACTTTTTCCCAAAAATAAAATGTTGGAATTAACAAGTCTTAAAATTTCCAAACGTTCTTCTTGTCCAAATCTCTAATTTTCAGAAACCGGAACTGGCAGCCAGAATGGTTTATACACCAGCGGAGCCAGCTCTATTCTAATTCCAGCTTTACTACCTCCCATAGTCCAATAGTTTTTTAAGTTACCAAGGTCCCCGAAACTGTTGACTGTAACTGAAATAAATGCCTGTGTGCCTACAAGTCTACTAGAAAAAAAAAGAAGAAGAAGAAGAAAGGAAGGAAGGATTTAGAGCCTGGTTTTCTCATTCATAATTTACAGATAGAAATACTGGGGACTCCTTCTCATTGCCCCAGAATCCACTCCCCTCTATCAGAGAGCAGCCCTCCCAGTTAAGGATTTCAGCTAGCTGGTCTGGCCTCTCATCCCCTCCAGAGAAGATAAATATGCCACCTCTCCCTGTAGTTCAGTGCTGTATATTACAGAAGAGACCCCTGAGACAGTGTCTTAACCCACCACAGGAGGAGGCTCTGCCAAGCTTCGAAGTCTTGGATCACCGTGGGGGTGAAGCCTCCATGCAGAGGCAGCTGATTATGATGGCAAGGATGTGGTGGGGTGTAAGTGTGAAGGTTGCCCGAGTGACAGCTGTGAGCCTCTCTCATGAAGACAAGCAGCAAGGGGATAGAAGATTAGCCAGAGTAAAACAAATCCCTACAAACAAAGGAATAAGATAATAAGATCATCTAACTTTGTGTTCCAGCACTACCATGGACAAAATAAAGCAAGAGTGGCAGAAAGGAACCCAAAGCACCTGCCCCTTCCAGGAAGGAATTGCTGCCACCCACTGTTGACTAGGCAATTCCAAAGCCAGGATGAGTCAGACAAGATTACACATTTTTGTTCAAGCTGCCCCACCTGCCCCAGCTTGCTCTACCCAGCACCAAAATGAAGACAATCTCTAGTTAGTTCACGACCCAAGCCAGGGTCAAGGAGGCTGTAGCCCACAAGGACCTGGGGATAGAAGGGTCTGCCACCTAGCAGCCTTCTGGCTTTTCCTCTGTGTTAAGGTCCCCTCAATGTGTCCCCACCAAAAAGCCCCACCTCTTCCTCTTTCTTTCCTCATGTCCCTTTTTAGATGAGCTTACAAGACAAAGAACAGCAAACCTCTGGACCAGGAGAATGAACTCCAAGTCTAGACATCTCTGTGAGCCATTTGGGACCCAGGACAAGTCCTGTAACTGGCTTGACCTCTATCAGATGGATCCTCATTTATCAAGTTGGGAAAATAGCCAGGAAGCTGATGCTGGGAAAGATTGAGGGCAGGAGGAGAAGGGGACGACAGAGGATGAGATGGCTGGATGGCATCATCGACTCGATGGACATGGGTTTGGGTAAACTCCGGGAGTTGGTGATGGACAGGGAGGCCTGGCTGCTGCGATTTATGGGGTTGCAAAGAGTCGGACACGACTGAGCCACTGAAATGAACTGAACTGAACTGTATCAATGAACTGAAACAATAGATATGGGAACAAAAGGTAACAAAGTATATAAATTTGTTGGCAGGAAGCAAGGTAAAAACACAATAAATGTTAGTCATTTGCATTGCCATCATCATCATCTTCTAGTCAAATAGTAAAGGGGCAAAACAGTGTTCACATCTCCCTAAAAGGAACCAAGTGCTACATTTATTATTATCCTTATCACAGGGAGTCTGGTTTGCCCTTTCCTTCCATCTATTTCACTAGGTCAAACAAAGGGCAAAACCACTTTTTTCACTTGGGGAGTTAATGGGATCTGAGAAAGGGATATTTTGCCCTCAGTTTTCAATAGATTTAGAACAAAAGGAGCCTGCAAAACTCAGATAAACCTGGAACAAAAAATTCATCTAGCTCTGCTTTCTCTAACTTCCTTCAGTCTTGTGCATCTCCTAGTGGTGATCTCCTAGAATAACTCACAAAATTCATCCTTTATGTTGAGTAAGGGAGAAACTGGAGCAGTCATTCAAACATCGAGGGTAACCTGAGAACACAGCAAGACACTTCACTGGGTTTTCTTTCTGTTTGGTTAGTTAGGGGATTTTCTCCAGCTTTAATGAGCTATAATTGACATACTGTGTTAAGTTTAAGGTGTACAATGTGACTTTGATACATGTATATATTGTGAAATGTTTACCACAATAAGATATACTTACCTAATATAATTACTAGTTTGTTGTTATGGTGAGAACATGAAAGCTGGATTCTCCGAGTAACTTCCAGCTTTACAACACAGTATTGTTAACTAAAGTCACTATGCTATACACCAGATTCCTGGACCTTATTCATCTTACAATCAAAAGTTTGTACATTTTCCTGTAATGGTTTCACATTGTTCTGGCAAAAAGCAAAGTCCCCTGGTGACCCTGGGTGACCTGGACACAGCCTCCTGGTTCAGCCCCACCTCACTCTCCTGCCCCCATTTTCCTAGACATGGGGCCCTTTGCTGAGACCCTTACATCATTATCTTGTTGGAGTCTCAAAAGCTCCACCAACCCATGCAGGAATATCACTCAGCCTGTACACAGAATGTCTCTGTACTGTACTATATCTTATACATAACAAGGAAAGTCAAATAAATACATTTTGAGCTGAAAAAAACTGTACATCTTGATTAGCATCTCCCCATTTCCTCTATTCAGCCCCTGACAACTACCATTCTCTCTGTTTTGGTAGAGTCCAATATTTTTAGGTTCCACATATAAGTGAGATTGTATAGTATTTGTCTTTCTCTAACTTATTTCACTTAGCATAATGCCCTCAAGATCTATCCGTGTCATCACAAGTGGCAGGATTTCCCTTTTTATGGCTGAATAATAATCTTCTGTGTGTGTAACGTGTGTATCTCACATCTTCTTTTTCCATCATCCATGGTTGGACACTTAGGTTGCTTCCAAGTCTTGGCTATTGTGAATAATACTGCAATGTCGAGACACAAATTCGTTGCGTTTTTTTCTAGGAATTTTAAGGTCTCAGGTTTTACGTTCAAGTCTTTAATTCATTTTGAGTTGAAATTTGTGTATGGTGTATCACAGTGGTACAGTTTCATTCTTTTGCATGAGTATCTCCAATTTTCCCAACACCATTTACTGAAGAGGCTGTTCCTTACCCATTGAGTGAATATTCCCTAGTCAATGTTAGTTAACCATATATGCATGGGTTTATTCCTGGACTCTCAATAGTGTTCCATTGATCTATGTGTCTGTTTCTATGCTAGTAACATACTGTTCTATGCATATTGTTTGCAGTATAGTTTGAAATCAGTAATGTGATGCCTCCAGCTTTGTTCTTCTTTCTCAAAATTGTTTTGGTTATTTGAAGTCTTTTGTAATTCCATATAAATTTCAGTATTTTTTTTTCTATTTCTATTAAAAAATGCCATTGGAATTTTGATAAGGATTGCATTGAATCTATGGATGTTTTTGGATAATATGGGCAGTTTAACAATTTTAACTCTTCTAATTCTATAAATGTGGGATACCTTTCCATTTATTTGTATCTTCTTCAGTTTCTTTCACCAATCCAAGACACTTCACTGTTAAAGGCACAAATAGTAAGCATAGCTTCTCTATAAAGAGTCATTAAGGAAATTGAGGGCCAATGAAATGTCACCTCCAGTCTTCTGAGTACAAGAGCTACAAGACAGTGTGTTTTGTATGACGTCAATTAAAACTGTAAGAAAATATTGTTGACTAGTAAACAGTCTCTTCTGCCACTTTGGAGAAGGCAATGGCACCCCACTCCAGTACTCTTGCCTGGAAAATCCCATGGATGGAGGAGCCTAGTAGGCTTCAGTCCATGGGGTCGCTAGGAGTCGGACACGACTGAGCGACTTCACTTTCACTTTTCCCTTTCATGCACTGGAGAAGGAAATGGCAACCCACTCCAGTATTCTTGCCTGGAGAATCCCAGGGACAGAGGAGCCTGGTGGGCTGCCGTCTATGGGGTCGCGCAGAGTCGGACACGACTGAAGCGACTTAGCAGCAGTGTCACTTTGCTGTCTCCCATCCTAATCAATCCCCAGGTCCCTTCCCAGGCAGGATCAGAATCCCATGAGAGCTAAGGAACTAACTAAAGAACTAGCCTTCATACATGGGCTCTACCCCAAAGTTGGTGGATCTCCTAGGGGACACTGTTTCTCAACACAGATGTATACACTGTCATCAAGTTCTCCAGTTATCCTGTCCACACTGCACAAGAATGTCCTTGACAGTGTCCACAATTTTATTTGATGGCAAAATAGGTGAGTAGTTATACAAGGTATCATACATTCACATGGTGGAATGTTATGCACCCACCAGAATGTTTATAAAGAACTTGTTATAACATGGAAAGTGTTTATGTTATAACAAATTTTATAAGACAGGGAAAAATTTTGTTTATGCAGTATAATCGTAACTATATTGACAATGCAAAGAAAGAAGACAACCACTAACTGTAGTTTTTTATGGATAGTAACTGTTGTTATTTTTCAGTCATGTCCGACTCTTTTCAACCCTATGGACTGCAGCACATCAGGTTTCCTTATCCTTCACCATCTCTCAGTGCTTGCTCAAACTCATGTCCATTGAGCCGGTGATGCCATCCAACCATCCCGTCCTCTGTCGTCACCCCCTCCTCCCGGAGAAGGATGGTAATACTTAGCGTAATTTTTTCTAATTTTCAATCTTCAAAAATTTCTTGAATTGCAATATATTAATTTTGTTATAAAAATAATAAGATAGATTTAGAATTTAATAGGAACCAAGATGACAGCACAGGAAGCTCATGAAATTCCCTCCACCCATGAAACAAATTTACAAATATATATGGAGCAATTCACTCAGAGAAAAGTTCAGAAACTAGCAATGGTATGAAACTAGAAATCAATCTGAAAGGAAAACTGAAAAATTCACAAATATGTCATGATTAAACAGAATGCTCCTGAACAATCAATGGGTCAAAGAAGAAATCAACAGGGAAATCTAAAAGTATCTTGACTCAAATGAAAACACAATTACAACATACCAAAATTTAGGGGCTGCAGCAAAAGCAATTCTAAGAAGGAAGGTTGTCACAATAAATGCCTCCATTAAAAAAAAAAGAAAGAATAGACATCCTAATTTTATACCTCAAAGAACTAGAAAAAGAAGAACAAATTAAACCCAGAGTTGGTAGAAAGAAGAAGATCTAATTTTGAAATAAATTCTATTAACTCAAAAGCATAAAGCTCTTAGATAAAATTATACTGGTAAAAATATTAAATCAAGCCAATAGGTATTTTATTCCCATTGAAAACTAGGTCAGTTGGCCACTGAAGGATAGAAAAACAGGAAGGAAATCAAGAATGGCCCTGGCTTCTCCCAAGCTGCTTCCTCTGGTGGTAGCAGGTGTGAGCGTGCCCGAGTGCCACGGTCCCCATGAGGAGAAAACAGCCATATCCTTGCCTGCCAGATGGCCAGGGTGGATTCCAAACTAAGAAAGTATCTATGAATTAGGACAGTCATCCAAGCTCCCCTGTCTCAGAGCCTGGAAGACACTTGAGAAAAGGTCAGGCCTGGAGTAAAATGTTAAGTATTCCCGAATAGGAACACTTACCTGCCTTCCAGTGTTAACCCAGACCAGATGTGCGGGACCCCAAACTCTCCTGCCCACGGCAGGACCTCAGAACCTCCCACTGGGCAATAAACACATTCAAATTTCATCGTTTAAAAATTAAAGTTAAAAATATTTAATAAAATTTAAAAATAAAATAACATGTTCTCACATCAAACCACCATAACCTTCCTTTTACCACCAATTTCTTAAAAATTTTTTCCTGGGCTTCCCTGATGGCTCAGTGGTAAAGAAATCTCCTGCCAATGCAGGAAACATGGGTTCCATCCCTGATCCAGGAAGATCCCACATGCCTCGGAGCAACTAAGCCCTTGTGCCACAACTATTGAGCCTGTGCTCTATAGAGTCCGGGATCCACAACTATTGAGCCCACATGCCACAACAAGAGAAGCCACCACAATGAGAAGCTGATGCACTGCAACAAACAATAGCCTTTCCACCCACCACCGAAACCAGAGAAAAGCACATGCAGCAATGAACAGCCAGTACAACCAAAAATAAATTATTTTTTAAAAAAATCACTCTAAAAAATTTTTCCGTGCTGACTCCTCCACCTCACTACTTAGAGTGATAATTTATTTAAATAGCCATTCCTAGGGTGTTATTTAAGAGATATAACAACTGAAATGGCATCAATCCGCATGGAATATGTGCTAAACAGTCTGGGCAGCAGCCATGGAGAGGGAGTGTGGCCTTGTGGCAGGGGGAGGAGGGGTCCGGTTAACAGTGGCCCTCACTCATCCACTCACCCACTCACTTGCAAACAAATCTTCCAGGACTACTCCACAAGTTTAATGAACAAAAGTATCCAATTTAATATTAATGTGATAGCTAGCAATGAATGTGGGCAATTTCTCTCTCCCCTAATTCCCCACAGTATTTTTCCAGAGCTCCAAGTTCATGTCCTGACTTAGAATGTCTAATCATCTCCACTCCATTCTCATGCTTTATAGTTCACCTCCCACTCACAGCCTGCAAATCCAGAATCACTACACGATCCCTCCCTCTCTCCTCCCAAGAAACTATAGAACACTCAACAGCTGATTATGTGTTGGATTTCCAACCGCCCCTCCCACCAAAAAAAAAAAAAATGTGTTGAAATACTGACAGCCAATACCTCAGAATTTGGATACAAGGTCACTTGAGAGTGTAATTGGCTAAGATGAAGTCGTACTTGAGTAGAATGGGCCTCGAATCCAGTGTGACTGATAGCTTTACAAGAAGAGTGAAATTTGAACAGAGATGAAGAAGGAAGAGGGTGAGGAGACAGAGACTGGGGTGAGGTTTCCATAAGTCAGGGAATACCTGGGCTACCAGAAGTTTCAAGAGGCAAGGAAGGATCCCTCCCTGGAGAATTTGGAAGGAGTATGTCTCTACCAACACCTTTCAGACTTTCAGATTTCAGACTTTCAGCCTCAAGAACTTTGAGAGACTAGATTTCCATTGTTTTAAGCCACTCAGCTCGTGGTCCTTTGTTATGACAGCCCAAGGAAACTAAGACAGCAGCCATTATCAATTCTCTCACATACTTCAAACCATCTTTACCACAGGGAACTCCCATACTTCAGACCATATTGAATGCTCTCCCACACTGCAGAGAATTTTAAAATTTCACAAGAAGGGTTAAATTTCAGTTCTTTTTCTTCCTTTTATGGCTGGCTTCTTTCTCCTAATACTACAGTTACCTTTTCTCTTCACTGGGAATCACCTCCAATCTCCTTGGGTCTTCCTCTCTTCCCCACTGATGAGCTTAAAAGAGACAAACTCTCTTTTGCATATGGAAAACCAAAATAGACATTTAAATGAAAGTCTGTTTTTAAATTAGGGTGTGACATTTGAAACTTCTATGTGAATCTCTTAGAAATACATTTCATACCATCCTGGGATACTTCATTTTAGGGACAAAGTCTTAAAAAAAAAAAAATGTAGTTTTCCTTCAAAACTTAGCTAAATAATATCTCTTAAAACTCAACACTCAAAAAAAAGAAGATCATGGCATCCGGTCCCATCACTTCATGGCAAATAATAGATGGAGAAACAATGGAAACAGTGACAAACTTTATTTTCTTGGGCTCCAAAATCACCGCAGATGGTGACTGCAGCCATGAAATTAAAAGGCACTTGCTCCTTGGAAGAAAAGCTATGACCAACATAGCATATTAAAAAGCAGAGACATTACTTTACCAACAAAGGTCCGTGTAGTCAAAGCTATGGTTTTTCCAGTGGTCATGTATGGATGTGAGAGTTGGATCACAAAGAAAGCTGAGTGCCGAAGAACTGATGCTTTTGAACTGTGGTGTTGGAAAAGATTCTTGAGAGTCCCTTAAACAGCAAGGAAATCAAACCAGTCAACCCTAAAGGAAATTAGTCCTGAATATTCATTTGAAAGGCTGATGCTGAAGATGAAGCTCCAATACTTTGGCCACTTGATGCGAAGAGCTGACTCATTAGAAAAGGCCCTGATGCTGGGAAAGATTGAAGGCAGGAGGAGAAGGGGATGACAGAGGATGAGATAGTTGGATGGCATCATCGAATCAATGGACTTGAGTTTGAGCAAGCTCCAGGAGATGGTGAAGGACAGGAAAGCCTGGCATGCTGCAGTCTATGGGGTTGCAAAGAGTCAGACACACTGAGTGACTGAACAACATCTATGAAGAGATTTAGTCTTGTTTCCTTTCTACTTATGCTTTTTCAGTTTATTTATTGCTACCAAACAATTTAGACATGATTTTACAAAAACAAAATTTAAAAATTTGAGTAGGGGGGCAGTCCTAAGATGGTGGAGGAATAAGATAGGGAGACCACTTTCTCCCTGACAAAGTCATCAAAAGATCATTTGAACACTGAGCAAATTCCACAAAACAACTTCTGAACACAGGCAGAGGACACCAGACACCCAGAAACGCAGCCCATTGTCTTTGAAAGGAGGTAGGACAAAATATAAAAGGTAAAAAGAGAGACAAAAGAGTTAGGGAAGGAGACCCGTCTTGGGGAGGGAGTCATAAAAGAGGAGAAGTTTCCAAACACCAGGAAACCCTCTCACCTGTGGGCCTGTGGGGAGTTCTGGAATTTGAGAGGGCAACATAACCAGGAGGAAAAGATAAATATATAAAACCCACAGATTATGTGCCTAACTGCAACTCCCAACAGAAAAGTAGCCCAGATGCTCATGTCCACCACCAGCAAGCGGGGGCTGAACAGGGAGGCACGGGCTGCACTGCTTAGGGTAAGGACTGGGCCTGAACGCCCTGAGGACAATCTGAGGGAGCTAACGTGAGATAGCAACCCAAACCATGGGATAGCCAAAGAGAAAAAAAGGAGGAAAGAGAGAGAGAACTTTCCCGCAAAAAGCTCTAACCCTAAGGCACTGCCTGGCCCGCTCACGGAACAAAGAACTGAGCAAATACCAGAAGAGAGCTAGCTGGCAGTGGACCAGCCCATCCCCCGCCAGAGGCAGGGAGGCAGGCGGATGGCAGCCAGAGCCAGAAGGCAAGGGGCAAACTCGGCCCCAGAGACAGCATCCCCTACCAAACTGCGAGCAGGCTCCCAGTTGCTAACCAAGTCTTCCTTGGATCCTGGACGGTTGACCTCTGCCAGGAGGGTTGCAGCCAGAGATCAGCTCCCCAGAGGAGAAACACGGCACACCTGAGAAGATGCTCCTGCTGCACACTTGGGAAACCGAGCGGCGGGGACCGGGGAGGTGATAAGACGCACCGCCCCTCCTGGGGAGAGTGCACTTGCAAAGCACCTGGTTGCCTGAGCTGCTCAGACCTGGGAAGGGCACAAAACGCAGGCCCAACCGAGTCTGTGCCTTTGTGGAGTACCCGAGAACCTGAACCTGAGCAGCTTAGACCTAGGAAGTGCACGCAACCCAGGGCCTGCTTTAGACAGTTCCCCTGCAGAGCAACCTGGAGCCTGTGCAGTGTAGACTGTGAAAGCACACACGCTGTGAGTGGGGGAAAACCCAGTGTGGCCCAGACACTGTAAGCACTCCCCATACACACACCAGTGATATTTGTTTGCAGTGTTCCTCCCTCCCCGCAGCACAATTGAACAAGTGAGCCTAAATAAATGACCACCTTTGCCCCCTTGTGTCACGGCAGAAATTAGACACTGAAGAGACTTGCAAACAGAGGAAGCCAAAATAAACAAAGAAGAGGGAACCACTTTGGAAGTGACAGGTGCAACAGATTAAAACCCTGTAGTTAGCATCGACTACATTGGAAGGGGCCTATAGTCCTTGAGAAGCAGTTTAAGCTGGAACCAGGAACTATCAGAAACTGAACTGACCCCACACTGCCCTCAACAGCTCCAGAGAAATTCCTAGATATATTTTACTATTATCATTTTTAAATTTTTTTATTTTTTTTAATTTTTAAGTTCTTTATTACTCCTTTAATATTCATTTTCAAAACTACTATTACCTTGCAAAAAAAAAAGACTGTTTTTAAAGCAATTTCATACATATATATTTTATAATTTTGCGATTTTGTTTTGTTTTCTTAATATTGTATTTTTGAGAGTCTAACCTCTACTCTAGATTTCTAATCTTTGCTTTTTGGTATTTGTTATCAATTTTATACCTTTAAGAATCCAATCTTCATTACCCATTTTTACTTAGGTGTATGATTACTGGCTTGATTTCTTTCTCCCCTTTTGACTCTCCTTTCTCTCCCCTAGGTCACCTCTATCTCCTCCCTCCCCCTTCTCTTCTCTGCTTAACTCTGTGAATCTCTTTGGGTGTTTCAGGCTGTGGAGAACACTTAGTGAACTGATTATTGGCTAGATTGGTCTCTCTCCTTTTGACTCCCCCTCTTCTCCTGGTCACCTCTATCTCCCTCCTCTCTCTTCTCTTCTCCATGTAACTCTGTGAACCTCTCTGGGTGTCCCTCACTGTGGAGAATCTTTACACTATTAACCTAGATGTTTTATCATCCGTGCTGTATGGATGGAGAAGTCTTGAGGCTACTGTAAGAATAAGACTGAAAGCCAGAGGCAGGAGGCTTTAATCCAAAACTTGAGAACACCAGAAAACTCCTGATTCCAGGGAACATTAATCAACAAGAGCTCATCCAAAAGCCTCCATACATACACAGAAACCAAGCTCCACCCAAGAGCCAGCAAGTTCCAGAGCAAGACATACCAAGTTAATTCTCTAACAACGCAGGAACATAACCCTGAGCATTAAAATACAGGAGGCCAAAAGTCACACCAAACCCATAGACACCTCAAAACTCACTACTGGACACTTCATTGCACTCCAAAAAGAAGAGATTCAGCTCCACCCACCAGAACACTGACGCAAGCTTCCCTAACCAGGAAACCTTGACAGGCCACTCATCCGATCCCACCCACAGGGAGGAAGCTCCACAATAAAGAGGAACCACAAACTTCCAGCATACACAAAAACTACCCCAAACACAGCAACCTAAACAAGATGAAAAGGCAGAGAAATATTCAGCAGGTAAAGGAACATGATAAAAGCCCACCAAACCAAACAAAAGAGGAGGCGATAGGGAGTCTACCTGAGAAAGAATTCAGAATAATGATAGTAAAAATGATCCAAAATCTTGAAAACAAAATGGAGTTACAGATAAATAGTCTGGAGACAAGGATTGAAAAGATGAAAGAAAAGTTTAACACGGACCTAGAAGAAATAAAAAAGAGTCAGTCAATAATGAATAATGCAATAACTGAGATCAAAAGCACTCTGGAGGGAACCAACATTAGAATAACTGAGGCAGAAGATAGGATAAGTGAGGTGGAAGATAAAATGGTGGAAATAAATAAAGCAGAGAGGGAAAAAGAAAAGAGAATTAAAAGAAATGAGGACAACCTCAGAGACCTCTAGGACAATGTTAAACACCCCAACATTCGAATCATAGGAGTCCCAGAAGAAGAAGACAAAAAGAGAGGCCATGAGAAAATATTTGAGGAGATAATAGTTGAAAACTTCCCTGAGATGGGGAAGGAAATAGCCATCCAAGTCCAAGAAACTCAGCGAGTCCCAAGCAGGATAAACCCAAGGCAAAACACCCCAAGACACATAGTAATCAAATTAACGAGGATCAAACACAAAGAACAAATATTAAAAGCAGCAAGGGAAAGACAACAAATAACACACAAGGGGATTCTCACAAGGATAACAGCTGATCTTTTAATAGGAACTCTTCAAGCCAGAAGGGAATGGCAGGACATACTTAAAGTGATGAAAGAGAAAAATCTACAACCCAGATTACTGTACCCAGCAAGGATCTCATTCAGATATGAAGGAGAAATCAAAAGCTTTACAGGCAAGCAAAAGCTGAGAGAATTCAGCACCACCAAACCAGCTCTTCAACAAATGCTAAAGGATCTTCTCTAGACAGGAAACACAGAAAAGCTTTATAAACGCAAACCCGAAACAACAAAGTAAATTGCAACGGGATCATACTTATCAATAATTACCTTAAATGTGAATGGGTTGAATGCCCCAACCAAAAGACAAAGACTGGCTGAATGGATACAAAAACAAGACCCCTATATATGCTGTCTACAAGAGACCCACCTCAAAACAAGGGACACATACAGACTGAAAGTGAAGGGCTGGAAAAAGATATTTCATGCAAATGGACACCAAAAAAGAGCAGGAGTAGCAATACTCATATCAGATAAAATAGACTTTGAAATAAAGGCTGTGAAAATAGACAAAGAAGGACATTACATAATGATCAAAAGATCAATCCAAGAAGAAGATATAACAATTATAAATATATATGGACCCAACAGAGGAGCACCGCAATGTGTAAGGCAAATGCTAACAAGTATGAAAGGGGAAATTAACAGTAACACAATAATAGTGGGAGACTTAATACCCCACTCACACCTATGGATAGATCAACTAAACAGAAAATTAGCAAGGAAACACAAACTTTAAATGATACAATAGAAACAGACCTAATAGAAAGTTAAACCTAATTGATATCTATAGAACATTTCACCCAAAAACAATGAATTTCACCTTTTTCTCAAGTGCACACGGAACTTTCTCCAGGAGAGATCACATCCTGGGTCATAAATCTAGCCTTGGTAAATTCAAAAAACTTGAAATCATCTCAAGCATCTTTTCTGATCACAATGCGGTAAGATTAGATGTCAACAACAGGAAAAAAACTATTAAAAATACAAACATGGAGGCTAAACAATACACTTCTGAATAACCAACAAATCACAGAAGAAATCAAAAAAGAAATCAAAATATGCATTGAAACGAATGAAAATGAAAACACAACAACCCAAAACCTATGGGATTCAGTAAAAGCAGTGCTAAGGGGAAATTTCATAGCAATACAAGCCTACCTCAAGAAGCAGGAGAAAAATCAAATAAATAACCTAACTCTACACCTAAAGTAACTAGAAAAAGAAGAAATGAAGAACCCCAGAGTTAATAGAAGGAAAGAAATCATAAAAATTAGGGCAGAAATAAATGCAAAAGAAACAAAGAAGACCATAGCAAAAATCAATAAAGCTAAAATCTGGTTCTTGAGGAGATAAATAAAATTGACAAACTTAGCCAGACTCATCAAGAAAAAAAGGGAGAAGGATCAAATCAACAAAATTAGAAATGAAAATGGAGAAATCACAATAGACAACACAGAAATATAAAGGATCATAAGAGACTACTATCAGCAACTATATGCCAATAAAATGGACAACTCGGAAGAAAAGGACAAATTCTTAGAAAAGTATAACTTTCCAAAACTGAACCAGGAAGAAACAGAAAATCTTAACAGATCCATCACAAGCACAGAAATCAAAACTGTAATCAGAAATCTTCCAACAGACAAAAGTCCAGGACCAGATGGCTTCACAGCTGAATTCTACCAAAAATTTAGAAAAGAGTTAACACCTATCCTACTCAAACTCTTCCAGAAAATTGCAGAGGAAGATAAACTTCCAAACTCATTCTATGAGGCCACCATCACCCTAATACCAAAACCAGACAAACATGCCACAAAACAAGAAAACTACAGGCCAATATCACTGATGAACATAGATGCAAAAATCCTTAACAAAATTCTAGCAAACAGAATCCAACAATGTATTAAAAAGATCATACAACATAACCAAGTGGGCTTTATCCCAGGGATGCAAGGATTCTTCAACAATTGCAAATCAATCAATGTGATACACCACATTAACAAATTGAAAGATAAAAGCCATATAATTATCTCAATAGATGCAGAGAAAGGCTTTGACAAAATTCAACATCCGTTTATGATAAAAACCCTCCAGAAAGCAGGCATAGAAGGAACATACCTCAACATAATAAAAGCCATATATGATAAACCCACAGCAAACATTATCCTCAATGGTGAAAAATTGAAAGCATTTCCCCTAAAGTCAGGAACAAGACAAGGATGCCCACTCTCACCACTATTATTCAACATAGTTTTGGAAGTTTTAGCCACAGCAATCACAGAAGAAAAAGAAATAAAAGGAATCAAGATTGGAAAAGAAGTAAAACTCTCACTGTTTGCAGATGACATGATCCTCTACATAGAAAACCCTGAAGACTCCACCAGAAAATTACTAGAGCTAATCAATGAATATAGTCAAGTTGCAGGATATGAAATTAATACACAGAAATCCCTTGCATTCCTATACACTAATAATGAGAAAACAGAAAGAGAAATTAAGGAAACAATTCCATTCACCATTGCAACAAAAAGAATAAAATACTTAGGAATAAAGCTATCTAAAGAAACAAAAGACTTATATATAGAAAACTATAAAACACTGATTAAAGAATTCAAAGATGACACAAATAGATGGAGAAATATACCATGTTCATAGATCGGAAGAATCAATATAGTGAAAATGAGTACACTACCCAAAGCAATCTATAGATTCAATGCAATCCTTATCAAGCTACCAATGGTATTTTTCAGAGAACTAGAACAAATAATTTCAAAATTTGTATGGAAACACAAAAAACCTCAAATAGCCAAAGCAATCTTAAGAAGGAAGAATGGAACTGGAGGAATCAACCTGCCTGACTTCAGGCTATACTACAAAGCTATAGTCATCAAGACAGTATGGTACTGGCACAAAGACAGAAATTTAGATCAATGGAACAAAATAGAAAGCCCAGAGATAAATCCATGCTCCTATGGACACCTTATCTTTGACAAAGGAGGCAAGAATATACAATGGAGAAAAGACAATCTCTTTAACAAGTGGTGCTGGAAAAACTGGTCAATCACTTGTAAAAGAATGAAACTAGAACACTTCCTAACACCATACACAAAAATAAACTCAAAATGGATTAAAGATCTAAATGTAAGACCAGAAACTATAAAAACTCCTAGAGGAAAACATAGGCAAAACACCCTCTGACGTAAATCATAGCAGGATCCTCTATGACCCACCTCCCAGAATATTGGAAATAAAAGCAAAAATAAACAAATGGGACCTAATTAAAATTAAAAGCTTTTGCACAATGAAGGAAACTATAAGCAAGTTGAAAAGGCAGCCTTCAGAATGGGAGAAAATAGTAGCAAATGAAGCAATGGACAAAGAATTAATCTCAAAAATATACAAGCAACTCCTGCAGCTGAATTCCAGAAAAAAAGGTGACCCAATCAAAAAACGGGCCAAAGAACTAAACAGACATTTCTCCAAAGAAGACATACAGATGGCTAACAAACACATGACAAGATGCTCAATATCACTCATTATCAGAGAAATGCAAATCAAAATCACAATGAGGTACCATCTCACGTCAGTCAGAATGGCTGCTATCCAAAAGTCCACAAACAAAAAATGCTGGAGAGGGTGTGGAGAAAAGGGAATCCTCTTACACTGTTGGTGGGAATGCAAACTAGGGCAGCCACTATGGAGAACAGTGTGAAGATTCCTTAAAAAACTGGAAATAGAATTGCCATACGACCCAGCAATCCCACTGCTGAGCATACACACCGAGGAAACCAGAATTGAAAGAGACACGTGTACTTCAATGTTCATCGCAGCACTGTTTACAATAGCCAGGACATGGAAGCAACCTAGATGTCCATCAGCAGACAGATGGATAAGAAAGCTATGGTACATATACACAATTGAATATTACTCAGCTATTAAAAAGAATGCATTTGAATCAGTTCTAATGAGGTGGATGAAACTGGAACCTATTTTTCAGAGTGAAGTCAGTCAGAAAGAAAAACACCAATACAGTATACTAACACATATATATGGAATTTAGAAAGATTGTAACGATGACCCTATATGCGAGACAGCAAAAGAGACACAGATGTAAACAAGAGTCTTTTGGACTCTGTGGGAGAACGTGAGAGTGGGATGATTTGAGATAATAGCACTGAAAAATATATATTATCATATGTGAAACAGATCACTAGTCCAGGTTCATTGCATGACACAGGGTGCTCAGGGCTGGTGCACTGGGATAACCCTGAGGGATGGGATGGGGAGGGAGGTGGGAGGGGGGTTCAGGATGGGGAACACATGTACCCCCATGGGTGATTCATGTGAATGTATGGCAAAAAATCACCACAATATTGTAAAGTAAATAGCCTCCAATTAAAATTTAAAAATAAATAAATAAAAGCAAAAATAAACAAATGGGACCTAATTAAAATTAAAAGCTTTTGCACAACAAAGGAAACTATAAACAAGGTGAAAAGACAGCCTTCAGAATGGGAGAAAATAATAGCAAATGAAGCAACAGACAAACAATTAATCTCAAAAATATACAAGCAACTTCTGCAGCTGAATTCCAGAAAAATAAACGACCCAATCAAAAAATGGGCCAAAGAACTAAACAGACATTTCTCCAAAGAAGACATACAGATGGCTAACAAACACATGAAAAGATGCTCAACATCACTCATTATTAGAGAAATGCAAATCAAAACCACAATGAGGTATCATTTCACACCAGTCAGAATGGCTGCTATCCAAAAGTCTACAAGCAATAAATGCTGGAGAGGGTGTGGAGAAAAGGGAACCCTCTTACACTGTTGGTGGGAATGCAAACTAGTACAGCCACTATGGAGAACAGTGTGGAGATTCCTTAAAAAACTGGGAATAGAACTGCCATATGACCCAGCAATCCCACTGCTGGGCATATACACCGAGGAAACCAGAATTGAAAGAGACGCGTGTACCCCAATGTTCATCGCAGCACTGTTTACAATAGCCAGGACATGGAAGCAACCTAGATGTCCATCAGCAGATGAATGGATAAGGAAGCTGTGGTACATATACACAATGGAATATTACTCAGCCATTAAAAAAAATACATTTGAACCGGTTCTACTGAGATGGATGAAACTGGAGCCCGTTATACAGAGTGAAGTAAGCCAGAAAGAAAAACAACAATACAGTATACTAATGCATATATATGGAATCTGAGAGATGGTAACGATAACCCTATATGCGAGACAGAATAAGAGACACAGATGCATGGAACAATTTTATGGACTCTGAGGGAGAAGGTGAGGGTGGGACGTTCTGGGAGAATGGCATTGAGACATGTGTATTTTCATATGTGAAACAGAGCACCATTCCATGTTCGATGCATGTGACAAGGGCTCAGGGCCGGGGCAATGGGATGATCCAGAAGGATGAGAGGGGGAGGGAGGTGGGTGGGGGGTCCGGGAAGGGGAACACATGTAAACCCATGGCTGATTCTTGTCAATGTATGGCAAAAACTATTACAATATTGTAAAGTAATTAGCCCCCAACTAAAATAAATAAATTTATAAAAAATAAAAAATAAAAAAATAAAGGAAAAAAGAAAAAAAAAATTTTTTAAAGTAAAAATTTGAGTAACAGAAGTTCAACTATTACTGGATATAAATGATATGTAAACTTTGGATAATCTTATTACTAAAGATGAGTTTTGCCTTTATTAATACATTAGAGCTGATAATAATTAACTCTGCAAATATAATCTATACCAGTGATCTCCAAATTTTGTTTTAATTACTGTCCCATCAGTTAAAAATAATGTGTTTTAGGTATTCACAGTATCTGTATATTATTTATAAAATATATATGGATACTATACTTTAAAATATACTAAATTTAGAATTTTTAAAGGAAGAAATTAAAAACTAAATGTAAATAGTAGTTCTTTTGTTTTCACATAGACCATTTTGAGAGCTTCACTTTGAACATAACAGTACATAGAATATAGGTAAATAGTAAAATCCTGAGTTACTTCAGCAGTATGATGAGGATGCTTGAGGAGCACGTAGAACTGGGTTATGGAGAATCCTTTTCAGACCCTATTACTCTTCTCTCACTATTACAAAATCCTTCCCACCATCACAGCAAAAGTTAGCAGGTTAGCAAAGTATAGAGATGGTCAGAAGAGAGAATTCAGCAAAAGATAATATATTCAGCCAATGATATATTAAAGAAAAGCAAGTCTTAAATTTCAGAAAGATATGGATCTGCACAAATGGAAATTACAGTAATATAGCCATA
This sequence comes from Giraffa tippelskirchi, assembly GCF_054371585.1. Taxonomy (NCBI): domain Eukaryota; kingdom Metazoa; phylum Chordata; class Mammalia; order Artiodactyla; family Giraffidae; genus Giraffa; species Giraffa tippelskirchi. Next base: position 82,038,117 of record NC_137278.1, read on the forward strand.
CACTGGAAAGAAATATAATTGTTAAGGCTCTAGTGTCACCAAACTGAGAGGAGGGAGGTGAGTTAAGAATGTTGAAAGTCATCTCTTAATTTCTTAATACATAAACAGTGAGTGCATATGATTTGTAATATGCCACACAAAACCCTATATAAACTCTTTGGTCTTTTCAAAGCCCATTGGCAATGCACTTACTTGATAAAAGGTTACATTGTAAAGTAATGTCTTCACTGCAGCTCTGATTTATTGAGTGCTGTAAGTACCTTACAGACATCCCACCCAACTTCTCAAGGTCAGTGTCCTCATCTACAAATAGGAATAACCATTCCCAACAAGTAACTCCAGGCTTGTACAGGAATTTGGTCCCAGAGATGGGACTTTAGGCTAAGGCGGATCAATGCAGTGGGCTTCAACACTCCTATACTACCGATCAAGAACAAAGGCCTACTTATTCTACTTGTCATAGAAAGACATCAAATTGCCTTTTCAGCAGTCCTAGTTACTCCATTAAATCTTTTCTACTCAGAAAATCAGATAGAGCAAAACAATCATTAAACAATTGGTTAAGCCATTCTTGCTCTTTTCCTTATCAGCCTTAGTTAGGGAAACACTTGCCAGACAGAGTATCTGAGGAGCATCCAGACTCTTCTCTACTATCAAAAGAAGTATCCTTGAACTCCTCTGTTTGAGTTCAAAATTGAGCTCCCTGTTGCTGATAACACCCGCTAAACTGATAATACTTTTGATCTAATTTTATTTTATTGCAGGGATGCTGCTAGAGTTTCTGGAAGGAATCAGCCATTGGATGAGAATGAACTTGGAGTGCTAAAGATTTTCTCTCAATTTAATGATTTAAACCTTGGGCTGGGAAATGGAGGGTGAAGTGGGAAGGAAGTCATTTTAAACATCCTGATACTAACCAAATAATAGAAAAGGATTTATTTTTATCTAATGTTATAATATTGTTGAGTAATATACTTATGAAAAAAACTATTGGAGCTGGAGAGGACCCAATAAATCACACTCTCTCTTCTGCCAAAGTTCTAAATTTATATAGAGAAAGGAGTAAAACAGATAGAGAGCATTTTACCATCTATATTATTAATAAAGGTTCTGCTGAACAATGACAGTTTTGCCCCCAGAAGGCTCTAAAATAGTCCCCAGGAGTTCACCAATTAAATTGATCCCAATGCCATTTTTCATGGGAGAACATTCATATCTTATTCTATTTTCACTTTAGTCCATCCACATTGTCCAAAATATATTACCAATAGTTCTGCAAAAAATAAAGAAAATCCTTTAAAAAAACAAAAAACACTCCAAATATGCTAGACACCCTATGTATAAATTTAAGCCCGCTTACCATGAAGTTCCTAGAAAGAAATTAAAATCCTCAAATTAAATCCCTTTACAAACGTAAGGCTAAAAAAAGGAAAAGCCCAAAGAAATTCAAGTTTAATATCAAATTCACTTTCTTTGTATATTAAAAATTCCAAGCAACCCTTCAAAGCTTTTCTTTCTGGCAAAATAGCTGACTAAGCATAATGAAAATGTTTCCTAATAAAAAACACTTACCAATGCTGAAAAAATATACAAAGCATTTCTTTATTTTTTTTTTTAATAAATTTATTTATTTTAGTTGGGGGCTAATTACTTTACAATATTGTAATAGTTTTTGCCATACATTGACATGAATCAGCCATGGGTTTACATGTGTTCCCCTTCCTGGACCCCCCACCCACCTCCCTCCCCATCCCATCCCTCTGGGTCATCCCATTGCCCCGGCCCTGAGCATTTGTCTCATGCATCGAACATGGAATGGTGTTCTGTTTCACATATGATAATATACATGTTTCAATGCTATTCTCCCAGAACGTCCCACCCTCACCTTCTCCCTCAGAGTCCATAAGATTGTTCTATGCATCTGTGTCTCTTATTCTGTCTCGCATATAGGGTTATCGTTACCATCTTTCAAATTCCATATATATGCATTAGTATATTGTATTGGTGTTTTTCTTTCTGGCTTACTTCACTCTGTATAACGGGCTCCAGTTTCATCCATCTCAGTAGAACCGATTCAAATGTATTTTTTTTTAATGGCTGAGTAATATTCCATTGTGTATATGTACCACAGCTTCCTTATCCATTCGTCTGCTGATGGACATCTAGGTTGTTTCCATGTCCTGGCTATTGTAAACAGTGCTGCGATGAACATTGGGGTACACGCGTCTCTTTCAATTCTGGTTTCCTCGGTGTATATGCCCAGCAGTGGGATTGCTGGGTCATATGGCAGTTCTATTCCCAGTTTTTTAAGGAATCTCCACACTCTTCTCCATAGTGGCTGTACTAGTTTGCATTCCCACCAACAGTGTAAGAGGGTTCCCTTTTCTCCACACCCTCTCCAGCATTTATTGCTTGTAGACTTTTGGATAGCAGCCATTCTGACTGGTGTGAAATGATACCTCATTGTGGTTTTGATTTGCATTTCTCTAATAATGAGTGATGTTGAGCATCTTTTTCATGTGTTTGTTAGCCATCTGTATGTCTTCTTTGGAGAAATGTCTGTTTAGTTCTTTGGCCCATTTTTTGATTGGGTCGTTTATTTTTCTGGAATTCAGCTGCAGAAGTTGCTTGTATATTTTTGAGATTAACTGTTTGTCTGTTGCTTCATTTGCTATTATTTTCTCCCATTCTGAAGGCTGTCTTTTCACCTTGCTTATAGTTTCCTTTGTTGTGCAAAAGCTTTTAATTTTAATTAGGTCCCATTTGTTTATTTTTGCTTTTATTTCCAATATTCTGGGAGGTGGGTCATGGAGGATCCTGCTGTGATTTATGTCGGGGAGTGTTTTGCCTATGTTTTCCTCTAGGAGTTTTATAGTTTCTGGTCTTACGTTTAGATCTTTAATCCATTTTGAGTTTATTTTTGTGTACGGTGTTAGGAAGTGTTCTAGTTTCATTCTTTTACAAGTGGTTGACCAGTTTTCCCAGCACCACTTGTTAAAGAGATTGTCTTTTCTCCATTGTATATTCTTGCCTCCTTCTTTCGAAGATAAGGTGTGCATAGGTGCGTGGGTTTATCTCTGGGCTTTCTATTTTGTTCCATTGGTCTATATTTCTATCTTTGTGCCAGTACCATACTGTCTTGATGACTGTGGCTTTGTAGTAGAGCCTGAAGTCAGGCAGGTTGATTCCTCCACTTCCATTCTTCTTCCTCAAGATTGCTTTGGCTATTCAAGGTTTCTATATTTCCATACAAATTGTGAGATGATTTGTTCTAGTTCTGTGAAAAATACCATTGGTAGCTTGATAGGGATTGCATTGAATCTATAGATTGCTTTGGGTAGTATACTCATTTTCACTATATTAATTCTTCCAATCCATGAACACGGTATATTTCTCCATCTGTTTGTGTCCTCTTTGATTTCTTTCATCAGTGTTTTATAGTTTTCTATATATAAGTCTTTTGTTTCTTTAGGTAGATATATTCCTAAGTATTTTATTCTTTTTGTTGCAATGGTGAATGGTATTGTTTCCTTAATTTCTCTTTCTGTTTTCTCATTCTTGGAGTATAGGAATGCAAGGGATTTCTGTGTGTTAATTTTATATCCTGCAACTTTACTATATTCATTGATTAGCTCTAGTAATTTTCTAGTAGAATCTTTAGGGTTTTCTATGTAGAGGATCATGTCATCTGCAAACAGTGAGAGTTTTATTTCTTCTTTTCCTATCTGTATTCCTTTTATTTCTTTTTCTTCTGTGATTGCTGTGGTCAAAACTTCCAAAACTATGTTGAATAGTAGTGGTGAAAGTGGGCATCCTTGTCTTGTTCCTGACTTTAGGGGAAATGCTTTCAATTTTTCACCATTGAGGATAATGTTTGCTGTGGGTTTGTCATATATAGCTTTTATTATGTTGAGGTATGTTCCTTCTATTCCTGCTTTCTGGAGGTTTTTTATCATAAATGGATGCTGAATTTTGTCAAAGGCTTTTTCTGCATCTATTGAGATAACCATATGGTTTTTATCTTTCAATTTGTTAATGTGGTGTATTACATTGATTGATTTGCGGATGTTAAAAAAACCTTGCATTCCTGGGATAAAGCCCACTTGGTCATGATGTATGATCTTTTTAATATGATGTTGGATTCTGTTTGCTAGAATTTTATTAAGGATTTTTGCATCTATGTTCATCAGTGATATTGGCCTGTAGTTTTCTTTTTTTGTGACATCTTTGTCTGGTTTTGGAATTAGGGTGATGGTGGCCTCATAGAATGAGTTTGGAAGTTTACCATCTGCAATTTTCTGGAAGAGTTTGAGTAGGATAGGTGTTAGCTCTTCTCTAAATTTTTGGTAGAATTCCGCTGTGAAGCCATCTGGTCCTGGGCTTTTGTTTGCTGGAAGATTTCTGATTACAGTTTCGATTTCCGTGCTTGTGATGGGTCTGTTAAGATCTTCTATTTCTTCCTGGTTCAGTTTTGGAAAGTTGTACTTTTCTAAGAATTTGTCCATTTCTTCCAAGTTGTCCGTTTTATTGGCATATAGCTGTTGGTAGTAGTCTCTTATGATCCTTTGTATTTCTGTGGAGTCTGTTGTGATCTCTCCATTTTCATTTCTAATTTTGTTGATCTGATTCTTCTCCCTTTGTTTCTTGATGAGTCTGGCTAATGGCTTGTCAATTTTGTTTATCTTCTCGAAAAACCAGCTTTTAGTTTTGTTGATTTTTGCTATGGTCTCTTTTGTTTCTTTTGCATTTATTTCTGCCCTAATTTTTAAGATTTCTTTCCTTCTACTGACCCTGGGGTTCTTCATTTCTTCCTTCTCTAGTTGCTTTAGGTGTAGAGTCAGTTGATTTATTTGATTTTTTTCTTGTTTCTTGAGGTACGCCTGTATTGCTATGAACCTTCCCCTTAGCATTGCTTTTACAGTGTCCCATAGGTTTTGGGTTGTCGTGTTTTCATTTTCATTCGTTTCTATGCATAATTTTATTTCTTTTTTGATTTCTTCTGTGATTTGTTTGTTATTCAGAAGCGTGTTGTTTAGCCTCCATATGTTGGAATTTTTAATAGTTTTTTTTCCTGTAATTGAGGTCTAATCTTACTGCATTGTGGTCAGAGAAGATGGCTGGGATGATTTCAATTTTTTTGAATTTACCAAGGCTGGATTTATGGCCCAGGATGTGATCTATCCTGGAGAAAGTTCCGTGTGCACTTGAGAAAAAGGGAAAATTGATTGTTTTGGGGTGGAAAGTCCTGTAAATATCAATTAAATCTAATTTGTCTATTGTATCATTTAAAGTTTGTGTTTCCTTGTTAATTTTCTGTTTAGTTGATCTATCCATATGTGTGAGTGGAGTATTAAAGTCTCCCACTATTATTGTGTTATTGTTAATTTCCCCTTTCATACTTGTTAGTATTTGCCTTATATATTGTGGTGCTCCTATGTTGGGTGCATATATATTTATGATTGTTACGTCTTCTTCTTGGATTGATCCTTTGATCTTTATGTAGTGTGCTTCTTTGTTCCTTTTCACAGCCTTTATTTTAAATCTATTTGTCTATTTTATCTGAAATGAGTATTGCGACTCCTGCTTTCTTTTGGTCTCCGTTTGCATGAAATATGTTTTTCCATCCCTTCACTTTCAGCCTGTGTGTGTCCCTAGTTTTGAGGTGGGTGTCTTGTAGACAGCATATATAGGGGTCTTGTTTTTGTATCCATTCAGCCAGCCTTTGTCTTTTGGTTGGGGCATTCAACCCATTTACATTTAAGGTAATTATTGATAAGTATGATCCCGTTGCCATTTACTTTGTTGTTTTGAGTTCGTGTTGAAACATCCTTTCTGTGTTTCCTGTTTAGAGAAGATCCTTTAGCATTTGTTGGAGAGCTGGTTTGGTGGTGCTGAATTCCCTCAGCTCTTGCTTGTCTGTAAAGCTTTTGAATTCTCCTTCATATCTGAATGAGATCCTTGCTGGGTACAGTAATCTGGGTTGTAGATTATTCTTTCATTACTTTAAGTATGTCCTGCCATTCCCTTCTAGCCTGAAGGGTTTCTATTGAAAGATCAGCTGTTATCCTTATGGGGATCCCCTTGTGTGTTCTTTATTGTTTTTCCCTTGCTGCTTTTAATATTTGTTCTTTGTGTTTGATCTTTGTTAATTTGATTAATATGTGTCTTGGGGTGTTTCGCCTTGGGTTTATCCTGTTTGGAACTCTCTGGGTTTCTTGGACTTCTGTGACTATTTCCTTCCTCATTTTAGGGAAATTTTCAACTATTATTTTCTCGAGTATTTTTTCATGGCCTTTCCTTTTATCTTCTTCTTCTGGGACTCCTATGATTCGAATGTTGGGGCGTTTCATATTGTCCCAGAGGTCCCTGAGGTTTTCCTCATTTCTTTTGATTCTTTTTTCTTTTTTCCTCTCTGCTTCGTTTATTTCCATCATTCTATCTTCTACCTCACTTATCCTATCTTCTGCCTCCGTTATTCTACTGTTGGTTCCCTCCAGAGTGTCTTTTATCTCCTTTATTTCATTATTCATTATATATTGCCTCCTTTTTATTTCTTCTAGGTCCTTGATAAACATTTCTTGCATCTTCTCAATCCTTGTCTCCAGGCTATTTATCTGTAACTCCATTTTGCTTTCAAGATTTTGGATCATTTTTATTATCATTATTCTAAATTCTTTTTCAGATAGATTCCCTATCTCCTCCTCTTTTGTTTGGTTTGGTGGGCATTTCTCATTTTCCTTTACTTGCTGAGTATTTCTCTGCCTTTTCATCTTGTTTAGATTGCTGTGTTAGGCGTGGACTTTCTGTATTCTGGTAGTTTGAAGTTCCTCTTTATTGTGGAGGTTCCTCACTGTGGGTGGGGTTGGACAGGTGGCTTGTCAAGGCTTCCTGGTTGGGGGAGCTTGTGTCGGTGTTCTGGTGGGTGGAGCTGGATTTCTGCTCTCTAGAGTGCAATGGAGTGACCAGTATTGAGTTTTGAGATGTCTATGGATTTGGTGTGCCTCTGGGCAGCCTGTATATTGATGCTCAGGGCTATGTTCCTGCGTTGCTGGAGAATTTGCGTGGTATGTCTTGCTCTGGAACTTATTGGCTCTTGGGTGGAGCTTGGTTTCAGTGTATATGTGGAGGCTATTGGATGGTCTCTTATTAATTAATGTTTCCCCTGGCTTTCAGTCTTATTCTTGCAGTAGCCTCAAGACTTCTCCATCCATACTGCATCAATAATAAAACTTTTAGGTTAATGGTGAAAAGATTCTCTACAGTGACGGATACCCAGAAAGGTTCACTGAGTTACATGGAGAGATGAGGTGGGGGGGGGGGGGTTGAGGTGACCAGGAGGGGAAGAGGGGAATTCAAATGTGGAGAGAGCAATCTAGCCAGTAAGCACTTCCCTCTGTGCTTTCCACAGTCTGGAACCCTCAGAGTGGTTCACAGAGATACATAGAGAGGGGGGAGGAAGGTAATAGAGGTGAGCATGAGTAGAAAGGGAGGAATCAAGAGGGGAGAGAGAGATCTGGGCAGTATTCTGTTCCTTAAGTGTTCTCCGGTACCCAGAACACCCTCAGAGATTCACAGAATTGGGTTGAGAAGAGAAGGAGGAGGATGGGAGATAGAGGTTCCCTGGGGGAGAAGAAAGAGCATCAATAGGGGGAGAGAGTAATCAGGCCAGTGATCACATTCCTGAGTAAAAATGGGTCCTAAAGATTGGGTTCTTAAATGTACAAAATTCATATCAAATATGTAAAACAAAGATTAAAAATCTAGAGTAGAGGTTAGACTCTTATAAAACTTACAGTATAAAAAAAAGAAAAAAAGGAAACAGTGCAAAAAGAAAAAAAAACAGTAAAACAGTAAAAAAAGAAACAGTAAAAAAAGTAAAACAGGAAAAAAAACAGTAAAAAAAGAAAACACAAAAGGTATAAGATATATGTATGCAGTTTGCTTTAAAAATAGGGGTTTTTTTTTTGCAAGTTAATAGTGGGTTATGAAAATGAAAGTTAAAGGTGTAATAGAAGACTTGAAGAAAAAGGAAAGAAGAGAAAAAAAAATTAAAAAAAAATAATAGTAAGAAAATATATATCCTGGACTTTCTCTGGAGCTGTTGTGAGCAGTGTGGGGTCTGCTCAGTTTCAGATAGATCCTTATTCCTGCTTATACTTTTCAAGATCTATAGGCCCCTTTCAATGCAGTCGGTATTAACTACAGGGATTTTAATCTGTTGGCCTGTCACTTCCCAGGCGCTTCCCTCTGCTTATTTGGCTTCTGTTTGGAGGTCTCTTCAGTATCTAATTTCCGCCCTGCAACAAAGGGGTGGAGGTGGTCTCTTTAGGTTCGCTTGTTCAGTCCTGCTGTGGGGAGGGAGGAACACTGCAAACCTGGCGTGTGTGTGGTGAGCTCGCAGTGTCTCGGCCGCACTGGGTTCGCCCCAGCTCACGGCGTGTGTGCTTTCCCCGTCTACCCTGCTCAGGCTTCAGGTTACTCGGCCGGGGAGTGGGCCGGGGAGTGGGCCCTGAGATGCGTGCACTTCCCAGGTCTAAGCCGCTCAGATTCAGGCTCCCGGTTACTCCACAAAGGCGCAGACTCGGTTTCGCCCGCGGCTTGTGCTGTTCCCAGTCGGAGCTGCTCAGGCGGCCAGGAGTTTGGCGAGCGCACTCTCCCCTGTTGGGGCGGTGCGGCTTATCGCCTCCCTGGTCCCCGCCTCGGTTTATGGGCGCGCCCGGCTCCGGTGTGCTTTGTGTCGGTTCTGCGGAGCTGGTCTCTGGCTGCGACCCTCCCGGCGGCTGTCGACCCTCCGGGATCTCAGGCAGTCTTTGCTTAGAAACTGGGAGCCTGTTTGCAGTTTGGTAGGGGGTGCCCTCTCTGGGGCCGAGTTTGCCCCTTTCCGGTTCTGGCGGGCCCCGCCTGCCCGCTGTGTCCGGCGGGGGATGGGGCGGTCCGCAGCCGGCTAGCTCTCCTCTGGTATCGCTTAGTCCTTTGTTCTGTGAGCGGGCCGGCAGTGCCTTAGAGTTGGGCTTTTCGCGGGATAGTTCTCTCTCTCCGGCTGTCCCACAGTTTAGGTTACTATCTCACGTTAGTTCCCTCAGATTGCCCTCAGGGCGTTGGGGCCCAGTCCTTACCCTAAGCAGTGCCGCCCGCTCCTCTCCATTCAGCCCCCACTTGCTGGTGGCGGATGCGAGCGTCTGGGGTTCTTTGCTGGGAGTTGCTTTAGGCACGTAATCTGTGGGTTTTATTTATTTTTTCTCCCAGTTATGTTGCCCTCCGAGATAAGAAATCTTCCCCCAAACCCGCCGGTGAGAGGGTTTCCTGGTGCTTGGAAATTTCTCCTCTTTTACGACTCCCTCCCCGGGACGGGTCTCCGTCCCTAACTCTTTTGTCTCTCTTTTTATCTTTTATAATTTCTCCTACCTCTTTTGAAGATAATGCGCTGTCTTTGTGGATGTCTGATGTCCTCTGCCAGCGTTCAGAAGTAGTTTTGTGAAGTTTGCTCAGCGTTCAGATGTTCTTTCGATAAATTCGTGGAGGAGAGAGTGGTCTCCCCGTCCTATTCCTCCGCCATCTTAGCCCCGCCTCCAAAAATATACAAAGCATTTCTTTAAATGCCTAGCAGCAGAGTTGGCAAGAAAGTAAGAGACACAGATGCATAGAACAATTTTATGGACTCTAAGGGAGAAGGTGAGGGTGGGACGTTCTGGGAGAATAGCATTGAAACATGTATATTATCATATGTGAAACAGAACACCATTCCTTGTTCGATGCATGAGACAAGGGCTCAGGGCCGGGGCAATGGGATGACCCAGAGGGATGGGATGGGGAGGGAGGTGGGTGGGGGGTCCAGGAAGGGGAACACATGTAAACCCATGGCTGATTCATGTCAATGTATGGCAGAAACTATTACAATATTGTAAAGTAGTTAGCCCCCAACTAAAATAAAAAAAAAAAAAAGAAAGAAAAAAAAAAGAAAGTAAACGAAATCCTTCATGGTCAAACGTTAAAAAAAAAAAAAAAAGCACAAATTCAGCAAGATAACTAAACATTGAAGCAAAAATCTACCCCCAAGTATCCACTGATTTCTGATAAACTAGAGAGTAAATTTCAATGAGCCATAAGCAACAAGGCTTGTGTCCTGAGGAAGATAAGATGCCGGATGAAGGACTCCTGATACAGGCTGAACACCCACAGGATGATATCCTCAAAGGGAAGAAAAGCAGTAACTCATGGAGATAGACCATAAAGAATCTAGACTTCTAGTAATGGATCTGGAGGGAAAGGCCATAATCTCTGAGAATTATGCCAAACCTAGACAGCATATTAAATAGCAGAGACATTACTTTGCCCTCAAAGGTCCATATAATCAAAGCTATGGTTTTTTCAGTAGTCATGTATGGATGTGAGAATTGAACCATAAAGAAGGCTGAGCACCAAAGAACTGATGTTTTTGAACTGTGGTGTTAGAGAAGACTCCTGAGAGTCTCTTGGACTACAAGGAGATCAATTCCTAAAGGAGATCAGTCCTGAACATTAATTGGAAGGACTGATGTTGAAGCTGAAACTCCAATACTTTGGCCACCTGAGGCATGGAGCCAATTCATTAGAAAACACCCTGATATTGGGAAAGATTGAACTCAGGAAGAGAAGGGGACGACAGAGGACAAGATTGTTGGATGATATCACTGACTCATCGGACATGAGTTTGAGGAAGATCCAGGACATGGTGAAAGATACGGATGCCTGCTGCGCTGCAGTCCATGGGGTCGCAAAGAGTCAGACATGACTGAGCTACTGAATAACAAATTATGAGACAAGTACTAGTTATCTCACTCTTACTGTAACATTTAATATTCACTTCAACTCAATAACGTTGTTATAAATATACTCATTTTTCAGACTTCAAGCTTAAGTCATCTGGCCAGGATCAGACAAATCATCAGTAGCATAGCTACAATGCAAATCTAAATCTGTCTGACTTAGCAGCAGAGACCCAGTCCATAAGCCACACTGTTGATCGGCTAAGGAATGAAAAGGGTTTCAGAGAATCTTTTTAGCAAAGAAAGGAAAACAGTTGCCCAGGCAACAAAGCTCTCAGTTTCAAAATACATCACATGCTCTGAGCCAAACCAGCCCTAGAGTATTTCAAGACTTTTACTGCTGACTTAAAATGGGAATTGGACAAGTGACTCAAGACTCAGACCACCCAAGATCAACCTCCATCCCCAGCCTCTCCACTCATGACCTCTAGTTGGTTAAGTTGGTCACTGAATAGATGAAATGAGCATTTCCCTTTAGTGCTCATACAGACCTCCCAAGGAGGTCATTTAAAGGCAAGGTCTAAGCTCCTGGGCCCAGGTATTCTGGCCCAACAGAATTGGGACAGAGCTCAGAGTGTATTTACATTTAAATTTGTCTGCACAGGCTCTTAGTTTCAGTTTGTAGGATCTAGTTCCCTGACCAAGGATCAAACCCAGACCCCCCGCTTTGGGAGTGCAGTCTTAGCCACTGGACCACCAGGGAGATCCCCGGAATCTGTATTTTTAACTAGAATAGGAAAATTGATAAAATTACAGCCTTCAGAAATAAATCTACTTGGGTTTGAATGCTGCCTTAGACCATAAATAAGTCATGGCGTCTTGGCCAAGAAAGTATCTCTGAGCCTCAATTTCCATATCCAAAATAGGGTTGATCATCGTTACCTTTTTAAATTTTTGTGAATTTTCAATTAACTGTATGCTTTTTGAAAGCAGTCAATAAACAGTCGCTTTTTTTCCCCACACTTTTGTGTATTTTTTTTCCTAGAGAGTCTGAAAGGGTAGTGTTTTGCCAGCAATCCTGATTGAACTCTTTTTCTTAGAATTAGGTCAGCAGCAAACACACTGCTGGGTTGGATGAAATAAACCCAGCAGAGGAAACAAAATAATCAGGCCTGCCGCCCTCAAGGCACTGTTGATTTGTGTCTCTTGTAGGAGACTTTAAAATTTGGAGTTGAACTCCATTGACTTGCAAATTTATTCTATTCCTGGCCTTCAAAAACAATCCTGAGGAAACTAGAGAAGAGCAGAAACCATGAGGCAAAGATGACACCTGCTGGCAGAGCATGGCCCTGCACAGGACATTTCTGTTGCTCAGCGGCTTCCAGCAAGGACTGAACCTTAAGATTCATTCACAGGAAATGCTGTCAAGGAAATAACCAGAGATGTGGACAAAAGTTTACACTGGAAAGTTTTCATCAGGTAGTCTTTATAAAATGAAATGTTGGAAAGAGTCCAACATTTGGGAAATGGGTTCAGTACATTTTGATATGTGCATGTGATGGACCATTAATCATCCATTTTAAGCTGTTTTCAAATCATTTTAATAGCATGAATAAATGCTAACATAAAGATTTTAATGCCAAAATAAGATCATAAAACAAACATATATAGAATATTCATTAAGTAAAATCAATATCTATATGTTCAGAGGAGAAATATGGCTTGAAATGTAAAAATACTAATAGCAGTCGTTTCTGAGGTTAGTATTTTCTTATTTAGACATTTATGTATTTTTCAACATTTCTGCAACCAGCATGTATTACCTTAGAGAATAGAAAGCAAAATAGTAAAAATTATTTATTTTTCCAGCTTTATAGAGATATAATTGACCTATAACACTGTGTAAGTTTAAGGTGTATAGCTTGATGATTTTATATACATATATTGCAAAACAATTACAATAAGGTTAGCTAACGCTTCCATCACCTCACATAATTAAAATTTGTGTGTGTGTGTGTATTGTGAGAACATTTAAGATCTACTCTCTTTAAAAAGTATTTTTTAAAAAGGAAAAAGAACTTCAATGCCATTTTAAGTGAGAAGAGGGGCCCCGGAAGAGATAGATGGAAAAGTGGTGAAGATCAGACAGAGGTGAAGAGTTGACACTCAGATCTCAAGAACTATGATCAGAGAGACTATGAGAAGCAGTCTGACCCCCATGATGACGTTAACAACATCCAATACTGCAATGTGGCTGGACAGTGGAACAACAGGATGAGAGTATGAGGTTATTTCATTGTCTGAAAAGTAGAAAGTGTTCTGTTCTCTCTGGGCTTGTCATCAGGCTCTTTACAATTGGCTCTCCTTGGCAATTATCTCTGGGGAGTCTTCTTACATGAATGATGGTTATTGAAGGTCTGTCCTGCTGGGTGGGTGAGTGCAGCTCTGTCTCCTTAATGAATGTCCAACTGATGCCCTTCTTGCTTCCCCCAGCATAACTGGCAAGGCTTCCCCCACACACCAGCTCCATGAAATCGCCCGACATATTTGCACTTCACTTTTCTTATTGATAAAATACAGATGACAACAGCCAACTTGCTAAAGTCCCACAGCTGTGAGCTTTGCATGAGATCATGTGTTTTGAAAATATCACATGCAAACCACAACCAAGGCCACAGTGACCAACATCCCCGATTGAGTGATCATGTGTCAGATACTCCACAAGGTGTTTTTCTCACCTGTTTCATTTAGTCACCATAACAAGCTTGAGTGAGTGTCACACCCGTTTCACTCAAAAGAAAACCGAGTTTATAAAAAGCTTGAGTGAGTGTCACACCTGTTTTACTCAAAAGAAAACTGAGTTTATAGCCTGCTCAAAATTGAACAGCTTTTACATTGCAGAGCTAGGATTTGGATTTAGTTCAATCTCCAAAGGCTGGGTTCTTTAACACTATACCGTACTATGGCATAGCATCTTAGCATCCAAAGGGACCCACCAGATTATTAGGGTGAATCCCTAGAATTTATTTTTTTTAGTATTTATTTTTATTTATTTATTTGGCTGTGCCAGGTCTTAGTTGCGCTCGTGGGATCTTCCATCTTCGTTACAGCATGCGAGGTCTTTAGTTGCAACATGCAGGATCTCTAGTTGTGGCACATGAACTCTTAGCTGCAGCATGTGAACTACAGTCTACTTGACTGCACCAGATGAGGGCACCAGGACCCAGAGAGGGGACATGACTTGTCCTTACAACCATCAAAAACACCACGAACTTCACTTCATAGAATACCAAGATCGTTTCTACATTCTGCCAGCTAATGTGGTTCCTGGTCACCCAAGCCCAAGGAGAGGGCTGTGGTTTCTGTCAGTTAGCTCTGCTTCTCTATTGCTCATAACCAGAAACTTTTGGATCCACCCTGTTATTCAATGGCCAAATTACACACTCTGAACCGAGTGAGATTTTGAAACTTCTGAGGAAAGTGAACTTGCCCACAATCAAGTTTTCACCACAGCCAAAGCCAATGGGAGGGGACGTAAGGGCAAAGAGGCCACCAGCAGGAGGCTCCAAGGTCACCAGCCAATCAGAGCCCTAGATGTAGGAGGTGCCCCCAAATAATCACTTTAAGTAGGTACCTTGAGAGTGGAAGGGGATGCTACTGATAATTATATTCACCATATCCACAGGGTAACGCAGTATCGAGTGGAAAGAGAAGCTAGCAAAGAGCAGAGTACCAGAAGTCCAACGGTCTGAGACTAGAGGCAGGAAAAGTAAGCTGGGTTTGAGCATCTCTCTGGGTTGTGGCCCTGAGACAGTCAAATGACGTGCTCTTCATCAGTACATCACTGTCACTTCTCTGGTGCTGTACCCCAGCCCATAGGCTGTGACAGAAGTGGCTGTAGTATAAGCAAAGGTCACAAACAACTTAAAAGTCAACTTACACACCAAGTATGTGTGGGAATAAAATTCACCACAAAACAATTTCCATTTAGTTTACTCCAGCTGCAATTCTATGAAGGTAGTATTTCCCTCTGAAATGTTCACTTTCCCTTCCACTTTGTATGACTGTGTGAATGTTAAACTATCAGTTCAGTCGCTCAGTCATGTCCGACTCTTTGCAACCACATGAACCGCAGCACGCCAGGCCTCCCTGTCCCTCACCAACTCCCAGAGTCCACCCAAGCTCATGTCTATTGAGTCGGTGATGTCATCCAACTATCTCATCCTCTGTCGTCCCCTTCTCCTCCTGTCCTCAGTCTTTCCCAGCATCATGGTCTTTCCCAATGAGTCAGCTCTTTGCATCAGGTGGCCAAAGTATTGGAGTTTCAGCTTCAACATCAGTTCTTCCAATGAACACCCAGAATTGATCTCCTTTAGGATGGACTGATTTGATCTCCTTGCAGTCCAAGGGACTCTCGAGAGTCTTCTCCAACACCACACTTCAAAAGCATCACTTCTTCGGTGCTCAGCTTTCTTTATAGTCCAACTCTCACATCCATACATGACCACTGGGAAAACCATAGCCTTGACTAGATGGATCTTTCTTGACCAAGTAATGTCTCTGCTTTTTAATATGCTATTTAGGTTGGCCATAACTTTCCTTTCAAGGAGTAAGCGTCTTTTAATTTCATGGCTGCAGTCACCATCTGCAGTGATTCTGGAGTCCCAAAAAATAAAGTCAGCCACTGTTTCCCCATGTATTTGCAATGAAGTGATGGGACCAGATGCCATGATCTTAGTTTTCTGAACGTTGAGCTTTAAGCCAACTTTTTCACTCTTCTCTTTCACTTTCATCAAAAGGGACTTTAGTTCTTCTTCACTTTCTGCCATAAGGGTGGTGTCATCTGCATATCTGAGGTTATTGATATTTCTCCTGGCAATCTTGATTCCAGCTTGTGTTTCTGCCAGCCCAGCGTTTCTCATGATGTACTTTGCATATAAGTTAAACAAGCAGGGTGACAATACACAGCCTTGACGTACTCCTTTTCCTATTTGAAACCAGTCTGTCGTTCCATGTCCAGTTCTAACTGTTGCTTCCTGACCTGCATACAGACTTCTCAAGAGGCAGGTCAGGTGGTCTGGTATTCCCATCTCTTTCAGAATTTTCCATAGTTTATCGTGATCCACACAGTCAACGGCTTTGGCATAGTCAATAAAGCAGAAATAGATGTTTTTCTGGAACTCTCTTGCTTTTTCGATGATCCATTGGATGTTGGCAATTTGATCTCTGGTTCCTCTGCCTTTTCTAAAACCAGCTTGAACATCTGGAATTTCATGGTTCATGTATTGCTGAGGCCAGGCTTGGAGAATTTTGAGCATCACTTTATTAGCGTGTGAGATGAGTGCGATTGTGCTGTAGTTTGAACGTTCTTTGGTATTGCCTTTCTTTGGAACTGGAATGAAAACGGACCTTTTCCAGTCCTGTGGCCACTGCTGAGTTTTCAAGACTTGCTGGCATATCGAGTGCAGCACTTTCACAGCATCATCTTTTAGGATTTGAAACAGCTCAACTGGAATTCCATCACCTCCACTAGCTTTGTTGGTAGTGATGCTTCCTAAGGCCCACTTGACTTCACATTCCAGGATGTCTGGCTCAAGGTGAGTGACCACACCACCGTGATTATCTGGGTCATGAAGATCTTTTTTGTACAGTTCTTCTGTGTATTCTTGCCATCTCTTCTTAATATCTTCTTCTTTTTTTAAGTCCATACCATTTCTGTCCTTTATTGAGCCCATCTTTGCATGAAATGTTCCCTTGGTATCTCTAATTTTCTTGAAGAGATCTCTACTCTTTCCCATTCTATTGTTTTCCTCTATTTCTTTGCACTGACCACTGAGGAAGGCTTTCTTATCTCTCCTTGCTGTTCTTTGGAACTCTGCATTCAAATGGGTATATCTTTCATTTTCTCCTTTGCTTTTTGCTTCTCTTGTTTTCACAGCTATTTGTAAGGCCTCCTCAGACAGCCATTTTGCTTTTTTGCATTTCTTCTTCTTGGGGATGGTCTTGATTCCTGTATCCTGTACAATGTCATGAACCCCCTTCCATAGTCCATCAAGTACTCTGTCTATCAGATCTAGTCCCTTAAATCTATTTCTCACATCCACTGCATAATCATAAGGGATATGATTTAGGTCATACCTGAATGGTCTAGTGCTTTTCCCCACTTTCTTCAATTTCAGTCTGAATCTGGCAATAAGGAGTTCATGATCTGAGCCACAGTCAGTTCCCAGTCTTGTTTTTACTGACTGTATAGAGCTTCTCCATCTTTGGCTGCAAAGAATATAATCAGTCTGATTTTAGTGTTGGCCATCTGGTGATGGCCATGTGTAGAGTCTTCTCTTGTGTTGTTGGAAGAGGATGTTTGCTATGACCAGTGAGTTCTCTTGGCAGAACTCTATTAGCCTTTGCCCTGCTTCATTCTGTATTCCAAGGCCAAATTTGTCTGTTACTCCAGGTGTTTCTTGACTTCCTACTTTTGCATTATAGTCCTCTATAATGAAAAGGATATCTTTTTGGGGTGTTAGTTCTAAAAGGTCTTGTAGGTCTTCATAGAACCATTCAACTTCAGCTTCTTCAGCGTTACTGGTCGGGGCATAGACTTGGATTACCATGATATTGAATGGTTTGCCTTGGAAACAAACAAAGATCATTCTGTCATTTCGGAGACTGCATCCAAGTACGGCATTTCGAACTCTTTTGTTGACTGTGATGGCTACTCCATTTCTTCTAAGGGATTCCTGCCCACCATAGTAGATATAATCGTCACCTGAGTTAAATTCACCCATTCCAGTCCATTTTAGTTCACTGATTCCTAAAATGTCAACATTAACTCTTACCATCTCCTCTTTGACCACTTCCAATTTGCCTTGATTCATGGACCTAACATTCCAGGTTCCTATGCAATGTTGCTCTTTACAGCATCGGACCTTGCTTCTGTCACCAATCACATACACAGTTGGGTGTTGTTTTTGCTTTGGCTCCATCCCTTCAGTCTTTCTGGAGTTATTTCTCCACTGATCTCCAGTAGCATATTGGGCACCTACTGACCTGGGAAGTTCCTCTTTCAGTGTCCTATCTTTTTGCCTTTTCATACTGTTCATGGGGTTCTCAAGCCAAGAATACTGAAGTGGTTTGCCATTCCCTTCTCCAGTGGATCATATTCTGTCAGACCTCTCCACCATGACCCTTCCATCTTGGGTGGCCCCACATGGCATGGCTTAGTTTCATTGAGTTAGACAAGGCTGTGATTCATGTGATCAGATTGGCTAGTTTTCTGTGATTGTGGTTTCAGTCTGTCTGCCCTCTGATGCCCTCTCTTGGCGCCTACCGTCTTACTTGGGTTTCTCTTACCTTGGACGTGGGGTTAACGACATGGGGTTGTTAAACTATATAACAAGTATCTATTTCCATATTCTAAACAAGAATCAGATTATTTTGCATCATGAAGTATGATGTAGCCTTCCAATAACCAAGGTGAGAAGAAACACTCATCTATAAGTCAGATCTCTTCATGGGGACTAACTAATAGGATGACTGATTATTATTTTAGTCAGATTAGCTTGTTATCAATGACCATCCAGCAAACCCCAGAGGGTTCCTAAATTGACCATTCTAGCCCCAAACTCTCTGATTGGCTATGATTACATCCTTGAATCTCTCTAGTCCTCAACCATACGTGGCCACTGCTGAGACTCCCATGCTCTGCAGCCTCTGCTGCTCACCTTTCATTTGGCTACCTTGTAAGACTGTCCTTGGTTTCACTGCATTTCACTCATTCATTTATTTAACAAACCCACCATATGCCAGGCACTGTTCAAAAGAACAAAGATCCTCGCCTTTGTGGAGCTTACATTTTAAAAGTGAAAAGCAGACAATAAAAAGGCAAACATATTGAATAAATTGTACACTATGTTAGAGGATGATAAAAGAAAACACTGAACAGAACAAGATTAAAATTTTAAATAGAGGGGTCGAGAAATACTTCACTGAAAAGTTATACTTTAGCAAAGCTTGGAAGAAGATAAAGAAATTAACCACAAAGGTATCTAGAGGGAAAGTACTCCAGGCAGAGGAAACAGCCTACATAAAAGTCCTGAGGTAGAATCCAGTCTGACATGTTCCAGAAACAACAAAGAGGCCAGTGTTGCTGGAGCTTGGCTCCAGTGAGCAAATGGAGAGACTGGTCAGGGGTGAGGTCAGAGTGGTGTGAGTGGACAGATCACAGGAGGTCAAGCAGGCCCGTATAAGGACGCTGACATATACTGCTAAGTGAAATAAGAAACTATTGTAGAGTTCTGAGTAGAAGAGTAACACAATCTGACCTAATTCCTTAAAGGATCATTTTTGTTGCTACATTGAGTATAGACCGCTGGGGTTAGGATAGAAGTAAGAAGATTGATGACAGCTTCTTACAGTCATCGAGGCAAAAGATAAAGATGGCTTGGGTCAGTACACCACCAATGGAGATGGTAAAAGGTAATTGGATTCTGGATGTACTTTGAAAGTATATATGACTGGCTATTTCCTGACTAACTGGATATGTGAAAGAAGGTGAGAAATCAAGAGTGACTCCAACATTTTTGGCTCAGCCACTGGAAGAATGAAGCCAGAGAGTGGAAGAAGGTGGAACAGGTAAGCAGGGAGAAGATTAGGAGTTTGGTGAAGGCATGTTGAATGTGACCTAGAGCTGTTTAGCAGGCAGTTGAATATGGGAGACCAGAAGGCAGGTGAGAGCTCTGGAAGTCATCAGTTCTTAGGCAAAGACTTGAAGCTGGATGAGGTCAAGAATGAACTAAGAGAGATGGAGAAGAAAAGAGGACCAACACAGCTGAGCCCTGGGTCTGTCGATATTAACCAGTCTGGAGATGAAGAGCAATCAGCAAAAGAACCTGGGAAAGACCCAACTGGATCGGAGGAGAACCAGGAAGATGCAGTAAGACAAATTCCAATTTTATTGGGCACACAGGCCAAGAATATTCTGTTCTCCAATAACTTTTTTCTTTGGTTCCCTGGACCAGTGCTAATAAATCCCACACCTCTGAGTGCATTTTCCTTTGCACTTGATACCCAGCCATTTCAAGCCCTTTACATGTAATTACCATGTAGGTTTGATAGCAGCCAAGAGCAGTAGCCCTGATGGCAGGAAAATGGCCCAGGCAGGCAGCCTGTCTGCTGCTTTGATACACCCCATGTCCAGAGGAGACCCGCCAGTCCAAACAGATCCCCACAGATTGCGCCCTACCCAACACTGTCAGAACACAGCATGAGAGAAATTCAAGCCAGCCTGTCTGGGGCAAACTGTCAAGGTGTCATGCAGCTTGTGGGAGCTCAGCTATATGTAGAAGGTGAGGCATAGAATCCGGGGAAAGACACAGACTCAGCAGCCCAGAGCATCCTACAAGTTGAGACTTGTAGCCTATTGCCCCAGCAAGAGTCCTGCCTTTTATCCTTACTGGCAACAAGCTGAAATTGCCCTCAGGAAGAAATGATGTCTAGGAATTCATGTCTGCAGTTCTGAGAACATGGAAATACCTTTAAAGCATCAGCTCTACAATCTGATATATACACTGACTAATGGATGAAATTCCATTGTTACCAGAGTTTAATCTCTTGATTTAAAAATGTTTTTAATAAATCCTGCTATCCATCACTTTCAGCCCAAAACAAACACATTGAGTTTGGTAGAGAGGAATGAGAAGAAGAGAGAGGGCATGGGACCACAAGGATTCCACTTCTGCCCCATCCCTAGGGAGGAACACTGTCTAGAACAGAGGGTAGGAAACAACCTCATCACCTGGAGTTTGGGGTTCCCTGTAAGATCTCTAACGAAAGAGTTCTACTATTTCATACACACAACTTAAAAATCTGTTGGAGCACATTGTACTACTGAGACAGAGGCATGACTGTGGAGAGGAGCTCTTTCTGCAGCACCACCTCCAGGGTAAAATCTAAAGCTGAGGGTGAAAACCGCAGAGTAGATGATTTCTCAGGCCCTTTTCAGCTCTAAAACATTTGAATTCTAGTCTCGTGTTCCAAACCCCTGAACAACAATCTCAGTTCAGACTCCACTCATGCTCCAGTCTGATAATGACTTTGATAGAGACATATGACCTGGCTGGCCCTCCTACATAGGTCTGATAACATTTATGGGCCTTTGAGGTGGGGTATAAGGAACATCTATTTGATCAAAGTGCTTTGAACTCTTTGATTTTGAGAACTGCTGGACTGAGACATTCACCATGAGTTAACAAACCCTTCCTTCTGCCGCCCCTGATCATCACCAGTTTCAGTCTTTCTGGCCTCAGGCAGCATCTGGATGAGGTTTTATGATGACCGCCAGCCTCCTACAGCAGAGCAGTGTACCTTTCCTGGTCAACTTCTAAGAATTCTCAATTTTTCTTGGTTTCTCAGATACTCTCATCTCTCTGTCTTCCCCCCCAGAAGAAATGTTAACAAGTATAGGTAGACAAAATGTAACTTTCGAAGCTCTGTCAGCTTGCAATATAGGTCTGGGGAAGAAACACAATGATCTTGAAGAAAATCTGATTTTAGGGACAGAGACTTTTTTCTATGACAAACACTCATTTTCAACGCCAGGATCCAACTGCAAAGAAACGAAGCATGAGCAGCTGGATTAGGCATCTTCTAAATCCGGATGTTTAAAGCCTGAAGTGAAAGCATGCCCCATAGAGTTAACAGAAGCTGATAACTAATAGAAATTCCTGAGCTTGTCTTACAGAACAACAGATAAAGGAACAGCTAGTCAGAACTCCTTGGCTCATAAACTGCCTTCGTTGATTAAGCTCGTTTAGTTATTTTTTCTTTCTTTCTTTTTTCTCTTTAACTACATACCTTCCGAGCTTCACACAACTCAGTCGTTTTACAGGAACTTGCAAGGCTACTGGAGTTGGTTGGGACCACCAACCCTAAAACGGCCTGCACAGGTGTCCCATGAAGAGTCTCTTGATACGGAGTGGAGGGTGGGGAGTGGAGGGGGGGCGGCGGGCTGGAAAACTCCACCCTCCCATCAAGCTAAAGGCCTCTATTCTGAATAGGCAGACACACGTAACCCAGATGCGCCTGCGCAAAACAGCGATTACCTCATCTTTTCCTGACCTCCAATCACCTCTCCCCATGCCTAAGACACTCTGCTTATCCAATTCCCTGATAGCTCAGTTGGTAAAGAATCTGCCTGCAATGCAGGGGACCCCCGTTCGACTCCTGGGTCGGGAAGATCCGCTGGAGAAGGGATAGCCTACCCACTCCAGTATTCTTGGGCTTACCTTGTGGCTTAGCTGGTGAAGAATTCGCCTGCTGGGTTCGAACCCTGGATGGGGAAGATCCCCTGGAGAAGTGAAAGGCTACCGACTCCAGTACTTTGGCCTGGACAATTCCATGGACAGTCCATGGAGTCTCAAAAAGTCAGACACGACTAGGTGACTTTCACTTCACCCCAACACCCTCGCCTTCAGGGAGTGGGATTTCTTGTCTATAAACCTCAGCATCTCAGTGTTTGGCTTGCTGCGTGTAAGGCAAACGGACCTGGTTCAGTGGTAAGAGGCATAATACACTCTTATAACACCTGTGCTCCTCTTCCAAGATTTTGAGTCTGTATTTTAAGAACTTTGATGGAGGATCAAGCGCATCTTCATCCTAGGAGAACGTTATAATACCACACCCTTTGTAAGACAAGAGAAAGGCAGTATTGTTCATAAGTCACCTAACTCACATCCTTACCTTGGTGGACATTCGTTGCTCTTATCTGTACAGCATCCTTTCTCTAGATCTTCCTTTGGAGAAAGACTTCATCCCCACCTCCAACCTTGAGAATTGTTCGGGGTAACCCTCCCCCATCTCCCCACCCCCCCACCGCCTGACTTTGTGGGCAGGCATGACCCACAGGACAAAGTCTATCAGTGCTTTCCAGCCCCCAGCACAGAGACTGAGTGAAGAATGAACCTAGAAACCATTTAGGCCAAAAGGAATTAGGGCTAGAAATTTGTGAAACAATTCAGCAAAATAAAATTCCTAAAAAGATAATTTTAAATCCCTGAAATTTTGTAATGATCTTTTCCTATCCTTAATTCATCTATCAATAAGGATTAAAATCATGTATAAAACTACTCTGTGCCGCCATCAAAAATGACCTCTTTAATTACATCTCCAGTAAGAGCAATCGGCCTAGGAAATGCAGGGAGTGCACTCCTTTTTTACAAGCAAATGTGTTTTACTACTTCCCAAGTGTTACAGCAAGGATGACTAGAGAATAACAATGAATAACAATTGATGGCCAGTAGTCAGCTAGGCTCATTCACTTCTCCGTGTCAATCTCTTAGCTCAAAAAATTTACTGCATGTCATTCTTTGTTAGTCAAAACCACAATAGTTTAATCCTTGCCTGCTAAAGAACTCTTGTACCCCATAGAAATTTTTAAATGTAATAGAACAAAGTTTTTGGTACTATTTATAATTCATCAGTTTTAAAATCTATTTTTAATGTCACCTTTGTAATCTTTGTGGGGTTTTAATTTGTTCAGTTGGTTGATAGGGTTTTTTTGTTTGTTTGCATGCTTGCTTGTCTGTTTTTGCTTTAAGTCAAGTTTTTTTCTCTTCTTAACAATTCTGTGCTCTTAATATTAACTCTCAAACAAGTGGTCTAAATTCTCCCTGGCAAATATGGATATGTTGGGAGAATGGGCCATGTCCCACGTGTTGCCTTTGAAATATGAGCACAATAAGATGACTTCACATGGCGTGAGCACGCCAACCAAATTCAGGCTGAAGGCTACAGCCATGACACAGACAGTCGTTTCATCTCAGCTGTCTTCAAAACTGCCATAAATTATTGCTGCTGAATGCAGTGCCAGGATCCTGCGGCCGGTTTTCATGTTGAGGAGGATATAGGGGTGTCCCGTAGCACCCTACTGGCTCAACCAGCTAATGACCTCTCCCTCTCCACCTGAGTCCTCCCATGAAACGTGGCAGTGAATTTACACAGCGGGACCCACTCCTCACAACAGAGTAACAGGTTAGCTCTTTGAAGGCTGAGAAAGATGCACCGCAGAAGTCAGAGAAGTGAGACAGAGGGAGAAGTAACAGGAGGACGTTAAACCACTTCAAAGTGACTTTTAGTGTTTCAGACTGTGTAGAAAGTGGCCCTGAAACTCAGAGTGAAACCCCAATCTTTAGTACATTCATCTTTGAAGCCAGAAGTTGGTGAGAAGGTTGGCTGTGAAAAGCACAGCCCCATATCATGAACAGCAAATCTGAGTAATTTCCCCAAATTTCCTACATTCGTTTTGCTTTAAATTACTATGGCTGCCATAACAGTCTCCCTCATCTTCTCTTTATGTCCTTTATTCCCACACATTTATTCCTCAGACTTAGGGCTTGTAAAGAAACAGATTTCATTTTCAGCAGAATATACCATGACCAAGCTTCCTGGGGGGCTGCCTGTACATCAGAGGAGTAGAAGTGTCTTGTGTCTTGTTCTTCCCTCCTTTGTGAGAAGTAACCACCTCCAGCTGAGCCGAGTTAATTGAGCATATGCTCAGTTTTCACATGACTTTGCTGCAGCATCAGAATGAATGCACCTCTTTGATGGAAGAAAGAAGCTCCCTGGAATAAACAATTAAGGATATGGAGTTGGAGCTGAAAGCATGGGCTGCTTTGTTCTTATGACAACTGCTTCACCATCTAAAACATTTCTGCAATTTGAAGGATCTGTCTTTTCTCTTCCAGCCACAACCCTCAAGCTACCATAACAGACTCATGTTTTTTTTTAGATGCCAAGGTTATGAATACTCTTTTATGAATATTTTGCTTTGAACTCATTTTTCTTGAAGAAGAAAAATAGCCCTGTGTGTTGCAGGGTTGACAGTAATAGACAAAGCATACAAATTGTTCTCTTAGGGGCAGTAAAATGCTCCAAAATGTATATAGGAAAATTCCAAATAAACATAATGTTTATGGAAACCTGCCTTTGCAGGTATGATTTTTAAAGTAATATTTCTGACTGGCATTTTTATACAGAACATATTTCAGGGATTAATATCAAGATTAATACCTTAAAATATTTCCCTTTACAGTATCATGATTACTTTTCTCATTATCAGTACAAACTCTCTGTCAATAGAATTTTAGAATATGCCACTTAGAAGGAAAAAACTTTCCCTGAGTTAATCTGCTTATGTTTTTATTTTTCCTCTTATCTCATTTCAACATATTCTCCAACTTTCTCCTCTAAAGATAATTCAACTAATGTTAACTGAAAGATTATAGTAGATCTATTTATTTCATTCTGCCTCCAATAGAATTTATTATTTAGGCATATAATTATATATGTAGTACTGTCAACTAACTTTTAGTTTCCTTATTAAAACATCTTTTTGTTCTGTTTTAATATCTGTCAGTTAAATCATTTCTTTTCCGGTATTTAAAAAGTGTTTTCCTTGAACCTCTTTCAAATGTTTTCACTCATTTGAAAATTAATCCAGAAAACTCAGCCTTTTTTAATCCTTCTTTGTGGCTTGGATTCTTCAGCCCTGGAACCACTCGTGTTGATTTCTGTGATACTCAAGCTTATGTAAAAATAGCCTTTGATATGGCGGAGAAATAATTCTGCATACAAATGACACACCTCTGAAGCCTAACATTGTCCTGTGAACCCTTGCAGCAATGATTTAAGAATGCTCTCCCAAACTGAATGAATAACCTATAAAATTTCAAGATGCCATTGTTGCATTGTGTTTGGTATTAAAAATATTCTGCAAAGGTCTTTTCAAGTAAAGAGGTGGTACTCTACAGTGCTCCAGAGGATGAGCTGTAGCACCAGACTGCTTGGGTTCTAGCCCCAGCACTGTCATTTACTAGCAAGGTGATCTTGAAGAAGATACTTAACCATTCTGAGCATCATGCATGTGTGTGTGCTAAGTCGCTTCAGTTGTGTCTGACTCTTTGTGATCCTATGGACTGTAGCCTGCCACGCTCCTCTGTCCATGGGATTCTCCCAAGCAGGAATACTGGAATCGGTTGCCATGCCCTCCTCCAGGGAATCTCCCTGACCCAGGGCTCGAACCCACATCTCTTACATCTCTTGCACTGGCAGATGGGTTCTTTACCACTAGCGCCACCTGGGAAGCCCTCTGAACATCATAAAATGGGGCTAATAGTAGCCTATACCCTTTAGGGACTTCCCTGGTGGCTCAGAGGTTAAAGCGTCTGCCTCCAATGCGGGAAACCTGGGTTTGATCCCTGGGTTGGGAAGATCCCCTGGAGAAGGAAATGGCAAACCACTCCAGTATTCTTGCCTGGAGAATCCCATGGACGGAGAATCCCATGGACGGAGGAGCCTGGCAGGCTACAGTCCACGGGGTCACAAAGAGTCAGACACGACTGAGCGACTTTCCTTTATACCGTTTAGGATTGTTGTGAGGATTAAGTTGGTAAAAACATGTGCAGCACCTATAACACTGACACTGAGTTAGTACTCAATAAGTGTTAGTTCTTAATATTTAACTCACAAATACACGACTTCCCTTTATATAATTTTAGAAGCAGATTGGTGTAAAATAAAGTCTGTAAAAATCCAGTTTTATAAAATTCACCAGGGACTGCCCCAGTGGTCCAGTAGTCAAGATTGAACCTTTCAGTGCAGGGGGTACAGGTTAGATCCTTGGTCAGGGAACTGAGATACCACCTGCTGCATGACAGGGCCAAAATTTAAGAATAAATGCATACTTGTAAGAAAAATTGTGTAAAATGAAATAAAATTCACCAACATGAAATTACAGACATTGTTAGATATAATTTTATACAATTCTGGCTATTCTTTTAAAAAATTATATAAAGTCATATACATAAATTATATTTTAGCCCCTTTTTTGACCTGGAAAGTATGTTTTCATAAGTAAATTCCTCTTCCAATGACTGTCTTTGCTACTGAACTTGAGGTTGCTGTTCCTTTCCCACTCAGTTTATCTCACACCCTATCCAGTCCCAGGACATTAACTCGGTGAGATTTATTAAATGTCTGCACAGAACAGAGAGCACATGAAAAACAGCAACCCCCAATTAACTTCATCTACTACTATATGGCAGGATCAATCGTCTCATTGTTTAACTGTGATCAAGTTTGTATTTCTTGATAACTGTTTCCTATAGCTAAAGAAAAACCCGTGAATTCTTACATGTTTCCAGCCCAAACAATTTTGCTTCCATGAATCTCCTAAAAGAAATTAGTTATAAGTAATTAAACAAATGTGAATATCACATAATTTATACAACAATACACAGAAATGATCATAATTGCTGTGCTCCCTCTGTGTTACCTTCATATAGACTCTGAGGACACACTCAACAATCTCTGTCTTCATTGTAACCCAAGATCAAAACAACAAATAAATGACTGGTAATTATATAATTTAACAGACAGAAAGCCAAAAAATTGAAGATAGAGTTTGATTATAAATACACAAAAACCGCATTGAAAATATGTGAGGAAAAATTAGAGTGAGTGATGATTTGGTTAATATAATGAGATTATGGCGTTTTTACTTTCTCCATTTTCTATGTTTTTTGTACTGACTATATTATTTTACAATAAAAATGTTAAACAATATTTGTAAAACAATAAAATTGAGCTATACTTTAAATCATATGATTTATTTATATATAAAGAAAGACATTCACAACATGGCCTTTAATTTTGATTTAATTTCCATAAGATACACCATACAAAGATTTCTCAAAGAGATTGAGTCCTCAAACTGCATCTCTATTTTGTTTTATATGCAATAGATTTGCAAGCATAAGAAAATCATAAAACTAAGGCTACACATTGCACCTGACCATCATATTAAATACTATTTTAGAAGACCATGATACTAACTATATGCATCTGATTTAGCTTCATAGTTTCTTATCTAAAGGAGTTTTTTTAAAGATTTGTATCTTCAGTTTTTCTTATATTTCCCTTTATCACTAGATGAAAATTAATGAGCAATTTGCACATAACATAAATCTAGGATAGTCAAAGATACCTACAGAAAGAATCTATACGATAGAAGTTTGCACACAGCATTGTCTAGAGTCAGATTATTTTAAAGGATTCCTTGACTTTTGAAAATGATACTAGATGCAATCACCAGAATATTTAGTGTACCAGTAAACTAAACCAGAATATTACAAATGAAGATATTCTAACACAAATACTTGTAGAATTTTGTTTAGATTGTCAATGGTTGTTCTATCCAAATTTTCTTCATTGTCATCCATGGTGTGCCAGACTTCAGGGAAAGGAGATGATATCAGATGCAAAACTGGAACACCTAACACAAAGAAATGACTTGTAATTAAGTACATATTTCCCATGAGTACGCTAGAAAGTATCATTCTTCAAAGAAGTCTCTGTGGGAGCTCTGTACTATATAAACACAGCTAATAACTTCTGTGTACTTCCCTGTATCTTACCCTGATACTCTAAAGTCATTCATTCATTAAACAAATATTAATAAATTCAGTAAATAATAATAAAGCTCTTACTATGTGCCAGCCCCTGTTCTAGGAATTGAGGGTTCATCAGTGAAAAGGCAAAGCCCTGTTCGTACGGAACTTACATTCTACTAGAGAAAGAAACAAATAAACAAATACAAAAAATAATTTTTGAAAGTGACAAGGTTTATAAAGAATAGTAAAACAAGATAAGGGAATAGAGAATGAGGGGCAGAACAGGGCCAAGAAAAAGGAATTTAAAATCAGGATGGCCCTGGACTTCTCTAGTGGTCCAATGGTTAAGAATCCGCCTACCAAGACAAGGGATATGGATTCAATTCCTGGTACAGGAAGATTCTATGCACTGTGGGGCAACTAAGTCTGTGCACTGCAACTACAGAAGCCCACGGGCCCCAGAGCCTATGTTCTGCCACAAAAGAAGCCACCGCACTGAGGAGCCCATGCACTGCAACTAGAGAATAGTCCCCACTCTCCACAACTAGAGAAAGCCTGAAGGCAGCAACGAAGACCAAAAATACATATAAGTTACATACAATTTAAAAAAATAAAATCAAATCAAAAAATAAAATAAGATCTTTGAGAAGCTAACATTTAAACAAATGCAACAAAGGAGAAAGTAAGCTGTATGAAGACCTGGGGATGACCAGGCAGCAGTATTAGCAAGCCCAAAGGTCCTGAGGTAGGAGTGTGGTTGGCCTGCTTGAGGAACAGCAATGTGACTGAGTCAGAGAAATAATTAGAGAGGTAGGAGGTGATGCTGGAGAGGAAGAAAGGAGTCAGAAAATGGAAGCCCTTGTAGGTCATGATGAAGGCTTTGGGTCTTACTCAACATGATGGCAAGCCAACAGAGCTTTAAGGTAGGGAAGTAACATAATTTGATTGACATTTTTTAAAGATAACACTTGCTCATATATAAAGAATAAGGAGGCAAGAGCAAAAGAAGGAGATGAATTGGATGGCTGCTGTAAGAATTCTTGAGTTAATTTAGACTTCCAACACTGATGGAAAGGATGAAATGAAAGTGAAAGTGTTAATCTCTCAGTCGTGTCTGACTCTTTGCAACTCCATGGACTGTAGCCCACCAGGCTCCTCTGTCCATGGAGTTCTCCAAGCAAGAATATTGCAGTGGGTTGCCATTTCCTTCTCCAGGCTATCTTCCCAACCCAGGGATCATACTCGAGTCTCCTGCATTGCAGGCAGATTCTTTACCATCTGAGCCACTAAGGAAGCCCTTTGCTTCCTTATTAGCAGGAAAACACCCAAGTTACTCAAAGTATAAGAATGCAATCTAGGTCTATGAAAGGGAAAGCAGGATGTCAGAGGCATATGAGCTGTGATAAATATTCTACATGTAGGAAAAAATAAAAAGGTCTCTTCAGGGATTTACAATGACTTTCATGAAAAAATAAAAGCCATGAGATGATTGGTGAGTGATTTAATTTATCAGCTATTAAATTTAATGGTTCTTCACACTTCTAGATTGTTGTAAATGCACAAAAAATACACCAAATATAATAAGAAAAACCCACACATGTGCATACATGCATACATATTTACACATACACACATTACCTCTTCTTAAAAATGGAATATGGTCATCCTGAATCACACCTCCATAACCATGATTCCGGAAATACCACCTCTCTGAAGAGTGATCCTTGAGCAAACCTAGTTCACGGAGTTCATGTTCTGCAGATGATAATTAGACAGCAGAGGAACATGTATTTTTAACTAATCGACGGTCAGAACACAAAAAGAGTTTGAAATCTTGGCACTTGGTTTTAAAACACTGTGAGTAGTGCACCCGTGACAAAAAAAACCTCTGAGTTGTACTTGGGGTGTGGACATTTTGGATTAGTTCTGAGGGAGGAGTCACCTCTGACTCGAGCTTTCTGACTCCTGAGAGTCAGAAACTCAACAGAACAGTGGAGAGATGGACAATGAGAAAACTAGAGGGAAGCAGAGGGGAAAAACACAGGTGTAGATACTTACAGATTTTCAACCCTGCACAAAGAGTGTTTCAAGAGGAGATGCTGGGCTTGAAAGGGAATCCTTAGACAGAATAGGCATGAAGAACTATACTGAGTGACCTCTCTTTGCAAAAGGGATACTTACTAAGACTTGCATCAGTGGTTCTCAAAGTGTGGTCTATGATCAGTTGCATCAGCACCACCTGGGAACTTGTTAGCAATGCAGAGTATCTGGTCCCACCTCTTACTGATTGAATTAGAAATTCTGGGGGTGCGGTCCAGCAATCTGTGGTGTAACAAGCCTTCCAGGTGATTCTAATGCACACTAAAATTTGAGAACCATTGACCTACATTCCATCACTCCTGTCATAGTGTAACATAGAACTTGTGTGTTACGTGAGTTATGTATAACATGAGTCTATATTATAATATGAAAAGAGATCACAAGAAGAGTTTAAGACAACCAAATGAAACTTTGCAGGATTGGTTATATTCATTGCTAAATTTAAAGGGTAAAATTAGTCCAAAGGGTAAGCATTCATATGTAATATGATTTTAGGAACATCAAAAAAGCCCTTACTACCACAATATTCCCATCTGTTTATTGATAATTACAATTCCTTATCTCATATACGACTTTTCCTCATACAATTAGAGATACAGATTGAATATAAATACCACTCAGTGGGTTACACAATGCGTTAAAATTATATTAACGTGTGAGTTACTGATATAAATTCATCCTGGTAGAAGAAATGAGATAAGGGAAACAAACCCATGATAGAAGGCCAAACTCAATTTCTTGAGGCTACTCAGAGTAAGGAAAACATGCTGTAAGGAAGTGTCCCAAAAAGCTTATACTAATACCAGAATAGCAAGTCTTTCAAATTAGAAATTGAAATTTGTCAAAAATAAGCATATGAGGTTCAGGTAAACATTTCTTTCACCATATTCTAGATCTGGATACTGGCACATTGTGGCAAAAGTGTGAGTTGAGATGGCAGCATTTTCCCCACTGCTGAGAAGAAAGTACTATCCTACCCCACTGCAAGAAGTCTGTGTGGCTAGAAAAGAATTCTTAGTCTGATGTTTTTGCCACAAAAGCAGGGCTCCTGGCCTGAATTCTATAATAAACATCTATCTCATGTTCATCTCTCCCTGAGGCTAATCTTTTGTCGTTTGTTCTAGTGTGTGTGTGTGTGTGTGTGTGTGTGTGTGTGTGTGTGTGTGTGTGTGTGTGTGTGTGTGTAGAGAGGGAGGAGTATATGGAGTAGAGATACAAGAGAAAGAAGTTATTTTCCTTCTCCAAGCCCCTAACCTCTCTGCTGAGCCATAGATAACTTTGTTTCCTTGGCTAACCTGGCCTAACCTCAACTGGCCTAATCTACTCTCATTTAGTTGTCACTAAACCTTCTCTTAAGTGATTCTTGAAGGATTTTGGCTTTCTCTTGCATCGCCTCTACTTATTACTTTAGAAAACAGGCAGAGATGGTACTAAATTTAAAAGAATATCACAACTACATATGGCAGAAAACAGAAGATGACAAAGACAACAGATGAAAACAAGAAACATTAAAGGATATCTTTTGGTATCATTATAAGGACATAACATTCATCATCATCCAATGTGCTTTGCTGAGTTTTCCCTAAAAATGCATTCCATGTGTTTCACAATGGAATATTACTCAGCCATTAAAAAAATACATTTGAATCGGTTCTATTGAGATGGATGAAACTGGAGCGCATTATACAGAGTGAAGTAAGCCAGAAAGAAAAACACCAATACAGTATACTAGTGCATATATATGGAATTTGATAGTTGGTAACGATAACCCTATATGCGAGACAGAATAAGAGACACAGATGCATAGAACAGTCTTATGGACTCTGAGGGAGAAGGTGAGGGTGGGACTTTCTGGGACAATAGCATTGAAACATGTATATTATCATATGTGAAACAGAACACTATTCCATGCTCAATGCATGAGACAAATGCTCAGAACTGGGGCAATGGGATGACCCAGAGGGATGGGATGGGGAGGGAGGTGGGAGGGGTGTCCAGGAAGGGGAACACATGTAAACCCATGGCTGATTCATGTCAATGTATGGCAAAAACTACTACAATATTGTAAAGTAATTAGCCCCCAACTAAAATAAATAAATTTATTTAAAAAAAAAAATTAAAAAAATAAATTGAAAAAAAAAATGCATTCCATGTGTTTCAAACAGGACTCTGAGAAAATATCTCCAAGTTATTTCTAAGGATATGAATATATGAAATGTAGTATTTAATGTTTCCATTTCAAAATGCAGTTTCATGCAGGAAAATAAAAAGAGATGAATAGGAATAATAAACTAATCAATAAAGCAAGAAAAAAGCCAGTAAAGTATATTGTGTACTCTGATCACACCCTTAAGTCACAAATTCTGAATTTTAGAATGCAGTGTTTATCAGTGAGAAGAAACCAGGTTTGATTCTCTAAGAGTGAAAAAGTGAAAGTGTTAGTCTTTCAGTCATGTCCAACACTTTGCAACCCCATGGACTCAAGCCAACCAGTCTCCTCTGTCCATGGAATTCTCCAGGCAAGAATACTGGAGTCAGTTGCCACTCCCTTTTCCAGGGGTTATTCCTGACCCCCAGGGATAGAACCCAGGTCTCTCACATTGCAAGCAGATTCTTTACCAACTGAGCCACCATAACAAGAGCGCTGCTTACCAATTGCTTCAAGTCTACTAAACCATCTGGCAGTGTTTGGGAAAAAGTTGGGAAATGTTGGGTACGGAGCTCCAATTAAATCCAGTAAGACCAATAAATCCTAAGGGAGAAAAAATATTATAAATCACTGTTTCCAAAACACATTTCATACTCATCAACAGAAAAAAATCAGTCAAGACTAACTGCATTTTAATAACTGAGAATGAAATGGGGAGCTGTATAAATCAACAAAAGGTTTAATAACATTGTAAATGAATCATCTGAGGGAGATTTTTAAGTCTTGCTTATACAATGTGGAGAAATAGCAAAATGTAGATTCTTCATGTCTGTAACTCCAGAACAATATCACTAAGGCTAAATTAGAAGGAGGACATTTGGATAAATATTTCATAGAAAAAAAGGATACATTTGCTTTATTTTCAGACAGGCTAAAAAGCCTGTCTCGTCTTCTACTCCATTCTAATCAGTCATTTTATCCTTAGACTGTAATAACACAACTGCCAAAGAGAACACTTGCATAGGAACTATTTATTCTTTAAAGCAGCACATAAGAGAGTTTCCTTGACTAGGAGTTCTATAAGCTTAGTCTCTGAATATCTATTTCCTTTTCTGTCAAATGAGAAGCTCTAGCTTGCTGATCTCTGAAGGTCCTTTCTGGCTAAAAGCCTCTCTAATAAGCCAAGTGTTTCTTCTTTGAGCCATAAACATTTGCAGGTTTGAGGACTCCCTGGAGACTACTCCCCAGATTAAGAACACCTGATTTATTTATGTAACACCTGATTTATGCTAAGGTATGCGTAATATCTAGCACTGATCCTGATATATAATAGATATTTTCAGAGTCTATGACTCTAAGACATAGTATCTATTAACTCATGAATGATGATTAAATATACTCATTGGGAAAAAACATAAGTTTGTTTGAAATAGGAGTATATTCACCAGGTTGGATAAGCTCCTAGGAATTTGTTCTGGGGGGAAAATGGTCTTAACTATCACTATGAATTTATATATTTGGACTTGTAAACAAATAACTTTGTTCCTCCTGCTGATCAACCAAGCCTCTTCTCCTCTTTTGAACCCTTTCAACCACTTGAGCAAAAGTGATTTAATGAGGTGTCAATTATGTTCTCCTGACACCCCATGGGGCTTCCCGGATGGCTCAGTGGTAAAGAATTTACCCACAATGCAGGAAATGCAGGTTTGATCCCTGAGTTGGGTAGATCCCCCAGAGAAAGAAATGGCAAACCACTCCAGTATTCTTGCCTGGAAAATCCCATGGACAGAGGAGCCTGGTGGGCTACAGTCCCTCGGCTCACAAAGAGTCAGACATGACTGAGCGACTGAGCATGTACGCATGATCCCTTGTGAGCTGCCAGTGGGCAATGGGATAGAGAGAAAGCCAACATGAGATGTATTGGAGTCATACAGGACACTGAGTGTGGCCATTTGGACTCACAGGGTGAAGGTCAGTGGTAGGACAAAGGACATGGATGAATGGAGAGTATTAGACACAGGTTACCAGTTCACAGATAGGATGAGAGTCAGGGATGGGTGGAGCCACAGGAAGATTGAAGTCTCACGGGTTCCATGCTGGTGTTAGTGAATGTCAAATATGGAAAGAGAGTCAGAATAGGAAGGAAATTCAAAAGTGGAATAAGGGACTAGGCATGGGTTGTGGGGCCAGAATGAGGGATGAAGTGGGGGCCATAAGTTGCACCCATTACTTGATAATAAGACCAAAATTTTAAGGAAGCACTGGAATGTCACTACCCTCATGTCAAAAACACCACATCAAAATTTCCTATACACACTGGAAGTCACTATAATGTTTCTAAGCCACCGAGGAAATTCTTCACTCCCGTCCCTATACTGTGTTCCACTCATACCCCATTTCCCAAGACCTCAGTCTCCTCTGGCTTAACAGAGGCCTCAGAGATGGGACTTGCTCTCTTCACCTCTAAACTTACTGGGGGAATGTGCTCCCATGGGACCAAAGTGAATCTGATGCTTCCTTATTCTGATTTTTTACATCATTTTAATTAAGCTCAGTCAAACATAACTTCTAACCCAGAATCATTCTTTTTAGCTCTGGGATTCCTCAAAAACCCAATGCCTGCCAAATAATGCTCTATTATAAACACTCTGCTCCAAGAATGCTGTGGCATTTTTAGGTCTTTAATTGGCTATAGCTTTGGCTTCCTTTGAAGCAGAGTCTGCAGTTGCAGCATCATGAAAATTACCTGGACTCACCATGCCATGCAGTTGGTTGGTGTCCCTCACTCCAGGCGGATGTGGTGTTGACGCCATCTTGGAAGCTAAGTGGCGAGACCCATACAGAGAATCCTGAGGAGACCAGAGATGAAAAGCCTCTTCTCCATCAAAGAAAATTAGCTGGAGTGAGAGATCTGGCCTTGAGTCTGAAATATTCTGAATTTTAACAAAACAGAAAAAGAGAAAATATTCTGAGAATTTAAAAAATAGCATGCTTTCCTATTAACTGGACAAAAAGATAGGTGGGCCATGAAGCAAAGGAAGAAGCCAGAGCAAGTGAAAATATGTCAGAATTTATTTTGCACCATTTCCTCTCTGAAAATCATGAGAGATCCTACAGTCTTCACCCTTATACATCTCACCGTCTCCACTCCTTCTGAAAATAGAAATCTTACATTTTTTTCTTACTCTTTAGAGAATTCTGGAACTGCAATGGTGGACATTGTGACACAGCACCCAGGTCCCTTTCAGAAGGATGTGTTGTCCCTGTTGCCAGCAGAGGAGTCAGCAGAAGGCCTTTGGTTGTTGGTCCCCTTAAGGATTGGCTCAGCCATGGAGGTTCCTACATGCAATGACTGGCCTAAGCAGGTGTGGGAGCCCTCTAAGGGGCCATGCTACCTCCAGAGCTCCCCAAGGTTTGGCTGAGGCTGTTGCTGAACCTGCATGGCAGCCCGGCTTCTCCCTCTGCCTACTCCCATTTCTTTCCCCTCCCTGCCACAGGTGTGATGGTAAGGCCACTTCCTACTAAGTGACTGAAGTGCTAACCTCCACATCAGAACGCACCTCCCACGGAACTGAACCTGAAACAATACCAGTCTTTCTTGCTTCTCACCTTAGTTAAGTCTGCAGTGATGTATTGAGTCTAGGTTCGAGAGTCTGCCCTTGGAATGCAACAGAGACACAAAGAATGGTAATTACAGCCTCTCCCTCAGAGGAACCTACACTTTACTTGGGTTAGGGAAAGATAAATACATGGCCATGGCAAAATGTATCAAGGGTCACCAATGTAGCAGAAAACTCCTCTAGGAACTGGGCAGATTGAGAGGTGGAATCCTTGGAATGTCAAGGAGGACTTCAGGAAAGAGACAGTATTTAAGCGGAACTTAGAAGGGTGACTAGGATTCTGATGAATGTTACTCTTTCCACTGTCTTGACAGCGGCTCTCACCTTTCAGATTAGTCCTTCTGGTACCCTAACCCCCACAATCCTTCAACCCCATTGGAATCTCTAATCTATTATGTTCTAATCTGTTGATATGTTCACCTTTTCACAGTCTTTACCTCTACAGTGTCCCCCCTTCACTCTATGCGTGCATGAGTGCATGCTAAGTCACTTTGAGGCATCTTAGCACGCACGCATGCACACATAGAGTGAAGTAAGGACACCGTAGAGGTAAAGGAAAGACTGTGAAAAGGTGAACATATCAATAGATTAGAGATTCCAATGAGGTTGAAGGACTGTGGGGGTTAGGGTACCAGAAGGACTCATATTCATCTTAAATTCTGAAGTCAATCATTCTAATTGCTCCCTGTGTACATGTTCAATTCCTATGCCTCTCTTCACCTTGGTCAAACTCATGTGGAAAAACATAACATTAGGCTCAACTATCTGCCTGCTTTGTGCCTGCACTCAGGCACCTGAACCTGGATGAAGAAAAATACACAACCATTCACTCTCTCCAACCCTATGCAGTACTGGGGAACTGACTCTGATGTTGCTTTAATCTGTTACAGATAAAACTTCTCCTCTCATCTCTCTAAGGGTATGAAAATAGCGTTCTTTAAAGTTATCTTCTGTTGCTGTATTCTATTTCCTCTGAGTTCATTTTTCAACTTGTATTATTTGTTTTGCTTTCTTTCTTTCATGCTGGAGACGGTCCTCAAATATCTGATCATCCTTTGTTTGCATTTGCATTAAGCAACAAGACACTATGACACTGATGAGAGACACAGATTGCTTGGCTCCACTGCAAGGCAGTCTGATGCCCACTGAGGGTTTTCACTGAGGATTCCCAAATGTCACTGTCTGTGGGCCTTCTCTATGGGTGGTTTGCATTCTCCAGAGAAGGATCCTCCAGTTTCCTGTCAGATGGGTGTGAGCTGCCTGCGGGCTTTCTCAGGCTGTAAGTAGGGAAAAGCTGGGGCATCTCACAGCTTACTGTGTAGTTTTTCACTTCATCTCACTGATTCCCATGAGGTACCTCATTAATGCCCTCCTGTAGGTCTGGGGCCCACATCTAGAGCCTCCCTGGCTCAATTTCTCCAGAAAAATATCCCATCATCTCCTACAAGGATACAGGTGAAAGAGTCACCTATCTGCCAGGTAGGGGGTGGAAATCTTATACACTTGTGTGTGTTAAGTCGCTTCAGTCATGTCCAACTCTTTGTGACCCTATGGACTATAGCCCACCAGGCTCCTCTGTCCATGGCATTCTCCAGGCAAGAATACTGGAGTGGGTTGCCATGCCCTCCTCCAGGGGATCTTCCTGACCCAGGGATCGAACCCACATCTCCTGTGGCTCTTGCATTGGCAGGCAGGTTCTTTACCACTAGTGCCATCTGGGAAGCCCTCTTATACACCTAAGTGCTCCCTATACAGACTTACAAACACTCTTCT
This sequence comes from Giraffa tippelskirchi, assembly GCF_054371585.1. Classification (NCBI taxonomy): domain Eukaryota; kingdom Metazoa; phylum Chordata; class Mammalia; order Artiodactyla; family Giraffidae; genus Giraffa; species Giraffa tippelskirchi. Next base: position 82,075,948 of record NC_137278.1, read on the forward strand.
CCTCCATCCCCTGCCTCATTTCTGCTTCCTTACTGTCCCCTCCTATCCCTGAGCCAGTTAGAACTTCATCAGGGGACCACTGTCTTCTTGGACTTCTTCCCCTCTGGGCAATGTGACATCTCTCTACTCTGATATGTCATCTGTCTTTTCTCTATTCACCTTCTGTCTTCATATGGTGGTTTCCATGAACAGATGTTCCCTGAATTCTTCAAAGATGGAATTTTTCTTGATTGCTTTGGGGCGATTTTATAAGAAGGAGAAAAAATGTCATTATCAACTGAAAACTAAGTTATCTTTGTATGGTAATCATTTCAACTGTCATAATATTACTCCTTAATTATACCCCAAGAAAAAGACAGCTTATTATATTTTGAGTCTCTCATAATTCCTGATAGTACTAAAGACAGGATGTGTCTATACATGAAACATATATGCACTTAGGGTTTAATAAGAGCTAGGAGACACAGGTTCGATCCCTGGCCTGGGAAGATCTCCTGGAGAAGGAAATGGCAACCCACTCCAGTATTCTTGCCTGGGAAATCCCATGGACAGAGGAACCAGGTGGGCTATAGTCCATGGGGTCACAAAGAGTCAGACATGAGTTAGCAACTGAACAACAACAAGAAGTAGTGAAACAGATTGTCTCACTGGCAAAAGGTATATAGTACAAACATTAGTGGAGACAGTCAAAGAGCCTTGACTGGTTCCAAAGTTCTAACTCCAAATCAAAGAGCATAATCATAGAATACCAGGGCAGAATAAGATTGCTTGGGACCAGAAACACTCTGTTCATGCCCAGTGTTTACATATTCTGCAAGTTTGAAGGTTCGGGTGCCTCAGAAATGTCAACAGTTTGGTAACTCCACGGTTCAGTACAATGGCTTGCTCTCATTCTCTTCTCTTCGCACCGTCTCATTTAGATAGGCGTAAACTGTTTTGGACAATGACCCCGAGTCCTGTGAGGCAACTTGCTCTTTTTACTTCTTTTTAGGATTGGTGGAAAAATAACTTTGGCCTTTAACCTCTAATAACTCAATCTAGTATCTTAGAGCTAGAAAATATGCATGACCAGATTTGTGAAGGTCTTCTAGTCCTTCTTCCTGGCAATATGACAAATGCCTAGTTACCAGTGTTAATAGAGTCAGTACATTACCTGCAGTCTTTCCCCATCCAAGGCTGCATCAGCTAACGCCATAAAAATAAGGTATAAAAACCCCCCAACTTCAGTGGCTTAAAACAACAATCATGAGTTCTCTGGGATCTGCAGGTTAACTGAGGACAACTGGTCTAGGCTGGAGGAGCTCTGCTTCACCCTGCAGTCATCAAGGTTGGCTCTGTTCCACAAGCCTCTTAGTCTCCTCCTAGGACTGGCAAGCTAGCCAAGGCATGCGCTTCTCACAGTGATGGCCAAAGCACAACAAGGCACAACAGATCAAGCCCAATTGTACAAGCACATTTCCAGCCCTGTTTGTTATCTACTAGCATCCCATCGGCCAAGGCAAGTCAAGTAACCAAGTCCAGAGTCAAGGAATGAGGGAGTACCACCTGCTAAAGTGGAAGGGCACAGCAAAGTTACAAGACTAGAGAAGTGAAAGTATAATTGCAATCTTATTACTAGAAGGGGAAGACTGCAAAGAATTGGAACCACCATTCAGTTAGTTTCCTATCCAGGCTTCTCCAAGGTCACATTCTATCACCCTTTACACAACTCATGACAGCTGAAGAACATAAAATATCTCCTTAATAAAAATCTAAAGTATAACTGAAGAATAAATCGAATACTCTCAGAGATTGCATTCAAAACCAGTCTTTATTTTTCATTGCCCACATCACTGTTTACCTCTAATAGAAAAGATACTTATCACAGGGAATAGAAGAATCCCTACATGAACTTAAACTATTAAAATAGAATTATCATCTGGAAAGACCAGAGGCCTTTTGGGAGACAATGGGGAAGACTTTTCTACTATGATGGCCATTTCCAATCATAGGTACACATCAAAATTTAAATATTTCCAAAATTTTACTGTACTATATAAAAAACTTAAAATGAGGACTTGGAGATCAGACTAAAATTTTGTTGTTGTTTAAAAGAGAAAGGATAATTAAAAGAATGTATGTGCATTTTGCTAATGGAGAGCCTTACTCAAAGATCATTCAGCCCTTTCTACTTCTGGTTACCAGAAGCAGGAGTGAATTACATGGAAAAAGGGAAAGAATCTCACCAAGAGAAAACACACCCACCGCATAGACTTTGTTTTAAACCATATTTTACCTCATTTCACGTCCTTACACTAGAAATGCAAATATGAAAAATTAACCTTTTTTATCAGCTTCTGAACTCTGTCAGTCAATTGCTAGGAAAGGATGCTAGTTAAAAGCAGGGCAGAGCATGGAACAAAGACAATATAGAAGGTTCAGAAAACAAAACAAATGGAAAAAAACAGTGAAAAGGATACTGAGTGGTTATAAACAATTCTTGCTTTCTTTAGTTCAGCATATCCAGCAAAAATAGAACCAAATATCTCTATTACTTCCATTACAAGATAACTTTTTTACTTCTTTACCCCAACTTAAGCTGGCTCCTTCATAAAACTTTGAGGGGGGAGAAAGGTATTTGTTGTCTATGAACAAAGTTTTCTGTTTTTGCTTTGCTGTGTTTATTAGGTTATGAGTGATATCTGAACAAAATGTCTTCATCTGGCTTAGCACTTTTTTCCAATATACACTTAAGAACACAGAGACTGAAATAACATTATCTGAGAGTCCCAGAAGTATTCTGAACTGAAAATGTAACAAAAGCTTTGCTATGCTACATAAAATTGAGCCGAGATTCACAGATAATAACAATAAGGCATTTCTGCTTCATGCTTTTCATCTTGATATGTCTGAATTACCCATTCTCTACTTTAGAACCACTTTGCTGAAACTCCCTCCCCCAACTCAAGGCCACCATCTCTCAGAATAGAAGGCTGTGATGTTCATGGCTATACAAACAAGAAGAAATAAACATATTTCCTACATATGCCTGAATCAACCTTACACCTTCTTCATTTTTTGCAAAAAAAAAGTTGTTTTTAATTTGATGTGTATTCATAACTAAGAAATCAGGTGTCAATTAACAAATACACTCTCATGTACTAAGTAAGGTTCGTTGCCCATGGTGGACATTATGAACAATGTAATCTTCCAACTGGGCTTCCCTGTGGCTCAGTGGTAAAGAACCCATCTGTCAAGGGAGGAGACATAGGTTCAATCCCTGGGTTGGGACGATCCCCTGGAGAAGGAAATGGCAATCCATGCCAGTATTCTTGCCTGGGAAATTCCATGGACAGAGGAGTCTGGCAGGCTACAGTCCATGGGGTCACCAAAAGAGTTGGACACAGCCAAGCAACTAAACAACAACAATCTTCCAATTAATATTTCAAATTCATTTCATTTTGCAATAAATTAGCACAAAATACACAGAAAGTCTACATCTCTAGATGGCTTTCTTAGTGCCCCAGGAATTCTAGAATTCACTCTGAGTTACTGCTAAATATTTTATTATCCCAGGAATCTGCAGGAGGGAAACAGATACCTTCAAGGAAAAGAGTTGCTTGTCTAAGGCCCGAGCAAGTTCCAACATCATTGCACATGGCACAGCTGAATCAGTGGCTCCCACAAACACTCTGTAGTCCCAATGAGGAAAATACTTGGAGTCATAGTGACAGGCAAGGACCAAGTGTCGTTTAGCTGTGGGGTTGAGGGTGCTGATGATATTCGAGAAAGACCGGTACCCGTATGGCGTCTGACTCAAGAAGGTGTCTACTTCCAAGACCCAGTCAGCTTGAAGTCTCTGAATTCTCTGCATGATGTGCTGATCAAAACAAAAACCAAAATTTCAGGTCTAGACAGTTTTGTTTTAGAAATTTTATGTAATACCTCCCAAATTAAAAATACAATACACACTTATTGTATTAATAGCAAGGATGTTGAAAGGAAAAATAATCTAGTCCTCTCCCGTAATCTCCCCCTGCCAATCCAACCCAACCAACTGTTAATATTACCTATGCTAAGAGTCTGATGTATATCTACACGCTTCTTGTTTATACAAACATACACCAGCACACAAACATGTATATTTAGCTGCTGCTGCTAAGTCGCTTCAGTCGTGTCCAACTCTGTGTGACCCCATAGATGGCAACCCACCAGGCTCCGCCGTCCCTGGGATTCTCCAGGCAAGAATACTGGAGTGGGTTGCCATTTCCTTCTCCATTGCACAAAAGGAAAAAGTGAAAGTGAAGTCGCTCAGTCATATCAGACTCTTAGCGACCCCATGGGCTGCAGCCTACCAGGCTCCTCCGTCCATGGGATTTTCCAGGCAAGAGTACTGGAGTGGGGGATGTATATTCTTATAGGAATAGAATCCTACTCTACATCTGCTTTGCTCCTTGCTCTTCTCACCTAACAATGTATCATGGACCTCTCTAAAGGAAATCAACCCTGAATATTGTTTGGAAGGACTGATGCTGAAGCTGAAGCTCCAATACTTTGGCCATCTGATGCGAAGAGCTGACTCACTGGAAAAAACCCTGATGCTGGGAAAGATTGGAGGCAGGAGAAGGGGACAAAAGAGGATGAGATGGTTGGATGGCATCACCAACTCAACGGACATGAGTTTGAGTGAACTCTGGGAGATAGTGAAGGACAGGGAAACCTGGCATGCTGCAGTCCATGGGGCTGGAAAAAGTCCGACATGACTGAACAGCAACAACAATGGACCTCTCTGCACATAAGGAGATATAGCTCCAGTTCAGTATATATTAAAGCTCACTTTTAATATTTCTAGCAGGATAACAAGACAGATTTGAGACATCAGATATACTAGGTAGATCCTATAGGTCATAACTTGCACTCTAAGCTCTTTGAGGATGAGAATTGCAAATGGCAACTCTTTTTGTCCCAAGCACTTAACATGTGCCCCTAGTCAGCAAATATTTCCTAATGTAACAAACACTAACAAAAGATACTAGAGCTCACCTGTTAAGGATAATGTACAGAAGGGGGATGGTTACAAGGGAATGGTTGAAGGATATCTGAGGTTCTGCCCGTTCTAAGAGGGCTTCTCAAGTGGCACTAGTGGTAAAGTATCCACCTGCCAATGTAGAAAATACAGGAGACACGAAGTCGATCTCTGGGTCAGGAAGATCTTCTAGAGTAGGAAATGGAAATCCACTCTAGTAATCTTACCTGGAAAATTCCATGGACAGAGGAGCCAGGCGGGGTACAGTCTATGGGGTTACAAAAGAGTCAAACACGACTGAGTGCCTCAGCACACTGCTCTAAGAAGCAATAAGTAACTCTGAACCATAATGACATAACAAGCAGTTTTCCCTCTGTATTCAAAGCAGGTCCAGATCCTCTGCAAATGCTGGTGAAGATAAGAAAGAATCTATTTTCCCATCTTTCCTGATCACCTTGGGCCTTGTGAGCAACATGGTGACTGACAGGGAAGGGCAGCAGATGTAAAAGAAACATCTCTTCAGGGACTGGAGGTGTCTTCTTAAAGAATTTAGAGTTTGTGATGTGAGAAGTTGCAGGTGAGTTCATGGCTGTTCAGCTTGCCCTTTCCTATCTTTATTTTCCCTTTGCTTAATTCTCACTATGTTCCACTTATTTCATTTTGAAATATTATATAGATCTTTGAAGGTTGCCTTAAAAATTATTTTTAAGTCACACAACAACTGTTTTTTATGTGTAAGTCACACAACACTTATTTTTAAGTCACACATCAACATATCCGGCAATTTGTTCCACAATGAACATCCAGTGGGGACGGACCTTGAGGTGATAAACAAATAACTTATAATGACTGGAAAAGAATGGGAGAATTTTCCCCCCCAAGGAAATAAATGACTTTCTAGCCTAGCCAAGTCTTGTGTGACCTGCCCTAACTAATGTGACATGACACGTAGGCAAGAGCCTTGAAACAACTGGGGCAGGAAGCTTCCAGGAAGAGGAAAACTAAGCCAGAGGGAAGACAGTGATTCTATAGTCAGTCCTGAAAAAGCCAAATAAACAAACCGTTTCCCAGACAGTGACTCCTTGTTCTCTGTCAGGACGTGGACTTTGGCCTAAAGAGCATGTATACAACGTACCTTACCTTTTCTATGACACATTTACAGGCTGTCTTTTCATATAAAAATAATTTTTGAAACATTATAACCTTTTTGAAATCATTACTCATCTCTCATTTATTTTGTCATTCTCCACAATGCTTAGTGTTGGGCTTTGTTCACAGTAGGCTATCAGTAAATATGGACTAATTGTAACTCATAATTATTCTCAATGAGACTATATAAAATTATATGACCTAGAATATTAATCATTTGGCTAGAGAGAAATCACTGCCTCTAAGAAAAGTTTTCCAGAGAATGTGAAAAGAAGTTATCCCCAGACTTTGGGGAAAAGAAATGTTTCCGTAAAAAAGGGGCCAGTCTTTAAAAATAAATAAATAAAAAGCACATCTCCAGAACATCTGGTATCCAGATGATGAACTGCTCCATAAAATATGTTCAACACCAACAGCAGCCTGCACGCTTACAAAATGAACTGGGATTTTAAAAATATATATCTCTTAGCTTTGCTCAGCTGAAGTCTCACACACAAACTCATTCTTCAACCCTGAACAGGTTTTGGCCATAATATCTGATACCTGTATTGATGCTAAAATCCACAGAAGTGTCAGCAAATGCTCCCCAAAAGAGTTCTCCCTGCACTAACCTTTTTACTCAGTATAAATATTTTTATTTGTCTTAGCAACTAATTTCTTTATAAATAATCAAATTGGCTGCATAATCTAATTAGGTCACCAATAGCCCTTATTGTTGTGCTTGTGGCTTGCAGACTTAGTCTGCAAGTTCCCACTGTAATTCTCTAGGGTAGGCTCCACAAACTACTGCTCTTCTCTCTAGACTGCCCCTGAACAGAGAGTGCTTGGCTATGAGAGGGCGTCTAAAGCAGCTGTGCTTCCCAAACTCCAGGTTGCAGAAGCCTCAGCCTACCAGGCATGCTAAAATGTAATTTAGAATATAGATGGATTTCTATACATCTATCTTTTTAAATGGAGAGGGAAGAAAAGAGACGGGGAGATGGATAAAGACACAAAGAGATGAAGACAAAGAGAGAGTGAGACTGAGTAAAGAGAGAAAGAAAAGCATATGAAGATGGAGGAGGAGACAAGGAGAGAGAGACAAAGAGAGGCCAAGACTGGGGGTAGAGAGAGAGCAAGGAAGAGAAAAATAAAAGTAAACATGACATTCTGCTTCCTGCTTCCTGGGGAGGAAGGCCCATGGGGGATTTTAGGTAACACTGGTGAATGATCCTGGGTCAAGTTCATTAAACTTACATTCTCATTTCCAAGGTCTGAGAAACTCTGTCATTAGCAGACCAGATTTGTTTGGAAGAAGTAGATCCTGTGCTATTTGCAATAAGTCTGCAAACATTGCCTGGATGCTGCCACTTCGGACTCCGGGCACCTCCTCCCTCTTGGGTGGACCATGTATTAGTCCCTCAGGCTTTCAACCCAGGGCCCTTCATTCAGGGATACACATTCTTTTCACTAAAGAAGCCCAGCTTCAGCTACTCAGATACACTGGACATCTACAAAGAACTTCAACCACCAAATTTCTAGCTTGCCTCTAGACAAAGTTTCTGGCTTGCTCCTTAGTGAGACTTTATCATCCTGACTTTTTAATTTATTTTTTATTCCTCTCTCAGCTAGAAATCACTGGAATCCTCCAAAATTTAATACCTTCACAGTATTGTTTACAAATAAAGTATCCTCTCAAATAAATATATTCTAAAAATCCAAGAGGCAGCATTAGACCCACTGATCAGAGATGATAAAAATGAAGACTATGGGATATTGCTCCCATATTATCCTCTGAAAGGGAATTCATAGCAATATACATCTTTATTGATAACTGATAACAGTTAATTCACTCATCAATTTTATATCAAGTCTACTTTTTTTTAGATTTTTAAAGTGTTCTTTAGTTATAACCCTGAAACTCTATAAGTTATAAAACATCTGACTGGGTCCTCAAAAGTGCCTCAAGAGAAAAAATAAATTTCCACCATTCTTGTCTAAATTTAGTTCAGAGCAAAAGGTACTAATAGTCAAATTAAAGTCATTAGTGCAGTTCCCTCCTGCTATCTCAGTATCATCTGTTTCATTTTCAAAAGAGGGAATTCTTCATCTTCCACATTTTGGGGGGGCAGGTTTCCTAAAAGTCATGGTAATTTTCTTCTCCCCAAATTATAAAACTGAGTCTCTTAAGTGAGATTTCTAACACAACCATTCTGTCAGCACTGCTGCTATGCCAGCCAGCCACATGTAGGCAACCCAGCAACAGTTCCCGGCACATTCCAAAATACTGTCAATAAATTTCTCACTTGCCTCCACCCCCACCTGACATGGAAGATGTTATTATGAATTCTGTAAAACTTTTAAATGAATATGTAGTTTTAAAATCACAACAGAATCTATGTATATTATTTCTGCAATCTATACTCCTGGAGCTAAAGAAAGATCAAAATAGCAATATTTTATTGTCTTTATTGCTTTTTAGAGGCCACGACCAGAAACCTGAGGTCTAAAGTGTGCATATACATTTGGGGGATATATATTTGGCCTTCTGAGCAAATGCTATGGGGAAATGAAAAAGTGGAGATGGGTGAGCACCACAGACATAGATGTTTTCAAATGAAGAACTGAAGATTTTGGAAAGACCCAGTCAGTGCCCTAAACTTTTCTGGAAAATGCTTGCAAGATGAGGCCCAGGGGAGATCATTGAAATGAGCGGTATGTGCCTTGCTCTCCAACTGGGGCCTGGGAAGACACAGAGCTGGACACATGTGTGAGCACACACCACGGAGCTGGGCTCGCCCAGCCGCCGCTCTCCAGGGATTGGATGGAGAAGTCAAGAAGATCCCAGGGCAGGTTCCAGCCTCATCTCTGCAACGTGTATAACCGTGAGCAAGTTAAATTGCATACTTCAGCCTCAGGTCTTTTTAAATCTGTAGCACTGGGAGAATAATTGTACCCAACAAGGTGGCACTGCTGTGCAAACTGAATGAGATTATCCAGGCAAAGTTTTCCACCAAGTGCCTAATGGAGCTGGAAAAAGCCCTGGATAAAACTCTGCCATCATCAGCATTATTCCTCTCTCTGCCTAGAGCTTAGAAAGAACGAATGTCGAATGTCGTCTTTGGGTCTCCTCCACCTAAGTCCTTAAGGAAAGCAAAAGCTATTTGGATGGAAGACAAGAGGCTAATGGGGCAACAGACAATGCATCTGGGCTCACCTTGAGAGGCAGAAGTCATATACCGGATAAAGAGGAAGAGCCCACCAGCTGTGCTGCTGGGCCTTGAGGGTGTCTCTTTGTCACTGCAGTGGAGTGCCAAGGGGTTTGCTGGAAGAATTAGGCAAGTGGGCTACTCTCAGAGGAAGATATGAGAGGCCAGCCTCTCCCCATTCCTTCCCAAGCTGCCCCTAAAAATAGGGCTACCTTGAAAAAATAGGCATTCAGAGCTGGGGTTTCAGATTGCTGAAGAGGATAGACACTTAGAAATCAGAGATACATTCTGGTTTAGTCCCTCTTATGGCCTAATCTACCCTCCATAGCAGTGTATTCCAAACTACAGTGCAAAAATCAGTGGGTCTTGAAATCAGATTAGTGGTTCACGACTATGTTAAAAAGAAAACTAGTAAAATAAAATTAAAATCAGAGGAACTAAAGAGCCTCTTGATGAAGGTGAAAGAGGAGAGTGAAAAAGCTGGCTTAAAGCTCAACATTCAAAAAACTAAGATCATAGCATCTGGTCCCATTACTTCATGGCAAATAGATGGGGAAACAATGGACACAGTGATAGACTTTTATTTTCTTGGGCTCCAAAATCACTGCAGATGGTGACTGCAGCCATGAAATTAAAAGATGCTTGCTCATTGGAAGAAAAGCTATGACCAACCTAGATAGCATATATTAAAAAGCAGAGACATTACCAACAAAGGTCCGTGTAGTCAAAGCTATGGTTTTTCCAGTAGTCATGTACGGATGTGAGAGTTGGAGAATATAGAAGGCTGAGCGCCAAAGAACAGATACTTTTGAACTGTGGTGCTGGAGAAGACTCTTGAGAGTCCTTGGACTGCAAGGAGATCAAGCCAGTTAGTCCTAAATGAAATCAATCCTGAATATTCATTAGAAGGACTGATGCTGAAGACGAAGCTCCAATACTTTAGCCACCTGATGTGAAGAGCTGACTCATTAGAAAAGACCCTGATGCACACAACTGAGCAACTGAACTGAACTGAACTGAACTGATGCTGGGAAAGATTGAAAGCAGGAGAAGAAGCAGACGACAGGGGATGAAGTGGTTGGATGGCATCACCAACTCAATGGACATGAGTTTGAGCAGCTCCGGGAGATAGTAAAGAACAGGGAAGCCTGGCATACTGCAGTCCATGGGGTCACAAAGTCGGATACGACTTAGCTACTGAACAACATCAAGAGATTGCACATAATAGGAGTATTTTTTAAGAAACTTTTATATTAGTTAACTCTATGTTTTTGTGTATAAAATGTAATATATATATATATATATATTTGCCATGTGTCAGAGTCAGAAGCTTGAGAAGCACTGTACTGGAGAAAGTAGTTTATCACTGGTCTTAACTCTCCTCAAAAGGGGAATAAAGGCCTATTAAGACCGTAACTCACTCTTGACCCAGAACTGTTAAGAAAAAAATGTCCAAGTCTGTTGAGATTGGGTGTTTAAGGTTCAAGAAAACTTGGTTGGGTGCCTGGGGGTGTGTTATAGAAAAAAATCAAAAGTTGGGTACTTAGTACCCTGTCTGATTTTGGCCCTCCCAGACAGAGAATTCATACATAAATTGATTTAGGTTAACATGCATCTCTTAATTCAGAACAGATATTTACTCTTAGTTGTCTGCTTTTCTAGGATGCTTATTTTAGTTAATAAGATGAGATGACAGATCTGAATATTAGACAACTCAGAATATTGAGCATAGCATCATCTCTCATGGGAACAGAACATATTGGACAACCTTCAGGTTAGTGTGCTGTTTCTTACCTGGCGAGCAGCAAAGCTTCCAGGCGATCCAGGATATCGCTCTATCAGCAATGGTCGTAAGTCATTTTGCCACATTTCAGAAATACTGGTGCCTTCTGCAACTTGCCGAAGAGATGATACATTCAAAAGGGCTGGTTGGTGATAATTCTGAGAAATAAATAAACTTATTAATATTTACATCATTTCATAACATATTTAAGATTTATCCTGAAACATTTGCAATTGTAAAATATTTGCTTTGAACTTTAAAATAAAGGGATAGCTCTTACATTATAACATAGTAAATTAAACTACTCAACTTTAAAATTGGTCCCTTGGATCTACAAGTTTAACTGTTTTGGCAGCTTGTTTTTAAAACAGAATTAAGATAATGCTTTGAACCTGAGAGTTAATATTTAACACTTGTAGCTGTGTAACTTTTAATAATTTTGCTACAATTACTTTATAAAACTAAGGTTTACAAATAACAATTGTTGATATATTAGTCTTAAGAAAACTCAATATTGCAAAAACTACAGCCAACAAAACAATATACTCTGTTAGCATAATTGTTCTATAAAAGCCAGTGTGATGTTATGGAATAAGCATACTCTTGGGGTGAGAGGAGCTGGATTCAAAGTTTCTGCTGCCATTTACGGGTTGTATGACCTTGGGCAGGTCACTTAAATTCTCATTTCCCTAAAATACTAATAATGGAATTTGAGCTAAATCTGCATTGTCTAATATGGTAGCCAGGAGCCACATGTGCTATTAAGCTCTTGAAATGTAGAGAGTCAGGTGGAGGTGTGCTTTATGTGTAATACACATATTGAATTTTGAAGACTTAGTATGAAAAAACATGCAAAATAGCTCACTAAGAATTTTTATAGTGATTACATGTTGAAAAAATTTGATATATTGAGTTAAATATAGTGTTAAAATTAATTTAAACTATTGTCTTTTACTTTTTTAATAGAGCTACTAGAAAATTTTAAATTACATATGTGCTTTGCATTATATATTTCTATTGAACAGCTCTAACCTGGATGATTGCTGCAATTCTTTTCAGTAAGAAGTTGATGATTCTACAATCCACTACATAGTACATTTTTTGTCTTCAGTTAAAATTATTTTAATATTCCATTAATGCTCACGCTCTTTGATACACTTATATATTAATTAAGTGAACCTTAAATTAAGCAGCTAAACAAGCATAACATTCAAATTTGTATTCTGGATACTGCTTTACACATGCTGAATTTTCTTATAATTCCAGTAATGATGAATCATTCATTCATTACATGTCCATAAGGCAGTCAATGACAGAATGTGTTACTCCTCCCCATAGAGAAGTGAGTCATTGATCTGATTTCTTCTCTGAGGGGAATGATGAAGGTAACATAAATTTTTTGGAAATCAAAACAGAGCTCAGAGGAGCCCTCTCTATTTTATGGCTTTTTCCAAAACCAGTATAAATTGATTATGTCCAGGTTATCACATGGGTGTTTTCACTCCATGAGAAACTGTGGAATTAGAGCATACTTACTGTCTAATGCTTATTATACTTATACTTCACTATGTCTCAGTGTCACTCTCAGCTATTATCACACAGAGATAGGGGCTGTGGGTCCAGGGAGCCCCCTTCAACTTGGCCTCTCAACTCAACTCCTCACCACTTACTATCTATAACTCTGGCTAGGTTACTTAACCTCGTCATGACTTAACATCCTCATCTGTAAAAGGAAGATGATGACACCTACTTCCCAGGGTAATTATAACTAAGTGAGCTAACTCATGTAAACTACCTCAGTAAACATTTGGTAAGTATTATTAGTTCTATTACCGTCTATCAGACACTGAAGAGGTATAGAATTCTGAGCTGGAAAGGTCACTTAGAGATGCTTATAATCCAATCTCTTTGCTATCAGTGGAAACTGAGTCAGAGAGACTAGCTGATTTTCCCAAGGTTGTAGGAGAGTTACAGGTAAGTTGGAGAAAGGATCATGGTTGTGTCAATTCCCAATCCCATGCTCATTTCACTCTGCCTCCCTGCATTATCTGTGACTTTCAGTGTACAACACTGTCTATTGATGCTGCTTCTAAACATCTTAAGGTTTGTGTTTATTTACTGATCATACATTTAAAAATATATTTCCTTGCTAAATTTGTTGCTGCAGCCTTTAAAGTCCCTGGTACCTCTGATCTAAGTCTTCCTGTTAGCTCTCAAACAGCACTTTGAGAAGAAAGAGGGAGCTAAAAGATAAAACCATAGAAATGTGAGAAGCGAAAAGAAGGGAATGGAGGCAAGAAGTTGGAAAACTCACATGGTTAATTATTACTTAACACAGACAACAAGAGCCTCTGATCTCTCCTGCTGCCCCACAAGCCCGGTGCAGGACCACTCAGACCAACTCACCATGCTTCAGTCTCCCTGGCATCCTTCAGGACCCAAGGCAGTGAGGCTCTGGCTTCTTGGGGCCTTTGCATTATGGTGTCTTCTACCCTTGAAGGCCTTCCCCTTCCTCTTCACTTAGCTAACCCCTGCTCATTTCAGGTTGGAGTGTAGAGGCCTTGTGTGTCTATTTGTTTAATGTCTAATTTCATGCAAGATGTCAACTCCAGGAGGACAGGAACTATCTCTCTTACTTTACACACTCTCCCCAGAACCACATAGTACCTGGCTCATGTGGCACACTCAATAATTATTGGATGAACTCATCAAATACGGAATCAACAAGTGAACTGTCTTTCTAAAACTAACTTCACTAAGATGGTATGTACATAATAGTAAAGTAAAATGGGAAGTTTGCCATCATATATACCAAGTCAGTTGAATGAACAGAGGTTATAGGTCCAGGAAAGACAAGTGGCTGCCTGCTGCAAAGGGCCAGGAAGTGCTGCAGTTCAATGTTGGTAGACTTTGTTCTTTTTGAATTTCTGAGAGTCGATGCTTGTGATGTTTAGAGTTGAGAGTTGGCCTGGGAAAGTCACTGTGACAATCAAGAACTGTTGTGTCAAAGGCTGTCTGGCCAAGGACTCCTTTTCATTTACTGTTTATTACTCCATCCATCCCAGACCCTGTCTGGTCACTGTGGTCCTTTACTCCATGTCCACAGTGAAAGGAAATCAAGTTGATATTTAAATGGGTGATTTATATAAAGATTGCTGCCATGGCCTGCCCGCTTGCCCAAATAGGTGGAGTGTTGTTCCAGGACCCTCTGTTTTGGGCATGTAAGATCCTCTGTTCAATAAATCACTGATTGTCTCCGACACCATCTCTAGGCTCTTTCTTTGGCCTCGAAACTGGGCAACTACAAGGTTCGCAGGCCTGCAAGGTGCAGCCCAACAATTCCTGAGCCAAACAGGAGCCCAGGGAAACTCCCATGAGCCCCAAGATGTTGGGAAATAAGGACTATGAGGAAGAAGAAAAATAGGTAAGTAAATAAATAAATAGGCAATTTATGGAGGCTTGAAAAGAGTTCTTAAGAGATTTAAGGAAAAAACAGGAACAAAATAATCCTCTAGCATCACTACCTGTAACAGATACTGTGAATGAAACATGGTTGACAAACAGCACCAAAAAATGCTTAATGGATAAGGAAAGGGTAAGCTCATTAGATGAGCCCATCGGTGCTCCTGAATACAGAGACTTACCTGTGTTGATCCTCAGTCTCCTGGGCTCACCCATTAAATGAACATACTTGGGTAAAGAGCCCTCCCCCTCCCTGCCTCTCTGGGAGTAAAGACGCCCCTGTGAAATCACAGAGATTAAAAGCTAGAGAAGGGGAAACAGTCATAATCGGTTAATTGCCTAAGCCTTTCTGTTCTTTAAAGCCCTGAATGGAGAACCATTTGATTTTCCCAACCTAAACAGCATTTGTTTGATTTTTATGGAGGCTGACTCTCAGAACTCAATAAATATAAAAATAAATATAAAAATCTACGTGCAGCTGAGAGGAAGCAGTAAGACGGGAAACCTGGAAAGAAAGTGCAAATTGGGCACGAGGATAGTAAATGAATGAGGTAAAACTGTGTTGGGCTCAATGTTAAATGTCAACCCCAAACCACTCTAGGTTTATTTCAGTTAACAGGCACATAGACAATTTTCCATTGGTACAGGCATTCTCGGAGGAATGAGTCTCTATTACAGCCCCTACCTTGTCTTTCCATCCAGGCAGAAAGGACAATAAGTCTGCTTTGGGTGATAAGAATCTTTCAGCTGAAACAGTGTGAACCAAATCTTCAGCATCTCCTCTGGACTAATCACACAGTGCCTGGCCAAAGAGGGTTTTAATTACATAATTTGCAGAACTGGCCTGGCTTGCAGATGGATTTGAGGTCCCACACCATTGAATTAAAGAGAGAACATTACAGAAGCACAGCCAAATCAATTCTAGTTTCCATCCAATATGAGCATCTCCCAGACAGGGCTCAGATTAACACCTGTGTCTACTCCGAATGTAGATCCACAAATGTAGTTGTGGAACACTTGAGAAGTGAATATGATAAAGTCCTGTCTTCTTTAATGCTAGCAGCCCTCTATCTAAAAGCGAAGTAGTGTAGGTTTTAAAAACAACAATTTAGGGCCAAATCCCAGATCCTCACTTGCTAGCTATGACTAGGAAAAGCTCCTGCATCTGCATAATGGATGTCATAGTACTTACCAGCCAGATGAGAGAAGCTCAAAAACAGCACATTTTCTTTCTCCTTCTACCACCAACACGCAGACTACCATTGGCCCCCTGCCTCTGCCAATGGAGTCTCTATTGCTGCTTTATGATTCACAAGAATCATGATGGGCAAAGGGGTAGATGGCCAAGAATTTTAGAACCACAGAGGAGGGGAACCGAATGGGGTTTTGCAATATATATTGCTCCAGAAGCGGAAAAAAGTGAAATGCTGGTGAGAGCAGTAATTCTCCTCCAGAACAATCCTAGAGGAGGACTCCTAGGTGAAGTCAACTCTCCTGTACAAGGTTCCTCCATCCTTGATATGACTTAAAATTTTCTTTTTTACTTTTGTTAATAACAAAGGAAAAACCTATCAAGTAAAATACACTGGGTCCCAGCTTTATGATAAAGAAAGTTTGGAAACCACCTAAACATCCAATAATAAAGGCATGGTTGAATTAAGGAAAGACGAGGACTCTTCAATTCACCGCTATAATGGTGGTCAAGGTTCCTCATCTGTAAATGAATATATCCTTCTCACTATGAGGGCACTGCGAGGTTCAAGTCAGATGCTTATATATGGAATCCTGATACCCAGATGCCAATGCTCCTAAATATATACCAGTGAGCCCACCTGTGAATCAAATAACTTATAATATGACTTCTATGGAAAAATTGTTTACAGGTTTCAAACAAATCGCAGTCTTCTAAACACAACCATAAACTAGGGTTGAACTGTTTTTACATATTAGATCCCACTGGAAAAGACACACCTTTATTTCAAAGCAAAGAAAATGGATTTCAAAATCAATGCTTCCTTTACCACACCTCACTTTTTGGCAGACCAGTGTGCCAAGGGCACACCCCACATGATTAAAATAGCTAAATGTCATGCAGAGCAGGAAGGCATGAATTTTAATGTGGATTAATTCATTTCCCAGGCTGCAAATTGTACTTGACACCTGGTAGACCTTATTAAAGCCTTAGAGAGTAAGGGGGTGGGGGACCAGAAATCAGGCATTGTCTGGCTGACTTTGTCATTTGCATCATTTGCTTGCATCTCTTGAAAGGAAACAAATAGAAGAGCGATTAGAAGCTTCTTAAACATAAAAGAGATTCGGGCTTTAAAAGACATTTCTCAAAAGCTAGAGTCTCATTAGTTTAAAACATGATAAGAATCCAGCACCTTCTCGCACCCACAAATACCTCCTGCCTGTAAATGATCCCTCAGAACAGCACCTTCTGTCCCCACCTCACTTATTCCCATCCATTTCCATGGATCATAGAGACACATTTGCTGTGGCTCCACATTTTGGTAGTTAATGCCCATTCCCAATTTCTGGCAGGAAGGAGAAGATGGAAGTCTGTAACTCTATGTTCATCAATGGACATTAGTCCTATTGAATGCTCATGGGAAGCTTTTCTTATAATGAAGTTATTTGTGAGTCCACGGCCCTCATCCTCCCCAGGTTCCCTGTGGCTAGTGATGTCCTTATGTAAGTGGAGCACCCTTGTGGTCTTTGAATGGTGAAGCTATAAGTATCACCCAGAGAGCTGAAGTGGGCTATTGATATCCATAGCCTGTGGCAGGCCAGGACCCACAGGTAAGCCGGGAGAGGGTCTGTGCGTTCACACTGAGCCCCGTAAGTCAGTACTGGCAGACCACAAGCATTTAAGACATCTGTTCAACAGCGCTGTCAAAGGTCATATCCCTTTACTTTGCTGCTTTTCTTAGTATCTTTGAAAGTATACCATTTTACTCCAATATCAATAACCTTTGCTTAAGTCCCTAGCAATTTTAGGAATTCAAAACTGTTACACAAGAAATGGAAACAACTGAACCTATTTACTTCCCACAGAGGGAACATGGAAATCCCTTTTATCCTGAGTTCCTTACATGAAATCTCCACCTACAATTTTATACATTTCTTTAACAACTGTATTTTACTATAGTTTAACGAAAAAAAAATACATTTTAAAGTAAGTAGGTCTCCAAGTAATCTCCTCCTTTCGGCGCTGATCCGCTTAAAAATCTAAAACAGACCGACAGTTAACACACGTCCCTGCCTGGAAACTTCAACACCGGGAGGGCGTCCCGGGATACGGCTGCGCGGCAAGGGAGCGGTGGCCCACCCCCAGTCACGCCCCGCACCTAGTTGGCCTGGAGCGCCGAGACGCAGCCCCCGCGTGTCCCGAACAGGCGGCGGCGCGGTGCTGCACCCTCACCTCCCCGCTCCGCCACCGCAAGCAAGTCACACTTCGTGTGCCTATCAGTACCAGCATCAGACCGCAGCGGAGCGAAGCCCGGTGACATCACCCAGCTCCCAAGGCATCTCCAAAGCCTCCCGGAGGCCAGCGAGACACCCTGGCGAGCACGCAGAGCCTCGACTCCTCTGGGCGCAGGGTTGGGGGACCTCGGCTCTGTCCCGCTTCCCATCCTGCCCAGGTGGGGGTCGCGGGACTGACTCCCCGCACGCGCGAGAGCCACTCAGATACAATCTCGCAGCAGCAGCCCCTCACCTTCTCCTGGGTCCAGTCTGCCGCGCCCCGACGGACCCCCGGGACTGCCAGGGGTAGGGCGGCCACCAGCAGCAGCAGGTGGAGGGTGTCCACGACGCGCGGGTCCTTGCTGCCTGCCATCTCTCCTGGGCTGTCTGGGTGCCGGTTCCCGGAGCCGCCGGCGGTCACGAGCCCGGGAACGCGCGTCCTTCGCCTTCCCACTTCTCCACCCTTGGGTCGACTGCGCCCGCCTCCCCATCGTCTCCGGGTCGCCTCCCCGCCGCTCTGCGCAGGCCAAAGCCGCAGCTCTCCACCCACCACCCCCACCTTAGCAACCGGGGGACTGGGCTGACCTAGGAGGCACGAGCTTCCGAATCCGCGGGGACACACTGCCACTTCCTTGTCTAGGAGAGAAGAGACATGGAAGAAGCATCTTTACGATCTCCGCTGCTGTGACGGGGAATGGAAAGGGGAGGGAGACCCTGTGAGGTTAAGAATTGTTTTCCCACGGCTCATTTAGAAGGGATGGACAGGGATCGCTATTTACCGAATATTTCTCTACTAGCCATCGTTCTACCCACTTCAGTGTTCTTGCTTGGAGAATCCCAGGGACGGCGGAACCTGGTGGGCTGCCGTCTATGGGGTCTCACAGAGTCGGACACGATTGAAGCGACTTAGCAGCAGCAGCAGCAGCAACAACCACCGTTCTAGGTGCTTTTCCAGTGTTTCTTTATTGAATCTTCATAACCAAGTTAGGTAGGTATTAATCCCATTTAACAGATGAGGGGACAAAGCCTGAATGGAACCTTCAGAGTATTTCCTTGATAACAGCTCATATATCTTTTCTCTTTTTTTCTCACAAATAGTTACTGTGCCTTATAGGAGACAGACTATCATACTCCCAAGCTGAGAAGTGTGGTTGAAGTAATTGTCTGAAATAAATGAGATCTAAAATGTTCACAGGGACCAACTCCTCCAATCCATACCCCCAAAGGAAAAGCTAAATACAATTGTCTTTACTTTGTAACATCAAAGATCACTGTCATCCAGGTAATCCTAGAAACAAAATGTTATCTCAATTTTAGGCAGCTGAGACGTTTCTAGTCTAAGTTGTCGGGACAGTTACTTCACCACACTCTTTTTCTTCCAAACTGAGGATCAGGGTGTGGGCTGCCATGAGTCATCTCCTAGTAACTTATAGATCCCAGAAAAAGAATCTAAACAAGGACACTTAAACAGACCTATTTCCCAGAGGGCAAAGGTCTGAAGGTAATGGGCAGCCAGAAGGCTCACCCACTCTGTCTTAGGCTTGGCTATAAGAATGAGTTTGAAAAGAGAGAGAACTGACCTGGGAAGACTCTGTCTGCCTCCTCTGGAGCCAGGGAGGAAGACAGGAAGGAAATACCCACTTTCCTGATCAAAATGACTAATCCTGTTCATGTCTGAGAGTTTTGAGTAACCATGCAAATCTTTAGGCTCAAACAAAATTAAACACTTCTGATCATCAGACAACCTCAGAACTTTCTGTTGGTATATATTCACATCTCCTCTTTTGCTGCTTAGGCCAACCTTGAAAATTGTGGGTTTCCTGAGTGTCTGGGTAAGAAACAGCATAATTGTTTTTCTTACCTTACTACCTTTTTATCCTTCCACAATAAGATTTCTTCAAGAAAGGGGAGGTGGAAATATGAAAACAAATGTTAGAGATAACATGCGGAGTATAAGCACTTCAAAATAAATACTTGTGTTAAAAGGTTAACACATAATTTTGATGATTAGTTTCCATTGCCTAGGGTTCTCAAGTCTTCTCCAATTTTGTTTATGTTTAAGTCAGTAAGATGCTGTTCCAGTTTGGGATCTACAGGAAGTAGACTGAGACAGAGCTAGGCATTCAGAATGTATTAGGGAGTGCCCATGGGACAAACCCCTGTGGGAAGGAGAGCGGGGAACTCGACTGGGTGGAGGCAAGAGTCAGCAGGGGAGCGGCCCCGTCCTCCACAGCTTCACCCGGAGTGAAGAGTTGTCCCACCATGACCCAGAATGGCTGAAGCTTTATAGCCTCACCTCTGTGGAGTGACTTCTTACAAGAAGCAGTTCTCTGCAGCCAAAGGAGCTGACAGCTAGAGGCTGTCTGCCAGGAACACGCCAGCAACTGGAGCAGAGTCTTTCGATAAAGGGAATGTGAACAGTACATATCTGTATTCACTACTCATGCATCTTTATGATTACCTGTACTCCTAAAATATTTTGCATAGTAAATGAAACTGATTTTAGTAAATTGTTCTTTTACACATGTGAGATTTTTTGATAAGCAACAAATCCAGTACAACTCTATTTATGTCTCTTCTTTATTTTTATCTTTTCTTGATATGCAGATGATACCACTCTAATGTCAGAAAGTGAAGAACTAAAGAGCCTCTTGATGACAGTGAAAGAGGAAAGCGAAAAAACTAGTTTAAAACTCAACGTTCAAAAAACGAATATCATGGCATCCAGTCCCATCAGTTCAGTTCAGGTCATCAGTTCAGTCATTTAGTCGTGCCTGACTCTTTGCAACCTCATGAACTGCAGCACACCAGGCCTCCCTGTCCATCACCAACTCCTGGAGCTTGCTCAAACTCAAGTCCATTGAGTCAGTGATGCCATCCAACCATCTCATCTTCTGTCGTCCCCTTCTCCTCCAGCCTTCAATCTTTCCCAGCATCAGGGTCTTTTCCAATGAGTCAACTCTTCGCATCAGGTGGCCAAAGTATTGGAGTTTCAGCTTCAACATCAGTCCTTCCAATGAACACCAAGGACTGATCTCCTTTAGGATGGACTGGTTGGATCTCCTTGCAGTCCAAGGGACTCTCAAGAGTCTTCTCCAACATCACAGTTCAAAAGGATCAATTCTTCGGTGCTCAGCTTTCTTTACAGTCCAACTCTCACATCCATACGTAACCATTGGAAAAACCATAGCCTTGACTAGACGGACCTTTGTTGACAAAGTAATGTCTCTGCTTTTTAATATGCTCTCTAGGTTGGTCATAACTTTTCTTCCAAGGAGTAAGTGGAGTAAGTAAGCTGCAATGACCATCTGCAGTGATTTTGGAGCCCCCCAAAATAAAGTCAGCCACTGTTTTCACTGTTTCCCCATCTATTTGCCATGAAGTGATGGGACCAGATGCCTTGATCTTAGTTTTCTGAATGTTGAGCTTTAAGCTAGCTTTTTCACTCTCCTCTTTCACTTTCATCAACTTTTTCACTCTCTTCTTTCACTTTCACTTTCACCAGTCCCATCACTTCGTGGCAGATAGATGGGGGGCAGGGGATGGAAATAGTGACAGACTTTATTTTCTTGGGCTCCAAAATCATTGCAGATGGTGACTGCAGCCATGAAATCAAAGATATTTGCTCCTTGGAAGAAAAGCTATAACAAATCTAGACAGCATATTAAAAAGCAGAGACATTACTTTGCCAACAAAGTTCCCTCTAGTCAAAGCTATGGTTTTTCCAGTAGCCATGTATGGATGTGAGAATTGAACCATAAAAGAAGGCTGAGTGCCAAAGAATTGATGATTTCAAACTGTGATGTTGGAGAAGACTCTTGAGAGTCCCTTGGACTGCAAGGAGATCAGACTGCTACTGCTACTGCTACTGCTAAGTCGCTTCAGTTGTGTCCGATTCTGTGCGACCCCATAGACGGCAGCCCACCAGGCTCCGCCGTCCCTGGGATTCTCCAGGCAAGAATACTGGAGTGGGTTGCCATTTCGTTCTCCGGAGATCAGACTAGTCAATCCTAAAGGAAATCAGTCCTGAATATTCACCAGAAGGACTTTTGCTGAAGCTGAAACCCCAATACTTTGGCCAGCTGATGCAAAGAGCCAACTCATTTGAAAAGACCCTGATGCTGGGAAAGATTAAAGGCAGGAGGAGAAGGGGATGACAGAGGATGAGTTGGTTGGACAGCATCACCAACTCAATGGACATGAGTTCAAGCAAACTCCAGGAAATAGTGAAGGACAGGGAAGTCTGGCATGCTGCAGTCCATGGAATTGCAAAGCGTCGGACATGACTTGGCAACTGAACAATAACATATCCTAGATATCCATCTTCCCCTTTTCTTCATTCATTCTTCTCTTTTCTCCTCCTTCATTCTGGAAACTTTCCAAATCTCTTCTATCTGTTATTTTTTTCCCTACTACAACTTTTTCTGTCTTCAAATTCTTTCTATAGAAGATAACCCATGACCATTATTACATTTAACTAGACAATTGCAGGCACCATTTTTAACCATGGAAAAAATTATTTGTGTATGCAGTGATAAGCATTAGTCACAAGTGGAATGGTTATCATCTTTATTATAGTATAGATCCTGTACTGTAATCTGAAGCACATTAAGGGCTCAACTGCTAAAAAAGGTCTCACCCATGCAGTTTTGCTGGCAGGATTTTCATATTCCAAGTCCTACCTTTAAAGTGACACTATTGGACTAAAGCAGTAATAACCAGAAAGTTGTATTAAAACAGCAGTTCTCAAAATGTGATCCATGGGTCCCTTAGGACTCCCCAGAGCCTTTTGGGGAATGTCTGCAAGGTCAAATCAATTTTTACAATAATACAAAAACAAGGTTTACTTTTTACTGTATTAAATTTGTACTGATGTTGCTAAAGCAAGAGTGGCTAAAACTTCTGGCACCTTAGCACTTACCAAGGCAGAGCACAAAATTGTACTATTAAAAAAAAAAACCACTTGCTTTTAGTCATTGCGTTTTTCACTGCCCTGCACAATAAAAAAAAAGAAAGAAAGAAAAAGAAAAAAAAGAGAAAGACCAAAGAAAGGAAAAAGATCCAGTCTAGTTTAAGAGTATCATTGACAAAGCAATAAAAATTGTGGTTATTGTTAAATCTCAACCTTTGAGCAAGTGTGTGTTTTTTTTTTTAACAACTTTATTGAAATAGAATTAGAATATGTTAAACTGTGCATTTAAGGCATACAATCTGATGCATTTTAACATATGCTTACACCCATAAAATCATCATCACAATCAAGGAAATGAATAAGTCCATCTTTATCTATGGGTTATTTAGAATATATTATTTAGTTTCCAAATAGTTGATGATCTCCCTTGTACCTATTTGTTACTGGTTTGAAATTTAATTTTATCATGGCCAGAGAGTAAACTTGGTGTGTATGAATCCTTTAACAATTTTTGAGCATTGTTTTATAGCTCAGAATATGATCTGTCTTGGTAAATATGATCTATCTTCCTTCTTACATGAAAAGAAAGTGTATTCCTCTTTTATTAGGTAGAGTGTTCTGTAAATATCAATTAGGTCAAGGTAGTTGATCATGTTCTCCAAATCTTCCATATAATAACTGATTTTCTGTCTTCTTGTTCAATATATTATGAAGAGAGAGGTGTTGAAATCTCTGAGTATAATTGTAGATTTGCCTACTTCTTTCAGTTCTATTAATTTTTATATCGTATATTTCTAAGTTTTCTTATTAAGTGCATAAATGTTTAGGATTGCGATGTCCTTTTGCCAGATTGACCCCTTCATTAGTGTGAAATGACCCATTTTTATTTGGTAATAATTCTTTGCTCTGAAATCAATTTTCCCCTATTATTAATGTAGCCATTCCAACTTTCTTTTGAGTAGTATTAGCACATTATATCTTTTTCTATCCTTTTTATTTCTAAACTATTTTCTTCTTTACAAGTAAAGTAGCTTTCTTGTAGGTAGCATATAGTAAGGTCTTGTTTTCTTATCTAGTTGGAAATTCTCTGGCTTTTATATGGAGTATTTGGACTTTTTATACTTAATGTGATTATTGATATGGCCAAGTTTAAATGTATCACTCTGCCACTTGTTTTCCATTTGTTCCATCTGTTCTTTGTTTTTACCACTTTTTCTCATTTATCTTAGATTAATTTATTGTTGTTTATTATTCTACTTTATGTCCTTTAGTAGTTTGTCAGCTTTACCATTGTTTTGTTTTTGTGATTGGCTTAGTACTTATAGTATACATCTTTAACATATCACTATATACCATCAAGAACTATTATGTCACTTAATGTATAGTACAAGAATGTTAAAATAGTGTACTTCTATTTCCCTTCTTAGTCTATTGTCAGATATTTTACTTCTAAATATGCTATTAACCGCATCATACATTATTATTATCTTTGCATTAAACAATTCTCTTTCAAAGAGATTGTTAAAATAAAGGGTATTTTAGGTTCTTTTTCATTTACTATTAACCATTTCCTTCCTTTGTGTAGATGCGTATGTTCATCTGGTATCATTTTCCTTTTGTATAAACTATGTCCTTTAACATTTCTTGCAGTGCAGGTATGGTAATGATTTCTGTATTTTGAAAATAAAATTTTTATTTTGCCTTTGTTTTTGAAAGATATTTTTTCTCAGTATGGAATTCTGTGCTGACAGGTTTTTTTCTTCCTATACTTTAAAGGCTGTTGTTCCAATGTCTTCTTGCTTGCTTTGTTTTTAATTGGAAATTGTTCCCCTACATGTAATGTGCCTCTGTCTTAAGATTTTCTCTTTATCCCAGTTTTTAAACAATTTAATTTTAATAAGCCTTGGTGGAATTTTCTTCCTGTTCTTATCCTGGGTTTCATAGAATTTCTTGGATCAGTGGATTTTAAGCTTTCATCAAATTTGGAAAACTTTTAGCTAATATTTCTTCAAGTGTTTTATGCCCCATCCTTCTTTGGGCACTCTGATTATACAGATATTAAATTCTGTGAAGTTTTCCAGCAGTTCACCAGCGCTCTGCTTATTTTTCCTGTTTTTTTTTTTCTCTATTTCATTTGTATTATTTCAATTCCTATGTCTTCAAGTTCACTAATATTTTCTTTTGTGGTGGTTAATCTTTGTTGTTAATTGTTGTTAATTCCATTCAGTGTACTCTTCATCCCAGACATTGCTTTTCCTTTCTTGGATGTTTGATTTAGATTTTCATCCCATCCATGTCTCTCCCTAACGCACTCAACCTCTCTTCTACTGTCTTGAACATATAGGATATAGTTATAACAACTGTTTTAATATCCTTGTCTGCCAATTTTTCATCTATGTCATATCTATATCTGTTTCTATTGATTGGTTTTTCTCCTTATTAGGGGCTCCATACTTCTTTGCATGCCTGCAATATTTTTATTAGATACCGGACGTGATTTTTACTTTTTGGGGGGTGCTGGGCATATTTGCATCCTTTATATGTTCTTCATCTTTGTTCTGAGACACAATTGAGTTGGAAATAGTTTGGTCGTCTGGAGGCCTGCTCTCCAGTTTTCTTAGGGTGGAGCAGAGCTGCATGTGATCCAGGTATAATTTAACACTGTACTAAAGCAAAGCTCTCTGGATAGTCTATATTTGCATTTTGTATTTCCTATTTTGTATTTTAAGGTTTTTCCACTCTGACTTCTAGAAACACAAAATATTCCTAAACTTATCTGTTCCCTAGGGCTTCTTATGCCTGCTTCTTTCCAGTAGATCTTTCCCCCACCCTCCACCCTAGAGTAGTTTCCTCACTTGAATGTGCTGATCTGTACTCAGTTGAAGACTTTGAGGAGAAATCTTTATTGTTTCCTGAAGTGCTCTCACCTTGAAGCTCCCTCTTTCTCCTTCTGTACTATGCAAATTCTAGCCATCCACCCACTCAACTTTCCCATGTTCTCAACTCTGTCTGTTCATCTCATAGATACCTGGCTCCATTTGGATACTTTCAAACTGGGAAATCTCTCAAGACAGCAAGCTGGGGGAAGCATCCAGTTCATCCCATTGTTTTCCGTCTTTTATGACTCTCCTGTGATATCTGTTTTCCAATATTTGAACATCATTGTTTGATATATATTTGAAGATAGAATGATAAATCTAGTCTGTTACTCCATCTTGACTGGAAGCAGAAGTTGAGATTATGAATCTTTTTATATTCTGCCTGACAAAAGGGGAGGTACAAAGAAAGTACTTCTGCTACATGCTGAAGGACAAATGTTATCTCAAGGAAAAGCATGTATACAGTTGTTTGTTTGAGATGTGAGATGAGCTATCTGCTTTCTTCATAAAATCTTACTTTTACTTGAAAGAATAATTGACTGATATCCTGATTATTCAGACTTGGCTATTTGGCAAACATTTGTTTGAAAATGAATAAAGTGTGCCTATGCCTTCAAGGACGATAACTGACAGTATTTATTGTCAATGATAAAACTGCATCTTTCAAGTGAAAACTGGGCTTCCCGCATAGCTCAGTCAGTAAAGAACCTGCCTGAAATGCAGGAGACCCAGGTTCAATTCCTGGATCGGGAAGAACCCCTGGAGAAGGAAATGGCAATCCACTCCAATATTCTTGCCTAGAAAATCCCATGGACAGAGGAACCTGGCAGGCTACAGTCCATGGGGTCGCAAGAGTAGGACACGACTTTGGAAAACTTGTGTCTGCTACCACAAGTTTGAGAGTTTTCTGATACATAACAACTTTCCTGACAAGGTCAGTTATTTTAACAAAAGTGATTTTTAAAATACTTTATAATGAAATGTTCAACATTTGGAAAATTGGTATAACTCAGTGAACCAATATTTTCCAAACACTCCATGCCCAATTACAGAGAAAAGGTCCAGCCAAAATATAAGACAGACCAATGGATTTTAATGTAATAGAGTAAAAATGTTTACACGGTTTCAGATTCTGCATTACAGCTAACCTTAATGACATTATTATTTGCCATGTTTTTTTTTTCATGTTTTGTTTTAATAACAAAAAAGATGACCCATAATTATCTAAAGAGGTGATTAAAACACTCCTTCCTTTTCCAACTACATGTCCATGGAGGCTGCACTTTTTTCATGTACTTCAACCCAAAATAACATGTCACAGAAGGTTGAATGCATGAAGAAACCAGTTGCTTTCTAATAAGTCAATAACATGTTTTAAGCATTAAAAAATGCCAGTCTTCTCATGAAACCCTTTCTGTTTTAGAAAGCATAGCAATTTTTCCATAAAAATGTGTTGACTTGTAATGCTTTTGTTGTTTTAAAATAAGTCCATAATTAAATATGTATAAAATGTCTGTTTTAAATTTCAATATAATAAATATTAATAGAAGTAATCCACATAAGCAAAAGCTACTAGAGGCCCTCAATAACTGTTACTATTGTAACAGAGTAAAATATTTGATAATTCATGTGTTAAGGCTACTTTACCCAGGAGAAATAAAATATCAAGCCAATGGTTTTAACTTTAACTGCATATTTGAATTATCTAACAAGCTTCTTTTTTAAAAAATGAAGTTGCCTGGGTACCACCCCTAGAGGTTCTAGCATGATAAGCCTATGTGTGGTACAGACATCAAGGTAATTCTAGCAGGGCTGAGAATCACTCTATTAATCACACACTCTGAGAAATACATTAGCAAAACCCACAGAGAATATAAAGAGACCCATATTATAGCCCTGCCCAAATCTGTCCACCACTGCTTTCAATAATGGAATAAAAAATTAAAATGTTTGCTTCCGCAGTATGGAGTCAGACTTTTGCTATTCCCTAGAAATCTCAGGAATCCAGATTTCCTGTAAATCTTCCCAACTGCTTTCACCAGATCAGAGGTCAAGTCTAGGTGGCAACAAAAGTTGGGGAAAAAAATCTCCTTTCCTCTTGTTTTCTGGCTCTCTCCCTTTCTAGCCCTTTAGAATAACAGTTCATGCTCCTTTCTAACAGGGAAGGAGAACATTCCCTACACCCCTGATTCCTTTCACCAGCACTAATCTTGGACCCAAAAAATTCCTTTCACTCCTTTACTAATTTTGTCTTGCTTTTTTTTTCTTTTTTTCCAGTTTTTTTCTCCATGGGCTCTAAAAACCAAAAGTCTTCAAGATCCAAAGAAATGAATCTCAAGTAAGGAATTTTAATCCATTCAAGGAGATGAGGGCAGACCAAGAGAATCAAAAGATGAAGAACCAGAGAAACTTCATCTCTTTACAGCTCACAGAATGGACAGCTCTGATGTATACAATACCAAAATTGACTGCAATGTTGAAGGCTCAATCAACTGATTGTTATGGAGAGAATATATATACATACAGTGTATATATTTTCACTTTTTATTCAAAGAATTCTACTCTTTTTTTTTTTCACTTTATAGGATCAAATAGGTGAACAGGTGAAAAAGCAACAATTTCTGGAATATATTAATGATAATACATGGAAGACAAAAAAAAGCTGTCAACTTGAGAACTTGTTTTCATTCAAAGTTACTAGCTAAATTTTTATGGTGTAAGTTAAAAATATGATTAAAGTAGTTAGGTGTGCCAATAACTTGTTTTTTGAGATCCCCTAATTCTATAAATTCATACGATGAGAGATATTATTATCGTCCTAGTTACTGCTAAGAAAATTAAAGCACAAGGAGGTTACATACCCAGGTCTCCTGCATTGCAGGTGGATTCTTTACAGTCTGAGCCACCCAGGGAAGCCCACACATAATCTGCCCAGGGGCATGCAAAACCAACTCAATGCAGGCAGTATACTTTTACTCTAATCTACAGGCCTTGTCAGTTTCAAAGGAGAAGATTTAAGCAGCTAGTAAATTCTAATTTGTAATATGTTGAACTAGGTGTTTACTGAACCACACACCTTTGAAAGGATTTTATTTCCAAGTTTTAAGCAGAATACTCATTTTGTATTGCTTTCTCTCCTTTAATGAGTTGTCTAATACCATATGTATTAGGAGGGGGAAAAGTAGATTTTTCACGCACAAAAAAATATGAATTAATATAATCCAAAAGTCAAGACTAAAGTTCTTGGTTGTCTTTTCCTTTGGGGTCATCTATGGGTTTTCTTAGGTATTACATTCTACTTATCTATGTTTTAATGATAGGAAATCATGAGGTTTTTCTAATGATCAAATATCACAGGCCAGTATCAGATTTAACTGTTAAAGCATTCTTTCTCTCAATTTTGTAATCTTGAAGCAGCATTAATTGATTGTTAATTAGACCCTTTCTGACTTTTCATGAAAGAACAATCGTTTGAAGAGTAATTTTCAAGTCATACCAAAAAAAACCCCCTTGTTTTTAAGGTTCAGTTAAGCCCAGTAGTCTCAAATGAAAGAGGAAGAATGGCTCTAAAATCTCTTTCCATGGGATTCAAAAATAGAATGTTAAGACAGCAAATAAAAATGACACAAATTCACAGAAAACAGCAGCAGTCATTAAAAAAAAAGGAAAAGCTGACTATGGCACACATAGTTATTAATAATAATAATAGAAAGTTACAGCATAATACCATAACTCAAATTTGCCTTAAACCACATATGTTTCTATATATATCTTTATTTTTGCCTAAATTTAGGATGAATAACTCTAATTCTGCCTTAAGCCACATATACTCCTATATATATCTCTTTATTTTTGCCTAAATAGGATGAAGGTATGATGTTTGCTTTATTTATATATTTGAAAATATTAGCAGAGTATTTTGAGTGTTTTAGTCATTCTAAGGCAGTGCAGATTGTGGTCATAAAAAATCCTTTCAACTCTACTGTTTATATATACTCCATTGTTCATACTGTAATAAATTAGACGAACTCATTCACCTTCAATTTTAATGTTTTAAAAAGCATTTCCACAAAGCTCATAATCAGCACAAGGCCACAAGTATACTTAAATTTCCCTTTAAAAGCAGCTTAAATTATTCAGCATATAATTTTAGTAAAACTAATCCCCTTCTGTCACCGGCCAAACCTTTGTCTTTCATGGTTCTTGCTCAGAAAATCATATATATCTATTACGGGGAACACCAAAGTTTGAATCTAGAAATCTATAAGAAAGCAAAAGAGACTGAATAATTACCTTTCATAATATATTTGTTTAGTCCTCTAAGAAAATCCTTCTAATAGTCCAGGGTTAAATACCTATTAAAATTAGGAAGAAGCAATGTTGCAATTTGAGAAAGTGTGCTGGGAGGAAATTTCATAAGCAAAGGAAGTGGCCGTAGGAAAATTGTGCGTCTTCATTCTCCTCTGAGTCAAACAGTCCCTTTCTTTATTTCTTTTAATATTTATTTTAACAAAGTATAGTTGATTTATAATGTTGCATTAATTTCTGCTATACAGCAAAGTGACTCTATTATACATATATATTTTATTTTTCATTATGGTTTATCATAGGATGTTGAATATAGTTCCCTGTGCTATGTGGTAGGACCTTGCTGTTTATCCATTCTGTATATAACAGTTTACATCCGCAAATCCCGAACTTCCAATCCACTGCTCCCTGCAAAATTATCCCCTCCTTTCAGTTCTATTCTTAGAATAGAGAAAATGAACGCCAATCAGAAAACAAGCTAATGGCTCAGACAGAAAATACATGACATTTGAGACCGTGCCATATATACATAGGATACAGTAAAAATTATTATTCAAGATTTTTAGAGACTGAAAATACAGGGGAAATATGATATAGCAGCTAGACCATAGCCTGATTATATAGATCTCTGTGTGCTATTATTTCATGTTTATCTTTAAGTTATGCGGCTTTACATAATACTACTGTTTTATAGTATAGTACAGGGAGGCCTGGCGTGCCACTGTCCATGGGGTCTCAAAGAGTCAGACACGACTTGGCAACTGAACACATACACACACACACACATACACACATCTTTAGCACATGCTTTTATGTGTAAAAGACTTTGATAATATAATCCTTAGAAGAGTGAAGGCCCTGGCAGCATACCAAGTTCTCAATAAAATACTGAATGTCTGAAAACAAATACCTTATGATTATTCCAAGTAGTACCTGGCAAAATACGAAGAAATATGTGACTCATCATAGTACATAAAAGTACAGCTTAGCCAACAACACAGGCAATGTTCTTCCCTTGATCCTGCTACCTTCTTTAATTATTGCTCTCTTTCCCTTCACTTCCATTTTTAATATAATTAACACCACTAGTTCTCAAATGTGAGTTCCATACTAATGCTTGTCCATGAATACAATTATTCCATGAATATATATTATTTGTTACAAAATGAGAAAATTAAGAAAAAGTGTTTTATTAATAAAATAACTGTATTACATTAAAAAGCTTTATTCTTATACTCTTCCTTCATATTTGGTGTTACATATTTTTAATTAACATAATAATTGGTATAGATTCCTGAGTTTGTTTTATATCATCATGTTCTATTGTTAATTAGGTCAAAATACACATAACATAAAACTAACCATCAACCATTTAAAGATTATAGTTCAGCGGCATTAAGTACATTCACATTGTTTTACAATCATCACCTCATCTACCTCCAGAAATATTTCCATCTAGGAAAGCTGAAATACTAAACCATTAAACAATAATTCCGTGTTCTCCCTCTCTCTAGCTCTTGGCAGTCACCATTTTACTTTCTATCTCTCTGAATCTTACTACTCTAAGTAACTCATGTAAGCAGGGTGTCTTTTTGTGATGGGCTTATTTCACTTAGAATGATGTCCTCAAGGTTCATGTTGCAGTATGTATCAGAATTTCCTTCATTTTTAAGATTGACAAATACTCCATTGCATATACCATATTTTACTTATCCATTCATTCACTTGGGTGCCTTATGCCTGTATTGAACCTGAGTCTCTTTGAGAAACTGCCTTTTATTTAAAAAATTGAAGTATAGTTGACTTACAATATTAGTTTCAGATGTATAACATAGCGATTCAGTATTTAATAGATTATGCTCCTTTTAAAGTTATAAAATATCAGCTATACTCCCTGTGCTATACAATACATCCTTATAAATTTATTTATTTTATACATAGTAGTTTCTGTTTTATATTCATTCATTCATTTTTTGGTTCCACATACAAGTGATAACATATCGTGTTTGTCTTTCTCTGTCTGGCTTATTTCACTAAGCATAATACCCTCCAGTTTCATCTATGTTGCTGCAAATGGCAAAATTTCCTTCTTTTTGTGACTAAGTAATATTCCATTGTATATATACACCAATCTTCTTTATCCATTCATCTACTGGTGGACACTTAGTTTACTTCCATATCTTGGCAATTGTAAATAATGCTGCTCAAATTAGTATTTTCATTTTCTCCAGGAGTGGAGTTGCTGGATCATGTGGTTGCTCTATTTTTATCTTTTTTTGTGTGAAACCTCCCTTCCCAACAACAGTGTATGAGGGTTCCCTTTTCTCCACGTCCTCAGCAACATATGTAATTCATAGACTTTTTAATAATTTTATGTATTTATTTATGTATTTATTTTGGCTGTGCTGGGTCTTTGTTGCTGCATAGGCTTTTTTCTAGTTGCAGCAAATGGGGCCTACTGTCTAGTGGTGAGCAGGCTTCTCATTGCAGTGGCTTCTCTTGTTGCAGAGCACAGGCTCTAGGGCACGTGGGTTTCAGCAGTTGCAGCTCCTGGGCTGTAGAGCACAGGCTCAATAGTTGTGGCACAGGGGCTTAGTTGCTCCACGGCATGTGGGATCATCCTGGATCAGGGATAGGGATTGAATCCATGTCTCCTGCACTGGCAGGCAGATTCTTTACCACTGAGCCACCAGGGAAGTCCTGTAATTTATAGACTTTTTGATCATAGCCTTTCTGACAGGTATGAGGTGATATATCATTGCAGGTTTGATTTGCATTTCTCTGATGATTAGCAATGTTGAGCATCTTTTCATGTGCTTGTTGTCTTCTTTGGGAAAATGTCTGTTCAGGTCTTCTGCCTATTTTTCAATCAATCAGGTCAATTGTTTATATTGAGTTGTATGAAGTGATTATATAGTTTGGAAATTAACCCCTTAGTCATCATAGTAGTAGTAGTAGTGTTAGTCACTCAGTCATGTCTGACTCTTCGCGAACCCATGGACTATATACCGCCAGGCTCCTCTGTCCACGGGATTCTCCAGGCAAGAATACTGGAATGGGTTGTCATTCCCTTCTCCAGAAGATCTTCCCAACCCAGGGATCAAACCCTGTCTCCTTCATTGCAGGCAAATTCTTTAGGCATCATGTCACTTGCAAATATTTTCTCCCATTCAGTAGGTCATCTTTTCATTTTGTTAGTGGTTTCCTTGTGACCCTGCTTTCAATTCTTTTGGATATATACCCAGAAGGAGAATTGCTGGATTATATGGTAATTCCATTTCTAACTCTTTGAGGAACTGCCATACTGTTTTTCATAGCAGTTGCACCATTTTGCATTCCTATCAACAGTGCTTAAGTGTTTTAATTTCTCCACATCCTTGCCACACTTTTTTTGTTTTTTGACAGTAGCTATCCTGATGGATATGAGGCAGTATCTTATTGTAGTTTTGATTTGCATTTCCCTAAGGATTTAGTGATCTTGAGTTCTTGCTTTAACGTTCTCAGTTGATAAAACAAGAAGTTGGCAACTCAATCTGTTTTTTTGTAAATTTATTGGTCCTTGAAATCTGAAAGTCTGAGAAGTACCAGTGTATTATCTATGTCCTCTTTCTATCCTCTGTTTATCTCCTAAATTCACTGCTTTGGTTTGTATGCTGTGCCCAGTCACTCAGTCGTGTCCGACTTTTTGAGACCCCATGAACTGTAAGTCACCAGGCTCCTCCGTCCATGGAATTCTCCAGGCAAGAATATTGGAGTGGGTTGCCATTTCCTTCTCCATGGGATCCTCCAGAATCAGGGATCAAACTTAAGTCTCCTGCATTGCAGGCAATTCTTTACGACTGAGCCTCCAGGGAAGCCTCCATCATCAGTCAGTTCAGTTCAGTCTCTCAGTTGTGTCTGACTCTTTGCGACCCCATGAATCGCAGCACGCCAGGCCTCCCTGTCAATCACCAACTCCTGGAGTTTACCCAAACTCATGTCCATTGAGTCGGTGATGCCCTCCAACCATCTCATCCTCTGTCGTCCCCTTCTCCTCCTGCCCCCAATCCTTCCCAGCATCAGGGTCTTTTCCAAGGAGTCAACTCTTCGCATCAGGTGGCCAAACTATTGGAGTTTTAGCTTCAACATTGGTGCCTCCAATAAACACCCAGGACTAATATCCTTTAGGATGGACTGGTTGGATCTCCTTGCAGTCCAAGGGACTCTCAAGAGTCTTCTCCAACACCACAGTTCAAAAGCATCAGTTTTTGGCACTCAGCTTTCTTTATAGAGTAACTCTCACATCCATACATGACCACTGGAAAAACCATAGCCTTGACTAGATGGACCTTTGTTGGCAAAGTAATGTCTCTGCTTTTAAATATGCTATCTAGGTTGGTCATAACCTTCCTTCCAAGGATGAAGCGTCTTTTAATTTCATGGCTGAAGTCACCATCTGCAGTGATTTTGGAGCCCCCCAAAATAAAGTCTGACACTGTTTCCCCATCTATTTGCCATGAAGTGATGAGGTCAGGAAGCAACAGTTAGAACTGGACATGGAACAACAGACTGGTTCCAAATAGGAAAAGGAGTACGTCAAGGCTGTCTATTGTCACCCTGCTTATTTAACTTATATGCAGAGTACATCATGAGAAATGCTGGGCTGGAAGAAACACAAGCTGGAATCAAGATTGCCGGGAGAAATATCAATAACCTCAGATATGCGGATGACACCACCCTTATGGCAGAAAGTGAAGAAGAACTAAAGAGCCTCTTGATGAAGGTGAAAGAGGAGAGTGAAAAAGTTGGCTTAACGCTCAACGTTCAGAAAACTAAGATCATGGCATCTGGTCCCATCATTTCATGGGAAATATATGGGGAAACAGTGGAAACAGTGTCAGACTTTATTTTTGGGGGCTCCAGAATCACTGCTGATGGTGACTGCAGCCATGAAATTAAAAGACGCTTACTCCTTGGAAGGAAGGTTATGGCCAACCTAGATAGCATATTTAAAAGCAGAGACATTACTTTGCCAACAAAGGTCCGTCTAGTCAAGGCTATGGTTTTTCCAGTGGTCATGTATGGATGTGAGAGTTGGATGGTGAAGAAAGCTGAGCGCCGCAGAATTGATGCTTTTGAACTGTGGTGTTGGAGAAGACTCTTGAGAGTCCCTTGGACTGCAAGGGGATCCAATCAATCCATCCTAAAAGAGATCAATCCTGGGTGTTCATTGGAAGGTCTGATGTTGAAGCTGAAACTCCAATACTTTGGCCACCTGATGCGAAGAGTTGACTCATTGGAAAAGACCCTAATGCTGGGTAGGATTGGGGGCAGGAGGAGAAGGGGATGACAGAGGTTGAGATGGTTCGATGGCATCACCGACTCGATGGACATGGGTTTGGGTACACTCCGGGAGTTGGTGATGGACAGAGAGGCCTGGCGTGCTGCAATTCATGGGGTTGCAAAGAGTCAGACACGACTGAGTGACTGAACTGAACTGAACTGAACTGATGGGACCAGATGCCATGATCTTAGTTTTCTGAATGTTGAGCTTTAAGCCCACTTTTTCACTCTCCTCCTTCACTTTCATCAAGAGGCTCTTTAGTTCCTCTTCACTTTCTGCCATAAGGGTGGTGTCATCTGCATATCTGAGGTTATTGATATTTCTCCCAGCAATTTTGATTCCAGCTTGTGCTTCTTCCAGCCCAGCGTTTCTCATGCTCTGCATATAAGTTAAATAAGCAGGGTGACAATACACAGCCTTGACGGACTCCTTTTCCTATTTGGAACCAGTCTGTTGTTCCATGTCTAGTTCTAACTGTTGCTTCCTGACCTGTATACAGGTTTCTCAAAAGACAGGTCAGGTGATCTGGTATTCCCATCTCTTTCAGAATTTTCCACAGTTTGTTGTCATCCACATAGTCAAAGGCTTTGGCATAGTCAATAAAGCACAAATAGATGTTTTTCTGGAACTCTTGCTGTTTCGATGACCCAGTGGATGTTGGCAATTTGATCTCTGGTTCCTGTGCCTTTTCTAAATCCAGCTTGAACATCTGGAAGTTCATGGTTCATGTATTGCTGAAGCCTGGCTTGAAGAATTTTGAGCATTACTTTGCTAGCATGGAGATGAGGGCAATTGTGCGGTAGTTTGAGCATTGTTTGGCATTGCCTTTCTTTGTGACTGGAATGAAAACTGACCTTCTCCAGTCCTGTGGCCACTGCTGCGTTTTCCAAATTTGCTGGCATATTGAGTGCAGCACTTTCACGGCATCATCTTTCCGGATTTGAAATAGCTCAACTGGAATTCCATCACCTCCACTAGCTTTGTCTGTAGTGATGCTTTCCTATTTGACTTCACATTCCAGGATATCTGGCTCTAGGTGAGTGATCACACCATCGTGATTAGGACCTCAATAAATGCAACTCCTGTCCCTGATCTTCCTACGGGGTAATTTCATCCCGTCTCACATTTTCATTCTGCGCCCTATGCAATGACTTTCAAATCTCTAGTATTAAACCATGTCTGTGGAATACTAAGACTTGTGCAAGGCACTCTGGAAGGAACACAGGAAATTTGGTATGGCCCTGCTCTCAAGGAGCTTACAGTTTAGTAAGAGAGAGAGTTATGCATAAAGTGTCACAGGAGCTATGAAAGGAACATGTTTGAAATTACAAATATAGAGAACAGACTGGTATTTGCCAAAGGGGAGGGAGTTGGGGAAGGGATGAAGTGGGAGGTTGGGGTTAGCAGATGTAAGTTTTTATGTATAAACAACAAAGTCCTACTGTATTATAGCACAGAGAACTATATTTATTATCCTATGATAAACTGTAATGAAAAAGAACATTAAAAAAGAGTGTATATATTTGTATAACTGAATCACTTTGCTGTATAGCAGTAATTAACACAACATTGTAAATCACATATACTTCAATTTAAAAAGTAAATATGAAAGAAACATGTTTCGAGCACAAAAAAGGAATGGCTATTCCCAACCTACACGAAGTGGACAGGAAAGGCAGCATAAAGGAGAGTTTGGACTGAATGAGTCTTGGAATTGCTTAACAGGTAGAAGAAGGGGAGACAGGTATCAGCTGAGCAAAAACACACTAGGGAACTGTCAGTAGTCCACCACTGCTTAAGGTGCTAGGTATGTGAAGAATGAAGAGTAGCAATAAGAGAAAACAGGAGGGGGTACCTTAATGTATGCCATGCTAAACAATCTGCACAATAAAGGCATTGGTTAGCTGTTGCAGAATTTTAGGCTAAGGAAATCATATAGTCAATTCTGCAGTTTAGAACCATCTATCTGATGGCAGAGTGGATAGTGGATTAAAGAAGACAAGATTCAAGCAGGAAAATCTCTTACGTGGTCATTTCAGCCGATCACGTGAGAGCTAATGAAGGCCCAAACTGAGACGGCAGTTGTGGAAAAGAAGAAAGGGCATACAACACAGAAATGTGAAGGCATGAAATTGATGGTACTTGGTCACCAATTGGATTTGGAGAACAGGGAAAAGGAGTTTACATGACCAAGAAGTTTCTGTCTTGGATGACAAAACAGACGTTAGTATTATGTACTAAGAATGGAAATAGAGGCAGAGGAAAAGTGAGTTCATTTAGGGACACTCTGAGCTTGTGATCTCTCTGTGGAATATTCAGGTGGTTACAGAAAGAGACCAAGGCTAGAGACACAGCTTTGTAAGATATAGGGCGAAGCCGTATGCAGCAGACGTAGCAGGTGCCCTGCCAGCATTCCTCCACGTTCATCACTCTGGGCTTGCCCACCCAAGGACTTGGCGACAGCAAGAGCCTGTGACTCCACTGGGAGTGGGTGGATGTGCTGGTCACCTCTGACCTAGGGAGTGACTGCTAACAGGCATGAGGTTTCCTTTTCAGGGTGATGAAAATATTCTGAAATTAGTGTCATGTTGTGCAACTTTGTGAAAATACTAAAACCAGTAGATTGCACAAATTTAAAAGGGGAACTTCAGAGTTTGTGAATTATATCTCAAGTTTTTCAATGTGAGAAAAAAATTCTACGGCTCGGCTTACCTGAACTATTTGATCCAAAATGTGCCCCATATTTTTGTACCTATGTGCTTTTTCTCCTGTTGTTTCCTCCTAGAATCTTTTTTTCTCTCATTCCTCTCCCCATATTTTCAAATCCTTTTCTTTCTTCGAAGCCCAGCTAAAACCCTCTTTCTCTATGCATTTAGCCGGTGGTATGCTTTATACTTCTCTGATATTTTATTTTGCTTTCTACTTATTTATTTTACTCTCTTCTCCATTTAATAGATTTTCACATATCTTACTTAATAAACTTTAGATTCTTGAGAACAAGAGTTATTTCATCTATAAATCCTATCAAATGCCTTGCTTATAGTGGTCTTTCAAAAATGTTTAGTAAATCAATATATCAAGGATTGTAAAGTTTCAAGGGGAATCTAGGGAAAAAAGACAAATAAACTAAATTAATAACAACTAATTTTCAGCTAAACTCTCCATCATCAAATAAGTGACTATAATACAATTAACAGTCTAAGGTTACATAGTCACAAGTCTTTCTGGAAAGACGAGATTTTGAAATTTGAGGTGCCATGATCATAGTATAATTTATAATAACATGTTCAGGTCCTTGTAGTCTGACTAACTATATTAAAAATAAAATGAATAAGCATAAAACTCTTCAGTGATTTTATCCTGCTCTCGAACACATGAAGCTACTAGTGTAGAAAATGTTCCAGTGATGGTTTCTGAGTCCTCTGTCAGTTGAGGATCTGTGCAGTAGGATCTTCCTTTGATGAAGTGCAAAGGAAGTTACTCTATAGCCATAGGGATTCCTGTTCTTTTTAAACTCTTTGTTATTAAATTTCCCTCCACAGACTCAAGCTCAGCAACTTTTCTTTCCCTGTGCTGCCTGAAAAGGAGGCGATATGGAGATGTAAAAACTCTAACTGTTCAACATGAATAATAATAGCTATTATTTATTGAGCATTCACCATGTGAATTTTTTAAGGTGTTTTCTATGTGCTAGCTTATTTGGTCTTCATACAAATTGTGGGGGAACGACTACTACAAACTAAGTTAACAGATGATGAGATGAGACTTGAAGCACATAGAGGGTAATTTGCCCATGGTCACACAGGTTGATAAACGATAGGCTCATAATGTGTCCTCAGGCATCCTTAATGCCCATTACAGGTTTAGTGCATTAGATTTTTTGGTTTTTTTTTCATTTAACTCTCACAAAAATTCTATAGGGTGAGTAATTATCTCCCCTTATTTTATAGGTAAAGAAACAGATTTTTAGTGAGATTAAGCAGCATGCATTTGCTAAATGGCAGAGCCTAGGTTGGACTCTGTCTTCAAATTCCTACTCCAACCCTTACATTCCAGTTGGCTCTTCAGGGCTGGGGAAGCTCCCACGTTGTGAATGAGGGAGTCCGCATCTCCAACTTCACTGCTTTGCTCAATGCTTGTATGAAATGAATTTTAATACTGGCTCTCTATCTAGGTCTGTAACACCTTTATTTTTTCTCAACTGGCATTTTAAATATATCATAGCCGATTTTTCAGTATTTCGAACAGAGGTTTTAAATTAATACTTAACTAGAATGAAATCCAGAAGTACATTGGTACATTACCTCCTCTTTCTTGGGGGAATATATATTTGCAATAAGCAGGAATTATTGCGGATGAACCAGGTAATTGGTTTTTTATTGCAACTTACATGATACTAATTTTTAAGGACACCATATGAAATCCTAGGTAGAACATGGGCAGTAACCTCTCCCTTTAGTTATCAGATTTTTCTAATTTTCCTTTTAGTTGAACTCGCCTCACCACACCTCTCTTTTATTATACACTATGTTATAAATATATATGCATATATATATATTTGTATACATATATACTTGTAAATATATTTATATCTGCATATATATTGATAATATATAACCAAATGGTAAATTATATAAAGCTACATATAAGCGCAAGTAAAGAAAAAGGAAGTGTTATATGGAATAAATACAAGGATGAATGTGCCTGGCCCAGAGCTGGTATTTAGTAAATGATAGTCTGGAGAAGGCAATGGCACCCCACTCCAGTACTCTTGCCTGGAAAATCCCATGGACAGAAGAGCCTGGTAGGCTGCAGTCCATGGGGTCGCAAAGAGTCCGACACGACTGAGCGACTTCACTTTCACTTTTCACTTTCACGCATTGGAGAAGGAAATGGCAACCCACTCCAGTGTTCTTGCCTGGAGAATCCCAGGGACAGCGGAGCCTGGTGGGCTTCCATCTATGGGGTCGCACAGAGTTGGACACGACTGAAGCAACGCAGCAGCAGATATCATTAGTAGGCTTTATATCCAGACAGAAGACTGTGGTCTTCTCGAAGTTCATTAAGGGGAAAGGTGGATACGGAGAGCCCAGGGGGATCTGATATATACTGAGTCTACAATAAATGTGGTAAGTAACTTGAGAATTATCCATCAAGGCTACCAGAGCACAGAACAATTATTTAGAGCCTGTAAATCAGTGAAGACAGTTTGAAGGTATAACAGTTCATGCTACTCTAGAAGAAGACCAACTAAAATCTCCAGATATGGAGGGTCTGAACTAGAGTAGAGAAGGACATTTTGAAGAATGTATCAAGAGCATCGGTGCTGAAAAAGAAGTAGACCCTGAAGCATTTTTTCCCATACCTATTTTACTAACTCTGTATTGGCACCTAAATGCTTTCTAAATTTTTCACTTGTTTTAAGGTCATGGAAAAAGACAGAAAAATAAAACAATTTTGCAGTAATCATGTTATATAAATTAAAACGAGCTCAAGTGTTTTTGTTTTTTTTTAAAATGACTATTTCTTCCAGTGGGGCCTTAACGAATCATGTTTTTCTGCATTTTGGATTCTGAATCAGGATGCTCTGCTACCGTACGTCACAGCAGTGTTGACTCTCTTCGCTTCTAGTAGGTAACATATGTGAATGGTTATGTTGTTAACCATTAAGGCGGGATAGGGTGTATGCGGAATAAATCTAGG
Source organism: Giraffa tippelskirchi (assembly GCF_054371585.1). NCBI lineage: Eukaryota > Metazoa > Chordata > Mammalia > Artiodactyla > Giraffidae > Giraffa > Giraffa tippelskirchi. Next base: position 82,117,125 of record NC_137278.1, read on the forward strand.
ACAACATTTGCAACTAGTCACAGAAGACATAGACTAAGGTCCTAGTTTTCAAAAAAACCACGAGGAAGAAAAATCTTTTTCCATCTTAGTCTGATTAAAAATCTCACATTTACTTAATATACCTAATCTTTATCCCTTCAGTCCTCTTGGAATAGGAATGGAACATCTTGAGAAAATTGTAGTTTATGTCAAGCAAAAAAATTACAGGTACATAGTCTTAAATGTATTGTTGAAAGATTCACCTGGAATGGAGGAGATGATTTTATTTCTAAAAAGAGAAGTGAAAAAGTGGAAATGAAATGAAGATATACATACATATATAGATATATGTATGTATATACACATGTGCGTGTGTGCTAATCGTGTCTGACTTTTTGTGACCCCATAGATGGTAGCCAGCCAGGCTTCTCTGTCCATGGAATTTTCCAGGAAAAAATACTGGAGCAGGTTGCTATTTCCTACTCTGGGGCATCTTCACGACCCAGGGATCAACCTGCGTCTCCTGCATGGCATCCAGATTCTTTACCACCGAGCCACCTGAGAAGACCCATACACACACACACACACATGCATGCATTTGCACCTCTATAAAATAGCAACTTGTTTCATTTAGAAGTTACTTCTAGAAAGAGTAACTTCTCTTTAAGAACCACGAGTGAAAATGGAAGTCGCTAGTAAGAAGTGACTGGCTGTAAGCAGGTCCAATGAGCTCCTGGGAGTCTTGCTGAGAGAGGAGAGAGGATTATTTGGGGTTGGTCTAAAACGTCAGTTGGGAAGTGAAGGGAAGAAAAAGGCAAAGTTAGGTAAGGGCCTAGGTATGTTTTTAATTTTAAACATAACCTTGAGTGGGTTTACTTTCAATTTTAATGCAAAAGAATAGCAGAATAATACTACATATAAAATATAATTAGATTGAATTAGATATTACTGAATGTGAGACATGTAGTATCTTCGAATTCCCCAAAATGTTTCAGAAATGTCTTTTAAAAATATAGCTTCAGAGTAGACTAGGGTTATACACAATTTTACTTGCCCCATCTTTAAAATAAATTATTTTTAAATCCCCATTTAACTTTAAAGCCAGGAACATCCAGTAAGATTGATGACTTGGAATAAAAAGTAGGGACCCACTTAGCTTTTTTTCTTCCTAATCTCAAAGGCTGTCCTCGACCTCTGCACTGGATGGATGAATTATTGACTGCAACCCATCCGCTTCTTTGAATATATTTTACTTCGGTACTCTGGGGATGAAATTTGGACCTAAGGAGGACTAAGTCGTTTCTAGGACTATGTGTGTCAGCTGTTCAGGATTTTCTCTCACGCAAAACATGTCTAATTTAACACCTAGGGTATTTTCCCTCTAGATCTCCTTCCACCCGCATCTCTCCTCACCTGGCATTGTCACCCTTGTCAATGCCACCTGGAAACCTAGGTTTCACGATTCTTGGCTGCACTTTGCTGTGATGATAAGGGACACATTCAAGTTTAAAGATGGATAAGTAGGATACACAAAACATACTGCAGACATACCCGGTTTACTCTGCTTTAGGTGAAGGGCTCTGGATGTATCTGCCTAGGTGTGGAACACCCTGGGATGCAGTGCCAAGCGGCCACCTGGAAGCTAAGCACTGAGGAGGGAAACAGGGGGAGCAGTGAGAAGATACCTCAGTGTGGAAACTGTTCTCTACTGTAGATCCCTTACAAGTTCCGGACTTGTCACCTCCTGCCCCCTTGCCACCATCATCTACATCAGAGCGGACGACAAAAGAGAAAAAGGCAGTTCAGTAGCAATAATGGGTATCAAGCACAGTGCATAACTGGAATAGGTACACGGTCGCGCCCCGCTCCCCAGGGCTCACGGAGACGCCAGGACTTCGGAGGGTGCAGAGCGAGCCCGAAAGCACCCGGAGCTCCTGTTGCTCTCGCGCGGGGTCAAGCCAGTGAACCACAGCCCCACGCGGCCACCGCGGCTTCGAGCTCGCGGGGAGACTACAGCTCCCGGCAGGCACCGCGCCGGCCGCGCGCCCCCGCCCCTCGCGCGCCCCCGCCTCGCACGCCCCGGCCCCCCGCCCTCGGGCCTCAGGACGGGACGGGGCGGAGGGAGGGAGGGAAGAAGGGGCGCCTGTGGCGGGCGGGATTCTGCGAGGCGCGTGAAGCCTCGCTGGCTCCTGCTCCAGGATCCAGACGCTGGCAGGCTTGGAGTTTCTCACGACCGGCCGAGCCAGGCTCTGTAAGTAGTCGCCTCAGGGAGCGCGGAACAGACACCGAAAAAGTTAGCGCCGCCGCGGCCGCCGCTTTGTTCTCCCGGCCCGTCGGGTGAGGCGGCGTTGGCGGCGGCCGCCCCTCCCCCGCCTGCCCGCACGCGGCGGCGACAGCGAGGGCGGCGGGACTCGGACCCCGCGCCGGGCTGGGCGGCGGCCGCCGGGGCTGGGCGGGAAGTTGGCGGAGCGCGCGGCGGGAGGAGCGGGCGGTGGGCGCTCCGGCGAGCGGGGGCGCCGGCGCGGCCGCCAGATGGGGCCAAGTTCCGGCGAGGGCGCCGACGCCAACTTGGAGTCACGGTACGCCGGCGACCACCGCGCCCGGCCCCTCGGTCTCCATCTCTTACCGGATCCCTCCCAACTAGCTCCCGATGCCAGACGGGCGGCACTCACGCTGCCGAATTTGGGATGAGCCTTTCCCTTTTCTTTACACCACTCTTCCTTGCAGCCGTCTCAAAGGGCTGAGTCGTTGGTGCTTAGGGAACGTAAGCCCCCACCCCAGGTTCCTGACTCGTGTTTAGTTTTGCAAGTTGCCGCGTTGTTCCGAGTCAGCCTCACCCCCGGGAGGGTTTTCTTAAGATGAAACACTGAGGAGAGCGTCTGTTTCTTTGAGCAATAAAATAACCACAGACTATTCGATTGCCTGTTGGAGATTTTATTTGAAGTCATCGCAGTCAGAAGCAGAGGCCTTGCCGTGTGCAGCAGGCACGAATATAAATCGAGCGACGGCGTGTGTGAGAGCTGCAGACTTTTCCATACACAGATTGATGGCTTGGACGTAACTGTCTCTTCAACCACACCCATCCCCACAGGAAATAAGACTATCAGTGTCATCTTTGATTAGGAAGGATAAGTTACACCCTGAACTTGGTTCGACACAGCCTTAATGAGCTGTAGAGGCAAATGAAACGAAAACTTTTCAAAAGACCGTAATTTGTACTCTAGAAACTGTTATCGTATTACTCTTATACTGTTTCTACTGTGTACTTACTGCTTCAGTTCTTCAAGTTTTAGCGGCTGTGAATTTGCTTAGATCAAGTTTACTTACCAACTTGAATGCAGCGAGGATGGGGGAATATCTTTGGATTCTTAGCCCCGACCGAGGTCTAGGCCAGGTTTATTTAATAGAGGAACCCGCTTCTCCTTCCTGTTAGCATCTGGATTCAGAGTAAACATGGACATTTCAGCCAAAAAGAAGTTACAAGTTTTAATAAAAGTATGTAAAACGTGTCACGGAAGCCTTCGTGTTAGGTTTTGCTTCAGTAGGTCCTGTAGATGGTGGTCGGCCTGATCAGAGGAACTTGAATATTTGACAAGCCAGTTTTCCATCCTAAGTTAAGAATGTTGACTTGTTTATTATCTTGAGATGAATCGTAGTGAGTCTTTTAAATATATAAATTTTATAAGCTTTCAGTTTCATGAGGTGACCTGTTTAAAATAGAAATAAATATCTCTTAGTTGGTCGTGTTTCATCTAAAAACTGCCATACCCCCAAAAAGTCTTAATACATCAAGTTTTCGGACATTAAATTTTTAAAGTTATGTAAGAATTGGAAAAATCTCCTACAGGAGGAAAGAGAATAAATGGTCATTTAAAGTTGATGAAAATATTACCATATTAGAGTTAATTGCTCATTTTAAAAAGAAACTGCTTTTACAGAACTTGATATTGGGAAATTATTGGCTAATACAGTTTTAAGTTTGATTTAATAATAATCATGCTTGTGATTCATAATCTGTGCAGATAGTACTTTGAGTCTCTCTGATTATGTAATTCAAATTGAATTTGTATGTGAGCCTCTTTGGAGCTGTTGTCTCATTAATGAAAAAACTTGAGATAATGTTCTGAAGATGTTTTAATTTCAGTGTAGAAAAAAGTTTTCTCCACTTCTGTGGTCAGTTTATAGTGACCATATGTATGAAGTAGCTCACTGGCTATTAGCTAGTCAGATTTCTCAGATACCACTGATGCAAAGAGAGGTGATATAGTTATATCAAGCCCAACATGGATTCGTAGACTGGAAGTTTGGAATCTTAATAGATGAACTTTTCACTGCCTGGGAGCGTGGACTTGGTGTGCTCCCTCTCTATTCTCTCTGACGTGGAAAAGACTGAGATGCAAATACCCGTCGTTTAGATGAGCAGAATTTTACCAGCGACAATTTAGTTAATGCTGAGCTCTTAGGAGGAAAAATACTTATATTAATCTAAGGTAATAGTTACATTTTTAAAAGTAAATAGATGTAGGAATTGCTAGAAACTATGATTTTTAAAAAAACCAACAGTTACTTGGATTTTTTATACACGATAAAAGCAACATCAGGGTTATTAAGCAAAATCAAGCCTGTGTCAAGGTAGAACATGGATACTGACTTCAGGACACCTGTAAAGTATTGCATTGAAAAAGGCCACATGCTTTTTTACATATTAAAAGAATACAGTACTTATCAACAGAAGAAAAAAAAATGATCTGCATTCATTAGCTTTCCTAGCACACACAAGTAAGTCAAACCAGGAAAACTTGTTACTAGTAGAGTCACAGTAAATATTATGCTTTTCTGAATAGAAAAAGTGTTTTACCTCTTCACTCTTACCTTTACTGAGTACGAGAAGGACGTTGGCTACACTAAATAATGAGCTTCCCTTTTGAAGTATTTACTAGCTGGATTTGTTTTGTCTTTCTGGAATCCTCTTTGCTTCTCTCTGTTTCCCTGATTCCCACTTATCCTTTAGGTTTTAGCTTCCTTAAAGGTGCCTTGCCTGTGACCCCAGTTGAAAATAGGTCCTCTCAAGATTCTCTGTCATATCACCTTTCATAATTTGTAATTGCTTTGCTATTAATACAAATATATGTTTAATGTGTGTATCCCATATCACACAGCAAGCTCCAGGGACAGCAGTAGCCATGTCTGTTTTGGTCACTGCTGTACAACCCTAGAGTTTCTCATAACAGTTTAGCAAATGATAAAGTATAGTATTAGACGCTCAGTCGTGTCTGACTCTTTGTGACATTATGGACTAGAGCCTGCCAGGCTCCTCTGTCCATGGAATTCTCCAGGCAAGAATGCTGGAGTGGGTTGCCATTTCCTACTCCAGAGGATCCTCCCAACCGAGGGATCGAACCCAAGTCTCCCACATTGCAGGCAGATTCTTTACTATCTGATCCATCACGTTTGTTGAATGAAAATGCTGCTTTTGAACTTCTTATAATTAGAGGCTTTGCTAAGAAATGAGATAATGTAAATGTAGGGAAGGGTTGAGAGAGAGCTCAATTTGTGATGTTACCATGAAGTATAACTCTCAGTTAAGTTCCCTAGCCTCCAAGGCCTTTGTTTCTACCCTGTAGTTATAATAGGGCAGGTTGGACTCAAGATTCCTTTAATATGCCACTTTTGGACTCCATTCAACAATAGTGACAGATTATATGCTCATTTGAATAAAATATATGACAGATAATTCCCCAAAAGAGTATTTGAGATGTTTCAAATAAAAATGCTTGCCAACTCATAGCTATTAGGAACAAACATATCTAATTGATTTATAAATTAGTAAAATGCACTATTGTTTGTTTTGTGATTGAAGCATAGAGACAAAATAAATTAGAGGTATTAGATTTGTTTTAATATTTAGTCTTAATTTTTTAATGCTGTATCTCACAGATCAAATCAAGGTTCATAAAACAAAACAGGGAGAGGGAAAACAGATGGAATGAGTGGGCAAAAGCTAAGACTGCTCAAGTTTTTTCTATTTGTGTTCATGCTGAAACTTTAACAAATACTTTAATATAAAAGTAAAACATGGTTTACCGGTAGTTATTGATAGTACTGATCATTGATTGTAATTATAAGACAGGTACTGTTATTTGGCTAACATTAGCAGGTATTATTTGGAAATTTAGTGCGAAGACAGCCATCAAAAATAAATTATTATTATTGAACACAGCAGTATCTTGTAATTTAAAGTATTTAACCTGCATGCAATATTATTCATAGATATTTTGCTAACATTTTTATGGTGTTTGTTCAGCTTTTTGAAACTACTCAAGTCATGTATGTTGACAACCTTATTACCTCATGAGAAAACATGTTCTAGATTGTTGAAGGTGACATGAAATAGTATAAAGAACATGGTCTTTGGAGTCAGAGGGACTTCAATGTGAGTTGCAGTTCCATCACTTATTAGCTGTGTAGTCATGGGCAAGCAACTATTCTGAAACTCTGGCTCCTTTTCTGTAAAACAGAGTTAAACAGATCCCCTGTGGACATAGCAAGGGTTTAATAAAGTATGTCTTAATTGCAGAGTTTAGTGTAAAGTGGGAGCTTAATTATTAATTCTTTAATTACTATGAAAATTGCTAAAACTTACTGAGCACTTCTGATAAGCCAGAAGTGTATTGTACATATAGTAGCGCAGTCCTCATTAACATCCTGTAAGGTAAGTAAATAGTGCTGTTGTCTTCATTTTATTTCTGCCCTCTGCAATGATACTAAATAAACAAATTATTTTCTGTTAACTCCTTAATCTTATGCTTGCTCTGTGTCCACAAGTTGTCCATCAACACAACTTCCTGGGTGTGTGGTATAAGTAGAGATAACACTTCATAAGTGAATACATTGCTACCAAGAGCAAGAAATAAATAAATCATCCGTTTAAAAATAGGGAAAAAAAAGTTATTCTCTTAACACCTTTTCAGATATTTGAAGACCATCATTTTATTTGTTTTTGTTATGCATAGTTTGTCACATGACATTGTTTTCACCTTAATGTAGATATCTACTCTATTGTTTTTGAAAATCAATACAGCTTTTAAAAATGTAGACGGGGTTAAAATGTAACAGTGGTAATGTAACCTGATTAGCAACCAGTATACTGACTGATGCTGATGTGTTCTCAGTGTCCTGGGGCTTTGGGTTTATGTTAGTTCTTTTAGTCACCCATTATATTATTAGTAGCAGCCGCTGTTAAACTCTTGGGTTGATAACTCCTCTAATGAACAGATTCTAAGTCAGCATTTCTCCATTTCAATATTGCACGTTTAACTTTTGAAATGCAGAGCTTTACACTTGTCATTGTTATACTTCACTTGAATTTTAGTTTATTTCTCTCAGACTGTACAATCTGAGGATTTTATAAGCATGTTTTCCATGTCTTTATAATCTTATAAATAATCAAAAACAATATAGGGCCAAGGCCAGAGTTCCAAGGCACTCTCCTAAAGGTTTCTTTAAGTTGATAAAGAGCAGCAAACTACACTAACATCCAGCTTATACTTAAGCACCTCATTTACAAAAATAGCATGGCATACCATCTTGAATATTGTTTCAGCCAGAATACACTTAATTTTTTTCTGGCTTTGCTAATTGTGTGATCTTGGGCAAGTACTTTAGTATCTAGGCCAGTTTTCTCAACTATAAAATGAATTGTTGTAAGGATTAAATGAGGAAACATATGGAATGCTTAGAACAGCGTCTGGCAGAAAGAACTCAATTACCGTGAGTTATTATTTTCTCCTAAAAAGGCTAATAATCACGTTTTTCAAAGATGTAAATATAGTTGATTTGGTGTTATTCTGTTTGAATTCAAGCTCACCTCTGGTGTGATCATACTATGCTTTTCTAAGTAGTCAGAAACCATTTGCTTTCTTAATCTGTTTTCACATGTGACTAAAGGTTAATATTACAGTTATATTCTGTAGTTTCTGAAGTTGCTTCCCTATTCCTCTAGCCCACAAAACTTGAAACAACTCTGCTCCATCTCCAGTCCATGATTATTTCTCTCTGAGCTCTTTCTCCAGGAAGGTAAGAGTCAGGTTTGTGATTGCACTTACTGATTAAGCGACATGCAGTAGGTTGCATCTGGACCTAAAGACTTGCACTCTCAAAGATCTTTTCGTCTCTCTTATTCACCAGGCTCAGGTTTCAGTTCTCAGTGCTCTTTTACAGCTTTAGTTTAAAAACTGAGAGAAGGTAAGCAAAGCACAAGTTGAGCAATTCTGCCTTCTCTCTGTGCTTTTTCAACCTTAACAACATCCTCACTGAGCAGTGATTCTCTCAGTTCCTTGTTCTCTTTGAGAAATAGTATGTTATTGTGGAGATACCACTGGGTGGGAAAGTATGAAACTTGCCTACCTATTAGGTACTAATTCCTACTCCACCTCTTAATAACCATGTGATGCTGGGCAGGTTACTTTAGCTGCTAGTTCTTCAGTTTTCTCATCTGCAAAAATAATGAAGTAGTATTTGCATTGTCAGGTTCGAAAGAGATATCATGAGATAAAAGTGTATAAACGTTTATAAGATGTTAAATGCTGTACAATGTAAGATGAGTTACAAATTGTTTATCTGAATGTAGTTCTAAAAGCTTTTGTTATCTTTAGGCAGTTTTTTTCTTAAGCCTTAGTTTTTCCTGAACTTTCTCATTCCTAATACTATATCTGTATGTTTTTGATCTTATGTTATGTTCATCCTAATTTATTTAGTCTTGTTAACCGCTGTCCAGAGAGGCATTCTGCAGCTGCTTGGAGTGCTTCACTCTTTGTTATTATTAGGATTGGTTACAGGTATGTGATGGAACCTAAATGGAAAGATACATCTCTTTTTGAGCCATTTCACTTAGCCATGAGGTCATGCTTTTAGTTTTTGAACTGTCTTTATGAAAAACTGTGATAAATATAACTGCTTAGTGTTCTTTTTACTTTTAGCATTTTTTTTTTGTGACAAGATCACTTTTTCCGATCTTCCTGTCTTAATTATGTCTTTTACACTTCTTTGTGTGCTGTATAACTGTGTTTAGTATATGCTTTTTTAGTTTTCTGTCTAGATTTAAACTTTTAATACAAAAAAGAATACTCTTGTCTACATTAGGGCAGTATTATATATCTTTTGTACGACCAAGTGGTACTTATTTTATTTCTATGACAATATCAGTTTTAGTTTTCTTTTTTGTCCCTTCTATTTTTCTGTTTTTTGTCATAACTCAGTTGTGTATTTGTGGAATAAAGTGTTTTGACCTTCCTTAAGTTTCAGGTGTTAGTGAGGAATGTCAGGGGTGTATTTTGTTTCTGTTTTGTGTTTTGAGCAGAAGACTATCCCTGAAATTATGGGCTGTGATAACTAGGCCCCAATAAAATGACTACCCATTAAAATTTATTGGTGAATTGTAAACATACAACCACAACTTATTTAAAGAAAGCATAAGGATTCTTATAATTTAAAAATAATGTTAAGTGAGTATAAAATATTAAAAGTTTTAAAAAAATTTCTTCCAGGCTACCTACATTTCAGAAAGCATCAACCTTTCTCAATGGACGCGTTCATCAAGTGGAATATACCTGTTCTATTTTAAAAAGCTTTGTGCTTAATCTTGGAAAAATTTACTCCTTCAAAATGAAAATGAGGACATGTGAGAAGGTGATTTAAGGTGTGGACATTTAAGAAAGTGTCTTGTTAGATCAATGAACCAAAGGATACGTACTGAATAGATTAATCCTAAACATTTTTTAATTTTTAAACTAGGAGGATTTTATTTTGACAGAAAAGCAACTTGTATTCGTTATGTATTTTCTGAAATTAAAAGAGAGAGACAAGAATAGACTTAAAAGAAAATAGGTGAAGATGTTTAGTAGGTAAACAATGCCAACCGTCTTCTGATGAGGATAATTCAGTGATGTTAAATCCTTCCCAAAACCCTGGTTGTGGTCCTAACAACAAGACTTTTTTGATGAGACTGATATTAAGGGAAGTGGGACCTTTGGTATAGTCAACTCACAGTTGTAGAACTTGCCATCATCAGCATGAGTGGCTTAAAAGAGGAAACAAAGAAGCTTTCAACTAAATCCAAAACTACAGTCATTTTTTTACCACTGTGATTTTAAGGCCTCTTCATAACCATTGAAAAAGAATTGACAACTGTTTTAAAAGATTAAAGAAAGGCAGATGTCTGCAAACAACTCTCCTCCATCAGCTCAGAAGTCTGTAATACCTGCCACTCTTCCTGCTGTGCTTCCAGCTCCTTCTCCGTGTTCAAGTCCTAAAACAGGACTCTCTGCGCGACTCTCTAATGGAAGCTTCAGTGCACCGTCACTCACGAACTCCAGAGGCTCAGTGCATACAGTCTCATTTCTGCTGCAGATTGGCCTTACAAGGGAGAGTATTACCATCGAAGCCCAGGAACTATCTTTATCTGCTGTCAAGGACCTTGTCTGCTCCATTGTTTATCAAAAGGTACTGTGCATGCTATTTATGTCAACAGTTTTTCTAATTAATATTGTTTCTATTGCTTTTCTATAAATTATGCATGCAACAATGAGTGAACTCATATGGATGAATCAGGTGTTTATATCCTAATTCTGACCATTTGGGAGAGAGTCCTAGTAGACTAAAAGCCTATAGTCTGAAATGTCAGAGTCTTAACAGCTGGAGCCTATATCCAAGCTTTAAAATACTAATTCAGTTTGTCTCTTTAAGACCAGGAGAATCAGTGTAAAGTTAAAAGGACTTAAGCAATCTCACTTGTTTTCAGAGAAAAGTCAGCAGGTATTAATAGGAGGCATAAAAAAGGCATCAAGGGTACTTACCAAGAGGATGGGGCCCAGCCATCCAGGTTGCTGAGTCCAGGTCCACACCTTTTCTTCCCAGGGGCCCTGTGTGCTGCCCTTTTGTACACCCTCTTCGTTCCCTTTCGATCCTGATTTCACTTAAACTGCCGGAGGACCACACTCTCTCTGTCTCTTAAAAATTAGGTAAACGAGCTTTTTATATATATCAAAATATATGAACATTTAAAAATTGAGGGTGATTTTATTTTCTTTCATCCACTCATCCTCTGCCCCATACCCTGCCATTTTTTTTAAGGACTCTTAGCTAAATTTCTTTAGTATTCTTGATTTGATGGGTGAGCTGATATGTTCTACATTTTATCATAAAACTATGCATATAAGTAATATGAATTGGTTACACTTTCTTTTTAATGGACCAAGCCTATGTTTCAAACAAAGTAGTATACTTTATGTTTTAAAAATTCCATCAGTAAGATTAATGTATTTGGATTCATGCTCCTCCTCTTACTGTTTTTGTTTCAGTTCCTTATGCTTCATGTGGTTTGTCCTTATCTTCTAATGTAGAAATAATTAACAGTCAAAAAATGTTATGTGGTTTGTGAAAATACCCATATTTCCTGTGTGTTAACAGTGGCATCTATTTAAATGTGGCCTAAAGTAAGATTAGATGTCTTTTTGTAGATCTGTGGACCATCTATGTGTCTTTAAGTGTCTTTGCTTTTAGTTTCCCTTTCATCAAATGTTAACCGAGGTTTTAATAAATATTTTTGCTAGCTTTTAACTTAAAGGTAAGGTTTTTGACTTAAATACAGTTTGTAACTTTATCATTTCTCTTTTTTTGAGCCCTCTAGAAATCATAACTAATGTTTTGGTAGAGTTTATATTATTGAGTTTTCGACCTTTGGAAATTTTACTTAGTTGTTTTATTTCTGCAGAGGCATACTGATTATCTACAGGATTATATAGGGTTAATGTTGCTCCCTTATTAGTATAGATGTGAGAATTGGGTCAGATGGGTCAAGTGCTTGGGAAACTATAATCCATGAAAAATTCTAGTGACATCAAAGAAATGGACAAGACACAGCTCAAGAAAAGATAACTCAGGGTAAACTTCCTGCAAATATAAAATAGAATTATTAATTACAGAGATAGCCAGCATAAAATGAATATCATGGTGGGCTGAATTTGAATCAGTATTGTAATATGGGGATGTATTTGGCAAAAATATATAGCGTATATGTCTCATGATCATATTATACACTCATTTTGACATATGCTAGAATTCTGTTGTTTAAGTATAGTGAAAAAGAGTATTGAGCTTCTAACTAGGTCAGCTCTATTGGGTTTGTTTGTATGTTTGTTTGTTTTGGCTGCACCACATGGCTTACCGGATGTTAGATCCTCAACCAGGGATTGAACCCAGGACCTCAGCATTGAGAACACAGAGTTCTAACCCATAAACCACCAGGGAATTCCCAGCTCTGTTGTTTATTAACTGTATAACTTTGCATAATTTAACTTCTGTGGATTACATTTCCATATCTGTCAAATGATTGAATTGGGGTGTTTTCTAATATGTAATTCCAACTGTGAAATTCTGAATCATTTAATCTAAATTTAGGTCTTTACTCTAGAGATGGAGACAGGAGTTTCAAGGAACAATGTACTCAAGTCCTAACTGGAAAGAAATCTTAAGGGAGACAGCTCAGTTTCTGGGGTTCTATAGAGAGGTTTCATGGATCCCTAACTTATCTGGGAGATGGAAAAACCACGTTAGAAGTTCTCTCCTTTTTATCTTCTCTCTTGTCTTGGATTCTTGCTTGCTAATCACTTACTTCACTACCTGCACGTGCACAACTCCAGGTTAACTCCCCGAACTCGGATGGGCATACTTGCTTTTCTTATTTCTGTTCTTAGTCAGTAAATATATGTATTAAACCTTCTAAAGATAGAGTACTGGTTAAATTTTAGGAAGTAGATTAACCATATGTCGTCCCTTCCCTCCAAAAGCTTATAGTCTGGTAAGGGAAACATTCACCACAGTAAAATATGAAAAGTAAAAAGTGAAGCTAAAATGAAAAGTGCTCTTCTCAGGTTGATAAAAAGATGTGAAAGGCTTCATATGAAACGTAGCATTTCATCTGATTCTTAAAGAATGAATAACCTTTCAGCGATGGGAGGGAAAGAGTATATACCAAGGCAAAAGAATCAGGATAAGCAATGATACGGGAGGTGAAAAGAGGAAGATTATAATTGACAACAATTATTTTGTGCCTGCTCTACATCAGGAGCTTCATGCACACTTTCTACTTAATCCCCACAGCAAGTTTTAGTGCATCACACATAGTTTTTTTTTTTCTCCTGATGAGAACCTGTAAGATCCATTCTCTTAACAACTTTCAGATAGAAAATAGTGTTAACTGCAGTCATCATGCTGTACATTATATTGCCAGAACTTATTTATGTTATAATAAGAAATTGGCACCCTTTGACCACTTTATCCATTTCCCCACCTTTGACCCCTTGTCTCTAATAATCACCAGCTCTGGTTTTTGTGGTTTCCAAATGTAAGTGAAATCATACAGTATTTGTCTTTCTCTGTTTGACTTATCTCACTTATCATAATGCCTTCAAGATCCATCCATATTATTGCAGATAGTAGGATTTCCTTCCTTTTATGGCTGCATAATATATCATTGTCTCTCTCTGTGTATACACATCACATTTTCTGTATATCTATCAGTGGAGATAGAGGTTGTTTCCATGTCTTGGCTGTTGTAAATAATGATGCACTAACATGAGGGTGCAGATTTCATTCAATTTGGTGATTTCATATCCTTTGACTGTATACCAGAAGTGGAATTGTTGGATCTCATGGTAATTCTGTTTATAATTTGTTGGAGAAGCTCCGTGCTCTTCTGTAGTGCCTGCACCAATTTACATTCCCACCGACAGTGCACCGGCGTTCCCATTTCTCCACATGCTTGTCAGTGTGTGTTGTTACACTTTTGACAGTAGCCATTCTAACGGGAGATGACAGCCTCATTGTGGTTTTGATTTGCGTTTCCCTGTTGGTTATTGAGGAACACTTCTTCATGTACTTGTTGGCCATTTGTATATCTTTTTTTGGAAAAATGGATTAAGTTCCTCTGCCCATTTTTTACTTTAATTGATAGGTGGGGCTTGTTGTTGTTTTCTTTTGATATTGTGTTATATGAGTTCTTTATATGTTTTGAATATTAATCCTTTATCAGATACAACATTTGCAAATATTTTCTCCAGTTCATTTTTTTAATGGTTTGCTTTGCTATAGAGAAGCTTTTAGTTTGATTTAATCCCAGTTGTTTATTTTTGCTTTTGCTGCTTTTGCTGTTCTTGTCAAATCCAAAAAATCATTGCTAGGATCAGTGTTAAGGAGTTTACCCTCCTATGTTTTCTTCTAGGAGTTTTATGGTCTCAGGTCTTATGTTCAAGTCTGCATTCAATTTTCAGTTGATTTTTGTGTATAGTGTAGGACTGGGCTTAAGTTTCATTCTTCTGCATGTGGTTGTTCATTTTTCCCAGCACCATTTATCAAAGAGACTGCCCTTTTCCTTTGTTTATTCTTGGCTCCTTTGTTATAAATTAATTGACTGTATATGCATGGGTTTATGTCTGTGCTCTGTTCTTTTTCATTCATTTAACATGTCCATTTTTATGCCAATATTGTAACTTTGAAATATAGTTTGAAATCAGAGGCATGATACCTCTACCTTTGTTCTTCTTAAGATTGCTTTGGCTATTTAGAGTCTTTTGTGATTCTATACAAATTTTAAGATTTTTTTTCTTTTTTTGTGAAAAATACCATTGGAATTTTGATAGGAATTGCCTTGAATCTGGAGATCATTTTAGGTAGTATGAACATCTTAATATTAATTTTTCTAGCTCATGAGCATAGAGTATCTTTCCATTTATTTATGTCTTCTACAGTTGCTTTTTGATGCATTGCACATAAAATTATTCTCTTTCCAATGGTTTGTTATTAGTGTATATTAATAGAAATGTAATTGATTTTTGTATATTGACTTTGTATCCTGCAACTTTACTGAAATTTTCAATTAATTCCAACAGGTTTTTTGGTGGAGCCTTTAGGATTTTGTGTATATAGTGTCATTTCATCTGCAGATGTACAGTTGGCTTCTTCCTTTCTGATTTGTATGCCTTTTTTTTTCCTCTTGTATAACTGCTCTGACTAGGACTTCCAGTAAGTACTATGTTGAATAAAAGTAGTAAGAGTGGACATCCTGTCTTGTTCCTCATCTTAAAAGAAAAGTTTTCAGCTTTTCAGCATTGAATATGTTAGCTGTGGGCTGATAATATATGGTCTTTATTATGTTGAGGTATGTCCCTTCTGCACTCACTTTGTTAAGAGGTATTGTCGTGAATGGATGCTACATTTCGTTAAATGCTCTTTTCTACATCTTTTGAGATGATTCTATGATTTCTATTCTTCATATTATTAATGTGGTGTGTTGAAAAAATCCTTTCATCCCTGGAATAACTGCCACTTGATTATGTGTTATTGTTGTTGTTCAGTTGCTAAGTCATGCCTGACTCTTTGCAACCTCATGGACTGTAGCACACCAGGCTTCCTTGTCTTTCAGTCCCCCGGAGTTTGCTCAAACTCATGTCCATTGAATCAGTGATGCCATCCAACCATCTCATCCTCTGTCACCTGCTTCTCCTGCCCTCAATCTTTCACAGCATCAAGGTCTTAATGAGTCAGCTTTTTGCATCAAGTGGCCAAAGTATTGAAGCTTCAGCATCAGTGCTTCGAATGAATATTCAGGGTTGACTTCCTTTAGGATTGACTGGTTTGATCTCCTTGCTGTCCAGGGGAATCTCAAGAGTCTTCTCTAGCACCACAGTTCAAAAGCATCAATTCTTTAGAGCTCAGCCTTCTTTCTGGTCTAACTCTCACATCCATACATGACTACTGGAAAAGCCATAGCTTTGACTATACAAACCTTTGTTGACAAAGTGATGTCTCTGCTTTTTAATATGCTGTCTAGGTTGATCATAGCTTTTCTTCCAAGGAGCAAGCGTCTTAATTTCATGGCTGCAGTCACAGTCTGCAGTGACTTTGGAGCCCAAGAAAATAAAATCTGCCACTGTTTCTATTTTTTTTTCCCCCATTTATTTGCCATGAAGTGATGGCACTGGATGCCATGATCTTAGTTGTTTGAATATTAAGTTTTAAGCTAGCTTTTTGCTCTCCTATTTCATCCTCACCAAGAGAGTATGATCCTTTTAATGAACTCAGTTTGCTGATATTTTGTTGAGGATATTTGTGTTCACCAGGGATACTAGGCTGTAATTTTCTTATAGTGTCCTTATGTGGCTTTATTATCAGGATAATGATGGTGGTTTCATAAAATGAGTTTGAAAGTATTCCCCCCACTTCTGTTTTTCAGAAGAATTTGAGAAGGATTGGTATTCTTACTTAAATATTAGGTAGAATTTACCAGTAAAGCCCTCTGGTTCTTACCTTTTGTTTGTTGAGAAGTTTTTAATTACTGATTTAACTTCCTTACTATTTGATCTATTCAGATTTTCTACTCCTTTATGATTCAAGATTGGTAGGTTGCACATTTCTAGGAATCTGTTCACTTCTTCTAAATGTCCAGTTTGTTGGTGTGAAGTTGTTCATTGTAGCCTCTTATCCTTTGTATTTATGTGGTATCAGTTGTAATTTCTTCTTTTTCATTTGTAATTGTTCTCTTTTTTCTGTATAAAGGCTTGTCTGTTTTATCTTTTTAAAAACCCAGCTCTTAGCTTTATTGATTTTTTTTCCTGTTGTCTTTTTAGTTTCTATTTCATTTATTTCCACTATTATCTTTATTTCCCTCCTTCTACTACTACTGCTTCTTTTTATAGTTCCTTGAGATATAAAGTTAGCTTGTTTATTTGAGATCTTTCTTCTTTTCTTAATGTAAGTGTTTATTGCTATGAACTTCCCTCTTGGAACTGCTTTTGCTGCATCCCATAAATTTGAGTATATTGTGTTTCCATTATTTGTCTCAATATTTTTTTGTTTCTCTTTTGATTCCACTTTGACTTGTTGGTTATTCAGTTGTATGTTGTTTAATCTTCACATATTTGTGAATTTTCCAGTGTTTTTCCCTTCTGATTGATTTGTAGTTTCACACTATTGTGGTCAAGAAAAGATTGAAGACCACTATTGTGGTCAAGAAAAGATTGGTCATATCAAGAAAAGATTACTTGATATGATTCACTGTCCTTAAATTTATTAAGATTTGTTTTGTGCTGTAACATCTAATCCACCCTGGGGGAATGTTCTATGTGTGCTTGAAAAGAATATACATTCTGCTGCTTTTGCATGGAATGTTCTGTAAATTTCCATTAAGTGTATTTGTAGCTTAAATTCAATATTCCTTACTGATTTTCCATCTGGATTATCTATCCATTATTGACAGTGGGGTTTTTTAAAATTATTTTTTATTTATTTATGGCCGAGGTGGGTCTTAACTGCTGTATGCAGGCTTTCTCTAGTTGCAGCAAGTCGGGGCTACTCTCTAGCTGTGGAATGAGGGCTTCTCATTGTGGTGAGGTCTCTTGTTGCAGAGCAGAGACTCGAGGCGTGCAGGCTTCAGTAGTTGTGATGCTCTGGCTTATTTGCTCCATGGCATGTGGAATCTTCTCAGACCAGGGATTGGAGCCATGTTCCCTGCGTGGGCAGGCAGGTTCTTAACCACTGGACCACCAAGGAAGTCCAACAGTGAGATATTGAAGCCCCCTGTTATTAGTGTATTGCTGTCTATTTCTCCCTTCAGTTTTTTTAAATGTTTGCTTATATATTGAGGTATCTCTGTTTGGGTGCATATTTACAAATGTATATCCTCTTGTTGAATTGACCCCTTTATCATTGTATAATGACCCTCTTTAGCTCTTATGACAGTTTTTGGCTTTAATTTTATTTTATCTGGTATAAGTTGAATACTTTTAATTATACCATACTCTATTCGTCACTCTTAACAATGTTATTTGGAGAGCCAAAGTTTCTAATTTTAATGAAGTACAATAAATTTTTTCCTTTATGGATGGTGCTTTTGTTTCATGTGAAAAAAATATGAAAAATATTTTCATTTGCCTAAATAAAAATAAGATTTTGTCCTATGTTTTCTTCTAGAAGTTTCATAACTTTAGGTCTTTTTTTTACATTTATTTATTTTTTGGCTGTGCTGGGTCTTCGTTGCTGTGTGGGCATTTTTCTCCAGTTGCGGCGAGCAGAGGCTACTGTCTCTAGTTGCAGTGCATGAGCTTCTTGTTGAGGTGGCTTCTCTTGTTGCGGAGCATGGGCTCTAGGGCACATGTAGTTATGGCACATGGGCTCTAGTGCACATGCTCAGTAGTTATGGCACACAGACTTAGTTGCTGTGTGACATGTGGGATCCTCCTGGATTAGGGATTGACCCCATGTCTCCTGCATTGTCAGGTGGACTCTTTACCACTGAGCCACCAAGGATGCCCTAATTTTAGCTCTTTATATTGGTGATCTGTTAGTTTTGTGGAGCAGCTGCTGTATGAAAGTACCACAGCTATGTAATTTAAATAGCAGAAGTTTATTTTCTGACAGTTCTTGAGGCTAGACTTCTGTAATCAGAGGATCAGTAGAGTTGGTTCCTTCTGAGGACTGAGCAAGAATCTGTTCCATGCCTCTCTCCCAGCTTCTGGTGAAAGTGAAAGACATCAGTCGTGGCTGACTGTTTGCCATGGACTGGAGAATTCTCCAGGCCAAAATACTGGAGTGGGTAGCCTTTCCCTTCTCCAGGGGGTCTTCCCAACCCAGGGATGAAACCCAGGTCTCCCACGTTGCATGCAGATTCTTTACCAGCTGAGCCACCAGGGAAGCCCTTGGCTTGTGTATCATGTTTTCTCTGTGTCTTCACTTCGTTTTCTGTTTATAAGTATCTGACTGTGTCTACAGATTTCTCCCTTTTATACGGACACAGTCATACTGTTTTGCTTTGTCAACTTATGTGTGTATCCTTGAACTGCATCTATCCTAAGTTGCTTCAGTGTGTCCAACTCTTGTGATCCCATGGACTGTAGCCACCAGGCTCCACTGTCCGGGGATTCTCCTGGCAAGAATACTGGAGTGAGTTGCCATTTCCTTCCCCAGGGGATCATCCCAACCCCAGGGATATCCTTAAACTAATTCCAGATTTTCTTGAATTCTCTGATTTTATGAAGATATGATGTCAGGTTTGTAAAATCCTCCAACTTTGTTCTTTTTTTCAAAACTGTTTACCCCAATTGACATCCTTTGCATTTTCATATAAATGTTAAAATCAGCTTTGTGGTTTATATCAAAAAGCCTACCAGAATTGTGTACATTATTTGTTACCTGTGTTTCATGTTTCTGATGCAGTTTTAAATGAAGTTTTAAAATTTTCTAATTTCTGATTTTTCATTTTAGCATTTAGAAATATAATTGTTTTTTGTACATCAGACTGTCCTGCAGTCTTGCTAAATTCACTTACTAGTTCTAGTAACTTTTAAAGTTTCTTTAGGATTCTCTACATAGATGATCTTGTCTTTTGCAATTGCAGTTTTATGTCTCGCCTTCCAATACTGCATTTCTTGTTTTGTATTGGAGGCTAAACATGTAGTACAATATTGAATAGAAGTGATGGGAGGACACTTGTGCCTTGTTCCCAGTATTAAAAGGAAAGCATTCAGTTTTTTATCATTAGGTGTGAAGTAAAGTTTTTTAGATGTTTTTCATCAGGTTGAAGAAGTTCCTGTCTGTTCCTAGTTGGCTAAAACTTTTATCTCGAATGATTGTGAATTTTATTAAATACTTTTTCTCTATCTATGTATTTTTCTCTTTTAGTCTGTTAATATGATGAGTTACATTGACTTACTTGGAAATGTTGAACCAACCTTGCATTTGTGAAACAAACTCTCTTGCACCATATATTTTCCTTTTTATACTTTGCTTGATTCAGTTTATCTATATTTTCTTAAGATTTTTTTTCTGTGTAGGATCATGAGGAATATTGACCTGTCGTTTTTTCTTCTATTATCTTTGTGTGGTTTTGTTAACAGGGTATTATTGGTCTCACAAAATGATTTTGGAATTATTTCCCTCCCTCTTCTGTTTTCTGAAGAAATTTGCATAAAATTGATATTACTTTCTGAAGTGTTTGATAGAGCTCACCAATGAAGCCACCTGGACCTGGGATATTCTTTATGAGAAGGTTTTAAACTCAATTTCTATTCTTCAGTGCACATAGAGCTATTCGAGTGTCTACTTCTTTGTGCGTGAACCTTGGTAATTTGTCTTTAGAGGAAAATTTTCATTTCGTGCAAGTTATCAAATCCATTATGGTCTCCCATTATCCTTTAAAATCTGTAGGATTTCTAGTAATGGTGTCATTTTTATCCCTAATATTTATAATTTCTGTGTTTATTCCCCTCCTCAGTCCTTGTTCTTTCTGGCTACAGGTTTTTATCAACTTTGTTTTCAGTGAAGTAGTTCTTGGTTTTAATCATTTTTCTCTATTATGGTCTTTCTCCCCCCTATTTTCTACTTCCTTTGGGGTTTAACTTGCTTTATTTTTTCAGTTTTTTAAGGTGGAAGCTTAGTCTTTTTCCCTTTAATATAAGTGCTGTAAATCTAGTGGTATAAGTTTCCCTCCAACCACTACTGTAGCTGTGTATCACAGACATTGATTTATTTTTATTTTATTCAGTTAACTGCCTGATTTCTCTTATGATATCTTCTTTGGTCCATTGATTGTTTAGTTTGGAAGAATTTGGAGGTTTTTCAGATTTTTTCTATTGTATTGATTTCTAGCTTTATTTCAATTTTGGCTCAAGAGTATACTTTGTATGATTTCAACCTGTATATTTATTGAGATTTGTTTTATACTGAAGGACTGTGTCCTTCAGTATATTCTGTGTGTTATATTTGCAGTTTTACAAGATATGTATTCTGCTTTTGTATAGTGGAGTTTTCTATAAATAACAGGTCAAGTGGTTGATCGTGTTTTCTTTATCTTTATGGATTTCTTTTTATTCTGTAATGTACTAAGAAAATAGTATTTTTTTCTTTCAGTTTTAATCAGTTTTTACTTCATGTTTCTTGAAGCTCTGTTATTTGCAAGCACATTTGAGATTTTTACATCCTTTGATATGTTGATCCCTTTTTTAGTATAACTTTTCTTCTTTATATCTGGTTATATATCTTATTCTGAAGTCAACTTTGGTATTAATATAACCATTCCTGCTTTTTTGTTGTTTAGTTTTTGCATTGTGGTACCTTTTCACGTGTTTTTGCTTATAACCTCTCTTGTACCTTCATATGTAATGTGGGCTTTTTGTAGAGTGCATGTGGTTGGGTCATGCTTTTTAAATTTAATCTGTCAATTTCTGCTTTTCAAGTGTTTAGACTTTGTATTTAACACAAGTTTTAGTATAGATGAATTTAAATATATTGGTTTTTCTCTTTAGATCTTGAGTCATTTTCTCTTTTTCCTGCCTTCTTTTAAATTGAGTATGTTATGTAATTCCATTTTATTTTTAACTATTGTTTTATTATACTTCTAAAATTCCTTTTAGCAATTGCTCTAGTGCAAGGGTCAGCAAACTACATCTTTGGGCCAAATTCGCCCCATTATCTTCTTTTACACATAGAGTTTATGGGAACATAGCATGCTTGTTCATTTGTATCTTGCCTATGGCTGCTTTCATGAACAACAGTGGACTTAAGTAGCTGTAACAGAGACTGTATGGGCCACCAAACCTAAAATAATTCCTCTCTGGCCTTTTATAGAAAATATTTGCCAGCTGTTGCTTTATCATTATTTATCATAAACTATCTTTAAACAATATCATACCACTCTGTGTAATGTAATGCATTCCTTGGAATAGTGTATTTCTATTTTCTGTTGTCATTTGTGCTATTGTTGTCACATACTTTATTGCTGCATATAGTTAATTCTCATTACTTGTGATATTTATAACATGATCTCAAACATTGTATTAGTAAATACTGCACCATTGCTTCTAGGGAAAACAGGGCTATGTCCCTGTGAACATTCAGGATACATTTTTGTCAACCAGTAAATATATAACCTTGTTTTGTACATGTTTCTGCTTAAAAATACCTTATTTAATGTATATATTGTTGATTCATTAATATTGACCTCATGTACAGAAGCCTTGTCACTCATGCCTGAATGGAGCTTATCTAACACACATATTTTCTCCATAAGGCACATTATGGCCTTCTTACATTTAGGAACAGTAGACAGCACATCAGGACTATGCTTGGGGGCCGTTTTAAGCAGAGAAGCCGCCATCAAAAAGCCCCCAAATTCAGAACACGTGGCACTAAATAGACCATAAAAAGGACATACATTTTACACTATGAGAGCTGAAACAAGAAGGCAAAAGCATCATCTTGTTCTGTTTCAATTGGAAATATGCAGAGTGACGGATTTTTCACTTTTTCTGCATGTCTGCAAATAACTGATAAAGCACAGAGCGTATTGATTTTGAGGTTTCAAGTAAATTTTAGCAAGTAGGCACATCCACAGATGCAGAATCTGCAAATAATGAGGATTGACCTTTGTTACAGCTCTCTCAGTAAGTTGTTATTCTTCTTGCTTTTAACAATAAATTAGGTTTTTAGAAAGTTAGAACTGAGAAAAATGATCTTTTATATTTATCCACTCACTTAACACTTTCAGTACTCTTTATTACTTTATGTTGGATCTGAATTATATGCAACACGTCTTTTTCTCTGTCTTCATTTAGATTTTTCTCTTCTTGGTTTTTAGGGATTTGAATATCATGTGCCTTATTGTGGTTTTCTTTTTGTTTTGTTGCTGGAATTTAAGCTTGGTCTTGAGAATATAATTTCTTCAACTTTTGAGAATTTTGTATTCATTTAACCTTCTTAGTCTTTTCCTGTATTATTTCTACCACACTTTCAGAATTCTCCTAAACATCTTCTTGTTTGCTTTCCTCCTCATCTTCTTTCTATCTAATCCAGACTTTTATTTGAAACATGTAGTGCAGTTGTTGTTTGGTCGCTAAGTCGTGTCTGACTCTCTGTGACCCCTTGGACTGGAGCCTGCTAGGCTCCTTCTGTCCATGGAATTCTCCAGGCAAGAATACAGGTGTGGGTTGCCATTTCCTTCTTCCTGACCCAGGGATTGAACCTGCATCTCCTGTGTTGAGAGGCGGAGTCTTCACTACTGAGCCCCTGGGCAGCCCATTCAGTGCAGTAAGAAAGCTCTATTTGAATTGTCTCCAGGTTGTGCTATGACCACACCTGAGCTAGTGCATTTTTAAAAGTGTTTTCAATCCCAGCCTACTGTGAAAGTAGAATGGAGTGTGAACCAAGCTCCTTATCAAAGTTTTCCATGATTCAGTCATTTTTGATGTTTTTCAATTAGTTACACATACTTTGACCAGTGCAGACTTGACTTCAATGTTTGTGTCTTTTTCCTACAAAATCTTATCCACTACTTTTAAGCAGGTACACTGGAAATTTTTCTAATTACCCTTCAGTGAACATTTCCTAATGAGCAGCTTTTTTTTTTTAAATGTCAACATTTTAAAAGTATTTACAAGCTCCATGTATGTGGTTGGGTGCTTCTGTGCAACTTGAATGTGACTTAGTTTGTAACAGTGGTTTGCAACCTTAACTGCACCTGAGAATAACCAGGGAGCCTAACAGACCCTTTCCTCAACCAGTGAAGTCATGCTTCCTGGGGATGCAGAGTTTGTGTAAGTGCTCCATCTGTGGCTCTGTTTGTGGTTCTCGTGAGCAGCCAAAGTCATGAACCTCTACTTTAATGGAAATTGACAAGCATAAATGGCCAGGTAAGTAATAATCTGAAGATATTTTTTCTAAGTATTTAAATTGTATAGTTTGTTGTATGAGTTTGATGTCATTCTTTTCTACATACTGGTAATAAAGTAATATATTTTTAAGACATCTGGTAATTCAAAGATTCGGTAGGGCAGAAACCAATACAACATTGGAAAACAATTATCTTCCAGTTAAAAAAAAATTCAGTAAGGTCTACATCTGATTATAGGTTAATATGGCAGTTCAAAATCTTATATTAAAAAAATGCTAGTGATTTCATTTCTTCTGCTTGTCCGATTACAGAGAGCTAGGTAGTATAATCCAGTTATCCCTTTTCTCAGTGCCATTATCTGTTACTACTTCATGCAGTTGAGTAGACATTTGTGGTACACTTACGCTGTTCAATCACGGTGCCCGGTACTGTGGAGCTTATCAAGATAAAGGATAAATTCCCTACCCCTAGTGATTTATGCTCTAGAAAAAGAGAAGATGAGTGAATGTCAAATTACTGTTAGGTCGGATAGATGACACTAAGTCCTGAAATAAAGGTACGAAATGGTACATGACTCAAAGGAAGAACTGTCATCTTGTTGAGTTATGACAGTGTTTTCAACCCTACTGTTTACTTTTATTATCGCCAACTGTAGTCCTTCATCTGTGGAACTAAACTTCAGCTGCTGGTACAATGGCCCAAGACTACTTTGATAGCTTGTAGCATGAATACAGCAGGATGCCTTTAACACCCTTAGTAGTCAGTGAGAGAACAGAAACCTGTCTTATTTGTGCACATATGGAATTTTTTTTTTCACAGTCAAATGAATAAAGCTCTGTGCTTCTGCTTCCTAGTAGTGTTCTAAATTTTATATGCACTAGACCTAGTTATTCAAGAATTCATGGTAATTTCTGTTCTCTTCACTTTCCTGCAACTAACTCGACAAACATTTCTGGTTGCTGGCAGTGAGCCGGTAACAGAAATATGTGATTATTTATGTAAGGTATTATTGCAAGAATACTTAGAGAAAATGCTTATGGTTTCTAAAGGCATGTCACTAGTCCAGATTACTTCCTAAGCTCCAATCTGCCAACTTCTGTCTTATTACTAGGCCTTTGTGCCTGCTGTTCTTTTCCTTGGAACACCCTTCCCCTGCCATATCCTCTGCTTACACCTCCAGGAAGTCTTTTTCTGACCTCCTCTGCCTGGGTTAGATGCTGGTATCCTGTACAACCTGTATTTTAACTTTCATCATATTGATTGTAATTGTCCTTTTACTTGAAACTGTTCACCGTAAAACTGTCGTCTCGATGAGGTCAAACATCATGTCCACAGCAGGTGCTCAACAGATGTTTTTTAATTGAATAAGTAAAGAAAAGAATCCATATGAAACAGTATAGTTTGGTAGTTAAACATGAGTTTGGGAGTCAAATTTGGGTTTGTCTCTACCACTTACTAGTGCAAGCTTGGTTTCTTATCTGGAAAATGAGGTTTAAAATAGTACTCATTTCATGGTTTTGTGTGTGTGTGTACATGTATATTAAATGATTATATTTATAAAATGCTTAGCCCAACACATAGTAATCACACAGTAAATATTATCTTAACAATAATATTGCATATTAGTCTGATCTTAGTGGCTTCTAAATGAAACTAAACAACTTTAACCACCTTGTACTTTGGGATCCTTTCTCATTTGAGGGTTTATAAGAAATCAGTTGTGATCCAGAAATCACTGAAAGCACCTGCCGGTTAAGTTTATTTTAACTTTTGGTTTTGTGCTTTATGGAATATACATTTGTGTCATAATCTATTTTCTACTGTGTATAAGACAACTGATTCCTTCCTTGATCAGTATGGGTGAATTATTTGAAATTTCCTATTAGGTCCACTAATGCTCCTTTTTATTGATGCAGAAAATTGGAGATTAATGATGTATCATTTCTGTGGTTTATTTAATCTTCTGTTCTTGGGCTGTATGTGTGAGTTTCATGTGAGCTGAGAACCTGTGTCTTTTGTCTTAGAATATTGTAGTATATTGTATTCCTCAGGGAATAAGTTTTTTTAGATTAATGTGATTACAGATGTGACTTCAGGATCATAATTTTGAGTTCGGCTGATTTAACTAGTTATTTACTGTTGTTGAGCAGTAAGTGAGCAAACATGCTTTTCTGTGTTTCTGTACCATTATAGGATGTTAATTGAGATCTTCCTGTATTGTATGAACATTCCCAAAGACTGAACTGCCAGAAAGAGCAACTTTAAAGATATAGGGAGAGGAGAGCTCATTGAAACTATGTTAGATCTTTTGATATTACAAGAGGGACATAAAAACTAACCAAGAGTACCATTAGGGAACCATTAGGGTACCATTAGTACCATAACCATTTCCATTAGGGAAAAAGTGATTGAAAGTATTTATTGATAATTATCTTAAGAAATAAATGAATACAAATAAAATTTAACATTTTTGTGTAATGCTTAAGAAAAAGGCTTTGTGAAATAAATGTATTATATTCCTGAAAAAGAAAGACTGATAGTATATAATTTGTACTCCTTGAATTAAATTATTTTTTCTACTTAGAATTTTATTGGGGAAAAGAAATTTATTGGGATTCTTTCTACTCTGATAATGTTTTTCTAAAGTTAATTAGGGAGAAAAAGTAGTCAAAGGCATTGTTAAAAATCTGAAAAGTAAGAGAGAAAGGGAAGTGAAAAACTATAGTAACTGAAACCAGATACTACTAAACACGGTAATAGAACCATGGTACATTTTAAGTACATGCCAAGGGAGGTGAGAGAAATAAAAGACCATCATTTTTCAGAAATTTGAGTTTAGAAAACTCACTAAGCAGTTGAAGGGGCATTAACATAGACCTCCACTTAATACCTGACACCAAGATAAATTTCACAAGAACTAAAGGTTAGGAACCAGAGATCAAATTGCCAACATCCACTGGATCATCGAAAAAGCAAGAGTTCCTGAAAAAAATCTATTTCTGCTTTATTGACTATGCCAAAGCCTTTGACTGTGTGGATCACAATAAACTGGAAAATTCTGAAAGAAATGGGAATACTAGACCACCTGACCTGCCTCTTGAGAAGTCTGTATGCAGGTCAGGAAGCAACAGTTAGAACTGGACATGGAACAACAGACTGGTTCCAAATAGGAAAAGGAGTATGTCAAGGCTGTGTATTGTCACCCTGCTTATTTAACTTCTGTGCAGAGTACATCATGAGAAACGCTGGGCTGGATGAAGCATAAGCTGGAATTAAGATTACCAGGAGAAATATCAATAACCTCATATATGCAGATGACACCACCCTTATGGCAGAAAGTAAAGAAGAACTAAAGAGCCTCTTGATGAAAATGAAAAAGGAGAGTGAAAAAGTTGGCTTAAAGCTCAACATTCAGAAAACTAAGATCATGGCATCTGATCCCATCTCTTCATGGTAAATAGATGGGGAAACAGTGGCTGACTTTATTTTTTGGGCCCCAGAATCACTGCAGATGGTGACCGCAGCCATAAAATTAAAAGATGGTTACTCCTTGAAAGGAAAGCTATGACCAACCTAGACAGCATATTAAAGAGCAGAGACATTGCTTTGCCAGCAAAGGTCCATCTAGTCAAGGCTATAGTTTTTCCAGTAGTCATGTATGGATGTGAGAGTTGGACGGTGAAGAAAGCTGAGCACCGAAGAGTTGAAGCTTTTGAACTGTGGTGTTGGAGAAGACTCTTGAGAGTCCCTTGGACTGCAAGGAGATCCAACCAGTCCATCCTAAAGGAGATCAGTCCTGAGTGTTCATTGGAAGAACTGATGTTGAAGCTGAAACTCCAATACTTTGGCCACCTGATGCGAAGAACTGACTCATTTGAAAAGACCCTGATGCTGGGAAAGATTGAAGGCAGGAGGAGAAGGGGACGACAAAGGATGAGATGGTTGGAGGGCATCACCGACTCAATGGACATGAGTTTGGGTAAACTCCAGGAGTTGTTGATGGGCAGGGAGGCCTGGCATGCTGCAGTCCATGGGGTCGCAAAGAGTCAGACACGACTGAGCGACTGAACTGAACTGATGAGAATTCAAATGAAAGGAAAATTAGAATAAAGTGGAGTTGAGTAGTTATCAAACTTATGAGTAGACATCTCACTTTCAGAACAGTAAACAGAAACAGAAAGGAAAAGAATAGCTTGCAGATTTGAATATTCCAAATTGTAATATTTGCAGATGTAAGAATAATAAAAACAGAAGTAAGATTAGGGAGATATTACACCAAGTATTACATAAGATTAATATCTTTATTCTGTAAAGAGCTTACATATTAGTAAGAGAAACACTGATCTCTAAAATATTTGGTCAATTGATATAAAATATATCTCACAAAGGTATTCAATTAAACAAGCACATGGGAAATGTTCAATATAGTAGTACTAAATAAATGTTAGGTATTATGTGTTCACTTAGGGGGAAAGTGAAATTGGTATTTCTGTTAGAGGTGAGGTATGGTAAAACCTCATAGAAACAGAGCAATCAATGATTCTAAGCAAAAGTTAAAAACTGGATCAAGTTCTAACTAACACAGGTAGTATAAAACACGTACACAGATTTTTTTCCCCTGAAGAATGTCTCTCTTTAACAAGCAAATCATTCATAGTTGAGTTCTGCTTAAAACTTGGATGTGACCAAAAGTGGTCACTCTTTGAATTCACTCCAATTTCATGACACATCCTGAGGGTGGAGTGGGTGGAGTTTCTTTTGTTGTTGTTATTGTCTTTAACTTTGGCTAAAAAGTTAGCTTCCTTTTTTTGAAAATTTGAAATGCTTCCAACACTTACGTTACATTGAGGTTGGTTCTGTCTTATTCCTCTTTCTGTCTGCCCAGACGCCTTATACTCAGTAGACATTTGTTAAAAGACACATTGTACCTGCATTTACTGCTAAAAACATCATACTGCAAATAATCTTTAGTGCTAATTACTTCCCTTTATGAAACAACATATGGTTGTTAGAACCACAAAGAGAAAGGAATGAGTGAATACACACCAGTATTCTTTTTTGTACTGTTTCATGTATCAGTGCCTTAGTTTTGCCCAACCTGCTCTCACTAGTTTAGGTGGTCAGATATTTAGTTTCTGGAGCTCTGTCTTTCTGGGATTGTGTAAAAGGCCAGGTACTTCTAGAGTACTTGAAATTCTCAAAGTTATTCACTCTGAGAACACCAGTGAACTTCATATTCCTTGTGAGAATGTAGCTTGCTGCTGCTGCTGCTTAGTTGCTTCAGTCTTGTCCTACTCTTTGTTATCCTGTGGACTGCAGCCTGCCAGGCTCTTGTGTCCATGGGATTTTCTAGGCAAGAATACTAGAGTGGGTCGCCATGCCCTCCTCCAGGAGATCTTCCTGACCCAGGAATTGAGCCCCAGTCTCCTGCATCGCCGACAGATTCTTGACCACTGAGACACCAGGGATGTCCAAGAATGTAGATTGGGACTACTTTATTGGCAAATACTACAGACCCAGTATCTAGTTTTAACATATACAGTTAAGCCAGTAGTTCTCAAGTGTGTTGACACCCCAATCCCCAGGAACATTGAGTAATGTCTGGAAATGTTTTGTTTTTGTTGTCACAGTTAGGGGAAAGGAAGTGCTATTGGTATCTAGTGGGTAGAGGGAAGGGATGCTCCTACAGTGCCCGGGAGAGCTGCCCCACCCATCCCCTCAACAAAGAATTGTCTGGTCCAAAATGCCAGTAGTGCTGAAGTTGAAAAACGTGGAGTTAAAGTCTGTAGAAATAAAATCTATGAAGTTGGGAGAAATCAAAAACTTCTGTTAGTACTGTTGTAGGGTCTTAGTAAATTAGTGAATATGAATGTCTTCTAGATGGGAATTGTAGCTTGAGAGCTTTAAAGTAGGATTTGTAGTTTGCCTTCAATGTGTTTAAAAATACTACACAGTTTCCATTATGAGTATGGATATAGTTACACAAAGGAAGTAAGTTTTTAACCTCTGTGTGTTAGATATCTGTATCTTCATATTGGTTTATAAAGCAAACTTAACAACTCACAGTATCTCTGCCTTGTGGGAGTTTATAAGCTAAAGGGAGTGTTCTTTATACTGATGAAATCCAAAGAACTGATAGGACTGGCAATCAGGAGAAGAAGGCAGACGGCGCTGAGCAGTAGGTAGAACTAGGATTGAGCCAAGCAGAAATTGGCTGATCGGATATCTGCCAGGAGGCCACTACCAGAGAGTCAGATTGCAAATGAGAGAATCAAAACTGAAGGAGCAGGCTTTGCCCATTTAAACAGTATTCATGCATGGATTCCCTGTGTCAAAATTACATTAGCATTTAAAATCTGTTCTATTATTTTTTGTTATTGGCATGTGTTTTTAAAAGATTTAATAATCTAAGAAAGAGGCAACAGTGTTTTCAAATCAAAGGGACAGATGCAAGTGAAGATTTTGATTCTGCATCTTTTTTGTGTTTCGTGGTTATGGACCCTTTCTTCCATCACTTGACTTTTGAACCTGATCTGTAATGGAAGGGTCATCATACTTACCTCCATTTTAAAATGTAATTAATGTAAAGCCCTTAATACATTGTCTGGCACATGGTTAGTACCCTCAAAATAGTAATATTCATGGTTTTAAAATCTCTTTAAATCTGGAAAGATCATTGATCCTCTAGTGTTATTAAAATTTCAGTAAATACCAAAGCATGTATAGTGTTCATACTATACCCATGACAGTAACTTAGCTTTATTCCTAACCTTTGATTTTAGTATTTAGCATATGACAAACTATTAAAAATAGAGACAAAATGTTCATCTTATCAGAGGACTGGGGTTACTTGTGTTAGGAATTCTGAGGAAATTAAATGAGATCAAATACTTTGCATAATATAATGCTTGATGTTTAGCAACTATTACACTCAATGAATGCTAGTTTCCAACTTTCATATTGCCAAGAGGCTTAGAAATACTATTATAATGCTACTGCTATTGTGTTAATTTGTTGAATGAAGATAGTAGATGTAACTGGAGTAAGAGAGGAAATTGGCAGACAGTAAATCATTTTAAGCTATAATGGTGTTGACTGAAATTGAAATAATTCTAACTAAAGCTGACTGTCTCCTTTTAACTAATTTAAAACATTTGTTTTTAGTTTTGACCATTTATATGACACTAGACCTGAAGACTCTTTGTTTATGTATCCTGATTTAGGAGGATTTGGGTCTGTTCTTTGACTAAATACATTGTCTCTGCAGACATGGTGTAATTTTCAGGTCCTGCCAAAGTAGAGCGAAAATATACCCAGCTGTATCTTTTGTGTTCTAGAAACCAGTTGTCATTCTCTTTTTTTCCCCTCTCTATTCTTTTCACTACAGCTGTGTTCAATGGCTTAGGTGACATCCTACTCTTTACCCTATCCCAACATTTTTTTATCTTGGCAAAACAGTGTCTGTCAGGCAACCATTGACTAATCTGGAGGCTCAAACTGAAAGAAGGTTTTTTTAAAAAAAATTTTGCTGAATATTCAGGTTAAGACCTTGGCTAGAATAGAAAGTTCCAAAAAGTTTGAATTAAAGATAATTGGAACTAATTGAAAAACAAAGAAAAAATAAAATGAAAAAAGATCATTCTGGTTTGTGTCAAAGAGAAGTGGTATTAAATGAAGCAGCTCCTCTAGCATCCCATATTCGGAACATTCTGTTAGAGATTAATGATGAAATTCAGAGTCCATATTGAATAATTTTCTCGCTGGTTCATCTAGACTTTAGTGTCTTCTGTCTGTGTATGGGAACAGAGTCCTTGAAATTCTTCTCTTCAATAAAATTGTTTCCTAAAAAGTGATGTTAAAGTAATAATTATATTTATCTCTGGGAAATATTCTAGTGTTAAATTAGTTTAGCTTTGCTCAGCAGTCAACAATCTTTTTCAGTAAATGCCTGTTAGATACTAAGTTCTAGGTGCTGGACATTCAGTAGGGAACATTGCAAAGAGAATGTCCTTGCCCTCTTGGAGCTTATTTATTATCATCTGGTTTATTATTAGAAAGACTTACTGTGAAGATTTACTTGGCATCAAATGACTTTAGTATTTCAGCTTTTCA
Source organism: Giraffa tippelskirchi (assembly GCF_054371585.1). Classification (NCBI taxonomy): domain Eukaryota; kingdom Metazoa; phylum Chordata; class Mammalia; order Artiodactyla; family Giraffidae; genus Giraffa; species Giraffa tippelskirchi. The sequence continues at coordinate 82,148,932 of NC_137278.1, forward strand.
AATTAAGTGAATATGAAAAAACCTGTGATGCTAGAAATGTTCTATTAATCTTGACCTGGGGGTGGTGCTTACGTGGCATGAGAGTGTAGAGTTATCCTTCTTCTAATTAACATTCATGTACTTTATTCATTATACTTCAGTTAAAAATTTTTTTAATGTACATTAAAATTCTCCAACAGTTTCCCATTGCTGTTAGACTAAAACTCATGTTCCTTTTTTAAAGTATATAGTGATAAATTATATGTTGAAGTAATGTTAAATTCTGAAGCTGTTATGTTAATGTGTAAAAATTGTGTTTGACCAAATAGAAACTTGACAACTTCTTACCTCATCTAACATTTTTTTTTTTTAACAATGTTCAGAGATGTTATAGAAAACAGTGGCAGTTTTTTTTTTTTTTTCCAAATTTTATTTGTTTATTTTTGGCTGTGTTGGGTCTTCGTTACTGTGAGGGCTTTTCTCTAATTGGGGAGAGCAGGCGCTAGTCTTCCGTTGTGGTGCAGGAGCTTCTCATTGCAGTGGCTTCTCTTGTTGCAAAGCACAGGCTTTTGGCATGGGGCCTTCAGTGGCTGCGGCCCCGGGACTCCAGAGCTCAAGCTCAGAAGTTGTGGTGCACAGGTTTAGTTTCCCGAGGCTTGTGGGATCTTCCCGGATCAGGGATTGAACCTGCATCTGCTTTGACAGGCAGATTCTTTGCCATTGAGCCACCAGGGAAGCCTTCATCTAACATTTTATTGACAGAATTTTGATGATGCGAACTTTAAACTATTCACATTAAATAACTCCCAAAATATAGTGTGACTTGAAGGAATTTTATTTGCAAGTATTGAAACTTTTTACTTAAGTATAAGTTAATACCATAAAAAATGACTTTCACGGGATAGTTATAGAAAGACAAGATGATCTGTTTTTTGATTCCTGAAGCCATCTTTAATGCAGAAACAAAGACAGATGAGTCTAAAGTGGGCAAAGTGAGTGCATAAGGGGTGAGAATTTGATAACTTTGTGATGAAATTCCGTTACTTTCTCACATGAACTGAGAACAGAATTCATTTTTCAGTCAAGAGATGTCATTGGCACAGTTACAGAAAGCAAATCCAGAAAAGGGGGAGCGGGGATTTGGAAACAGGCCAAAATAAAGGCCTTTTGCTTCTACCCTGCTAACTCTTTTGCTATTTTTCACATTTCCTCTTTCTTCTTTTAATCAAGGCTGAAGTGGGGAAGGGAAGGAAATAAAAGCATGTCTAGATTTCAGAAGGTTGTCAGCTTCCTTCCACATATTCTAGTCCCTCTATTTTCTTGACTCCTTTATTCCCCAGAGCGGCATTTCTCAACTTCAGCACTGTCGATATTTTGGGCCAGAGAATTCTTTGTTTTGTGGAGTGCTTACTGTAGGATGTTTGGTAGCATCCCTGGCCTGTACCTACCAGCTACCAGTACCACAAGTTGTAACAACCAAAAGTGTCTCAAGACATTTATGAGACACTCAAGATATACCCCAGATCTTCTGAAGGGCAAAATCACCCCAGCTAAGAACTACTTTCCTAGAGGACAGTTACTGATGGGATTCCTTTGTGGCTGAGCTGGTAAAGAATCCACCTGAAGTGTTCGAATCCACCTGGATTTGATCCCTGGGTTTGGGAAGATCCCCTGGAGAAGGGAAAGGCTACCCACTCCAGTATTCTGGCCTGGAGAATTCCATGGACTACATTACATAGTCCATGGGGTTGCAAAGACTTGGACACGACTGAGTGATTTTCACTTTCACTCACTTTCACACTAAGCTTATTACCACCTCTCCTCCTTTTCTAATCTTGGTCTCTGTCACAAGTAGCTCCCACCCACCCTCCCACCCCTGCCCCCTTGTGAGAAAAGAATGCTTAGAAAGCATTGTACCATTTTATTAGGTAAGGCTTGTATTCTGGAATGACTAATAGAAAGGAGTCCACTGAAAATGGAAATTCACAATGTAATCAATAATTGATTTTCATTAGTTTGCTGGAATGTTTCTTCCTCTTAAAAATTATACAATTGAAAGGGGGGAAGTTATCCTTTTTTCTTTATTATACTGGAGCCTGGCTGAGAAAAACAAGCCATTATCTTGGAAAAGCTCCCTTTTTCTGTATAGGGTATTTTATTGGCATCACACCATATTGAGAAATTCAACATATATACTGCTAAATATACAGGGGTTTTCTTTGTGTTTTTTGGTCTGTTGTTCGGGTCTTATTAAGGATGTCCCACACAATGAGAAACATTCTGAGGGATGGTTGGATTTGAAGTTGTAAAGATTATGGATCCATGAAACAGGTAAAAATGAATAGCCAATTTATAGAAAATATAGCTGTCTCTTAAGCATATGAAAAATGCTCAACTTCGCTTCTAATAATTAAAACTAGATTGAAATACAATTTTTTAACCTAAAGTCAACAAGTTTGATGGTATATTTGTTATGGGCTGAATTGTGCTCCTCTTCTCAATTCATCTGTTGAAACCCTAACCCTCACTGTAATTATATTTGGAAATAGGAAATTTAGGAGGTACTTAGGGTTAAAGAAGATGCCCAGGGTGAGATTCTAATACAGGAGGGTTGGTGGCTTTATAAGACTGGAGGAAGATTCTCTCCATGTGCACAATCCATCTCAACAATTGCATGTAAACTAAACAACATGTTGCTAAAAAAACAGTGGATCTATGATGCAATCAAAGAGGAAATTAAAAAATGCCTTGAGACAAACCATAATGAACAGACACAGAAAGAGAAATGAAGGAAAAAACATACATTCTTAATATGTTACTTTTGGAAGTATAATTGGTATAGCCTCTGTAAAGAGCATTTGGGGAGTGTCCAAAAAATGTTAAATGTGTATGTTCTTTGACCTGGCAAATCTACTTCTAGGAAATTATCCTACTTATATATTGAAAAGATGAGGAAAAAATGTGTATACAAGATTATATATTGTGTATTGTTTGTAATAAAAAAGATTGGGAACAGTAGCTTCAATTCATATGGCATTCAAAGAGTTCTCTAAGCTCTTTACATATATTCACTTACTTAATTTTCATGATAACCTTACAAAGTAGGTACTGTTTTACAAATGGAGAAACTGAGGTTAAGTAACTTGGCCAACTTTGTAAGTGAACTCAAGACTATTTAGCTTTAGTTTTACTCCTCAATCCATATCCCATCAGTAGGGAATTGGTAAAATAAAACTGTGCAGCTGTAAAAAAAAAGAAAGAAAAACATTTTTGTATATTGTTATTAAATGATCTCTAAAAAATGTTGCTAAGTGAAAAAAATGTACAAAACACTGTTTATAGTTTGCCACCATTTGTGTAAAATGAGGAAAAGATATATCCATGTCTACTATCTAGGTATAAAATATGTTCAGAAAGATATTGAGAAAACTGGCAGTGTTGTTGACTGTGGCAATCACTGGGCAACTGGAGCTTAGATTTTGCACTCCACTCTTGTACTTTAAAAATTTTGAACCATGTAAATAAATTTCATACTAAGAAATAAAAAATGTATTTTAAAAGAATATATATTATATCCCGAAGTATAATATAATTATCCTAAGTCCACACTGAGAGATACATATAATACATTTGGATGAATAAATAAATGGTAGGAAATAGAAAAATCTCCCCTACAGAAGAATTCTGAATAATTTATATAGCTTCTCTGCCTTGAAGGACAGGGAACATAACTTGTCATTCCTTAACAAGTGTTAAGCGTAGGCTGCTCATAGTAACTTACTTCCGAAGAGTATGTTATCAGTGGGAGAGAGGAATAGCTTTCCAGTGGAGAAACCTGACAAACACTACCTCAGTCAGATCATCAAGGTCTCCATCAACAGTAGTTGATCGTGTTGATGGTAGGTACACTTGATATGATATGATGAGTATGGCACTTTACCTCTGATGTCTTCTTTGCCAAGGTCTGTGAGGCATCTGAGAAAACCCCCAAACAGTACTCCTTGAAACAGTCAAGGTCTTCAAAACTGCAAAGTCTAAGGAACTGGCACAGCCAAAAAGGGCCTAAGACGATCTGACAATTGAAGAAAGTATGGTATCCTAAATGGGAACCTGGGACAAGAAAAAGACATTGGGTAAAAACTAGGGAAATCTGAATGAACTGTGGACTTTAGTTAATGCTAATGTATCAATATTAGTTCATTAAGTGTAAGAAATGTACCAATGAAAATGTCAGTAATAGGGGAATCCAGTATATGGGTATAGCTATATGGAAACTGACTCTGCTATTGTCTTAATTTTTCTATGTCAAACTATTTAAAGTCCATTTTTAAGAAGAATATATATATATGTATGTCTTATACATGTATATGTATATGCTGTGAAAGTGCTGCACTCAATATGCCAACAAATTTGGAAAACTCAGCAGTGGCCACAGGACTGGAAAAGGTCAGTTTTCATTCAAATCCCAAAGAAACGCAATGCCAAAGAATGCTCAAACTACCGCACAATTTCACTCATCTCATACTAGTAAAGCAATGCTCAAAATTCTCCAAGCCAGGCTTCAGCAATACGTGAACCGTGAACTTCCAGATGTTCAAGCTGGAAGTTTTAGAAAAGGCAGAGGAACCAGAGATCATTGAAAAAGCAAGAGAGTTCCAGAAAAACATCTGTTTCTGCTTTATTGACTATGCCAAAGTCTTTGACTGTGTGGATCACAATAAACTGGAAAATTCTGAAAGAGATGGGAATACCAGACCACCTGACCTGCCTCTTGAGAAGTCTGTATGCAGGTCAGGAAGCAACAGTTAGAACTGGACATGGAACAACAGACTGGTTCCAAATAGGAAAAGGAGTACGTCAAGGCTGTATATTGTCACCCTGCTTATTTAACTTCTGTGCAGAGTACATCATGAGAAACGCTGGGCTGGATGAAGCACAAACTGGAATCAAGATTGCCGGGAGAAGTATCAATAACCTCAGATATGCAGATGACGCAACCTTTATGGCAGAAAGTGAAGAAAGAACTAAAGTCCTTTTTGATGAAAGTGAAAGAGAAGAGTGAAAAAGTTGGCTTAAAGCGCAACATTCAGAAAGCTTAAGATCATGGCACCCGGTCCCATCACTTCATGGGAAATAGATGGGGAAACAGTGGCTGACTTTATTTTTTGAGCTCCAGAATCACTGCAGATGGTGACTGCAACCATGAAATTAAAAGATTCTTACTCCTTGGAAGGAAAGCTATAACCAACCTAGGTAGCATATTAAAAAGCAGAGACATTACTTTGCCAACAAAGGTCCGTCGAGTCAAGGCTATAGTTTTTCCAGTAGTCATGTATGGATGTGAGAGTTGGACTATAAAGAAAGCTGAGCAACTGAACTGATACATATATGTGTGTGTGTGTGTGTGTGTTTATATATATGTGTATATATATAGGGCTTCCTGGGTGGGTTCTTTATTGCTATATATATAGGTGGTGCTAGCAGTAAAGACTATAAAGTAAGCTGAGTGCCAAAGAATGGATGCTTTTGAACTGTGGTGTTGGAGAAGACTCTTGAGAGTCCCTTGGACTGCAGGGAGATCCAACCAATCCATCCTAAAGGAAATCAGTCCTGAATATTCATTGGAAGAACTGATGCTGAAACTCCAATACTTTGGCCACCTAATGCGAAGAACTGACTCATTGGAAAAGACTCTGATGCTGGGAAAGATTGAAGGCAGGAGGAGAAGGGGATGACAGAGGATGAGATGGTTGGATGGCATCACCGATGCAATGGGCATGAGTTTGGGTAAACTCTGGGAGTTGGTGATGGACAGAGAAGCCTGGTATGCTGCAGTCCATGGGATCACAAAGAATCAGACACAACTGAGTGACTGAACTGAACTAAGCAGTAAAGAACCCACATGCCAGTGCAGGATACGTAAGAGACTCAGGTTCGATTCCTGGGTCAGGAAGATCCTCTGGAGAAGGACATAGCAACCCACTCCAGTATTGTTGCCTGGAGAATCCTATGGACACAGAAGCCTAGTGGGCTATAATCCGTAGGATCACGAAGAGTCAGACACAACTGAAATGACTTAGCATGCACGCATGCATATATATATTTAATATTGAATACACTGAATAATATAAAAGTAAAATTTGAAGTCAGGTGTCCATGTCCTATTCCCTAGAGCTTAACCATAAATCTAGGAATAATCTTTGTGTGTTTTGTTTGTTTAAAATGTTCTTGATACTTTCCCCTAAGCATCTTTGCTGTGGATATCTTTGCCACAGGCATTTTGGTCGCATTCAAGTTTTTTGTTCACACATACTGCAGTACTACATGATTGCAGTCAGTTGAATCTGCCAGTGCAGAACTGCAGATTCAGAGGCCAACTGTCAAGTTATGCATAGGTTTTTGACTGCATGGGGGTTGGCACTCCTAGCCCAGAGATTGTTCAACTATGTGGTTTTTTTGCTTATTCAGTTTTCTTCTCGTTCCGCATTGCACTTATTCTTTTTCACTAAAATTTCTTCCTTCATTAAGAGAGGTGTCAGTTTCCAAATACTGGGATGCATGTTTTTAACCAAGCTTTGTATTGTGTTGTGAAAGCTTTCTTCTACATTGTTTCTGTCACATGTCTGTTGGTAGACATTCCAAAGTTCAATGAGAAATGTGGGATGAGTTCTGCACCTTTAAGGCCCTCAGCCTCTTTCTCCTCTGATGTGTAGTGTATTTCAAAATAAGAAACCAAATCATTTTAGGGCAAATCATCCTCATTTGTCAGAATTTCCCTGGTGGCTCATACGGTAAAGTGTCTGCCTCATTTGTCAGCTCAGTAAAGCCATTGATAATGTTGCCAACTAGAAGAAATGGTAATATACTTTGAAAACAAACTGTCAACCAGTTATTTTATCTTTGATTGCAAAATTGCCTTATGGGCAGTAAGTTATGTGGCAAAAATGCTTGCTGCAAAGAAAATGATAATGATGCTTAGGGTGAAAAGAGCAAAACATGGTTTTACGCTCCAGATGATTCCAGTGTGTGACCAAAGGTGAGACATGATGTTATGAATTCATTCCTGCTTGAAAACGAATTTCTGAATTTTTAAAAATCATCAACAGTCTATCTCTATATATTCAAAGCTTATTAACAGAGTTTTATTTTTTTTGTTTTTTACGGAGTTTTTCCTTACAATTGTTTAGATTTTTTTAAGTGAGTGTTTATGGATTACTTCCTTGTTTCTACTTTTTAAGTGTTTATCTTTGAAATACTGATGCCTCAAGATTCATAATGTTTTTAATAGTGGGCAACACTGTTTCCTGATATTCAGTGGCAATATTTAATATTCTCTCTGGCTCTTTTTTTCATGCCGCAGTTTCTGTTACTTCATTTTGTGAGGACCCTTGTTTTCAGAGAATTCCTAAATGTCTTACCAAACACACCTATATAATCATGAATAGCAAAAAGCTCTTTTTCACAGACTTGTTATTACATTTCCTTTCCCTTGGAGAATTCTGTAATTTCTCAACCATACAGATGAATATAGTATGTAAACATTTGCTAGTCCAGAAAGTTACTTTGTTCTTCATCTTCACTGGTGGCTTTCCAGCTTGGTACACAATGTATATCTTAAATAAATGTTCTTAATACTCCTTATAATTTTGCTAAGCCATTAATTTTTTATGTTTTCTTCTCTCATTGATAAGTTTAGTTGTGGGGACTTCTGGTTTGGTCAAAACAGTATTAGTGATCCATATAATTTACCAAACATAGTTTCTAAAGGGAAGTGTTTCTTGTCTTGCTTCCTATCTTCTATATAATCCAGACCCTGATACCTCTCTCCTGACCCGTAGCTTCTGCCTTCTTTAGGAGCTTGTTCTGTCTCTTCCTGTTCCAGTCCCAGCTACTCAGTGCTGTCAGCATTATCCTTTTAAAATTGATCATGTTCGTGCCTTGCTCTGGAACACCTTGTCTCTCCCACTTTGGATATAGAATAATATGAACCACTAGTGTTTATTTGATCACAGTGCTGAGTGTTTTATAGTCATCAAATAATTTAATTTTGATAAGAACCACTTAAAGCTAGTACTCATGGGGACTTCCCTGCAGGTCCGGTGGTTAAGACTCCATGCTTCCACTGCAGGAGGCACAGGTTCAATCCCTGGGAACTAAGACCCTGCATGCCATGTGGTGCACCAAAAAAAATAAAAGCTTGTACTCTTACTATTCTTATAGACAAGAAACTGAGCTTTGAGAGGTTAAGCAGATTATCTAAGGTGCTATAGTTTGTAGGTTGCAAAGCTTGAGAACCCAGCTCGGTTGATGCTGAGTTTCTCTGTTTGTATGGTCCATCTGGGGCTCCTGTGTACATTTTTGCCTTTTTTCTGTCCCTGCCCGCCGTTCCCCCCACCGCCACCTCATTCTCCAGTCATCAGAGTCCACTTCCCTTCTATCATTTACCTTATACTTTCTCAGTGATGACCCTTTCATTTTCACTTTCTGCCCATGGAAATCTTGCTTCTCTTTTTATGATTCTGCTCAAATAGCACTCTTAAAGGGATAGTCTGTCTTTTTTATTCCCTCTTCTAGGGTTTTTTCATTCTTGGCATTTCTCTTATCATGTTATATATTTGTTTTATTTCTCTTTCTACTAGATTATAAGCCCCTGGAAGGCAAGGACTGATTCTTACCTTTACACACCATAGGACCGTACACTTAGAAGACATGTAAAAAAAAAATTGTGACTTTTTAAAATGAGTTTTATTCATACAAATATTTTGTTAGAGATTTTATAAGGACGGAATATGGAATCCTTTTGTTATTAATTCTTAAGAATTGTTGCAACTGAGGTATTTTGGTTGCAACTAAGTTTTACTCTCCATTAGATGTTTTCTAATTTAATAATTAAATAAAATTTAGTAAATTTAAATTTTAAGTTAAAATTTAATGAAAATAATTTTTGATTCTGTATTACTCTTTTCAGTGGAAAATTCTTATGCTGTTAGATCTGTTTACAGCATGTTATGAAGTTTTAAAAATATCTGTAACTCAAATATTGAAAAGAGATATAGTATTATAAAAATTCTAAATATTTCTACACTTTATTAACTGAGGTTTCTTAAAATGCAAGTAAACTTTAAAATTATAATTAAGTCATTATTTTCAATTCCTAAAAATTTAACTTTTTCCCCCAGAATTGAGGCCTTTATGGAGATGTATATAAGAATTTTTAATGGGAAAATTAAGGCCATAAAGTAAGATGAACTAGGTTGGTATCTACACCTAAAATATATGCCGTAAGAGCCTTAATTGATGTGGAAGTGTTCTACAAGTTTGGCTTGGCCTTTTTCAGTGGGCAAAGTAAACAGGAAAACCTGATTAGTTACATGATCAAACTGCTCGTTACAAAACCAACTGGATCTGAACCAGGAAACATCATCCAAGGTCAGGATATCTTATTTAGAGGATACAGTGAGTTGACTCCATAAAGAAGATATTAAACTTGGTAAACCATCAAGATGTAGAAGTTAAGGGAAAGCATAAGTAACAGTTGATTACTCAAGCTAGATTAGCATGGTGATTGAGCACAGGGAATATGGCTAGACTGAGAAACTCAACTTTTAATTTTATTTATTTTTAATTAGCTTAAATTTAAATAACTACATGTGTCCATACTGAACAACAACAATATGGCTGGTAGTTGACTAGATGGGAAGTTCAGTTCTAAAGGACAGGAAAGACTGCTCATCTCTCAGTCTTTGTAAGAATAGCACTAAGTTGCAGATTGTTTTCTTCATCAATAACTGAGTAAAGAAATTCTGTACTTCTAAGAGACAAATGTTTTAAGATATCAGTAATTATTTATATTGCTTACTTTTATATTTTTGAATTTGAGAATTAACCAAGGTGCTTGAGCACATGGTTGATCTTTTTTTGGATATTAATAAAATTGTTAGCAAATAGTGTCTCCAGGAGATGATGAGGGACAGGGATGCCTGGCATGCTGCAATGCATGAGGTTGCAGAGAACTGGACACGACTTGGCAACTGAACAACAACAACAACAACAAAAAAGTACATTTAAAATTATTTCATAAGATTGAGACATTTACTTACGAAATGAGTATACTGATATAGGACTGTTTTCTTACAGTTTCCAGAGTGTGGATTCTTTGGCATGTATGACAAAATTCTTCTTTTTCGTCATGATATGAACTCAGAAAATATTCTGCAGCTCATTACCTCAGCAGATGAAATACATGAAGGAGACCTAGTAGAAGTTGTTCTTTCAGGTAAGTAAATAGTGTCTTTTATTTTGTTGCCTTCCCCCCCACCCCAAAGAGCCTTTTTTTGGGGGGGGGGACTTCAACTAATTGCTATATTCAGTTATACTTTGTAAATACTATAGTTGCTTACTTCTTTCATCTATAATAAGGTTATGATATGATTTTTACTTTCAGAAAGGTTACATCACAGATGAGAAAATAGGGAAATAAGAAAGAAAGTGTTAGTCGCTCAGTCGTGTCCAACTCATTGTGACCACATGGACCATAGCCCACCAGGCTCCTCCGTCCATGGAATTCTCCAGGCAAGAAACCTGGAGCGGGTTGCCATTTCCTTCTCCAGGGCACCTTCCCAACCCAGGGATCAAACCCAGGTCTCCCATATTGCAGACAGGCTCTTTATCATCTGAGCCCCCAGGAAAATAAACCCTGAATTATTTAAAGTGTTACTAAGCTAAGGGAATTACCAGTTGAATTGGAAGAGAACTATATTCCTCTTTTGACTCAAAGAAATTAAACAATTACACCGAAATTCTGTTTGCTTTTCCATTTCTGTGATGATTTGGAGAAGAAAATCGGAAGAAAAAAAGAAATAAATAATGAAAATGTGGATGAGGAAACTGCAATATTGGTTGATTCCATGACTTAAACAATGCTCCTTCTCTTCTTTTGTGGACATTTTCTTATTCTCTCCTTTCCCCGCTCACCCATTCTTGCTATCCATTGTTCTTTAGCCCCTGCTATTTCTTACCTCATCCAACAGCAGGTGGGCAGGATAGCTAGTGAGAAGTGTCAAGAAATAAAGAATGTGTATAGTAGGCCTGTAGAACTTTTGTTTGGCAGCAAAGGAAAGAGGCAAGGAGAGACGTAGAGGGAGGGGAAAAAGAAATAAAGAGATGGGAGAGAAGGAAAGGAAGAAAGGCCAGGCCAAGAGTCCAGCATCCTGCTACCGTTTTTTTTCTTCTTCCCAGTTTCATCTTTGTAGTCTTGAGATTCTTTCTGATCACCACCTTTCCTTATTAGTCTCTAATCCTTACTGTTTTACCTTCTCTGCTACAACCCCCAATTCTGTACACATCCCAGTCCTTGTCTTCCTTTTCATTGTAGAGGGGCTTCACTCCCTGTGTTCCCTGGTGGTCATGCTCATATCTATTCCTTCTTTGCTCTGGAGCCTACGTCAGCCCACAGGGATATCCATTAGTGACTTGCAGGTGATGTTGAAAGGATGTCTGATGATGGATGCATCTGCTACTGTTGAGTTCCACACAGAAGGGAGAAGAGTCTTTTTCCTACCCACTGGGACTGTGGAGAACAGACAGAGTGTGTCCTGGGATCCTAAGTTAGGACTGAGTGCATTTCTCCCAGAAACATTGCTCTAAGTTAATGTTAAGTTCTATAATTTTTTAAAATTTAGTGTTCTATTTCCCAGTACATTATAAGTTAAATAGTTTTTAACTAGCTAAAATAAATCTGACAATTATTTGCAATCTAAGTCCAAGAAAATGCTTTTGGAGGTCAAAATATGTACTTTTGGAGATCAAATTATTTTAAATTGGTCAGCTTCCTGAAATAAAGTTCGAAAACCATGATATTAAAGTCTTAAAATAATTTTTTATGGGTGAAAGATGAAAGTTTCAGAAAAAGAAAACTTCTGTATACTTTGACATAAGTGACTATGGTCGATGTTCTTAATCTTATCACAACTGCAAGTATAGGGTTTATTTGAATATTTGTCTTATTTTTAAAGCTTTGGCCACAGTAGAAGACTTCCAGATTCGTCCACATACTCTCTATGTGCATTCTTACAAAGCACCTACTTTCTGTGATTACTGTGGTGAGATGCTTTGGGGATTGGTACGCCAGGGACTGAAATGTGAAGGTATGTGTTCTAAATTTTTGATAATTTGAAATAAGTTTACACAATTGCGTTCTTTAATCATCAATGAAAAAATAAGATCATTGGTCAGTGAGTAGGTAATACCCAAGGTTTAGAAGCAGAGCAGTCTGGTTGTTCTATGTTAGAATTGCCAGGAGGGTAGGATGCAGGTACACATCTGATTAGTCAGTAAACTTGTTCTGTAAAGGACCAGAGAGTACATACTGGTATTTTAAGTTTTGCTGGCCATGTGGTCTCAGTTGCAGTGGCTTAACTTTGCCATTGTAGCATGAAAATAGCCATGGGCAAGTGGTAAACTGTGAGAATGCTGTGTTCCAATAAAATTATTTATGAGCACTGAAATATGAATTGCATGTAATTTTCACGTCATAGTCCACAGTTTGCTGAAGTTATTTAAGCCAGTGGTTCTCAAACTTTACTATGTATCAGAATCACCTTGAGGACTTGCTGAAACATTACTTTGCAAGGCCCCATCCCCAAATTTTCTGATTCAGTAGGTCTGAGGTGAAGCCCAATAATTTATTAGATTTCTAGCAAATTCTTGGGTGTTTCCTTGGGGAGCACACTTGAAGAAACCACTGCTTTAGCTAACCTAACCTTTCTACACATTTCCTATTCTTCTTAGCTTGTTATCTGGGTTCTTCATTAGGATAGCTACCGCTGCCAGAGAAAATAAAAGAAGCACCTGTTTTTTTTTGTGTGTATGCACTTAGATGGTTAAGTTAAAATTTTTTTTTTAACCTTTTAAAATATATTTAGGCTGTGGATTAAATTATCATAAACGATGTGCCTTCAAGATTCCAAATAACTGTAGTGGTGTAAGAAAGAGACGTCTCTCAAATGTGTCCCTGCCAGGACCTGGCCTCTCAGTTCCAAGACCCTTGCAGACTGACTATGTAGCCCTTCCCACTGAAGAGGTATGTACTCTAAGATAATAGAGGGCATTTTTACCACTTACTCTTTATGTTTCTACAGATATCTGACATCATCATATATGACATCGTCATAAGACATCATCATCAGGATATATGACATCATCCTAAAGCATAAGTTATATACTAAAGAACAGTAGCATTCCTACACTTAAGAAACTTAAAATGTATCACTGTAGACAAGGCTTACCAGTAGCAATGAATTACGTTGTGTATGCTTTGAGATCACCTTATCACTTGAACCACGAGATCAGTCTCCTGACCAGTATCCTGACTCCTGCTCTCCACACTTCACTACAACTTAAGAGTCAACAATCAATTAGATCTCTCCCTTCAAGGAAACCTCTATATATTCTGCGTTTCTGACAATCTGTAGTATTCAGCATTCCCTGAACACATCCTTTCTCCCCACCCCCACACATTTGCTCTTGTTGATATCTATCCTATATGCTTTTTCTAGAACTAGCTCAACAGCTACCTTACTTGATTCCCCTTTACCTAGAAGTTATTTTTCTGAATGCCATACCACTTTTCAAACCTCCTTGATGGTGTGTATAGCATTCTACTGTAATATCACAGCCTTTATATTGTCCTCAAGGAGTTTATCTATTTAGAGAAGACAGTACTCATGTCTTTCTTTGCCCCACCATGCCCAGCTCTGTATGTTGTACTTTAGTGGGCGCTCAGTCATAAATGAATGAGTGTTTGAGTGACATCACTGATCTTTACAGTATTCCAATGAGGTCTGTCTACCGTGAGATAGCTGGCACTTATAATTATCAAGTGACTTGACTGAAGTCACAGAACAGGTTAGTAAGCAATATTAGAATTCAACCCAGATCTGCTTATGTGTAAATCAATGAATTTTCCTCGTATATTGTACCCCTCAAGGGTAAATGTCAGAGAAGGCAATGGTAACCCACTCCAGTGCTCTTGCCTGGAAAATCCCATGGACGGAGGAGTCTGGTAGGCTGCTGTCCATGGGGTTGCTAAGAGTTGGACACGACTGAAGCGACTAATGCTCAAAATTCTCCAAGCCAGGCTGCAGCAATACGTGAACCGTGAACTTCCAGATGTTCAAGCTGGTTTTAGAAAAGGCAGAGGAACCAGAGATCAAATTGCCAATATCCGCTGGATCATCGAAAAAGCAAGAGAGTTCCAGAAAAACATCTATTTCTGCCTTATTGACTATGCCAAAGCCTTTGACTGTGTGGATCACAATAAACTGTGGAAAATTCTGAAAGAGATGGGAATACCAGACCATCTGACCTGTCTCTTGAGAAACCTGTATGCAGGTCAGGAAGCAACAGTTAGAACTGGACATGGAACAACAGACTGGTTCCAAATAGGAAAAGGAGTACGTCAAGGCTGTATATTGTCACCCTGCTTATTTAAATTCAGTGCAGAGTACATCATGAGAAACGCTGGGCTGGAAGAAGCACAAGCTGGAATCAAGATTGCAGGGAGAAATATCAATAACCTCAGATATGCGGATGACACCACCCTTATGGCAGAAAGTGAAGAACTAAAGAGCCTCTTGATGAAGGTGAAAGAGGAGAGTAAAAAAGTTGGCTTAAAGTTCAACGTTCAGAAAACTAAGATCATGGCATCCTGTCCCATCACTTCATGGCAAATAGATGGGGAAACAGTGGAAACAGTGTCAGACTTTATTTCTGGGGGCTCCAAAATCACTGCTGATGGTGATTGCAGCCATGAAATTAAAAGACGCTTACTCCTTGGAAGGAAGGTTATGGCCAACCTAGATAGCATATTTAAAAGCAGAGACATTACTTTGCCAACAAAAGTCTGTCTAGTCAAGGCTATGGTTTTTCCAGTTGTCATGTATGGATGTGAGAGTTGGACGGTGAAGAAAGCTGAGCACCGAATAATTGATGCTTTTGAACTGTGGTGTTGGAGAAGACTCTTGAGAGTCCCTTGGACTGCAAGGGGATCCAATCAATCCATCCTAAAAGAGATCAATCCTGGGTGTTCATTGGAAGGTCTGATGTTGAAGCTGAAACTCCAATACTTTGGGCACCTCATGCGAAGGGTTGACTCATTGGAAAAGACCCTAATGCTGGGTAGGATTGGGGGCGGGAGGAGAAGGGGACGACAGAGGATGAGCTGGTTGGATGGCATCACCGACTCGATGGACATGGGTTTGGGTGGACTCCGGGAGTTGGTGATGGACAGAGAGGCTTGGCGTGCTGTGATTCATGGGGTCGCAAAGAGTCGGACACGACTGAGCGACTGAACTGAACTGAAGTGACTTAGCAGCAGCAGCAGCAAGGGTAAATGTAGTAGATTGGGGAAGAAAGAAATAACTGCCTTTCTTATTTGGTACTACTTTAAATGACCTCCATCTGTAGATTACAGTCTTAATTTAGTTATCTCTGTAACCCCTTTGGCCTTCTGTATATTAATGGCAAAATCAAGCCATTGGACCGTTGTCTTGACAGCTTCGTCACAAGATTTCGCTAAATTGAGGAACTAAAATAGAAGCTTCTGAAATTCTTTCACAAAAATCCCACATTTCCATATTGCATAGCCCTACTATGACATTTTTAAATGTAAGATGAGTGCTGTAGCATTAGAACTGAGAATGAGGAGTTATAAACACATACGAAAGTTTAGGGAAAGGTTGATAATAGAAAAATTAATTCATTTTACACACAAGCTACACAGGGAAACTTGCCTCGAATTGGGGACTGTAGGATGAATGTATGTTGTTTTAAGAACCACACAAATGATATTGGTTTGTCAGCCATACCCACTGAGTATTATAAGATTAGGAAATAACAGGACCGAGCAGATGAATAAGGTATTCAGTTTTAATTTATTCATTTATATTTTACCCAGAAGATGAAAATTCTTTAGAGAAGTATAAGGAGAGTGACACGTTGGAATTGGATAGATTGTGCAGAGTGTTTTAGAACAAGTAGAAACTGTAGTAAAGAAACTATTAAGCTTTACTTATCTTTTCTTGTGCAATCCTCACCATAGTCCTGGCAGGCACGTAGCTGTTGTCTTGATTTCATAAATAAAGCATGAGGAAGAAAAGTTTCTAAGGAGTCAAAATATTAAACTTCACTGACTACTGACATAAGAGAAGGCCAGTTTGGAATAGAAGCCTTTGAATCTGACCCTGGGGTTGTCATGTAAGAAGGCAGTTTCTGGTGTCTGAAATCAGTGTAAAGGGAATCAAGTGAAGAGGTGGAGAGGCAGAAGAAATTAGACTGTTCATTGAATTTGGTTAAAATAGAACCACTAAGTTTAGAGAAACCAATATTGAGTGATGGCTGTTTGGAGATGAGAGAGATTAATGTTCATCTCAGTGCTTTGGGAGAAAAAATGTTTTTTCCTACCCCACTGCGTGACTTGTAGAATCTTAGTTCCCTGACCAGGGATCAAACCTGCATCCTTGGCTGTGAAAGCATAAAGTCCTAAGCACTGGACCAGCAGGGTGTTCCCCATTTGGGAAAATTTCTGCAGAATTACAGAATCAAGGTAGAAAGAAATTCTTGATTCTTGATTCTTAAGTGTGCACATTAAAAGTGGAGATATTTCTTTCACTGAATAGTATTCCAAAGTCGAATATATATAATTGGGGAATTGCCCGCTTTTAATTTTTTATATTGCCTGTATTATTTTAAATGATTGAGAGTTGGCAATATTGTTATGAAGTTTTTATGAGCAATTCAGTCAAAATTAGTTTACACACATTGTGGAAATAATTAGATTACTTTCAGAAAGTTTCTGGCTACACATCAATAAGAAAGAAAGGACAATTTAAGCTAAGAAGTAATTTGTAAAGAGGTCCATGAAAACAACGTAAGAAAAGAGCTTCCACTCAATTCTGGTTACTGTCACTGGTCCCGTTTTAGCCAAGTGCCCTAGGTAATTCTACCAGCATTCTCCATTCTCCAAATTCAGGTTAAGTCTGTTGTACCTTTCTTGCCTTCTTCACTCAGTAGATGGTAAACCACTGTTATTGGTTAGATTGCAGTCTGCCCAACGGTGTTGAGATGGGGGAAAAGTTAAGAATCACTGTACTGCTAAGTAGAAGACCCAGGTGTAACTCAGGTCAGTCTTGCCATATGTATGTTTTAAGCTTGAGACACAGACTAAGTGGTTGAAGCAGAAGCAAGAGAAACACAGTGTTGAGTCACCACTAGACTAGGGACCCAGGGATAAGCAAAAGCTGAAGGCATCCGTTTCTAGTTCCTGCTGGCTGCTTTATCAGCTCTGAGGAATCACTTCAATGTTCCTTTTGCTGACGGTGCTCTGTACGTGGAGGAGGGGTGGGCCAGACTAGAGCAAGACACCTTAGACAGCTGAAGTCTGCAAGTTTGGTTTAGGTTTTAACATTCTTTTTGTACTTTTCTTAAACTGCTTTGTAATTTGCTTTAGAACATTTCTGGCTACACATTATTGAAAAACTATCCAGCAGAAGCTGTATTTGTGTTGTTTTTATACTGCTTTCCTCCAGTGGTCAGTGCTTTTCTTTTTTCCTTCCTCCTCCTTCCTTCAGGAAAAAAAAGCCATTTATTTTCTTCTCCTCTCATTTCTCCTGTACACTTCTCTGTCTTTTGATTTCTTTTGGCTTCTCTTGGTTGAACATATCAATGTACAGTGACTCGATTCTGAGTTACCCACATTACTAGTTATAGAAGGCAGTCCTGGCAGTGAAGATGCAAGCAGCTACGGCAAGATCAGTGGTGCATCTAGATGCCAGTTAAGTATTTGGATTTTGTCCTTGAGAATATGGACTATATTCATTTTCATATTTCCAATACATAGTATAGGACAGTCAATGAATGTTGAATGAATGTGATGAGCTATATTGATCTGTCCTGAATTAAATTGTTTCCTTTATATACATAAAAAGGGTCATAGTTGAAAAATCCATTTATTCCTCAAATGACACAAAAATTTTTAACTGGCACCTTCTTTAATTTTCCTCTTTCCTCACCCGAGAGGAAAAAAACCAAATAACTGGAATATACTTAAAATATCAAGGGACTTCTTAAAGCATTATTACTAAAGGAAAAGTTGTTTTAATTTGCATCTGCCATTATTAATGAAAGATTTTTACATACTTATTTTAGTATTTATTAAAATAGATTTAAAAAACTAAGACTTGTTTTAAAATATTTTCAGATGTTATATTCAGTAGCTCAACATGAGCAGCATTAACCCTTCTGAATTTACTTAATTTTCCTGTGATTAATTTCTTGGTAAGGAATTTGAACATGTTATAAACTCATTTTAAAGTTTTGTTTTTTATTTGTGAAATGTCATATGTGCCTGGCAAATAATAGTTAATCAGTGGATACATATCTGTGAGGATGAAAATACCTTGCATAAATAATAGCAAAAAAATTCTACACTTTTCTTATTTGAGGGTTGGTAAGTTAAGCTTCCAAGAGAAACTGCTGAGATCCACATTTTTTTATTTGTGGCTTTAGTGTTTGAAATAAATGACTTCTGTGGTCAAACCCTGATCTGAATACTTTGTTTTTAATGTTGACTTACACTATGGAAATTACTTATGTTTTAGTCACATGTTCACCAAGAACCTAGTAAGAGAATTCCTTCTTGGAGTGGTCGCCCAATCTGGATGGAAAAGATGGTCATGTGCAGGGTGAAAGTCCCACACACGTTTGCGGTTCACTCTTACACCCGTCCCACGATATGTCAGTACTGCAAGCGGTTACTGAAAGGCCTCTTTCGCCAGGGAATGCAGTGTAAAGGTAGGATTGCATGATTTTCTGATGTAAAATTCATATTTGTTTTTGTTAGCAAATATAAAATACTTTTTACTTCAGAAAGCTTAAAGCAAATAGATTGGTCTCATATAAAAAAGAAAAAAGAAATATGCATGTATGTGTATCTATTGACAATGACTGGTATCTGCAACATGTGTATTCTGCACCAGGAACTATGCTAAAGGGAAATTAGAGTGTAAACAGAAAAACTAGAATTTGAATCTGTGAGATGTGGCTGCTTAACAGTTGTCAATATGGAACCGTTAGTGAGCAGGTAAGCTAATATTTGAGCTTAAGTCTTTCCGATTCCAGAGCCAGACACTACCCAAAATATAAAATAATGCCCATCTCTTTCCATTAAATGAAATCACCGACTCGATGGACATGAGTTTGAGCAAGCTCTGGGAGTTGGTGATGGACAGGAGGCCTGCCGTGCTGCAGTCCATGGGGTCGCAAAGAACTGGACACAACTGAGCGACTGAACTGAACTTTCCATTAAGTATTCATACACACACACCCCCCAACATGTTACAAGAGTTTTATTGTTGCTTTAATTATGTGGCTGTAAGAGCTGTACCAAAACTGTCATTCTAAACAATCACACTGAAACAGGCAGAAATAGTAGAAGCCACTGCAATTATAATGGGGACCATCTATATTTGGATACTAACCCAAAACACTGTCATAGAACTCTAAAAACATCTCTAATGAACTAGGTTTTTAATAGAATAATGGTTTCCTGTAATTATATAATGCTTTTAAAAGATGCTTTTATCTTTTTATCTCGCATCTTCTCAACAGTGCTGCACAATTATGTGAAAACCAAAATGGAGAGTTGAAATGTGTTATTAGGCGTTGAGCCAAGATAAGATATAAGTAATCTGTCTATAATCTTATGTACTTATTTTTCATGTGATTATTGTAATTATCGTTACTTATTGATACCATACTTTTTATGTAAAAGTATTTGTGGAATTGAATTACCTGGTTTTATCTAGGTAAAACATCAGAATTGAGATTTTTGCAACAATAAGTCCTGTTTACAGTGTTGAATTAAATAATTTATGTGTAAATTTAATTTTTAAGTATATAAGAAAACTTTTCTTAGCAATATATGGCTACATAGGAGAATATCAAATAGAGAATGCTTTGTACATTTGTTGCCAATATTTAATAACTGTCAGGCAGGCTTAATTGTTGAAATTTTATTTCAACAGCTTACTTTTGAATATGAGTTAATATATAAATTAATACTTTAAATATCAACACTAAAATGTATTGGCAAGCAGCCACTAAAGAGTGTTTTGGGAAAGAACATTAAGAACAGACGTACAAATTCTAGCCAGCAGATAATCTTAGTAAAGGTAGTTAAGATGCCGTTCTGCTGAGTAGAACAGAAACATTCTAAAACCGCATGCAAAAAAGCACAGTACTTTTTAAAAGAATGATTGAATAAAATACATATGTAGATTAATGAATTTTGAAATAAAATCAGTTAACTATATGACTGGCTTAGTAGTTTAACTTCTTAGAGCTCTAAAAGAATAATGTTTTGTGCTTATATTGGTTCAGAAAGTATCAGATTCTGTTTCTCCTCAGCTAAGTATTTTAGTTATCAAAAAGTCATAATTTAATTCTGTAATCCCTGTATTTTTACTTCAGAAGTAAAATAGACATTTTCATTCACTTGTTAAGCTAAGAAAAAAAAAGTTAAGATAAAACAGTTATGCAGGATCATTTGAGAAAAATATACAATTCTAAGAGCAATTAATTTATTCATTCATGTTTTCCACTTTGTTATATTAAAGTTTCAAGGCAGTTTATATAAGCACATGTAGGATAAAAGAAAACATAAATAAATTAATAAAAAACATGGGCAGGAATATAGAGAAGTATAATTGACTGTCATTAGAACTACATACTTGCTGCATATGGGTGGTAAATTTGGCTTTACATTTCAGAGGGCAAGGGAAACCTTGTCATTTTCACAATTTGCAAACCTCATGAGATAAAAAACAAATATTTAAATATATGCAAGTATTAATATTAGTGTCACGTGAATTTTCCTAGGGCCTCTCCTTTTTGAAGACGTTATTACATCATGCAGGTTTTCTCATCCACCAAATTATTAATTTCATAGAGCTTTTTCTTATAATGACCTTTCTGTATTCTATTGGCATGATACCAAGAGTTTTCTTTAATTATAGGAGTTACAAAGTTATTCTAAGTCAGAACTTGAAATTATTTTTACCCATTTATTGTTGGTAGAATCATTATTATTATTTTTTTTTTTGGTAGAATTATTTTGAAGGTGGTGTTAGACAGTAGTTATAGCAGTGGGTTTCAGTTTTAATGTTAACTAAAGTCATTAAAGTACCTGTTTCTCACCCTCACTCCCAGAGCTGCTGACGTGGTAGATTAGGGGTGGGGCCCAAGATCGTGCATCTCAAAAGATGCTGATGCTCCGGGCTTGGTGACCACAGTTTGAGAACCACGAGTTATACAGTAATAGTGAACAGCTTGGACCTGACTGACACTCATTTGCGGTGCAGTCAGCTCTGAGATTCTTGCAGGCTGAAGAGAGCCATTATATACTACAGGTGGGGGACCTTGTGTGTGAGAAGCTCAGTCCTTTCTTGCAAGGTTGTCTGGGAAAGCTCTTACTAATTCCAAATAAATGGTTGTAGCATTGCAATTTCTTTTCTGCATATGTACCAGGTCCTAATAATTAGGCGTTGAAAGTAACTGCCTGACATATGTTGGAAAGGAATTTAATCAGCCTGAGAAACTCTTTAAGGGGGATGTGGAAAGAAGAATGTGATGTAAGGGAGGGAAGCATGGATCTGCAGCAACATTTTGGCAAAGTGTTATACAAGTGGTATAAACTTCATTTTACAGATAAAGAGACTGAACCCTGAGGGATTAACCAACTATTAAGAGGTGGTATCAGAATATGAAACCAGACCTTTAATCCAAGACCTGAGTTCCTATAGAGGAAATCTTTATTATTTCATCATCATTATTAATAATACTATATGTGTGAGTAAAGAAAGTCTTTAACCATATCTGATACTGCCTCACTTTTTACATAAATTAATAAGATGAATTTTTTATTTTAGATTGTAAATTCAACTGCCATAAACGATGCGCGTCTAAAGTACCGAGAGACTGCCTTGGAGAGGTTACTTTCAATGGAGGTAAAAGTCTTTTTCTTAATTTCCAGAAAAGATCACAATTCTTTTGTGTATTATCTTTATATAAGGTTATATTTGCATATTTTATTTTGTTTACTTTGTTTCTTTGACATTTTTCTGATTTAATAATCAAGCAAAATACAGATATCGCTAATAGTATACTTTTAATCATGCCTTCCAGTCTCCTTTAACCACCTACCACTTTGTAGTCAAATGTGGCAAATGGTGCTGCATATTCTCATTTATCTTTAGACAGAGCAAAACTTACTTTATAACCCTGCTGTTGTCCCTAGAACTATTTCATATTTCTAGTATTTATTGACTACTTAATGTATGCCAGGCACTATTGTAAACATTTTACATATATTGACATTTAAACCTAAGAACAACCTTTTGAAATAAGGACTTAGAGATGAGTAAACTAGGCACAAAAAACATTAAATAATTTGCCTAAGAGATACAACCAGTAAGTGGTAGATTTGGGATTTGAACCTGTGTGGAATTTGAACCTGGCATCTTAGTTCATAGTCTTTAGAAGTCATCGTACGGTCTCACTTTCTCTTTTTCCATCAAATAATCACTTAGCTGAACAGTCTTGCTTTTTTACCTCCCCCCCCCACTTTTCAAGATTATATCACTCAAAGTGATTACCTTTTTTGGAAGAAAGCAGTAAACTTGCAGCATAATTTTTCCTTAATATTACATACTAGTAAAAATTGAATATAAGTAGTTCTATAGGAACGGCTTCCCTGGTGGCTCAGATGGTAAAGAATCTGCCTGCAGTGCAGTAGCCCTAGGTTCGATCCTTAGGTTAGGAAGATTCCATGGAGAAGGGATATAGGAGGAAAAGCATAAGGAGTAGAAATTAATCTCCTTAAGAGTTTAACGTTTTCTCATGTGGTATGTTTTCTGTTGGTTGCTGTTTAAGACCATTGACAGAGCGTGATTGGTTTCTTCGTTTCAGTTGCTTAGAACTAATACAGTTTTTCTACATGATTGAAGTCTTTTCTAGATTTAGCTAGTTCCTGTATTTTTGTCCTTGTCTACCTTTTGACAAATGGATATGAAATACCATTTATATCTATTTTAATGTTCATTTATCTCTTTCAGATATTTACTGTTTAATTAGGAGCTTTTTCTCTCTAAATTACCTGTTCACATGTGATATATTCTACTAATTCTTCATCAGATTTATTGAGATATGAGTTGTATACCATACAGTTCATACATTTAGTTTATTCCCAGTTGTACAGCCATCACTACAGACTAATTTTAGAACATTTTCATCATCCTGAGAAGAACTCCATACCAATTAGTTGTTACTTCCCATCCACTTTTCCCTGCTAGCCCCTGGCAACCACTAAGTCAACTTTTATCTGTATCAGTTTGTCCCTTCTAGACATTTCATATAAATAGAATCATACAATGTGTAGTCTTTGTGACTGATTTCTTTCACTTAACATAATGTTTTCAAGGTTCATCCATGTTGCATGTATCAATACTTCATTGTTTTTTTATTGATGAGTAATATTCCTCTGCCTGAATGTTCCACACTTGATTCATTCATTCACCAGTCAGCCATCGTCCTTTGAGTTGTATCCATTTTGGAGCTATTATGAACAAGGCAGCTATGAACATCTGAGTACAATTGACTACATGTGTTTCCATTCCACTTGGGTAGATAGACAGTAGTGGAACTGTTGAGTCATATGGTAGCTCTCTTTAACATTTTGAGGACTGCCAAACTGTTTACCAAAGCAGCCATACCATTTTACATTCCCACCAGCAGTGTAAGAGGATTCTCATTTCTATGTATCCTTTCCACCACTTGTTAATTGTCTGTCACTTTGATTGTCACCATCCTAGTGAGTATGAAGTGATGTCTCATTATGGTTTTGATTTGCATTTCCCAGATGGCTAACTGACATTGCGTGTCTTTTTATATACCTCTTGGTCATTTTTACATCTGCTTCGGAGCAATATCTCTTCTGATCCTTTGCTCATTTAACTAGGTTATTTATTTATCTTTTTATTATTGAGTTGTAAGAATTCTTTAAATATTCTGGATACAAGTCCCATGATTTGCATGAAGCATGATTTTTAGATACTTTCTACCATTCTGTGCACTGCTTTTTCCCTTTCTTTGAGGTGTCATTTGTAGCAGAGAAGTTTTAAATTTTGATGAAGTCCAATTTATTTGTTTTTTCTTGTCATTTAGGTTTTTGGTGGTATATCTAAGAAGGCTTTGCCTAACTCACGATCCCAAAGTTTACTCCTACGCTTTCTTCTAAGAGTTTTATAGATTAAACTCATATTTAAGTCTATGATCCACTTTAAGTTAATTTTTGTTATTGATTTAAGGAAGGCTTCCAATTTCCTTTTTTCTTTTTTGTATATAAATATCCATTTGTCCTATGACATATACTGAACAGAATGTTCTTCTTTCATTGTATTGTCTTAGACACTTGTGGAAAATCAGCTGACCAAGTCTATAATATAGTGGTTAACCTTTTACTTTGCTTCTAGTATCTTTTGTCATTTCAAAATTTAAAATTTTGATGCAATCAAGTTAATTTTCTGCCTTATGATTTTTACACTTACATCATCCTAAGAAATATTTCTTTATCTTGAATCATAAAAATATTTTTCTATAATTTCACTTAAGAATTTTAAAACTTGTTTTCACATTTGATATACTGTCTCTGTTTAGGTGTATTGATATTCCATTAATGTAAAATTCTGAATTCATTTAAAACTTTGCCAGAACCATCTACTTTGGGAACAGATACTGATATACCAATGGATATTGACAGTAGTGACATGAACAGTGATGGTAGTCGGGGCTTGGATGACACAGAAGAACCATCTCCCCCAGAAGATAAAATGTTTTTCTTGGATCCATCTGATCTTGATGTGGAAAGAGACGAAGAAGCTGTTAAAACAATCAGGTAATGCGTGTGTATGGACTGCAAGCTATTTCCAAATGCAAGGTCAGTCCAGGAGTTCTGTTAAAGAAGAACAAATCATATCTCTTTAAGTGGAACCTAAAAATGTAATTATAAAAAGAAAAATATTTTTTCTTGGAGTATAGTTGCTTTACAATGTTGTGTTAGTTTCTGCTGCACACCAAAGTGAGTCAATTATACATACATGCATATCCCCTCTTTTTTTAGATTTCCTTCTCATTTAGATCACTACAGAGCATTGAGTAGAGTTCCTTGTGCTCTACAGTAGGTTCTCATTAGTCATCTATTTCATATACAGTAGTATACGCTTGTCAATCCCAATCTCCCAATTCATTCTACCCTCTAAAATGTAATTTAAAATCAATTAAATTGTGGCTAATGCTTTTACATGTACCACAGTATTTTTCTGAAATAAATTATATTCCTCTTGCTGTCCACTCAAGATGGGAAGGTGTAAGAATCCTGTTTTCTTAAAAAGAAAAATGCTTTATTCAAATACAGTCTAGATAACGATAGCTAGCTGTGTAGCAGTCTTTGACAAAGTGCCAGCATTGGACCATCAGGTAAAGCAACCAGTTTCTTCATACAGGCATATTAGCTCATGTTGCAAACCCCAGTAAGAATCTATACCTGAGAATGTTGCACAAAGATGATGGTGATGAATTTGGGGCTGTTTTCATATTGCAGTTCATTTATTAGCACTTTGTAAAGATGCTCCTGGATCATGAGACTTATATATCCTCCTATATTTATAGAAATTCAGTTTTTTTAGATACAGCCTATAAGATATACTACTTTGTGATACAGTGTTAACATTTTAAGCAGGTTTTGTTTTTCACTGGCAGCAAATAGGTATTTAGAGAAAATGGGTCATTTGTCAGTCTCATATGGCTGAGTCATTTATTCAGTTTGTCTTATCATTAAATTATAGCTATTATTATCATTATCATTATTAACTAAATGTTTGCCCAAACTGGAGACTTCAGAGAACTAAGCTAGTTTCCTAATCATGGATACTTGACAATTTAAGAGCAGATATTTAACTGTTTGAGACTCAATTGAAAAACACTTCTGCCAGGGTGCTCTTTCTCTCCAGCTACACTGTTACTAACCTATGTTTCAGTATTACCTGATCTGACTCATTTCATTATTTATTGTTTTTACTTTGTTAATACATGTAAATCATTTTTCTTTCATATCTTCTATAAGTAATTGTTGCTGACAACATGAATAATGGAATTTGATATTTGAATTTTGTCTTGTTATGAATTTATTAATTTATCATGTTATCTAAGGTATGATTTCTAGCAGCAATCCCAAATGAGACACTCTCCCAGGCTCCAGATTTGCCAACTGGAGAGGATTCTTTCTGCTCTATTCATTGTTTTCTTATGTTCTGTGGCCCTCCAGAAATATTGATGACAAATAATGATGACTTACAGTATTGTTGTAGGAAGGGAGGCCCCCCCTAGGGCCCCAAGAGCGGTCTCTTGTCTAACACTCGGAAAAGAATTGTCCGAGGAGACACGTGCTGACAAAGCAAGAGATTTTATTGGGAAAGGGCACTCAGGTGGAGAGCAGTAGGGTAAGGGAACCCAGGAGAACAGCTCTGCCACGTGGCTCGCAGTCTCGGGTTTTATGGTGATGGATTAGTTTCCAGGTTGTCTTTGCCCAATCATTCTGATTCAGAGTCCTTCCTGGTGGCACACGCATCACCCAACCAAGATGGATGCTAGTGAGAGGGATTCTGGGAAGTGGACGGACACATGGCGTCTCCTTTCGACCTTTCCCAAACTCTTCCAGTTGGTGGTGGCTTATTAGTTCCATATTCCTTACCAGGACCTCTTGTTGTAAAACAACTCATACAAATGGTTACTAGAGAGCCTGGCCAGGGTGGGCGGTTTCAGTCAGTGTGCTTCCCCTAAAAGTATCATCTTTGTCTTTTATAAATTAACTATGTATCATCATAACAGGATTAATTTATCCTTTTCTTCTTAAGCCATTGTTTGTCTTCCTAAGATATTTTGAAGAATTTTAGTTTAATTCTCTTTAAAAGGGTTTGTTGAGTTTACTGTATTGATGATCTTTTAAGTTAACATAAATATTTGTCATAAATTTAAAATATTTTTTAGTCCATCAACAAGCAATAACATTCCGCTGATGAGGGTCGTCCAGTCCATCAAGCACACAAAGAGGAAGAGCAGCACAATGGTGAAGGAAGGGTGGATGGTCCATTACACCAGCAGGGACACCCTGGTCAGTAATCACAGGCATTTTATTATGGTAGTGAAACTCTGTTACGTGCTTTACTTTGTGCGTTTTTTAAGTCAGAATGAGAATGAGATATATATTAAGACATCACAGTACACTGGAACCATCTTTATATTTAGGATGTTAGGAATATTTAAAAGGTGGAATATTTAATGTACTATTTTTATAAATTGGTAGAACAGTAGAGATTAAAAGCAAGTCTGAAGGTACACCACCAAATGCACAATCTCTGAAAGAAATAATTGATATTCCCTGTGGCTCAGGTGGTTAAGAATCTACCTGCAATGCAGGAGACCCAGGTTCAATCCGTGGGTCAGGAAGATCTCCTGGAAAAGGGAACGGCAACCCACTCCAGTATTCTTGCCTGGAGAATCCCATGGACAGAGGAGCCTGATGGGCTATAGTCCATGGAGTTGAAAAGAGTTGAACACAACTAAGCGACTCTCACTTCACTTCACTTCACTTCTGCTCTGCAAAAGATAGTGTTAAAAGATTGAGATGACAAGCCACAGACTTAGAAGAAATATTTGCAAAAAAGGTATCTGTAAAAGACTCTTCTCCAAAATATACAAAGAACTCTTAAAATTCAACAGTAAGAAAACTTAATAACCTGATTAAACAATGTGCTGAAGACCTTAACACGTACCTCGCAAAAGAAGATACCTAGATGGCAGATAAGCATATGAAATGATGCTCCACATCTTATGTCATCAGGCAAATGCACATTAAACAGTGAGATACAGCTGCCCATCTGTTAGAATAGCCAAAATCATAAACACTGAGAACACCAAATTCTGA
This sequence comes from Giraffa tippelskirchi, assembly GCF_054371585.1. NCBI lineage: Eukaryota > Metazoa > Chordata > Mammalia > Artiodactyla > Giraffidae > Giraffa > Giraffa tippelskirchi. Next base: position 82,177,004 of record NC_137278.1, read on the forward strand.
CAAGATGTAGAGCAACAGGAGCTTTCTTTTTTGCTGGTAGGAATGCAAAGTGGTATTGCCAACATTCGAAGACAGTTTAGTAGTTTCATGCAAAACTAAAATGCTTTTACCAAATGATCTAGCAGTCATACTCGTTGCTGTTTACCCAAAGGAGATAAAAACTTAACATTCACATGGAAACCTGCATACGGATATTTATAATGGGTTTATTCATAATTGCCCCAAACCTGGAAATAATAGATCTCCTTCAGTAGGTAAATGGGTAAATAAACTGCTCTAAAGACAATGGAATGTTATTCAGCACTAAAAATCAATGAGCTGTTAAGCCATGAAAAGACTTGGAGCAATCTTAAGTGTATATTGCTAAGGGAGAGAAACCAATGTAAGACCATTACATACTGTATGATTCCAACTATATGATATTCTAGAAAAGGCAGAACTGTGGAGGGTACTGGGTGGGGACAAGTAGGAATGAATAGGTAGAACACAAAATTTTTAGGGCAGTGAAAATACTCTATGTAATACCATAATGATAGGTACTCGTCACTATGCATTTGTCCAAATACATAGAATGCGCAGCACCAAGAGTGATCCATATTATATAACCTATGAACTTGTATGATTATGATGTGGCAAGTGTAGGTTCATCAGTTGTAACCATTGTACCACTCTGATAAGGGTGTTGATGATGGGGTCTGGGGTTATGCATGCCTAGGGACAGGAAGTATACATGGGACATCTCTGCCCCTTCCCCTTAATTTGCAATGAACCTTAAACTGCTCCAAAAAATAAAGTATTAATTTAAAAAAAGTTTATAGACACATGTTAAAAAAAAATGCTGCATGGCAAAGAAGAGAAGCAAAGACAAAGGGGAAAGTTTTTTTTCAACCCAGAACATAATAGAAAAATAGGCAATGAACCTGAACAGACAAGTCTCAGACAAGGAGATGCAAATTACTCTTAAACATAAGATCTTGATCTCATTTTTAATAAAAAAAATACAATTTAAAATGTTATGAAAATACTAGCCAAATAGTATACTAGCTGAATAGCCAAAGCAGTCTTGAGAAAGAATGGAGCTGGAGGAATCAACCTTCCTGACTTCAGACTATACTACACAGCTGCAGTCATCAAGACAATATGGTACTGGCACAAGAACAGAAATATAGACCAATGGAAGAAGATAGAAAGCCCGGAAATAAACCCATGCACCTGTGGGTACCTTATTTTTGGCAAAGGAGGCAAAAATATACAATGGGGCAAAGACAGCCTCTTCAATAAATGGTGCTGGGAAAATTGGACAGCTACATGTAAAAGAATGAAATTAGAACACTTCCTAACACCATACCCAAAGATAAACTCAAAATGGGTTAAAGACCTAAATGTAAGACCAGAAACTATAAAACTGTTAGAGGAAAACATAGGCAGAACACTCGATGACATAAAGCAAGATCTTCTATGGCCCACCTCCTAGAGTAAGGGAAATAAAAACAAAAGTAAACAAGTGGGACCTGATTAAACTTCAAAGTTTTTGCACAGGAAAGGAAACTATAAGCAAGGTGAAAAAACAACCCTCAGAATGGAAGAAAATAATAGCAAATGAAACAACTGACAAAGGATTAATTTCCAGAATATACAAGTGTCTCATACAACTCAGTACCAGAAAAACAACCCAATCAAAAAGTGGGAAAAAGACCTAAACAGACATTTCTCCAAAGAAGACATACAGATGGCTAACACACATGAAAAAATGCTTAACATCGCTCATTAGTAGAGAAATGCAAATCAAAACAACTATGAGCTATCACCTCACACCAGTCAGAATGGCCATCATCAAAATGTCTACAAACAAAAATGCTGGAGAGGGTGTGGAGAAAAGGGAACGCTCTTGTACTGTTGGTGAGAATATAAATTGATACAGCCACTATGGAAGACAGTATGGAGATTCCTTAAAAAACTAGGAATAAAACCACCATATGACCCAGCAATCCCACTCCTAAATACACCCGGAAATTGAAAAGACACATGTATCCCATTGTTCATTGCAACACTATTTACAATAGCTAGAACATGGAAGCAACCTAGATGTCCATCAACAGATTAATGGATGAAGAAGTTGTGGTACATATACACAATGGAATATTACTCAGTCATAAAAAGAAACACATTTGAGTCAGTTCTAATGAGGTGGATGAACCTAGAACCTATTATACAGAGTGAAGTAAGTCAGAGAAAGATAAATATCATATACTAACACATATTTCTCCACTCTTCTCCAGTAGCATACTTGGCACCTACCGACCTGGGGAGTTTATCTTTCAGTGTCATACCTTTCTGCCTATTCATACTGTTCATGGAGTTCTCATGAACCATGTTTTGTCAGAACTCTCTGCCATGACCCGTCTGTCATTGGTGGCCCTACACGGCCTGGCTCATAGTTTCATTGAGCTAGACAAGGCTGTGGTCCATGTGATCAGTTTGGTTAGTTTTCTGTGATTGTGGTTTTCATTCTGTCTGCCCTCTGATGGATAAGGATAAGAGGCTTATGGAAGCTTCCTGATGGGAGAGACTGACTCAGGGGGAAACTGGGTCTTGTTCTGATGGGGCCATGTTCAGTAAATCTTTAATCCAATTTTCTGTTGATGGGCAGGGCTGTGTTCCCGTCCTGTTGCTTAACCTGAGGCCAAACTATGGTGGAGGTAGTGAAGATAATTGTGACCTTCTTCAAAAGGTCCCATGCACACACTGCTGCACTCAGTCCCTCTGACCCTGCAACAGGCCACTGCTGACCCACGCCTCTGCCAGAGACTCGCGGACATTCATGGACATGTCTGGGTCAGTTTCTTGTGGGGTCACTGCTCCTTTCTCCTGGGACCTTGTGTGTACAAGGTTTTGTTTATGCCCTCCAAGAGTCTGTTTCCTCAGTCCTGTGTAAGTACTGGTGGTTCTCTGGTGGGGTTAATGGTGACCTCCTCCAAGGGGGCTTGTGCAGTACCCAGGTCTGCTGCACCCAGAGCCCCTGCAGCAGGCCACTGCTGACCTGTACCTCCACAGGAGACACTCAGACACAGTTGTGGCTCAGTCTCTGTGGGTTGGGCATGCATTTTGTGCCCTTCCCAGGTCTGAGCAGCTCAGGTGACCAGTTGCTTGAAGATCGCACTGTCCCAGGTGGGCCATATGTCTTAATCACCTCCTCGGTCCCGGCCACTCAGTTTCCCAGGTGCACTGCGAGAGCAAAAACAACGCCCAGTTGAGGATGTGACAGGTGACGGATGTAAAATCCAATGCTGTAGAGAGCAATACTGCATAGGAACCTGGAATGTTAGGTCCATGAATCAAGGCAAATTGGAAGTGGTCAAACAGAAGATGGCAAGGGTGAACATCAACATTTTAGGAATCAGTGACCCAAAATGGACTGGAATGGGTGAATTTAATTCAGATGACTATTATATCTGCTACTGTGGGGATGAATCCCTTAGAAGAAAAGGAGTAGCCATCATAGTCAACAAAAGAGTCCAAAATGCAGTACTTGGATGCAATCTCAAAAATGACAGAATGATCTCTATTCATTTCCAAGGCACCATTCAGTATCACAGTAATCCAAGTCTATGCCCTGACCAATAATGCTAAAGAAGCTGAAGTTGAACAGACCTTCTAGAACTAACACCCAAAAAAGGTGTCATTTTCATTATAGGGGACTGGAATGAAAAAGTAGGAAGTCAAGAGATACCTGGAGTAACAGGCAAATTTGGCCTTGGAGTACAAAACGAAGCAGGGCAAAGGCTAACAGTTTGCAAAAAGAACACACTGGTCATAGCAAACACCCTCTGCCAACAACACAAGAGAAGACTCTACACATGGACATCACCGGATGGCCAGCGCTGAAATCAGATTGATGATATTCTTTTTAGCCAAAGATGAAGAAGCTCTATACAGTCAGCAAAAACAAGACCGGGAGCTGACTGTGGCTCAGATCATGAACTCCTTATTGCCAAATTCAGACTTAAATTGAAGAAAGTAGGGAAAACCCCTAGACCATTCAGGTATGACCTAAATCAAATCCCTTATGATTATACAGTGGAAGTGACAATTAGATTCAAGGGATTAGATCTGATAGAGTGCCTGAAGAACGATGGCCGGAGATTCGTGTGACTTTGTACAGGAGGCAGTGATCAAGGCCATCTGCAAGAAAAAGAAATGCAAAAAGGCCAAATGGTTGTTTGATGAGGCCTTACAAATAGCTGAGAAGATAAGTTAAAGGCAAAGGAGAAAAGGAAAGATATACCCATTTGAATGCAGAGTTCCAAAGAATAGCAAGGAGAGATAAGAAAGCCTTCCTCAGCAATCAATGCAAAGAAAGAGAGGAAAACAATGGAGTGGGAAAGATTAGCAATCTCTTCAAGAAAATTAGAGATACCAAGGCAACATTTCATGCAAAGATGAGCACAATAAAGACAGAAATGGTATGGACTTAATAGAAGCAGAAGATATTAAGAAGAGGCAGCAAGAATACACAGAAGAACTGTACAAAAAAGATCTTCATGACCCAGATAACCACGATGGTGTGATCACTCACCTAGAGCCAGACATCCTGGAATACGAAGTCAAGTGGGCCTTAGGAAGCATCACTGAGGTCATGTATGGATGTGAGAGTTTGACCATAAAGAAAGCTGAGCGCCGAAGAATTGATGCTTTTGAACTGTGGTGTTGGAGAAGACTTTTGAGAGTCCCTTGGATTGTGGGGAGATCAAACCAGTCCATCCTAAAGGAAATCAATCCTGAATATTCATTGGAAGGACTGATGCTGAAGCTGAAACTCCAATACTTTGGCCACCTGATGCGAAGAAGCAACTCATTTGAAAAGACCCTGATGCTGGGAAAGATTGAAGGCGGGAGGAAAAGGGGACGACAGAAGATGAGATGGTTGGATGGCATCGCGGATGCGATGGGCATGAGTTTGAGCAAGCTCTGGGAGTTGGTGATCGACAGGGAGGCCTGGCGTGCTGCAAGTCCAGAGGATCACAAAGTCAGACACAACTCAGCAAATGGACTGAATTGAACACATATACAGAATCTAGAAAAATGGTACTAAAGAATTTATTTGCAGGGCAGCAGTGGAGAAACACATGGAAACAGACTTATGGACATGGGGAGAGAGGAGGAGAGGGTGAGATGTATGGAGAGAGCAACATGGAAACTTACATTACCATATGTAAAATAGATAGCCAATGTGAATTTGCTGTATGTCTCAGGAAACTCAAACAGGGGCTCTGTGTCAACCTAGAGGGGTGGGATAGGAAGGTAGATGGGAGGGAGGTTCAGAAGGGAGGGGATATATGTATTACCTGTGGCTGATTCATGTTAAGGTTTGACAGAAAACAACAAAATTCTGTAAAGCAATTATCTTTCAATTAAATAAATAAATTTTAGAAAATGTTATGAAAATAATAGTTTTTATTTATCAGTGTAGCACAGGATCAAAAAGGTTAGTAATATGCTGTGTTAGTGAAGGTTTGAGTAAATAGGCACACTCATGTTGCTGATGAGACTATAAATTGGATCCAGAAATAGAGGAATAACTTAACACTGTCAAGAAAAATTACATGTGCATTTATCTTTTGACTCAGTAAGGCATCCTTTAGAAATTTAGTCCATGGGTAAATTACATATTTGCGTGTGTCATACATGTGTATTTGTGTGTGCATGCATGAAATTCTTGAAACCTCCAAAACCGAATAACATTGTTTGCCTTGAGTAAGGGTGGGAGTGAGATAGGAGTGATGATGGCAGTATACTTTTCACTATGTATCTTTTTAATTTTTCCAATTTTGAAGCTCATGAATTTTATACCAATACCTCTTATCTCTTATAGATAAGAGATGAGAGGGAATGGAGAGTTCAGACACTTTGGAGGAATCATTACTTTTGAACCTTACAGTTTTGTGCTCTTTGTAGAGAAAGAGGCATTATTGGAGACTGGACAGCAAATGTCTTACACTGTTTCAAAACGAATCTGGATCAAAGTATTATAAGGTAAAAATTTCACATCTTTTTAAAATATGTACATTAAAATACTGTGTTTTCCAAATATATCCAAGTAGTATTTATTATTATATTGAATTACAGCTCTGCCTAACAGTTTCTAGAAGTCATTGTTAAGTTCCTTGTAAAAGCAAGTATCCTCTACCCCTCCATTTCGCCCCTTGCAACAGCCTTGCTGCCAAAGTTTTTGTTGTTGTTCTGTGATTCTTTGTTTCTGGCCTGTCAGGTTGCTGCTGTTTTCCTTCTGGGTACCAAGTGGCCCTCCGTATCAGGGGGTGCCTAGCCAATTTGTATAAGGGACTTGACCCTTGCATACGAAAAGACAATTAGACTGTGATTTAGATTAGACTATTAAAAGTCCTATGATTATTGCTGATCAGAAGAAACCATTGTGGTATTCAGCATTTCTCCCATTTTCCATTTAACCTTAGACCCCAATTCCCAGATGCTTCTTTTGGCTCTTCTTTATATAATTCTCTTTGCTCGACTTGCTCCACATTTTGCCATGTCACCAATTGACACCAGATAAAATAGTTAGTATAGCGATTGTATCAGGAAGAAAGAAAATAGAGACTGATGAATTGCTTTGAATTGGTTGGATTTTTCTGAAGAAGTTTTCTGCTTTAGGAAGTAGACTAAATATAAATGATTGTTAAAGTTATGGACAGAACCAGAATAGAGCACTTACACTTATCCTGACATCCTCCTTTGCTGCTGTTATTTCTGCCTCGTTCTCCTTTGGGGCCATATCTTGCAGATAGCAGCCAGTAGAGTAGTTGTAGAGTTGACTTCCTGACAGCTGGGAAATGGCAGGTGTTGGCTATAGCAGCAGCCACCCTTCTAAATCCTTTCTTTCTAATGATCTGCTACAGGCCTGAATTACTAGCTTAGTTATTATACTCCGTGCTCTCTGCCTCTGTCATTGCTGGACATGCAGATCATTCAGAGCACATACCCTCATCAGACTTGACTTTGTGTTCATGTGCCACATTCACATACTTGTGTTTGTCTTTAATGGTATTCATTAGAGATGCATATCTTTGATTGTTTAGTGTATTTGAAAAAACACATATTCATGTTTCCTAACGCTTTATTCTTTACTTCAGGAAATTCCACTTTCAGAAATTCTCCGCATATCTTCACCACAAGATTTCACAAGCATTTCACAAGGCAGCAACCCACACTGTTTTGAAATCATCACTGATACTATGGTATACTTTGTTGGTGAGAACAATGGGGACAGCTCTCACAATCCTGTTCTTGCTGCCACTGGAGTGGGACTTGATGTAGCACAGAGCTGGGAAAAAGCAATTCGCCAAGCTCTCATGCCTGTGACGCCTCAAGCCAGTGTCTGTACTTCTCCAGGCCAAGGGAAGGATCACAGTAAGCAATAAGCTTCTTGATGACTTATTCCCCCTTTGGTTCTTAAGCATTTTGTGGGTGCAACTGTGTTTCTGTATTTATTTTAAGCTTCATTTTTGTGATCAATACCATTAGTTAATTGCTTTATAAAATTATGTTGGTCATAGTATGTGCTTGCAGTCCCAGAGCGAGGCTCCAGAGTCAAGTCTCCCTGCATTTAAATCTTGGCTCTGCTGACCTGTTATGTGATCTTGGCAAGTACTTTCCTTTTCTGTAACAATACCTACTGTATAGAGTTGTCACCATTAAATGAAAGAGAACCAAAAGGTGTTAAGTAAGCTACTAGTATTAGGAGTGTGCTTCATGGTGGGATTTTCAGTCTGTAAAGCGTTGCAGTTCACATAGTACTTACAAAATGTGTGAAGTCAGAAATGCTTTATTTCTTTTAACTGAATTAAAACATTCAGAAACATTAAAATACATATTGAAACACATGTTCTTTGCACCAACAAAATTTATAAAATAAAACCTAAATTTGTTTTTAAGTTTTAAGTGAATACTTAATCACAAAGCCATAGTAAAATGTCACTTCCCTGCGCTCCCCCCCCCCATTGGCATTATGTCATTTATGGTGAAACAGCTTTCATTCATTAGACAAATACATTTAAATTGAAAGAGATATCAGCCTCTTTTCTTTTTCAGCTGCACTGCACAGCTTGTGGGATCTTAGTTCCTCAACCAGGAATTGAACCCGGCAGGGAAAGCGCCGAGTCCTAACCCCTGGATGGTCAGGGAATTCCCTCAACTGGTTTCTATATGCCTTTTATTTCAGTTCAGCTATGCTACTTAGTATACTGGCATTATGCTAGGCCCTGAGCTAGAATACAAAAGAAATAGAGATTTTTAAAGATAGGAAGGGAAATAGGTGCATAAAGCAGTAGAGTGTAAAAAGGAGTAGTGCATTTCTCAGGGAACTCAAATACAGATAGGAAGGTAAGTGGAGACTTCATGATAGAGGAGCCTGATTTGGACCTTGACTTCAGATCTCACGTAAGTTAGGATAGGCAGAGCTGACCTGGGGGTGTGCGTGGAATTAAGGGGACATGTGATCAAAGGCATGAGGGTAATGACCATGAAAATGTTTGGTGTTGAATATTGATTCTGAAAGGGTGAATAAAATGGATAATCACAATGTTTCTTAAATTTGAGGGGATTTTAGAACTGTCTGATATTCTAATTGGACCTTTTACCCCAGCAAATAATGCAGACACATAACACAAATTTTATATATAATTGGATTTAGGGTCCTTCTCAAGCCCATCCATGGACTCTTCCCTAGGGTTATAAGTCCCTAAGGACAGGCTGCAAAAGGGCTAAGGGAGAATGAAAGCCCAGTTCTGCCACTTTACTAGCTTCATGATCTTGACCTCTTCACTTGTCTCATCTAAAAGGAGAATGATAGAATAATTGCATATGATGCACTTGGTACCATTCCTGACCTAGTAGTGGCACTATCGCTGTGCTGCTGCTGACACTGTTTCTGCTGTCCTTGGTAACAACCAGTCTGGAGCAGAGTTCTCCTGGGAAGCGATAGAAATGAAAACTGGATGGAGTTAAGACAGTGGAGGCCTTTGAAACAAAATAAATATTGACTTAAGCTAGGAAACTGGAACTACTGAAAAGCAGAGTTTTAGGCTCATTCATTTTGTTGATGCTGTGCTTTTTTGGTCTGTTGCATTAATATTTGATTTTTTGGGTTATTTAAAGTATTTTAAAATTGACTTAATATTTGAAAATGGAGTTTCCACAGTCATTTACATATTTTTTGATGTACAGTTGCTTATATTTTCTTAATGAAGTTTTATGTTTTTATATTTGGGATTATAAAAGAAATTTCGTATCTTTTTCTTTGAGTTATCACTGAGATTCTAGATGTTTGAGAACTAGTCTATTGCTTTACTTTCTAATTTCCCATTTTTCTTGTCAGTTACTTCCTTTGCTTACCAAAGTAATATAGACATTTACTTTACTAAACTTTATAGAAATATGTGATATAAAATGAGAAACTCGTCCCTATATGCATGTGACATGTCCCCCTATTCCCAGTCATATATCTTACCCCTCAGAAAACCATTATTAATAGTTTGGTGTATATTTCTTGATTTGGGGATGGCTTGGGAAGAGGGGAGTCTATTCTATTTGTACGGTCTTGTTATATTTGTATTTTCACAAAAAAAGTCATTTTTGTTGTTAAAGATGTATAGTCTTTTTACAACTTGATTTTATGAACTATTTAATATATATCAGATATATTTCAAATTTATATAGGTTTATATAATTTTAATGTTTTATGACAATAATGCATACTTTCTATACATTTTTTTAAGCAGTCTAGAAGCATATAAAAAAATCTTTGTTCCTCAACCCCATCTCTCTCACTCACCAGAAGTGATCATATTTTGTTTGTTTTGATTCATACACCACTACCCTGAAACTTACCTTTTTAACTTAATAATATAAATAGCTTTCTGACTCAGTACTTACAGCCCTGCATCCTTAAATGTGTAGATAGTATTCTTTTGTATGGATGTGTATCCTGTTTCCTGTTGATGGATCAGTATTGTTTATGGATAAATTTTGTTTAATGTAATGATATTAACTGTATCTTATTAGCTAGTTTTTAAAATTTAATGTACTGTAAGCATTCATGTCAGTAAATATTAGTATTACTAAGTTATATACTAACAGTTTTTTCCCCCATACATCATTCATTTTACAGAAGATTTGTCTACCAGTATCTCTGTATCTAATTGTCAGATCCAAGAGAATGTGGTAAGTAAATATTACAGCTAAAATATGCAGATTGGGTAATTAAGGAAAATAAAATGTGAAACTCTTACTAGAAAATAAGTTTATAACCCATAGTACTGTGCAGTTTGCCTGAAGACACTAGACTGAACTGTGTGGGTGATAACTTCCTGGAGGAGTTCTGCTTTATGAAGGAAACTGAGGCAGTTTCCTTTTAAATTATGAAATTAAAGTTAACTTTTTCATAAGTGACATTATAATATTACAGAGTGATAGACTAATTCAAAGAGAAGAGAGAGGCTACTTTCTGGGTCAGAGCAGGGGAAACTTCCTAAAGGAAGTAAAATTTGAAATATACTTAAAAAGAGTTTTGACACGAGTGCTGAGAGGATGGCAGTGAGAGAACATTTCATGAAAGTACAGAGAAGCAGAAAATGCAGGATTTTAAGGCAGAGTGAGGACTCAGTTTAGCTGGTACATGTAGGGGTTTACAGTAGGGGTCAGCATACTTTCTATAAGGGGATGGAAGTAAATATTTTAGGCTTTGCAGACCATGTACAGTTACGAACTCAACTCTGCTGCCATTGTGAGAAAGCCATAGTCAGTACATAAAAGAATGAGCTTGACTGTTTTCCAGTATAAGTTTTTTTGTGAACACTTATATTTGAATTTCATATAATTTCCTGTTTCACAAGATGACATTATATTGATTTTGTACAACCATTTAGAAATGTAAACTGTTCTTAGTTCAGGAGCCATACAGAAAGAGGCAGCAGGCTGGATTTGGCCCACAAGGCTAGTTTGCCAGCTTCTGGATTAGTTGGAAAAAAGGCTAGAAAAAGAAGTCCAAAAGCTATATATAAATTTATTTGATTCAAATCTCTCTTACTCTTCAACTTGGGGCATCCAGCTGTTACTGTTCAGTAACACATAAATGTTGGGTTTTCTAAGATTGTAGCAGAAACTGGATATCCAGTAGTGTTGTGGGAGATAGAGGGTTTCAAGGAGATTTGATCTTGTCCAGGTAGCATGTGTGGATGTGTAGTCGCTTCAGTCGTGTCCGACCCTATGGACAATAGCCTACCAGGCTTCTCTGTCCATGGGATTCTCCAGGCAAAAATATTGGAGTGGGTTGGTAGGTAGCATTGGAACCAGATTATTGGGGAGAGAAAGAAGTTTTCTCATTTCATTTTTACAGATGAAAAGACCACGTCCCAGGGAATTCAGCTTATTTAAGATTACCTAATTTAAATGGAAATTAGGTTGTGGAAGTACTGATTTTTATATGTCAGGCACTAGACTTGACACTTTGTATATCTTCATTTAATTCACTTAAAAATCCAGTAAGATAGATGTTGTTATATCTGCTTTACTAATGAGGGAATGAGGCCTTGAATAAACTTGGTTTATTCAGTCCAGTGACTACCATGAGATGGCACTGTCTGGGAATGTAACATTGAACAAAATAGGTGTAGTCCCTGGCTTCATGGAGACTGTAGCACATACCCAAATGAGACCTTGACCGAGGATCTGTGAAAAGGATTGGAGAATGCTTTCTAAGAATATTCTGACAGCAACAACCACTAATGGGAAAAAAAAAAAAGGAAAGGGAAGGAAGAAGATTGAGGAGTGGATATGAGTTACACATACTTTTTTCATCAGTCTTTCAAAATAAGTCTGATCTCAATAATACAAAACTTTGAGTCAAAACTTTCAAGTCAAAGATAGCAAATCTCTTTAATAGTAAAGTTGGTAAAACTTTCTTATTAATTTTTTATGTTAATTTACTTTTTATAGGTCACTACTTAATAAATATATTTTTTAATTCAAATCATTTTTCCCCCCGTGGTCTTCTTATAGAATACATTATAGTTGTACATTAAGAGTCATGGTAAAGTTGGTCTTTTTTAGGACAGAGAATGCTTGTATTTCATAAAAGTATTTTGTGGAAAAGAAACCCCTCAAGCATAAAAACTGAAATGTATTTAAGTATTTGAATGAAAAGAGTCAAAGATATTGACATGATTTCATGGAACTAATAATACTTATTATTTCCCAAATAGGACATAAGTACCGTTTACCAGATCTTTGCAGATGAGGTGCTTGGGTCAGGCCAGTTTGGTATCGTCTATGGAGGTAAGCAGTTGCAGCCTTTTGCGTGTTGTAGATAATGTAGAAAATTAGGAAATTTAAAAACCATCTGCCAGTTGTTAGCATATTGTCAGAATTTTGCAAGTGGTTTCTTCCTTGGAGATTAATCTGCATAGCTTTAGATAAGCCCTTTTCACTATAACTTAGTATTAATTTCTTAATTTAAATTGAAAACTTTAAAAAGAAACAGAATCAGAAAATTCACAATAGTTTTCATCTTTTTTTTGTAGCTTACACAAAAAGATGTTTGTGTGGTTTGAAGTTTATGTTGGACTCTGAGAGTTCATTTATTGAAGTATGTGCCCCACTGGTTTTCCCACACAGTTTCCCATTTGTCTGCAGTTGGCACAAATGGTGTATCAGGTCTGAACATCTGAAACCTTATCTCACTCTCTGACTTACATTGCCGAAGCCTTTTAACCTCACTGTGCTCCAGTATCTTCATCAGTTTAATCGGGTTTATACAACCTGGCCTGTATATTCATTAATGTATGTAAAGCTACTTTACAAGCTATGATGCAAGGTAGAAAAGTAATGTTAAACCCTTTGCATTCCTTACCATGACTAGTTGGCCTTTCTGCTTGAAGATTTGCCCTAATAAATAGTTAATCACTCTGCTGATCCAAAGAACCTAGAATAAAATAATTCCATGGTACAGTGTTTCTATCTTGACAGAATTTTTGAAGACTAAGTCACATAGTTAACTTTCATTTATTTAATAAGGTAGATTATTTTTCAGCAGACAAGTTCATTCAAATTTCCTGCTATTTCAAATAATAAAACAGCCTTTATTAGAGGCAGTTACTATAAGGGAAAATTATAGTAATTATAGGTGAGTGATGGAGAAAGAACAAAATGAGCCTGGCCTCTAAAAGAAATACAAAAGTAAATACATATCAATTTCAGTTTGTGGACAATTTCCTAATGAAACTTCTGTATTATATGTGACATCAATTTGCATCTTCTTTCTTACCTGTGCTTTTTTGAAAAATAGGAAAACACAGAAAGACTGGAAGGGATGTGGCTATTAAAGTAATTGATAAGATGAGATTCCCCACAAAACAGGAAAGTCAGCTCCGTAATGAAGTGGCTATTTTACAGGTAAAAAGTTGCTTTGTATTGGTTTTAATTTTCGGTTTATGAGTTTTTAAATCCAAGTCTGTCTAGTGAACTGGTAAAATTTGGTTTTTGTTTTCTTTGTTTGCATTTTATAACATTTTGGCTCAGTTGAGAGGCCAGTGTGCTTCTGAATTAAGTTCCTTTTTTTTTTTTAAAGGCAAAATTAGGTTACAGTAATCTAGGACTGACATTATGGTAGTAGGTTGTTTGGAACACATTTTCATAAGTAAAGTCTTAAATTAAAAAAGCTAAAATTTCATTCTTAACTCATCACTCCATGAACTAAAAACACTTTGATACTTCTACCACCGCATTAACAGTTTAGTCCATCAAAGTATACTTTTTTAAAGATATATTGGCAGTGAGTTAAATTCCATAAAATAAATTACTGTGAGTTTTTATTCTCATGTAACATGTTTATCTCTTTTGGAAGTCATCTAGAAGATTAAAAGTTAGCTTTATTTTTCTGAATACATTTAATTTATAATATGCAAATGTTATTGATTCATTGTGTAGCTTTTGCATGGTATTTAAGAAAATGTAATAGTTAATGCTGTCAGAGCCCTATTTGCTTGTGGGTGAAGTTCAAGAAGGACACAGCCTATTGAACTTGGTGCTTCTTTGGAGAAGAAGGTAAGAAAGTTGTAAACATGTAATTAATTTTACATTTATTACACTACTGGTCAATATTAGTAACATCTGCCTCACTTTTTCCCAGATGATCAAAAGATGGTTGGTCTACAAGCTACCTGTGGTCACTTCAAGGCTGCCTCCTCCTACGAAGCTACCTTTAAAATAGTCTGAATAGTAGCATTCAGACTCTGCATTAGGGTTTGAAAATATTGTTAGAGATCTTTTTTCATATCTAATTTTGGACTCTTTCTTAATATCCAGTTTATATGCAAAAAATAAATATTAAGGATTTATTCATAAGACTTGATTTCTTGTCACTTTTTAAAATTTTATTGTAGTTGATTTACAATGTTAATTTCTGCTATACAACAAAGTGACTCGTTTATACATATATATATATATTCTTCTCCATTATGGTTTATCACAGGATATTGAATATAGTTCCCTGTGCTGTACAGTAGGGCCTTGTTGTTTATCCATCCTATGTGTACTAGTTTGCATCTGCTAATCCCAAACTCCTAATCCATCCTCCCCCACCCCTTTCCCCCAGTCTGTTCTTTATTTCTGTGAGTCTTTGTCTTTCATAGAAATGTTCATTTGTGTCAAACTTTAGATTCCAGATATAAGTTCTCCTTGTAACTTTGATCACAAATACAGCTCTGAACTAAATACTGAAGCTTATTACTCCCATGTTACAACTGCAGATGTTAATAACTAAATTTGGGAATTTGCAGGTAATATACAATGTAAACACTTTATTATCATATCACTCTGGTTCTTTTCATTGATATTGCCTGACCGGGAACAGAATTAAATAATTGTAGTATGGGGGATCTTGTTACTTTCATTTCATAAGGATGTAGTAATGTAAAATCTTTTGTTATTGCCTGAAGAGGGTAGTAGAGTAGTGGGAGAAAAGATGAAGTGCTCTCCTGGCTCCCTATGTAAATGGGAAATTCAGTATTTTCCCTTTCTCTTCTTGGAAATCACCCAGAAGCTACAAGAAAAATGATAAACAGAAAAGCATACTCTAATATAGATAAACAGAAGCATACTCTAATATAGATAGTTCAGATATACAAAATAGGTAGAAGTTTTTCCAAAACAGTGGAGATGGACCAGGCAAATGTAGGAAGAGGCACAAGAACTGGTTTTGGTGGCTCTTTCTAGGCCTGCAGTCATGACAGCCTCTCTGGGTTTCTCTCAGATAGAAGAAGAAAGTGAAGGGGCATCATGACCCAGTAAGATTTAATTCAAAAGAAAACATGAAGTGAATTAAGAAGGGCACTGTCAGTGGAAGAGTGCAAATCACGCTAAACCAAATGACGTCAATAACTTTAAAGGAAAACGAGTGACTATACAGGGACGAACAGACAAATCCATAGTTGTCCATGACAGATAAAGTAGACAAAGCTAAGTAAGAACAGAAGAGGCCTAAACATTATAAGGTAGATCTAACCAGTTTAGATTGAACTCTGTACCTACAAATAAATAAATACTTTATTAGCTAAAAAAACAAACAGTTTTTTGTCTTAATGTACTAAAACTGCAAATAAATTATAAAATTTGGAAAAAAAAACTCCCACCACCTGAAAAAAACTTTTTAAAGTCTTAATTCTTGAATCAGCAAAATCATGACCCAAGTATTTAGAAGATAATCGTGAAAATAGTGTTTATCAGAGCTTTTAAACTACTACTCATAGAAATATCAGCTACTTAATGAGGAAGGAATGAAAATAAATGAATTGAGTCCAACTCAAGTTAAAGGGTGAACACTCCCCCTAGGAAAACAGAATTAACAAAGATAAAACTGGAAGTTAATAAATTTAGTACAATAAATCCAAAAGCTGGTTAGCTATGTGGGTGGGATAACAACAAAATAAGTGTCCAACTGGATCAAAATATAAGAAAATACAAAACATTTTGGGAGGATGATCACAAATGCTGAAAAAAATTAAGGGAATCTTAAGATACTATCTTGGTGGCTCAGCTGGTAAAGAATCCGCCTGCAATGTGGGAGACCTGGGTTCGATCCCTGGGTTGGGAAGATCCCCTGGAGAAGGGAAAAGCTACCCACTCCAGTATTCTGGCCTGGAGAATTCCATGGACTGTATAGTCCATGGGGTCACAAAGAGTCAGACACGACTGAGCGACTTTCACTCACTAAGATACCATCTTGTGCAACTCTATTAGATAAACTTGAAAGCCTGGAGAAAATGATTAATTCTCTATGAAACTATAATTTACCAAAACAGACTCCAGAGGAAATAGGACATTAAACAAATAGAAGAAGTTGTTAATAAGAATTGTGTTACAGCATACTTCTATTTTTGTGTGTTCATGCATATGTTCTCAAGGATGGCAGGGGCTGGGGTGAGAGATTTGAGAGGTAATCTGACTACAGTATATAGGGGACAGCCAGCCACAGTTACCGCTTTAAGTTGATCAGAGTTAGGGCGTTTTGAATCTTCTGCTTACTGCCATTATGACGCCCCACCACTGGGGTATTTCACTTTATCTACTATAAGATTGTATCACTTTTTATTTTGCCACCTGGAACACCATCATTAAATTGTTTCAAGCTGATTATAAACAATATTTATTTTGTGCTTGCTGCGCATTTTCTAAACACTTTTAAAACACCAACCATGATTCAGAAGTTAAGCTAAAAATGACTAAGACACAGTCTCTGCTGTCAATACTGTACTATAGAGTAAGATACATATACATGTAATACAGTACCGTGGGATAAGTACCGCTGCATGGAGACTGCAGGGGCAGCTGCTGCAGTAGTCCAGAAGAGAGGTAGTGTGAGTGAAAATTAAGGCATTACGGTGGGAACTGAGAATGATGGATTCAAAACACATTTTAGACATGGAGCCCAACTAATCTCAGGCTGGAAAAAAGTTTGCCCTCTTGGCATAGTTAGATATCCATAGTGTGAGAAAAAAAGCATAAGAAAAAACTATTTCTGTTAATAAGGATTAAAACATTTAATCACTTGGGCTAGTATTTAAGAACGTATTTAAGTTTGGATAAGAAAAATGAAACCAGGTTATTGAAGATACTAAAATTCATCCAGGAATTTAGATTTATGTCCAGAAATAAAGAACCATTAAATGTTTCTGAGTATGGCTGGCTTCTCAAATTCACTTTTGAGGAAGTTTTTGTTTGTTTGTTTTTAATACCAGTAAGATAGTTTGCTTTATTTTTTTAAAACAGTATCATGTTCAGCTTTGTATTTTTCCAACCTGTGAGCCTGAAAGTGAAGGTCACTAAGTTGTGTCCAACTCTTTGTGACCCCATGGAATTCTCCAGGCCAGAATACTGGAGTGGGTAGCCTTTCCCTTCTCCATGGGATCTTCCCAACCCAGGTCTCCCGCATTGCAGGTGAATTCTTTATGAGCTGAGCCACAAGGGAAGCCCAAAAATACTGGAGTGGCTAGCCTATCCCTTCTCTAGCAGATCTTCCCGACACAGGAATCAAACCTAGGTCTCCTGCATTGCAGGCAGATTCTTTACCAATGAGCTATCAGGGAAGCCCCAACCTGTGAGCCTACTGCTAAGTCACTTCAGTCATGTCCGACTCTATGCGACCCCACAGACGGCAGCCCACCAGGCTCCCCCGTCCCTGGGATTCTCCAGGCAAGAATACTGGAGTGGGTTGCCATTTCCTTCTCCAGTGCATGAAAGGGAAAGTGAAAGTGAAGTCGCTCAGTCGTGTCCGACTCCTAGCGACCCCATGGACTGCAGCCTACCAGGCTCCTCCAGCCATGGGATTTTCCAGGCAAGAGTACTGGAGTGGGGTGCCATTGCCTTCTCCGTGTAAGCCTACTAGTGCTTAAGAAAAATGAGGTGATGGTGGTAGAGATGCTGAACCTGAAAGAGGGAAGACCAAATCAAGATACAATATGAGATCAGGACTTAGATAAATAACTACCTTAAAGACAAAGCCACCTGTTGAGCTAAGACCGTTACAAACAGCTCTGAAGAACCAAAGCTCTATGTAATTGGCTAAACGTTGATTGGCAGTTGGTGCCTATTTGTGGATAGCAGAAAGTTAGAGTAAATAGAATTAATAGAGTTAATAAAGATTAAAAAGACGAGAAGAAAGGAAAAGTAGCAGTAATGGACAAGGGCAGTTATATAATCAAACTGGGAAGACATTCTTTCCCTTCCTGTGCATCTTCTCTTCAGTACAGAACTTTGAAAATCAAACTCTATGATCCTTTTTATTTTGTTTGCTTTTATTTTTCTGAGCTATCTTTTGTGCCATTATTCCATACAATTAGTTGCAGCACATTGTTAGATATTTGCATAGTAAAACTTGACTCAAGTTGGTCACATAATGTCCTGCAACTCTTCAGAATTTGCACCATCCTGGGATTGTAAACCTGGAATGTATGTTCGAAACCCCGGAACGAGTTTTTGTAGTGATGGAAAAGCTACACGGAGATATGCTGGAAATGATTTTATCTAGTGAGAAAAGTCGACTTCCAGAACGAATAACTAAATTCATGGTCACACAGGTATTTCAAACTTTTTTTTTGAAACTAGAGAAAAATTAAGGACTATGAGAAATAGTAGTGCTTTTCACATATCAGGATATTGTGGGTGTTGTTACTTTGAAGAAGACAGTAACACTTTCAGTTAAATCTTGATGAACTGTAGTGGACTTTTAAAATTATTATACCATTCGGGGGGTCCAATTAGGATTTAGCTGTGACTTTTCCAGGAACAGGAAAAAATTCTCTTTTCTTTAATAACAGATACTTGTTGCTTTGAGGAATCTGCATTTCAAGAATATTGTGCACTGTGATTTAAAGCCAGAAAATGTGCTGCTCGCATCAGCAGAGCCATTTCCTCAGGTGAGATATTCTCCAGAACCTTTTTAAAGTATGGTTTTAAGTATCTCTGTGACAACATTATGAAGCACACATGTAATGAAAGGCAGTGCTGTAGATTCAATTCATAACTATCTACAGAAATAAAGTTTTTAACTTGTAACTACCGGAGAGGATTTACACCTGAATAATTTGAATTCAGATTTTACTAATTATTGATATATTGTTTGTTTTCATGAAGACTTTTTACACCTAATGACTTTTTAGACCAGTTCTCAAGAAGTAATTTTTTGTAATTTGTGCACAATTCACCACTCTTGGGAATCAAGTAGGAAGAGGCAGCCTTGGTTGGTGCTTGGTCCTCAGGATAAATTCCCTATGAAATAAACGGAAGGATAACCCTGAAATGGGAAGACGAGATCTTGGTTGAGGCAGGCAGCCAACTCTTCCTCTTTAGAGTACTATATTTCAAACATTCTCAGCAAAATCCATGGAAGAATTAAATTTCCCATCACCACCAGGGCTCACATACATATGATGATAATGTGTCTCCTGATGTGATACACTCATTTTGTTTTTTACTTGGTTAAATTTTATTTCATTAAAACGTGTTCATCTTGAGTCAGATTTATCTCATAACCTAAAAATGGTTCTTAACCCAAAGTGTGAATCATTTATCCTAAGGACTATACATTAGTGGTGCCTATGAATGTTTCTCATGACTGTCATCAACTAGAATAATTTATTTCCAAGTTATTGTTTATGTGCACTTATTTAAAAAACAGACAAGAGGCTAGAATAAAGGCAACAGATGACTATTCAGTTGGTAAATACAACTCAGATTGTCTTTCAAAGAAAAAGATAAATTTTTAAAAAATCATTTAACTCTTTTACATTTAAGGAAGTAACCATATTCCTCTTAGAATGCATATGAGAATAAAAGTAATCCCCTGTCTTTATGAGGTCAAAAAGGTGCCATGAGCACTGATGCTATATTTTAAATAAAGTGCTTCCATATATTATTTCATTTGCTCTTCAAAAGAGTATGGGCAAAGGATGCACACCCCTCCAGCTAAGGTTAAAACGCGAACCTTCTGACCTCCATTAGGATCAAAGGGAAAATAATGTCATTTATTTGATACTCTTTTTTTTTTTTAATCAAATGCTAGCCATGGCCACTCTTTTTTCAGTTGTCAGACTGCCAAGTCATCTTTACTTTACCAAAATGTTAGCTGAAATATGGCATTTGATGAGGGGGGAAAGAGAGTTCACATTTCTTCATGGTTGATAATCCTATTCTTCAAATACTCAGAGGAGGTAGCCAAATTTAGTAATGACACAAAACAAACAGCATAAAAACACGTATAAAGGTCCATCTTTGCTTTCCAGTCATTATGTGTATCAGTGGTTTGTAGAGGCCAAATCCCTCATCTCTCAATTCATCTTAACGTTTTTAGTGAAGACATTTTGTGAATCTGGGCATTTCCCTCAGGGAAGTATTTGGCATTTGCTGTTCAGCATGGATGTATCCTTAATCACCAGAATTTGAACCTCTGCTAGAGGATAGGCAGCAAGCTCATTACATTTCCAGAACTTTCTTCCCAAAAGAGCATGGTAGTGACTGTGGCTACCCTCAGACATAACTCTTTTCAAATCTAAACAAACTAGCAATATTTTGTTCTATAGTCATAGAAAACTACTCAATTCTTTCAAGCAGTCTCTAATATTACTCTTTTACTGGCCACATTAATAGTTGTCTTTTAACACACCTGAACTGGTGTGTATATACTTGCCAATATATAGTGACCTTGGGAAGAGAGATTCTAGGATTAAGTAAAATAAAGGGTGTTTTTTAAATATCATAACTTATTTTTCATTCATCAAACATTTGAGTACCTTTATACAGGCACTGGGAGGCCACTGAGGATTTAAAAATGAAACAATCCTGCTTACAGATGATAGAAAGTGATCTCCTTAAAAGCCAAATGATAAAAGATCAGCACCCTCCATTTCATCAAAAATGATGAGCACTCATAACACCAGTCTGGTATTTGGCATTCTGGAAGCCAGACCTCAAAAGTGATTGTTTGAAACGAGCACTTAGCAAAGTTCTTCATACTGTTAGTAATGGATCATAGGGTTATAAATGTATCTTCCTTTTGGGAAAAGAGTATTTTACAATTTCCGTATGTATAATCTTTTGACATTCATAATGAATACAGTTGGAAAATGTGTTTAAATGATTCCGTATCATATTTAGGGACAGGTATGTATAAATTGATATATATTTTTTATCTGTATATCAATAATATAAAATTAACATCATCCTTAATTTCCAGGTGAAGCTGTGTGACTTTGGGTTTGCACGCATCATTGGTGAAAAGTCATTCAGGAGATCTGTGGTAGGAACTCCAGCATACTTAGCCCCTGAAGTTCTCAGGAGCAAAGGTTACAACCGTTCTCTAGATATGTGGTCAGTGGGAGTTATCGTCTATGTGAGCCTTAGTGGCACATTTCCTTTTAATGAAGATGAAGATATAAATGACCAAATCCAGAATGCTGCATTTATGTACCCACCAAATCCATGGAGAGAAATTTCTGGTGAAGGTAAAAAAAAAAAGAAAATTTAAACTTTAGGTTTGTGCCTCTTAGTTTAAAAACCTTCGTGATTCCAAATCACTGTTTCTTTTGACATCTCTTTTTAATATTTCCATTCATCTTCCAAATTCAGCTATTTACCATTGTTTCAAGAATACTTCCTTTTATATATCGTTTATCTTCCTAATAGTTTCCAGGCAGGGCACTAATCCAGGACCCAACGGCCTCATTTGAAACTACTGAAACAGCTTTTTAATTATCCTTCCCAGTCACCACTGCCAAGTCCATCTTCTGGAAATGCTACTTTTATCTTACTGTGCTCCCAGACACCTCAGCCTCCCTGTCAGCAGGCTGCATCTGCAGGTCTCTGTGATGCGGCCCAAGTTCTCACCTTCTGGCCTCATCTGCTACTACTGCCCTACACAAGCTACTTTCAGCCATTTGCTGCATTTTGCTATAGACCTTTCCCCTACCTACTCTCCTCCTTGCCGTCGAAATCCTTCTAGCCCTTCAGAGATCCCTGATCTTGTGGCTCATCTGTGAAGTCTTCCCTGAACTCTTCCAAACTGTATGATCTTAGGCTACTGGTTGAGTGTATTTTTCCTGAATTCATCTATCTGTTCACAGTCACTTTTCTTATCTTGAGAACTAAATTAGGTTCTTTATACACCACTTAAAACATTTTTTTAAATTCTGCCAAGTATGAGACCTAATCATAGGGATTAATAAAACTGGGAAAAGTTTGAGGGACAACATGTAAATAGTAGGCTTACTTGTTAATGAAGAGATCTGATGGAAGAAGTATTTATGAGGGTTTGGGGATGTTGACAAAGTCACCTTAGAGCCCCTTGGACAGTGTGGTCAATAGACCTCTTATATCAGAATCACTTGAGGTTATTAAAAAGACCCTCTGGCTCCATCCCTGAGACTCAGACTCACCAGCTGTATTGCTACTCAGGAATGCATTTTAGTAAACACACTGAATGATCCTGATGCACATAGCAGACTGCCATTTAAGGAACAATGGATAAAAGTTAGAAGTATTTAGAATATAGAGAAACTAGTACTTAAAATACTTTGGGGGGAAAAACAGGGTGAAAAAAATCTGGAAAATTTTGACTGGTATGACGATATATAGAACTAGAAATAGTATAGGATAAGTCGTTAGTTTGGCTTATCCCTGGATGCAGACCTTAGTAACAATTGCCTTGTTACATAAGGATATTGTCAGTGTGTAGTTACATGGTTGTTTTGGTTTTGTAGTTAGTCCACTTCTCCAAATAACTGGATAAAATATGCATGCTAAGATCTCACCACATACACCAAAATACCATGAACTATTTGTCAAAACCTGTTAAGTATGAACTTTTGGTAAGAAGTTATTACCTCACTATAACTACATCTGCAGGAGCAAGGCAATGGCTTTGGCTATTTTTCAGACCAAGCCCAAGACTAGAGAATAGCATAGCATCATTGCAGAGGGAAAAAAACAACAAAAAAATCAGAGTGTAAAGAGACTCTGTTTTATTCATTTTTAAAAGTAATGGTTAATTCTTAGCACATACAAGCATCATTCTGAGCCCTTTGTGTGTATTAAGTTTATTTCATCTTCTCAACAACCTCATTTTACAGATGAGGAAACTGAGGCACAGTGCAGTTTAGTAACTGACCCCATGTCACACACAGTAACAACTTCAGCTCCAGCAGGCGGGCTCCAGTCTATACTTTTAACTTAACTTGTATTCTGTACTATCTCCTTAATAAACCAGGTACACTGAATTCAATAAATATTTATCGGTCACTAATATGTTAGCTTGAAGGCTATGTCCTTGAGAAGCAAAAATCCTCAACCCTGTATTTCTAGGGATGGAACTGCCTTCCAGGCAGAGTCACAGGTTTGAGGTGCTCAGTGCTCAGATTCACATATCTAATTTTGTCTTTTCCCTTAGCAATTGATTTGATAAACAACCTACTTCAAGTGAAGATGAGAAAACGTTACAGCGTGGACAAATCTCTTAGTCATCCCTGGCTGCAGGTAAAAACAATGTATTTCTCTTTGGCAATCTTCCTTTGAGCAGTTCATGGTGATTTATCTTACTTAATGAAACCACTCCTAAAAGATCATCAGATTCTACATGTCTTAGGGCCTTATGGTGTTTATTTCACCTTTTTGTAAGGTGAGCATAACACATTATGTTGTCAAATATATTTTATTTTTAAAATGTCCACCAAAAGGTTTATATTTTATATTGAAAAGATGAGATATGCCATTTTAAATGTTTGGTTTAATTCCCCTAAAAGCCATTGCCTAGATTTATCAAAAGATACCCCCAAACTTCAGACTAGAGAGAAGCTTTAGAACAATCACTGTAAAGAGAATGAGGGGTATAAGTAACTTTAGAACAAATGAAATCATAATTAATCTCAGAAACTATTAAATTATCCTGACAACAGATTCTAAGCACGTTTTCCCTGTTTTGAGGAGTAAGGTGTAATCAGATTAATAGTTATTATTAACCACCTCAGGGGGCTGAGGCAGTATTTTTTTTTTTTAATTTTAGAAGAGTTACTTCCTTCATGAGAGACACTAAATCTGAAAAAGTATCTTTAACATTGCTAACCTAAAGTATTACAAATGGAACTTATTGTATAGCTAGTATTTGAAATGGCAACTGCAGTATTCTTGCCTGGAGAATCCCAGGGACAGGGGAGCCTGGTGGGGTGCCGTCTGTGGGGTTGCACAGAATCGGACAGGACTGAAGCAACTTAGCAGCAGCAGGGGGTAGGGGTTGTCAATTACATAACTAGGGTGCTAAGCAAAAAAACCAAGTTAACAGTATTTTGTTTCTTTTACAGTTCATAATCTTCATTTTCTTTTCCTAGGACTATCAGACTTGGCTTGACCTTAGAGAATTTGAAACTCGCATTGGTGAACGTTACATTACACACGAAAGTGACGATGCTCGCTGGGAAATACATGCATACACACACAACCTTGTATACCCAAAGCACTTCATTATGGCTCCCAATCCAGATGACATGGAAGAAGATCCTTAGTTATCAATGAGCTAACTTCAGTAAGGAAACATTTCATGTTATGGACTGGTATTTTGCTGCATAACTGTTGTTCTTTGTATGCTGTCATCTGAAAGGATGCAAAGATATGGAAAATATAAGGAATCAGTGACACCGATACTGTAGTTCATACTGAGTAGGTACAAGAGGGGAAACTGAGTCATAAAAACACATAATGGAATCCATGACGAAGCTTTTCATAAACTTTTACAACATAAGCAATAACTGGTTTTTGTATTTTTTCCTAATCGTTCATTTTAGTACAATAGTGGCACTTAATTTATCTTCCCTTTCCTGTTCTTACATTATTTTTTTTAAAAAGGAGAAAAAATGCAAGCTAGAGTCCAGTTATTGGGTAGCTTGATCAAATCTTATAAGAGTTACACAGTTTATTACTAAACAGATTTGCATTTATGAGATAATTGAGAGGCTCCAACAAGCCATTTCCTATAGACTTTAAACATTTGTTTAACTGCCCACAGAGGCACTGAGGGGTTTTTCCTAGATGCCTAGAAAGGGAGTGCTGAACTTGTTTACCCTTCTCTTTTAGGTCATACGTCAAAACAATAATATCGCTCTAACTTCTTTGGGGTTGAAATTCTGAATATGCTCTTTAGAACATGAAAAATTGTCAGCTTTTGTTTGTATGTTGCAACAGCCCCTAAGATTATTTGGGACAACTGATACACAAAACCAGGAGTAGGAACTGCTGGTCTAAGTGGTGAGTTGTTACATACGTCTTCCTATAGTTCAACTCTGCTGCTAACTATTCACATTCCCATTGATGCTGTTGTGATGCCACAATTAGATCCCAACATTTAATGGGTACAGATATGAACTCCAATCACACAATTTTTATTTACATGGGACTGTATAATTTGAGGAAGAAAATTAAATACACACCAAAAGTAGGGACAATGCAGGCTCAGTTAATGCTACAGGAAAGAATAACAAACAATATTCTTTTTTTCTCCCTTAGCTTATTGGAAGGCTTTACAGATATCTGGAATGTTTTTAAATCAATTATTTTAGGCAGTTTAGGGGAGTGGGTGGGGTGGAGCATGAAACAGTTTATAAAGAGTAGGGCTGTATTATCAGCTGAGCAAATGAAAGAATGAAATAAGTATTTTTAAAAACACTGCAGCTCCAGCAGCCAGCTAAAGACAGTTTTTGTACCCTAACATCATATTTAAGAGGTTAGACTTTTTCATAGCTTTTAAAAGCTACTGATAGTTTCCCCCCAAAAAAATTAAAGATCTAGGACTATCCACTTATAAAAAATCTAGGGGCTTTGTGTTTCTTGATTCCTAAATAATCACTGTAAATGTTTTTTTCCCCTCCAAAAAGAACAAAAGATGTGAAGCCCAAAAATCTGGCTCCGCTCTTAAACTATGTTGACCTCGGCAGGTGACAACCTGGCTGAGCTTTGAGCTCCTCAATCTATAAAATAAAGATGATAATTCTTAGCTCTGTCTTCCTCAGTGTTGTTGTGAAGATCAGATATTTATAAGCTAAAAGTTATAAAAGTGTTAACTTGATCATTGCCCATGGAATTTGAGATAGCAAAAGAAAAGAATGTTCTTGTGAACAGAAGGAGAGGGCCTTTTAGAGATCCCTGAAGCTACTCCTTTGTGTAGGGCTAAAAATACCCTTGAGAGAATGGAAGCCAACACCAGTGCTCCTCTCTTCTGAGCTCTTTACATGTTTTTCCCTCACAGTAGACATGGATAAGTCATTACAAACTTTGTCTCACAGATAAGGAAAGTGAGGCACAGGAAGATTAACTAGCTGCCTAAGGTCACACAGTTAGGATGTGGGTTTGAATCCAGGCAGTGTGTCTCCAGAGTCGTCCTTACTCCTAACCATTCTGCTCTACTGCCTACCATTAGATATTCCCAGAAGACATTCCATAGTGTCTCTCAGTATTTCATTCTCATACAGGAATTTCACCCTCATATGGGAATTTAAAAAACTAAAAGCAAATTAATTATGCAAAACCTTTGGGAAATGTATTTTCCCTGTGATAGGAGGTAACTTCCCCTAATTTCTCTAAGTCTTTTTATACAATCAGTGTGCTCAAATGAAGTAATTTCTGAGTCACTAGGCACCCTATTGTGGTTTTACTGCGTAAGATGAAAATTAACTGGAATGCTGTTTGCTATACTTACATAATAAAACTTTACAAGCCATAAAATTAATTGCACTCTTTGTTTTTGTTATTGAAAAGTTTTCTTAGAAAAAACTGTAAAGGCACTGTCAGATAATTTGGAATTGAGTAATTTTCTCCAGTTACTGTATAACCTGCATAACCTTTTTGTCTTGAAGTCATCATGTTTGTATAAGAAATAATTGTTAGAAACATTTGATAATGTATACAAAGTCTATAATGACACTGTTTAGTACATTTTTAATTATCTCACTTTTTGTAAATATCCTCAAAGAAGTTTGATAATAAAATGTATTTACATATCACTGTACTTTTTCCATGTGAAAACCTGAGCTAGTAGAGGTATCCAAAGAAAAATGTATTTGGTTGCGTTATTTTCCCAGGCTTTGGTAAGAGAACTGTTTTGGAAATAGTATTTGTAAATGAAACTAATGCTATATTTAAGAACACAGATTTTTTTTATCTGACTAAAATAAAAAACAACTCATTATTACAATCTCATACAAAATTTGAGGTAATTACCTCGAGGTCTCATTTCTTGAAAGTTTGGAATAATTAAAAGTTTTTCAGAAACTATCATCAAATATTCAACTATATTGCAACTGCCAAAAGACTTAAGTAATTTACTTTTTTCTAGGTTTTAAGAAGCACTGGCTAACTCTTTCCCCTTAATCATGAAAACTGTTAAATAATTGGAAAGGGCCAACTAGGGTCATTTTCATTCAACACTCTGCCAGTGAACTTCCAATACAGTTAAGCTATAAATTGAAGACATAAGTTAACATTCTTTTCTTTTAACCTCTCAAATATGTGTGGCTATTAATATAATTCTTCAGAAAGTCCATGTCTGGTATTATTAAAAAGTTCTGTGAACCAAAAGAATGGGAACTTACAGAAATAAATCCTGACAGTTATCTGAAAATCAGAGAATTAACTAATTTTAGAAAATTATTCCTCCTAAGTAGTCTGCATTTACTCTCATTCATATTTTAAGTACATGTCAGGTTGATTGGTTTTACTGTGATTTAAAAAATTTTTTAATATAATTTTGTTTTTAATGATAAAATTCACAGAAGCATATTGTAAAAAATTCAAATACCAAAAAGGAGGACAAATTAAAAAAGAAAGTCTCTTCTCACCCCTCAAACCAGACTGGCAAATTTCATAGTGATTATTGGGAGTTCATAGCAAATAAAAGGCCTACCTCAAGAAAAAAAAATTTCAAGTAAACAACCTAATCTACCATCTAAAGGAATTAGAAAAAGAACAAACCCCAAACTTAGCATATGGAAGGAAATAAGAGAGGAAATATAAAGTCCAGAAAACATCAATGAACCAAGCACTTGTTTTCTGAAAAGATAAAATTGATATGTCTTTAGCCAGGCTCATTGAGAAGACCCAAATAGAATAAATGAAAGAGGAGAAATAATATTAGAGATACCAAAAAAAAGAGAATACTATGAATAGTTATATGCCAACAAATCAGACAAGAAGAAATGCACAAATTTTTAGAAACTTACCCCACCAAGACTGAATCAAGACAATCTGAACAGACCAATCATTGGTGGTGAAATTGAGTTTGTAATTAATAAAAAACCCAGCAAACCAAAACTCCAGGCTTCACAGAGGAATTCTAAATGTACAAAGAAAAGCTAATACCTATCCTCAAACTATTTCAGTAACTGAGAAGGGAACACTCCTAGATTGATTCTACAAGGCCACCATTTCCCTTGTACCAAAACCAGATAAAGACTACAAAAGAAAATTACAGGCCAGTATCTCTGAATAAAGACACAAAAATCTGCATAAAGTAGCAAACTGAATCCAACAATATACCATGATCAAGTGGGATGTATTCCAAGGACATAAGGATAGTTCATTATTTGCAAATCATTCAGTGTGATCAATGTTAATAAAAGGATTAAAATCACATGGTCATCTTGACAGAAAAAAGTTAACAATATTCAACAGTCATTCATGATAAAACTCAACAAAGCTGATACAGAAGGAACTTATCTCAATAAAGGCCATTTAACATCATACTTGGACTTCCCTGGGCTTCCCTGGTGGCACAGACAGTCAAGAATCTGCCTGCAATGCAGGAGACCTGGGAAGATTCCCTGGAGAAGGGAACAAGCAAACCCACTACAGTACTCCTGCCTGGAGAATTCCATGGACAGAAGCCTGGAGGGATATAGTCCATGGGATCACAAAGTCAGACACAACTGAACAACTCCCACTTTTCTTTCACTTTCGGACTTCCCCGGTGGCACAGTGGATAAGAATCTGCCCGCCAATGCAGGGGACATGGGTTTGGTTCCTGGTCCAGAAGATTTCCATATGCCACGGAGCAACCAGTTCTATTTAATCAACCCCCTGTGAATGGTAGCTGTTTCCAGTTGTTCTTAAACCAATCAGTATTCATGTTTACACTTTAAAATAAAACTATAACAACCAGCTTTATTAATTAGAGGAAAGTCAATAATTTGTTTCATTAAATTGAGAACACACATTTGTACCAAGAATCCAATACAATCTTAAAAGATCAACTTCCAGTGGTACTGTATGGTTTATTTTTATTGGCTATGAAGAGATAAAATATTTTAATATTTATTTTACCTGTGATATATAAAATGCGTTCCCTTTATTCTAGTTTATTAGGCCAACATGGGGGTGAAAAGTCCAAACTGAAATATCACCGCCAAGCAAGTTCACCAAACCCAGCTACAGTTGATGGAGAGGGTTTTGACTGACGTGCATTCGTCTGATGATTTCTACCATGAAGTCTCTGATGAGGTACCAAGGCAAGAAAGTTAAATCTTTCTCCCATCTTCATAGGATTCATTAACATATTATATCCCTGAAGTAACTGCTGCCTCAATGATGGCTCATCTGTTTTATCTAAAAGAAGCTGGAAAGAAAAAATGTCTTAGTAAAAATAACCAGAAGAAACAATTCCTAGGTATATGTAGTAATACAATGACTATTAGCTATTCAATAAAACAGTGCTTAAAAATGTGATTTTGAGCCTCTACCTCAGAATCATGGCCTTTTTATTAAAGACATAGGTTGCTGTGACCCAAACCTATGGATTTGTATGTTTAACAGACATTCCCAGGTGGTTTGATCTACACTGAAGGGTTAAGATGTCTTTAAGACAGTTCTAAAATTCATACCCATACAGGCAGTTAAGTTTTCTTAACAAACATTAACATTATTTGGAAGTCTTCAATCTACCTCATACAGAGATGCGTGAAACTTACCAATCTGCTCTACCCTCAAGTGGTCTGGTTATACTGAACCCTACACTTCTGAAAAGACCACAGCACCACAGATCTGACCATAGAGCACCAAGTACCAAGTGAACTCACTATTGACAATAGGTACTGAAATACTATGAAATTAAACTAGTTAATAATAGTGAAATAAGATAAATCATTACCTTCAGCCGGACGTCAATGCCCATATTTCTTAAAAAAGTTTGCTGTTCTATTGGACCCAGGGAAGCTACTTTCCCCTGGGACATTCTACGCAAGTAACTGAAGTCCACGTCAGCTGTTAGGTCTGCTGTTCCCGGGGCAATTAGGACATCATGAAGCCTGTGGCCACAAAACCCCTTGAACGTAATTTTTAAATGATGAGTTTTTGTACTTTTATGGTTATCATTATCAAGATTAAAGAAATGCTATCATGTAGTCCACTTTACATAACAACTGTTAAAAAGGAATATATGGCCTACCTCAGGGGTTTACAAACTCTTACAACATAGCACCCTTTCTTCAAACGAGATACTATGTGGAAAACCCACTATGAAGTGCTATGTTGTAGCCTGAACATGCTGCCTTTGACATCTGTTGAAAATTTTCATTAATGTCCATGGTGATGAAGAGGTAATTCTCCAGATGAACTCAGGTTAACAGAACCTAGACGGTGTTTTACAAAGTGTATCCATCAGCTATCTGCATCATAATCACCTGAAAACACGTTATTGGACTCTTCCCAGACCTAGCAAATCAGAATCCTGGAGGTAAATCTAGAGAAACAGTGTTTTAAAAAAAACTCCCCAGGTTTTTCTTTAAAAAAAAATTAATAATAAAGTTAAACTTTTTTTTTTTAACTGAAGGGAGGAGAAATTTTTAAGAACTTTTAAGAAAGTCTTTCCACTTGAATTATTCAGATGTTTACTAGAATCTACGCAAACCTAGGTTCTGCAACTTAAGGAATAATGTAGACAATCTAGACCCTGTTCAAAGGAAATGTGGACAGTAAAATACTGGGTTAAGGGTAATTATAACAACATAGATTAATTATAAAATAATGTCATGCAGCAAAGATAGACACTGTAGAAACCAAAATAAGATAAATATCTTCAATGAACTTCAACCCTAACATATGACAACTAAATAAACTGTACCAGTTAAATTCTGATAAATCATGTGACTGAATTATACATACTCTGAAGGTGTCTGTCTTAGTCCCGTCATGACCATAATCAGCGATCAGGGCAGCACCTCCAGTTAGTGAAATGCGTTGAGAAAGTTCCTGAATAACAACACCAGCCTCAGGACACACTTCCACATGATCCCTTGTTTCATCATTCTAGTAAGGGAATAGTTGAATCAAAATACATCATTCAAAAAACTTGTTTCCTTAGGGTTTTCCTACAATGAGCATTTCTCAGTTATAATAAAAACAAATTCCTTCTCAATATGAATATGTTGTCTACACTCAACTTTTCACATGAAACCCTTTTTATTATATAGAACTCCTTGGTTCTCTGATGCCATCCACTCAGTTTACAAACACATTTTATTTTGATGCCTTTTATAAAAAGCCATAAGCCCTCCCAACCCTCCAGCTGGCTAAGTATATTATCATTTATTTATGGTGATTTTACTTCTATATCATAATTCATATAAATATATTCCACTGGGCTGAAACCATGGGAAAGGGATTTTTGTCTGCCTGGAACAGTGTCTGGCACATAAGAGACACTAAAAACTTGTGCTGGTAGAACAAATGAAATAAATCCAATATAACAAAACAGAGCCTATTAAGTATATCTGCCTTCTTTGGGGGCAAAAGGTACCCCACTGATATACCCTAAATCTAGTTAATACCAGCTTATAAACCAGTGTCAATGTACCTGAAGCCCTCATTTCCCAAGATGTTCAACTATTAAGGGTCTTCGAGAAGTACATATTAGCTTAGAAAGTATATGAACAGTAAATAATAATACTTGCCAACTGGATTAGTATATATTAAATTTCACTCATTCCTGTTACTGAACAAAATTTTTTCTTCATTATGCAAATATACATTAACTTTTGCTCCCTCTTAACACCTATTAGAAAAGACCCTGAGGTGGCAGAAGATGAGATGGTTAGATGGCATCACCAACTCAACAGACATAAATCTGAGCAAACCCTGGGAGAAGGTAAAGGACAGGGAAGCCTGGCGTGCTGCAGTTCATGGGGTCGCAAATAGACATGACTTAATGTCTAAACAGCAGACACCTATTAAAAGTGAGATACTGACTTGCCTTGAAGTCTCTGCCTATAATAGCACAGGTCTAAGAGGTATAGAGTCAGGCAGACTCAGCCCTTGAGTCTCAGCTCATCCACTGCTTACTAGAGACAAGTTACTTCACCTTTCACAGTCTAGTTCCTCAGTACATATTCCAGGCTTACTGTGAGGGTTAAATGAAATAATAAACCACTAAGCCCCTAATGTGTGTTAGTCACTTAGTCATGTCGGACTCTGCGACCCCATGGACTGTAGGCCTCCAGGCTCCTCCGTCCCTGGAATTCTCCAGGCAAGAATACTGGAGTGGGTTGCCATTCCCTTCTCCAGGGGATCTTTCCCACCCAGGCATCAAACCCAGGTCTCCTGCATTGCAGGCAGATTGTTTACCAACTGATCCACCAGGGAATCCCAACTTAGTTGGCTTTACCAACTAAGCCCCCAGTGCTATTTGATAAATTCTGTGGTGTGACTACATAAACCACGGGACCAGTCACTTCAAGCATAAGCTGACAGTCAGGCCTCAGCGTTCCATGCTGGCATTCTTTACATCCCACACTGCTTGCTCTTCGGGACAACAGATTTCCATTCCCACCTGCTCCATCCAAATGAGAGGGAAAAGTCTTCACTCCCTCTCTCCTAAGTGTACACTGTTCAAGTGAAGAAGTAAAAACAACTCTCAGAGGGCTAGCTTCTGGAAGCTGTATGAATTTGATTCTCACTCAGGTAAAATCAGGTAGCCAGAATATGAAAAAACAGAAATGTTCACAAGCACTTAGGCTGATATTTTAAACTTCTGCTTTGCAAAGAAAACTTAATTCATAGGTTTATGTTTAAAAGCTTGTAAAATCAATAACTTCTGAAGCAGAAATCCTTAGTTATGGTCTAGAAAGTAGAAATGTTTTTTTCCTCAGCCCAAAAAAGGGGGGGGTGGGGGGGTGGGATAAAACAGGCAATCTAAAGCCCAAACATGCCTGAGAAGTAAAGGATTTTTGAATCATTAAACCTAAACCTAAGATCCACAGCCTCTTGAGATTATTCCTTGAGGACAACAGAATGCAGCAGTACATCCACCATTTGGCAGACTAAAATCAGACTAGAATCATGTGCCATACTGTTGAAGCATGCCTTTTTTCTCTCTTTCACCCAAATTTAGATTTGAGAAAAAATGCATGCTCCAACAGTAGCCCAAAGAGAGTCATAATGAAAGGTGAGCACAGAAGAATTGATGCTTTTGAACTGTGGTGTTGGAGAAGACTCTTAAGAGTCCCTTGGACTGCAAGGAGATCCAACCAGTCCATCCTAAAGGAAATCAGTCCTGGGTGTTCATTGGAAGGACTGATGTTGAAGCTGAAACTCCAATCCTTTGGCCACCTCATGCAAAGAGTTGACTCATTGGAAAAGACCCTGATGCTGGGAAGGATTGGGGGCAGGAGGAGAAGGGGATGACAGAGGATGAGATGGCTGGATGGCATCACCGACTCGATGGACATGGGTTTGGGTAAACTCTGGGAGATGGTGATGGACAGGGAGGCCTGGCATGCTGTGATTCATGGGGTCGCAAAGAGTTGGACACGACTGAGCGACTGAACTGAACTGAAGGATAGTTTTGAGAATTGAATGAGAAAAAGAGTAATACAAAGTATTTAATAAATATTGTTACTTTACTATACACTGTACAACATTGTTTTCACAGACACATAACTTCCTGTCAAGTAGACAATGTTGTCACCATTTGGTAGAGAACTGCAGGAAACGGATCAGGAATTTGCTGAGTAAGCACTTAAATTCTTATTACATGAAGCTCACACAGCCAAGAAATGACTTGAACCCATTCTGACAGATCCTGTGCATTTCCACTATCAATAAAAAGCTCTTTTCATGTAACAAGGAACACTAAAATAGGAACTCAGAAAATAAGACTGAAGATTGGGTTGGCAATAAACTAAGGAAAAAAAAAGTTATTCCTACTTGTATGAATGCTTCTGCTGGAGTGGCACATGGCGCCAAAACAAATCTCAGTTTATCAGAAACCTGTGGATCAATATCAACAAGTACTTCTCGCCATCCGTGTGGTGTTTTCTAAACACAAATAACAAAAAAACAAATTTCTGCAAGTCTGTTCTCAAAACTGCCTTTATCAAAATAACAAGTCTTCTCCTCTTATCATATATAAGCTAGATAAGTAACATTTACAGAACACTTTACCACTTGAAATTATTTAAAGGCATTACTTCATTTCCTTTGAATAATATGAGTAGACTGACAGATGCAAACTATTAATGTTGTTTAGATAAGAAATGGAGGAAAAAGTAAGCAACATGGCAAGTGCCCCCCAAACGGAAAACAGACTTAGGAGGACTAATGAGAAGCTTTGCCAACAAATTACTACATAATAATATTAATATATACTCTTAGCCCTAGAAGTTACCAGTACACATGCACTGCTACCAAATCTTAAATCTCCTCACAGAAAGAATGAAGAAAAATTTTAATTTTTAGAATTTAAATGTATTTCCTAAAAACATAATCCTTCATTGTACTACAGTCACTTACCATATTATATTCCCATACATCTTTATCCCAGAAGAATTAAGAATTCTTAATAATTATCCTAAGAGAATTACGAATCCTTAATATTTCACTTTTGCTTTTCAATTATTTATATTCATCAAACTTCCAAATATAGCTAGCTTCAATGAGTAACAATTAAACACCATAAATGTTTATTCTTACAACAAAAAGTCCTTTGTTATTCAATTATAAATGTGACTTCTTTCCCATCAGTACCTGAAACTTGTGCACAGGAAGAACGTCGAAAAATTCATGTGCAAGATAAAAGCTGTACTCTATTTAAAAACAGAAAAGAAAGATTAACACTTCAGCATTTTCAAGGCAATAAATTGGTTCTTTTGGACATTAGCAAAAAGAAAATGCATAGTTCTTCAATATTGGAACTTGTGATGCTTGTGTAATTACCACTTTCAAAGAATCCTCCGCCTCTTCACAGGAAACCTACTGTGCAGAACTTATACAGGAGCAACTATTACTATTCTCATTTTCCATGCAGAAGATCCCAATTATCAGTTTAATCTTTAATTCATCACTAGGAATGAAATAAACCAGAACTCAAATCTGTTAGCTAGAAGAGGATTTGAATTTCCTAAAATCAAATGAGATGGTGAAGGCCAGGAATGGCTGTGGCACCTTGGCCAGGGTCAGGCTACCACTTTAGGTTTGATCTGGGGCTCATCAATATAATATTCTTGAGGAACACAGGGATTTCTCCACCACCCTTTACAAGTAAGGATGATCCAAAGACCAGAATATTAAACTCATCTACGGGACTTCCTGGTGGTCCAGTGGCTAAGACTCCATGCTCCCAATGCAGGGTGCCTGGGTCAATCCCTGGTTAGGGAACTAGATCCCACATGCTGCAACTATTAATAACAGATTCCACATGCCGCAATGAAGACGGAAGTTCCCACGAGCCACAACTAAGACCCAGTGTGGCCAAATAAAGAAATAATTTTTAACAAAGTAAACTCATCTCCTAACATTGCTTCCTTCAGCCCCACTGCCTTGGGCTGCTTCATCATCAGTACTATCTTCAGATCAGTTCAGTCGCTCAGTCGTGTCCAACTCTTTGCGACCCCATGAACCGCAACATGCCAGGCCTCCCTGTCTTTCAGTGTCCTATCATTTTGCCTTTTCATACTGTTCATGGGGTTCTCAAGGCAAGAATACTGAAGTGGTTCGCCATTCCCTTCTCCAGTGGACCACATTCTGTCAGACCTCTCCACCATGACCCGTCCGTCTTGGGTGGCCCCACACAGCATGGCTTAGTTTCATTGAATTAGACAAGGCTGTGGTCCTACTATTTTAGGGGTAGGGAAAAACTGAAACATACAACAGAGATCCCTATTTTGGTTTTGTCTGGTTTTTGCAACACTACATGAAATTCACTGCTCCTCAATGTTAGGTGATTTTATTTTCTAACACAATGATCTTCTCTAGAAAAAAATGTTAATCTCTATAAGTAAGGGAACTGGCAGCACTAACTCAATCTACTATATTGCAAAAGAAGGTTGTGCTCACATATCACTGTGAGGGGCTGTGATCAAAATTCTTTCATTAATCAATGTAAAATAATTACCTTTTGGAACATCTTGCAGATCTCGGTACCAGGAAACTGGAATTCCAGATTTAGTGACACCTTTCATATATACTGGGGATTCAGCATTTCGCTCTAATGGGACCTTCTCCTCAGTCAACGTTAAGGCTTGAATCTCACTTAATTTCTGGCTCACCTCTACCAGATGTAGTGAAATGTCACAGTTTTTCAGCAAAGATCCAAGCTGACTAAATACCTAAATATAAAAAGAAGAAATTGGCAAAATACAGAGTGTTGAATAGATTTTAAGTTTTCTAGCCATTTGTTTCAATAATTTGTCACTATCACAGTAGAAGTAATAACTGGTTTCAGAGAAATTTCTTCTTCACACAGGTCACTCTCCAGCAGTCTTTAAGAACCAAAACCTATTGCAGTTAGTAAACACAGTCTATATAAAAAATGAACAGTCTACAGTACCATTTGCTTTCCTACTGATAAAAATTAGAATTATGACTAACAAATGAAAATAAAAGCTTTAGCATCCAATGAAAACAATGATTCAGATTAGGGAGTCTAAAAAAAGACCAATGAAATAAAATTTATATGGTCTTGATTTAACTTTGAAAAAATGGAGATTTATTACTTTTAAGACCTGGAAATTGCATATCACACCTGGTGCCACATAGCATGTTCATGGACAGAGAGTTAGGCTTGATTTTAAAAAGCTGCCCTGTCTACAAAACAATCTCACCTGAGATGATCAGACTGTATCCACAAGAAATAGGATTTGAACGGCACTAATAACTTCACAGTTTAACTTTGAGATTCTTTCCATTTCAATTTTTCCTCAGCTACACATACTTTTTATTTTTTGCCATTGTAAACATAAGAAAAAAACAAATATACTAATTTTTTATTAATATACATTAATGCAAAATATTCAATGCTAACTGCATAAGTACATCAATTTTTTTTCACTTGAATTTAATATTCACTGGTGATATGCATCCTACTTTTGAGATCTGTATATGCAGGTACAGACTGATAAGGACAAGACAACTTTTTCAAATTCAGTTTTGAGATGAAACTACATATGGAAAACTTCTTCCTAAGAGAAAAATGTGAGAGTTGGACTATAAAGAAAGCTGAGTGCCGAAGAATTGATGCTTTTGAACTGTGGTGTTGGAGAAGACTGTTGAGAGTCCCTTGGACTGCAAGGAGATCCAACCAGTCCATCCTAACGGAGATCAGTCCTGGGTGTTCATTGGAAAGGCTGATGTTGAAGCTGAAACTCCAATAGTTTGGCCACCTGATGCGAAGAGCTGACTCATTTGAAAAGACCCTGATGCTGGGAAGGATTAGGGGCAGGAGGAGAAGGGGATGACAGAGGATGAGATGGTTGGATGGCATCACCGACTCAATGAACATGGGTTTGGGTAGACTCTGGGAGTTGGTGATGGACAGGGAGGCCTGGTGTGCTGTGGGTCATGGGGTCGCAAAGAGTCAGACACGACTCAGCAACTGAACTGAACTGAAGAGAAAAATCCTTCAGAAATTTGATCAAAAATAAAACATCTGTAATTATGCCTTTGGCTATTATCTTTATATTCTTTGGCTGTTTCAGAGTTCTTAGAACTTGAAATAGGGAAGCATCCTCAAGACATGTTTAAGACCTGCAGGTATAGTTTGGTGCATACAGTTTGGAACACAAGAGTTTAAGGTATGGCAAATGGTTGTGAACATCTTGTATTGGTAAGGGGGTAGCTACTGAAGATGCATAGGCAGGGGAATTAATAAAGTTAAGCATTTTCTTTCCAAAAAACAAACAGAACAGTTGAATTATAGGGAGGCAAGGATTAAGTATTTGGTATTAACACATACACATTACCACATATATAGAAGAGATGAACAACAAGGACCAACAAGGACCATAAAACACATGAACAACAAGGCACTATATTTAGTATCTTATAATAACCTATAATTGGAAATAACCTGAAAATAAATATATATAATCACTTTGCTATAACCTGAAACACTGTAAATCAACTATACTTCAATAAAAAAAATTCAAGAAAAAAACCTGTGGACTTAATTTTTAAGGTGCTTGAGACAAACTATTGTTTGAGAATTGTATTATTTTATATTCAAATGACTTTGTCAATTTAAAAAGATACAAAATTGAGCCCTGAAAACATAAGTTAAGTAGGTCTTTCCCCCGCCCCGAGCCATATAATACAATGATTCTTCTTCATCAGACAATTGTAAATTTAAAAAAAAAATACTTCAATTCCTAATTTCAAGCAGAAATTACATAACATCACGAAATTTCAATTTCTTGAAATTGAATGTTTTGTTTTTCTCTTTTTTACATTGAATTTTCTTTTTTACACTGAATGCAAAATAAACTCACAATTTATTTTGGGTCACACAATATAAGTAACTTTGATGTTAACAGATAATGTCCAGTAGCTAGTCGCAGGAGTTACACCAAATTATACTTATAAGCAGTATGTGAGAGTCCCTTGCTCCTCATCATCACCAAGTCTTTCTAATTTTGAGTAGAATGGTTTCTCACTGTGATTTTAACTTTCATTTCATTTCTCTGACTACCAATGAGTCTGAGCATCTTTTTGTATTGGTTGATCATATGGATCTCCTCTTCTATGACAGGTCTGTTTACATGTTTGGCTTGACTTTTCTGTTGTGTTCTCTGTCACTTTCTTATGTATTTAAAGGAGTTTTTTATGTATTCTGTCAGTTCTTTGTTAGTTGTATGTGTTGCACA
Source organism: Giraffa tippelskirchi (assembly GCF_054371585.1). Taxonomy (NCBI): domain Eukaryota; kingdom Metazoa; phylum Chordata; class Mammalia; order Artiodactyla; family Giraffidae; genus Giraffa; species Giraffa tippelskirchi. Next base: position 82,216,228 of record NC_137278.1, read on the forward strand.
TAACTCCTCCCACTTTGTGCTTTGTCCTGTCACTTTATGGTATCTTTGAAGAACAAATAGGTCCTAGTTTTTTTAAAGATCAAAAAAATTCTTAATTTTAATGTAATGGAAATTATTAATCTTTTTCTTTGTGGCTTCTGCTTTTTTACATCAATTTTAAAAACTCCCTACTCAAAAGATGAATACATTGCTTCCATAATGTCTTCTAAATGTCTTATACTTTTTAACTCACATTCTCCCCAAACCCCTACTTTTTAAGATTACAAACAGACAATAATAAGTAATGATTCATTATGTCACTTTGACATTATATTTTAGCTGAGGAATATGAGAGAAGGAAGTAAGGCTGAAAGCCATGGAAATCAACAAAGTTTTCAAACTCAGTTAAAAGTAACAAGGTTCTGGACTTTCTTGGTGGTCCAACAGTTAAGAATCCACCTGCCAATGAAGGGGATGCAGGTTCAACCCCTGGTCCAGGAAGATTCCACATGCCGTGGGGCAACTTAGCCCCTGAGTCACAACTACTCAGCCTGTACTCTAGAGCCTGCGCTCCACAACATCCTGAAGCCCATGTACCCTAGAGCCTGTGCCCTGCAACAAGAGAAGCCACTGCAATGAGAAGGCCTTGCACCACAACTAGAGAGTAGCCCCCATTTGCCATAACTAGAGAAAGCCCATGCAGCAGTGAATACTCACCACATTAAAAATAAATAAAACTAAATTTAAAAAAAAGATAACAAGATTCAGGTACATGAGACTTTATTACTCACCCTCAAAATATCTCCCAAGAGGGTTCCCTTGCCTGGGCCTAATTCCACCAGTTGGAAAGCTGCATTTTTTCCAGCGGCTATCCATTCACTGATGAACCATATCCCTAGGAGCTGTGACAAGGAAAGAACTACATTCGAGCATTATAAAGCATAAAAGGATACCAGGATATAAAACTATGTAAACAGACTTTATACCAGAAAGCAAAATGTTTGCAAACAACTATACATATTACTCAACAAGTTCATATATGTACACACACATTGGAACTTCACAGTATAACACATACAACTTATGATGCTTAGTCTCAGAAGAAAACACCTAGTTAAAAGGCAGCCTCCATTATAAAAGGTCTCTTGACACACACTGAAAGGTACTAGTATTTGAAAGCGAACAGACATATGAAATGTGATTTCTTCATATTCATGTAATTTCAATAATTACATGGCTTTAAGTGATAGTTAATATTTTTTAATGCCTAGATTCTTCTTCCTTTTGTGTACTGTTTCCTATTTCTAAATTGATCAAAGATTATATAAGGAAATAAATGAACTAGAATTCCTGAAAAGAATTCAAAGTTTCTTAAAGGGAGACTTCTACTATAAATACAGCTAAATAAGAAATAGGGGCTTTAGCGCACATCCTGATTCCACTGATTCCTCAGTGTTTTTTAAAATCTTTTCTCTCTTCCTTCTTGGGTACTCCCAATCGCCTTTTACACCTCACCTGTTGTCTCTCTCCATCCTTCCATTCTCATTTTTCATCTGGTTCTCCTCTTTTCCAATGCCTCACCTTCTATATCTTTTCTTTCTCTTTCCTTTTGTTCCTCATATCTCTAATTTCCTTTTCTACATGAAATATAAACCTTTTAAATGTCCTCTATATACCTCTATTATTCTCTATTCTTTCAGTATATAAACCACTAAAAAATTAAAACTTCATGAATCACAGAAAACAAAGCTTATAAAACACTACTGTAGAATAATACTACTTGATTTTCTCTGAAATGTTCATAATAATTAGTTTCTTCTATAGTTTACATTGAATATTACCTCCCCAAACATCTGACTTATTTCAGGTGAAGTAATGAAATCTCCTTCTTCTCCTAGCATGTCACGGTTCATGTAATAGCCCTATATAAGAAGAAAAAATGGAGAAAACAAATTAATTTTCAAATAAGCTTTTTAAAACACCCCTCCAAAATCTTATATAATGTACACAATGAGAAAAACAAGTATTTCATAAGAAAGTTCTCTCTTCTAAATAAGCAAAATAAAGTGTCCTTACCTAGATTTTACAAAGTAACAGTCATTTTGCAGAACTGGTAGAAAAACATAACTAAGGAACTTCCACAACCCCTATTTCTACCACACTATTTGCTTTCAATCCCTATCAATCTGGGTTTTGTCTTTTTCATCCTCAGAATTAGTTAAAAGAATCCACAATGATCTTGTGCAATTATTTGCTTCCTTGTTTATGGTTCATTTTCTCACCAGAACATAAGAGGGGTGCTCCACTGTCCACTGCAGTATTTCCAGAGGCTGAAACAGTGTGCGGCATAGTTGGCGCCTCAACAAATGGATAAATGAAGAGCAGATCTCAACTCTAACCCAGGTAAATGTGTTTTAAAGTTTCTCCTTATCTGAACTTTTGGTACACTGTAGCCCTGCATACAGGCATTAAAGGATCCCTTCTTTTACTAAACCTCTGGGCCGTGAGTCGTTCAACTACATCCAAAAGCAAAAGGCCAAACAAACCCTGGGATTCCACAGATCTCATAATTCAACCCAACAAAAAGTGAAACACTGTAAAACAAAAGAACCACAGGCTTTCAACAAGTGGTTTTGTACAGCAGAAAGGAAATGAAAGTCAGAAAGCTGTGACAATGCCTAATGCTATAACATAAAGGTCCAGACCTCCCATTCTCAATGGAATATGCTTCCAATGCCTGCTGATGCCTCTGCAACACAGCTTTCCAAGCACCAAATTCATATTTCCTGTTGCCTACTGGACATGCCACCTGAGTCCCACAAACACTTCAAATTCAAGCTGTGAACTCAACTCTGTCATACCTCTTCCTCCTCCTGTTTCTCTTCTTCCTGAAAAATAACTCCAACAACTACCATAAACCCAGGTAGGGAAGTCATCCTTCCTCCCACTCATAAATCCAAATGGTTACATTGTCTCCTTAACATCTTTAGAACATGTCCTGTCTTTAATACCACTGCAGCTGACTTGACCCAGCCCTGACCAACTGACAGATTTATTTATCTGTCCCAAGGTCTTCGATACTTTGGTCAGCTGATGCAAAGAACTGACTCGTTGGAAAAGACCCTGATGCTGGGAAAGACTGAAGGCAGGAGGAGAAGGGGATGACAGAGGATGAGATGGTTGGATGGCATCACCAACTCGATGGCAAGAGTTTGAACAAGCTCCAGGAGTTGATGATGGACAGGGAAACCTGGCGTGCTGCAGTCCATGAGGTCGCCAAGAGTCGGACACGACTGAGCGACTGAACCGAACTAAAGGTCTTCAAGCCTGACTCTTGCCCTGGAAGGCCCCTGCCAGGGCTGAGGGCTCTCGAGCTCCTCTACGCACATCCTCCTGGTTCACACCTGACAGCGCTGCTCAAGTGGGCCTGGTCCCCTGGTGCCCCGACCCATACCTTGGCTGGGTTCGTCAAGACCTCCTTCATGTACTCGGCCACAGTTATGGGACCAGTAGACTTTATTTTGTATATAAGATGCCTCAGCATGGGGGTCACAGAGTTGTTTTCTGCAGGCTCATTCCCAGAGCTGAAATACTTTCCTCTCCAAAGACAAGGAAGGACTGAAAAAAAAAACAACAAAAAACACATTAAACGGAACTCATTTGAAATCTCAATGTTGACACAGCAGCCTGAGTGATTTCAAGGCGGCTTCGTCAACCTTTCACTTGGCCAAAGCCAGGAAAGCGGACTCGGGCCGCAATCGGCCCAAGACCACACAGCCATTCCATGTCTAAGGCTGAACTCCAGTCTGCAGCCCAGAGCGCCCGAGTCCTCTCAACTGAGAAAGGCGCCCCGGGCGGTTTCCAAGGCAACAGGGGTTTGAGCACCGCAATCTCTTACCTGCGCGCATTGCGCACAGCCGCCTAGCGCCGGCTGTCACCAAGAAATTCATGCCTATCTTTGCCTGCCTGCAGTAAAGCGCCGCCCGGAAATGAGGATTGCGCCTGTTTCCTGTGAGGGCCACACCCCGTACAGGAAGTACGTCGCTCGGCCTAGCGGAAGAAAGCTACGGGTCTTGCGCGCGTGCTTCGCTTGCTATGGCGGCAGCCGAGAAACGTTTGGAGTTTTATGCCAAGCGGCCCTGGGGCCCGGAGAAAGGGCTAGAAGATCCAGACGAAGACGAAGAGGATGATAACGATGAAACCGAGGATGCGTTCTCCCTTCAGGAAGTGTTGCGGCTCGGAGGCACCAAGGTAATGGCCTCGGGCTCCCGAAGAAAGGAGACGCTCGTGGAGTGGTCGCGAGCGGAATTGCCCCGCGAGTGGCGGGTCAAGTGGCCCAGCAGCCCCCGAGCTGCGGAGCGGGAGGGCGTCGCGGACTCAGACGCCAGCTTCGAAATGTACTCTGCGCGTTTCCTGCAGTTCTTTCCCATAATATTGCAAGAAAAATGTCGTTTAGAATTGAACTTTTTTTGCCCTGTCTTTTCTTAAAATGTAGGTGATCTTCTGTTTTTATTGATGTAGTATATAAATGGCACTCCATCATGTCGGAGAGGACTGACTGTTATTGTTGTTCCGACCTCTTGACATCCGTGTTTGGGATCGCACTGGTATTAGAATTTTAACTTAAGTACACACACCTGCTCACTTTACGCTCGATAATCTTTCTGCGCTCTTGGAATTTACATATTAATGAAACTAACCAAACTTTGGAATACACAGTATATCAAACGCTGAGTAGAGTTATGACGAAAGCTAAAACGAGGGAGGATAATGAGTGGGAAAGGGCGTTACAGTTTTAAACTAGGTGATTGGGGAATCCACCACTGAGGTGTTTGAGCAGAAAACTGGAGGGAAGAAAAGAGGGAGCCCTTTTGGTTTTGTTGTCCCAGGAACAGTAAAATAGTGCAGCTGAGGTCAAGTGAGGTGAGAGAAGAGCGGTAAGAAATGAGGTCAGAGACATAAGAGGATGGGCTTAACGCTCTCATTTCATGGAAAACCTTTAGAAGATTTGGAGCAAATATGTGACAGTTTGGCTTTGTATTAATTGTTTTGAAGGTAGACTTTCTGGGCAGTGTGGGAAGGGGGCGGAGTGGGGTCAGCGATTGGAGGCAGGAGAAATGCACTGTTCCTGGGCAGACTGACAGTTTGATCTGTACTTGGGTTGCATTTTAAAGGAGCAAGTGCATAATGAATGGTCTTCTTTCCCACTTTAATCTCCAGCCATGCAGTTTCCCTTTCAGGAAGCAATCATTTTAGTGTCTTTTATATTTTTCAAACAAATACACACACCCCTGTATTTGTTATTTTTTACACAAAAGGTATAGTATATTTATACTATTTTTAGACTTTTTTTTTTTTGCTGTTTCAGAAATGCTTCCATATCAGTATATAAAGTTCTGTCATTGGTTTTATGTCAGCATAAATCATTCTTAATTTATCTAGCCAGCCATTTATTGTGGATATTTGTCAGTCTTTTGCCATTTTAAATAATGCTTCAGTAAATAGCCTTGAATATGTATATCTTTCCCCACATTAGTAAGTGGATGTATATACACCTAAATTTATAGAAATGGAACTGCTAAGTCAAAGAATGTATGTCAGATATTTTAATTGAAGTTGGCAAATTGCTTTCCATAAAGAACTTCCATCAGCCATATGGGAAAGTGCTTTTTTTCCTTCACCCTCTCCCCAGCACCAACTGTCTTATTATCATCTATGCTTGTCTGACATATTTAAGAATGGATATATCATTGTGATTTTAGTTTGGACTTCTTTAAATGTGAGTGAGGTTGAGCATCTTTTCATATTTTGAAAGAACCTCTTCTTTTTTCTATGAACCATTTGTTTATATACTTGCACATCTTTCTGTTGAATTGTCACTTCCTTAACTGATGCGTGGGAACTTCTATATTAAATATTAAGCCAGATTACTTTGATGTGAGTTGCCAGTTACTGTTTTTTTCCAACTTTATCTGTCTTCTGATTTTTGTATATGTTTTGTGTGTATGAGAGAATGGTAATAAATTTATCCATTCTTTTCCATATGGGACCTGAGTTTTATGTCATATTTAGAATTTTTCCCTACCCTGGCTTTTTTTTTTTTTCCTTATGTTGTGCTTTCTCCTGTTACTCTACGGTTTTTCACATTTAAATTTTTTTTTTTTTTTGGCTGTGTCACTTGACCTGCAGGGTCTTAGTTCCCTGACCAGGGTTTGAACCTGGGCCCAAGGCAGTGAAAGCGCAGAGTCCTAACCACTGGACTGCCAGAGAATTCCCTTTGCATTTAAATCTTTGCTTTATCAAGTACTTTGGGTGTAGAAGGGAGCCCAGGCAATACTATGATAACTCAGTTTCACGGATAACTGATTTCAGCAATATAAATATCGTTAACTTTTGAAGTTTAAACTATTAGATTTGTAATTTATTTTTAACTTTTCATATGTTTCTATGCAGCAAGATTATCTTATGCTGGCTGCTTTGGATGAGAATGAGGAAGTTGTGGATGGAGGCAAAAAAGGAGCAGTTGATGATCTTCAGCAAGGTGAATTGGAAGCATTTATTCAGAATCTTAGTTTGGCCAAGTACACAAAAGCTTTCTTAATTGAAGAAGATCAACCAGCTAAAAAAGAAGATGCCAGCAAGAAGGAAGCAAGAGTATCTAAAGTAGATAGTAAAAAGCAAAAGGCAGCAGAAAGTGAAAGTAAGGGGAAAAATACGAAGAGGCCAGAACAGCATTCTGATGAGAACAACAGTGCCATTACAAAAGCAAAGAAAGATAAGCAACAGGACATCTTTGAATTTTTTGAGAGACAGACATTGTTACTTAAGTCTGGCGGCAAATGGTATGATCTGGAGTATAGCAATGAATATTGTTTGGAACCCCAGCCTCGGGATGTTGTGTCTAAGTACAAAGCCTTGGCTCAGAAGTTGTATGAACATGAAATCAATTTATTCAAAAATAAGACGAATAACCAAAAGGGAGCCTCTTCTACCTGGATGAAGGCGATTGTATCATCAGGGACTCTAGGTGACAGAATGGCAGCCATGATTCTTCTTATTCAGGATGATGCTATTCACACACTCCAGTTTGTGGAAACTCTCGTGAACCTTGTTAAAAAGAAGGGCAGCAAACAGCAGTGCCTCATGGCTTTGGATACCTTCAAAGAGTTACTCATTACAGACCTTTTGCCAGATAATCGAAAGCTACGGGTTTTCAGCCAGCATCCTTTCAACAAACTAGAGCAGTTGTCCAGTGGCAACAGGGACTCCAGAGACAGAAGACTCATATTATGGTATTTTGAACACCAGCTGAAACACTTAGTGGCTGAATTTGTGCAAGTCGTAGAAACTTTAAGTCATGATTCATTAGTAACCACCAAAACTCGAGCCCTCGTGGTGGCTCACGAGCTTCTTTGTAACAAACCTGAGGAAGAAAAGGCCTTTCTTGTGCAGGTGGTAAATAAACTGGGAGATCCTCAGAACAGAATAGCCACCAAAGCCTCCCATCTGTTGGAGACACTGCTTTGTAAACATCCCAACATGAAAGGAGTTGTGTGTGGTGAAGTAGAGAGACTGCTGTTCCGCTCAAATATCAGCGCCAAAGCCCAGTATTATGCAATTTGCTTTTTAAATCAAATGGTCCTCTCTCATGAAGAAAGTGAACTAGCTAACAAATTAATAACTCTTTATTTTTGTTTTTTTCGGACTTGCATCAAGAAAAAAGATCTTGAATCAAAAATGCTCAGTGCCCTTTTAACAGGAGTGAATAGGGCATACCCCTATGCCCAGACTGGTGATGACAAAGTGAGGGAACAGGTTGATACGCTGTTCAAAGTGCTGCATGTTGTGAATTTTAATACCAGTGTGCAGGCTTTAATGTTACTCTTCCAAGTCATGAATTCTCAGCAGACAATATCAGATAGATATTATGCAGCGTTATATCGGTAAGTACTTGGCATTGTAATAATACGTGAATGAGAAATAGTATACTGCAGTGCCCCTCTAGGGGGCAGTAGAAAGAAAGTAGGGTTTTTGGCACCCCTCGGTAACTTGCTCTTCACCAGCTTTTGAGTCACTTAATCTTTAGTTCCCTGTTGGGCATCTGTATTAATATGCTTTGAATATGTCATTTATTATTATTTTGTTTTGAAAAGTCCCCATCGTTGATCCTATATTTCTTTCCTCCTGTCCTTCACACTGCCATTTAGTTGTTCATTCAACAAGAACATTTTGAGTGTCAACTATGTGCTGGGTACTATTGAAGAACTCAGGATATAGCACAGTAAACAAAATTCCCACCTCTAAAACACTTTCATTCATGTTGAGGAAGACAAATAAATGGTAAACAAAGTTTTTACATAGGAAGGTTGAGGAGGAGCATTGCATTTTGGGAATATTTTTTAAAATATCAGTATTAAGATTTTGGTACTAGAATTGCTGAATTTGCAACTGTCCTGCCGTGTACCCATTCAGGGCAGATATTTTGAAGTTTGTGTACTTGGGAACTATTGAAGTACAACAAACTATGTATTTCTAATTCATGTTTCTAGTTTTACATACATACATCTTGCAAGAAAAATAATACAGTGGTTAGTATCTTAGATCTAAGCCTAGATATGAGTCCTGTAGTTTATCCAAAGGACAAATTACTTTAATTTTCATTAAAGCCCTGTTGGAAAACATGATTGAGCCTATTGTACTGTGCTTTTTTTTGTCTGTAAAATGAAAAGGAAAACACCTATCTCATAGGGTTTTTATTGAAGATTATGAAACTTCCCCACAGCTACACAGCTAAACAATGACAGAACTGAGGTTTTAATAAGATTAATGAGTTAATGTATTTTTTAATTAATTTATCTTTTTATTGAAGGATAATTGCTTTACAGGATAGTGTTGGTTTCTGCCAAACATCAACATGAATCAGCCATAGTGAGTTAATGTATTTGTAAACCCATGTAATCGTCAGTGTATGCTGTGCTTTTAACACAGCCCAACACAGTTCAGTGCTCTGTAAGTGCTGGCTGCTATCATTATTACTCATTTACATTTCTTCAGCTTAATCCTTTTACAAGCTCTCTAGTCTGTGAGGTGCAATAATTTGTGCAAGGTCACACAGACAGCATGAGGTCAACTTAGGTGGCAAATCCAGGCCTAGTGACTTGAAGTTCATGGTGTTTCATGGTACTGATTGTGCTGATAACACTAAAAAAGATCTCAGAATTCTTTCCATAATTCTTAAGTCTAAGTGCTCTAGCCCTAATTCCCTGGTGGTCCAATGGTTTGGTCTCAGCACTTTCACTGCTGTGGCCCAAGTTCAACCTCTGGTTGGAGAATTAGGATCCTGTAAGCCATGAGGCACAGCCAGAAATGAAAAATTAAAAAAAAATTTTAAGTAATAAATCCTTAATTTTTTAGTTTGGAAAGACTTCCAAGGCTGAAAATGTAGAGGTTTCAGGGCTAGGTTCTTTAGCAACTTTTGAGGGTCATAAGAATTTCTAGTTTTTAGAAAGTTTGGAATCTATTGGAAAATGTATTTTTCTAATATCCATTTAACATCTCAGTGTTGAACACAACAGTCTAACATGTTTGAGGAGTGCATTCTTAAACTCTTCAAATTATTGCTTGCCGAGAGATCTCACAGATGGATTTCTTGAAAGGCCTTTTAAGGTTTTTTAAAGTAATTATTTTCTCTTGATTTTACAGAAAATACTTTAAATAAAAATTCCCTGCTATTAATTGAGGGATAAAAGAAATGAAGAAATGATTTGGTTTACAAAAACATAATCTATCAAAAACTTAAGGAACATATTCTCTGTCAAATGGTGGATACACATCTCTATAAATTCTCAAATGTTTTTATTGACGTGTAATGGAACTTATTAAAAATGAGTGGCAGAATGGATGGGAGTGTTGAAAATTTTAAATGAGAAAAAAGTGGAATATCAAAGTTTATTTGGGAAATTCTCAGGCAGTCAGTGATTAGGACTCTGCACTTCCACTCAGGGGGCCCCAGGTTCCATTCCTTGTCAGGGAAGTACCCTCATGCCATGTGGTACAGCCAAGAATAAAAAATTATTTGAATAACATTGACTGTCTCAGAACATCGCCAGTAGGTACTAGAATTGTGGAATTGACAAAATGGGGAAAACTAGATAGGTGAAGAATACGAAAATATGCTTCACAAGGTTAAATATTTTCATTTCTAGTGTTAGTAAAAAAAGATAAAGTGCTTAGAACAAAGTGATGATTCCGCTTTTGGAGTGGATATCTGGAGGATTGTGTTTATTCTGGGTTTCCTAATATCTGGGGGTCCAGACCAATTGGAGCATCTGTAGGATTCAGCAAACAGGATAAAAAGAGAATTTAAAAGTTATATGAGATAATAGTTCAGCAGCCTGCCAAGAGAGACAATGGGGGAGAGAAGGACAAATAATAGCTATAGTAAAGGGTCAGGTATTTGAAAGGCTGTAAAAATATAATTAGGTTACTTTGTTGTGGGTTTTTAACCAAATTATTGACCCATAAAATTGTATATGTTTAAAGCACACAAAGTGAAGATTTGATACATGTATACATTGTGATGTTTACCATTTTCAAGTTCATTAACACCTCCATTACTTCATGTACTTACACAGTTACTCCTTGGAGGGGTTAGAGTGCTAAAGATCTGTTCTCAGCAAATTTCAAGTATACAGTACAGTATCATTAAATACTTACCATGAAGCTGGAAGTTTGCACCCCTTGACCAACATCTCCCTATTCCCTACTCCCCACCCCTACCCCTGGCAACTACCAGTCTGTTCTCTGTTTTCTATGAATTTGATTATTTGTTTTTTTAAGATTCTATTTATACATGAAATCAGAGTAGTTGTCTTTATGACTTACTTCAGCAAGCATAATGTTCTCCAGGTTTATACATGTCACAAGTGGGACCTCCTTCTTTCTCATGGCTGAATAATAATCCATTGTGTGTATATAACATATCTTCATCATCCATTCATCGCTAACACATACGCAGGTTGTTTCCATACTTCAGCTATTGTGAATGATACAGTGAACGTGGGAGTGCAGATATCCCTTGACAGACTGATTTCATTTCCTTAGGTATATGCCCAGAAGTGGAATTGCTGGTTTATATGGTAGTTCTATTTTTAATTTGTTGAGGAACTGCCTTACGGCTTTCCATAATGGTTGTGCCAATTTATATTCCTACCACCAGTGTATATGGATTCCATTTTTTCCATGTCCTTTTCAATGTTATGTCTTGCCGTTTTTATAATAGCCATCCTAACGGGTGTGAGTTGGTATCTCAATGTGGTTTTGATTACCCTAATGGTTAGTGGTGTTGAGCACCTGTTTCATGTACTTTTCAGCCATTTGTATGTCTTTGGAAAAATGTCTATTCAGATCCTTTGCCCATTTTTTTAGTTGGATTTTTTGGGAGATTTTTGCTGTTAAATTATATGAGGTTCCTTACGTGTTTTTTATATTAACCCTTTATCAGAGATTGGATCTTCCTGGTAGCTCAAATGGTAAAGAATCTGCCTGCAATGCAGAGCCCCAGGTTTGATCCCTGGGTCGGGAAGATCCTCTGGAGAAGGGAATGGCAACCCACTCCAGTATTCTTGCCTGGAGAATCCCATAGACAGAGGAGCCTGGCAGACTACAGTCCATGGGGTTGCAAAGAGTTGGACACGACTGAGCAACTAATACTACTACTTTATCAGATACATGGTTTGCAAATATTTCCTCCCATTCCATAGGTTGCCTTTTCAATGTGTTGATGGTTTCCTTTGTTGTGAAGAAGTGTTTTAGTTTGATGTGGTCCCACTAGTTTATTTTTGTGTTGCATCAGAAGGCAATAGTAAAATTAATAGTTAGAAATTACACATTAGATTTCAGCTGTGGATAAAGAAGGTGTTTTCTGGCAAAAATGAGTTGTCCAAAATTGGATTGTATTCCTAGTGAGAGACTGAGCAATCTGCGGTTACAAGATATACTGAACAACCACTTGCCATATTATGAACCATTTGTTGATTCAGCAAACATTCGAGTGCTTATTAAATGCAAGGCACTAGGGTTACAGCAGTGAATAACAGGCACAGTCCCTGTTCCATTGGACTTTGAGGGAGAAAAATAAAGGCAACAAAATGTGTTAAACTATAAAGAACATAAACATGGGACCAAGAATAATGAAGGAATCTATTTATGTGCAGACAGTTGGAGAAGAGCATTCTGGGCAGAGAGAATAGTGTGTATAGGAGGGATTTATACAGTTAGTACATTCAACTAGAGAGTCTCACAGTTCAGTTTTCTATGCATGTACGGTCTTCGCCAGAACTGTGTGGAGGCAGCCTCTGGTCACCCAGCTAGTAGGTAGTGATGCAAGGATAAGAACCTTGGTCTAGTCCACTGCTTTCAAAGGGCAGTTTTCATTGTTTGGTTTTCGATTAGCCTTCCATGAACAGTTCTGTATCTATATGAAAATTATACTGTTAGGGATGTGCCCTGTTAGTCTAGAGAATGGAAAACCACTTGGAAAAGAGAAACCCCAAAAAAGTTTCCTGCTCCTGGGAATTTTTTCCCTCTGTTACTATCATCATTCTGTTCTGGTTATTCACTTCCATTTTAGGACAGAAATGATCTCTTGTTCTAAAATAAATGGGAAGGCTATCCCTAACTAAGATGAGGATATTTATTAGTTGCTGGGTTTGGGGATGTTTTATAAATAAACATGTGATCTTGTTTCTGTTTTGCAGGAAGATGCTGGATCCAGGGTTGATGTTGTGTTCTAAGCAAGCCATGTTTCTTAACCTTGTCTACAAGTCTCTGAAAGCTGACATTGTGTTGCGGAGGGTGAAGGCTTTTGTGAAGAGGTTACTTCAAGTGACTTGTGAACAGATGCCGCCATTTATATGTGGAGCTTTGTATCTTGTATCTGAGATCCTTAAAGCAAAACCAGGTTTAAGAAGTCAACTGGATGATCATCCGGTATATTTTACAACTGCTTTTTAAATCGAGTGGGTTCTGAACTATATTTGATATTTTTCTTTGCTTTGATGACAGTAACATACTCAGCTCTCTGGAGCATGTAGAGTGTGAGTCCTGGAATCAGACTGACCAGGATTTTAGTCCCTGGTGTGCAGTTAACTAGGTGGGCATATTGCTTGACCCTTAGCTGGTAACAAACTACCATAAAGTGGGATTCCGCGATGCTGTGAGAAATTGATGGCAGGAGAAGGGGGCAACAGAGGATAAGATGGTTAGATCGCATCACTGACTCAATGGACATGAGTTTGACCAAACTTTGGGAGATAATGAAGGACAGGGAAGCTTGGCATGCTGCAGTCAATGGGGTTACAAAGAGTTGGACAGGACTTAGCCACTGAACAACAACAACATGGAGGGTTTAGAACTAGTAGGTCTCTTAAACCTGTCTCCTCAGTTGTGAAATGGACATAATATCACCTGCCTTATACGTTGTTTATTTATAACAAGTCAAAAATTTATTTGAGGGCTGAATGCTTTCAAAGTCTCATGGATTCTTGATTCAAAACTTTATTCCATTTAGCAATAAGAATATGGTCTCCTCTCATCTAAATTTCATTTTTGGAACTTTCATGTTTCATCAGAATTGCAATAAGTGAGTCTTCTTCAAAACCACCTCACATAATTGAATATGGACTTCCAGTTGATTAAACCAGATTTTTTTTAGGAGTCTGATGAGGAAGAAAATTTTATTGACATAGCAGATGATGAAGAAGCAGAAAAATTCACTGATGCAGATAAAGAAACAGATACTGTGGAAAAAGTTGAGACAGAAGAAACTGAGGCTGAAAGTCATGTGGGAACCAAGAAGGTGGAGTCTGCCTCTTGGGTGCACTTTGATAATTTAAAAGGTGAGTTTCTAAAACCTTTAAATTTTTCTCTTGAATCTTTGGATTCCCCTTTGATCTTAATAGAAATTAACATTATGCACTTTGGAAGTTCTCAATATTGTTTTCTTTTAGATGGGAGCTCTCTTTACCAGGTATATTTAGGATCTTAGAACTAAAATTTCTAACATAATGAATCATTCATTTACTTATGAACAGTACTACAGATAATAAGTAGCTTACTCAGTAATGAATCTGCCTGCAATGCAGGAGACCCAGGTTTGATTCCTGGGTTGGGAAGATCCCCTGGAGAAGGAAATGGCAACCCACCCTAGTATTCTTGCCTGGAGAATCCCATAAAAAGAGAGCCTGGCAGACTACAGTCCATAGGGTTGCAGGAGTCAGACACAACTTAGCGTCTAAACCACAGATAATAAGTACATATTTTTAAATAATTTAAATCTTAGAAATTAAAGGAGATAACTTTTAGAGCTGTGAAGATTTAGTGAGAAAACTGTGGCCATGTTAAATGCACAATAGATCTCTTTTTCTTCAGCTGTAAATGTAGTCAGTTTTCACCTTTGAACGAGTTTAGTTTCTTGATCTTTATCTGTGCATGTAAAGGGTTCCTGCATGAAACATGAAAACAACACATGTGTATACAACATATATGATAACAACACGTGTATACAAAAGTTTGACTTGTAAACAAAAGTATTTGTTACATATTATGAAGTATAAATGGAGAAGGAAATGGCAACCCACTCCAGTATTCTTGCCTGGAGAATCCCATGGACAAAGGAGCCTGGCGGGCTGCAGTCCATGGGGTCGCAAAGAGTCGGACACGACTGAGCGACTAACACACACATAAAGTATAAAACTTGTGGTTATTTTGTTTGAGCATCATATTTACCTTCTGTAGTTCTTTAAAGTAATGTTTGAGAATTGAAAACTCTTTGGTATATTGGGTTGGCCAAAAAGTTCCTTTGAGTTTTTCCATACAATGTTGCAGAAAAAGTGGAAGGAACCTTTTGGCCAACTCAAATAGAAACTTAGGAGTTCCATACACACATCAACTGAATTGAATCTATTAATAGACTATTAGAGCCAAAAGAAATTGTAAAAATGCAGCCTCTTCATTTAAGGCTAAAAGAAAAACACACTAGCCTTGAGGATCAAGAAAGGTGCCAGCTGTTTACAATAGCTATGACATGGAAGTAACCTAGACGTCCATCGGCAAATGAATGGATAAGGAAGTATTAACAATGGAGTATTGAAAAGAACACATTTGAGTCAGTTCTAATGAGGTGGATGAAACTGGAGCCTGTTATACATGTATGAGTGACATTCGATACAGAAACACCAGTACAGTGTATTAACGCATATATATGGAATTGAGAAAGATGGTAACGATGACCCTATATGCAAAGCAGCAAAAGAGACAGAGGTGTGAAGAACAGACTTTTGGACTGTGTGGGAGAAGGCGAGGGTGGGATGATATGAGAGAATAACATTGAAACATGTATATTATCATATGTAAAATAGAGGACCAGTGCAAGTTCGATGCATGAAGCAGGGCACTGAAAGCCAGTGCTCTGGGACAACCCAGAGGGATGGGGTTGGGAGGGAGGTAGGAAGGGGGTTCAGCATGTGCATGGGGACACATGTGCACCCATGGCTGATTCATGTCAGTGTATAGCAAAAACCACCACAAGATTGTAAAGTAATTATCCTTCAATTAAAATACATATTAAAAAAAGTTGCCAGACCCATTTCTTCAAACTTGTGGAACTCTTGGTCAGAGTAGTTCACCTGTCTTAACCTTAGTTAGCATGTGAAGTGGTAGCCACCAGGAAAGTTGTTTTTTAAAGAATCCATCAGAAGGCTAACCTGGGAATAATCCTTTAGAAAGATGATGAGTATGTACATTGTGAAGTAGACAGTTCCTTCTGTGTTCTGAAGTTTCCTTGTTGTAAATTTTGTAATGCGCAGTTGCTGAAAACATGAAGAAGATAGTATAAAACCTATTCCAAGTGAGATTTACTTCTAGGCATAATTTTATGACAAATATTCACTGCACTCTAAAGTTCCAAAAGAATTTAGACCTGTTTCATTTTCAGGTCCTTTGTCATCTTAACTCTTAGGATCTAATTGCCCTAAAAGAAATGGGAAGGGGAGCTTTTAGTAGTTGGGATAAACATACTGCCTGGTTTATTCAAAAGCAGATGCTACCTTAGGTACCAGTTCTGGTGGGCTTGGAGTTTTTGATCTAGGTAGGATGCCCAGTTAACTAAGAGTGCTGTCTCTGACAGCATTAATCCTGGTGGGTTACTGACCTCTTTGGCAAGGAGTAGGGCATTTGAGAAATACTCTATTTTTGTTCACAGGTGGCAAACGGTTAAACACATATGATCCATTCAGTAGGAACCCTTTGTACTGTGGAGCTGAAAATACAAGTCTTTGGGAACTCAAAAAGGTAAAATAATGCCAAATTGTCTCTTAATTCATCTGTGCCATATGTTTGCCCCCATGGATTTAAGTTTCTTTTCCATTTTTCTTGTAAGTGATAAATAGAGGAGTTATTTAGAAATTATTCAGCATAAGAAAGCAATATGAAGTATGTCACCTGGCTGTAATGCCTGTAATAAACATTAAATTTACACATTTCTGCATTCACGTGTAGAAAGTCTTAAATAATGTGCGTGCAAAATAAGGATATTATTCATGGCTATATAAATAAATTTTGCTTTTTGTAAGTATGCTATTGTATATAATGGCTCTTTAAAATGGATACATTTTGCTTTATGCATTGGATACCTCAGGGCTTCCCTGGTGGCTTGGTGGTGAACCTGCCTGCCAATGCAAGAGATGTGGGTCCGATCCCTGGGCTGGGAAGATTCCATGGACAGAGGAGACTGGCGGGCTACAGTCCATGGGATCACAAAGAGTTGGACACAACTTAGCGACCATATTACAGCAATTGGGTACCTCTGAAAAATTTTGTGGTAGTAGAACTGTTTGCAAGCAAAGTTACCTTGTAAATATGTAAGAGGAACTCATTTCTAATAACCTTTCTGGGGTTTTGCTAACGCAAGTGTCTTCCTATGCAGATTCCTGTGGGTCCCTGACACCTTGTTAGCGAGTCTGCAAGGTCACAACTACTTTGAAAGTGATACCAAGATATTTTTGCCTTTGTCACCGCTGATGGTGCACTGATGGTATTAAAGAAATGACGGCTAAACTGCTGGTGACTTGAGCAGAAATGAAAACAGTAGCACCAAGCTGTACTCATGGCCATTATATTCTTCATTGCCATATACTTGGAAGGGAGGAGGAAAGCCAGTATCACATAAGTATGATGAAGCAAGGAAAATTGTTGATTTTTATCTTAACCCCAAAGTACATAAATATGAGAGTTTTCTCACATCTCAAGGAAAAGTGCCTGTGTAGTTGTTGGAAATGCAGCTAGCTACTTTTTTCATGAAAGACTGGCTGACAGACAGACTGGTCATTCACACTTTTGTATTTGGGAGATATTTTCTTGAAAATGAATGAAGTAAATCTTTTACTTCAAATGAAACAGCTGACAGTATCTATTGTCAATAATGAAATTCAAGCTTTGGTTAAAATTTTAGAACTCCTATAACCACCATCTTAAGCTTAACAGTTTCTTGGTATCTTTTCTAATGAAATCCATGGTGATACTATGGTTTTTGTGATGTTTAATTAAATGTGACCAACTTTTGAAGAATTGCATAATTCACAAAATCAGTATCTTATAAATGACCAATGCACAGTGTTAAAAGTCAAGCATGGATAAAAGATTCATTCACTGTAGACTAGTTAATTTTAAGTAGCAAATACCAAAAGTTGATAGGATTTCAGACTCCATATTGCAGCTTATCTTTGGTATAGTATCAAAGGAAAAAAATCCACATTTATGTGAAAGACTATTGGTTAATCCCCCATTTTTTCCATCTGTATACCTGTGTGAGGCCAAATTTCCTAAATACACTTCAGCTAAAATAACATGGAATACAGAAGTAGATATGAGAATCTGCTGTCTTCTGTTAAACCAGACATTAGATTTGCAAAGCTGTAAAATAATGCTACTCTTACCACTAATGTTTATTTGTTCTGAAAAAGTTACTTTTCATTCTACATGTTATTAGTATTTATATTAATATATAATAGGTTTATTATTAATTTTAAATGAACTATAAGTGTTCACATTTTTTCTGTTGTAATTTCTAATAAAGTAAGTATCAGTCCAACCAGTCCATCCTAAAGGAGATCAGTCCTGAGTGTTCATTGGAAGGACTGATGTTGAAGCTGAAACTCCCAATACTCTGGCCACCTGATGTGAAGAGCTGCCTCATTTGAAAAGACCCTGATGCTGGGAAAGATTGAGGGCGGGAGGAGAAGGGGACGACAGAGGATGAGATGGTTGGATGGCATCACCAACTCGATGGACATGAGTTTGGGTAAACTCCAGGAGTTGGTGATGGACAGGGAGGCCTGGCGTGCTGTCGTTCATGGGGTCGCCAAGGGTCAGACACAACTGAGCCACTGAACTGAAGTATCAGTAGGTATATCCCACTTAAATCACAGAAGCTCTTGAGGTCCTTGATTTTTAAGTATACAAAGTGTTCCTGAGACCAGAATTTTGAGACTCACTCTTCTGATGTATTGGCTTCAGTTTCAATTTGGGGGATTTTCTTAAATAACCTGCAGTTTTGGTAGGAGTTGACCTTACTTCACATATTTCTTTCCAGCTATCTGAGCATTTTCATCCTTCTGTGGCCCTTTTTGCAAAGACTATTCTTCAGGTAAGTCTCAAATATTCAGAAGACAAATTAAAAGAAAATAAGTAATCCTGTTTGAAGTAGTCAGTAACTGGTCAGTGTTTTCTTTACTAGATAGAATTGTGTATGTTTTTCTGCTGTTGTAAAGGAGCAATGACTTGTTTGATACAGAGCAACAGATAATTCCTCCCACTCGGAGATGAGTGGAAATACATGGATGTTATAGAACCACAACAGTTATTTATTACATCCTGATTATTTACTGCTCCTGGAGAAAGGCTACCCTCCCCTTTCCCTTTTGCCATGTTTGTCACTCATTTGATTCCTGTTTAATGGTTAGATAACCTACAGTATTAATACTGTTTGCCTATTCATAAAATCAGCAATGCACTATAGAATATGTATGACTGTGTACTTAATTTCTTCAAGGAAAGAATAATGTGCATGAGAGGGATATTTGAAGGGTATTTTATTGCACATTTGTGGCTTTGAAGCAATGTAGTAGATGCTTGTGTTTTTCTTGTTTCTTTTCTGTGTGGGTGTGTGTGTGTGTGTATATATATTTTAAGTTAAGTTCTTAATTCCCTCCCCTCATCTTTCAGGGAAATTATATTGAGTATTCAGGGGATCCACTGCAGGATTTCACACTAATGAGGTTCTTGGATCGATTTGTATATCGAAATCCAAAGCCACATAAAGGCAAAGGTATACTTCTATTTGATGAACTTTTCAGTTTTCATTGTTGATATTTAATAAACAACATGAGCATATATAACTAGGTTTTACATTACAGTGTCTTGATTTTACATTTCAGAAAATACAAACAGTGTTGTGATGCAGCCAAAAAGAAAACATTTTATGAAGGATATTCGTAGTCTTGCTGGTAAGTATAAAGCCTGGATAGTTGAAACTGACAACAGTGTGAGTTAGTAGCACACAGATTGTGTTATTCTTTCCTCTGCTTATCAGAATAAAACCTAAGCACCAGAGATATTATCCATCTTTGTGTTCAAGAATGTATACATTTTCAAGTTTACTGTCACTGGGCCTTTTTTCTTTTTAATTACAAAACATTTCAAACATATCCAAAGTATATACACAAGTGGTATGATGGACCCTCCCCCCCGTCCACCCCACCCCACCCCACTCCTGTCACCATCACCCATCTTTTAACAGTTAACATGTTGCTATTCTTGAATCATCCATAGGTAAAACTATAGCTCTATCACTGACACCAACCCCACCCCCCATATATAATTATCTTTCATAGTTCAGACCATCTTAAGCTCTCTAATATGGGCTTGGCAGAATAGCTACAACAGATTTTTGTCTGTTATTTTAAATTTATTTCTACGGGTATTTAGTACTCATCTTGTGAATCTAATTCTCTTTGTATTCACAGAAGACATTTATTTACATACTAGATCCCAGTTCCTTTTTGTTCAGAGTCTAAGATTGAGTTACAACTTATAAATCATTTAATTTTAATTGACTTATCTCACAGAGGTCCAGAGACATAAGAAAATTTACCCAAAGTTAGGGTTGGATTTAGAGAAGCCAGATACCCTTTTTAATCAAGATGATTCTGAAAATTTTTATGCTGATAAGGAAACAGTAAAAGTCATTATTATTTTTTCTCTTGAAGTTTGGATCCTGGGTGCAGTTGGAGGACAAGAGAACCTTGCTCTTTCACTGTGATCCACTGTTGGCTACAAATGATTGTAGCCGATAAAATTTCACATGTTGGGTTTCCTCCACACAGACTTTTCCAGACTGTCCTTCACATTATAAGATGCCTTCTTTCCAACTTTCTTACATTTTGAGACTTTAGATTTATAGGTATTCTGTACTTAGTCTTAAAAGCTTGAAGAACACAAAAAGAATTACTTAAATTTTTTTAACTTGTTTTCCTAGTTAACAGTAAGGAGTTCCTTGCAAAAGAAGAAAGCCAGATACCAGTAGATGAAGTGTTTTTCTACAGGTAATATATGTAATATACTGGCTCACTGGTTCATTTGAAGAGCTATTAGATTTAAAATTTTTAGATTCCATAAATGCTTTGTTAACATAGGCCTGTCTTAGACAAATTAAAGGATATGTCAGTCCATTTTTGTTAGGGGAGTTTAGAAATGTTCAGTTTGCTAAATGTTAAGATATCTAAATGAAACTAAAACAAGTAAATTTGAGGGTTTTGTTTTTTAACAATTTAGCATGAATTTTAAGAATCTTGTGAAATTTAATCTTCAGTTTCTTTTTTTTTAGTATAATAGTTTTCTTAGAGGCTTAAATCTATATGAATTTAATATAATGATAAATTACTCATAAGTTATTTGTCTAAAACATGGCTCTAAGTAGAATTAGCAAAATTCATTGCACTACTATGGAGACAGGGCTTCCCAGGTGGTGCTAGTGGTAGAGAAACCCGCCTGCCAATGCCAGAGATGTAAGCGACATGGGTTCGATCCCTGAGTTGGGAAGATCCCCTGAAGGAAGGCATGGCAACCCACTCCAGTACTCTTGCCTAGAGAATCCCATGGACAGAGGAGCCTGGAGGGCCACAGTCCATAGGCTCACAAAGAGTCATACACAAGAGTCATACAGGAATGAAGTGACTTTTGCATTATGGAGAAAAGTCCTAAACCTACTATTAAGAGTATTACTACTAATGCCTTGTAATAACAGTAAAGGAACTGTTATCTCATCTGGGTGATTGGTTATTTTTGATTTCATTTGCTTTTTAAAACCATTTTGTGTTAAGAATTTTGAGGGTATGATCCCATCGGCAGAATGCTAAGTTTCATTGTACCTGATAGAAGAATAGGTTGAACTGATAAAATATTGAGATTAGAGGTCATGTAGAGCCAGTTTCTAACATTAGAATACTTGTACCATTTAGTATTGATACTAAAACAGCCTTTTACTGTGCCATTTAATCAAGATGACTTACGGTGTTTTTATGAAGAACCAAGCCTAAATCACTGAAATTTATTACCCTTCACATTTCAAAAGTTTCCAACTGTTTTGAATTTAAAACTTTTTTGTATAATACAAATTTTAGTCATTTATATGCCAGCTGAATTGACAGCTTTTACACTGCTTGTGGCATTGACCGTAAGTCTTTTGATGATCGTAGAACAGGCCCTTCCATAAAATCATCAAATATCAATGTATAACATGCATTTTATTTTAGGTATTATAAAAAAGTTGCTAGTGTTAAAGTGAAACAAAAACGGAACGAAGATGAAGAAAGTATAGAAGATGTGGACGATGAGGAATTTGAAGAGATGATTGGTAATTTGTTTACCTTTATAATCCACAGAGCTTGAAAATTTTTATTGAAATTTAGACTGAAGCAAAAATTGTGAAATTAGGTTTACATTGAGCTCACTTGTTGCATATTATATCACACCTACTAAAAATTAGCACTTAAAGCAGTTCTAATGGAGTAAAAACGACTGCAATTGCTAAATACTCTTTTGTTTGACATTTTCCCTCATTGCATAAAAGAACTGTAGAAAGAAGCTAAAATTAACCAGAACCCATTTAGTTTAGGGATTTAATTAAGGCCAGCATAGTACATGGATTTGTGTAGATTAATAAAATACCAGCAGTGTCAGATGTATATCATTTTGGTGTTTACTTATCACAAACAACAGTTATATTTGTTGATTTTGGTATAAGACATGTCTTATACCATGTGGATAAATTCGCCATGTGGATAAATTTACACATTAAGACATTTCTTGCTATATCTCACAATTTGTATATTGCTCTTTGGCAGACACATTTGAAGATGATAATTGTTTCACCTCTGGAAAGGATGACCTTGATTTCGCTAGGTAATAATGCTTTTCTTAAATTTTTTTTTTAAACTGTTTTTTCCCAGCATTTCTCAAATTACTGCCTTTCAGAACAGTGAAGCACAGGACTATGTGTTACACAGGAGAAAGGTATTGAATTTTGGGAAATAAATATTGGACTTTTATAATGCTTGTTAGTATGTTAAATAAAGGCTCTGAGCTGTCTGTAACTCTCCTTTGAATTCTGTTAATAGCCTAACACCCTGCTGGTCACCAAAACATACTTTAGAAAATAGAGTCCCCATTTACATTACAAATTGTTATTTTTTTTCAGCAACATGAAGAAGAAAGCAAAAGGAGCTAAGGATGACTCAGAAGATGAAGATTCAGAAGATGACAACCTTGATAATTTGGATGATGATGAAGTTTCCTTAGGAAGTATGAATGAAGAATTCGCTGAAATTGAGGAAGATGGAGGAACATTCATGGATGTGTTAGAGGATGAGAATGAGGGCATTCCGGGTAAACCTTTAAACAAACTTTTTGCCTCAGCAGAGGCTAGTTTTTCTCTTAAAGTTTTTTAATATTATTTCATATTCAGAGTTATACTCAAATCAGCCAGAAATTTAAAGAAGATCATCTTCCCGTCTCATTTGACACTGAAGTTTTTGGGTTTTTAAGCAATTGAGTTCTGTTTTGGACTTCTATTTTAATGAATATTGAGGCTGTCTGTGCTATTCCTTTTGACCTGTTATACTGCCTTTTAAAAATCCTGGATTGATAATTTGTAATAATGTTAAAGTTAATCTATATTCATCATAGTAGTTCTGCAGCAGTTTTTTTAACTGCTTAATAACAACAGGGTTTTTTTGGTTTTGGGAACAGAACTTGATGATGAAGTCAGACTCAAAGTCAATAATAAGAAAAACAAGAGAAAAGGTGCAAATGATTTTGACTTTGCTGGGTCATTTCAAGGTAAGAAAATGTATTTAGTCTCTTTTAAACCTAAGCACTGCATGTGAAAGCTATTGTTCATTATCATTTTGGGAAATTAACTGTTCTATTGGGTAATAAGTTTTATGAATTTTTAATATGTAAATATTATTGTTTTTCACATCCTCCAATTATTTTCTTTCCTGAATTCACTCCTCTCGTTTAAATACCTCTGGATCATCTTTTGATGAATGTTTAAACCTTCAATAATAACGTAAGCCCAGGATTTTCATAGACACCTGTTGCATTTTTCCTTTTCTCAACTCTTATCCTTCCCATCTGATCCATCTATTTAAAAACCCATGCTCTTTATTAACATCATTTTCTTTTTTTAATGAGAGCTGCCATGACAAAATGGCAGCTCAAAAATATGTAAAGAGTTTTTATTTCTGCTTATTTGTTCTCTAATATTTTTTAAAATATATCCTAACAGATTATGCCTTTTAGTGTAATACTTCTATGGTACTAATAAAAGGAAAAAAGCACTATATATATATATCAGATGATAATATTTTTTGATAAAATTGTAGAAAGCACTATAATAAATACAAATATTTTATTCTTTAATTTGTGGGTAAATTCACACACACCTACCTTTAAAAAAACAAAACAAAAACTTTGATTATAATGCCTCTTTATTTCTGCTTACTAGGACCATGGTACATTTGACCCTTAAATAACATGGGTTTAAACTGAATGGGTCTGCTGGTACAGGGATTTTTTTTTTCCCCAATAAACACATACTGCAGTACTACATGGTCCTCAGTTGGTTGAATCTGAGGATGCGGAAGGCTGACTGTAAAGTTATATTCTTGTTTTTGGCTGCATAGAGGTTGGTGCCCCTAACCTACACATTTTTCAAGGGTCAGCTATAAATGCTAATAAATAAAAATAGACCTGCAAAGTTTAAAATGCTTGACAATATTTTGTTAATATTAAATAACACAAAACTATTTTTGACAGTAAATATCGACAATAACTCTGGGTTGGTAGTAGTCCCTCAGAGACATTGATGCCTACAAAGTTTAAATACTGCTAACATCACATTTCTCTTAGATTTACCTGATGCATATTTACACCATAACGTGTTACCATTCAAATTTTGTCTTTCATTGAATGATAGAAGGTCACACTTGTAATAGTAGCATATGCCCATAAGGCAGTTTTCCTCAAAATCTCTCAGAAATGGTATGTTACTTTAAATCCTACTGAGCCTGTTGTATTAAAAGATGCTCTCTCACTGACCTTATTTTTAATAAAGTGCCATTTCAGAAGATATTAGCCTGAAAAGACATCAAATCTCAGTGGATAATAGTTTTGGCTATAGAGTAAAGGATATGTGACAGAATTATTTTTTAAAAAAGAAACAAAGGGATTTAAAAAGGAAAGAAAATGCAAACAGATGAATTGATGAGGGTGGAGGAATTCACCCTACATTTGCTAATGTTGGCTATTCTTAAGAATAAACAAATCTTTTAAAAAAAGAATAAACTTGAAGGAAGCAGTACAGCAGAGTACTTGCTAATTGAAGTTTTAGATATATGCCTGTAGGATGAATGAAAACCAAGACCTTTACTAATAGTATACAAGTGGAAATTTTAGCTTAGGAGAAAAATAGCATTATGCACAATTCTGAAATAATACACATTTCACCATGGAAGATGAAATGCTCTAGAAACTTTTATCAAAAATGGCTCTGGTATATACATGCAAAAACATGTACATGACTGTTCATAGCAGCAATGTTCATAATAGCCATAAAGTAGGAACAACCAAATGTCTGTTGAATATACAAGCAAAAAATAGAAGAAGTCCATATAATATTGTTCAGCAATAAAATGGAATGAAATATTGATACATGGTATAAGGTGAAGGAGCCTCAAAAATGTTTTGCTGGGAATTCCCTGGCGGTCCAGTAGTTAGGACTCTAGGCTTTCACTACCAGGGGCCTCAGTTAGATCCCTGGTCGGAAAACTACCACAAGCCACGCAGCACAGCCAGGGAAGAAAAAGTTATGCTAAGTAAAAGAGACCAGACACTGAAAACTACATACCACATGATCCCACTTATATGAAATAGCCAGAAAAAGCAAAGCCTTCCATGGAAGGGAGCATGTGACTGCAAATGGGCACCAGGGATTTTTAAGTGGCTCTGGTAGTACCAGAAACATTGACAATAGAGTTTGAATATTGTTTCAGGTAAAGTGAAAATGGGTAAAAGCAATACTTTTAGTTAATATAGTTTTAGATAATGATTTTAAATGTGAGTTAAAATGTAATAAATATTAATAAACTTATTTAAAAAACACTCACAGACATAGAAAACAGACTTGTGGTTACCAAAGAGGAAAGAAGTGGGGGATAAATAAGAAGAAACAAGGTCCTACTGTACAGCACAGAGTACTGTATATTCAATAGCTTGTAATAAACTGTAATGGACATGAAAAAATGTAACAAATATTAAAAATGTTTCATTATTTCTTCTGTTTTGAAAGGTTTATATATTTAGAATTATAGGGGAGGTTTTTTTTTTAAGAACAACTTTATTTCAAGTAGTAAACAAAACTCTAGTTATAACACAATAAACAAACCCTCCATCACTTCTTCACAGTTACTCCCAAGGAACAAAACCTCTGATTTAATTAGAATTTACAGTTAACCTTAAATATTTAAAATACATCCTTGTCAGTTTCAGAATTTTAATCTTGCCTGATACTTTGAAATAGGGCAAACTTTGATTGATGGTCAAATCTGAAAGACAAGAAGACACTATGGTCACCTGAACAGTTCTTTTAGGACATTAACTTAAAAAAATGCCGAATGCTAACTCAAGCTATTGTTCTGTCTTTAAATGCCAGCTGCCTGATGATGCTCATAGAAGATGATTATAACTGTGTGTTTTAAGCCAAATAAATATATATTAACAAAACTAATTGAAGATCTTATTTCTACAAAATTATTGGATTTACGATTTAATAATGTAGGCTTATACTTTTTTTTAGGACCGAGAAAAAAAAAGAAAAGAGACTTTGATGACTCCAACATATTTGTATCTGCTGAAGAGGTAAGGCTAATATATTGTTTAAGCCCTTAGCTGTTCTACGTTGTTTTTTAAGTTTTCTAATAAATGTATTCCCCGCGCGTGCTCCTCCCCCACCCCCACTCTTCTTTTTAAGTTTGGCCACCTATTGGATGAAAATATGGGATCCAAGTTTGATAACATTGGCATGAATGCCATGGCTAACAAAGATAATGCAAGTAAGTAACTTGAATTTTTATTGAGGTTTTAAAGTAGTCTTAAGTTATAATTTCTGAAGATCTAAATATTTTTGGAGGACCTTTTGATAGTAAGAAGGGAAAAATGATTCCTTACTTTTTTTTTTTAATGGAGGTAGGCTATTTTTATATAGTATAAATTTGCTAAGTAACTTTATAAATATTTTATACACCTTTTAGTTATTTCTGATATTGATAGTTAACTGGCTGCTCTTCTTTCACCAGTAAGTGTTCAGGGAAGAGAAAATCTTTAGAGCATTTGTTTCTTTCCTGTCCTAGTTGTTTATTTGTAAGTAAATCTTTGATGATAAATACAGAAGGAAAGCAACAAACAAGCAGGGGTTTGTGGAGCAGATGGGAAGTGACTATAGGCCATGGCAGACTGGAAGCTCCTGTCACTCAGGATGTTCTCTGGAGCCCCCAAGAATGTACAGTGTGCTCATCTTTCTTCTCCCCCCTCAAAGGTCTCAAACAGCTTAGATGGGAGGCTGAACGTGATGACTGGTTACACAACAGAGATGTGAAAAGCATCATCAAGAGGAAGAAAAATTTCAGAAAGAAGCCAAAAACCACTCAAAAAATTAAAAGACAAAGAAAATGAGTGTTTTCAAAGTAAATTAAAAGTAAAATTCCACTTACTCCTAATTTTTACTGCTCAGCCATTTTTCTTGATCTTGCTCTCTGATTCCATGAATTCCAGACTGTTCAATGGATTTGTAATAAACTATAAATAAAAATAGCTGTCATTTATAAAATCATGTAAAAGTGTTAAAATTAAACTATACTGAGAAAATCATGCTTTTCCCCCTTATTTCTGCACAGTAAAATGAAAAAGACGACAGGATACATATGTTGTGTGTAAGCTCTAGCATCTCAAATCTCTACTAATCCTTGTAATGAACACTATTAACTAAGCGTTACTTTATACCAGATACTGTTTGAAGTAATTACATAATGTTATCTTTTTTAATCCTTATAACAATTCATGAGATGGGCATTATTATCTCTACTTGATGGAGAAAGAAACAGCTCCAAGAAGGTAGCAAACCAGACATGAGTTTTGAGTTTTAAGCAGTGATTGGATTCCCATCACCCTCAGATAAGTCTCATTCCAAAGTCTACATTCTTAACCTACTGGAAGAATTAAGAATCCAGCCCATCACTGGGATTAACTCATTGGGTAACTGTCATGAGAATTTTCTCCACTGTGTTCTTCAAAAGGAATGAAAATAGAGATGAACAGTATTTTTGGAAACTGACATCAAAAAATTAAAAAGTGATTTAACCCTTAATTGGTCATAAATAATTTATAAAGGTTACCTGAAGAACTTGCTTTGAACATACTTAAGGAACATACTTTAAACATACTTATGTTTACTTAAGGAAAAACATACCTTCTAAGATGAAGGGGAATTTTTTGCTCATTGTATGCCTGAAATCTAATGAAAAAAAAAGTCTTAAAATTAGGCATGATTAGAAATTCACTGTATTAACACGTGGAGCCATAATTTAGTGCTAGCCTTAGGGTCTGTAAGATAGGAATCCTATAAATTAAGAGAAACTGTATCTTTTTAAAATAGGGTCAAAACTGCACTTACCTTATAGGTAGTCTTGCATAGTTATTTTGGAATTTTTAAGATTTGACCTATATATATGATGTAATTTATTTCAGAATGGTATTTTAAAAGATTTTCAGTGTTAATGTGAAATTCCCTTGTGTAATTTTATGAACCATTTTATGGATGCCATTTTACCTTGATAGAGAATTAGAAATAAGACTGTACTACACCCAATTTTTGAAGTTTACTTAAACCTTAGTTTGCTTTTAAATACCATTTGTATGTTTTCTTTTATACCCTTACGTCCTTTAAGATAAATGACAAGTTTCAAAGATGGCCACCACCCCAGGATTACTATTCCCTGCTTTAGAGAAAGGGAAAGTAGCACTTCCTGATTTTAAAAAGTTGAGGGCTCTAATATGAAATATCCCTCACAAAATGTCAAAGCACTTTCAGTGATGGCCAGTGGCATGAGAAAGGCTTTTAGTGCCTAATACTGAAGAAGATGAAGAACTCTCTAACCTGAGCAACTGGTTACTTGACAATTCAGCTATGCTACTTATTTTCTAAGTCTGTCAAACAGTGAGGTGTAATGGACAGGCTGGATTTTTTCCATCTATACTCCCAAACTAAGCCAGACCAAGGACACCCACTCTATGCTTCCCATTAGGAAAATCCATGGAAGTATGAAACATTTTCCTTAGTCTACAGACATTTAACTTTCGGCGGTGTGGGAGAAGTCAGTCATTTATTCTATAATACCAATAATTAACACCTAGCTTCTTCCCCTTGTGCCCATAAAATGCCTAATACATTGACTCTGAAGAAGCAGTTTCTCCAAAAAAGCCATTTAACCTAAAATGTGTTAGTGAACTGTACACGCCCCTAAAAAACACTGTAATTTCTGAATTATGATTACCTTGGCTTGTGTTCATCTTATTAAACAAAAAATATGCTCCAAAAATGCCCATAAGTTCAGCTACTAATACTCCTTTAAAGATCTTCTTTGCCAGTGGATCCAGAGAACGGGACATCCTAAGTTTAACAAATAAATGTAAACCTGAATAAACATATTCAAACTTAGTAACACTGAATGTCAATACATTTCAATAGTTTGAATGATTACATAGGAATAAAACCCCAAAGTTAGTGTATCCAAGTTGTATTAGACATGTCTCACTTTCCTAGTTTTCACTCTCCATGCCTAAGGTGCACAGTGAATCAGAGATAAGATTAGAGAAAGCAAAGAGGAGACAAAATTGAAGGTGTGAAAACTAACAATTTATGGAACTAAGATTTTTAAACTGCCTAAGAATATAGAATGGTGGGAGATAGGGTAAATCATTTTAGCTGAACTAGGAATTAAGATATGTTCTAGAGAGCATGATATGTGGAGTTCTTTATGAAGTAGCCTACAAAAGCAAGATTATTCTGTAAGTGGTTACGTCAATACATGTTTTATAGCTGCAAGTTTTCATTTATGTAATATATTGAAGTATGTGCCATAGTTCTGGGCATTTTATATAAAGATGAGCAATAGACTGGTTCTTGCTCCTAAGGAGTTGCTATTCTAAGTTTTTTCAAACTAATCACATCACCCAAAAGTCTTGTTAAAAATGCACCTTCTTTGTTGACTTCCCCGGCAGTCCAGTGGTAAGACTCGTGCCTCCAGTGCAGGGGAAGCAGTTTCAGTAATTGGCTGGGGAACTAAGATACCACGTGCCACAAGGCAAAGCCAAAAAAAAAAGCATATTCTTGGGCCTCAACGGGCAGTTCCCCAATCCCCAGATCTGATTCAGCAAGTCTAGGGTTGGCACCCCGTAATCTGCCCTTTTACAGACAACTCCAAGTGACCTTTATACAAGAGGCTCCTGGACCACGTGAGGGGAAACACTGACCACGATCACCCACTAAGTGGCAACACTAGACTTCAATTCTCTCCCTGTATTATAAAATAAAAGCCCATCAGAAGAAAGTGCTTGAGTCTTAGTCTCTTTCACGAAGGTAAACTAACAAGGAAAGATCTATATAACAAAATAGCATATATGACTCTTACTGAAATGAAATATAGACCAAAGTTTTTACTCTGCCTCAAAGTCAAGAAGGCCAAGAGAACCAGTGGCTTTTGAACTCAGGATTTCAGCATTGTCCTGTGTACGCTTTGTCACACTGTCCCATTCTCTGTGTGAAATGGCACAACCTGTAATACTCTACAGCCCCAGCTCTCCTCCTCTCATTCCACTCAATTTTGGCTTCTTTTCAACAGTCTGAGGGTGGGGGTAATTAAATACCGGACTTTGGTAGGATTATCCTACTAATATCGTTACCAGGTGTCCCTCCCACCCCACCCCCAAGATCCCTTCTCTCATTTTGATAATGTGATCACCCTGAGGCCTAAAAGATTAAAACTTTATTATTCTACCTAAGAGAAATGAAGCAAAAAAGTTAAAAACTTACACATAACTAAGAGGCAGTGAGGGAGTAGAAAGGAAGATTTGTTTTCCTTTGTCTACTGCTAGACATTATATTATGGGCTGTACATTATAGGCTTCCCTGTTAGCTCAGCTGGTAAAGAATCCACCTGCAATGTGGGAGATCCCAGTATGATTCCTGGGTTGGGAAGATCCCCTGGAGACGGGATAGACTACCCACTCCAGTATTCCTGGGCTTCCCTGGTGGCTCAGACTGCAAAGAATCTGCCTCCAATGTGGGAGACCTGGGTTTGATCCCTGCGTTGGGAAGATCCCTTGGAGGAGAGAGCACGGCAGCCCACTCCAGTATTCTTGCCTGGAGAATCCCCATGGACAGGAGCCTGGGGCAGGGGTTACCCTGCAGTCCACGGGGTCGCAAAGAGTTGGACACGACTAAGCACAGGCTGTACATTTACTGCCAGGAAATAAGCCATAAACAGCACAGGAGCTATCTTGGGGTTATTTTTTAATGTTCAAGTGGTGGAAAACAAAAACAAAACCCCACAAAGCCGGCCTTGCAGCCAGATCCAGAGAGTAAGGAATTCAACTAGAATTCTGTTTTGTTAGGAAAGCAAGGATAAAGATTCAAAAAAGTAAAGTCCATAAATAAAACAAATTTTTAAAAAGAAAAAAAGTAAAGTTCAAATAACACTGTAAAGCATTCACCTTTCTTAAAAACAGACATATGTACATTTCACATTCCAAGTCCCTCAGCTTCAGCAAAGGTGTTTATAACAACTGATAAAACCAATTTAATAAACACCAAAGGCATACCATTCCACGACAGGTTACTAACTGGTGGAGATGGGATAAGATTAGACAACATTTTTGGATAATGGTGGAACTCAGGTGACATTTAAAATAAATCAGTCCTGAGAGTTCCCTGGTGGCCTAGTGGTTAGGATTCCCAACTTTCACTGCTGTGGCAGGGGTTTAATCCCTGCAACTGAGATCTGGCAAGCAGGGCAAAGCCAAAAATAAATAAATAATAAAGCAATCCTCTGGTGGGCTGGGGAAAAAGCAGGGCTGTGTGTCATGAGGTTAACATCACACTGGGCTGAGCCGCTGACTCAGGATGCGCAAGCTTAAGACAAATAAGTATGTTGCCTCCAAAAAACCCTCAGCTGTGCACCATAGCTGGCAATGGACACCGCTCAGCATCTCCCGGCAACATTTCAAACAGAAAGGTCTTTCCTTCCACTCTAGACAACAAGGCTTCCCAGCTCCAACCCTGGATTCAATGAACAAAAGCAGTTTTTCCAGTTTTCCAGTGTCAAGAGCCAAGCAACCAACCAGGCCCCCAAGCGTGGTCTCAGCCTGGCTACCAGGGATCCTCAGCCCCTCGCGGGCCCTGCATCCCCGGTGCCCGGTCTCCTGCCATCTCCCCAGCTCCCGGGTTCTTCCCAACCCGCCGGGACTCCCAGCACACTCCGGCCCGGCCAGGTGCCCACATGCACTCTCAGCGCAAGAAGCACCGGCCGGTCGCCGGGCCAAGGTCACCGAGCGACCCGGAAACACTCGCGTCCGCCCCTCGGGCAGACGAATACAGTCACCGAATGTCCTCTTTATGATACCATAACTCTGCCGAGGTCCCTACAAACCCCAGCCCTCCTCCTCGCTCTGGGGAGACCTTGTCGGGCGGGGAGAGCTACAGCCAAAGGTCTAGCAAGAGGTCTGCACAACTACCTTACCTGAGGCTCGGCCTCGCGGGGCTGCGCATGCGCAAAGTGTGGCAGAGCCCGCCCCGCTCTGGCGTTGGCCCCACCCCCAGACCGAAATTACCGCTGACTGTGCTCTTACTACCCTGGTGGCTCAGCCTCAAAGGATCTGCCTGCAATGCAGGAGCCTGTAGGAGACACAGATTCGATCCCTGGGTCAGCAAGATCCCCTGGAGAGGGGCATGGCAATCCATTCCATTATTCTTGCCTGGAGAATCCCATGAATAGAGGAACGTGGTGGGCTACAGTCCATGGGGTCGCAAAGAGTCGGGCACGACTGAAGCTACTTAGCAGGCACGCACGTGCTCTTAGTAAAAGTCGATCCTGACTGGAGGCTACTTACATTATTTTACTTAGTCCTCAACAATTCTATGTCATAAAAGGTACTATAAGTATCTCTTTTTACAACGGAGGTAAGAGTTTTACCTTGCCCTTAATTACACAGCTAGGAAGAGCTGGAAAAGACATATGTCAAGGCTGTATGTATGTTGTCACCCTGCTTATTTAACTTCTATGCAGAGTACATCATGCGAAATGCCAGACTGGATGAAGCACAAGATTGCTGGGTGACATATCAATAACCTCAGGTATGCAGATGACACCACCTTTATGGCAGAAAACAAAGAGGAATTAAAGAGCTTCTTGATGAAGGTGAAAGAGAGTGAAACAGTTGGCTTAAAACTCAGCATTCAAAATGAACATGGCATCCGGTCCCATCACTTAATGGCAAATAAATGGGGAAATAATGAAAACAATGACAGACTTTATTTTCTTAGGCTCCAAAATCACTGCGGACAGTGACTGCAGCCAAGAAATTAAAAAATGCTTGCTCCTTGGAAGAAAAGCTATGACAAACCTACAGAGCATATTAAAAGCAGAGACATTACTTTGCTGACAAAGGTCCATATAGTCAAAGCTATGGTTTTTCCAGTAGTCATGTATGGATGTGAGAGCTGGACAGTAAAAAAAGCTTGAGTGCCGAAGAACTGATGCCTTCGAACTGGGATGCTGGAGAAGACTCTTGAGAGTCCCTTGAACAGCAAGGAAATCAACCCTAAATATTCACTGGAAGGACTGATGCTGAAGCTCTAATACTTTGGCCACCTGATGCAGAGTCGACTCATTGGAAAAGACACTGATGCTGGGAAAGATTGAAGGCAGGAGGGGAAGGAGACAACAGAGAATGAGATGGTTGGATGGCATCACCGACTCAATGGACATGAGTTTGAGAGAGCTCTGGGAGATGGTGAAGGACAGGGAAGCCTGGCATGCTGCAGTTCATGGAGTTGCAAAGAGTTGGACACTACCGATCAACTGAACAACAACAAGAGCTAGAATTTGGATTTGAATCCAGGACAGTAACTGGAGAGTCTGTGCTCAATTCTTTTCTACATCCTGCAACCAAAAGTGTGAATCAGCAACACTGGCATCACCTGGGAGCTTGTTAGAACTGCAGACCTACTGAATCAGAATCTGTATTTTAGCCAGATCCCTGAACAATTCATTTCTAATTCAAAATTTGAGAGTCACTGACTGTACTGCCCAGTAGATCAGAGAAGGAAAAGGGGGCAATGAAAGCCTGGAAGGGAGAGGAGGAGGAGAAAATGAATTAAAAGATCTGTGAAGGTTGTTGAACAGCATCCAGCAGGGCTAATACTTGTAGTTGCCTGAGACAGAACCTGGAGACAGTAACAGAGACATCAGTGTTTCACAGCCAAAAAACTAAAACACAAAACAGAAGCAATACTGTAAGAAATTCAATCAAGACTTTAAAAATGGTCCACATCAAAAAAAATCTTTAAAAAAAAGCAGAAATTAGGAGTTTGGAATTAACATATACACACTGCTTAGTCGCTCAGCTATGTCCAAGTCTTTGTGACCCCATGGACTGTAGCCCGCCAGGCTCCTCTGTCCATGAGGATTCTCCAGGCAAGAATACTGGAATGGGTTGCCATGCCCTCCTCCAGGGGATCTTCCCAACACAGGGATCAAACCCAGGTCTCCCACATTTCAGACTGATTCTTCACCATCTGAACCACCAGGGAAGCCCAAC
Source organism: Giraffa tippelskirchi (assembly GCF_054371585.1). Classification (NCBI taxonomy): domain Eukaryota; kingdom Metazoa; phylum Chordata; class Mammalia; order Artiodactyla; family Giraffidae; genus Giraffa; species Giraffa tippelskirchi. The sequence continues at coordinate 82,250,755 of NC_137278.1, forward strand.
ATATACACATTACTACATATAAAATACATTACCAGCAAGGACCTAACGTTTTAGCACAGGGAACTATAGTCGATATTTTGTAATAACCTATGAGGGAAAAGAATCTGAAAAAATAATAGATATATATGTATGTATAACTGAATCACTTTGCTGCACATCTGAAACTAATACAACTGAATAAAAAGGAAGAAATTAGGAGCTTATAGAAAAACACTTAAAAACAAATACTTCAATTAAAATAAATCCTTCAATTATGTACTTAATAAACAAATACCTCAATTAAAAACAAACAGGTACCTAAGAAGTTTGCTGTCCATTCTCCCACGGACACCTCAGAGGAAGACCAGCCAGTCAATCTGGTGGAATCTTCAAGCTGAATCCTTTCAACTACCTGACATGAGGCAGCAGAGATTAGTCTAGATAATCCACTGCTGCTGGTTGCCAAAGGGCACCTGCTGGACAGAAGGGCCAGGATTTTGGTGATGGCCCAGCCTTCCCTTCAGATGGCCAAGGACACAGAGCAGTGGGGAGCTGTGGCCTCTGGGGGAGGAGGGCACTGTCCCTGAAGCAGGGGCAGTGGGGGCAGGATCTCTGCTCTGCCAGCTGCCACGCTCTGGAGGGAGTGGCTCTCTCATCACCCTCAGCCTAGGAGACCAAAATGTTGCCAGATACACCATCCTGGATCCCGAACATTTCCAGCATCCACTAACTCATGGACTCTATCCTGACTTCCTGATGGTCAACTTCTGATAAGGGGAGCCAGATTTTAGTAAACTCTCCAAATACAGAGGTTACTCCCTCTCCCTACATATTGGATTCCAAGGTAAATTTCAATCTTGAACTGTCCTGGAAGTAGAACATCTCTTGCTAAAGAAGAAGGTGGGGGTGGGGGGAGGAAACACAACATAATCTGAAGGGGCACCCCAAGGAAGATGGCACAGGAAGGGCCAGTTTACCTGCTTCTAAAAACCAGCCTTGGGTCAGTTGACACATGGGAGCCCTCTGCTATCTAATCCCTGCTTTGCTCATCAGTCTTGATTTCAATCACTTTAGACTTTTTAAAAGAGTCACCTGTACTCTGGGTGGATGGGAGTGTCTGTGTGTGTGTGTAAATTCATAGCCTGGGGGAAAAATTTAAAGGAAAAGAAGGTAAGAAGGACCAGTCTCTTTAAACTTAAGGAAAGGAGCTTCATATAAACCTCCCAGACCCAGCAGAGGCAAGAGTCAGTACCATCTGAGAGGTCCAGCACCACTTGCCTCAGGCCTGGGTGGATCCAGGAGCTGAATAGGAAGCTGGGATTTTGCAGAACCAGAGGTCCACCTGCAAATGCATCATCTAATCCCCGTTATTCTGCAATCATGCATGCAAGACACTTAAGAGTCATGTAAGGTTGACAGGTTGCCCTGAGCTTAGGGAGACTAACAAAAATCAGACCTCACATCACCAATTCTAGACAGCCCCTAAATCTTCCTAATCACAGGCATTAGTATCAGAACAGGATCCAGTCACTTTTTTTTTTTAATGTCACTGTTTGAATTAATGTCTTAAGTTCTACCTTCCCTAGGGAAACAAAGACTTTTTATAATATAAGAGATAATCCCATTAAGCCACTTGGCAGGGAGTCCAGTCTTAAACCTTTTCTTTTTTGGGAGGGAGATTCTGAAATACACAACCTTCCCACCTATAGTGAATAACGTCCTATTATTATGTAAGGTAATAAGACCTTCAAGGGGTAGTGCTGTATGGAAATAGAAAAACAGGACTTCCCTGGTGGTGCAGTGGATAGAAATCCACCTGTCAGTGCAGGGGACATGGCTTCAATCCCTAGTCCAAGAGGATTCTAGTCTGGGAGGATCCCACATGCCATGGAGCAATGAAGCCTGTATGCCACAACTACTGAGCCCATGCACTAGGGCCTGGGAGCCATAACTAATGAGCCCATGTGCCTAGAGCCTGTGCTCCACAATGAGAGGAGCCACCGCAATGAGAAGCCCGTGCACCGCAACTGGAGAGTAGCCCCTGCTCTCCGCAACCAGAGAAAGCCTGAGCCCAGCAAAGGCCCGGCACATTCAAAAACAAAAATAAAGAGGAATAAAGAAATAAAATGAAAAATTTTAAAAGAAATAGAAAAATAGCAAGACTCAAATATTTTAATTTTACAAACTTAAAAAAAATAATCACAAATATAATGAAACCTAGCTACTCATTCTTAACTCTGAAGCCTCTTGGGTCAATTCTTTCCCTTCGGTAAAACGGAGATTAAAACTTCCTCTCCCACATCCACCACCTGCCTCATTGAGACACTTTCTGTTGACCGGTGGAACTTCCTCAACTCTATGATGTACATGCTTTCCACGTTTCTGAAACTGGAATGCACCTCACAATCAATGGATGCATTTAATACTGCGTTTATCCCCAAATGCTGTTATTGAATATAATGTTCTAGAATCCAGGGAATTTATTTCCCTTGTGGTCATAAAAATCCGTCTTCTTAGGAGGTAAGTTTTTTTTTTCAGTGAAAAGTCCCGGGGCCTTGTTTCTCATAGCAGGTAAAGCAGCACCAGAAATGCATTGGTACAGACAATTACACTGGGGCCTCTAACAGAGATCTTGCTGTAACCATCTGTCTGCCAGGGGGTTCAGCTGCACTGCCTGCATTCCTGTCCCAGCTCCTCAAATGTCTGACTCTACTTCCCTCCTGTAAAACTCCAGTTAACCCACCTGTAAAATGGTAACAACAGTAACGCTGATTTCATAGGGCTGTTTAGTGAAGCTACATGAAATCATCCATGTAATGTTACCAGCTTGGCAGGATGTCTGCTACATACAGATGATCAATAATGTTGGGTATTATTTTAATTTATGTACTGATATGAATGACTGTAGCAGCTAGGTAATGATGCACAACTAGGAGTTAACTTCTTCAGTGTTAGCATGAGTTTAGAGAAAGGCAGATGTGTTTTTTAAAAAACTATGTTCATAGGGCTGTAGAGAAAAAAAATGGAGGAATAGTAAGGACAAAGATTCGGAGAAGAGAATGGGAGAAAGAAGAAAAAAAAGCTCATTAGATGTTTACAGAAAGTCGACTTAAGAAGAAGCCAATGAGAATACATTTTGACCCAGAAAGTATACTAGACAGGATGTATGCTAAACTGCTGAGACAAAGAGACTGTAAAAATCCAGTGGCTACAACAAGATAGGCAATTGTATTCTTTCACACACAGTTCAGGAGATTGGTTCTATGTAGGGTGGGTGATGGGATGGTGATCCACCACATGTTGAGTTCCTGTATCTCGTTGGTCTACCATCCCCTACAGGGCTGTTTTTGTCTGAATTAGCAAGTCTGGCTTAGCAGCATCATGTCTGTCCTCCAGGTGTAGGAAAGGGGAGGGAGAAAAATTAGAGAACAATCAACTTTCTGTGTCCAGGTCCTGAACAAAAGTTTACACACACTACTTCCACTCAGCTCCTATGAGCCCCAGGGCCACACCAAGCTGCAAAGGAGGCGGGGATAATAGTCCAGTTCAAAGAAAAAAGAAGAGAGTGTTGCTGGGGAAAAACTACGTCACAGAGAGTGAGCGTCTCACTTCAAGGAACTTGACCCAGCAGGACATGAACTTAGAGGACAGGAGACACCATTATATTATATTGTATGCTTCCCTTGACAAAGCATCTCCCTTCTAGGAATCATACATATCTGTAGTCAAATAGGTCAGCTATTATTATCCCTATTTTATATATACCTCTAAAGGTATATATAAAATATATACCTTTATGTAAATGCTCAAACTACCACACAATTGCACTCATCTCACATGCTAGTAAAGTAATGCTCAAAATTCTCCAAGCCAGGCTGCAGCAATACATGAACAGTGAACTTCCAGATGGTCAAGCTGGTTTTAGAAAAGGAAGAGGAACCAGAGATCAAACTGCCAATATCTGCTGGATCATCGAAAAGTCAAGAGAGTTCCAGAAAAACATCTATTTCTGCTTTATTGACTATGCCAAAGCCTTTGACTGTGTGAATCACAATAAACTGTGGAAAATTCTGAAAGAGATGGGAATACCAGACCATCTGACCTGTCTCTTGAGAAACCTGTATGCAGGTCAGGAAGCAACAGTTAGAACTGGACATGGAACAACAGACTGGTTCCAAATAGGAAAAGGAGTACGTCAAGGCTGTATATTGTCACCCTGTTTATTTAACTTATATGCAGAGTACATCATGAGAAACGCTGGGCTGGAAGAAACACAAGCTGGAATCAAGATTGCCGGGAAAAATATCAATAACCTCAGATATGCAGATGACACCACTCTTATGGCAGAAAGTGAAGAAGAACTGAAGAGCCTCTTGATGAAGGTGAAAGAGGAGAGTGAAAAAGTTGGCTTAAAGCTCAACGTTCAGAAAACTAAGATCATGGCATCTGGTCCCATCACTTCATGGCAAATAGATGGGGAAACAGTGGAAACAGTGTCAGACTTTATTTTTTGGGGCTCCAAAATCACTGCTGATGGTGATTGCAGCCATGAAATTAAAAGACGCTTACTCCTTGGAAGGAAGGTTATGGCCAACCTAGATAGCATATTTAAAAGCAGAGACATTACTTTGCCAACAAAAGTCCGTCTAGTCAAGGCTATGGTTTTCCCAGTGGTCATGTATGGATGTGAGAGTTGGACGGTGAAGAAAGCTGAGCGCCACAGAATTGATGCTTTTGAACTGTGGTGTTGGAGAAGACTCTTGAGAGTCCCTTGGACTGCAAGGAGATCCAATCAATCCATCCTAAAAGAGATCAATCCTGGGTGTTCATTGGAAGGTCTGATGTTGAAGCTGAAACTCCAATACTTTGGCCACCTCATGCGAAGGGTTGACTCATTGGAAAAGACCCTAATGCTGGGTAGGATTGGGGGCAGGAGGAGAAGGGGACGACAGAGGATGAGATGGTTGGATGGCATCACTGACTCGATGAACATGGGTTTGGGCAGACTCCGGGAGTTGGTGATGGACAGAGAGGCCTGGCCTGCTGCAATTCATGGGGTCACAAAGAGTCGGACACGACTGAGCGACTGAACTGAACTGAACTGAAAGGTATATTAGGAGAAGGCAATGGCACCCCACTCCAGTACTCTTGCCTGGAAAATCCCATGGATGGAGGAGCCTGGTAGGCTGCAGACCATGGGGTCACTAAGAGTCAGAAACGACTGAGTGACTTCACTTTCCCTTTTCACTTTCATACATTGGAGAAGGAAACGGCAACCCACTCCAGTGTTCTTGCCTGGAGAATCCCAGGGACGGGGGAGCCTGGTGGGCTGCCGTCTGTGGGGTCGCACAGAGTCGGACACGACTGAAGCGATTTAGCAGCAGCAAAGGTATATTATGAGTTCAAAATAGCACAACTAATCATCATCAAAAGGTGTACAAATACAAATGCTGGATAGAGTGTGGAGAAAAGAAAACCCTCCTACACTGTGGGTGAGAATGGTGTAGCAACTATAGAGAACAGTATGGAGTTTCCTTCAAGAAACAGAAATAGAGTTTCCATATGATCCAGCAATCTCACTCCTGAGCATATATCTGGAAAAAAAGGAAAACTCTAATTTGAAAAGATAAGTGCACTCCAAAGTTCATAGGAGAACTACTTACAATAGCCAAGATGTGGAAGCAAACTAGGTGTCTATCGACAGGTGAATGGATAAGAAGATGTGGCATATATATAATGGAATACTACTCAGCCATAAAAGAATGAGATATTGCTATCTGCAGCAACATTGATGGACCTAGAGATTATCATATTAAGTAAAGCAAATCAAAGACAAATATCATATGATATCACTTATATGTGAAATCTAAGAAAATGATACAAATGAACTTATTTACAAAACAGAAAGAAATTCATAGATATAGAAAAACAAACTTAGGGAGACTTCCCTGGTGGTCCAGTGGCTAAGACTTGGCACTCCCAGTGCAGGGGGAGATGGTTGGATCCCTGGTCAGGAAACTAGATCTCACATGCCACAGCTAAGACCAGCAGAGCTAAATAAATAAATAAATACTTAAAAAAAAAAAACAACTTATGGTTACCAAAGGGAAAGGGGGAGGAGAGAGGGATAAATTAAGAGTTTGGGATTAATATATACACACTACTATACACAAAATAAACAAGGACCCTGTATAGCACAGAGAACTATATTCAGTATCTTGTAATAACCTATGATGGACAAGAATCTGAAATAAGAACTGAATCAATTTGCTGTATACCTGAAACTAACACAACACTGTAAATCAACAATACTTCAATAAAACAAAATAAACAAACACAAGTAAGTGGTAGAGCTGAGATTCAAACTGAGGTCTGCAGTGTTCTAAGTCTACTGAGGCGGGAAGTGACAGATACGAGTCGGGTGCCTCTTTCCGCCCCACTAAATTACTGAGCAATTCCATCACTTCCTTGTCACTGAAGGAGACCAGGTTTTGCCATCTTACAATAGGCCACGTTGGCATGAGGATAATTTTGAACTAAAGGCAATTAAAAAATCCAGCCAATTACGGTAAAGCTCTTTACCTCCCCCTTCAATTACCTAAATTTACATTGGAAAGAAGGGCTGTACCAGGAAGATAACTATTACCAGGGATGTATTTTTATCCAAAAATCTCATCTGCAGAACAGGGCAACCCTAGTTTTCCAAACATCTCCTCTGCCTTCCTATGAGTGGCGTTTCTCCCCTTTGTATCCTCAAACCCCTAACCCCTTTCCTAAAACCCTTAATAAACAGGATGTTATTTAAACTTCAATTACCTGATGGCCTTTTGAATCTGCATATTATAATGGAACACCCATTAAGTGCGTAATTTTGTTTGTTTTTTCTCCTGTTGACCGGTCTTACATCAATTTAATTATTAGACCAGGCAAAGAACCTAGAAGGGAAAAAGGGAAAAATTTTACACCCTGCATCACACCATGGGGGCTTCCCTGATAGCTCAGTTGGTAAAGAATCCACTTGCAATGCAGAAGACCCCAGTTGGATTCCTGGGTCAGGAAGATCCGCTGGAGAAGGGATAGGCTACCCACTCCAATATTCTTAGGCTTCCCCTGTGGTTCAGCTGGTAAAGAATCCGCCTGCAATGCGGGAGACCTGAGTTCAATCTCTGGGTTGGGAAGATCCCCTGGAGAAGGGAACGGCTACTCATTCCAGTATTCTGGCCTGGAGAATTCCATGGAGAATTGGACACGACCGAGCAACTTTCACTTTCACTTCACTTCACACCATGGACATGTATGTGTAAAACTTTCAACCAAGGAGAGAGGTTTCCTCCATAAATTGCTTTTTTGCTAATATTAAAATTGTATACCTGATTGAATTAAATAACTATGTTGTAGACATTTAATATCTATTATTGTCTATTAAGAAAATCTACTCTTTCCTTGGGATGGTTGCCTATAATGGTAATATAATCCACCTGTTGGGTAATATTCCCTGATCCCCAGCCCATTTTGCACCTGCGGTGTGCCTTTTGTCAGAGGTGGGTAAGCAAAGAGCTAGGGGTGGAGGTGGGTGAGAATTAAGTATTTCTTTCTCGTGTGAATGGGAGGAGCCCTTTATTCCATCTCCTGAAAACCCCCATTAAAAGCTGCCACTGCCCCGGGCAACTACAGAGCAGGTTCTTTAGCAGGGAGCCAGAATGACTGCTAATTCCAAATTTATTGACTACATTGATGAAGCTTTGGAAAAATCAAAAGAAACTGCACTGTCTCACTTGTTTTTCACCTATCGGGGGATTCCTTACCCAGCCACCATGTGCACCTCAGAGACTTTCAAAGCCCTGGACACCTTTGAAGCCAGAAGTGATGACATAGTTCTAGCATCTTATCCAAAGTGTGGTAACTAACAAAACCTTTCTACAAGGGCGCTTTTTCAGAGTGAGTAGGTGCAGAAGGTGCAAGGAGAAGGTGGGAGGAGGGCAGGTCATCTCATTTCTACATGAAGCCAGAACTTGGAGAGGAGGGTAGCTATGGTGGATCAGAACAGAGCCTGTAAAATCAGTAACTAGAACTGGTGGATTTAGAAACCCCAGTGTCTGAGGGCTTCGCAGGTGGCCCAGTGTTATAGAGTCCGCCTGTGATGCAGGAGACTCAGGTTCAGTCCCTGGGTTGGAAAGATCCCCTGGAGGAGGGCATGGCAATCCACTCCAGTATTCTTGCCTGGAGAATCCCATGGATAGAGGAGCCTGGCGGGCTGCAATCCATGGGGTCACAAAGAGTCAGACACGACTGAAACTCCTGAGCACGCATGACACAGTGTCTGAGGGAGGAGGTCTGTGTGAGAAGAACAGGATGGATGATGAGTGTAGAAGGAGCTGTACGGTGGGGCTAGCAAACAGAAACAGGGCCTGGTTTCCATGGAGTGCTCAGAGTAGCCAAGATGTTCATCTTGATTTTTGACTGAAGACAAGCATGGGCTTGTCTATAAACATCTATGCCTTCCATGTACTAGGTTATTTTTCAGGATCAAACACCAATCCTGTTTCTCAAGCCAGTTTTATAGTGGTCCTACATCAGTGGAGGATAAAATGTTAAGAAACTAAATTACTCTATTTTATACAATCTACTTTTGATTTTTTTTTTTTTTTTCTTTTTGGCCACACCGGGTGGCATGTAGGATCTTAGTTCCCTGACCAGGGATCATACCTGCACCCCTACAGGGTACAGTGGAAGCGTGGAGTCTCAACCACTAAACCACAGGAAAGTCCTACTTTTGATAATTTTTAACTGTTAATCTATCTCTGTTTGTTAAAGACAACTCCATTTCATATTTTCTTTTTAATTGAGGCTGTACTTTTATAAAGATCAAAATTACACATTTCTGTAGAAAATATTCATTAATTTTAGGTAAAATATATGATACACAATAAACAACCATTTCTATAGTATAACATTGTTCTGTAAAGAAGATATTCTAGATTTTAAAAAAAGCACTCCCTCTTGTTAAAGGAGAAATTTAAGAAACAAGATAATCTGATTTTTCTACCAAAGTAAGTAAATGCTCTTTTCCATAAAACTCTGCTTCTTTCCACAGCTCAGGTTCTTTTGAATGCAGAAGAACCAGTTGTAAATATCAGGGAATTGTTGTAGGCTTTCTTTTCCTTTTTTTCTTTTTTTAGGCTGTAACGTGGTTTGCAGGATCTTGGTTCCCAGACCAGTGATCAAACCTGGGCCCCCTGGAGTGGAAGCACAAGAGTCCTAACCACTGGACTGCCAGGGAATTCTCTCGTAGATTTTAATTTTTATGATATGTATGTTTAAGTAACATGCTTTTATTATATCAAGACTCCTTAATGAGCTTCGATTCTCTGATTTTTCTTATAGGTTCTAACTGGATTCTCCACATCATTAGTGAACTAATGTTTACTGATTCTAAACAAAAGTATGAATACCCAGAATTCCCAGTTCTTGAATGTGGGGACCCAGAAAAATATCAGGTTGGTACAAAAGAGCCTTGAAACTTAGAGCAAATTATTCCAGAAAGTAGAATTGGGGGATTTTTTAGTTTTGAGTTCAGAAAATACAACACTAAATAATTCATTGTGTGCTTATCATATAATCCCAGCACTTTTCAGGAATTATCTCATTTTACTAGAGAGTCACCTTATCACTATTTACAAACAATTAAATCATTAGTGTGTGTGTGAGGGTAGTAACAGGCCATCCTACCTGTTATTGATATTATCTTATCACATGTTATTACTTACCTTATCAATGTAACTAACTAGGGCCTGGATGTGAGACAGGATGTTATTCTCCCTGCCAGGAAGGACAAGAAAAAGGGGGAGGAAGGCTCTGCCTGAAGATTTTGGTGCTTGGACAGAACAGGGGAGAGGAGGACCATCCATCCCCACTCCACACTTAGACACACCAGAAACACATGTGGGAAGGGAAGGCTGTATCCAACTGGAAACCACATTCCCAGCAAAACTTACCAGAAGTGCTCACCAACAAAACTCCCAACAGGCAGACAGAACACAGTTACTAAAAATAAAGTCACTTAGGGAGTTTAGAAAATTTCTGGAAAGAGATGGAGACACTTGCCAGGATGACAAATACAAACTTAAAAGTTGGATCCCACTTGGAAGGAAACTTATTTCTGTGGACTGGGCTGAAGTAACAGAAAAATATATTGTAAATGAGGTGTTCAGGGATTTGGGTTCTGAAGTCTTTTGATGTCTATAATTTATCAGAAATGTTTATTTTTCTCTTTGGGTATTTTTAAAAGCAATTTTTGCATTTTAATTGTCCCTTGTGGCTCAGCTGGTAAAGAATCCGCCTGCAATGTGGTAGACCTGGGTTCGATCCCTGGGTTGGGAAGATCCCCTGGAGAAGGGAAAGATTACCCATTCCAGTACTCTGGCCTGGAGAATTACATGGAAGAGTCGGACACGACTGAGTGATTTTCACTTTCACTTTTCATATACAAAGATAGTTTTCTATGCAGTGTGCCTTTTATTTTAAAATGGAAATGAGTGAGAAGATAAGCTTCATTTAATGGTTATTCACTTTATACAGAAAATTTTTCTAAAATATATACATATTTTTCTTAAGATGTATCTATATTTCAACTTTACACAGCTTACAGTTGGCTATATCATGCATTTTCGTGAACATATAATTATACATTTACCTAGTTTTGTTACAATTAACCTCCATTTTCCCCCTGGATATTTTTCTAACCCTTTTAAGGAACTTTACCATTTCTCACATGTCTTAAAGAGATTTTTGGCCATGCAGTTTGGTGGAAATGGCACTCTTATCACTTAATCTGAAAATTACCATCTGTGTGATTTCGAACAAAGGACTTAAAACCTCAAAGTCGATTGCTAATCCTTAAAATGGGGGTTACAATATCTACCTGAGAGGATTATTGTGAATGAATATAAAAGTACTTCCAAAACTGGAATCAAGAACAATGACTACTAATCATCACTTGGGCCCATAGCATTGATTTCAAAAAATTTTAAGTCAGTTTTTGCTCCCTTGCTTGAGTTGGGATCTCTAGTTAATTTTTCACAGAATCATTGGCTATAAATGTCTAAATATAATTTTATTGCTTGAAATGACGACCAGCATGGAAAAAAACATTGAAAGCATTAGCCCACCACAAAACATACACTAAAGCTCTGATTTTAAGATAAAAGCCTTCACCCTATCCGATTAAACAGAGCTTCATTTTGTAAACTATCAGTAGAAGTAGATTACAAAAACAAAAAGAATCAATCACAGAGTCCTTATATTGACAAGAATTTCTCTCATAAGATATTTCTCAGATATTTAAGTGACTCTGCACTTTCAGGTTCTGTTAGGATATTTGACTGCGTGGAGTTTTCCTGGTTTAAGAAAAAAAATACCTAGATGTTAAAAATGAATTTGGAGGAGCTATAGAAAGACTTGAACATTTCTGTTAATGACTTTGAATGTAGAAAAGATCCACATTAAGTGAAAGAGTGGACTGCAGATTTTGAGCTGTCTTGAAGAAAATGATATTGGGATGGCTGTGGGGAAAGGTAAATTTTTCTAAAAAAAAAAATGACAAAAAAAGAAAAGATTGGGCAATGGAAAGCAGGATGGAAGAAGGAAGTTCGAAAGGAAGTTTTAAATTGCGTATTTATTTGTGATTCTCCATTCCTCATCCCCCACAAAGAAAAGAGAAATAAAGAAAATCTAGAGGAGGATGTGGAAGAGGAATAGACACAGTAATAGTAATGACTGAAACTACTGCTCAGGTACTAAACCTAGGAGTGATTCACTACACACACAACACATAAGCTTTCACCTTATTGTTTATATTTTTAAGAGAATGAAACAGTTTCCATCACCAAGGATTTTGGCAACTCATCTCCATTATGACAAATTACCTGGGTCCATCTTCAAGAACAAAGCCAAGGTGAGTGTCCCCTCTACTGGTATTTCAATGTGAAGTTCTTCCTGTATAGATATTGGCTTTCTGAGGTATAGGATGAGTTTGCTACTCATCACAGAATTTCAAAGGATGAAGTGTGCAGTTTGGTGTTTTGTTGTTGTTTCTTTCTTCAGATATATTGGCTATAGTTGCATTCAAATGAAATGTGTTTTCAGCCAGGATATAAAACATATACATAAAGTAGCCCACCAGGCTCCACTGTCCATGGGATTTTCCAGGCAGGAATACTGGAGTGGGTTGCTATTTCCTTCCCCAGGGGATCTTCCCAACGCAGGGATCAAACCCAGGTCTTCTGCATTACAGACGGATCCTTTACCGACTGAGCCACCAGGGAAGCTCCTAACCCCCATTAGGTATTTGAATTCCACCAAGTGGCTGTCTAGACTACTCACATCTCCCATTACAAGGGACTCCTCTGTACCCTCCGCTAGGTGTGGATGGCTCTGTGAAACAGTTTTTCTTTATAATGAGAATCTCCCAAATTGTAAATACTGCTTTAACCCATAATTTTCCCAGTTTAATGCAGTTCAGTAGAATCACAAACCTCAGTGATTCTTTTTTCCCCCCTTAATTATTCCTTAAGACACAGAGGTAAAGTAGTGTATAAAGCATTTGGATTTGGAGCAAGCATTCTTTTGAACAAAGCTTTACTTTCACAAGAAAGCAGGGCAAGAGATGAACGATAGTTAAGGTAAGAAGTTGTCCATATACTCCAGCTTGCTGGCCTTCACCATGCTAACTTATGTCTTTGCAAAATTATAAATTGCTATCAGCCAGAGAGATTCCTGAGTGGTAATCAGAGCCCCAAATATAAGACCCTCAAGTGACAAGAATCTGCTGTATTTGGATTGGGGGCAGAGTTTTAGATCTCAACAAAGACATAGACTAGCACATTCATCTCTATTCAGTTGTATCCTACTACTGTCAGTTCATGTCTTTAGATTGATGAGGTGTTCTGGAATCTAGACTCCCTCTCACTTTCATGCCATCTACAAATTTGATAAATAGAGCTTCTATATCTTAACCTGAAAGTCTCATTAAAATGTTCATGATGGTCTAGTCAGGACAGTTTCATTAAAAATCTTTGGGCAGTTTTACGTTAGTTTTTCAGCCTCCTTTGCATCAGTTTTATGTGCTTAAATGTTTCTGCTGCCGGCATGCCTTCTTCCATTTGCAGAGGAAGTCGTAAGCAACAAATCTACTAATTTAAGAACTATGCCCAAGAAAAAAACTGCCATTAGAAATGACTTTTTCTTAGAGAACTCGTGTTGCCCCCTGGTGGTTATTACTTTCTCTTTTATGTGGCCACAAGTCATCTATCTATTTAGTCAATTCCAAAAACATCTCCAAAATGGAGGTCATTTGGTTCTTTGCAAACCCCACACCTTCCTCTTTCCGAAAGGGAAATGCTACCTGCCTGTTTCCAGTCTTCCGAACCTCTTGTATGCTGTCTCCAATTCCTCCAAGGTCACTAACAGTGCTCGGTAATGATGTATTCCACAATATTCTCAGTTCTTTAAAGGGAAATCTGGCCAGAGGGCCCAAACCCACTTGGAGTGGCCAAGTGGTCTGCAATTTAGTGGTTTTTCTTGGGTTTCAGTTTGCTCTTTACAACATTTATTTCACACTTTTCATTCAGAAAAATGAACTTGTGCCTAATCAGAGAAGGCAGACATACCACTGAAATTCAGAGGTTCTGTTTCCTCCACATTACCCGTCACACCTCCAACCTGCCCTTCTTTGATCTTCTCCCATGAAACTCTAAACATTATTTTTGTTGTCCTTAACATTATTTTGTTATTTTTACTTTTGGGGTGGTTTAACTTTTCAGACCATGCTCTTGTGAGCCTGCTCTTCATTCCTTTTTACATGGTCTACACATGACATTTTACTGTCTCAGTTTGTTAGCAAAAATTCAATGTTACAATATCAATCTTCTTTTTCTTCTTTCTTTCCCCCATTTCCCCAGGCTTCCTTATCTGCCACTTCCTGTCCCTCAGTTTCTTTCTTTCTACCTCAACAAAATCAGCTAGCTTGCAATAGGACACAATGCTCACGCCTTCAGGTTCCCGAAGCTCAACGCTTAAACCGAGATAACTTGATTTTCTCTCTCCAGATACTGGTGATATTTCGAAACCCTAAAGACACAGCAGTATCTTTTTTCCATTTCCACAATGATGTTCCTGATATTCCAAGCTATGGCTCTTGGGATGACTTCTTCAGACAGTTCATGAAAGGACAAGGTATGGCTGTTGGTAAAAGAATCCCTCTTACTTCAACAGATGATCACAGAAATACAAAAATTCAAGTGTGTTTTAGGATAAAGAAAGGAACAACAAGACCTTACTGTACAGAGCAGGGAACTACATTCAATATATTGTAACAACCTACAACAAAAAAGAATATGAAAAAAGACTACATATTTGTGTGTGTATATATATATATATATATATACAACTGAATTACTACACTGTACACCAGAAACTAACACAACATTGTAAATCAACTATACTTCAATTAAAAAATTAATAAATTTAAAAAAGAAAGAAAAAATAAATTAAGGCAGATCCAGGAACCACAATGTTACTTTTAAATAAAGCTTTCTGGGCATCAAACAATACATTACTGTTTTTAAAAATAATTTGGACAATTCATATGTTGAGGATGAATGTTAAATAGCCGTAGAACAGACATGGGACAAAAAGGCCTATAATAGTTATGTACAAAAAGCATTTCAAATTCACTTCCCACAAGTCTCTGTACAGTACAATGATAAAAGCCAAAAAAGAACAAAACCATGACAATGAGCTGCCACACCTAAGATACTTGTTTGCCAGAAAGCAAGTAAGGTTTTGTTAGACCATGTTGATGTTTTTTCTCTGGTTACTGATAACCATAATTTCATAAGTGCCTACAAATGCTCCAGCTACCAAACTAGGTATTATATACACATGTCTCATTTAAGACCATAACAACTATGAATAAGGCAGTATTAGCTATAAAAAATTTAAATCACTTGTCAACGGTCTCAGTACTTGTAAGTGGCAGCAACTCTACTTCCGTTGGTATAGTGGCCAGAGGTGAATAAATGTCTCTTTTTAGCAGTGGCTCTGTTGAGTGCTTACAGTGTAGTAGAAGGAAGAATTAATGCCAGATGACCCTAGAGGGGAAGTTGCTACCAGGTCCCTCTAAAAGGACCACTTTTAAAGGTGGTCAGCACAGCAATGCAAAACTATCCCGTATGAATAGACACTGGGTACAGTACTGAGTCCTTAGCAAAGATTAAGTCTTGGGATTGGGGTGTAGGACAGGAAAAGAAAGTGTACAGAAGGTGCTTATGAAGCACTGGTAGGAAAGATTTGGCTTGTTTAGTAACTACTCACTAAGACCAGATGGAGGCAGTTAAGGCAAGTCTAAAACATTATACTCCATTGATATAACACAAGAGAACATTCAGTGGTGGAGAAACTCATCATCATTGGGACAGTCTGTTTTAGGGAATCTCTGTTGCTTATCCATCCTTTTAGTCTAATCATTTGATTGACAATGATAAGAAGGGGCACTGATATTAATAACTTGGATGGCTTTTCTGCCTTGTAAACTTGTTAAGGTCAACTTACAGAGAGAGGCAGCTGAATGTACTGAAAACGTACCGGATGTAGAATGAGAAAGCCTGGATTGGGCTTCATCACTTATTATTATGTATTAGTAATTAACACTAGATAGAATAAAATAGCTACCATTTATTGAGCACTTACCACATGCCAGGCATGCTGGCATGCTACTCCTAGCACACATTATTTTAATTTTCATAATAGCCAAATGAAGATAATACTATTATTATCACCATGTTACAAAGAAGAAAATAGAGGCAGAGAGAGACTCTAAACTTTGATTTCCTTAGTTGTAAAGAGAAAATAAGAATACCTGACCTATGAGCGGTAACACAGTATTGTATTTTGTTTGATTGCATTAGCTCTGGGGTCAAATTAACATTAAAAGATGTCAATAACACATAACTTATTGTCCAGCCTTAAAGTGGTTACTTAGCTCCTCTGGGTTTCTAATTCTCCATCAATAAAATGGGTATAAAATTGAACCTATCATACTGGATTGCTCTAAAAAGTCAAAGATGAAATGTATGCATATCAATAAAACATTTGGAAAAGCAGAAAACCCCACCGCAGTGGCATAAAAAGATCAGGTTTTATTTTTCTCACTTAACTAAGAAGTCTGGAGATAGCAACTGACCCAGCAGCCCAGTAATGTTGGGTCAGCAGCTCTGACATTCCCTGGGCCCCTCTGTCATGCTTTTTGCAACATTCTCTCAAGTTGTCCACTGTCCCTCTGAGCATCACCTTCAGATCACGAAGAGGGCTCATCGTGACAGGAATAATTGTTCTAGAAACCTTCCAGCAGACCCCTGCTTGTGTCTCACTGGCTAGAACTACTTCGTGTGACCAGAGTCCTAAGGGAGGCAGAAAGTGAGAAACAGAATTCTCTGACTAGCTTAGACCCAACTAATCAGGGTTTGGTTTGCTACAAAGAAGGGAGTGTACTATATTTGGGGCAGGAAATTTGCAGTAATTTGCACAACAAATAAAACATGTAGAAACTGCCTGGCTCAAATCATGATAATAATTATGACAATATTATTATTACTAATAATGTTAATATTGGCTAATATTTGTTGAGTGGGTATTATTAATCAGGCACTGTTTTAAGCATTTGACATGTGTTAATTCACTTAAAATTCACAACAACCCCATTTTACAGATGAGGAAACTAAGGTACAAAGAGGTTTAGGGAGTTTTTCAAACGCACACAGCTGTCTAGATCTGCACTGTCCAATATGGTAGCCACTAGTCACATGTGGAAATTGAGCATTTGAAATGTTACTAGTTAGTGCAAGTGAAGAGCTAAATTTTAATTTAAATTTATATTTTAAGACAGTCAATTCAATTGCTGGAAACTTTTAAGTAAGTTTGGTATGAGTGTGTGAATCTGTTTTTTCAACTATAAGTTTCATGAAGTCTAGATACACATCAAGTATTTTTGGCAAAAAACTTAATCGAATTGATGTTCTTTATAAGTGTAAAACACCCACAAGCTTTTGTAGACTTAGAATTAAAAAAAAAATAAGGGCAATGTTTCACTAATAATTATTTATGCTGATTACATGCTGAAATGATGACATTTTGGGATCTGTGGGTTAAATAAATTAAACTATTCAAATTAATTTCACCTGCTTCTTTTTACTTTTTTTTAACATGGCTACTAGAAAACTTAAAGTTACATATGTGGCTTGCATGACATTTCTATTGGACAACGCTAGTCTAGATAACATGTCTCATCATTTCTTTCTGACATTATATCTGTTGGTTTTCATGTATCATTTACTATTTCTAAATTTCTTCATTCACCTAAATGTTCATGAAAATTTGTGGTTCTTGTGAAACCATTTTTACAACTTGCTTAGTTGTGCTACTGTTCCCGAAAATAAGAAAATGAGAAAATCTGACATTAGGACTGATTTATGTCAGTTTTTTTGGAGCAGGGATTTGTAATCTTATAGTCTTGTTTGATCATATACACACACATATAGTTTATATTTTAGGGCATACATTAACCATTTTATCCTCATTCTATCATTCTATCATTTTAAACTCAATTATTTAAAATTCTTTAAGAAGTTATTTTTTCCCTGTATTTTTAGTTTCCTGGGGAAGCTATTTTGATTTTGCAATTAATTGGAACAAACATCTTGATGATGCAAATGTTATGTTCATGTTATATGAAGACCTGAGAGAGGTGAGATTGTTATTATTGGTACTCTATAGCAAGATTTACTGTAAATGACAACTTAGAACATTTATTCATAATGTCTGATTATATGATCAAATATTATACTCAATTTTTAAAAATATTCCATATATGTGGTACAGTGCTAGGGGAAAAAACCAAACAATGCATATGTGTTTAGATTGTTTATTTAATAGAAATAAAATAATTCTTAGGAACTTATTACTAACAGTGACTGCTTTTTTTCCCCTCTATGATAGATAGTCCAAATTAGGAATGGCAGAAACGATAGGTCTCTACTGAGGTTTATCTGAATATGCTTTTGGCTGTGAATTAATTTTTCCATATAATGTTATTTTTAAAAACTGCTTCTTCACAAATATTTAGTGAGTTCAGCATTGTTTTAGGCCTTTGTAATTTATCAGTGAACAGACTAAAGTTCACTACTTGGGAGAAGCTTACATTCTAGCTGGAGAAGGTGGGGAGCTGCTACTGCTAAGTCACTTCAGTCGTGTCTGACTGTGCGACCCCATAGATGGCAGCCTACCAGGCTCCACTGTCCCTGGGATTCTCCAGGCAAGAATACTGGAGTGGGTTGCCATTTCCTTCTCCAGTGCATGAAAGGGAAAAGTGAAAGTGAAGTTGCTCAGTCATGTCCGACTCTTAGCGACCCCATGGACTGTAGCCTACCAGGCTCCTCCGTCCATGAGATTTTCCAGGCAAGAGTACTGGAGTAGGGTGCCATTGCCTTCTCCGGAAGGTGGGGAGACAGAATGATAAACAATAAATACAATAAAAATTTTAAATGTATATAATATGTGAGAATGAAGAAACAGCACAGCTGATTAAGGGAAACTAGGAATCCCCAAGGGTGGGGAGGTTGGGATACTGGATAAATCTCAGCATGAAATAGGATGGTCAGTGGAAACTTCATGGAAGGGATGTGACATGAACAAAGATCTGAGGGAGATGAGGGAGTGAGCCAAGTAGTAACCAGAGTAAGAGCTTTCCAGGCAGAGAAGACCAACTGGAGCAAAGGCCCTAAAGTAGGAGTGTTCCTGGAATGATTAACGAATGGAAAGGAGCAGATGTGGTTTGTTGTAGGGATGAACCAGAAGAGACTAACCAATGAGGTCAGGCATAAGGGGGTGAAGTGGAGTATGAGAAATGAGTGGGAAGTCACTGTAGGATTTCAAGCAGAAGAGTGGTAGGAATTGATGTGTTTTTAACAGGATCATTCTGTCTGGTGTGGGAAAATATACTGGAGAGAAGGAAAGATAATCCAGGGAAACTCATGAGGAGGTTTTTGCTCTAGTCCAGGCAATGGAAGGAAGATGGTGGCTCAGACCTGAAGGGGCCATGGAGGGGAAGAGAAGTGGTTGAATTCTGAACTTATGTTGAAGGAAAAGCCAGTAGGATTTGCTGCTGGACTCGATGAGGGAAAGAGTGGTGAGAAAAAAAGAGAAGTCAAATGAGACCCCAGCATTATTGTTCCAACCAACTGAGAGGATTGAGCTGTCACTATGTGAGTAGGAGATGGCAGCAGGTGAAGCAGGATTGTGGGGAAGACCAGGGATCTGGTTTTGGACATCAGAAGGCTAAGATGTTTATCAGTCATCCAAATGGAGAGGCCAAGTAGACAGTTGGGTATTGAAGTCTTAAATGCAGAAAGAGTTCTGAGCTACAGATGTAAATCTGGCCCACAAATGACATTTAAAGCCATGAGATTACATGTCTAATATGTAAGCATATGGACAGAGAAGTTGACCAAGAACTGAGCCTTGCAGCCCTCCACCATGAAAAGTTTGAATAAAAAGGGAGGAATCAGCAAAGGCGACTAAGGAGTAGCTAATGACATAGGAGGGAAACCAGAATCCTGGAGCTCCGGGGAAGAAAGTATGTTAAAAGAGAAAAGACTCAAATGCTCTCTAACTGAATTGAGTCTTTAACACTAGTTTCTCCTGACATTCTTATAAAAAAAAAAGTGTAATTTAATTCATCCCTTCTGTTTATGGTATGTATATATATATATATAACATGAAAGAATATACTAATGTAGTCTTTTCCCCTTCTCACCTAGAATGTTCCTAAAAAGCTTGTGATTCATGGGATGTTAGTGTTGTCCCAAATGTTAATCATTCTTTCTTGCAGTTGGTAGGAGGTTGCCTGTTCAAATTGATTTGGGGACTGCTGTAGTATATAGCCTGCTCCTTTGGGAAATTCACATTGCACACTGGCATATTAAAGATTGACAGATTCTACAAACAAACAAATGAACAAAACCTTACTTTTACTAATCCAAAGCTTCCACACTTTTTGACTGTAACCCTTAGCCCTCCTTCCCCCCATGAAACATATATAAGCACCTTGAAATATATTAATGTTTTGTAGAATACAGTTTAAGAAACTGTTCTAGAAGATTTCTAAATCTCCATTGGTCAATGATACTGTTGAGAAGGTTGATGATACTTACGAAGGTATTAAATGATATATTCCAAGACTCATTCTAAAAATGAGCCTTTCTTGATAGAATTAAATATTAGCTACAAACAGGATTTAGAAGAAAAGAGAATTTGAATGAGCCCATACAAACATATTAATTTCCTCAGCTGGTTTAGACTGGTGCTTTTTAACAAAATGAATGTCATCTTAGATAAAATTCTACCCTACTAATGAATGCTTACTATCTACACCCTGAATAGTTCAATAAGTCAGAAATTGAAACTACAAAGTAAAATCAGAACAGAGTATCTTAAAGGGAAATTTCAAATATTTATACTGAAGTATCAAAGTAAGTCTGAAGAGATAGAAAGGGACAGCTGAATTAGAGAGTTAGGCTTAAAATGCATTCTAAGAAGCCTGTCTTTGCTTGGGGCACAATTCCTATAGAAAGTTTATCCTCTAAAATTTTGTTTTCAGAATCTGGCCACTGGAATAAAACGAATTGCTGAGTTCTTCGGATTCTCTCCATCTGGGGAGCAGATTAAAACTATTGCGGCACAGAGTACCTTCCAAGCCATGCGAGCAAAGTCCCAGGAAACACATGGTGCCGTGGGCCGGTTCCTGTTCCGCAAAGGTAAAGCCGCCTTGATATCTGAACCATCCACCAGTCTGCACATAACAGGCAATTCAAACAACTTTATGTTGAAGAAGACAGGATTTTCATTGTCTCTTCCTCAACAAGAAGTCTGACATAGATCAGAGCTGGAACGGGTAACTCCACGCTATTTTTAGAGTACTACGCTCCTCCCACCTGCTAATAAAGGAGAGTAGCTAGAGCTCCTGAATTACAATAAAGTTAAAGGGTTATTTTATTAAAATAAAAAGGGAGTGGCAAGAGAATCACATGCATTTGCTGAGCGAGCCCCCTTTATAGAACTTTGTGGGAAGCCTCACTCAGTGGCTTACATCTCATTGGTCACTTCTCACTATGCTGTTGGCTGGAAAATGTAATTTTTTAAAAAGGTGGGTGTGTTATTACTCAATTAAAATCAAAGTTTTATTAATAAAGGAGAAGGAGAAAATGAGTGTTGGCTAGGCAACCAGTTATCTCTGGCACTGATGATTTTACTAAATTTCATTAAAGTATTCTAATTTCTTATGCAAATTTATGATAATATAGCCCAAGGATTGTCAGTTTTCTTTTTTATTGCATATATAATGAAAGTATAATGTGATATAGAGGCAGCACATTAACAACAATTATTAACAATTAACAATTATTAGGCATGAATCATGTGTTAGGCCCTTTGCTAGGCTTAAATTTTATAGCAAAAAGATATTAAATCCTTAATTTTACAATATGGGCCCCAAGACTCAGAGATATTAACTGATCCTTTGTCACAAAGCTAATTGGGCTTCCTAGGTGGCGCTAGTGGTGAAGAACCCAACTGCCAATGCAGAAAACTAAGAGATTCAGATTCGATCCCTGGGTCAGGAAGATCCACTGAAAGAGGGCATGGCAACCCACTCCAGTATTCTTGCCTGGAGAATCCCATAGCAGAGGAGCTTGGTGGGCTACAGTCAATAGGGTTGCACAGAATCAGATACGATTGAAGCAACTTACCATGCACACACAAAGCTAATTAATGAAACAGGATACAAATGTAGGTCTACTTGATTCTACTATACTTTGTCAAATGAAGACTCTTTTAAAAAAATCCACTGTGAATACAACACTGTGTATAAATCTGGCTTTGGTTTGCATTCTGACTTTAACTCTGATTTTTATGCCTTATTTTATTAGCTTTAAGTAGAGGGGAAAAATAAAACCTTTCTATATATTGTTAATCAAATACTCTTCAGAATAGAAAAAATTCTAAAAGTAATGATTTTAAAATATTACACTATTCCATGTAGAAAATTCAGAAAGTACAGAAAGATATGAAAAAGTACTAAAAATTATCCACATTTTTCCCACCAGAGGCAGGTTTGACTTTTTGACACATTTCTTCCAGCCTTATTCTGTGATGTTTCATATAGTTGATGGCATTCGTAAAGAGTTTTATTTTTTTATTCCCTTCATATATGTAAGCTTTTCCTCACATCATTAAAACTGCTTTATAAATATACATTTCATTGGCTATGCAACAAGGAGCTTACCAACTTCAACCCAAATCATCAAAAGAGCCTAAGGAAAAAAGTAACTTCTTTACTTCTAAAAGCACATTAAAAAACATATCTCAATCTCAGGCACAATAATATATTTTTGCAAAATTTTCAGCACTTGGAGACTTAACCAAAAGCTGCTATAAAATATTAATTTATCTTCTCAATGGATATTTAGAGTATTAAAACACTTTAGAGAGAAAAAAATGATTCTAACAAAGTGGTATTTTGGTCCCAGGTGTTGGGAGAGGGGTGGGGATGGGAGGTCACTGAGGTCAAGGGCCCCCTTAGTGACACTGAAAAAGCACATCACCTACCACACCACACCCATGGGGAAGCCCAAGTGGATCTTGCTAACTTTACAAGAAAAATGACATTAGTTTTTTAAGACTGTACAATTTTTTTTCACATGTCCATTTCACATTTCAAAGTGAAACTCTGCACTGAGAAATGGTAAAATCAAAATGAAATAGTCTAACAGGTGTCTAAGTCTACTGTTTTTTTGTGTCTTGTAGGTGAAGTTGGTGATTGGAAAAATCTGTTCAGTGAAACTCAGAACCAGGAAATGGATGAAAAATTCAAAGAATGCTTAGCTGGCACTGCCCTGGGAACAAAGTTGAAGTATAACTCATACTGCCAGCCTTGATTCTGGTCAATTCAGCTTATTTTTCTTAATAATAACTGAATTTAAATGTCAATAATTACATAATAATCTAATCAATAATGATAATTAAAAACATTTTAGACATAAACAATGTTTAATAATGAAAACAAATGAATATTTTGAGCACAAACTTAAGTTTGTTCACTTTTTACAGAAAGATAATTTAGCCATCCAAAAGGGATGCTGTATTTAGTGATGTATCCTGGGGTTTTAACTTCTTTCATGCTCTGGGTTCACACAAGCCCATAAGCCAATACTATCAGAGATATACCTAAATCTGTTTGAGCATAGAGGAGACAGGCCTTTCTGTCTGATTACAGGAAGGCCTGTGATCATGATCATGATCTGTGATCATGATCACAATGTTTTGTCCTCTCACAAAAATCCCTCTCTTCCTCACTATGGGTCAGAGCCCTTGTGATCTGATCCTTTCTGAACTTACTGCTGTGGGAAATTTAATTCCAATTCTGCCCTGAAGTAAAATAAATAAATCCTATTCTAATTTGATTCAAGAAAAATACATTGCTCATGTACTCTGTGTATGTCATTTCAGAAAGCTCTATGGAGGCCCACTCTCAAGGGACTTTATATTTCTACTTAATACAAGCTTTACTTTAAAGCTAAAGATTAGAGGTTGTGTTATTCTGGCATGAAGGCTTTCCTACCAAAGAGCCTCAAGTAAGCATGTGGAATCTACAAGAGAAAGCAGAAAATGTTCTGGAAAAAAAAAAACAAAACCTTTCAACAATCTCCTTAATATTTACACTACAGCTAGTTTCACTGTAAAGCTAAGTTCTACACAGTTAAGAATAGAATGAGTCATAAAAAAATTAAATAAAATTGCTTTGAGAAAGATTACAGTACTACTATTTCAGGCAGTATGGTAGATTAGGTAAACTGAAGACTCTTCCCTCAAAACACCAAGAAAGGCTATATAAAAATTCCTTCAATGGCACTGCTCAGCTTCCAATAAAGTGAGTGGACTTAACAGAGACCAAAACCAAAGAGAGAACAGAGAACTAGAGTGAACAAGAATCAGAGATGACCTTGAGATGTCAATTTGCAGGAACAGAGACTTGGGTTTTAACGCCCAAGCCCATATGATTGGAGTAGGAATAGACAAATAGACCAAACAAAATAAAACAAACAGAACAAAATACAGTGGCCAAACTGACCCATGAATGTAAAGAAAGTTCAAATACGACAGAGGTGGCATTGCATATCATAGGAACAGATTACACTCTTCAACATGTGATGCTAAGACAACTGCTTATGATATAGAAGTAAAATCATACCTTCAGTGTACATCACTCAAAAAAATTAATTCCTTACAAATTAAAAGGCTGTATGTCAAAAGATGATTTAAAGACTATGTTTTTAGAAGCAAATACAAGTTAATATTTTTATGACCACAGAGTAGGATTTATTAAGCAAGAAACAAAAAAATACAAAAAGGAAACAATTTATATTTTGGTCAACATTAAGATTTAAAATGTAAAACAGCATCATTAAGAAAGTAAAACCAAATGAAACAGCGTATCAGAATTAAGATTCCAAACTGTTATGGAGCCATCCTCCCTGCACCCCCCCCAAAATAGAACAAAGTTCAGGTCACTTACTGCCATTGCTACTGCTAACACCAGAGATGTCCTATATCCTTTGAGAACTGACAGGGGAACATGAGTCCAGCTTCTGCCAACTCCCCTGAGCTTGCTTGTCAACTTGTCTGTCACAGAAAAATGGGACTTCTTTCTATATTCCAAGTCTTGCACCACTGTTTATCGATCTGAATTATATCCAGAATTTTAACTTTATAGTAATCTGGAAAATGTGGTTTTAACCTTCCATACATTATAATCCAGGAGATGCGGAGACATGGAAGAGAGGTGGAATGGAAGCTAAGTCAAACTTAATAACATATAGTACAGTCCACTCTTTCTACCAATAATCTTTCAAGCAAACAACAAATCTATGTTCCCACTTAATGCAGTTGTTCTCTTCTTCAAATGGAAACATACTTATCCTACCTCCTAAATCTGTATGCCTACCGTGATATTTCTCCCTCATTTTAGTCACAATCCCACTTTAAGACACTCTGTCCTAAAGACTATCTTATAAAATTAACCACCATCAGCAAATGTCAAGTAAAAAGGGAAGGGAGAACAATTAAAAGAGGTTCATCCACTGCTGGGCAAACACACCAAGGAAACCAGAATTGAAAGAGACATGTGTACCCCAATGTTCACTGCAGCACTGTTTACAATAGCTAGGACATGGAAGCAACCTAGATGTCCATCGGCAGATGAATGGATAAGAAAGCTGTGGTACATACACACAGTGGAATATTACTCAGCTATTAAAAAGAATGCATTTGAATCAGTTCTAATGAGGTGGATGAAACTGGAGCCTATTATACAGAGTGAAGTAAGTCAGAAAGGAAAAACACCAGTATATTATATTAATGCATATATATGGAATTTAGAAATATAGTAATGATGATCCTATATGTGAGACAGCAAAAGAGACACAGATGTAAAGAACAGGCTTTTGGACTCTGTGGGAGAAGGCAAGTGGGACGATTTGAGAGATAGCATTGAAACATGTATATTACCATCTGTGAAATGGTTCACCAGTCCAGGTTCGATGCATGAAACAGGGCGCTCAGGGCCGGTGCACTGGGGCAACGCTGAGGGATGGGATGGGGAAGGAGGTGGGAGGGGGGTTCAGGATGGGGGACATGTATACCCATGGCTGATTCATGTCAATGTATGGCAAAAACCACTACAACATTGTTAAGTAATTAGCCTCCAACTTTAAACAGCAAAGCTTGTGCTTCCACCCTCGGCGACATCACTCTTCAAAGAATTGATCACGCTTAGCAAGACCCTGGAATTTTGCACTAGGAATGAATTACCTCAATAAGCAGGTGACTTCCCTGCATAAGCTTGCCAGATATAGCAAGGAAAAAGAAGAGGCCCAGTTAACTTTAAATTTCCAATAAATGTTGCAAAAACAACTCTGAGACACTGGAAGCCAAGTAAAACAAACAAGCAAGGAGACCATTTGTAGTTGAAGAAATCCAAGAAGTGGAGGGAGACCACCGTCGAGCAGAAAACTCACCATACCTGAGCTGCATGCTCTCTCCCTGCAGAAACCCTATGCTGCCGCTGAAGCTTTCTCCAACGGAAAAGCCTTTTCAATTTTTCCCCCATCTTGTTGACAATTTATTTTCTAAGCCTTGGCTCTTGCCACCAGGAAGTACATGTTGCCCAGTTACTTTCTGTTGGATGCTACTTTTATCACTTATTATATTATTTAAACTTTTCCTGTCTCATTTAAAATTAAAACTCTGAGGTCGAGAACACACACACACAAAA
This sequence comes from Giraffa tippelskirchi, assembly GCF_054371585.1. Classification (NCBI taxonomy): domain Eukaryota; kingdom Metazoa; phylum Chordata; class Mammalia; order Artiodactyla; family Giraffidae; genus Giraffa; species Giraffa tippelskirchi. The sequence continues at coordinate 82,277,174 of NC_137278.1, forward strand.
AAAATAAAATAAAATAAATAAAATAAATAAAATAAATAAATTATTTTACAAAAAAAAAAGTTCACTTGTACATAACAAAGACAAAGCTATGGAAAAACATGCATAGCATTTATGGTTCTTTATTTTGCATCTGGTCATGAGACCATAGCTGGTGTTTATAACTCCTTGTTCATTCTTCCCTTTGCCATCAGATGTCTCCCCGGTTAGTAGGGTGATGCAGACCTTCAATCTTGAGGGATCTGAGTCCTTAAAATGCCTACTTGTGTTAAAGACCTCTAAATTTCCATTAATGAAAAAATCACTTATCACTGAATGTGGAACTACTGAAATGAACTCCAGAGAAACCTCTGGTTGAAGACATACTTATCTCTGGCTGCATCACTGTTTCCCCTTGCTAATTCATATCAATCAGTCCAACCAGTTCAGTAACCCCTTTATTATTATGATTGTTATTTTGGTCATGACACATGGTGTGTGAGATTGTAATTCCCCAACCAGGAATGGAACCCGTGCCCCCTGCATTGAAAGCTTGAAGTCTTAACCAGCGGATCAACCACCAGGGAAGTCCCTCCCTCTCATTTTCTTGATAACTTAATGGCAAAATGCACCTGCAATCTCCACGCGCAGTTTCAAGTTCCTCTTCAAGGAACCACGTGGTGAAGACAGAGCCCCAAATCATAGAGACAGGAAGCACTTATTTTGCAAGCACATGACTAGATTTAATCATGGAAGACAACCCTTTTACATCTACTGATTCCTGGGCTCATGTATTCCAGCCATGGAAAAAACAGCTACTAGGATCAGAACACATACTATACCTGAAGGACAGCACACCCAGCTTGCTAAGTGTTGTCTCCTACCTGGGGCTGTAACTGAGTCTTTAATACTTGATCCCACTATTCTATAAGGCCAGCTGCTTTCAGGTGATAAGTTCAAGATAAAACCATTGAATCCCATGGTAGTCAGTGTACTGCCTCACTTCTTTCTCTGCAAAATGGGTTCCTTACTAAGGGATATCATTATGGTGAACAAGGTATTTGGAAAGGCTACCAATGATGGCACTGGCAGAAGCACTAGAGGAAGAAAAAGCAAGTCCATACCTGGAATAAATGCTTTCTCCACAGGAGGCAAATCCCTGCCCACTCCATGATGAAAGGGCTCCATGTAACCGACCTGCCACCACGTGGCGGGCTGTTCTCCATAGGTGTTCAGGGTACTTGTGCTGGGGTCTCAGTGTTGGTCTCAGCTGTCGGAGTGTTGGGTGTTCAGCAGTTAGATCCACCTTGACAAGATCGCACACATATATCATCCATTCCTACTGCCAAGGCTCTTCAATTGTGTTAAACAAGCACTGGGGTAGCTGGGGAAATGCCGACTGACATCTACAGAAGTTTTCTTGCACACTAGCTTCTCAAGTCTCCTTAGAAGAGGGTACCTCTCATGAAGATTCACAAGGAAACCCAATACACTCAGACTCTGTGTCCATTCCAAGTGGTCACTCACATCCTTTTCCCCGAGACCTCCTTATCATCAACGCTCTGACCTTGTTCCTTCCAAATCTCCGAATATCCAGGTAAACTGTAGGCCACTAGCTTTCTCTCCTCCCAAGTGACAACTAAGCGTACTGCTTGAAGCTTCACCCTGGAAGGATTTCCCTTCTCCCACTATCCTTTGGGGCCACTTCCCTGAAGGGCTGTTGGAACACATCAGTTCACTTCCAGTTAAAGCCAGTGTATAGTGCTTCATCTGAATTTTCCTTTCTCAGCTACCTGGTCACAGGGAACTCCTCCTGAGACCAGAGATGTGGGTTGATAAAGCAGAAAGCAGGAGTGCATGCCATAGGGGTCTTAGATATCTGCTCATGTAACACACCAGTGGGCTGCCATCTATTTCAGTACCAGAAACTCCAGGAAGTTTACCACTGCTAATGGTGTCTGGTGAGCAAAACTTTTTGACTACTGCTCTGACTCTGTGCCCCTTTTTTTGGAGGCGGGATGGAGTTACGTGTTGCCACATGGCCTCTGCCAGTCTGAAATCAGGTAGTTTTTCAATTCTCTCGTCAACATTCCCCACCCACCATGGGCAGCCATTACAGAGCTTTTCAAAGATGAAAATATACTTCTCAAGGCCTGGTGAAGGCGAGTCCTTTGGATATTCTTAGGGGGCATGGTTAGAAAGTGAATGGATAGGTTGCATATGATTAATCTACTCTAACAATCCTGATTCCCTAAGTATTTTGATTTCTTAATTTGTATTACTTGGCATCAGAATTTCATTTAAGGTGGGCCACCACTGAGCCCAAGTCATAGTAAACCAACTAAACAAACTCTTAGAACCACTCCCAGTGCTGGAGCCAGTGCAATGAGTGCATAATGTGAACTATGTTCCTTTTTTCACGTTACCTTTAAAGTCATATCCACACACTTTTCTTGGGTTTCTGCTGATAAAAATTAGTGAAATCTGGTAATTCTTTCATTATGTAAACTGTATCCTCTGGGTCAGATCTTGTCTGTATCCTCTTGGGGCATTCTAGCATCTGATTCTAGTTCTAGAAGTGAATTCATGAGGTAGGAATAGGACATTTGGAAAATCAGCACCTCCTTGCAAGGTGACAACTTCAGGCTCTTCAAGTTTGGCTGTACCAGCCTTATCCAACAAGCATGGAAGGGCTGTGGTGACTCAGCAGAATTTTGGAGGGCAGTGGACTCCTTTCAGTTCAGTTCAGTTCAGTCATTCAGTCGTGTCTGACTCTTTGCCATCCCATGGACTGCAGCATGCCAGGCGTCCCTGTCCATCACCAACTCCCAGAGTTTACCCAAACTCATGTCCATTGAGTCAGTGATGCCATCCAGCCATCTCATCCTGTCGTCCCCTTCTCCTCCTGCCTTCAATCTTTCCCAACATCAGGGTCTTTTCAAATGAGTCAGCTCTTTGCATCAGGTGGCCAAACTATTGGAGGTTCAGCTTCAACATCAGTCCTCCCAATGAACACTCAAGACTGATCTCCTTTAGGATGGACTGGTTGGATCTCCTTGCTCTCCAAGGGACTCTCAAGAGTCTTCTCCAACACCACAGTTCAAAAGTATCAATTCTTTGGCGCTCAGCTTTCTTTATAATCCAACTCTCACATCCATACATGACTACTGGAAAAGCCATAGCTTTGACTAGACAGACCTTTGTTGGCAAAGTAATGTCTCTGCTTTTTAATATGCTGTCTAGGTTGGTTATAACTTTCCTTCCAAGGAGTAAGCATCTTTTAATTCCATGGCTGCAATCACCATCTGCAGCAATTTTGGAGCCCCCAAAAATAAAATCAGCCACTGTTTCCCCATCTATTTGCCATGAAGTGATGGGACCAGATGCCATGATCTTAGTTTTCTGAATGTTGAGCTTTAAGCTAACTTTTTCACTCCTTTGAATCCACCCAAATTCCCAGAATCTTATTCTTTCCCAGTCAATGGCCTCAGTGTTCATAGAAGAGATCTGAGGAGGCTACAAATTAAGGTTATACAATAACAACTCCCTGCAGCACCGAGCTCTGCACCTAATTTCTGCTCCATGAACCTTGAGATGACAGGAAGTAAGAGTTCTTCTGGGCAGTCATCAAAGCTTGTATTCTCTGACCATGCTTGAGCTTATCATTTTCTTTCTTTAAGCTCTTTCGGGCAGTTCAGGGGCTTCAAAAAGTCAGAAAACATGCCATTGCTATTGCCGTTACCTCTGAAACAACCACCTCACACCCACAAAGCTGGTAAATGGACTCCGGCAAACAATCAATACAGTTGGAGCTTTCTGTCATCTCAAAGGACCACAGAAAGAGGGCTCTGACTCTGTCTACCTTCCAAATCTTCCACTAGTGCTTCATATGTGGGGAAGGTAAATCAAGGAAACTATAGTGTTTCCCATTGATAGGCTGCAATACTGGAGGCTGCAAAAGAGACGTGAGAAAGCCAATAGCCAATATCTAATGTGGACTTGGAAGTCCATCTTGGAAATGCCTCTTCCCCCTCACCCTAGCTAGGATGTTGAGATACAGGCTTCTGGTTCTAATTCTAGCTCCCCTGCTTACCAGTTGTCACTTAACTTCTCTGTGCCTCGGAGCTCGGTTTTCTCATCTGTTAAATGGGCATAGTAGTGGCACCTACCTTGTAATACTGCTGTGAGGTGGGTACTCAGCACTCCTCAGTTACTCAGTCAAGGCGCCAGTATTACTCTGGGAGTGTGATAGTCCATTAAGTGAGGAGGATGTCTTGTCTTGCTCCTCTGTCCATGGGATTTCCAAGGCAAAAATACTGGAGTGGGTTCCCTTCTCGGGGAATCTTCCCAAACCAGGGAACGAACCGGATCTGCGGCGTTGCAAGCAGATTCTTCACCCTCTGAGCCACCAAACCTTGCCTCGGGATGTCTTGCAGGATTTAAACATTTCTCATTAAAAATCCTACTGGTAAGGACTTTGGTTGTAAACTCCAGGAGACCCCTCAGGAAGCAGATGGCTCTCCTAACTGCTGGCTGGTACCTGGTACAGCAGGTGCAATTACCTGCTGAATAAATGAATGGTTAGATGGAAACAGCGAGAAGGGAGGTTATGCCCCCAGGCCTCTGCATCCCCTGTCTGGGTTGCTGTGAGGAGAGGTGCTTCATTGGTTACGGGCAATGGAATTGCCCTGGCTCTGCCTTGGCAGGGTTGATTTACTGTTTCTTCGATTATAAAATGAAGCAGATGATATCCAGCCCCTCCACCCCACCCCAAATGTTGGCGTTGAAAAGGTAAGGGGAGCGTTTAAGGCAGAGAGCCTGCCACGTTGCGGGCCTCGGAGACCTCAATGCCCTTCCCATCTCCCGGAGGACTCTGCCCCGCACCGGGGCCGGTGACAGTCCCAGCAGCCGGGGTGGGGGCTGCAGGGCCCTGGACGCCCGCGCGGACTCCGGGGGGAGGAGCGGGTTTCAGGCGATCGCGGGGCCAGCGCGGACCTGTGCGGACTCGTGCGGGAGGGGCGGGTGTGGCCGAAGGAAGGCGGAGTCCGCCGGGAAAACGAAACCGAGAGCGAGCGGCCCAGACTCGCCGAGCTTCCGCTGACTGTAGCGGCGCGGGAGCCACCGCGGCGCGCGCCCGCCTGTCCGCCTCCCCAGCCCGGGACTGGACGCAGATAAGAGGCCCCAGACCTCCGCGCCGCCGCCTCGGTACCGCTGTCTGAGACCCGCGGCCGAGTGCGGGCCCTGGCTGGACCTGGGGAAAGCATCCTGCAGCGCGTTGGGAGCTGACAGTCATTTTCTTCCCGCGAAGAATTTTTAAACGAGCAGGTAACCACTAACCCAGGCCCTGGTTGGTGGGGGGAGGGGAACCAGTGGAAAACGGAAAAGTCCTGTGGCTTGATAGACAATGTGAAATATGGAGGCCTGAATTGCCCAAAAGATTGGCAACAAAAATCTCCTGCCCCAGATTCCTTGCAATTGTTTCCCAATTGCCCATCTTTAGCCCCCGCCCGAACTCTACCCCCCCCCACCCCATTCCCCAGCTTCTCGATACCGCAGCAGCCCCAGGTCTTCGAAGGCAGAGCAGGGCACCCTTCCCCACCCCACCCCCACCCCCCACTCTCCAATAACTTTCCATCTCATTAAAACCCTCTAGAAGGTTGCTGGCCTTCAGGCATGGCTCCCTGGGCCCTCGTTTCTGACCACACAGGCCTCATTTCTGTTCTTGGAGCACTGCCAAGCACTGCCGCTGCCTCTGGGCCTTTGGATTGCTCGTTTCTTCCTGAAAAGCTCTTCACAGAGACCTGTATAGGCCAGTCAGTCACTCACTTTACCCTGCACTTGTTCCAATGTAACAGTATGGGAGCAGCCTTCCCTGAAAAACCTCCATGTAAAAGAGACTCGGCCATTCCCTTACAGTTCCCCCTACTCTGCTTTAGTTTTCCTAGTACTTATCACGTTGTGTCCATGTTTCTGTACTAGTAAGTGCACAAGAGTCGGGTATTGTTGGCCAGCATAACCTAATACATAATAATAGGTACTCATTAACTCTTTGCCTGCTTGCTACAAGTCTCTTCAATCATGTCTGACTCTTTGAGACGCTATGCACTGTAGCCGGCCAGGCTCCTCTGTCTGTGGGATTCTCCAGGCAAGGATACTGGAGTAGGTTGCCATGATTTCTTCCAGGAGGTCTTCCCAACCCAGGGATCTAACCTGGGTCTTTTATGTCTCCTACATTGGCAGGCAGGTTCTTTACCACTAGCACCACCTGGGAAGCCCAACTTTGTTTAATGAATGAAAGTGAAAGTCACTCAGTCATGTTGGACTCTTTGCAACCCTATGGACTATAAAGTCCATGGAATTCTCCAGGCCAGAATATTGGAGTGGGTAGCCTTTCCCTTCTCCAGGGGATCTTCCCAACCCAGGGATTGAACCCAGGTCTCCCTCATTGCGGGCAGATTCTTTACCAACTGAGCCACAAGGGAAGCCCAAGAATGCTGGAGTGGGTAGCCTATCCCTTCTCCAGCAGATCTTCCCAACCCAGGAGTTGAACCAGGGTCTCCTGCATTGCAGGTGGATTCTTTACCAACTGAGCTATCAGAGAAACCTGTTTAATGAATGGTAATTCACAAATTCTCTTTGAATTTCAGAATATGAGACTTCCTATTGCCTATGATTTCTTTAGTGCTAAAAAAATGCCTTGCCACATGGAAGCTAAAAGATGGACTCCATGCTGTCACTTAGGAACTTAGAATTTTGGGCAGTTTGTGCTCTTGCTCTTATGTTTGTTCATTTGAATCTGAAGCTCCTTAACACTGGATCTGTAGTTTATACATTTAATTCATCTGATATCTGTTGAATGTATGTTGTTGGCCAAGCATTATGCATGCCCTTTGAGGAGGCTAGGCAAGGCCCACAAGGGCTCACAGTCTGACACAAGGGTGTCAGGGCACAGCCAAAGTAACTTCTGGGCATGAGTAAAATGCACACATAACATTTGTTAGTGATTCTGATGGACATTTCTGTTCAGAAAATGGTAATGTAGTACTAAAATAAGACTTATTCAAAACAATTGAAAAGAAGCAGCTGTTTCTTTTTTCCCCAAACTTATAAGTACTTTTTCAAACGTGCCAGTTTAACACCTTATTAAAAGTTTCGCACGACTTAGCAACTGAACAACAGGATTTCGCTTAAATTCAAACTGGCTTGTTGTGAAGATCAATAGCTAAAGTTAAAAGTGCTGATGATTCCGGGTGTTTCCATAGGACTTCAGGTTATGAGGACTCTTTCGTAACTGCTGTTTTGAGATCTGTGTTGTTGTTTGGGCACTGAATCATGTCCGACTCTTTGGCGACCCCGTGGACTATAGCCCACTGGGTTCCTCTGACCATGGGATTCTCCAGACAAGAATATTGGAGTGGGTTGCCATTTCCTCCTCCAGGGGATCTTCCTGACCCAGGGATCCAACCAGTGTCTCCTGTGTCTCCTGCATTGGCAGACGGGTTCTTTACCACTAGCCACCTGGGGAGCCCTCTGAAATCTATGACCTCCTCCAATTGGATGTATGATCTCATTAGTTGTAACTAAACTAAATGACACTTTGATTCCTGAAAATAATGGTGCAGCTGCAGATCCTTATCTGAAACCCTTGAACCAGGTATGTTCTGGTACTTAAGAAGTTTTTGGATTTTAGAAAGACAAGGCAGCATAAATCCTGTCTATTATGTAATGTTCTCAGTAGGGTTTGGGGGCAACACTATCATAAAATGCTATCTGCAGTGAAATGTATAAATAGACAACAGAGTATGGTTAAGACTGTAAGTAGCTTGTGTCAGTTCAGACCTAGATGGGGGGCTACACACCAAGCAAAAACAAAGCAAATGAAAACAAAGTAAACTTCAGCTTTCAGTGCTTCTTGGATTTTGGAGTTACAGACCAGGAGCACTGCTCATTGAGGGCCAAGGGTGTGAGAAACCCTCCTGGATCCTTTTTTGTCTGATTTACTCCGCACAACAACCTGTGAATCGGGTGTTTTCATCCCTGGTTTCACATCACAAATCAAAGGTTCAGAGAGGAAGCTAGCCCAGGTCTATGTGGTTTTAAAGCCTAGCTGTCTCCACAACACTAAGCAGCGATGTGAAGATCGTGCCTTTGCTCATATCTAAGCCCTTCCAGCCACCAGCACTGCCCACCCAAACCACCATGTCAGTCTTGACTTGGTCTCTCGACTTCTACTTGTGCTCTGCTCATCTTTTCTATCCCCACCCCTCATACTCTGTTCTTTCCATAGCATCAGAGTGATCATTAAAAGCATAAGTCCAACCACATCACCCGTCTGCTGCGAACCCACCAAGAGCTTCCCATTGCAACTGGAATAACATCCATGGTCCTGACCGGAGTCTTCAAGATCTCTGTGCTGTGGCACCTGCCTACCTCTCTAACTCATATCCCACCATTTCCCTTCGTTCGCTGGCAGCAGTCTCCTTGACTTTTTCTTAGCCTTCCAAAAGCCATGCTGGTGCCTGCCTCACGGTTTCCTCTGCCTGAGATGCTCTTCCCCCTATCTAAGCATGATGGACTTTCTCATCATCCAGGCTTGATTTCAGTATTGCCTCCTAAGAAGGGTCTTCCCTATTGCCTCCTAAGAAGCGTCTTCTCTTGCCTCTGTATTACAACCACCTCCCTCATATCTCTGTCCCCACCTCCTAACGCCCCCCTATCTCATAGCCCTATTTCGCTTCATTGTAGCACTTCCAGCCATCTCTTATCCTCTCCTGTTTGTTGCTTCTGGACTTTGCTGCTTATTGTAGTTCTTGGGCTCTTTTGGAAGACAGTCAGTTAAATTAGCAATTGTAATAAAGGAGACAAGGGCTGTAGAGCATCAAACCAGGATCTCTTCCAGGGGGTGTGGGAAGTAACATTTGAGCTGAGATCTATAGGACGCAGGAGCTAACCAGGCAGAAGCAGCTAAGAGGGTAGAGTCCAGAGCATTTCAGGAGGGAGTTTGTTGGTCAGAAGCAGTTGGGAGCCAGGAAAGAGTTGGTGGGGGAGGCGTCCTTTTGAGAACCATCTCTGTGTAGGTGGAATTGAAAGCTCCAAGCCTTGAGGGGATCACCAGGGGAGTGAGTGTAAGTAGAGCAGAGAGAGATATGAGACCTGGACCCTGAGACAATACAATATTTAAAAGAAAGAATGATGAAGAGGAACCAGGAAAGGAGACAGAGAAGGAATAGCTTGTGAGAAAGGAGGAAACTAGGAGAGGGTGGTGTCTTAAGTGTCCAAGCAAAGGGATAAGGAGGGACAGAGGAATGAGCGACCATGTCTTGTGTCGGTTATGTGTCAAGAAGAAAAGGGCTGAGAACAGACCACTGACTAGTTTCAGAGATGGGGGAGCCATCGGTAACCTTGACAAAAACAATTTTGATGGCTTGTGTAGGCTGCATGACTGAAGTGAGGTTTTAAAAGATTATGACACAACTATTTTAAAAATGGAAAATAACAACTGTTGGTGAGGATTTGGAGAAATTGGAACCCTTGTGCAGGCTGATGGAAGTGCAAGATGGTACGGCCACTGTGGAAAGTAATTTGACAATTCTTGAAAAAGTTGACTATAAATTACCATATGATTCAGCAAGTCCACCTCTAGGTGTATACTCAAAAGATTCAAAAGTAGGCATTTGAATAGATTTTTGTACAACAATGTTCATATCATCATTACTCACAGTAGCCAAAAAATTGAAATAACCCAAGTGTTCATCAGTAGATGAATAGATAAACAAAATGTAGGGTATCCATACAGTGGAATAGTATTCAGCCTTAAAAAGGAAGGAAATTCTGATATATGCTACATACAGCATGGATGAACCTTGAGGACATTAGCTAAAACACAAGAGGACAAATATTGTATAATTCCACTTATACTAGATACCTAGAAGAGGCAAATGTATAGGCATAGAAAATAGAATGGTGGTTACCAGGGGCTGAGGGGGAAGGGAAATGGGAAGTTATTGTTTAGTGGGTACAGACTTTCTATTTGGGGAGATGAAAAGAGTTTTGGAAATAGATGGTGATGGTGGGCTTACAACATTGTGAAAATGCTTTTGCCCGTGAATTGTTTACTTAAAAATGGCAAACAATGAGAAAGAAGTTCTACTAAAAAATCATGATGGCCGAAGGTTAGAGAAGAAATTGTAGCAACCATGAGGAATTGGTTCTGAGGTTCTTGGAGCAGTCCAGGAGTGAGACAGTGATGGCTTGAACCAGGATGGTGGTTATAGACATCACTGAGAAATCAAAGGATTTGGAGGACAGGACTTAGGTATAGATCAGAAGACAGGGGAAGGACATGTCAAGGATGCCTCCCAGATTCATGGCTTTCCGACATTTGGTGGACAGTGGAGTCATTTTCTGAGGAAGGAAACTATAAACCAGTTTGAGGGAAGATTATAAATGCAGTTTTGGATTTTTGGAGTTTGAAACCCATTCAGGATGTCCAAGTGGAGAGGTTGGATAGAGAGCTCTGAAACTCAGAAAGAGGTTCATAAATTATGTATAAATTTCAGAGGTAGTGACAAATAGATGATCTGTGAAATCATGGCCATGAGAGAAATTACCTTGAGGAGAAAGTATAGAGTGAGGAGAATATAGTGTTTTTGGACCAAATCTTGGGGGAAACTCCAGCATCTAAAGGCTGTGGAGATTAAGGAGTGTTGGAAAGAACTTGTGACCTTGGAAGAAGGAAAATCAAAAGAGCTTTCTAATAAGAAACGAGAGATCAACAGGGTTCACTTTCTGTCTATAAGTGAGAATGAAAGTGAAGTCGCTCAGTCGTGTCCGACTCTTTGCAACCCCATGGACTGTAGCCTACCAGTCTCCTCAGTCCATGGAATTTTCCAGGCAAGAGTACTGGAGTGGGTTGCCATTTCCTTCTCCAGGGGATCTTCCCGACCCAGGGATCGAATCCGGGTCTCCCACATTGCAAGCAGACGCCTTACCGTCTGAGCCACCAGGGATGACTACTTTCTGTCTATGGATTTACTTATTCTGGATGTTTCACATAAATGGAATCATATGCTATGTTACTGTTTATGTCTGACGTCTTTCATTTAGCATGCTTTTGACATTTAACCATGTTATGCTATGCTATGCTAAGTCACTTCAGTCGTGTCCAACTCTGTGCGACCCCATAGACAGCAGCCCATCAGGCTCCGCCGTCCCTGGGATTCTCCAGGCAAGAATACTGGAGTGGGTTGCCATTTCCTTCTCCAGTGCATGAAAGGGAAAAGTGAAAGTGAAGTCGCTCAGTCGTGTCCGACTCTTTGCGACCCCATGGACTGCAGCCTACCAGGCTCCTCCGTCCATGGGATTTTCCAGGCAAGAGTACTGGAGTGGGGTGCCATTGCCTTCTCCGAACCATGTTATAGTATGTTTCAATACGTTATCCTTTTTAGGGCTGAATAAGATTCCATGTGTGGATGTGCAGCATTTTGTTTACCTTTCTTCAGTTGATAGGTATTTGATTTGTTTCTACTTTTGGATTATTGTGACTAGTGCTGCTTTGCATATTCCCGTGTAAGTATTTGAAAACCTGTTTTTCAATTCTTTGGATATACACCAAAGGGGTGAAATTGATGGGGTGGTATTTATGGCTCAGCTGGTAAAAGAATTCGCCTGCAATGCAGTAGACTTCAGTTTGATCCCTGGGTTGGAAAGATCTGCTGGAGAAGGGAAAGGTTACCCATTCCAGTATTCTGGGCTGTAGAATTCCATGGACTGTATAGTTCATGGGGTCGCAAAGAGTCAGAAACGACTGAGTGACTTTCACTTTCACTTTCATGGTAATTCTAAGTTTAACTTTTTGAGGAACCATCAAATTTCATAGAGGCTGCATTACTTTACATTCCATCAGTAATATATGAGGTTTCCAATTTCTCTATATTCTCACCAATACATTTATTTTCTCTATTACTATTATTACCAGCCTAGTGGGTGTGAAGTAGAATCTAGTTGTGGTTTTGATTTGTATTTGTCTAATAAGTAATGATACTGACCATCTTTTCATGTGCTTGTTGGCCATTTGTATGTCTTGGTAGAAATATCTATTCAATCCTTTGCCTATTTTTTAATTTCTTAACTCTTTTTATTGTTGAGTTGTAAAAGTTCTTCATATATTCTGGATACTAGATCTTTATCAGATATATTGTTTATAAAAATCCCTTTCTGAAGACTGTCTTTTCATTTTCCTCATAGTGTCCTTTGATATGCAAGCATTTTTAATTTTGATGAGGTCCAGTTTATTTATGTTTTCTTTTATTGCTATGCTTTTGCTGTCATAGCTAAGATTCCACTGCCAAATCTAAGATTGTGAAGATTCACCCTTATATTTACGTTTAAAGTTTTATAGCTTTGGCTCTTATATTTAGATTCTATAGTCTTTAGATTTTGTTTGTAATTTGAATCATTATTACTATCTTGGTCCAGTGAGAACCATAAACTAGGGCCTAATTTGTCTGCCAAGTAAATTGTCCTAAAGCTGACTTCTGAAAATTTCAAATGGAAGTTTTGTGGGGTTTCATAGGAGAATCTGTGTCCATACAGCTAAATCCTTAATGATTTCATAAGCTTTATATAGACACTCAAGCTTTTTATTCTCAACAAAAATAATTTTAATTCTCCTCCTTCAGGCCTTTATCTTTTTAAGCAGATGGACAGACTTGCACTTGACACTCAGTGGAAACAGAAAGAAAACTTAAGGAGAAGGACCTCCATCCTTTTTTGGCCAGTTGAGTTTTGAAAGTGGAAAATCTTGGAGAAATTAACTTGATTTTTTAGTCCACGAGAGGGAAAAAAGATCTTGTAAGAAAGTTTTCTCTGGATTTATGTGGGGCTGAGATGAGTCATATAAAGGAGAGTCATCTTACCCTGTTTTATCTCTTAAACTGAACTGGGGAAATTAAATATTTTCTGAGTATATCACTTCTTTCAAACATCTCTTTTTTTGTAGGTAACTAGAGGGAAAAAATGGCCACTGGTCGTTCACCATGTTTCTACATAGAAGAACTTAATAAATACCAACAAAAGAACTGTGTAGAAGTTAGGTATTGTGAACTGGCTAAGAAAGGACCTCCGCATAATTATAGGTAAGTTGCTATAAGAAAGGGTATATACATATAAAATAAAAACCGGAGAATAGCAACTCTGGCACAATTTTGAAGTCAGTTCTTTAGCATGAGAGCAACGCTGCCAGAGAAGACTGTGAGAGTCTTCAATGTAAAGGGGTAACTTCAGAGGACTCCAGAGAAAACAACATTGTATAAACCTTTCCATGCTTCAAAATGATGTACTGTTTTGCTGTTTGGGGTGACTGCTTGAATTCTATGTGGTGGTTGTTCAGTAACTCACTCATGGCTGACTCTTTGCAACCCCGCGGACTGCAGCACGCCAGGCTTCCCTGTCCTTCACTATCTCCCCGAGTTTGCTCAAACTCATGAGTTGGTAATGCCATCCAACCATCTCATTCTCTGTTGTCCCCTTCTCCTTCTGCCTTCAATCTTTCCCAGCATCAGGGTCTTTGGTAATGAGTCAGCTCTTCGCATCAGGTGGCCAAAGTATTGGAGCTTCAGCTTCAGCATCAGTCCCTCCAATGAATATTCAGGACTGATCTTCTTTATGATGGACTGGTTTGATCTCCTTGCAGTCCAAGGGACTCTCAAGAGTCTTTCCCAACACCACAGTTCAAAAGCATCAATTCTTCAGTGCTCAGCCTTCTTTGTGGTCCAACTCTCACATCCATATATGACTGTTGGAAAAACCATAGCTTTGACTACATGAACCTTTGTTGGGAAAGTAATGTCTGTGCTTTTTAATATGCTGTCTAGATTGGTCATAGATTTTCTTCCAAGGAGCAAGTGTCTTTTAATTTCATGGCTACAGTAACCATCTGCAGTGATTTGGGAGCCCAAGAAAATAAAGTCTGTCATTGTTTCCATTGTTTCCCCATCTATTTGCCATTTGAATGTTGAATTTTAAGCCAACTTTTTCACTCTCCTCTTCCACCTTCATCAACAGGCTCTTTCTTCACTTTATACCATAAGGGTGGTGTCATCTGTGTATCTTAGGTTATTCATATTTCTCTTGGCAATCTTGATTCCAGCTTGTACTTCATCCAACCTGGCATTTCGCATGATGTACTCTGCATATAAATTAAATAAGCAGGGTGACAATATACAGCCTTGACATACTCCTTTCCCAATTTGGAACCAGTTCATGGTTCCATGTCCGGTTCTAACTATTGGTTCGTGACCTGCATACAGATTTCTCAGGAGGCAGGTAAGGTGGTCTGGCATTCCCATCTCTTGAAGAATTTTCCACAGTTTGTTGTGATCCACAGTCAAAGGCTTTAGTGTAGTCAATGAAGCAGAAGTAGATGTTTTTCTGGAATTCTCTTGCTTTTTCTATGATTCAACGGATGTTGGCAATTTGATCTCTGGTTCCTCTGCCTTTTCTTAATCCAGCTTGAACATCTGGAAGTTCTTGGTTTATGTACTGTTGAAGCCTTGCTTGGAGAATTTTGAGCATTGCTTTGCTAGCATGTAACATGAGTGCAATTCTAAGGTAATTTGAACATTCTTTGGCATTGCCTTTCTTTGGGACTGGAGTGAAAACTGGCCTTTTCCAGTCCTATGGCCACTGCCAAGTTTTCCAAATTTGCTGGTATATTGAGTGCAGCACTTTCACAGCATCATCTTTCAGGATTTGAAATAGCTCAGCCGGAATTCCATCACCTCCACTACCTTTGTTCATAGTGATGCTTCCTAAGGCCCATTTGACTTCACACCCCAAGATGTCTGGCTCTAGGTGAGTGATCACACCATCGTGGTTATCTGGGTCATAAGGATCTTTTTTGTATAGTTCTTCTGTTTTTCTTCTTGCCACCTCTTCTTAATATCTTCTGCTTCTGTTAGGTCCATACCGTTTCTGTCCTTTATTTTGCCCATCTTTGCATGAAATGTTCCCTTGGTATCTCTCATTTTCTTGAAGAGACCTCTAGTCTTTCCCATTCTATTGTTTTTTTTCTATTTCTTTGCATTGATCACTTAGGAAGGCTTTCTTCTCTCTCCCTGATAATCTTTGGAACTGCATTCACATGGGTGTATTGTTCCTTTTCTCCTTTGCCTTTTGTTTCTCTTCTTTTCTCAGCTGTTTGTAAGGCCTCCTCAGACAACCATTTTGCCTTTTTGCATTTTCTTTTTCTTGGTGATGGTGCTGATCACTGCATCCTCTTCAGTGTTATGAACCTCCGTCCATAGTTCTTCAGGCACTCTGTCTATCAGATCTAATCCCTTGAATCTATTTGTCACTTACACCATATAATAGTAAGGGATTTGATTTAGGTCATACCTGAATGGCCTGAATCAAATTCCTTATGATTATTCTCCATGGAACACAGGTTAAAATTTTCAAAGATAGTCACAGAAGGCAGTTATGATTGAATGCTAATTAAATAATGCATGAATTTTATGATATTTTTTGAATTTTTCTTTGTAATCAGGTTTACATATCAAGTTATAATAGATAATAAAGAATTTCCAAAGGCTGAAGGTAGATCAAAGAAGGAAGCCAAAAATGCTGCAGCCAAATTAGCTTTTGAAATAATTAATAAAGACCGTAAGGTGAGTAATTACCTTTTTTTTTTCCATTGTAAAAGGGAACTGACAAATATCTATGGTATTTTCTCCTGTCCTGTAAGGAAATACTCACATGCAGAATAAAACCATTCACAAGTTCTTTTGCTTTCAAAGTTTAGTTCAGTCTTTTTCCTGGACTCATTTCTATAGAACCCTGAATGAGAGGTCCACCTCAAAAAGAGTGGGCAAAATGGGGCAATACCTATTTAGAGTGCCAACAGCAGTGACATACTCTAAGGAAGCAGTGAGAAATGAGCTAACAGGTTCTGGAAGGAGCCCCTCCACCTGATTGAGGGAATGCAGTGGAAAAGGGTAGAGATGGAAGGAACCATGAGGAGAATGATATGTTAGTATATGGAGGGCAGATGATGCAAAACTAACATACGTATAATTGCTATTGCTGAAGATGCAAACAGAGTAGCTAGTACAGAAAAAGCTGTCTCTGAAAAGAGCAGTAGAAGGTATTTATGAAATAAAGAAAGAGCTACCTGCAGATTGAAACTACTCAGCGGCTCATAAGATACTGAAAAATATGAAACCACCAAGAACAACATTGGCCTTTGTGAAAGAACTGAGCTCCAGGGATGAAGAAAGAATCCTACAGGTATCCAGGCAGAAGAACTTACACAAAATATAAACATGAAAAAATCATGCTGCCCACGCCACTGTTAAAAACCAGAAGACACTGTAGCAGCATCTGTAAAATGAGGCAGGAAGTCATTTTACATGTGGGACAAAAGTGGATCATTCTCAAATTTTCAAAATTTTGCAGAATTTCAGTATTCAAAATACCTTCATGAAAAATCTTACTCAACGGGATTTTCCTGGTAGTCCAGTGGTTAAGACTCTAGGCTTCCACTGTAGGGGGCACAGGTTTGATCCCTGGTCTGGGAACTAAGATCCCAAGTACCATACAGTGCAGCCAAACAAATTCTTTTTAAAAAAATTTTACTTGAATATGTCATTCTTTTAATCAAAATTGAGCAAAATAAATCAGGAAAACCCACAAAAATTATAAATTGTTAATGAGCCAGAAAACCAAGTCACGAAATCAGAAAAAGAACAATAGAATACCTTTACCCATGAAAAAGCAGAAGAAAGATGGTGATAACAAAAGGGAAGAAATTGATGTGAAAAAAACAAAGATGTAATAAAGAAGGTCAATAAAACCAAAAATTCTTTGACAAAGTTAACAAGGTAGAAAAACTTTGGATAAGATTTTGTCAAATTGGGAATTTTAAAAGGGGCAGATAATAGTGGAAGGAGTAATGCAATTATATTCATGTTTCCTATGAAGTTGTGATCCAGGATATAACTTTACTTCAGTATGTGTTATCTTCTCCTTTGAGATTACAAAAGATACAACAAATCAGAAAGTCTTATAGTTTGACCTAGATAAACAAGAAAATTGACTATTTTGTTTTCCCTTATGAAACTATAAAAGGAAAATAGGTAATTTCTTTTCTTGTTAAAATTTATCCCTATGGGTTTTTTTTTTCCATTTAGTCAGTCAGTTTTTCATCTCAGCTGACAACAAATATTCCAGAAGGACCACCCATTGAGAATTACATAGGCCGTCTTAATACGATCTCCCAGAAGAAAAACCTATGTGTAACTTATGAAGAATGTAAATCAAAGGAGGATGGGACCGAAGGGTGAGATGTTGTTTTTCCTTCTGTTTCACTATATCTAACCAATGGAGCAGCCCTGTTTTCATGTCTAACTTTCCAAAAATATCTGTCCTTTTTGGTACATTCTGCAGAGAAGGTTTTTTATGACCTTATTGCAGTTTGACTTCTTTGTGATGAAAATATTCAAATGCTTCATTGCTGAAGTCTGGGGACCCATATCCCACAGTTGATCAAATCTGGGAAATCTTTTATTTCTGAGATCTCTCTGGATGGTTTAGTCTACAGGAAACCTAAGAGAGGGCAGGTGGTAAAGAGCTTCTCATCCCTGAGGTCGCAGTGGCTGTGTGAGAAGAGCCCTGCCCCATGTGTAGAATGAGTCTCTTTCCACCCTTGTCGGAATAGAGATGTTTGCCCTTCAGATTTTATTGAATAGTGTCACTCTCTAGACAAGTACCATGTATTAGAAGGAATGGGTTTAGGGAAGTTCCTGGTGGACCATAGGTTTAGGAAACCCTGGTCCAGTGGTTAAGACTCTGAGCTTCTAATGCAGGGGGCATGGGTTCGAGTCCTGGTTGGGGAGCTAAGATCTTGTATGCTGCGCGGCCAAAAGGAAAAAAAAAAAAAGCACTTCCCTGGTAGTCCAGTGGTTAAGAATTTGCCCGCCAATAATGCAGGAGAGGTGGATTTGATCCCTGGTCCAGGAAGATCCCACATGCCATGAAACAACTCAGCCCCAGCACCGAAACTACGAGCCTGCAATCCAGAGCCTGTGCTTCGCAGCAAGAGAAGCCACCACAATGAGAAGCCCACGAAGCAAAAATTAATAAATAAGGACTGGGTTTTCACCCTGGATGGTGAGGAGACCAGGATTTGAGGGATATGATGAGGAGGATGGATGAGAAGATCAGTCAGAGATAATGAGAACATCTCACCAGTGAGCAAAGATTTTGGAGATGAGGATGAAGAATGAATTTGAACTGGGAAAAGCAGAAAGCAAATGAATGTGAAGAAGGTTGTTTCTCAGCTACAACCAACCAGTTAAATGAGAGAGAAGGACAAAAATTCTAAATGGTGAATAGTCCAAACACCCACTTTAGGATACCGTTCTATGAATTGATTGGCTCTGGACATTTTACTATTCACCCCAATGGCTTTTAGGCCAGAACCAGGAAGACAAAAATGTGATAGGATTCACTGGAATGAAAGAGTCAAAAGTGAATTCTGTGAGTCAATCTCCATAAATTAAGAGCTATTTTATTTTCCTGTAGCTCACCTGTTTGGTTCCTTTGACCTAGTGCTTTAACATTTGATTGTTAAGGAAAAGAAGACTGTTTAGGCAGTGCTGAAGAAAAATAG
Source organism: Giraffa tippelskirchi (assembly GCF_054371585.1). Classification (NCBI taxonomy): domain Eukaryota; kingdom Metazoa; phylum Chordata; class Mammalia; order Artiodactyla; family Giraffidae; genus Giraffa; species Giraffa tippelskirchi. The sequence goes on from NC_137278.1 coordinate 82,295,820, forward strand.
GAGCCACAGAAATAATCAAGTCCTTCAGCCCAGCTGCCTAATTTCCCTTCAGAGCCTAGTGGGGAAGACTCACTGGTAGAGTCTCTTCCATCCACGATGAATAATACTGCCATAATTCTGTAACACTACGTGGTAACTCCATGATATAAATTGCCATGTCTGTTGCTTTGCCACCTTAAATATAGTTCTTCTATAATTGTCCAAGGCTCCTTGCCTAACTACAAGCATCCTTATAGCTCATATGAAAATTAAGTGACTTCAGCATGGAACTTTTGCATTGTGAGGATTTGCTTAGGTTTTTGTGTACATGAGCAGGGGGGTGCAGAAAATGCTAAAGTTAGAGCTGAAGTTAGATATGCTTGGCCCATTTCCTCCAAAGGACTGTCACCTTATTATTCTCCTGTAGAAGCCTCTACGGATTTTATTGCACCAGTTGAACATCTCTGAAAAATTCATTAGATCTCTTTCTTCTTTCTCTGCCTCCACGTCTTTTGACTTTTGGGGAATTTTAAAAAAATCACCACTTGGTACCTTAATGCCACATCTTTCAATGAAGCAGCAAAGAGTTAGAAGTTCCCTAGAGAATGGAAGCTGGGCTATTAGTCAATCCTGGTTATTCTGGTAAACTGATTAGCCATCTCATTGAAAAAATATATACATATATTTTTTAAATCTTGCTTTATTAAATATAATTTTTATTTATTTATTTAGTTACTTGTGGCTGTGCTGGGTCTTCATTACTGTGTGGGTTTCTCTAGTTGCAGCAAGCGGGAGCTACGCTCTAGTTGCCATGCCTGGGCTTCTCATTGCAGTGGCTTCTCCAGTTGCAGAGTATGGCCTCTAGGATGTGTGGGCTTCAGTAGCTGCAGCAGATGGGCTCAGTAGTTGTGGCTCCAGGACCCTAGAGAACAGACTCAGTATGGCAGCCTGTGTGGCACATGGGCTTAGTGGCTCCACAGCATGTAGGATCTTCCCAGATCAGGGTTTGAACCCGTGTTTCTCCTGCATTGGCAGGCAGATTCTTTACCACAATGCCACTAGGGAAGCCCTCGTTCAAATTTTAAGTTAAATAAGATATGAACTATTAATCTATCCATTAAATTGGTGTTATATTTAGCCCTTTGTTAATGTGTGTTTTTTTTTCCTGAAAACACATGTGTTACGTTTACTGTTCTTTGGTATTTGGTTTAATACTCTTTATCATTTCTCCTAGATTTCATTATAAATGCAAAATTGGACAAAAAGAATATGGTGTTGGTATAGGTTCCACTAAACAGGAGGCAAAACAGTTGGCTGCCAAACTGGCTTATGCAAAGATAGAATCAGAAACAATGGTATGTACTGCCTTGGGATTTGATTTTTATATTTTAAAATTCTCTCTGAAGTTGATTTGAAGTTAAATGATATTTAGATGATGCCAAGACAGCCAGTCACATAGCAAAAGCACTCCTTCATTCTGTGTCCTACCAATGAGCCCTGGGGCCATGAAGTTTCAGAAGGATCACAGTTCTCATGACAGCTCAATGTTTTTTAAATTCAGATCAAACATCCATAAAAATGTGTTAATCCTGTAATTCTTTATGGCTGTGAATTTGGTAAATGTGGGGAAATAAATGTGGGAGTTGGTTCACAGAGACTAAGCCACTATAAGAAGTCATGTAGTTGTACTTTTAAACCTTTCAGGGAGCTGACCAATCCTCTGATTGTTTCAATGCTGTGTGTGGTGATGTCGAAAGAAACTCTCCAGCAATGAGTACCTCGTAAGTATGGACAAACAAGTGTGACAAACAAATTCAAATTGCAGCCTGAAAGAGCAGATATTTATGAAAATGTTTAATGTCGAAGGAGAATTTAGAAAAAGCAATTACTGATCAACAAAAAATAGGCAGAATTCATAAACTAATAGCTGTCCTCTTTTTTTTTTTAGTAGTTCTGAATCACCATCTGAAAATGGCCTCTCAACAAATGCATCAGAAACAAGTGATAACAATGACACATTAAACAGCTCTTTCCCGTCTCCAGGGGTATAGTATTAGTCTCTAAGTTTCCTAGTTAATCTTATTTTCCTTTGTGTTTCCCCATTTAAAAGTGACCTCCAGTACCTGTCCTAATTTTTCAATTTTTTTTATGGGCTCTTATTAAATCAACATATTTTGCAGCCTTTTCTCTCTCCTTTCTTTATTAACTCCCATTCCTCACATGCAAAATTTTTCTGCTCTTCACTCCCATCTTTCTCTCCCTACTCACCTTTGTATTTTTCATGTATTCCTATAATCTGACTTCTTTTCTTCTATCAATTGGATGGTATTTAGAAGGTTCATTCATAGATTTCTGCTTCGGTTTTAATAAATCAGAACTAAACTTAAAAACTGAACGTAAAAATCAGATAGTTTTTGCAATGATGATTAGTGTTACCAAAGTATTATAAAGAACTAGAAAGACGTCCCTGGTGGTGCAGTGGCTAAGACTCCATGCTTTCAGTGCAAGGGGCCCAGGTTCCATCCCTAGTCAGGGAACGAGATCCTGCATACTGCAACGAAGACCTGGCATAGTCAATTAAATAAATATTTTTTTAAACTACAAACACATCAATAAGAAAAAGATAAGCAACTCAATAAAAAAGAAAACATGTACAAAAGAGCTGAACAGACAGTTCAGAAAAGAGATACCCAAAGGGGCAACAGACATATGAAAAGATGCTTTACTTCATAATAATCAGGAAAATGCAAATGAAAACAACAGCTAGATACCATTTTAAACCATCCGATTGGCAAAATTTGAGTCTGGCTATCCTAAGTGTTGACACAGCTCTGTTCCTGTTACACCTATTACGTGCTGTTACAGCAATATTATATGTTGCTGGCTGATGTGTAAATTGGTACACTGTCTTAGAGAGCAGTTTGGCAACATGTAGTGAAGTTGAGGGTATGCCAGCTGTACTGCTAGTTCTACTCCTAGATACCTCTTTTAGAGAAACACATGTATATGTGCACAGAGATACATGTATAAGCATGTTCTTTGCAAAATTGTTTGTAATAGAAGAGATTGGAGAAAATATTGTCCATTTACAGAATGTCTGAATTAATCATAATGCAGTCACTGTGCAAAACTGAGGCTGGCAGGTGATAGGAACTCAAGAAATCTTGGTCTGATGTTTGTACTCTTTGTCAATATACTAAAATTGTTAAAAAACCACAACACCTACCAGAATAAAAGTGAATATGCTTGAAAAAGAGCTACATTAATTTTTGAGAGATATGTCAAAGACTCCTCTTTTGGGCTAAATGTTGAAGTCGAATTATTGATTTGTCCTAAAAATGTTTTAAACTAGATCCCTGGGCCCCATCTGTTTTCTTTTCTAGCACTGTGAGTAATTGTAATGCATAATTTCTTGCTGAGATCTGCTGGCCAGAGGATCATCTGGAAAGCCATATTCTATACCTGGAGAATCAGTGCTTCTGTAGAACATGCCCTGCAGTTCTGTCTTTTTTTTCCCATTGTGCTGCACAGCATGTGGGGTCTTAGTTTCCTGACCAGAGATCAAACCTGTGCCCCTCGCTTTGGAATAGAAGTGCAGAGTCTTAGCAACTGAATCTCAGGGCCCTAACAATTTGTGTTTTTTTTACCTTCTTATCTTATCTGTCTTTGCTGTAATTGATGAGAACATTGATATAGACAAGTACACTGAAAGCAGGGCTTACTGAGAGCATATAAATTGATGAGGTTGTTTATCTTAAGGACAAAGAAATGTGGTCAGAGAACCATCTAGAAGTACAGGAGAAAGGAGGGCCAAGAAAAGCAGGATACTTGACTTAATCATTTGAAACTATTTTCCATTTTCTTTTGTTATAGAACGCCAGAAATAGTTCCAGGAAGGTGAAGAGGTGAGTATCATCATGCATTGGACTAGTTTATTCATCTTATTTATGAAGTCTTCAGTATTTGTATTGTATGCCCTTATTTGAGTGGAGTTTCAGGAATACAAAGCATGATTTAGGCTCACAGAAATCTTGAAATCTATGAACAAATAATTTTAAATACATAGAGAAGTCTTTGAACATATGCACACAATACATTGTAGACATAAAGGCCTGTGGGGCTATTGGTTGAGTAATTGGTTAAGGGCATTGTTTTGGACAAGTCTGACAGAAGAAGTGGGCTTGTAGAGATATTCTTAAGAGAAATGTATTATGTGAATTCCCTGGTGAACAAATGACTAGGACTTGGCACTTTCACTGCTGAGGGCCAGGTACAGTTTCTGGTTGGGGGAATTAAGATCCCATAAGCCACATCGCACAACCAAAAAAGAAAAAAGAGAGAGAAGTGTATTATTTTGCAGACAAGCAGGTAGGGTAGAAATGTTATCATAACTCAGGGAAGAAATAAACGATCAGATGTTCTGTAAATTAGGGAGACTTGGAACTTCCAGATGCTCAAGCTGGTTTTAGAAAAGGCAGAGGAACCAGAAATCAAATTGCCAATATCCGCTGGATCATCGAAAAAGCAAGAGAGTTCCAGAAAAACATCTATTTCTGCTTTATTGACTATGCCAAAGCCTTTGACTGTGTGGATCACAATAAACTGTGGAAAATTCTGAAAGAGATGGGAATACCAGACCATCTGACCTGTCTCTTGAGAAACCTGTATGCAGGTCAGGAAGCAACAGTTAGAACTGGACATGGAACAACAGACTGGTTCCAAATAGGAAAAGGAGTACGTCAAGGCTGTATACTGTCACTCTGCCTATTTAACTTATATGCAGAGTACATCATGAGAAATGCTGGGCTGGAAGAAACACAAGCTGGAATCAAGATTGCCGGGAGAAATATCAATAACCTCAGATATGCAGATGACACCACCCTTATGGCAGAAAGTGAAAAAGAACTAAGCAGCCTCTTGATGAAAGTGAGAGGAGAGTGAAAAAGTTGGCTTAAAGCGCAACGTTCAGAAAACTAAGATCATGGCATCTGGTCCCATCACTTCATGGGAAATGGATGGGGAAACAGTGGAAACAGTGTCAGACTTTATTTTTGGGGGCTCCAAAATCACTGCTGATGGTGATTGCAGCCATGAAATTAAAAGACGCTTACTCCTTGGAAGGAAGGTTATGGCCAACCTAGATAGCATATTTAAAAGCAGAGACATTACTTTGCCAACAAAAGTCTGTCTAGTCAAGGCTATGGTTTTTCCAGTTGTCATGTATGGATGTGAGAGTTGGACGGTGAAGAAAGCTTGAGTGCCGCAGAATTGATGCTTTTGAACTGTGGTGTTGGAGAAGACTCTTGAGAGTCCCTTGGACTGCAAGGAGATCCAATCAGTCCATCCTAAAAGAGATCAATCCTGGGTGTTCATTGGAAGGACTGATGTTGAAGCTGAAACTCCAATACTTTGGCCACCTCATGTGAAGAGCTGACTCATTGGAAAAGACCCTAATGCTGGGTAGGATTGGGGGCAGGAGGAGAAGGCGACGACAGAGGATGAGATGGTTGGATGGCATCACCAACTCGATGGACATGGGTTTGGGTAGACTCCGGGAGTTGGTGATGGACAGAGAGGCCTGGCGTGCTGCAATTCATGGGGTTGCAAAGAGTCGGACATGACTGAGCGACTGAACTGAACTGAACTGGCTTCTTGAACTGGAGAGAAAAGCAAGGATGTGAATACTGTCAGCAGTGGGAATAAGATGGCAGCAGGAGCCACTGTGTGGCACCAGTACATTCTGAACAGTAGGTAACACTTGCAGAAAGATGACGCCAGATGCTGGTGTTCAGATGGAGAGAGAAGAGGTCTGTGTGTGAGATGATCAGGCCATCAGACTGATCTAGTGACAGGGAGGAGGAGAATTTGTGAGACATACTATAAAAGAAGAGTAGACATGGCTTGAGGGGATAGAGTTAAAAAACTGGGTGAAGAAGATGCAAAGGAAAAAGGAAATGAAGATTGTTCCTTGTGAATGAGATGCAGACAAGTGTCATGGCACTGATGGTGTTAAGGGAGTCGAAGACTTAGAGGGAAGATTGTTGTTGTCTGACTCTACAATCCCATGGACTGTAGCCCACCAGCCTCCTCTGTCCATGGGATTTCCCAGGCAAAAATACTGGAGTGGGATGCCATGCCCTTCTCCAGGGGATCTTTTTGACCCAGGGATCAAACCCTCATCCCTTGTGTCTCCTGCATTGACAAGTGGATTCTTTACCACTGTGCCACCTGGGAAGCCCGGAGGGAAGGTAACAATTTGTATTTGTTTAGTTTGAGGTGGCATTTGGACTTGAATTGTAGGAGGCTTACCACCAGCAAGGAATAAATGACAAAGGAAACACAACCAGGGTGAGAATTCAACAAGACATATTTCCTAAGGTTTTGAGTCTAAAGGGAGAAAAAGAGGCTAGCAGCATGCTGGTAATGAATGTGTTAAGGCTGAAAAACACAGGAAAGGGGTGAAAAATTGTTAGAGCACAGAGAACCACATTGTTTCTAAAGAAAAAGGTTAGCACTTGCTACCCAGTTATTCTAATAGTTGACTCAACAATATTAAAAAGCCTAGTGCATAGCATAAAATCCACTCTTGATAAGTTATATTTGATTTTAGCTTTGAATTTATGTGCTTCTGTTAACTTTTAGAAGTTTGGCGGCTAACTTTAACTCTCCTGTGAAGACAGAAGAAAACAGTTACAGTGTGGACACCAGGTAAGAGGGAAAATTGTGAAAAAGAAAAAGAATTTGTTTAAGGATACATGTACAAAAGTTGACAAAAGTTTCTTAAGGGACAGTTGAACATCAAGCAGGTTCAGTTATATCTCTCCCTGAACAGTTTGTTTTAGCTCAATCAGACCCACAAAGGATCATTGCCTCGTGGAGGAGTACAGTTTAGACGAGTTCAAATGGAATGTGGTATCTGTGTGATACTCATGTGGGTTTTTCTGACATCTCTGGGAGGTTTTAATATTGAAAGGCAAAAAAAAAAAATATTGAAAGGCAATATTTCTGTAAACCAGTAATTTTTTTTCAACAAAAGTACTCCTTCAGGAATCAGAATAGATCCATTTGAATCTGTTTTCCATTTTCCAGCTTCATAGCAGATTTCACTTTAAAAAGGGTTCCTTTGGTGGTCGATCACATGTTTGGGCTTAAATAAAGTATCTTTTAAAAAGGAGGCGTATTTGCAACAGAGGAACATCAGATACAAGCTTAAGAAATAATAAAGAATCACCAAATATTTAATAAGTACCTAATATATATCTGGCACTGTGCTGGGCATCGTATTTATAGCAGGAACAGTAGAAACAGCCTCTGTCCTCCTAGACAGGGGAGGATGATAATTTTTTCTGTGGGGATGATCATTACACACTGTGACCAGAGGTCTGAAGGAAAAGCCATGACATGGTTAGACACGACAGCAGGACCCTTGAATTTAGGGTGAGGGATGAGGCAGGGCTTTCTCTGGGTCACATTTGTGGGGAGGCCTGAGGGATGAGTTAGCACAGGGCAGTGGGGAGCCCCTGGTACTCTGCGAAAGAGGAGCACATGGGAAGGCGAAGGTGGGAAAGGTAATGTGAGCATCTGAGGACCTGAGAGAAAGCCGTGTGCTGGGAGGGCAGTGACCAAGGAACTGGGGCCACCAGACAAGCTGGAGAGGGGACAAGGACAAACAGGTGGCCCCTGGTAGCCTATGTCAGGGTTTTTTGGGTTTTGCTGAATGCAGGGGCAGGCTTGGGAAGCGTTTGGCGAATAGTTGTGATCAGACTTAGTATGTATCACACTGATTGCTGTGAGGATCGTGGATTGGAGCAGAGGAAGGAGAGGAGGTGGTGTGTCCTGTGAACAGGGTTCGTCGGGAGTCTTATTGGAAGCTTAGGCCAGTGGGGGAAGTTGGGCAGACACCCGCAGGTGTGTTTTGGAAAGAAAATTGGCAGGTCTTAATGATGGAATGTGGGGCAGGAGAAAGAAGGGAAACCCAGAGAGTTGCAAACATAGGCAGGCTCATTTCTCGTATAACAGCTTGTTGGTAGCAGGGAACACAGTGTGGCACTCTTTTCTAAAGTTTTATACTTGGAATAAAAGATTCTTTACCATGTCTTTTGTGGCGCCAGTGGTGACTGACTCCCAGGAGTGATCTGTTATGTTGGGATGGGAAGAGGGAAGAACTATCCTTTGTGATTCAAGAGTTTCTGTGAAATGGATCCTTCTTACTCAGAAGGGGAGAGTCCTGTTTGTTATACAGTCCATTTCACTAGTGCCTTTAAGGGAAAGCAGAAGTGTCAGAGTGGAGGAACAGAGGACGTTGAACGTCAGAATAACAGCAGCATTTATCTCTCAAGGTTGGTCAAGGATTTCACAGAAGTAACACCGATTGGCTCAGGTGGATTTGGCCAAGTTTTCAAAGCCAAACACAGAATTGATGAGAAGACTTACGTTATTAAATGTGTTAAATACAATAGTGAGTAAGTAGTAATATTTTATTTTTTTAAATGTGAACCTGCACTATTCTTTTTTATGTATCTCTCTTCTTCATTAGTATATTTTTTTTCTGGTCCTCCTTGAAAATATTATTTATGAGGAGAATGATATTTGGCTTACTCTGAAACGACCTCACTTCACCATGGTTACTTTAATTAAAAAATGGATATACCATTGATTATCCTTGAGGTTATCTTGATGAGAACTACAGTTATAAAATCTTTTAGCTCAAGGTGACCTTTGAGTTCTAGTCTCATCTCCTTATCTTACATAGGAGGAGAGTGAGATTCAAAGATGTGAACTGATTTGCCAAAGGTAAAAGCTAGTTGATAACTGTGCTGGTTGTCTATTACTGCATAATACACCACTCCAAAATGCAGTGGCTTAAACACCAAGTTGTTATTACCTCTTGTGGTCCTGTGAGTTGACTGTGCTCACCCGGGCCATTCATCATGCGTTTGCAGCCAGGAGTCATCTGAAAGCTTGGCTTGGTTGGACATTGGAGATGGCTCTCTCACACGTGGCTGGCAGTGATGCTGGCTGTGGCTACAAGTGCAGCTGGAGCTGTTAACCAGAGCGCCTCCACCTGGCCCCTTTATGTGGCCTGGGCGTTTCACAACTTAGTTGTTGGGTTCTAAGAAGGACTGTCCCAGAGCACTCATCCCAGGAGGGAGCAGTCTTGGAAGTTCTGCATCATATTGATTAAACAAAGTCACTATGGTCAGCTCGAGGGAGAGGGCAAATAGACTCTTACTGCTTAATCTGAGGAGTGGATGCGAGCATGGGGAGAGAAGAAATGAATGATGACCATCCCTGGGCCCTATCTCCTGTGGTAACAAGGTGGAGATTTAGAACTCATACTCTGGAGTTCCAATCTACTGTGTTCCCCCCATATCCCAATGCTTCCCATGTTTGTTTTTTGTATTATCTGTGCCCCTCCCCACCCCACCCCAATTACTGGATAACAGAACTCCTTCAGGAAGGAAGACACAGAGGAAGGAGCTCTGAAATCCCACGTTCACCGATCTTGCCTGTTATTTTCTGGCAGCTGTTATTATTTGTAATTTGGCCAGACAGATCCCTCAAGGACCAGGGAAGGAGATGGAAAAGGGATATAAGTGAAGGAAAATGACGTAAGAAAAGAAGAAGCAGGTGTGGTGTCTTAGGTGCTCTTCATCCAGTCAAACCAACCTATTGTCTGTCCTATGGACAAAGCCTTGCGGTTGAAATACCTTCATACTGCTTGGCATCAAAACAAGGCTTTTCCCTTCTTCATTGTTTTGCTTACCAGGAATACTGCATCTTTTTTAACTGTAATCCTTCATGATGATAAGGGTGCAGTACCTTGGACGATTCTCATGGCTTCATAGATTGGTAGAGCACAGTTAAAAATACACTTGGAGATATGCATTGAGAAGCAAAAAATATGTATATGCTTTGACCTATGGATTTCTTATTGGGAACCTATTCCAAGGATATTACCCAGATTACACGAAAAGTTATTCAAGTAGATAAAAATGTCGTTTATAATGGTGAGAAATTAGAGCAAACAGAATGTTCAGCAATAAAGGAATGATTTAGTATGTTTTGTGCTCTCCTCTGATCAATGACTGTTTTGCAGTCATTAAAAGTGAGGGTTATATACTGTAAATATTTATACACACTATGAATGGTACGATGCTAGAAGTTGCTTCAGAATAATCCAGGGAAAGATGAGGAAGTAGGTAAGAATATACAGGAAACAAGATTGGCCAGGAGTTAATTACTGTTTCATCTGATGGCCAGGTAGGGGTTCATTCTACTATTTGCTCTACTTTTTAATACTTTTGAAATTTTACATTAAAATGTTTATACATGATGGTTAGACAGATTGTACAGTAATAGGGAAAAATTTAAACATAATATATGAGAAAACATTGGATAAATATATATACTATAATTACACATATGTAAATGTGTATGAAGAAAGACTATAAGAAATCATCTAAACTCATAAGTGTGTGAGCATTGTGTTAATATATGAGTAATTTTTTCTCTATTTTTATAAATTTTACATCATATAGAACTTTTCAAATTCAAAAAATAAGTTTAAAAATGTTTGCTTATCCTTCCTCATCCTTGAAATCTCAAATTTATGTACTCTACTTAGCATAGGATTGTCATTAACTCTTGCCTACACATCCCTGTAAAGCACCCATGTTGTGCAGTGAAATTTCAGTTTCTCCGCATAGATCACCCTCTGTGTGTATTTTTGCCACACGCTGAAAATTCTGAATTAGATTCTTCATGCTGCTTGGGTTACCTACCCTTGCTGCCCAAATGGGGTTTGCTTTTGAAATCCAAAGTGATTTTAACACAAGTCTAAATAAAACATAATGGATTATTTTTATTTTAGTTCCAAAAAAATTTTGCATCACTGATAGCTCACAAGAGTACTACCTATGACTTCTAAATTTTCTGAGGTTTGGAATAATTTTAGTCACTGTGCTTTGGGTTTTTTTCTTATGTTGGGAGTAAAAACAGCTGATTTTTTCTGTGTTCACTCTTTCCTTTTGAGAGCTGCAGGCTTCCATTCTAAACCTCAGTGTGGGAACCGTGGCAGCTGTTTAATAAGGGAATATTGGTGATTGTCTCCTATTGCTCAAGGTGTTTTGTTATTATCAGGGATGGATACTGACGCCTTTATGTTCCCTGTTTCTTTCAACTAGGAAGGTAGAGCGTGAAGTGAAAGCTTTGGCAACACTTAATCATCCAAATATTGTCCACTACCACAGTTGTTGGGATGGGCTTGATTATGATCCTGAGCAAAGCTTAAATTCTGCAAGGTAACTAAAAAGAAACTCTCATAGTCTTAATAGGAGGAGCGAAACTTGTTTACTGTGTGTGGGTCAGTGGATAAGGCCACTAATTATTACATTTAATAATCATAACCAGAAACTCTGAGGGACTGTTATGCCTCCATTCTGCAAACGAGGAGACAATGAATAATCTTTTCCTTGCTGCAAATTTGCTTTAAAAAACCTTTTTTTAAAATTGTCCTCTGTGGCTTCCTTGGTGACTCAAGACAGCAAAGAATCTGCCTGCAATGTGGAAGACCTGGGTTTGATCCCTGGGTTGGGAAGATCCCCTAAAGAAGGAAATGGCAACCCGCTCCAGTAAATTCGTGCCTGGAGAATTTCACTGACAGAGGAACCTGGTGGACTACAGTCCAGGGGGGTTGCCAAGAGTCACACAACTGAGTGACTAACACTTTCTGTGGTTTTTGAAATCTCAGGCTTAGGTTTCCTGACTCTGTTGTTTAATGTACAGGCTTTCTCATGTGCCCTAACTCCAGTCGAGATGGTAAGTGCAGTCTTGTGAAGAAGGTTTGCACGTGTAGGTACTGCAGCGGGAGCCCCTCCCCCACGGGAGCCCTCCGCACCCCCACCCCCCCCCCCCCCCCGCCACTGCGAACACCCTTCTGCTCCACTCAACTGGTTGGCAGGGCAGTCACGGAATCTCTTCTGAGTGTAATCATACCACTCATGGTGAGGTGATGGGCAGTCAAAATAGTTCCAAGACCCTGAGCTGTGATGGGGGTACCTCCCAGCCCTTGCATTACTCAAGTTTGTCTCAGGCAAGCCGCTGCAAAAGAACTGAAGGGTTATAAAGAGCCTCCCTTTGAAAGTCACCCAGTGTTCCTTGGAGACACTCTTTTCAGTGCAAACCTGAGGCCATGGTGAGCTTGCTCATTCACCGTCTCCTGCCTCCAGCCCTGTCTCCACACCATGTAATTTAGAACTGTATCGTTAGTTTCAGAAGTACCATCCACATATGGACTTCTTCAGCTTTTAGAAAATTCCTGGCTACCTTTTTCTATTTTCTAGCCAACATATGCTCAAAGAATTTAAATTAATATTAAAGCCAACTTAGTTCAGAAAAGAACAACTACCATGATTAGCAAAATCAGTCCTCCTTGCTGTGTGGTGTGTGCTTAGTCACTCAGTCATATCCAACTCTTTGTGACCCCATGGACTGTAGCTCACCGGGCTCCTCTGGCCATGGGGTTTTCCAGACAAGCAAACTGGAGTGGGTTGCCATTTCCTACTCCACTGGATTTTGCCAACCCAGGGATCAAACTCACGTCTCTTGAGTCTCCTGCATTGGCAGGCAGATTCTTTGTCACTAGCGCCACCTGGGAAGCCCTGCCTCATTGCTATGCTGCTGCTGCTGCTGCGTCGCTTCAGTCGTGTCCGACTCTGTGCGACCCCATAGACGGAAGCCCACCAGGCTCCGCTGTCTCTGGGATTCTCCAGGCAAGAACACTGGAGTGGGTTGCCATTTCCTTCTCCAGCCTCATTGCTATACCTCATAATAATTTTTGGCATTTCTCTTAGAATTCCTATCCATGTACTACTGCAGCAGTCCCTAACCTTTTTGGCACCAGGGACTGGTTTCATGGAAGACAATTTTTCCATGGGCCAGGGAGAGGGGATGGTTTGGGGATGATTCAAGCATATTACATTTTTTGTGCTCTTTATTTCTATTATTATTATATAACCTCCACTTCAGATCATCAGGCATTAGATCCCAGAGGTTGGGGCCTGCTGTACTATTGTTTTCTGCTTGTTTTTCCTTTATCTCTGTCCCATTAAACTATAATCCTCATGAGAGCAAGGCTAGTGTCTAACTCATTTTCTTATCTTTAGGTGCCTGTTCTGTGTCTTTTGCAAAATAGATGCTTAGTAGAGCAATGGTGAATTAAAATGTTTCAAAATTACAATATATAATAATGAAATTTGGTTTTCTGAAATTCCATTGTACTTACACTTCTCTTCCTATCTATTAGCAAAGATAGTCAAGGACCTTCAGTGTTAAAGAATGGGAAGGCTGCTACTTTACAACTTAGCTAAACAAAGCTTTGATATCTGGGAACTTATGACCTAAATAAAGAGTGGTTTATTATGTGTTGACTCACATTTGTTATATTTAGATTTGTTTTGAGACATGTTTGGCATTTTTAAGAACGTGTCATTTTTTAATCTAATTTTAAGTGTATTTTTTGTAAATTTATTTTTATTGCTGCTTATAACATACAGTGGGTTTTATCCCAGATCAAAGACTAGGTGCCTTTTCATCCAAATGGAATATTGTGATAAAGGTACATTGGAGGAATGGATTGACAAAAAAAGAGGCGAGGAACCAGACACACGTTTGGCTTTGGAGTTCTTTCAACAAATAACAACAGGAGTGCATTATATACATTCAAAACAGTTAATTCATAGAGACCTTAAGGTGAGTGGAAAATGTGCTGTATTGGAAATTGATAAATAGAATTTATTAATGTGAAAGTCTTATCTTCTTTAGTTTTAGAATCGATCGACAGTCGTGAGGAAATGACATCTCTGATCCTGTAAGGTTAGAGTGAATCTAGCACTTGCCCCAGGTACCAATCTATAGAATCAGTCAGGAGGTTGCCAGGGCTGTAAAGTCACTGAGATGCTGAGCTCTGTAAGAAGAAGCTGATTGCTCATTCACTCCTGGTCCTGTTTGTCATCCTGGCTGATACCTTCACCCCAGTTGTAAACACTAACAGCTTTAGTATACTGAACATTTCTGTGCACATAATTCTTGTGGCTGGCACATCCAGTTGAGTGCTTTGTCTCTGCCTCTACTGCTACCCAGGCTTGTCTGAGAGACAGAAGAACCTCCGGTGACTCTGGTTTTGGGAACACGATTCTCTTAACCTTTTAAGTCATTACTCTTGAGGGCAGTCACAGCCACTAAGTCCACAGTCTAGAATTTGCTTGGCACTTGGTGAGACATCTCTGCCCCATGATTGGAAAACTGCAGCAATGCAAACCTTGGAACATGCGGTATACTTTCGTATTTTCATTTTCTTCTGGCTTCCTAGCTTCTCTCATGGTCTAGATGAGCAGTTTTCCCATTTCCTCCTCAAAGTCAGACAGAAGAGCTTTTCTGTCTTCCCTCGGCACTCTGTTGCCTGTGATTTGCCTACAGTCGTCACAAACCGCCCATGCTGAATCCTATCACCAAACCTTTGCTCATGTGCTCACGTGAGACAGTCTTCTACCTGTCCCCTTTGGTCTCAATTTCTTTATGAGCCTTTCTTGGTCATTCTGGATCAGACAGAAGCACCTTGTCTGTATGGACCTTGGGCTTATCCCACATGTCTAAAACAGCCTGGAATGAGAAACAAAGAGAAACGTTCCTTGAGAAAAATAAGCAGCCATGTACATAGTTGTTTGTTGGCCTTGGTAGGGAAAGATGGCCCTTAAGAGGTATTGCATCCTTGGTCTTCTCAGGGGCTGGATGTCTGATGCCTTCATATTGGGGTGCATCTGCTTCCAATATCTCGTTTTGTTAATAACAGTATCTGAAGGTGTTCTTTGAAATTGGAAGGATATAAGGACTCTGTTCAAAAGAATACATTTAGAATGGCTGTACCTTCACTTTGAAATGAATCATATAGAGTTAAATAAGAAATTAAGCACAATTATCTATTTATACAATCATTTGCAAATAAATTATCTACTTACACAGTCATCTCCTCTACTCAGAGGTTTGGGTATTTCCTCCCAGGTCCTCATCAGGATGAGTTAGTGAAAATGCTTAGTGCTCCCTTGTCCCACCACGTGGCCGGCCAGTTCCCTCCTGTATCCTGCACTGCTTGTGCCTCTTGTCGGGGAGTCATCTTTTCTTGTGTCTGTTTGCAGAGAGTGTTTGCTCTATGTCTGCAGGTGCTCAAAAGGTCAGACTTTTATACTACAGAGCCTTCTTTCATCTTGCTCAACTTGCTAACTTCACTGATACAGTTACTGCTTTTTCACATCTGAGAGAAGATGTAAACAAAAGTGTGCATCTTATTTTGTGATGCTTTGCAGAATACCTGCTACTGGTGGCTTTGCCAGGTAACGGTCTTTACTCAATTAAGCCCCTGTTCTATAAAGTCAACCAGCATTTACCTTAAGAACTAGACCAAAGATGCTGGTGAGAGACACAGAGGTTTCTGGAGAGAGGGCTTATGGGCTGAGAGGGTTCAATTTCCCAATTGCCCCAGGCTCTTCGGTCACCTTTATTCTTGTGCCTCCTGGTTAAAGTTTGTACCCTTTTTTTTGCCACACCTTGTGGGATCTTTGTTCCATGACCAGGTATCAAACCTGGGCCCCCTGCAGTGGAAGCTCCGAGTCCTCATCAACAACCTTCCTGGTTTCATGGTCTTTAGAATATTAGTCAATTCTCTCTACAAAGTTGTGGAATTGTCATTCTGTTCTTCCTTTTGTTTTTCCATTGTGCTTAAAGAATTATGTAGAAAAATATATTTCAGTGCTAGTCATCAGCTTCCAGTTAACTTGGTATGCCTTCAGAGACAGAGGGGCTGTGTTTGTTAAGAAGTCAGAAGCCTGGAGAAATGGATATAAAGGAAGCCCCCAGGGAAAATTCTGTACATGGTATTC
Organism: Giraffa tippelskirchi; assembly: GCF_054371585.1. Lineage (NCBI taxonomy): Eukaryota > Metazoa > Chordata > Mammalia > Artiodactyla > Giraffidae > Giraffa > Giraffa tippelskirchi. Next base: position 82,311,734 of record NC_137278.1, read on the forward strand.
TGCAGCATTACTGGGAATGGACTCATTCTGAGAATCTCAAAATTGGAGAGGATCTTAAGGGTGTCTCCTTCAATCCTTTTCAAATGTTGGACTCGTGTTTGCAATGTTTCCACCAAGTGGGTGTCCAGCCTTGTCTTGACTACTTTGTAAGATGGGGAACTCTCTAACTCCCATTTGTTGGACCACATGATTACTATATTAGGATATATTAAAAGCAAGTCTTGAGGTCGTTTCCAACCTCTAGTCCTGGATCCATCCCCACAGGGACCAGGCAGGAGTGAATCCATCTTTGACTTATCTTCAAATATCTGAAGGCAGCTATGCCCCAAGCTTTCTCTGCTGTCAGCTAAAAAGTCCTGACTTCCTCAGCTAGCATTTTAAAGACTGATATTAATAAGTTTCCTGTTTTGGGCTACCTAGGAGAGGGTAAATGCCTTATAAGTAAATTTAAAAATAGTTGTTATGAAATATGAATTGGATATGTGATAAAAGTCTGTCAAATTGGTACTTATAACATGTATTTTTTTGGCAGCCAGGTAACATATTTTTAGTAGCTATGAACCAAATTAAGATTGGAGACTTTGGACTTGTTACCTACCTGAAAAATGATGAAGCACGGACAAGTAAAAGGGGAACTAGGCGATACATGAGCCCAGAACAGGTGAGGTCCCCTTTCTTTCTGTCTAGATATTTTTTATCTCTTTCATTTTTTAATTATAAAAATAAAGGACACTCTTAAAACAATACATAAGTAAATAGAATGAAAATGGAAAATTACCATTACTCTTCATTTTTATTCCTACTCTTCTCACTGGAGTTTGTAGCTTATCCTTTTAGATCATTTTCTTTGAGTTATAAAAAATATATAGACACATATATTTATGGAGACTTTTTACATAAAAATAATAAATACATTTTATAAGGCTACTATAATGTTATTTTGTGACTTAACTTTTTTACTCAACAGTGTATCATAATCATATTGTACAAATAGATCTGACACATTGTTTTTAACAACTGTATTGTATGCCAAAATACAGATATACTACAATCTTTTAACTATTTCCTTATTGACGGGCATTTATTTAGGTTGTTTTCAACTTTTTACATTTGTAGACATGTTATGTGTCTTCTTTGAGTCTAAAAACAAATATTTATATGCTAATCAATGATAGAGTCTTTGAAGTGAAATTGTTGACTAGAATGGCAGGTGCAGTTCATAAAAACATAACAAATTTCTTTTCAAGGTGTGAAAGTAGAAGACAATAGGGGAGTAACAGCTTCCTTTCAACTCCTGTTCTCTTAAATATCTCCTGCATCCAGTATTGTCATATTTTATTGAGGAAAGATTTATACACCATAAAATTCACAGATATTAAATGTCCATAATTTTTTTTTAGTTCTGACAAAGTCATAGGTTCATGAAGCCTACAAGCCTATGAGAAGGTAGAACATTTTCCTCACCTTTAGACCCCTTTCCAGTCAGTCATTCCTCTCCACTGCCCAGACGAAACCAGTTCTCTGATTTCTATCACCATAGATTACTTTCCCCTGATCTTGAGCTTCATATGAATGGGATCACATTGTATGTACTCTTCTATATTTGATTATTTCACTCAAAGTAATGTCTGTTGGAGAACCTCTAGTTGTTGCTTATAAATAACAGCAGATTATTCCTTTTTGTGGCTGAATACTATTCCATTGTATGAATATACCACAATTTGTTCATCCATTCTCCTGTTGATGGATATTTGGGTTGCTTCCAGTTGTGGAATATTATGAATGAATCTGTGATAAACATTTGCATGCAAGTGATTTACTGGGCACTTCACCTAATGGTCTCATTTAACCCCACAGTCAAACTCTGAGATTCAAACTAGTGCTAGCTCCATTTTAGGGTTTAGATTATTCCCACATTGATGGTTAGTGTATACAGGTGATTCAGCTATTTAGTGACAGAGATTTGAACCTGGGCAGTCAGGGTCTACATATCTTGCTATTAAATGTACATTGTTGTGTGTTATAAGGTATTTTGGTTAGATAACTTTTTTGGCTTTAGAAGGCATGAATATTTATATCAGGTGAGTCATGAATATAAATGTTTTTTTTTCAGCTTTCTTCTGTGAAAGACTATGGAAATGAAGTGGACATTTATGCTTTGGGGCTGATTCTTGCAGAACTTATTCATATATGTACCACTTCTTCTGAAACATTGAAGGTAAATACAATGTCACAGAAAGAATTAAGCAACAAAAATTATTGACTGTCATATTCAAAGTACTGCTGCAGTTATTGACCTCACATGAGGATGGACTGGAGCATGTTAATGTTGATGGCAAATTAAATATGAATTTGTATCTCTTTCAAGTTTGGGCAACTAATACTTTTTGTTGAAGACCAAACCTTTGGTCTTCTTTGGAAGGTGTGTGCATGTCTGTAAAATTGTATTGATGGCTTGCTTTGCATAAGACCCTGTGCTGAGCTCTCCAAGGGTTATGAAAATGAGTAAGGCTTGTTCTCAAAGAGCTTATATTTTATAAGGAAAGGTAACATAAGAGAATACTATGAATGTTTTAGGAGAAGGCATGAAGTCTAATGGAAACAGCTAGGAGGGGGGCTTTGCCAGCTGTAGGGATTTGGGCTTCATGGAGGTTTTTAAATTGGGCTCTGAAGGATTGGTTGGCTTCCAATACTCCAATTTAGAGAGAAGGTGATGCTAGCATGGAAAAGAATTGGGAAGAGTATATTTGGGAATAGTTGGCAGTGTCATTTTTATTGGAGTATATAAGTCAAGGAAGTGGTTGGTGGTCAGTAGTACTGGAAAGATATACGGGGATGAAATTAAAGCAAGACTATGGATTTCTTATGGAGACAGTGGGGGGCCACTGAAGGCTGCAGGCAACTGGATACCTAGTCTGAAGGTCAGTAAGAGGGAATTGCCTGGAGTTGACAGCCTTCTCCCCTGTAAGGCAGGGATATTGAAAATACCTTGCAGAGGGCTCCAAAAAGGACGCAGGGAGATAATTCATACGATGCTCTTAAAACTTCAACATGCTGTAATGTTTAGGATGGTTCTTAAAGGGGATGGTGGGGGAAGAGGATTCCCGCTTGCTTCTTGGCTGAAGAGATTTTTCTAAAAATCTAGAAATATCCTAGAATTCTGGTATCCCCAGCCTTTAGTGCTTCCTAAGTTTGTTTTTCTCCAAGATGAATCATTTCCTAATAAACATATATATGTTTAATTTTTAGTTCTTTGAAGATCTAAGGAGTGGCAACTTAGATGTATTTGACGACAAAGAAGTAAGCACTTAACAATAATTGAATTTTGTTTATTGCAATATTTTCTTTCCTAGAATTAACTCTTACTGTCATTACAGAAAGATCTTCTAGAGAAATTACTCTCAGAGGACCCCAAGAAACGACCTGCCACATCTGAGATACTGAAGACTTTGAAGGAGTGGAGTAATGTTTCAGAAAAAAGGAAAAGGAACACATGTTAGATACTTAAAAAGTATCCTGCTTCTGATAATTCCATTTTCCTGTAACTGTCTAAAATCTGCTTGGGAATATTGATGGTATTTATCTTATATTTTCATTTTTTCTCTTAATTTTTATTTTGCCACATTTGCAGAAAGGTTTACATTTTTTCTTACTTCAGAAACATTCTTACATTTGACTTTCCCATGGATCGTCTTCTTCTTATGAAAATACCAAAAGAATCCCTCAAATTTTCTTTTTAATACCAATCAGTGAATCAGTTAATTAATGAATATTTATTAAATGCCTAATGTTTCTAGGCAAAAATAATATCAGAACTATCTCTGTCTTAAATAGCTAACAATCTAGTTGGAGAATATGGTGACCATGAAAACATAAGTAAAAAAGATAAGTATAATCACTTCTGAAAACAATTTGATATCATTTAGCAAACTTAAATGTATACATCCTTTTCTGAAAAGCTATTAATTCCGTTGCCACATACACACCCACAAGAATGTTCATAGAATCCCTGTTTATAATAGCCAAAAGAATAGGAAATAATGCTAATGTGTGCCAGAAGAAGAAAGGATACACAAGTTGTATTATATTCACACACTAGAATACTGTATGTATAGCGTGAAAATGAAGGGATTTCAGCTGAACACACTAACATGCCAAATCTCTCAGGAACATATTTTAAGGAAACAAAGCAGATTGCAGAAAATATACACAGAATGATTCCATTAATAGTTAAAAGGACATGCTAAGTGGAATACGTGTGAAATGAGTGTATTTAGTTATCCAAACAAATGTGGTAAACAATACAGGGAAGGAAAGGAGTGAGAACTATTATTAGATTCTGATAGTGATTTTCTCTGAGAAGGGATAGGAGAGATTTCAGAGTTAACAGTTAATTTTTTTTTTTTATGCTGCATGTTGAGTCCACTAGTGTTGACTGCATAATTATTTTACTTCTCTTAAATACATTTTCTACATGTTATAACAGACACTTTAAAGAGATGATAATTGTACTGTAAGACAATAGCTGAGCACAGAAAACAGTCAGTCTGGAAGGGTGTGATCACATACCGAGGAACCATGACACAGGCTTAGAAGCGACGTTCCCGTGAGACTTCCAAGTCTGTGAAGGGTTGCGATGAATAGAGAGCAGACCACGTGAGGAGTCTGGACAAAGGGCCTGGTATGCATCCCGGAAAAGATAGATTTGAGGAACATTGGATGTACTAGTTTGGAGAAGGCAATGGCACTCCACTCCACTACTCTTGCCTGGAAAATCCCATGAACGGCGGAGCCTGGCGGGCTGCAGTCCATGGGGTCACTGAGTCTGACACGACTGAGCGACTCCACTTTCACTTTTCACTTTCATGCCCTGGAGAAGGAAATGGCAACCCACTCCAGTACTCTTGCCTGGAGAATCCCAGGGACGGGGGAGCCTGGTGGGCTGCCGTCTATGGGGTCGCACAGAGTCGGACACGACTGACGTGACTTAGCAGCAGCAGCAGCAGCAGGATGTACTAGTTTGGTTCCATTAATTGCTTTTGGGAACATGCTTAGTTGCTCAGTTGTGTCCATCTCTTTGTGACCCCATGGACTGTAGCCCGCCAGGCTCTTCTGTCTGTGGAATCTTCCAGGCCAGAATACTGGAGTGGGTTGCCATTTCCTCACTCCAGGGGATCATCCTGACCCAGGGATCAAACCCACGTCTCCTGCATCTCCTGCCTTGGCAGGCAGATTATTTACCGCATAGCCACCTGGGCCAGAATATAATTAAGACTGCATCTTGGAAGGATTTGAGGTTACTTTAAGCTTTGTAGTAACCAACTGCCTTCCCAGGTGGCTCAGTGGTAAAGAATCCACCTACCAAAAAAAAAAAAAAAAGAATCCGCCTACCAAGGCAGGAGAAGCAGGAGAAGTGGGCGCAATCCCTGGGTGGGGAAGATCCCCTGGGGTGAGGAAATGGCAATCCATTCCAGTATTCTTGCCTGGAAAATTCCATGGACAGAGGAGCCTGGCGGGCTACAGTCCATGGGGTCGCAAAGAGTCGGGAGTGACTGAGCACACAGCAGCAACCAACTATCATCCTAAAATCATCATGTAATTTTATAATTTTTAAAATGAGCCAAATTTAAGCTTAGCAGAAAAATCATAGTAATAGAAAATACTTTTGTCAAGATTTATAGCAATTTCTAAAAAGTGTAATTGAAAGCAATGAATATGGTCTTCAACTCCCAGTGCAGTATTTGATTAAGGCAAGGTTCAATGGATGCTGAAACTATTGGTTGAAAAGGTATTGGGAAACAGGAGCCACAAAAGGATGTAAATATAGTCCCACAGATGATATTACAAAGGGGAAAATGTATCTTTAAAATGAAAAGATCTTGTCGCCACAATAACCAAGTAATTAAAGGTTCAGCATCACCAAAAGTGGGAGCACCTAACACCGCGCCCCTCCTGATGTACTGTAAGAATTATACACCTGTTTAGTTTTCTTGCCCACAGTGTTTAACTGGAAATTAATCATGACAAAATGATTAGCCAAATCCTGAATGAAGTCACTGATAAGGTAATTAACTTGGGTTTCTCAAAAAGTCAGGACGATGGAAAGAAACAAGAAAGTAGAGGAACTCTTTTAAATACAAAAGGACTAGAGATACCATGACCAAATGCAATGGTTAAATCTTGATTGTATCCTGGTATATACCTATAAAAAAAAAGAAAAACCCAGGAAATAGCTGTAAAAGACATTTTTGAGATAATTGAGAACATTTGAATATAGACTGCATATTAAATGAATTTATAGAATAATTGTTAATTTTCTTAAGTGTGATAATGATCTTGATAATGATAATGATATTGTCATACCGGAAGATGTCTTACTTATTCTTAGGCAGTGCATACAGAAATATTTAGGAGTGAAGTGGCTTGACATTTGCAACTTACAAATGTTCAGCAGAAATCAAGGTGAACATAAATATGTGTATGTATGTATACACTTAGTTGCTCAGTAGTGTCCAACTCTTTGTGACCCTTTGGGCTATAGCCCACCAGGCTCCTCAGTCCATGGGATCCTCCAGGCAAGAATACTGGAGTGGGTTGCCATTTCCTCCTCCAGGGAATCTTCTCTCTCCAAGGGACCAAACCTGCGTCTCCTATGTCTCCTGCATTGCAGGCAGATTCTTTACCTGCTGAGCCATTGGAGAAACACCTATGTGTATGTATGTATATAGATAGAGAGAGACAGAGAGAGGGAAGTGTGGCAAAATGTTAACAATTGAAAATTGATAAATCTAGGTGGAGGATATACAGTATTTCTTGTGTTATTCCTAGAGCTTTTCTGCAGATTTGAAATTTTTCTAGGGGGAGAGAAATCTTTTTTTAAAAAAGCTAGTATTATCTGGATTTGATGAATAAAGACAAACTCAAAAGCAAAGCCAATGAACGTGGCAGATTAATGTGAACATGGCTTTATTTTTACCTTCTCTCATTTTTTAAATTCAGGTATAATTGACTTGCAATATTATATTAGTTTCAAGTGTACAGCATAGTGATTCGGTTCTTTTATATATCCTTCTCTCACTCAAATATTTCTGACTACTGTGAAGTAAATATAGCATCCCTTAAAGGTTTATTTTAGTATGTATTTTCTCAGCCTCAAACTAGTAAATAAAAAGTAACTAGTAAATAAAAAGTATCCTTTTAGTCAGAGGAGAAGAGGGGCAAAGACCTTATCTGCTGATTAAAACACATACGTGCAGAGATTTTCAAGAGCCATTTTAACCTGATTGCCTCACTAGAAACAGAACTTCTAGGAAATTTTTATTACAAAGAACACATATTTCCTATTAAATTTGCACATATTTAACATAAATATATATAGATGTGTCATACTCAACACATATTATTTTTGTTAGTGGTATTTAGTATAAATACATACATATACACCTATGTGTGAGTGTATGTGTGTCTGTGTGCATGGCCAGTGTACCAACTTGAGAGAGAAACTCACAACATCTATTTCACACTTGAGTGTTCAGCATAGCTTGAGGTTTTTGGCATGTTAATTTTTCATTATGAATATGGAATAATTTCAATATTATCCATATTTATTTCTATAAGTTTTTATGTTAAAACATAAAAGCAGAGACTAGAATAATGAAACGATGTACCTGGCTTCAACAACTAGCAGTATTCTGCTTTTCTTGTTCTATTTACCCCTTCCTTTTGCTGGAGAATTTTAAAGTAAATCTCAGGTATCGTATCATTTCGCTTGTAAACACTTAAAGGTGTATTTCCATTTTTTTTTTCTTTATATTTTGGCAGCGCTGGGTCTTCTTCGCTGCCTGCAGGCTTTCTCTAGCTGTGGTGAGCGCAGGGCTAATCTGTAGCTGTGGTGTGCGGGCTTCTCATTGCTGTGGCTTTTCTTGTTGTGGAACTTGGGCTCTAGAGCACATGGGCTTCAGTAGTTGTGGTGCGTGGGCTCAGGTGTCCCACAGCATGTGGAATCTTCTTGGACCAGGGATTGAGTCTGTTTCCCCCTGTATTGGCAGGCAGATTCTTAATCACTGCACTACCAGGGAAGTCCTACAGATGTATTTCTAACATAAAAGATGTTTTAAATTTTAACCAAAACTCAACATCATTGTTGCTCAACAAAATTAGTAAGATTTCTTTAATAATCAGACTGTATGGAGTTTTCCTATCTAAAAATATTTTTTGGCAGGTTTTTAAAATCAGGATCCAACATTGCATTTAGTTGGTAAATAAACTTTTACCAACTTTTACTCTCTAACATTTACTCTATAACATTACGCTGCTTTTCGTTCTTTCCTCTTGCCTTTTATTTGAGGAAGGAACTAGGTCATATATCCTATAGAACTTTTCTTCATTTAGGATTTGGCTGATGGTATCCTCATGATGTTTAGTTAGAAAATTGTTTGATTATGGTCTGAAAATTTTTTCCAAGAATACTCCCTAGATGATCCTGTAGTATGTGTGTGTGTGTGTATAGAGAGAGGAGTCATCCTTATTTCTATGTGAAAATCAACATACAACGTATTTCTTATACATTGTGTTAGGGTATGATGCTGTATATTTTGCATCACTCCAGGAGGAGCATGATGTCTGACTCTTCCACTTTTGGTGATTTTAAGTTTGATCGGTGGTTTGTGGTGGTGTCTGGGTTGGGAAGATAGCCCTGGAGAAGGGAAAGGCTCCCCACTCAAGTATTCTGGCCTGGAGAATTCCATAGACTGTATAGTCCATGGGGTTGCAAAGAGTCGGACACGACTGAGCGACTTTCACTTGTGGTGCTGCCATCCACTACTGTCAGTTTTCCTTATCAGTCTTTCATCTAACAGTGTTAGCAGCCATTGATGACTATTGCCTGGATCCATTATTTCATTAGGGGTTGCAAAACTATTTTCAGATTCTATCAAACCTCTTGCATTTATTATCTGTGATTCTTCTTGAAAGAAGAATTTTCTCTAAAGCTGAATGGGTTGTTGTTGTTTAATCACTGTCATGTCTGACTGTTTTGCCATCCCATGGACTGTATCCCGCCAGGCTCCTCTGTCTGTGGGATTTTCCAGGAAAGAATACTGGAGTGGGTTGCCATTTCCTTCTCCGAGGGCTGTTCCCAACCCTGAGATTGAACCTGTGTCTCCTGCATTGGCAGGCAAATTCTTTACCACTGAGCCACCAGGGAAGCCCAAAAACTGAATGGAAAAGATGGGATTAATATTTATTAATTTTTAGAATGAGGTGGCACCCCAGCAACCTCCAAAGGTGACAAATAGGTTTTTTGGCTTTTTTTTTTTTCTTTTTTTTAGGCAGGGGTGTGATCCAACCTATTCTTTGAAACTGTGTTTAGACTAGGTTGGAGCAGGCAAAGACTATTGAAAGGTCAGAATTCTGAGAGGCTAAGCGGACCCGAACAACAGGAGGGGACAGAATCAAGAGGAGCTGGCATCTAATTGGGTGTGAGAATTTAGGGAAAAGTAAGCATCAGAGATTATCTCCACGTTGCTCTGATGGTGAGCACCAGAAGTATGATGCTATTAAAGAAGGTCCAAGTCTCAATCAAATTAACCCCTTCAATGAGCCACACACAACTGAGAGAGACTTTGTCTCACGCTGTTCTCTGTTACAGTTTTTAGTTAGAATTTAAGCAACAGTGGAGCAATGGTTCATGCGTCACCATGGTGAGGTGCAGCGCATTGAGGAGGTAAAATGCTGGATCTCGTTTGGAGATGCTGAGTTTGAGGTGCTGCCGTATTATTCAAGAGTGAATGTAGAGCAGATCTAGGAAATGCAGGGGAGGAACTTGAAGGATGAGCTGGAAGCATACACAAGAGATGTGGGTCTTATCTGGAAATAAGCCCTGGTGCTTAACTTTGAATCCAAAAGCTTGCCGAGAGAGAGTACATAGAGGAAAGGGCTCAGAAACAAAAGAATGCTGGACATCTCCATTTAGATATTTACCTTTTATACCTAAATGTCAGTCCACTCCCTAACATCTGTGATTTTACATCTGTGACCGTGAGCTACTCCAGTCCTGACATTTCCTCAGAATGGTCATAGATACAGGGACAACAGTTGACAGGTGTACAGAGACCCCACTACTGGCTTATACTAATGCAGGAGAACCCAGGTCACCCGCATTACAGGTGGATTCTTTACCATCTGAGCCACCAGGGAAGCCCATTACTGGCTTATAGGAGGACTAAAATCCATGTAATGGGTAAAACTCTTGAGGCAAATCAGATATCTCTCAAATACGTGTGGCTCTTCAGGGGTCAATATGATTGAGATCTGTATTAGTTTCCTAGAGCTGCTGTAACCAAATGACCAAAATTGGTGGCTGAAAACAACACTTATTTATTTTCTTACAGTTCAGGAGGCCACAGTTTCACTGGGCTCAAGTCAAAGTGTCGGCAGGGCTGTGCTCCTCTGGGGGCTCCCGTTTTGCATCCCATGTTCAGCGTTACCTGATTAAGTCCCAGCCACACAGGTCTGCTCAGGGTCACCTAAATAGGCTTTTGTGCTCAGTGGCTCTCAGCTATGGTTTCTACCTAAAATTCCCTTCAATCTTTTTCTTTTTTTGTAAAATAACAGCTTTATTCAGACATCATTTTGCATACTGTAAAATTCACCCCATTTAAGGTATACAGTTCAGTGGTGTTTAGTATATTCAGAGTTGTGCAGCCATCACCACAATCAATTTTAAAACACTTTCATCTCCCCAGGAAAAAACCCTGTACTTGTTAGCAGGCTTTCCTCATCTTCCCCTAACTCTCTGCAACCACTCATCCACTTTCAGTCTCAGACTTGCCTGCTTGGGACATTTAAGTGGAATCATACAATGTGATCATTTTCACTTACTATGTTTTCAAGTGTCATCTATGATATAGCTTGGGTGGTGAAACACTGCGTCTTACTGTAACTCCTTCCTAGTGACTTTGGATATGAAAATGATGTTCAGAGCCCAAATTCAGTGTTGCTACCATAGTGTTTTACCATCTCCCATACAGAATGAAACCTCCCTAGTACTCCTAGTGCTTAGTACTTCAATATGGTACTTATCAGTTTGCCTTGGCACTCAGTTATTCATATGTGGGTGTCCCCCTCCTTGTAAATTTCTGGAAAGCAGGGACAGTTGATTTACCTTAAGGAAGCAAGTGTATTACCCTGCATAAAGCAGGAACTCTCTAAGTGCTTTTGAGTTAGTAGGGAATAAAAGTGCTAAGAATTTTATATGCCTGATCCTACAAAATGTGTCTGATATGAAATAATGTTCATTGTAAAATTTCAACAATTAAATGTTGGTAAATAACACTTGAAGGTGGGTAGGTAAACCACTTTGGTATATTAAAATCTATTTTGAATTTTAGAAACTGGTATTTTGAGTTTATAATGAGGAAAATGAAACATTTTAGAAATTCTAGATAGGACTTTGAAAATAAACATAGTATTAACATAATATGGTCAAAAGTAAATGATAACCTGACTTTTAAAATTTGTTTCAAATGTCACATATGTTCTAAAGCAAATTTAAAAAAATTCTTTTCAGTGTTTTGCACCCCTTGGTTTTCCTTAACCTCTGGTTATGAAGTTGTAAAAGGCATTTATGAATTAAAGTAAGTTTTTACTCATACTGAAAATCTGTAGTTTTCACTGTTGGTGGTAAGAATAGAGGGATGTCTCCCACTGTCCAAGGCAGGCTGAGTGCTGGCCTCTGGCCTGGAAATGCAGACCACAACTCTGGTGGACTCATGGGTTCTGTCAAGGTTATTCCTATTCTTATGTTAATGAATATATTCACAAACATATTTAAAATACTCTAGGCCACTGGGCAGGTAGCCCCATAGTACGAGGAGAAAAAGAAGCCAGTTCCTAACTCCATTATGTCTGAAACAATCTACATGGCTTTGGGTCTGACAGAACGAATGTCAGTATGATGGCTAAAATGACAGGCAAGGATGTGATTATAACTGCAAGAAGATGTACTCCTGTTTTATCTGTTAGTACAATGTTATTATTTTTTACATGAAAAAGGTAAATATTAAACAGTATTATCCAACTATATAAGCTCCAACATTTTACATATGTATTTATACTCATAAAAATAATAATTCAGTTTCTAGATGAAGAACTGAGTCCCACACATTGACTAGGTTTTCAAGCTCTGCTGCATGTTGGTGTCAAGGGTAGTGGTACACAGGGCAGAGTGATCAATTATATAGACTCTCTGGAAGTATGACAATCTTTGTATTATCATTTTTGTAAAGCTTTCCAAGTTAAGGAATTGGAGGACAAGTGAATTAGGTCATATTAGGTCAGAGGTTAATACAACTCATACTATTGATAATCTTAATTTGGATAAGTGTAGGTTAGCTCCTGCTATGTTCTCAAGTATGCTGTTTATAATAAGAGGCGGATCTCTTGCTCAGTGCTTCAGAAAGGTGAGCTGTAAAACTGTACAGGTAAGGTCACAACTTGATCCAAAGAACAGTTGTGCTCTGGTTTAACCTAGAGCACTAGTTCGTATCCACAGGTGATAATCAGACTCAGAACTTTAAAATAAATAGATATCTAGAAACTATCCTAGACTAGCTGAATCAAGTCACTAAGGGTAGTACCTGAGCTTGGGAACTTTAAAAAAAAGTTCATGATTTTGATGCCCAAACTTACCTGCAGCTCTCTAGGAATGTGCCACATGGTTATGTCTTTAGCTGTATTTGGTTAAGTTATAGGGAAGCAGAATTCAGCTTAACACAGAAAAATAACTTTAAAAATAACTTAGTGCTACCCAGCTCTTTTAAGGCAGTGAGCTCTCTGTGGCTAGACAAATCAAGGCAGAGGTAGGATTACCACCTGCTGGGAATGTTGTCAAGTGATTAAGAATTTGGATCACCTGATGTTTCAGGTTACTCCAAACTATTGTTTCTTTAGCCAAAACTTGCAATAGTTCAGTTATAATGGATACACACATTGCCATGAAAACTCATGATTTTATGGAATATCATAATTACTTTGTCTCTAAAACTCATTAGAATTAAGTACTATTAATGGAACCTTGCCTCTGACGTTACTCTCATTGAGGGGAGTACTTTTCGCCTCCTCCTCATGCTTGCATGCAGGGAAGGAAACCTCTTCTTGCTCCCTGGAAGACAGAATTGTGGGAAGAAGTTCTGCGAGCCTGTATTCATTCCTTCTCAACAGAGCTGTATCTCTCCTAATGAGTGGTTTTGGGAAAAGGAACTGAGGATGTGTGCCTCTACCCCGCCGCCCCGAGGGTTGGTTCTCTCACCTTGACAGCTAAGATGGGCTCTATCCTTCCTCCCTCTGAGGCAAGGTCTGCAGTTCTCTCTAAGCAGGGAGATCTCACTGGGAGTGTGACTGGAGAACAAGTCAACTAGTTCTTCATTCCGTTAGTAATCTGATTTTTTTTTCTTTTTATTTATTTTAAATTAGTTTATTTATCTATTTTTTAACTTTACAATATTGTATTTGTTTTGCCATACATTGTAAAACTGATATTTTGATCTCAAACTCCCATGTCTTATTTCTCAATTTGTTCCAAAGTGAAGGAGGGAATAAGAGAGCTGGTGTCCTTAAATCCCATAAACGTCATGACAGAGTCATGAACTGTAATTGCTGGTGTCTATAATACTTGTGTTCTGAAATGGCTTTCCATTATATGTTGAAGTTAGTAAAGAATTATATTCTAAAGTACAAAGTACTTCTAATGTACAAAAAGAACAAAAGATATGAAGTCCCCTTTCTTTACTGGCATCAAAAATTTGGGAATTCTTAACTGCTCAACTATCTGTCTTTAGGAAACAATAACATTTGCCAGGCTTCCACTTTATTGAGAATAATCTTAGTCATGATCTGCAGAAGTTGGTCCCGGACAATTTGAAGACAGGTCTTCTTTATCTGTAATTTATGTGAGGAAAAGAAACAATTAATACAAATTGCACAGTGAACTATTTTAGAAAATTGTTTCAGCATAACATGTATTTTGTAGTTGTGTCTGCTTCCTTACTCTGCTAAACAAACCAGAAAAAGATACAATAACCCCAAATTCTTCACTCTCAAGTACAGTCTTTAAGTTCAAGTTAACAAAGCTGGCTTGGGCAAGTGCTAGAAAAGAAAGCACTTGTGTCTTTAAGACATTTGACATGTTTTAAACCATTTCTTTCTTGACAATGAAAAGAAAATGGAGTGGATTTCAACATTCTGATTTTTATGGTTCACGGACAATATTCTACCTAACTACAAAAAAATTAGTTCTAAAAATTTACTATATCTTTCGGGTAGCTGAAGAATCGTGGAAAAATAAAGCTTGAAAAAAATTTATCATCCTCAACTGATTAAAAAATTCTTTCTTTTGAAATAGAAGACTGAAAAATTCCCTTCTGCACATTCAGTTTCTGAAAAGTTAAAAGCACCTTTAATTAACCGTCAATTATTTCTCTACCCGCTATTTCTTTAAAGCATTCATCCAACGTTGCCCTTTGGATGAATAAAAAATTTCCATTTTCTATGGGAAATATGACTTTCATAAAAAAAAAAAATCAAAGCTGAAATCAAAGAGCATTTGTATCCAATAGTTTTTAAAAGTACAAAGTGTCTTCTTACCTTCATAGGCTGTTCCACACCAAATACAATACAGATGTTCTTCTCTTAAATAACTAGTCAGTATTTGTAATTTTTCCAGTATCTAGATATAGGTAGGATACAAGCACATTAATGGTTCACATTGAACAGAATTTTTGTTTTTAGGTCTGTTAGATTATGCTGAACTACCCCAAGGCCATAAATCTTCTGCTACACTGTCAGTTAGGAGAAGTGTCAAGGGTGGAATATATTAGAACATGTCCCAGTTTACTAGCTGCCCTATTTCATGTCTGTCAGACCCAACACAGACCACTTGTTAACATTTCAACAATAGATTGTGGCTGGCTCTATTAGAATCAGCATCCTTTAAAACCCCTTCTATTAATAGTTTCAAAGAATCTGGGTGGAATTGTCTCACTCTGCCAGTAGCGTTCTCATCAATGCTTTCCCAGTTAGGTAGAACATAGATTTTTCAAATTGTGATTGTTTCCTACACACTCTTTTATACCAGTAACCATAGAAATGTGTATTCTTTTCTTGAAAACTCTCTACTTACTTTGAATTGTGTTTTTTGACTTTGTTTTGTTTGTGGGTGAGTTAGGGGGAGGAGGTACTCAGAATTACTTCCAGAAGTTCAATAGGAAACAAGGTAGAAATCAACATAATTTACATTTGTAGCTAACACATCATCCAAACTGAGGTGAAAAGGGTAAACTGAAGCTAAAAGGGCCATTTACATTAAGTTTTGATTTGGGGTTAACAAAATAAACCTATAATGTAGTAGTTCTCAACTAGGAGTGATTTTTTTTCCCTCAGGTGAAAATTTAGCAATGTCTGGAGACATAAGAAAGCGTCTCTCAGTGATCAATGCAAAGAAATAGAGGAAAGCAATAGAATGGGAAAGACTAGAGATCTCTTCAAGAAAATTAGAGATACCAAGGGAACATTTCATGCAAAGATGGGCACAATAAAGGACAGAAACGGTATGGACCTAACAGAAGCAGAAGATATTAAGAAGATGTGGCAAGAATACACAGAAGAACTGTACAAAAAAGATCTTTATGACCCAGATAACCACAATGTGATCACTCACCTAGAGCCAGACATCCTGGAATGTGAAGTCAAGTGGGCCTTAGGAAGCATCACTACAAACAAAGCTAGTGGAGATGATGGAATTCCAGTTGAGCTATTTCAAATCCTAAAAGATGATTCTGTGAAAGTGCTGCACTCAATATGCCATCAAATTTGGAAAACTTGGCAGTGGCCACAGGACTGGAAAAGGCCAGTTTTTATTCCAATCCCAAAGAAAGGCAATGCCAAAGAATGCTCAAAATACCACACAACTGCACTCATCTCACACACTAGCAAAGTAATGCTCAAAATTCTCCAAGCCAGGCTTCAACAGTACATGAACCATGAACTTCCAGATGTTCAAGACAGATTTAGAAAAGGCAGAGGAACCGGGGATCAAATTGCCAACATCCACTGGATCACTGAAAAAGCAAGAGAGTTCCAGAAAAATATCTAATTCGGCTTTATTGACTACGCCAAACCCTTTGACTATGTGGATCATAACGAACTGTGGAAAATTCTTCAAGAGATGGGAATACCAGACCACCTGACCAGCCTCTTGAGAAATCTGTATACAGGTCAAGAAACAAGAATTAGAACTGGACATGGAACAACAGACTGGTTCCAAATTGGGAAAGGAGTACATCAAGGCTGTATATTGTCACCCTGCTTATTTAACTTGTAAGCAGAGTACATCACGCGAAATGCCAGGCTGGATAAAGCACAAGCTGGAATCAAGATTGCCGGGAGAAATATCAATAACCTCAGATATGCAGATGACACCACCCTTATGGCAGAAAGCGAAGAAAAACTAAAGAGCCTGTTGATGAAAGTGAAAGAGGAGAGTGGAAAAGCTGGCTTAAAACTCAACATTCAGAAAACTAAAATCATGGCATCTGGTCCCATCATTTCATGGCAAATAGACGGGGAAACAATGCAAATAGTGAGAGACTTTATTTTGGGGGGCTCCAAAATCACTGCAGATGGTGACTGCAGCCATGAAATTAAAAGACTCTTGCTCCTTGGAAGAAAAGCTATGATCAACCTAGGCAGCATATTAAAAAGCAGAGACATTACTTTGCCGACTAAGGTCCGTCTAGTCAAAGCAATGGTTTTTCCAGTAGTCATGTATGGATGTGAGAGTCGGATTATAAAGAAAGCTGAGTGCCAAAGAATTAATTGGTGCTTTTGAACTGTGGTGTTGGAGAAGACTCTTGAGAGTTCCTTGGACTGCAAGGAGGTCCAACCAGTCCATCCTAAAGGAAATCAGTCCTGAATATTCATTGGAAGGTCTGATGCTGAAGCTGAAACTCCAATACTCTGGCCACCTGATGCGAAGAACTGACTCGTTGGAAAAGACCCTGATGCTGGGAAAGACTGAAGGCAGAAAGAGAAGGGGACGACAGAAGATGAGATAGTTGGATGGCATCACCAACTCAATGGACATGAGTTTAAGCAAGCTCTGAAAGTTAGTGATGGACAGGGAAGCCTGGTGTACTGCAGTCCACAGGGTCACAAAGAGTCGGACATGACTAAGCGACTGAATTGAACTGGAGACATTTTTGGTTGTCACTAGGGGCAAGTGCAGTGGATGGTGGATGGAAGCCACAGATGCTCCGAGGTAACTTACAGTGTACAGAACAGCGCCACAACAAACAGTTACCCCGTTCAAAATGTTAACTGTGCCAAGGCTGAGACACCCAGCTTAAGGAACTGGTGCTAAAACATACATTTAATGTGGCTGATTCATGTTGGTGTCTGGCAGAGGCTAATACAATATTGTAAAGCAATTACCCTCCAAAAAAACCCAAACAAACCATACACTTAAATCTTCACTCTTATATTCATCTTCATCTTGTTCTTTTTCTTCCTCTGCCTCTTCTTCAGTTTCCTCTTCAGGCCTCAACCAGTACCATGCCTCCCTGGGAACTTGAATATTCTGAAAATGTAGAATTATTCCCAATTAAACAAAGCTAAACATAAAGATTATCATGCATTTGTTCATGTCAACAGGAATTCACTCTTTCAACTAAATATTTACTGCTTTAGGTTCCACACCATGGAACTGTGCATGTGAGTTCAGTCGCTCAGTTGTGCCTGACTCTGAACCCAGGCTCTTCTGTCTGTGGAATTTGCCAGCTTAGAATACTACAGTGGGTTCCCATTTCCTTCTTCAGGAGATCTTCCTAACCCAGGCATCAAACCTGAGTCTCTTGTGTCTCCTGCATTGGCGGATTCTTTACCACTGTCTGTGGAATTTGCCAGCTTAGAATATTACAGTGGGTTCCCATTTCCTTCTTCAGGAGATCTTCCTAACCCAGGCATCAAACCTGAGTCTCTTGTGTCTCCTGCATTGGCGGATTCTTTACCACTGAGCCACCTGGGAAGCCCTGTACTATGCAACTATAGGGATGCAAAACCCAGTTGGAATACTGCCTCCCAACTGCTGACAATCTAGTAGGGAAAAGAAGCTATGGGGATAAGTAGCTTAATGCATATAAAATGATACATATAAGCTAAGAAATCTTAAGTATCATGACATATATTCAAAATAACGTGCTATGGAAATACTGAAAAGTGAGAGATTGCTTCCAACGATCTATTTACATATAAGGGAAATTTTACAAACATTTTTGAGACTTTAAATGAAGTCACTTTATTTTGCTGGTAGGTGAACCATAAAAATAAAAAAATTAAAGAAAAATCAAATCAAAAGTTGAATTTTGAGAACTACTGAAATCTGAAATAGCATTCTACATGATTTTACTAGTTATAGACATGGAAGTTACTGAATATGGACTGAAAATACTCTCTTCTGATTAGCCAAACATTCAGGTGAACAGAATTTCCACACGTACTAGTTCTGAGTAATCAATATTCAAATAACTGGATAACAGTTAAGTGAAAAATGGTTCTTAACCCTTAAAGATCATCCAGACTATGTTTCTGCAGTGAACAAGTCATTATTGTGCATACCAGTTATCACAGATCAACAATGCATCTGAAAGTTTTAACGGGCAGATACACTAAGCTTGGAGTTCTCTCTCTCTTTAAAAATAAAAGTATGGGACTTGTGGTCCAGTGGTTAAGACATCACACTTCCAATGCAGAGGGCACAAGTTTGATTCCTGATCACACATACTGTGTGGCAAGGCCAAAAAAAAAAAAAAACAACAACATGGTAAATCATAGTGGGTGCCAAAACACTTTACCAAACTGAAAGTAGGTAAAAGGCTTACCTTCTGAGTATCCAATTGTTGACAGGCTCTCTGACTTCTTCTAAGATCTCCTTCTAGTTTCATTTCATCTTGCTTAGTTTTAAGTCGAATTCTAATTCAAAGAAAAAAAATAGGGCACTAGAGGTCTGTGCTCTCTTTATCCATGTTAAATGCCCAAATACCAGGAAACATACCATAATAAAGGAAAGATGAAACTAAACACAACTCAATTACCGAAACTGTTCTGCCGCTCTTTCTTCAGCTTGGCTTTTCATGTGGATCTTTCTTCTGTAGCTTTCCAATTTTTCCTCTGCTTTCCGTTTTAATAATGTCTCATGACCAATGCCACTTTTCCCTGCTCAAACAGGAAACACTGATGAGAAACTTACTGACTTTGTATGTCAAAATGTGACAACTTAAATTTTTTTTTCTGGCCATGCCTTGCAGCTGGAAGGATCTTAGTTTCCCAACCAGGAATTTAACCCAGGTCCTTGGCAGTGAAAGCATGGAGTCCTAACCACTGGACTGCCAGGGAATTACCTAAATACTTACAAATTAAATGCAATTCTAACTTCAGTACAATCACTCAAAATATTTGATAAGAAGGACAGGAGAAAACACTGGAGTTTTTTTTTTTAACCCAAATTCACAATTTGATTTTCACAAAGATTATCAGTCTGATCTAAAAAGATGTCAACACTATACACATTTTTTTCAAATTGGGAAATAAGTATCAACAGTCATGCTTTTATACAAATATGATGAACAAATAAAAAATATATTTTTTTCTCTTTAATTTGTCCAATTATTAAGAAAAACATTTAGTGGATAAATCAGGATACTTTTAGGACATTCAACAGATAAAAATAGCTTTGTATTTTTGATGGTCACAACAATTTTCCTGTTACTTTTATGATTTAAATTTTATTTTATACTCATTAAAACTTACTTTTATTTTTAGTTTCAAAGGTCTAGAAGTTTAACTAAGAAACATTTTACATGATAAGAACCATAATAGTACCACCATAAAAAACTACTTATTAAGCAAGTACATGTGCTATATTTAAGTATACGTTGTTATTACCAGCAAACAGCTGCAACAGTAATTACACACCTGTTTTGACATTGAGAGGAATTGGTTCAACAATACCATCTCCTAAAAAAAAGAGAACAAAACACAAGTTACTTAAGAAATTCTTCCTCAAACTACTGGTAGATGCAGTATGCAACTTGACAATGTTCTATACATATACCTTCCCGTTTCAGTGATACTGAAAACTGAAACTGAACATCAATACTCGATAATCAACTACTTCCCTTGGCCTTCAAATACCTGGTTCTCAATAAAGCTGATGCACAGCCTCCAATGCCACCTAAACGTAGGAATTTAAGAAACGAAAACATTGATATATATACAAGAGGGTGGCAGCCTTAAGAGAGAGCAAAGCCTTGCTAGGAAAGTCAAAGCAATGACAATAAAGGAGAGAAGAAGAGAAAAACAGCTTACAGAAGATACTACGTGTATGGCCTCTATCTCTTAATCTCATTCCTAAAAAAGAGGTGAGAACTGAGCTTCTCCAGCTGAGGGGTCACTCAGGCAGCTGCCACAGGTACAGAGCAAGCAGGCCGGGGTCCTGCCATCATCTCTAGTGTTGCTATCCTGTCCTTTGGGCCACTGGACTTTGCTTTCTTTAAGATATTTTTGATGTGGGTCATTTTTTAAAGTCTTTGTTCTGGTTTTTTTGCCACTCAGCATGTGGGATCTCAGCTTTCTGAACAGGGATCGAACTCGCCCCCTCTGCATTGGAAGGTGAAGTCCCAACTACTGGACCACTAGGGAGGCCCCCCTTTCTTTTTTAAAGAAACATTTATTTATTTATTTGGCTGTGCTAGATCTGAGTTGCGGCATGCAGGGATCTAGTTCCCTGACTGGGGATCGAAGCTGGGCCCTGTGCATCGGGAGCAGAGTGTCAGCCACTGAACTACTAGAGAATGCCCCGGGCCACTGCACTTCTTAACCCTTCTCATATCATCATTCTTAGCTGCTGCCTCCATGGCAAGCCTCATCCATTCCACTCCTTCAGGGCCAAGCTGGGCTGCTAAGCAGCTCTGGATGGCATATGCCTGAAGTAGATATGGGAAGATGGAAGTTCCCCATAAACTTGCCAGCACACAAGAGAACAGGAAGCTTAAGTTGCTTCAATTTCTGTGTAGATGGACAGAGAGGAAAGACTCATCACTGGTCCCCATCAATAAGTTAACATTTGGTGATTAAGAACAGCTGTTCATTTCTGGCTCTGACTCACCGCTCTTGCCGAGGGCCTGACCGCTTTTATACCCCATCTTCTGAAGCAGAGCAAACCCTTTGTTTTCACAGCCAAGTGCGTTCTTCAGCCCCATGTCACGTCTCTCTTGTTCTTCTTCTTTTATACTCTTCTGTCTATTTTTCAGATTCGCTTCCTGTCGCTTTTCTTCTTTTCGACGGGCTTCCCGGATTTGCCTCAGCATTGGCAAGCCTGGTCTGATATCATCTCTGGAGAATGAGGGAAAAGGTTATTTTAGACCAGTACATGGAAGTTTCTCATAACTTTGCCACTTACTCACTTGACACTACTTAATACTTCAGTGCCACCTTTAGGAGCATCTCTGTTATCACCACTATTAGAACATAACCAATGTCCTGTGAGAACGGCTGTTCTGGTAAAAATGATGAAGGCTGGTATTAGATTGTAAGAAACAAAATGTAGAGTTGAAAAAATAAGAAATAGTAAGACTAATTTTTCTAGGAGGTTGGCAATAATAAAAGGTAACTCTGAAAAGTAGATACAAGAGGTGAAAAAGATGAAATAAAGGAAAAGAGTAAATGTCCTTGCTAGTGTGGAAGAAAAAGAATTGAGTGCGAAGTAAAATGCTTAGCATTAGAAGTATCTTTGTATCATAGATATGTAGGAAATGTTCTCATAAAGCAGTAAGACTAAATTTCCAACCTCACCTTTAAAATCAATGGCACTGCTTAAAAATAATTCCTTAATGTCTTTCACATATCATTATATGGGGTATGCACATTTACTTACTGGACATTAATGAAGGAATCAGACATATAGTCCTCCTCTTCTGCCATGTTCAACTTCATATGGCAAAAGTATCTACAAAGCAAACAGGACGAATAACAAATTTTTTTTAAGATGCAGATTCAAGGTTTTATTTCAAACCCCAGCACGACCACTTACTAGATGTGTGCAATCTTGAAAACATTACTGTACCTTCTTCTACCATCAATTTTTAAAATTTATATTTAATTGAAGGATAAGTGCCTTACAGTGTTGTGTTGGTTTCTGCCATATGACAACATGAATCAGCCATAAGTATACATATGTCCCCTCCTTCTTGAACCTTCCTCCCAACCCACTCCCATCCTACCCTCACTCTATCCGTCCAGGTTGTCAGAGAGCACTGTGTTGAGCTCCCCGTGTGATACAGCAGCTTCCTACTAGCTATCTATTTCACATATGGTGTGCATGCATGCATGCTAAGTCACTTCAGTTGTGTCAGACTCTTTGTGAACCTATGGACTGTACCCTGCCAGGCTCCTCTGTCCATGGGGTTCTCCAGGCAAGAATACTGGAGTGGGTTGCCATGCCCTCTTCCAGGGAATCTTCCCGACCCAGGGATAGAACCTGCGTCTCTTACGTTCCCTGCATTGGCAGGTGGGTTCTTTACCACTAGCACTACCTGGGAAATCCTTTACATATGGTAACAACTACTAATTTTCAGTTTACCAAAATGGAAATAAACTTGCATGCATCCTCAGCTATGACCTTTCTCTAGAACCCTATTCCATATTCAAGTGCTCTTTTGACATCTTTCTGGGTTGAGCCCTCAAACTCAACAATCCAAACAACTCATTCTCTCCCCCACCCCGATTGCGTTTATCTCTGTATTTCCAAATTAATGTCATCACTATCTCCTCCTTCCTGACCTCTTATAAACCTCTGTCTACTCTTCTTCCTCATTATCCCTCATAGGCATTTTTTTCTTATAGTTGTGACTACTACTTTAGTTCAGGCACATCTTTCTCACCTGAACTGTCACAACTGCTTCCTAATTAGTCTTGCTGCCTTTGGCCTCTCCTCTTCCAATCCACAGAGGTCCTCTATGACCTCTCCAAAGTGTTTTGTTTTGTTTTTAAAAAAAAAAACATAAGTCAGGGCATGTTACTTGCTGGTTTCAAATCCTTCAGCAAACCTTCCCCTGTGGGCAGTGGAGGAACCATCACTTTCGCAGGGTAGCAGGAGAGATCCCCCATAATCTGACCTCTGACCCTTTTTCAGGATTCATTACTCATGCCACGTGGCCTCATTGTCCTCTGAACACACTGCGGACAGTTCCTAGGCCTAGGCTACCCGCCTTTACAAAGGCCTGTCTTGACCACTCCAGGCCTCTCTCCACAGGACTTCATGTTCAAACAGTTCATTGGTAACTAGATACAGTTAACACTTCACTTATATGGAAACACTTTTGAGGACAGTTTTAGCCAAAATAGTTAAAATCATGTAATAATTAGACCTTAAAGGGATAAAATAATTATCCAGAAAAGTGTACTTCAAATTTTCCTGTGTATATGAATTGCCCCAGGATTTTCTCAGGGCTTCCCTGGTAGCTCAGTGGTAAAGAGTCTGCCTGCAATGCAGGAGCCGCAGGGAGACGTGGGTTCAGTCTCCGGGTTGGAAAGATCCCCTGGAGAAGGGCATGGCAACCCACTCCAGTATTCTTGCCTGGAGAATCCCCATGGAGAGAAGAGCCTGGCGGGGTACAGTCAGTCCATGGGGTTGCAAAGAGTCAGACACGACTGAAGCAACTTTTAGCATGCAGCACGTTTCTCAAAATGCAGAGTCTGATTCTGAGCTCGAGTCTGAGGCTCTGCATTTCTAACAGGCTCCCAGATGCTGTCAATGCTTCTGGTGCAGTTGCTAGATGCAAAAGGTAGTCACTTGCTGCAGTGCACACAGGCTGTTTTGGCCTGTTCATCATCCCTCCTTTTGGAACTCGGCCCTCTGCCTTCCTTGTGGTTCTACTGGAGGGTGGCAATTAGTACTCTCTGCAGCATAAGGTGGCCAGTTATAGTACCCTATCCTAGTAAGAGGGGAGGGGATGACCTAAACAGGGCAAATAAGCATCTCTTTCCCTGTTGTTGTTATTCAGTCGCTCAGTCGTATCCGACTCGTTGAGACCCCATGGACTGCAGCACACCAGGCTTCCCTGTCCTTCACTATCTCCCGGAGTTTGCTCAAACTCATGTCCATTGAGTCAGTGATGCCATCCAACCGTCCCATCCTCTGTCTCCCTCTTCTTCTCTTGACCTTAATCTTTCCCAGAAACAGGGTCTTTTTTAGTGAGTCGGCTCTGCGCATCAGGTGGCCACAGTATTGGAGCTTCAGCTTCAGCATCATTCCTTCTAATGAATATTTAGGGTTGATTTCCTTTAGGATTGACTGGTTTGATCTCCTTGCAGTCCAAGTGATCCTCAAGGGTCTTCTTCAGCATAACAGTTCGAAAGCATCAATTCTTTGGCGCTCAGCCTTCTTCATGGTCCAACTCTCACATTCATACATGACTACTGGAAAAACCATAGCTTTGACTACACGGACCTTAGTCAGCAAAGTGTGTCTCTGCTTTTCAATACACTGTCTAGATTTGTCATAGCTTCTAAGGAGCAAGCATCTTTTAATTTCAGGCTGCAGTCACTGTCTACAGTGATTTTAGAGCCCAAGAAAATGAAATCTGTCACTGTTTCCATTGTTTCCACATCTATTTGCTGTGAAGTGATGGGACTAGATGTCATGATCTTAGTTTTTTGAATATAGGTTTAAACTAGCTTTTTCACTCTCTTTCCTTAATGATACTTAAACATGGATTGTGGCAGGAAAGTTCTCTTTGTTGGGATTTCTGAACTGGAAGTATGTGAAGCTAGGCTGTGGATGGTTGTCTTTATATATTATATACAGCATTTGTGGTAATTCACCCAGTGTCTCTAAAGCTCAGATTCTTCATTGATAATAATAGTATTTTTACACATAATGATTTCAGTTCAGTTCAGTCGCTCAGTTGTGTCCAACTCTTTGCGACCCCATGGACTGCAGCATGCCCAGCTTCCCTGTCCATCACCAACACCCAGAGTTTACTCAAACTCATGTCCATTGCATCGTGATTCTGGAAAAACCATAGCTTTGAGTACACGGACCTTTGTTGGTAAAGTAATGTCTCTGCTTTTTAATATGCTGCCTAGGTTGGTCATAGCTTTTCTTCCAAGGAGCAAGCGTCTTTTTTGGAGCCCCAAAACATAGCCTCTCACTGTTTCCATTGTTTCCCCATCTATTTGCCATGAAGTGATGGGACCAGATGTCATGATCTTAGTTTTCTGAATGTTGAGTTTTAAACCAACTTTTTCATTCTCCTCTTTCACTTTCATCAAGAGGCTCTTTAGCTTTTCTTCGCTTTCTGCCATAAGGGTGGTGTCATCTGCATTCAGTTCAGTCACCAGTCAAGTCCAACTTTTTGCGACCCCATGGACTGCAGCATGCCAGGTGTCCCTGTTCATCACCAACTCCCAGAGTTTACTCACACTCACGCCCATTGAGTCGGTGATGCCATCCAACCATCTCGTCCTGTCGTCCCCTTCTCCTCCTGCCTTCAATCTTTCCCAGCATCCCACTTTTCAAATGAGTCAGCTGTTTGCATCAGGTGGCCAATCTGCGTATCTGAGGTTATTAATATTTCTCCTGGTAATCTTGATTCCAGCTTGTGCTTCATCTAGCCTGACATTTCGCACAATGTACTCTGCTTATAAGTTAAATAAGCAGAGTGACAACATACAGCCTTGACATATTCCTTTCCCGATTTGGAACCAGTGTGTTGTTCCATGTCCAGTTCTAACTGTTGCTTCTTGACCGGTATACACATTTCTCAGGAGGCAGGTCAGATGGTCTGGTATTCCCATCTCTTGAAGAATTTTCCACAGTTTGTTGTGACCCACACAGTCAAAGGCTTTGGCATAGTCAATAAAACACCTACCTAATATAGCAAACATTTTTATCCTATATAATTACCATTAACGACTTCCCTGGTGGTCCAGTGGCTAAGACTCTGTGCTCCCAATGCAGGGGTATGGGTTAAATCCTTGTCAGGGAACTAGATCCCCCATGCTACAACTAGGTAGTGCAGCCCTACAAATAAATAAATAAAAATAAATATTAATTACTATTAACAGCTCTGTAAGATAGGTACAATTGTGCTGTGCTTAGTCACTCAGTCATGTCCGACTCTCTGTGACCCCATGAACTGTAGCCTGCCAGGTACAGTTAGTCCTGCTTTAATTAAGACTCAGTATAGGTAAATGATTTGCTTAATATCACACAAACACACAAAAAAACCATGTCTCAGAGCTGTTTCTACTGCAAATAGGACTAGATTATTTTTAAGGGACCTATTTAGCTCTAAAGGGCTATGCAGACAAGAATAGGGGTTACAGGTCATTTAAGCCCCCTTTTTATGGGTACAATATATTTCCCACCATCATCTATTCCCATGAAGCATAAGGATAAACTTCACAAGGTGATAATCCAGGCAGAATGACAGTGGCTAGACAGCAATGGAAGTGATGAGAAATCGTTGGATTCTGGGTATATTCTGAAGATAGGGATAATGGGATTGGAGGTGGCATGTGAAAGATTGATGCCAAGGGTGACCCTAAGGCTTTTGGTTTGAATAACTGGAAGAATGGAGTTATCAGTTCTTGCAAATGGTCAGATTGCTGTATCAGGTTTTGTTTTTCTTTGTTTTCTGGCAGAGAGCAGGCGGGAGGTGTCAACAAGAGTGCTGCTTCACCCCTGTGTTCATAGCAGCACTCTTCACAATAGCCAAGACATGGACATAACCTAAATGTCCGCTGACAGATGAATGGATAAAGAAATGGATAAAGAACAAAACAATGCCATTTGCAGCAACATGGATGCAACTAGAAATAATCACACTAAGTGAAGCAAGTCAGAAAAAGAGAAATACCATATGATATATGTGGATCCTAAAATATGACACAAGTGAACCTATTTATGAAACAGAGACAGAATCAGGGACATAGAGAATAGACTAGTGATTGCCAAAGGGAGGAGGTAGGAAGACGGATGGATTGGTAGTTTGGGAGTAGTAGATTCAAAGAGAATGTATAAACAACACATCCTACTGTATAGCACAGGGAATTATAGTCAATATTTTGTGATAAGCATAATGGAAAAGAATATGGAAATATATATATGTATGTATAAATGAGCCAATTTGCCGTACAGCAGTAATTAACACATTGTAATTCAAACATACTTTTTAAAAAAAGTGATGCTTCGAATGTACTGAGAGCCTCATTACACATCCAAGTGGAGAGATGGACTAAGTAGCTGGATGCACAGCAGAAAGATGACAAGAAACGCCTCAGTCCCAAACACTCCCTTCAGGGACTGCCGATCCCTTCCCTCCTGGCGTCCCTCCTAGCTGCAATCGTCCCACAGACTTGACTACTCACGGGTGGGAACATAGGAGATGATGTGATGGCTAGTTACAGCCCGTGTAGAGATCACCACCTTTTATCATTCGACAGGCGCCCACAGCCCCTTACCTGGAAGCTCTACTCGCCCCGGGCCAGCTCTAGAGAGCGTTTGCAGCGCAGACACACAACAGCCTAAGAACCTCCGGGCCTCGGCTCGCTCCAGAGTTTCCGAAAACAGGATCAATTGGAAACCCGCGGCAGGCGGGGCTTGGCGGACGCGGTTAAGTGCGCTTGCGCAGGGTCAGCCTTCCGCGCACGCCCTCTCCCTGCGCTTCCTGTCGGCTGGAGTGTGGGAGGCGGGGCATCCGGGTCCCTTGGCGGCTGCTTCAGGCCCTGGAGCTCTGCTGATCCGCCCCTGCCCGAAATAGGAGGTGAGGCCGCCGAGTCTGCAGCTAGAGCCTGCGCGTTGACACATCCCCTTCCCCCGAGGCCCCCCTACCACGTTGTCAGAGGGCTGGGGACGGAATTCCAGTTCGTAATGAACACTTTCACTTTTCAGCCGCCGACTCCTGGGGTTGACAGCCCGGGTGACCGGCGCCCAGGCCTGCGGCGCCTCCTGCATTTCCCCCAGGCCCGGCGCGGCGCTTCGGTTCTCATGGTAGCCGAGTTTACCGGGACCAGCTGCGCGCGCGGCCTCTGCCAGCTGCGTTCCTGCCCCCCCCCCCCCCCCCGGCGTTGCAGCCGAAGCTTCGGCCGCGGGAATCTGGTTTCCCGTCGCCACCTCATCCTCCTGAGGAAGACTCTCAGAGACTTCCAGGGTGGCATCTTCCTGCTGGGACGCCTTGAAGTCCTCCTGGGGCAGGTGCAGCAGGGGGAGGGTGCTGTGCATCGAGCAGGAGGAGAGAAAAAGGGAGGGTGGGTTGTCATGCTCTGCTGGTGTTTGATATTGGTGTTTCGGTTTTCCGTTTATGAAATGGGTAAAGGACATGTGTTTTTCTTCTGCAACCATGCCTTTTTTGCACTGTTTAATTTTCCTTTGACCCCATTATCCATTCTTCCTCAACAAGCATGTCTTTCATTTGTTTTTGTTTGCACCCTTATCCTTTAAAATCAGTTTCTTAGGTTTTGCCTCAAAGAAGTTATGTACGTGTCCTCCAAGTGAGATGAGGAGTAAAGTCTTGTATTCTTTTCTTAGTGATTATATTCATGAAGCTTGACTTTTAACATGAACAAGTCCTTACAAGAATTTTAAAATTGTTTATTTAAGGTGTGAATTTAAAACTTCAGTCATGGAGTTAGCCCACAGCTTATTGCTCAATGAAGAAGCTTTGGCTCAAATCACTGAAGCAAAGAGACCAGTTTTTATCTTTGAGTGGTTGCGATTTCTTGATAAAGTCTTGGTTGCTGCCAACAAGGTATTGTATTGCTTTTTATCTAGTTGAGTATGTAAAGAATATTATGTGTACATGATTTGTAAGAAAGCACATTATGTTTTGGAGGTTCTGGGTCACTTGAGAATATTACACTGTAGTAAAAATTTCTTGTCTGTCCTTTTTCTATTCTGTGGCAAAACTGAAACCTCATTTAAATCCAGCTTATTGCTTGGATGGAGGCTTCATATTTCTTCCTGGACATCTAAATTTGAGTGGAGAAAAATAAGATTATGTGACTGCTATCACCTTAAATTCATTATCTCCAACATCAAATGGTCCCTTAGTGCTGTGTAGCAGTTTCAGCATCTTCACTTGTCTCTCTGAAGAGTTAGCCTTTTTTTTTGGCTTTCCTTCACAGTCTTTTCATCCAAATTACTTTTCAATATTTGTGTGTTTTACTTACCATTTTTAAAGTTAGATGCTGTATTTAAAATTAGAAAATCAAACATCTGATGATCTTTTACCGTCTGCTCAAATTTAAGAGGGAAGGGGATACATGTATACCTATAGCTGATTCATGTTGAGGTTTGACAGAAAACAACAAAATTCTGTAAAGCAATTATCCTTCAATTAAAAAATAAATACATTTTAAAAATAAAATTTAAGAGGGAGTAATAAAAGTTTGCTGGGCAGAGTGATGTTTGTTAACTGTGCTTTGTTATACTGGCCCAATTCTTTGAGGAATTCTTTATAGGTTTCTCTTGGCTAGTCATTCCCCACAAGAGCCTTTTTTACTTTAAAGTGTCCTAAGGTATATGACTAGCTGCCTAGATTCTAGGATTTGGTGGAGAAAACTGGGGACTTCAACATTCAGTATGTTAACTTTTACTTAGTCCCCCTGTTGTCAGTGTAGTTTTCCCAGCCCACAATTGTTCCTGATCTTGCCAAGTCCAGAATGAAGGAGAGAGATATGAGAGTTTTACAGCTTCTTAAATAGACTCTTAATCATTCCCTTCACTTCTAGGTGCAACTTTACTCTCTCCTCCATTAGAATTCGGAGAAGGCAATGGCACCCCACTCCAGTACTCTTGCCTGGAAAATCCCATGGACGGAGGAGCCTGGTAGGCTGCAGTCCATGGGGTCGCTAAAGAGTCGGACACGACTGAGCGACTTCACTTTCACTTTTCACTTTCATGCATTGGAGAAGGAAATGACAACCCACTCCAGTGTTCTTGCCTGGAGAGTCCCAGGGACAGGGGAGCCTGGTGGGCTTCCATCTATGGGGTCGCACAGAGTCGGACACGACTGAAGCAACTTAGCAGCAGCAGCAGCAGCCATTAGAACTTTGATGCCTCAAAACAACAGCCACAACGTACATGAGCTTTTAGGGGGTTCTGTGTTGGAAGTTGGGTATCCAACTTAAATAGCTTTCCTTATTGAGTATAGCTGGCTTCTATATTTTGAATTCATTCTTTGTTTTCTTTGCCCTTGTGTACTTGTGCTTTTTAATTACTTATTTCTTTGATTGCCCTGGAGTATACTTTAGTTTCTATAGAGACAGAATTAACACATGGATTCATTACAGTCTTCAACTAAAAGTTCCTGTTTTCTCTTAAACTCACTCCATCTGGTTGTGTGTTGCCTCCATTTCACTGAAACAGATCTTCTTTTGCCCAAACCAATGGTCAGTATTCTGTCTTAATGGACCCATCAGCAGCTTTTTACCTAGCTGATCCTTTGTCTTGAAATACTTAAAACATTTTTTATTTTGTTGTGAAATTGAAAAATAAAAGGAGTATCTAAAAAGTTATCCAAATTGTGAAGCATAATAATATGAACATCTGTGCTCCCTTCACTCACATTAAAAAATAAATTGTTAACAATACTGTTGATGCACCATTGGTGTGAAGCTTTTCCTATTCGTGTTCCTGAGAAACTGTTTGCTTTTAGTTCTCGTCCAACTTCATTAGTTACTCCTCCTCTTTTGCTGGCTGTTTCTCAGTCCTGGGCACAGTTTTTTTTTTTTTAAATACATCTTACTTATTCCTTCAGTGATACCATCTAATCTCATGACTTTTACTACCATCTACATAGTAATGATTCCCAGATATGTAACTATCTGCTCCACCTCTACCTCTTGGATATCTAAATGGCATCTCAAAGTTAACATATTTAAAACCAAATTCTTGATTTAACCCTCCTAAACCTGTCCTTTCCCCGGTACTTTCTGTCAGGAAATGACCATTTCATCCTTCTGGTTGCTCAAATCATAAACCTTAGAGTCATTCTTCACTTCCCTCTTTTTCTCAAACTTCACATCATGTTTCTTAGCAATTCATATTGGTTCTATCCCCTATATATGTCCAGAATTCAATTATTATTATTTCCATTGTTACTGTCCTCATTTCTCATCAAATTTTTGCCACAACTTCTTAAGTGCTCACCATGCCTCTAACCGTGTACGTTTGTAGAATATCCTTAGCTCAGTAGTCAGAATGAGCCTGTTAGAACATTTAATCATGTCCCTCCTCTGCTTCAAACTCTCAGAATAAAATACAGAGTTCTTACAGTGGTGTCTGAGGCACTGCATGACCTGGTCCCTTCTCCCATTCTGACTTCATCCCCTGCTGCTTCCTCTGTCTTCTTCTGCTCCAGCCACACTGACTTCTCTATCCTCAAGCATGCTGAGCAAGGCCTTTGCACTTGTTCCCTGCCAGGAATGTTCTTCTCCCAGATATCTGCATAACTCGCATCTTGATTTCTCTTCAGGTTGCCTTTTTCTTACTAGTCTCTATAAAACAGTAAGAACTTACGCTGTTCATGTTTATTTGTAAACACTCTTTCTCCCCACTAGAATGTAAACTTGACTGCAGAGGCCTTATCTGTTGTGGTCACTCTTGCTTCCCAGTGCCTAGAATAGTGCATGGCATGTACCTGCACAATAAGTATTCCTTTAATGAATAGATGAATTCTCAGAGTAAATTTGAATATTTTTTCTGTTGCCTAGGGCTCTTCAGAGTTTCTTTTGGTTTCCTTTAGTGAGCTTGAAAATCCCATGGATGGAGGAGCCTGGCAGCCTTCAGTCCATGGGATCGCTGAGTCGGACACGACTGAGCGACTTCACTTTCACTTTTCACTTTCATGCTTTGGAGAAGGAAATGGCAGCCCACTCCAGAGTTCTTGCCTGGAGAATCCCAGGGACAGGGGAGCCTGGTGGACTGCCAGACGGGGTCGCACAGAGTCGGACACGACTGAAGCGACTTAGCAGCAGCAGCAGTGAGCTGTAGCTTTGTGAGCTACTGACTTTGCTTTTACAGGGGACCCTAGCTGAGTTCTAAGACATTATTGTCCATACACTCAATATTTTACATCCTTTGATTGTTTTATTTTTTAGTAAGCCAGTGTGGAAACTTTTGGATATAGAGTGGTCACTTTTACTGATAGCTAACTTTGTGGAATTGGAGAAGAATGAAGGAGAATATTTAATCTCCTTTAAATTTAAACAGAACAACCTTTTGTTGACTAAAAGATAACAAAATTATGTATAAGAAAAAAACTGATGTTCTTTTTTTATTTTTTATAACAGACTGATGTAAAGGAAAAACAGAAAAAACTTGTTGAACAATTAACTGGATTAATAAGTAGTTCACCTGGACCACCTACACGAAAATTGTTAGCTAAAAACCTTGCGGCCCTTTATAGCATTGGGGATACTTTCACTGTTTTTCAAACACTTGATAAATGTAATGACATTATCAGAAATAAAGATGACACTGCAGCCTACTTACCAACAAAACTGTAAGTACTTACTTTGAAATTAACCCTTGAAACTTGTTTTTTTTCAGAGTAATTTATCTCAGTAAGGGAATGGCAGCTCACTCCAGTATTGTTGCCTGGAGAATTCTAAGGACAGAGGAACCTGGTAGACTACGGTCCATGGTGTTTCAAAAGAGTCAGACATGACTGAGCAACTAATACTTACACATTATCTTAATAAAGGGCTGTTGATCATAAAGATTCCCAGGTAGATGGAGCCTGAGGCATGCTGTTGACAGTAAAAGCTCTAAGTAGGTCTGGGGAACGAGTTCTATTTCAGCATATGCTCCATTGTCCCTGGGACCTGTAGCAAACTACAGAGAATTGGTTTGATGTCATCAATTTGCACAGGGGTTTCTGGTAATTTTGAAGGAGATAATATTCTTGGCTGAGATGGAAAGAAAAGATTTTCTAGGTGGTGAGATTGATGCAGGAACAGGCAAACTATAGCCCCTAGGTCAAATCCAGCTTGCCACCTATTTTGTAAATAAAGTTTTGTTAGAATACGGACATGCTCCTTCATTTAGTAGCTGCTTTCATGCCAAAATGGCAGAGTTGAATACCTGAGACATAGGCCGCTTCCCTGGGAGCTCAGCTGGTAAAGAATACACCTGCAATGCAGGAGTGAAAAAGTGAAAGTTAGTTGCAAAATCGTGTCCGACTTTTTGCATTTCCATGGACTGCAGCCTGTCCTGCTCCTCTGTCCATGGAATTCTCCAGGCAAGAGTACTGGAGTGGGTTGCCATTTGCTTCTCCAAGGGATCGTCCTGACCCAGGGATTGAACTTGGGTCTCCTACATTACAGGCAGATTCTTTACCAACTGAGCCACTAGGGAATGCAGGAGACCCTGGTTCAGTTCCTGGGTTGGGAAGATCCACTGGAGAAGAGATAGACTATCCACTCCAGTATTCTTGGGCTTCCCTCATGGCTCAGAAAGTAAAGAATCCACCTGCAACGCGGGAGACCTGGGTTCAATCCCTGGGTCAGGAAGATCCCCTGGAGAAGGGAATGGCTGGCTACCCACTCCAGTATTCTTGCCTGGAGAATGCCATGGACAGAGGAGCCTGGCAGGCTGCAGTCTGTGAGCAACTTTCACTTTCACTTTACTGACTCCTAAGTTAAGGACTTAACCCAATTCCAAGAACATACTTGTGGTTTGGATCTAGGGCAGATATTTTCAGAGGAAGTCTTGAGGATAATGGCCTTAGGGATGTACCTCGTGAAAGAGTCCATTAAGAAGATCAGCAGTTATAGTACAGTGAGGAGTGTTGTGGGAGGGAAAATAACACCTGAATAAACTTAGCTGTGGTGTGAGGGAAGAGCAGTGTCAGTGAAGGCTTCTCAAAAAAGCATCATCCAAAGAAGAACCATCAAGGAAGGCCATATGGAAATGAGTCAAGTAAGGGGTTAAGATGGGAAAAGGGGAAGATGGATGTGATGGGTTAGGGACCAGCAAGTATGGAAAAGGCCAGGTAGTAAATAGGTTTGGATATGTTGAATATCTCTGTTGCAGCTACTCAACTCTGCCATAGACAGTATGTAAATAAATGAGTACAGCTGTATACCAATAAAACTATTTATAGCGACAGGTGGCAGGCTGGATGATGGGCCAGATTTGGCCTGCAGACTGTGTCCTAACCTGTTTTCTGGACAAAGGAAACTTATAACTGGAAACAGAGCTGGCTTATTTATACCTTATTTCCAGTACAGAATAGTTGAGGGGATAAGTTCAGGAGATGATTAGTCCAGTTCTGGATGTGCTGAGTTTGAGTCCACGTGACAATGTGTAGTAGGCAGTTGGAAATCCTGGTCTGGATTTCAGAGACCTGAGCAGAGAATGTTGTTTTGGTGAGTAGAGAGAGAATGGAGATTTGGGAGTAGGCTGAACCCTGCGATCTGGATAAAGTTACCTAGGAAGAGTGTATTACTGTTTTGAGAGGGGAAGGTGCCAAGGATACATCTTCACAACACCAACATTCAAGGAGCCAGGACCAGTATAACAGCTTACAGAGGAAATGGGGAAACTATTCTGAACTTGGACACTGGTGTTTAGGTCTGTTTTCAACTACATAGGTATGCTGTGATTAAATTTTGTGTTTTGGGGGATGCATATGGATCTTAAAAGTGCTTTGCAGTTTATTCTGGAGTTTGGAGGTATGTTCATAGTTTTATGATTTAGTTCTCCATTACTTAGCAAATCCACACATGATTTTATAGTTCTGATAAAGCAGAATTTATTGTGTATTACTTATAACTCATATGTATTACCAGTGGATTCATGGGTTATATTTGGGAATTCCATAATATATTCTGGCAAATGACCTCAGACATTTTTAGCTTTGTTTTCAGCCTATGAGTGAGTGAAGTCGCTCAGTCTTGTCCGACTCTTTGTGACCCCATGGACTGTAGCCTACCAGGCTCCTCTGTCCATGGGATTTTACAGGCAAGAATACTGGAGTGGGTTTCCATTACAGAGTATTAAAAAAACCGTGGAATTTGGAGTCAAAGAGGTGAAGATCAAGTCTCTGATTCTACTGTTTGTTGCTTTTAGGATAGTAAACTAAATTTATTTAATCACTCTCAGCCTCAGAGTAACTTGTTCAGGACACATAGCTTTTGTGTGGCAGGTCCTAGGATTTAGACACAGATTTGCCAGACTCCAAAGGATACCTGCAGATTCGCCTGCAATGCAGGAGACGCAGGTTTGATCCTTGGGTTGGGAAGATCCCCTGGAGAAGGATATGGCAACCTACTGCAGTATTCTTGCCTGGGAAATCCCTTGGACAGAGGAGCCTGGCAGGCTACAGTCCATGGGGTTGCAAAAGAGTCAGACAGGACTTAGCAACTAAATAACAACAACAAAAGGAAAGCTTGGGTTTCTTTCCAAAGGACAGGTATGATTTATTATATGAATATATGTTTATTCTCTTACTTTTCTGACAGGAATACAGTTTGATTAACCATAGTATTTGTTAACAATTATAAAGAATAAACAAGGCATTTTTTTCTAAAAAATTTTTAATTGAAATATACTTGGTTTACAATATTGTGTTAGTTTCAGGTATACAGCAAGGTGATTCAGTTTTTTATATATATATATTTTTTTTCAGATTATCTTCCATTATAGGTTATTATAAGGTATTGAATATAGTTCCCTTTGTTGAACAGTAAATCCTTATTGCTTATCTATTTTACGTATAGTAGTTTGTGTCTGCTAATCCCATACTCCTGATTTATCCCTGCCCTCCTCGTCCCCTTCGGTAACTATAAGTTTGTTTCCTATGTCTCTGAGTCTCTTTCTGTTTTGTAGATAGATTCATTTGTATTATCTTTTAGATCCCATGATAAGTGATATCAAATAATATTTGTTTTTCTCAAACTGGCTTATTTCACTTGGTATGATATTTTCTGGGTCCATCCATGTTGCTGTAAATGGCAGTATTTCATTCATTTTTATGGCTAAGTAATATTCAATTGTGTGTGTATATATATATATATATATATATATACACACACCACATCTTCTTAAGCTACCATCTGTTCTGTTGCCATCTGTGCCATCTGTTGATGGGCATTTGGGTTGTTTTCATGTCTTGGCTATTGTAAATAGTGCTGCTATGAACACTGGGGTGCGTGTGTATTTTTGAATTAAAGAGTTTTTGTTTTTTGGGGATTTATGCCCAGAAATGAGATTGCTGAATCATGTGGTGGCCATATTTTCAGTCTTTTGAGGAACCTCCATATCAATACTGTTTTTTATAATGGCTATACCAGTTTACATTCCCACCAACAGTTTAGGAAGGTTCCCTTTTCCCTACACCCTCTTCAGCATTTATTATTTATAGATTTTTTTTATGCTAGTCAGTAATCAACATGTTATTGAAAGTTTAAAATTTGTGGACAAAAATGTCCTGCACAAATACAAATTGATTTCTGAAAATAAAAAAAAATGACAAAATTATTAATCTGAACAGTGACTGATGAAAATGTCACTTCTTACAGGGCTGCAGTGGCTTGTGTTGGAGCATTTTACGAAAAAATGGGGAGAATGTTAGGCAGTGCATTTCCAGAAACAGTGAATAATCTTTTGAAATCTCTGAAGAGTGCAGAGGTAAGTTTTACAAGTATTAAATGTTTTGCTTGTGGTGGGAGTTAGGTGTTAGTTAAAACTATGTTTGTCTTTTTTCTGTTAAGTGCATTACTCATATGGCTTAGCAAGAGGGTAATTTAAAATTATTACTTGTAAAAAATATTACTTGCCCCTTGTTTTAATGCACAGTTCCTCATATGTCAAGAAGAAAGGAAATAATGCTTTTCCTTAACAAAGAAGAAGTTTACATTAACCCCAGGGATATTTTTGTAGTGCCATATTATTTATTTATTTTTTTTCATATTATTTTTTTGTACCATAGCTAATGTAGTAGTTTTCTAGGGCTACCTTAATAAATTACCACAGAATGGATGGCTTAAAACAACAGAAATTTATTGTGTCCCAATTCTGGAAGTTTAAGTCTGAAATCAAGGTATGAGCAGGGCCATTTTTCCTCTGATGACTTGGGAATAATCCTTCCTTGCCTTCTTAGCTTCTCATTGTTACCGGCAGTCCTTGGCATTTGGTGGTATTCCTGGGTTTGCAGATACATCTCTCGTGTCTCTATCTCTGCTGTCGTACGGTGTTCTACCTATGCATCTGGTTCTGTGTCCAAATTCTCATAGTATAAGGGTACCAGTCATCGAATTAGGGTTCACCCTGATCTAGTATGACTTCATCTTTGCTTGATTTCGTTTCTCTCTCAGCCTCAGTTCAGTCACTCAGTCATGTCTGACTCTTTGCAACCCCATGGACTGCAGCATGCCAGGCTACCCTGTGCATCACAAACTCCTGGAGTTTACTCAAACTCATGTCCATTGCGTCGGTGATGCCATCCAACCATCTCATCCTCTGTTGTCCCCTTCTCCTCTTGCCTTCAATCTTTCCCAGTATCGGGGTCTTTTCAGATGAGTCGGGTCTTTTCAGATGAGTCAGCTCTTCGCATCAGGTGGCCAAACTATTGGAGTTTCAGCTTCAACATCAGTCCTTCCAGTGAATATTCAGGACTGATCTCCTTTAGGATGGACTGGTTGGATCTCCTTGCAGTCCAAGGGACTCTCAACAGTCTTCTCCAACACCACAGTTCAAAAGCATCAATTCTTCAGTGCTCAGCTTTCTTTATAGTCCAACTCTCACATCCATACGTGACTACTGGAAAAGCCATAGCTTTGACTAGATGGACTTTTGTTGGCAAAGTAATGTCTCTGCTTTTTAATATGCTGTCTAGCTAGGTTTGGAGAAGGAAATGGCAACCCACTCCAGTGTTCTTGCCTGAAGAATCCCATAGACGGGGGAGTCTGGTGGGCTGCCGTCTATGGGGTCGCACAGAGTCGGACGCTACTGAAGCGACTTAGCAGCTAGCTAGGTTGGTGATAACTTTCCTTCCAAGGAGTAAGTGTCTTTTAATTTCATGGCTGCAGTTATCATCTGCAGTGATTTTGGAGCCCAAAAATAAAGGTCTCTCACTGTTTCCACTGTTTCCCCATCTATTTGCCATGAAGTGATGGGACCAGATGCCATGATCTTAGTTTTCTGAATGATGAGTTTTAAGCCAACTTTTTCACTCTCTTCCTTCACTTTCATCAAGAGGCTCTTTAGTTCTTCACTTTCTGCCGTAAGGGTGGTGTCATCTGTGTATCTGAGGTTATTGGTATTTCTCCCGGCAATCTTGATTCCAGCTTGTGTTTCTTCCAGCCCAGTGTTTCTCATGATGTACTCTGCATAGAAGTTAAATAAGCGGGGTGACAATATACAGCCTTGACGTACTCCTTTTCCTATTTGGAGCCAGTCTGTTGTTCCATGTCCAGTTCTAACTGTTGCTTCATGACCTGCATACACGTTTCTCAAGAGGCAGGTCAGCTTTTCTGGTATTCCTATCTCTTGAAGAATTTTCCTCAGTTTATTGCGATCCACACAGGCAAAGGCTTTGGCATAGTCAGTAAAGTAGAAACAGATTTTTTTCTGGAACTCTCCTGCTTTTTCAATGAGCCAATGGATGTTGGCAATTTGATCTCTGGTTCCTCTGCCTTTTCTAAATCTGGCTTGAACATCTGGAAGTTCACAGTTCACATGCTGTTGAAGCCTGGCTTGGAGAATTTTGAGCATTACTTTGCTAGTGTGTGAGATGAGTGCTCCAGAATCACTGCTGATGGTGACTGCAGCCATAAAATTAAAAGACGCTTACTCCTTGGAAAGAAGGTTATGGCCAACCTAGATAGCATATTTAAAAGCAGAGACATTACTTTGCCAACAAAAGTCCGTCTAGTCAAGGCTATGGTTTTTCCAGTGGTCACGTATGGATGTGAGAGTTGGACGGTAAAGAAAGCTGAGCGCCGCAGAATTGATGCTTTTGAACTGTGGTGTTGGAGAAGACTCTTGAGAGTCCCTTGAACTGCAAGGAGATCCAATCAATCCATCCTAAAAGAGATCAATCCTGGGTGTTCATTGGAAGGTCTGATGCTGAAGCTGAAACTCCAATACTTTGGGCACCTCATGCGAAGGGTTGACTCATTGGAAAAGACCCTAATGCTGGGTAGGATTGGGGGCAGGAGGAGAAGGGGACGACAGAGGATGAGATGGTTGGATGGCATCACCGACTTGATGAACATGGGTTTGGGTAGACTCCGGGAGTTGGTGATGAACAGAAAGGCTTGGCGTGCTGCAATTCATGGGGTCGCAAAGAGTCGGACACGACTGAGCGACTGAACTGAACTGAGATGAGTGCAATTGTGTGATAGTTTGAACATTCTTTGGCTTTGCCTTTCTTAGGGATTGGAATGCAAACTGACCTTTTCCAGTCCTGTGGCCACTGCTGAGTTTTCCAAATTTGCTGGCATATTGAGTGCAGCACTTTCACAACATCATCTGTTAGGATTTTAAATGGCTCAACTGGAATTCCATTACCTCCACTAGCTTTGTTCATAGTGATGCTTCCTAAGGTTATCTGGGAACCTTACTTCCAAAAAAAGTCATGTTTACAGGTAACAGGGCGTAGGACTGATCTTGTCTTTTGGCAGGACAGTATTCAATCCACAGTGCTAATATAATATAAAGACAGTTCTGTTTTGTCATTTCAATTTGTTATTGCTTCTGAAAATTCTTTGTTCAGTGGGGGTTAACTAGAAATAGACCAAGCACTGGTCTCATAGTCTAATTCTTCACCTAGGAAAACAAAACGTTTCTTGGACAACACCTCTTCTAAGAACACTTTGTCTATTCATTTATTAAACAAGAGTTGAGGACATATTCTCAGGCATTAGGCTTATAAAGGTGGATAAGATTACCACTCAACTTCAAAAAGCTTACGATCTAGTGAAAGAGATCCATATTTAAATCAGTATACTATCAGAAATATGAACCAAACACTGTGACAGTACAAAAACAACAGTTCAAATTAGTCCCAATAATTTCATAGTTTGGAATATATCTGAGAAGTTTTTAAACTGTTGGATATTTTATTCCTCTTTTAGATGCTTTACAATACTTAGGTACTTTTTGTAACTTTTTACATTCTGAAAGTTGGGATCCTTGAGAGATTATTATATTGAAGCTTTTGAATTTGTCATGTTCTCATTATTTGCACTTCAACAGATCCTAGAAACATTAGAATTATGTCCTAGAAACATTAGAATTATGTTCCTTATTGTAACATAATTTCTCAGGTATTATTTTGTTGAAGTTAGTAATTGTTTTTACCTTTTAGATACATTTTAGAATACTTTTTTATTTTTCATTACTTACTATTTATGTTTAGAGTTAAGGC
This sequence comes from Giraffa tippelskirchi, assembly GCF_054371585.1. Classification (NCBI taxonomy): domain Eukaryota; kingdom Metazoa; phylum Chordata; class Mammalia; order Artiodactyla; family Giraffidae; genus Giraffa; species Giraffa tippelskirchi. Next base: position 82,352,224 of record NC_137278.1, read on the forward strand.
CATTAGCTCCAGAGAAGTTTTGTGTATTGATGTGTTCTTATTTAAATGTGGAATTTTCTTTATGTTCATGTGTAGTCTCAGGGGCGAAGTGAAATCTTAATGAGTCTACAGAAAGTTCTGAATGGACTGGGTGGTGCAGCAGCTTCCTGTCATCGTGATATTTACAAGAATGCCAGGTCCCTCTTAACTGACAGGTCAATGGCTGTTCGATGTGCAGTTGCCAAGGTTAGTTCTCAGCTGGTTTATAACATTGCTTCTTAACCTGCTTGCTCTTAAATAATCAATGATTTTTTTTTTCTTTGTTTTAAAATATGGTATGATTTTTGTTCCCATGGATTAGTTTCATTTCATTTTCTTGAGTCATATATAGGAGGGAATAATGTTGTATGTACTTTTTTTTTGGCCTGGCTTCTTTCACTCAGCATAATTATTTTGAGATTTGCCAGTGTTGTTACGTGTATCGATAGTTCATTTCTTTTTATTGCTGAGTAGTATTTCATTGTATGGATATACCACAATTGGTGTGTTCCTTCACCTATTATAAGTATTCAGGTTGCTTCCCATTTGGGCTATTACAAAAAAAGCTATTGTAAACATCTGTGTACTAGTTTTCGTATAGACACACGCTTTTATTTTGCATGGATAAACACCTGGGAGTGGTATGACTGGATCATGTTCTAGATTTACATTTAACTTTTGGAGAAGTTCCCACCTTTTCCAAAGTATTATGAGATTCTCTCCATGTCCCTTATCAACATTGCATATTGCCAGTTTTTTAACTTTTAACCATTCTTATAGATATGTACAGGTATCTCATTGTGGCTTTAATATGCATTTCTAGACTAATGATGATCATATTTTAGGTGCCTGTTTGCCATTCATATCTTTGATAAAGAGTCATTCAAAAATTTTTGCATTGTTTTATTGAGTTATTTGTTTTCTTATTATTGAGTTTTGAGAGTACTTTGTAGGTTCTTTATATATTTCTTTATCACATAGGTGATTTGCAAATATTTTCTCCCACCCCGTGGTCTGTCTTTTCATTCCCTAAATCATTCCTTTCTAAGAAGAGAAGTTTTAAATTTTGTCAAAATCCAGTTTATCAATTTTTCTAATGTTAATTGTGCTTTTAGTGTTGTATCTAAGGGGCTTCACAGGTAGCTCAGCTGGTAAAAAAGAAAAATCCACCTGCAATGCTGGAAACCCCAGTTTTATTCCTGGGTCGGGAATTTCCCCTGGAGAAGGGATAGGCTACCCACTGTGGTATTCATAGGCTTCTCTGGTGGCTCAGATGGTAAAGAATCCGCCTGCACTTTGGGAAACCTGGGTTTGATCCTTTGGTTGGAAAGATCCCCTGGAGGAGGGCATGGCAGCCCACACCAGTATGCTTGCCTGAAGAATCCCCATGGACAGAGGAGCCTGGTGGGCTACAGTCCAGGGAGTCTGGCAGGCTACAGTCCATGCAGTAGCAAAGAGTCAGACACGACTGAGCAACTAAGCACAGCACAGCATTGTATCTGAGAATTTTCCTAGCCCAAGCTTTCTCCTATGCTTCTTTCCAAATGAGTTTTATAATTTTACACTTGGGTATGTGTTCCATTTTGAGTTACTTTTTGTATATAGTGCAAGGTATGAATCAAAGATTTTTTTGTTTTGTTTTGCACATGAATATTCACTCATTCTAGTGCCATGTTGAAAAGGCTATCTTTTCTTCACTGAATTGCCTTTGCACCTTTGTTGAAAAGCAGTTGTCTGTATACTTGTGGGTCTGTTTTTGGAATCTCTGAATAGTTTCATTGAACTCTTCATCTATCTTGATGTACCTTCCTTGATTACTGTAACTTTGAAAGTGAAAGTGAAAGTTGCTCAGTCCTGTCCAACTCTTTGTGACCCCATGGACTAGACTATACAGTCCATGGAATTCTGCAGGCCAGAATACTGGAGTGGGTAGCCTTTTCCTTCACCAGGGGATCTTCCCAATCCAGGGATCGAACCCAGGTCTCCTGCATTGTGGGCAGATTCTTTACCAACTGAGCTATCAGGGAAGCTCAACTTCATAGTGCCTTAAAATCAAATAGTGTTAGCCCTTCAACGTTTTCTTTTTCAAAATAGTTTTCGGTATTTTCAGTCCTTTGCATTTCCATATAAATTTTAGCTTATCAATTTCTACAAAAATAGCATGTCTAGAATTTTTTATTCAGGTTGCATCAAGTCTGTAAATCAGTTTGAGGAGAGTTGATAGCTTATCTTTAAGTCCAGCTTATAAATATGATATCTCTATCTCTCATTCATTTAGGTCTTCTTTGATCACTCTTAGCAGCATTTTGTGGTTTTCAGATGCAGAGACCTTGCATATCTTCTGTCAGATTTATTGTTAACTATTTCATATTTTTACGCTATTTTAAATAGTATTGATGAAAATTTTTGTTTCAATTTCTAATTGTTCATTACTGACATAGAGAAATACAATTGTTTTGTACATTGATCTTGTATCCACCAACCTTCCTAAACTGTTACTAATTCTATTTCAGCTTTTTAAATAGATTCTATCATATGTTCTATACAGACAATCATGTTGTCTATGAATAGAGATAGTTTTACTTCTTTTCCAATCTGGATGCTTTTTATTTATTTTTCTTTCTTACTGTACCTTCTGACCAGATACTTCAGTTCTATGTTGAATAGAAAACATGAGAGCCAACATTCTTTTCTTGTTCTTGATCCTTAAAGGGAAAATATTTAGTCCATCACCATTAAGTATGATGTTAACTGTCAGTTTTCTTTGATGACCTTTATCAGGTTGAGGAAATAACCCTTATATTCCTAGCCTTCCAAGAAGTTTTTGTCAAGAATGCATTTTAGATTTTGTCAAATGCCTTTTTTTAAAAAAACATTTGATTTCTAGTGTTGTTTCTGTTTTCTAACTAAGTTTTTTATTTTAGGATAATTGTAAGATAATTGTAGGTTTACATGCAGGGGCTTCTCAAGTGGCTCAGTGGTAAAGAAACTGTCTGCCAGTGCAGGAGACACAAGTTTGATCGCTGAGTCAAGAAGATCCCCTGGAGGAGGAAATGGCAGCCCACTTCAGTATGCTTGCCTGGATAATCCCATGGACAGAGGAACCTGGTGGCTATCGTCCATGGGGTCACAAAGAGTCCACATGACTGAGTGACTAAGCATGTAGTATGCAGGTTTTCATGCAGTTGTAAGAAATAATATAGAGAGATCTTTATAAACTTATACCCAGTTCCCCCCAATGGTAATATCTTAAAAAAGCATACAGCATTACAAGCAGCATAACACAGTAGTGGCATTGACACAATCCACTGATCTTGTTCATTTTCCCCCAGTTTTACTTATAATCTGTTAAATGTTTCTTTAGCATTTATTGAGATGAATAATATGAATTTTTTTCCAACTTGCTAATGAATTAACACTGATTAGTTTTAGAATTTTAATCAATCTTTCATTCCTAGGATAAACCCTGCTTGGTCATGATATATTATCCATTTTATATGTTGTTGGATTAGAGTTGTTTAAAGTTTGTGTACAAGTTTTGCATCTATGTACATGGGAGATATTGGAATGTAGTTTTCTTCCCTTGTAGTGTCTTTGTCAGATTTCAATATCAGGGTCAGTATGTTGAGTTGAAAAGTATACCCTTCTCTTGAATTTGCTGGAAGAGTTTATATAGGATTGGTATCATTTCTTACTTAAACATTTGGTTGAATTCATCAGTACAACTCTCTGGGTCTCCAGTTTTCTTTGGGAAAAGATTTTAAACTACAAATTCAGTTTTTAAAATAGATATTGGGCTATTTAGGTTATCTATTTCTTCTTGAGTGAGTTGTCTGTTTCATCTAAGTTGTCAGATATATTGTCCTTTTAATATATATTGAATCTGCAATTATGTGACTTCCTCATTCCTAATTTTGATAATCTGTGTCTTTTCTTTCTTTGTTCTCACCTGTCTGGCTAGAGATTTATCAGATGTGTTGGTTGTTTCAAAGAAGCAGCTTTTGGTTTCATTTATGCTTTTCAGTTTTCTGGTTGATTGATTTCCTCTCTGAACTGTATTGTTTCCTGTTTCCCTGCTTACTTTGTGTTGAATTTGCTCTGTGTCGTCTAGTTTCTTTTGGAGAAGGAAATGGCAACCCACTCAAGTGTTCTTGCCTGGAGAATCCCAGGGACGGGGGAGCCTGGTGGGCTGCCGTCTATGGGGTCGCACAGAGTCGGACATGACTGAAGCGACTTGGCAGCAGCAGCAGCAGCATCTAGTTTCTTAGTTAGAGGCTGAGATTATTGATTTGAGACTCTTCTTTCTAACACAGGACTTTAGGGTTATATATTTCCTCCTAACTGGTGGAAACTCTCTCAAGGGAGTATGCTGGGACAACTGTAGGGTTCAACTTGTGTTTTTTAATCTCTTAAGGATTAGTATTCTTCATTGCCTGATGTCCGGTGTCTTCAAAACTGTTGTTTCATGTATTTTGTCCATGTTTTGTTGTTGTTATTTCAGAAGAGAGAATAATTCTGGTTTTTGTTACCTTTGTCTCTGGAAGCAGAAGTCCTAAGTTCTAATTCATTTATTATTATTATTTTAAAAATTCCAGTGTCTCCTAGAACTACAGAATGAAGCTGTGTTCATGTGGACTGCTGAACTGGAAAATATAGCCACTCTCTGCTTTAAGGCTTTGGAAAACTCTAACTATGGGGTACGAGTGGCAGTGTCTAAACTCTTAGGAACAGTCATGGCTACAGCGCTGATGCCAAAACAAGCAACAGGTATCATTTTCCAGCCCCTAATCTAGACTGTAACAGGTATTTGAAGATATATGGAATGCTTCCTTCTAGATGACTTACTACTTCTAGCCAAGTCAATTTAAAGAATTTAAATTGTTAAATATGCTTGTCTACATTTTCATAAAATGGGAGTTCCCACATGGCTTTTTCCTTGATATGGTCAGGACATTTTTTATGATAATACTGGATAAGATTACATGTAGCAAGTATGTTGGACATTTAAGCAAATAAGATTTATGGAATGGTTTTGTATCCATCCAAATGTACAGGGATTAGAATCTGGCAGAGTAAATCTCCATTCATAGCAAAGTATTTTTCTTTTCTTGACCATTATTATAAGCCGAATCAGAGGCAGTGTTGATTTCCCCAGTTATTTCTGCTGTGCCCCATAGTTCCATAGAGATGCTTCAGGGACAACTCTGAGTATTAGATGTTGAGTGAACCCAGCTCTGCTGTTCCCACGCCTACTCCATCTCTGTATTGTAGAAAAAGACTCAGATTACAGGTTCAAGTCCTAGCTCTTATGTTTATTTGCTGTGAAACCCTTTGAGCTTTGGTCTTTTCATCTTTAATGATAATTTTTTCAATCTCTGAATTAGGTAACAATGATAATGATGATAGGTAACATTCATTAAGTGCTAACTATGTATAAGGCACTGAATTAAGCATATAGCAGAGTTATTTTATTTAATCCTTTCAAAAGCCCTATTAATCCTGAGTACTACTGTTATTCTCATTTTATAAACAAGGAAATTGAGGCTTAGAGAGATGGTGTCATTTGTGGTGTAATGAGTGTTCTATTAAGTGAAATCAAAACCCAGGCATCAAATTCTAAAGTCCGGGTACCTAATCATGAGCTTTATGCCTCTCCTGCAGAATTTTTGTGAAGATTGTATTTGCTACTCTATATGAAAGGACTTTATGAAGTAGGAAGCTCTTTACCAGGGATAGCAAGTTGGTTGCAGTCCAGTGACATTTCAACCCGTAGATTAACTGTTGTACAGAAAGCATGGTCTTCACAAAGTTTCACTGTGTCCATCTCAATTGGGAGTGAGGGCTGTAATCAGTTAGCATTACCTGCTATGGATGTACTTTCTCCTTGTTGTGTTCCCATCCATATAAAATTAGCATAATTGTTAGACTATTTTGGCATAGATTTATTGAATTGTTTTTAATTTGTAGCACCTTCCATTTTTTTTTTAGCATTTTTTGCCTCCAAATTAAATTTATTTTTACAAATACTTTGTAAATTGTAAGATTAGAAGAAAATAAATGACTCTGTCTCCTTTGTAGTAGTTTAAGTATCCTTAAAAATAATTGCTTGAGTTTTAAAACTAGATTATTAGAAAACATTTAAATTACAGCAAAATATATTTGCTTTATAAATTTACTTTTTTTTCCTGAAAGTAATGCGCCAGAATGTGAAGCGAGCAACCTTTGATGAAGTCTTAGAACTCATGGCCACAGGATTTCTGCGTGGAGGGTCAGGTTTCTTAAAGAGTGGTGGAGAAATGTTGAAAGTTGGAGGGTCTGTTAATCGTGAAGTGAGAGTTGGAGTTACACAGGTTTGTAATATATATGAATAAGAGAATCCTGTTCATATCACTTGTGAAATTTCATTGAAGACTTGTACTAAGTAATAGCACATACAGAGATTTTTAATGCTATCTAAAATTTAATAATTAAAAAATGTCTTTCAAAGCATTTCTCTTACTAAATGAATGAATTACATTCAAATTATAAATTGCATGCTTATATGGAAAGTTAAATACTTAATGATGTGTCAATAAACCTACATCTGCTACATCTATCTATCTCTAACAAAAGTTTCCCAAATTTTACTTGGTAGAAAATCAGATGTAGAATAGTTTAGTTTTAATTGAAATTTTATTCAAGTGGCTTGAGGAATTTAGATTTAATGTTTTTCAACAATGCTTGTAGCTAAAAATATTGGTTGGTATTTTGGATTTATCATCATTGCTTAATCACCAATGTACTTCTGAAGTTAAACCTTATGTGAGATAACTTCAGAATAATTAATACCAAATAAGATATTATAGTTAATAATATAATAATAGTTAACACCTAATACAAAGAGTTGGACACAGCTGAACACACACACATTAAAATGAAATGATATTTTTGTAATCTTAGTCAAAATCATCCAATTATACCTTGTTCCAGAAACAAATATAAAATAGAAGTAAACCATTTCAATCTAATAGTCATAAGCAAATGTTTTATAGCTCTAGGTCAGCATTTATTTAGCATGTTGGGGCTTATTACTGTATCATCTTCATCAGGGCTTCCCAGGTGGCTCGGTGGTAAAGAATTCACCTGTCAATGCAGGAATTGCAAGAAACATGGGTTCGATCCCTGGGTCAGGAAGATCCCCTGGAGTAGGAAATGGCAACCCACTGTAGTATTCTTGCCAGAAAAATCCTATGGACAGAGGAGCCTGATGAGCTACAGTCCATGGGGTGTCAGAGAGTTGGCCACGACTGAGTGCACACACCGGCACACACACATCACCTCCATCACCTTCATCCCCAGGGTGATTTCACCTTTTCTTCCTACTCACACCACTCTCTCTCTGTTCTTCATGAAGCTGTTATCCCAAGAACTGTGTTTAGTTAAAGATACTTCAACCGGTAAATCCTATGCTACAAGTACTAAAAAGATCTCAAGTTTTAAATTTTCTCAATTGTAACCTCAAAGATAAGTTATTTCGCATGCTGTCATTAGTTATTTATGTAGTTGTTTTATCTATAATTTCAGTTCGTGTATATAAATTTACCTGACGTTGTATCTTAATCTGTTTACAGGCATATGTTGTTTTTGTAACAACGTTGGGTGGCCAGTGGTTGGAGCGTAGCTTTGCTACATTCTTGTCTCATGTACTTGATCTGGTTTCCCATCCTCGGGCAACACAAACACATGTGGAGGCTGTGTATTCCAGACGATGTGTCTCCTTTATCCTAAGAGCTACCGTGGGCAGTTTGCTAGGTGAAAAAGCCCAGATTGCAGCTGCCAAAGAAATATGCCAGGCTATTGGAAAACAAATGAAAGCAGTAGGTAAGAACTGATGTCATGTATGTGCTGTTGGTTATTTAGTCATTTAGTTCTTTATTGTTATCCTTAATAAATACTGATAGATCTGATTGGTTCATATCTCTTTCTGGAATGTGTTTTTTTTTTCCTTCTTTTTTTCCACCACGCCATGCAGCATGTGGGATTTTAATTTCCCATTCAGGGATTGAACCTGCACCCCCTGCGTTAGAAGCATGGAGTCTTAACCACTGGACCACCAGGGAAGTCCCTGGACTGTGTTTTAATAGTCATTTTTATTGTGTACTCTTATTTGATATTAAAACAACATATAATTAGAGTAAATTGGAGTTTTTAATATTTGGGTAGTGTGCTTGTAAGATTAGGTTTTTTCTATTTTATTTCTAGTACCTTTACTGATTATAGCTCTCCTGGTATGCAGTAGCATATTGAGGAATCTTTGAGGAATAACCTATTATGGTTTTTCTTCTTGGAGCCTGTTGTTTTATAAATACATGTTGTTTTCCCCACCCTTATTAGGCTTGATATGAAGACTTAAAAACAGTTACAGGTGGTTTTTAACCCATTACAGAGTATACTGTGAAGCCTCAGTAATTCATAATTAAAAGAAATCCTCTTCTAGGCAGTATCTAATTTTATAACTTTTTCAGATTAACAGATAGTTATTGAGTATTTGAGATTGCAAAGCAGTAATTCAGGTTTTGAACAATGAGTAGGATAGTTACTGTCTTCATGGTGCTTATAATGCAATTAGGGAACTAATGCCAGGTAAAATATGAATTCTATGAGATAGTTTATTTTATCACTGTTGGGAATATACATTAATCAAGAAAATTATATTGCCTAACAGATGTCTTTAGAAATAAGAATTTAATGACTGTATAATATGCAGGACTTTACATTTAGAGAATTAATAAATTCTTATAAAATTAATGAAAGTGAATTTTTTTGTTAGTAGCTTACTAGGCAAATCATATTTTAAATGGACTAACTGAAAGTTAGGAATTAAAAGATGTTCAAATTAATGAGGTATTGTTATATATGTTAAAGTAGTAATCTGTCCTAGATTCACAACTTTAAAGATATTTGTTTGTTGATTTATTGAAGAAATGTTTGAGTGCCAAAAACACTGTGCCAAATGGTGGGAGTAAAATAGCAAGCCACACAGATAGCACCTGTTCAGGGAACTTCTAATCAATAACCAAGAGAGTCTATGCATTTCCAAGTCCAGAAGTATCAAAGGAGAAAAGAGGTGTTTAATTTTAGTCCATAATTTATTAATCTGTTATTTCCTATTATTCTATATTTTATAGCCTGTTAATTCATAATGAATGTAAGTAAGATAAGAAAGTTTGTTACTGTCATTTAAGGGTCCTGAGGTCATAGATTAGTCATTTGATTTTTAAAATGGTAAAAGAATTAAACACAGTGCTATGTATCTGGAATTTATGGGCCAGGATATAGTCTCAGTTAGTAATTTGACAAGGAGTTTTTAGTTGTTTCATGATTAAATACATATCAATTCTATTGGAAGCTAAAAGATGGGGGAAAGGGTCAACAACATTAATGGAAACTTTGAGAAACATCCCAGTAAGAAATTCTAAAGTCACTCTCTTTATAGATATTCTTTCTGGTCAGTAATTTGACAGTGATGCTACCAACACATTGCAGCTCTTGAAATAGCGGTGATAATGATAAAGTAACAATAATAGCTCCTAATGTTTACTGAATGTGTACTGGGGGCATCATTGATTTTTTATCATTGTAATTTTTATTTGTGTTTCCCTAATTATTAGAGATACAAACAGAGTGCTTAACAGTCAGGCACTTTCTTCAGCGTTTATAATTTAAAAACAAAATTGTACAGATCAAAAAATTATATCATGGTTTAATTCAGCCACATTCCATACCTGATTTTGTGCTTCCAGAAGCGGTAGTGAATGACACTAGTGGGGAGAACAAGTCTGGAGCAGCAGACATTGCGGCAAGCCAACATGTGATGGTCTGTGCCCTGCAGGAGCTCGGGAGCCTGGTGCAGAGCCTGAATGCCACTGCGTCCCCTCTTATTCAGGAAGCATCTATAGGTGTGCTGTTCACTTATAGGCTGGAATATTTTTTTCAATATTTTTAAAAGTCATAGGTGTGATTGATAAACTCCCAGTTGGTTGCTTAACATGGTAATTAGCAGTTTAAATCATCCGTTAAAAGTTGGGTTTTATTTAGGATTCACTGTGATAGTGAATCTTGAATTAAATGTTAAAATAATGGTTTGAGAGACAGAAATAGTCATGGTAGTTTTGTTTCTAAACTTTATTGAATACATCAGCATTTTATAATTCATTGGATATAATTGTACTATGGTCTTTGTAGAAAACTTTCCTTTAAAGTACTTACCTGTTTATGAGTTGATGTGTGTGTTTTTTCACACCAGTTCTGAAAGTATCTGTGTCAAATTGTAACACAATATTAATGATGGTGTTATACATAGTCTTTTAACTCATTAAATTGTGTGACTTTATTAAAGAGTAATTTTGAGTATTTTTTTTAGGCCTTTTGGAGACTGTGACTTCAGTGCTTCTCCATCCAAGCATGGCAGCTCGACTTGCTGCTGCCTGGTGTTTGCGCTGTGTGGCTGTGGCATTACCTTTCCAGTTGACGCCATTTCTAGACAGATGTGCAGAACGGCTCAACAACTTAAAAACTTCACCAGAAGCTGTTAGTGGATACAGTTTTGCAATGGCTGCTTTGTTAGGTGGAGTTCATCAGTGTCCTTTGGGCATTCCTCATGCCAAGGGAAAGGTATGGACAAAGATCCTAGAATTTTAAGTGCTATCCCATGGGCTTTATTTAGTCTCCATTGGAATACCTTCTGTGTTTGATGTCGAACTGGGTGATCAAACAAAAACAGTTTTACTGTGATAATAAGTGACATAGTATTCTGTTTATATGGAGTTATGCCATGGTGTACTGTGCTTAGTCGCTCAGTCGTGTCCAAGTCTTTGTGACCCCATGTACTATAGCCCACCAGGCTCTTCTGTCCGTGGGGATTCTCCAGGTAAGAAACTGGAGTGGATTGCCATACCCTCCTCCAGAGGATCTTCCCAACCCAGGGAGCGAACCCAAGTCTCCCACATTGCAGGCAGATTCTTTACCATCTGAGCCACCAGGGAAGCCCATGAATACTGGAGTGGGTAGCCTATCCCTTTTCCAGGGGATCTTCCCAACCAGGAATTGAACCGGGGCCTCCTGCATTGCAGGTGGATTCTTTACCAGCTGAGCTACCAGGGAAGCCCATATGGAGTTGACAAACCCTAATTAAAATTTGATATTTACATCTGTTACAGGAATAATAGGTTTTGTCTGGGTATGGTATCATTTTATGATTTATTTATTTTAGAGAGATATTAAAAAAGCCTTATACTGATTCTTTAGAAATCAGAGCTTTTCTTTGGAGTTTTAGAAATATAATTCACATTGCTATATTCAAAATGTCAAGAGAATGTACTGTTGCCATAGTTAGCATTTTGGTAATACGTAATAAAAGTTGAATAGCTGTCATGAATCAGTTACCTTTTTTTCGCCTTTCTTTCTGCTATACCATATACTACTATGAAGATTTTCTTCTTAGGAATACTAAGTGTTTATATAAGTATTATTTGCAACTTTATACTGAGCTAAATTTTTAATTTTTTTTTTTCTGGGTTACTCAGCCCATGTCCATTCATTTCTGTGACTTCGATAGCTACTACTCAAACCTGGGCTTCCGTCTCCCTTTGTCATATGCTTGTCTCCTACTGATTTTCCTTCTTTGGAGTCTTTTTCTCCCATCTCTTCTATATTTTTTATTTAATATTTTATATATGCTCAAAGACCCTTAGAGACTGCCCAGGATCAGAGAATAAAATATAATCATCTCTGTCTGCTAAACTGTATCTTCATAATTTGCCTTAATTCTGCCCTTTCATTCTAGTTTCCCATTGCGCTAGTCAGACTAGCCATATTGCTCTCTTTCCAAGCTTTTTTTCAGCCTCCGTGTCTTTGCTTATGCTAACATCTTACATTAGAATTTCATCCCTCTTCTTGTTCACCTGCACCAAACTTAGCTGCTTTGTTTAGAAGCCCAATTCAAGTTCCATCTCTTCCATGAAATACCTTCAAAGCTACTCAGTCTATGGTAGCCTTTCTCCTTGCTGACCTCTGCATCTGTACTATTATTCTGTCATTTGACTGTATGCTGGTTGTTACTTCCCTTTTTTTCCTATCTCTTCTCTAAGACTAAGCACCTCAAGATTAGCTTAATGGCAAATTTATAATAAGAGTTCAACAAATCTTTAAGTGTAGATTTACAGTACTACTACTAATAGCATTTATTAAGTGATTACATGGGTCAGCACCATTCTGAGTGCTTTCCTGTATTAACTTATTTAATCTGCACGTGAGTGACATTGGTTCTCCTGTTATTCCTATTTTAGTAATGAGGCATAGAGATGAAGTTATTATAGGTCAGAAAGCTAGGAAATGACAAAGCTCGGATATGAACTCAGGCATCTTGGCTCTGGAAGTCATATTCCTAACCACTGTGCTGTTCTGGGTCTTCTCTGAGTCAGCAGTGCAATTGGGATTGAGTAGGTATTGATGTTGCCTCTTTAAAAGCATGTTAACAGCAACAACAAAAAAGGACAAATTCTTTTTTAATTTTAATAAAAGTATACTAGCTATGTATTTTCTTATTTGATCTTGTTAACTTGTTTAAATTAAAATCCAGTTCTAAACCTCTCTTGCAGATGGTTGTTAGTATTGCTGAAGATCTCTTACGAACTGCCGCCCAAAATAGCAGACTGTCTTTACAGCGTACCCAAGCTGGATGGCTCTTACTTGGAGCACTTATGACTTTAGGTACAACTATTTTTGAGTAGGATTTTGTCTTATTCTGTAACTGTCAGTAGACTGTAAAGAAAGTTTAAAAGTATTCAACTTCACATTCTAGACTTCGAATGAGGCTGTAAAATGATAATGTTTTTCTCATCATTTGGTGTGAGATTTTTTGGTAATTTCTGTTTATGTACACTTAGTGAGAAAGCAAAAGTCGCTCTGTTGTGTCTGACTCTTTGCGACCCCATGGACTGTATATTCCATGGAATTCTCCAGGACATAATTCTGGAGTGGGTATCCTTTCTCTTCTCCAGATCTTCCCAACCCAGGGTTCAAACCCAGGTCTTCCACATTGCAGGTGGATTCTTTACCAACTGAGCCAAGTTTCACCTTTACCATCAGAATAGCCATGGTCTAACTGATTAGCCTATTAAAAGAGATATTCTGTGCCCAAAGTAAAGGCTAGTGACATGATTTTAGTAGGATGCTAAAGTCACACAGTAAGCAATATCTCTCGTTGGTGTTACGTCTTTGGGATTATTCTTATGCACTTCATCGTCCTAAGTGTTATGACACATCTGAGATGCAGGTAAAGTTTAGCATTACACATAGAACAGAAGTACATGTTATCATTGTGATAATATATGGTATCAATGTTATCATTGTAATAAGGTGTGTCCACTTTTTACTTCACATTTTCGACTTCTACTATAAAAAGTATGTGTGTGTGTACTAACTGCAAAGTTGCTAACTGCTTGATTCATCTACCTTTTGAAAATTGAACCTTGACCTGGTTTTCTAAAGAAAATAACAAGTGGTAACTTTTTTCCAGAACATTATGTTAAGTATATTAGGTGGTATATTAAATGAATTCCTTAGCAGTGTAAATATAGGTTTCTACTTCTAAATATACTACTCCATGAAAATTAACCATATAAATTGCCCTTAAAATGGAGTAGTAAATATTTATATGTCTGTGTTTAAGAATGGGTGTATATGTTTATATACATATATGTTTATAGAAAAGACATCATGAAATGTGGCCCAGATACACTTTATTGTTGATAGAATGTAATCTGTCATTCTGAATATATTTGAGTAATTTCTTTTAGATGACGTTTTGTGGATTTATTTTCTGTCGGATGCTATAAATGTTGTTAGTTTCTAGATGAATTTTACTATGCTTCAATAGATATATATTTTACTTACAAAATAAAAAACATTTTGAAAATGTTAATATTAGAGATTAAGATAGGGTGAGATAAGAATTATTGTTAAAGCTTATTTGGGGCTCTTTTCTATGACTCTTTTTCGTAGTGTTATATATAGTATGGTTTTGTATTCCCTTTTTCTTGGTTAGGACCGTCTGTTGTTCGTTACCATCTACCCAAGATGTTGTTATTGTGGCGAAACGTTTTCCCTCGTTCTTTAAAGGAGTTGGAGGCTGAGAAGGCCCGAGGGGATTCTTTTACCTGGCAGGTAACATTGGAAGGTCGTGCTGGAGCTTTATGTGGTAAGAACTGAAGGGGTTGCTCTTTCACAATATTATTTTCTTACTAAAATATTTGTGAAGTGAAGGTAAATCATTGCTTCAGTTTTTTATTTTGATATATAATGAGTTTGTAGACTTTTACATTTAGAAAAAAACTTTGTAAATAATCTATACCAGTTTACTAATTTTGTAATAAAAATGAATTTAAGTCTTTGAAAAGGAGGTTAGAGTTTGTGATCAAACAGGAGCTAGAACCCAGGCCTCTTAATTCCCAGTTACTGTGGTCTTCCACGTGAAGAATCAGAGTCATCATGTAAAAAAGCCCAGTGCTTATTTAAAGGAAAAAGAAACTCAGGATTACCAAGTTTACTGAGTTTACAGTTAGTCTTTTCATACAAATAGCTGTTTTCTCCTATCAGATCTGCAAAAGTTGATACATTTTTTAGATATCAGCATTTTTAAGAAGTGTGAAATAAAGTTGTTTTTGTTTGAGAGTCAGCAACTTATAGGAAAGGCTCAAGTTTTGTTTTATTTGGGAACTAAAATTACAGAGTGACTATCCTTTTTTGTTTTTTCACTTTATTTGAAGGTGAAGAGTACTTCTTTTTCCAAACTGTGGGAGACGGATGTGCACTTAACCATAAACACGGCAGGGCAGAGTGTCAGTTTTGTTCCCATGTATTTGAGAGGTGGTAGCTCTACTGCTAAGGAGCCAACAAAGATACCTCTGCTCACTGAGACATTATGTCCACTCCTGGTTCTCTTCAAACAGCTTTCTGTTTCAGTCATCTGAATTCACACGGGGTCACAGGCCTCTGAATTCTCGCTCACGGAGATCTTCTTAACAGACATCTTTCCTTCCTCTGTTTCTGTTGTCCACTCTTCCAGCCTTTTCTAATGAGTTTTCTCTGTCGTTGCAGTTGGTTCTTCTTTTGGTTTGATCTTGTTTCAGAACCTGATGTTTTGTAATAATTAAAAATTTTAGGAACCTTTATATAACTTTATAAATTGTTTGTCTTCACAAAAGCTGTTTCAAATCAGTCTTTTTAAAATTTTTATCTAGCAATGAGGAGTTTTGTTGCACATTGTCCTGAACTCCTAACTGAAGATGTGATTAGAAAATTGATGACCCCTGTTGAGTGTGCCATGACTATGATGTCACAGTAAGTAGGCAATTAGAACACGTTAACATCCAATTTTATATATTTAAAAGTTGCCATGTTTTATAATTCCCTATACTGTCATATAGAAAATGTACTAAACTTTATGTAAAGTGAATTTAAAAATTGTAGTGATATAGATTGAAATAAAATTGTGTTTTATAGTGTCTCTGTTACTAACAGTAAAAGTCACAAAATAAACAAAAACATATAATACTTACCAGTGTACTTTGACGGTACATTGATAGCGTCTGGATATCATCTGGATATCACATTGATTTGACTGGAAAAGAATGTTTGTAAGTACTGCTTATTCTAATAAGCTGATATGAATTATACTTTTAACATTTTAGCATTCCCTCTGTAATTAAAGCCCATGGAGCTCATCTGAAAGCTAGTGCTGCCATGGTCCGTTTAAGGCTTTATGATATCTTGGCATTGTTACCTCCAAAAACTTATGAAGGTAAGTAAAATTTGTGGATGTTTAATAAAAATTCTTCGTTATGCCTTTCCAGTTCTTCACGATATCATAGAGTTCTGACCCTGGTTGCCCCACTGACTCACTATGCAAAGGAAGGCCACCATTTTCCTTTTCATCATACTGAGTGGCTAACACTTGTTGAGCACTGCTGTGTTCCAGGTCCCATCCTAAGCCCTTTATAAGTATTGGTGTCTTTGACTCTAACCACAAACCTCATGAGGCTAAAATATAGCTTTGTTTAAAGGTGAAGAATCTTGGGTACTTAGAGGTTGTGTAGCTTGCACATGTCTGGGAGGTAGTAGCAGAGCTTGAATTCAAACCCAGCTGGTTCATATTCAGAGTCTATGCTTTTGATGACTATCCTAACTGTTATGATATAGCCAATAATTTAGGAATCTGTAGGGAGAATATTAATATACTTTTGCAGAAGTTAAATGTCATATAAAATGTTAATATCCCAGGGCAAAACCGTGCCTGAGAATTTTGATATGCTCTGGTTCAGTGTTTGCACGTCACTGAGTAATTAATAGTAAATAATAATCATATTTAACATATTTAAAATAAAAGAACTTTTCCTGAATTTGAGTTTTTTATTTAAATAATTTGGACTAAAAGGCCCAATATAATAATGAAGAAGTGCCATTATTGTGTATTAAAACCAGCAATGAAATATTTAATACTGATTTTTCAAAAAAAAAAGGAAATGGGGATTTAATTATTTTACTTCTGTTGAACATATTGCTGCTCTTTGTAGGTAATGATTGTCATCTTCTTAAAAAGTATTATTTTTGATCTGATCTGAAGTTCTGTTTTTTAGGCTCTTTCAATGCACTTCTTAGAGAACTGGTAGCAGAATTCACTTTGACTGACAACTCAGCCAACACAACTACTTCCCTCCTCAGATCCCTCTGCCACTATGATGATAGTGTTCTTCTTGGGTCTTGGCTTCAAGAAACTGATCATAAATCAATTGAAGACCAGGTAGTAAACTATACATTGAAATGGTTACTAGCTTGATTGATAAACAATGGTACTAGTATACATTGTCATTTAAAAAGAAAATATTGTACACTAAGGTTTACTTTTCATTTATCTTTCTTAAGACATTTAAAAATATCTTCTTAGTGGTTGATAAATAAGGAGAAAAGGTAAGTAGCAATAGTTAGAATTGGGTGAGTTGTCTTTATTTAATAGTCTGTGTATTTAGATATCCTGTGGCTGCTTTTGCAAAGATCAGTTTTGACTAGCTTTTTGGTTGTTGGTGTTCTGTTTTGGTTTATTTTGTGACACATTAGAGAGGAATAAAGTTTAGTAGGCTGAAGATTTAGAACCTTTTTTTGCCCACTGCATACATTATTTCATATGTACTTTTTAAAAAGTTTCTAAAAGTCACTTTAAAAAACTTTTTTTGTGGGTTTAAGTTATTCCTGATGTTATTTTGCTTACACATTTTAAGGTGGGTACTGTAAAAATGTTTCAGAATGAACAAGATTTTTTTAAAAATTATATCAACTGTTGTGACTTTTTTAGATAGCCAAATTACATCTTTCTCTGTTTAAACATTTCCATAGTTAATCATTCTGTTCTTTTATTATTACCTTTTCTCTTTCCTCCTCTGTTTTACTCTTCATGCCCAGTACTTGGTAAGTGAATTTCCTAAAGTAGATTTCGAATGATTTTTATGTCCTCTTTTTGCAGCTCCAGCCAAACAGTGCATCTGGGAGTGGGGCTCTGGAGCATGACCCATCCTCCATTTACTTACGAATACCTGCTGGAGAAGCTGTGCCTGGGCCTCTTCCCCTTGGAGTTTCAGTCATTGACGCTTCTGTGGCTCTTTTTGGTGTAGTGTTTCCTCATGTTTCTTTTAAACACCGGTTAGTTTCAAGTCATAGTTAAATATAAATTATTTTTAAGTAGTAGATTACCCAGCCAATGAGTTTCCTTCTGTTTCTCATTCATTAAGTGTTTTTATTGTGAAAAGATGTGAAATTTTGTCATTCTTTTATTCCATCAATTGAGATGATTTGGGGTTTTTTCATTCATTCTATTAAGGTGATATATCACATTGATTAATTTTTGTCTGTTGAACCATTCTCAAATTCCAGGAATAAATCCCACTTGGTCATAGTGTATAAACCTTTTAATGTACTGCTTTAGTTTGCTCGTATTTTGTTGAAGATTTCTATGTCAGTATTTGTATTTGTAATTTTCTTGTAGTGTCTGCCTGTCTTTGGCATCAGTGTAAAAGTTTTCAAAGTATATTCTGGATGCAAAAAAAAAAAAAGTTCAAACAATAGTCTCACAAACATAATAACATAAATTGAATGCAGACTCCACATAATTTGAAATCGTTTTTCAGGTTTGAGCCCATGTTCTGGCATCTAATAACTATTGTATTGTGGACCAGGTCTTATACAACAAAATTTTCATTGTAATAATTTGTTTGCCAGTTTATAAGACATAGTAGGTTTGCCTGTATCTTTAGTTGCTGCTGCTGCTAAGTCGCTTCAGTCGTGTCCGACTCTGTGCAACCCCATAGACGGCAGCCCACCAGGCTCCCCCGTCCCTGGGATTCTCCAGGCAAGAGCGCTGGAGTGGATTGCCATTTCCTTCTCCAGTGTGTGAAAGTGAAAAGTGAAAGTGAAGTCGCTCAGACGTGTCCGACTCTTCGCGACCCCATGGACAGCAGCCTACCAGGCTCCTCTGTCCATGGGATTTTCCAGGCAAGAGTACTGGAGTGGGGTGCCATCGCCTTCTCCGTATCTTTAGTTAGGGACAGCAATTTTCCAAATCTTTTGATTTTGTTATTGAGAAAGTAAATGAATGAGAAGTCTACTCCCTAATATAACATTTGTCAGATGGTTAAAGTCTGGAAATTGGAACACTAAAGTAACTGATTCTTTTTTTAATGGGAGCATTTTAGTTTGCTATGCTTTATGTCCACAGACACTGTACTCAACTTTTAGGTGCTTTGTACTTACAGTGATTTTCCCAGAAGAAGGACTAAAATGAATTAATGTAAAATCTTTCACAGATAGTTCAGATTTTAAAAACTATGCCTCAAGAACATTGTTGTATTTGTATAGAAAAGATAGCATGTCTTTACATATGTAGGTTACTTGGTTAATTGTTTTTTAACTTGGGAAAATTTTAAATATGGAATTTTACTTTATCCAGATATCTTCAAGAACATTTGGTTGCCACATGAATGTTAAAGACTTAAAAGTGAAAGAATCTTATGAAGCATCTATTTTAATGTTCTTGTTTTAAAACTACAGAAATCCAGGTCTGAGAGCTTGTGATTTGCCAAAAATTATACAGCTAGTTGTGAAAGCTGTAACTAGAATCCAGGATTATCTTAACTTTATTAAATCACTTTTGTGAAACAAAATGAAGTAAAAATAGATAATCCTATAAAAAATATAATATATAACATAAATATCCAGGGATGGAGGAATCAGTGAATACATCATGTAAAGTTTATAGGCTGAAGTATGTTTTACAGAGACAGTGTTTTGATATCAGCAAATTCTCACTATATAATGTTAAATGAAGAAGGTAAAAGACAAGAAGTGATTGCAGTTTTGATTTTAAAATATGTAAAAATGTTCAGTGGTTATTCCTAGGTAGTAACTTTTTGTTGATATTTTTCAAATTAAAAGAAATAAATACTTTATAGAAGGGGAAACTTTTTTTTTTAAGTTGTGTGTTTGAGATCACTTATAGGCACACAATGTTTGGTGGGCGTGTTGGAGCACTTGTACATGTTCTTAGGTGTGTGCCTGAAAGCAGTGTGGACAGTACCCTGTACATCTTCTTAGGTGTGTGTCTGAAAGCAACGTGGACAGTACCCTGCTTCCTCACCATAGATGTGGGTCAGTGTCAGAGAGGTGTGCACATGTCAGCCCTAACAGGTGTCCTCTAAGTACCTCTGATTAAGGTTCCTCCTGGAGGAGAGATGGTTTCTTCCTATTGGGTTTTTGAAGAATGCTTTGACTTGAGACCTGTGGCCTTTTATAATTGAGCTTAAGCCCTTCCAGTGAAATTTCCCTAGATTTCCTTTGCCCGACTCCATTTCTTTTTTAGAAGAATCTGATGTGACCTCATTCTCTTTAATCAGAGTAGTCTCAAATGGCTGTGATTTGGGGAAGAGGAGTAGCTGTCTCATTTTTAAAAAATGAAAGAGTGAAACAACCAACTCACCTCTGATTTTTCACATTTAAGAAAAGTGACCAAGCTAAATCTTTAAAAAAAAAAAAAAATCTCCAGTTAGCTTCCAAAAACAGGGCATGAAGTACTGTTTTCTTCTATGTGTGAACATTTTAAAATTTCCAACCTAACAATCTTCCACAGAGATGCACAGCTAATGATGGTTATTCTGTTCAAGAAACATTGAGCATCTACTTTTTTGCACGCTGAAGATGACTCAGATTTTGGCCTTATTTTGCTGATAGAAACTTAATATTAGTCTCTTGTGTTGTGCCAGTTAGTAGTGTAATGTTTGTATATTAATTCAAAGAAGGGGAGAACTGGTTTAGACCAGGGAATGAAAATAGAGAAGTGATAGCATGGGGCATTATTTATTAAACAGCTTGTCTTATCTCTGTTTTTTGAGCCATATTTGAATAAAAAGTATTGCTAATGTAATCTTTATTCTATTATAGATTACAGATGTTGGATCACTTTGCTGAATGTGTTAAACAAGCCAAAGGTGTTCGCCAGCAGGCGGTGCAGCTTAATATCTTTACAGCTGTACTTAGTGCACTAAAGGTATTTACTTTTAAAACATAGTAAATGTTCTAAACTGAGATTTTAACTAATACCTTTAATATAGTAATTCAGGCATACCTAGACTATTATATATATTATAGATTTATAATATTAAGTTTATAAACTTATAATATTAAGTTTAACATAGATTATATTACAATGTATATATCATACTTATATATATTTTATTATCTATACTTATATATAATATATGTATTATATATAATATTAAGTTTATAAACTTATAATATTAAGTTAAATATAGATTATATTATAATTATATTTATAATATTAAGTTGTTAATGTATAATATGGTAATATTAAGATATTACTGTTTTAAAATAAAAGGGCACAGGTAAAGAGTTTAAATGGGCATGAGTTAAATCACGTTTTGTAAACTTCAGGGAAAGGAATGTAGGCATTGGTTATGCAAAAAAGATTTGTGCCATTTATATAACCTAGTATACGTCCTAGTATACGTCATTAGTATATGTCCTTTTTAGAGACTGTCAGCTACCAACCTCTGAGTTATTTTAAAAAGGAGTGGGGTGGTCATGGTTCCCCTCAGTGGCTGGAAGGCTAGCAAACAACTATAATGTTGCTGCACAGTATACTTTTATTCATAGGTGTGCTCGCTAATGGCTCTGCTGTAGTTAACACTTTCCCTAGGCAGCATGACTTAGATTTTTGGCCTCAAGTAAATAAATAATTTTAAGTTCCAGGACAGTAAGTGTAACTAGAACCAGAGACATTTACCTTTAGTATGATGAAGAAACTGTGTCAGCATTCATGCTTTGTCATTTAGTCATGTCTGACTCTTTGCGAACCCATGGACTGTAGCCTACCAGGCTCCTCTGTCCATGGGATTCTCCAGGCATGAATAATGGAGTGGGTTGTCATGCCCTCCTCCAGGGGATCTAACCTACCCAGGAATCGAACCTGAGTCTCCAGCATTACAGGCAGATTCTTTACCATCTGAGCCACCAACATTCAGTTACTGATTATTCTTACCTCATTTTGTCTTTAAGTATCTATTGGATATACTCTTTGTGACATAATTATCGTCTCTGGCATTTTTATATAAACGTATCAGGGTTTCATGTTCATCAGGCCTTTTTCCTTCCTTAAAGTTAGAATGATAAATTTCAATCAGTTAATAACAGTTGTTTTAATAATACAGTGTCCTTTATATATAAAAGCAATTTTTAAGTATATGTCTTTGGATAGAGACACTCCTAGGGATTGTTGGTTTTAGGGCTGATTTAGCTGTAACTATGTTACGTATCATGTTCTGAAATCATGTTTAGGAAAGTGATTGCTGTCAGTTTAAAAGATGTTGATTCTAAGCATAGCATATGCATGGGAAAGCTGGCTGAAGAGAGTAATGTGTTAAGATGTTAATTTACAAATATTGCAGTCTTTTTTTTTTTTTTAAATAACCATAGGGCCTCGCTGAAAACAAAAGTACTTTAGGACCAGAGGAAGTTCGTAAATCTGCTCTGACACTGGTTATGGGGGCTCTGGACAATCCAAACCCCATCTTACGATGTGCAGCAGGGGAAGCTCTTGGAAGAATGGCTCAGGTGGTTGGAGAAGCAACTTTTATTGCTAGAATGGCCCAATATAGCTTTGACAAGTGAGTCTCCCTATCAACAAGTAATTTTCTCTCATAGTCAATGATGTCGTTTAGATAATCAATAATTATTATTAACCAGACCATGTATTTTCTACACAGTACATGCTTTCAATGTGGTGTGGGTTTCTTTTTCAGCTCTTGAATGTTATATAATGGAATCAAGAGGATTGTTAATAAGGGTTTCTCTCAATTATGTGTACTTTGCTCTTAAAGAGGTGCTTTGAAGTTCTTTTCTCTCATTTCTGCTCCTCCCACCCCACCACTGCCGTTGTTCTTTCTGTTAATATTTCACTTTTTGGACAAGCCATTCTTTTTCTAACTACTACTAAGTTTATCATTACTTAAATTATTTCTGAAATGGGGGATATATTTAGCATTAGCTTTTAAGAATTTTGCGGCATACTAATTTAAAAGAGTGACCTCAGAGATCCAAATAAATGTGATTAAGATGGGAAGTACAATTATTAGTGACTGTTGGTTGTTAATCAAGTACTTAAGTAGAGCCGTTGAAAATCAAGAGTGGTTAGGAATTAACACTTGAGTAATGTAAACTAATCATTCTTAAGTATGGTATATCTTGAGTATTAATTATACTAAACTGCATCATGACTATTAACAAGAGAGAGGTTGGGAGAAGCAGTGGTTGTGAAGTAGTAGTTCTAAAGAAGTGTTTCCTGAACTCTCATGTATCTGAGAATTGCTGTCCTTGTCTTCACGCACAAGTGGCACAGTTTGGCGGATTGAGGATAATGCCCCACTGTTATCGCTTGACTCACTAAGGATAATACCAGTGGGCAGAATACAGTCAAAATATTCCCAGACACTTAGTCTTCTGCAGGACGGCTTCAGTTATTTTCTAGTGATAGATTAGCTTTACCTTTTTCAAGTACCTCTCATTGATCCTGAAATCAACTTTTGTTAAAGATGTTTTAAAAGAACCAATCTTAACTACCTGTTTCGTGGTTTGTGTTCTGTTATTAATAGGTAAAATTGGAGTGTATTTCTTTGGAAAACTCTTGAATGGTTAATTTTTCTTTAGTTACCAGGGGTTTTAATTTATGTGTCTTCAATACCTATCAGAGTATCTGTTTCATACCTATTCTGGTGAAACACCAAGGACATTTCTTTCATATTCATACCTGTCCGGTTAATGGTTTGCAGGTGTTCTCAATGCTTAGTTTCATTAGCTTTTCCAAATAATTTATTATGATCTAAAATTAATTATTACATAAATTTTAAGTTACCCATTTTTTTCATATTTTAATTTATCTGAAACTGGGATTTGTCTTAAAATCTCCATGAAGTGTTATAATTATTACACAGCATTCTCACTTTGACACTTCTGGGAAATGTATATTCTTATATCTTAGATTATTTACTTTATTGAATAGATAATTATTACTGACAAAATTGGCTCAACTTTCATTTTAGCTCACTGACATGAACTTTGAAAAGTAACTATGTGAAGGAAGCTTTCTAATCTGTATAATGCTTTAGAATGCACAGATGTCATTCATTCATTCTTTCATTCCTCAAAACAACTGCTCTATAGGAGTAATGATAATGTTTAGTTTTACAGATGGAGAAACTGAGGTATAGAGAGATAAAGACCCCTTATCCAAGGATATAATGTATTAGAAATATTGCTAAAGGGTTTCCCTGGTAGTCCAGTGGTTAAGACTCCACACTCGCAATGCAGAGGGATCAGGTTCAATCTCGGGTCAGGGAAGATCCTACATGCCATGTGGTGTGGTCAAAAAAAAAAGTACTGCTCTGGATGCACTTAGTTCACTTCCTTCATCACCACATTTCCTAATGTCTGTTCTATCTTGACAGCATTTGTATTTTTCTTTGCCATAGGCAAACTAACCAGCCAGAGTCTTGGGATGGTTTTTTATCCCTTGATTTTATTTCACTTTTATGAGTTTAATTATGGATGGCTTATTGAGAGTTATAATACAGTTTGGTTTTTTTTTTTAGTAATACAGTTTTTAAAATGTAATCAAAGTTTCTTTCTAGGCTCCTTTGCTGTTTTAGGAGCTTTGTTCTTAGTGGGGTTTTCATCTTCTCTAACAGTAATTATGTTGGTGTGTGATTGTGTCATAGTCATTTTTGTCTTATTTGTCTTTTATTGAAAGCACCAGTGGTTAAAATATATTTTAAATGGCTCTTGTATTTTTGAGGAATAATTAATATTAAAAACTCTAAAGTTGTATTTTCTTTTTCATGTTTTCTTTGAAATGAAAATAGGCTTTTATTCAGTGAAATGTGTGATTTTAGCCATTTTAAATTAAGTCTCTAACTCTTGTCAATGAGTAGAGAAAGAAGTAATCATGATTGTAATCTTTTCTGATTTCCTGAATAGATCCCTTTTATTGTATGATTCATAAGCTTGTTGTTACCATAGGGAAAGAGAAGAAACAATCCCTGAAGCATGACTCTTTTCCAGGTTGAAATCAGCTCGAGACGTCGTGTCCAGAACTGGCCACTCATTGGCTCTGGGCTGTTTGCATCGTTATGTTGGTGGTATTGGCTCAGGACAACATCTGAAGACCAGTGTCAGCATTTTGTTGGCTCTGGCACAGGATGGAACATCCTCTGAAGTCCAGGTAGGATATCAAGTTTTTTATTATGAAATTTGAAAATATTATTTGTAGGAAAATTTATTTCTAAAAAATGGTAATGATTCTGATGAGTTGTTAGGGAAAATGTCTTAGGGTCTTTCTCTATCGTTTTGTGAGTGTATAACAGAATTTTGTATTTGAACCTAATCCTAAAGTCTGTCTTATTCTGGGAATTTGATCCATTCCATACATTCCTTGAAGCATTGTTTCTTTTTATTATTTATTATCCTTGGTACATGTTTCCCCTTCTTTGTATTTCCTTACATTTGGTAGATTGATCAAATTTCTTTTAATAACCTTTCTCTCTCTCTCTCCCTCTAATACCCTAACCCAGGTACAGGGTCATGGGTTGAATCTTCAAGTGTACTCCTGGAATTTCATTTTTTCTTTGTCTTCAAATATTTAATACAAAAACAGATTTAACTACAGTAAGAGGCAAAAACTTCATGCATGTGAAGATATCCTAGATTCTTGATTTGCCATTTCATGTTGATGCACCCAAAAATATTGAGTATGTGAGTCCCAATGGCTTTCAACTCGCCAGCTTCATATTGGGACTCAGATGATGAGAGAAGAGACAAGTTTGACTGCCATTATTGCCTGTCGTTGGTGTGTTTATAGATGGGTTCCTTCGCCATCAGAAAAGGGTTCAAAATCCACCAGAGGCTTCTTAGTCTACAGGCTTAGTTTGCTTTGACTTCTGGAAAATGTTTCCAGCTATAAAGCACAAGCGTCCCCAAAGAACTAAAAACACAAATGAAATAATCTTGCCCCTTAAGAGGGTCTATGCTGTTTGTTTTTTTAAACACTGTTTCCACAGTAGTCTGCAAGAAAAGAACACAACTGTAAAATTATTTTACCTAAGAAGATGCTGCTTTCTTCTTTTATGTCAAAGAGTCGGTGCTAGTTTTCTTTCCTTTGTCTTCATCTTTTTCTCAGCCCTCTCTTGCTTTAATTTCTTAAAACCACACTCCTGTAAGTGACTGCTTCACATGATTCATTCCTGTGACATGACATTTTACTATATGTAGATCACATACAGTCCCTCAAAGCTGCTATTTCATTTCTCATCTGCACAAGAATAATATGGTAGCATTCTTCAGTTTTCTGTAAAGTCTCTTCTGTGTTAAGAATCCTAACTCAAAAATTATATTTCACAGTCAAATTATTGTATACGTGTATTCAGCTGTAATTACTAGAGATTTATTGTTGAATAGTGGTTTCTTTTTTGTATCCTCAACTCCTGTGTTGAGATCTCTGTTCTTATTTCATTTTTACTTGATAGGAAAACTTCGAATCTTGAGAAGGGTTGTTGAGTGGTGTGTTTTTTGATTGCTTGCATAACTGAAATAAAAGAACTCTATTTAATCTTCACATTTGAATGACATTTGGTTGGATATACTATTCCTGGCACACAGTCCTTTTTTGTTCATTATTCATAAGTGTTTTGGTATTTTTTGTGTTGCATGTGAGAGTCTGATAGTAGCTTAATTTTTTGAGTTAAATTTCCACAGATACTAACATTGCAGTTTTTTATCAGCTATCTATAAAAGCTTTCAAATATGTTCTTGAAGATGTAGAAGATAACATATAAGCCAATAATCAAATTAACTGATGTACAAATACTGTAAAGTTTTTCTGCAGTGTGGCTTTGAATATCCAGATATAAAACTTTAGTGATAAATACGTTTTCTTCTTTTATGCTGTGCATGAATTTTCCACTCCCAAAAGACATTGGATTAGGTATTGATAATAAATTTCTAACGTTATGGAGCTTATAGACATCATAGCTGTCTTTTTCCCTGGCATTTTATTTCTTTTGCTAAGGAACTTATCTGAAACGTGTCTATATGTTTATAACCTTACATTTTGGTTTACTAGCATTTTCCCTCTATCCTTGCAGCTTAGAAATTTTATCAAATTGTGTATAAGTTTATCTTTTCTTTTTCACTTTCTGGTACTTATTTGCATATTGAGCCTCTTGTCTTTTTCCTCATTATTTTAAATTTTTTGTATTTTCACTATGTGTTACAAGATAATCTTCCAATTGAACTTCCAATTGAAAAAGTAATGGTTTTTGTATTTAATAATTTGTTTAGTTGCTCAGTCATGTCCAACTCTTTTGTGACCCCATGGATTGTAGCCCGCCAGGCTCCTCTATCCTTGGGATTTCCCAGGCAAGAATACTGGAGTGGGTTGCCATTTCCTTCTCCAGTATTTAATAATAATTATTCTTTTTTTCTAGCTTTCTACTGAACATTTAATATAAATCCTGGGTGTTTTTTTTTTTTAAAAAAAACAAACACTTCTCCTTTGTGCTTTAATTATGTTGCCTTAAAAATCTTTGCAATAGTTTTATTAAAATACTTTCTTTTCTTCTTCCATTAATTTTTTTCTCCAAAATGTGTATTCTGGTTTTCCTCCCTCAAGCTGCTGTATTCCTATTACTTTTCTCAGTAAGTGTAGTTTCTATACATAATTGTCCAACTCAGGTTGCTTAATTCCCTAGGATTGGAGTAGATTGACAAGTAGTAGAAAGTAAGATATGGATTTTTTTTTCCTACCATGTTGTCAAGTTGGGAAACTTCTCTATTGAGAACTCTGTGTCCTCAGCTCAGTAGTGCAGCTCTCCTTTGGAGATGCCAATAGCAAAAATAAAAGGTACTGGTTTCCCTCTCCGCTGATCAGAATGAGAAAGTTGGACCAGATGATTTTAACTTATGAAAAGAAAAAGGGAAAAGGCAGTTTCCTTATCTGTTAGGATATATTCTGTGCTTCTCGCGCTGTCTGTATCCTAAAGACCAAGAGAGAAGAGTTGGAATGGGACCAGAGAAGGGGTGCTGAGACGGCCTTCACATCCCTTCTGTAAGTGGACTGGCATCCCACACACCCACTCAAAACCTTCCAGACACTGCAGCCCAGGCTTCCCAGCATAGATGGTGCCTCCCTGCATCCTTCTCCTTGACACAGAGAGGCTTCTAGTAAGGCTGCAGTTGAGTTAGGAAAGCCAACCAACAGCACCCCCCATCTCTCCTGCACTTACCTGGTACATGCTCCTTCACTGCAGCAAAGCCCAAACCTATTACAGGCAAGGCACTCGAGTTTTAAAACCTACGAAGGGAGTTCTATAAATGAGGTGCTCAGAAACTGGAGAAGGAGGCAGAGGGCAGCAGTGGTGACAAAGCACTTCAGTCGGCAGAATGCCTGGGCTGTGGTGGGGTCCTAAGAAGACCTCATGAAAAAGGTGAGGCTTGAGCCCTGGTGAAGAAGGGTGACTTTACTGAGAACAGGAAGGAAATGTGAGCCCGAACCCAGCCAGATCCCCAAGGTGTGAACTGTATGAAACAGGACCTTTAACTGCTCTTCAGTCAATCCAATGTGGCTTCAAAAATATGTATAGGTAAAAAATCTCTTTAAGAATTGAGAACTGAATGAGGTGTCTGAGAGTGTCTTTGGTAATAAAGTGGCGAGTTTTTTTTTTTTTTTAAAGGTACCTTGTTTAACATGTGGATGTGGGCAGCTTAAAGGACTTTTCATTTTCTTAAGCCTGTGCTGATGGCAGTACATTGCTCCAGGTTAATTCTGCAAATAATATTAGCCACTAAGATTATTTGTGCTTAGTGAACATAAATTAGAGCCTAAAAAGATTCGGTGACTTGAAGAGCTGTTGTGTGAACGTCATTGCTTGAGAAATAGATCTGAGTACTACTACAGAACATTAGTGTGGTCATAGTTTTATTTCAGGCTAGTTTCTTAGCAAAACTGTAAAGCCATATCTGATGTCCTTAGCATCCACTAAATTAAACTCTCATTACATAAGTTTCTCTTTTTGGGAATTGTGAAATGCATGTAATTATAATAGAGGAAATGAGTTCATCAATGAAACTTTTTCCCTGACACTTAAAGTCACACTGCAAAGGAACTTTAAACAGCATTTGTGTATCAGTTATTTTGGTCATTGGCTACTGGTAGCTTTTGTGTTAACCTTTAATCATTTAAGGAATATATTTTAAAATATTTCTATTCATTAAAAATGAAAGTATTAGTATTATGAAAATTCAAGTTAAAATATCAATTCACTATACTCTACTATTTACAATAAAATAAAATCATATTTTATTCCAGACTTGGTCCCTTCACTCGCTTGCTTTGATAGTGGATTCTAGCGGCCCAATGTATCGTGGATATGTAGAGCCAACGTTATCTCTAGTTCTTACCTTGCTGTTGACAGTTCCACCCTCACATACAGAAGTTCATCAGTGTTTGGGTAGATGCTTGGGTGCTATAATAACTACTGTTGGACCTGAACTACAAGGTGAGTAACTTCATCTTAAGCTAAAGGGATTACACAGATAATAACTGTCTTTCAGCTTCCTGAATATTACCTTCACATTGCCTAAAGAAATCTTATAACAATAATTTCTATGTGTTATGTACTGGCAATTTACTGAACACCTGGAACTCTGCTTTTTACTTGTGCTATTTTATTTACTCCCCTTAAGAAACCTGTGATATGAAGATGCTTTTTTGAATTTTTGAGCAGAGAAAACATCTAAGTTAAAATGTTACTTGGAGCCCTATGAAGTCAAAGGTAAAAGTGGAGTTCCTTTGGCCTGGGGTTCCATCCACTTGTCTTCATGGACTCTAGATTCACTTTTTTGTTTTTTTAACTCTAAGGAATATATTATTTTCTCTGAGGAATTAAACTCAGAAAAATTAAGTAACTTGCCTCGAGTCATTCAACTGAGGAGTAGCAGATTTGTGATCCTAAGGCCCAAATTCTTACCATGTACTTCCACTGAAATAATTCTACAAATGGTTAACTTAAACACTTAGGTCAGAAAATTATTGTGAATTTATGCAAAATATCTGAGCTACTTTCAGAGCTTTCTCTTTCCCCCCTACTATTTATTAAATCTTTCAGTAAGTCTAGCTTTTTATATACATTATCTCATTTGATTCTAACAGCAATCCTGATAAAGGTATATCTTGCCACTTTACAGATGAAATACTGAGGCTGAGAAAGGTTAAGAACTTTCCCAAGATTTTATATATATAATATAGCCAGTGAGGGCTTCTCAGGTGGCACAGTGGTAGAGAAACTGCCTTCCAATGCAGGAGACACAGGAGATGCAGGTTCAATCCCTGGTTTGGGAAGATCCCTGAGAGAAGGAAGTGGCAACCCACTCCAGTGTTCTTGCTGGGAAAATTTCATATACAGAGGAGCCTGACAGGCTACAGTCCATGCACAACTGAGCACACACACACACAGACACCACACACACACAGACACCACACAACAGACACACACATGCACACACATACCCGCCAGTGAGTGGTTGGAATCAGAGGTCAAGCTCAGGTAAATTTCCTTTGCCTGTTTGCCTGCATTCTTAACTACTATGCTTCCTTGCCTCCATTCAGATAGATACTTTAAAAAAAAGAGGAAAGTGAAAAAAGAAAGGATCTTAAGTAGGAATGTTAGGAATTGAAAAATACATGATTTATACATGTCTCTATCTTGGTCTCAGTGCCCTCTTTGAGAAGGTCGATATTTCTTTCTTCCAGTGAATATCACAGGTATGTAGAGAGAATAAATATGTGCCCTTGATTAAGTGTAGGTGTCTGCCAAGTGCTTTCTGATATGATGGTGAGGCATGTGTATTTCAAACTAGAATATGACTCTTGTGTGACTCTGTGATTTCCTTGTCTTTGGTCTCTGTGTAAGTGTTTGTGCTCAGTCTCTTAAGTCATGTCCAACTCTTTGCGACCCTGTGGATTGTAGTTGCCAGGGTCCTCTGTGGGATTTCCCAGGCAAGAATACTGGAGTAGGTTGCTGTTTCCATCTCCAGGGTATCTTTCTGACCCAGGGATCGAATCCATATCTCCTGCGTTGGCGGGTGGATTCTTTACCACTGAGCCACCAGGGAAGCCCTGTTTGGTCTCTATATGTATATAAAAAATTTTTTTTTGCATTGGTAAAAATTTTAAATCACTTATATTTGGCAACTAAGACATTTTTATCTAGATAGTGTGTAATACTACACAATTTATTTTTCCTATCTCTGCTAAAAATTGCCATTAATCTTATTAGGAAAATAGGATTTGACATTATTATATCATAGAAATGGTACTGTTATTTGAACAAAGAACTGGAGAAGAAGGAATGTTCGGGCTCTTCCAAGGGAAACAATGATAGGTTTAAAAGACAATATAGTTTATCAGAGGATAAATATAAAGCTAGGTAAATCTAAGAGAAATGCATTATTGTCATTCATAAACTGTTGTATTTTGAAATCATTTGTATAGATTTTACAGAATTTTTGTTTACACAACCACCAGAAAGAGGGTTATTTATCTTAAAAGTGACTCCTTTTTAAATTTTGATTGAAGTATAGTTGATATACACTATTATGTTCATTTCAGGTGTACTACTTGGTATTTCAGCATTTATATATATTATGAATTGATGGCCACATTACGTCTAGCAACCATTTGTCACCATATAGTTATCACAGTATTGCTAACTGTATTCTCTATGCTGTGCATTACATCCTTTAAGAAGTAACTTCTTATTTGAGGTTGGCTTTCAAGGAGAGGATTTTGAGGATGACGTTCTTACAACAGGGGACAGGCAGGTTAGGCAAATTAACTATGATCCATGGGCCAAATCTGTCAGATGCCTGGTTGTTTGGTCTTTTTTTTTTTTTAAACAACCCATGAGGTGAGAATTGTTTATAAGTGGTTATGTAAGCACTTCCCTCATAGAGTAGTGTGGATTTTGCCTCATGGCAAGCAAAATAAAAAATATCGGTCCTCTTAAGAAAAGTTTGCTGACTCTTGTTCTATAGGATTTTATTTGCTTGATTAAATGTAAGCTGTTAAAATGTAAGGGGACAAAAAGTAAGGACATTTCTTATAATGATTTTTAACAGTTGCGGTACCAAACCTACCATAGAGCAAACCTACTAATTAATGTTAATTCAACATAGTTATTTTTTTTAATTGAAGTAGAGTTGATTTACAGTGTGGTGTACATACTGCTACTGCTGCTAAATCGCTTCAGTCGTGTCCGACTCTGTGCGACCCCATAGACGGCAGCCCTCCAGGCTCCCCTGTCCCTGGGATTCTCCAGGCAAGAACATTGGAGTGGGTTGCCATTTCCTTCTCCAATGTATGAAAGTGAAAAGGGAAAGTGAAGTCGCTCAGTCGTGTCCGACTCTTAGCGACTCCATGGTCTGCAGCCTACCAGGCTCCTCCGTCCGTGGGATTTTCCAGGCAAGAGTACTGGAGTGGGGTGCCATTGCCTTCTCTGGTGTACATACTAGTTAGTGTTAATTCAACATAGTTATTCTATTTTTTTAGATTGAAGTACAGTTAATTTACAGTGTTTTGTTAGTTTCAGGTATACTTTTGTGTGTTTATTTGGAAAGCATTTATTTAGAAGATAGTTATTTTCTAGGAATATTTTTGGTGATACAATAATCATTGTTTTTTACATTCTCTTTTACTTTGCTCCTAGGGAATGGAGCAACAATTTCCACAATCCGTTCTTCTTGTTTGGTGGGTTGTGCGATAACCCAGGACCATTCAGATTCTCTCGTCCAGGCAGCTGCCATATCTTGCCTTCAGCAGCTTCACATGTTTGCACCACGACATGTCAATTTATCCAGTCTTGTTCCTAGCCTTTGTGTAAGTATAAAGCTGTTTCATTCTTTGATTTGTTTAGGGAACCCAAAATTTGTTTTCCAAAAGATCAAACTAGAGCAAAGCAAAAAAATTTAAGTTTCCTGGATTGTGCATTCTAGAGTTTCAGCTTCAGTAGTCACTTTATGATTCTTCATTTTATTCACTGACTTTCTTTTTCACCTTTTAGGAAATATTTTAATGAACTGTTAAATTAGGTCCAGAGGACTTTCTCTAGACCAGACATACCTCTAAGCTGGCAAGTGTGTTGTACAGAGAATGGAATCTCTTGGATACAGCTTTAAGAATAAATTTTTTTTTCTGTTTTTAAAAATGTGCAAAAATCATTATACATAGCATGAAAGGAAAATGTTAAAGAAAAGTGTGGTCAACGTGGTCAACAGTGATTATTTACAACAAATGCTAGAAAAGACTATAGGCGAGCATATAAACAGGCCTATCATAACCCAGGCATTCAGAAAAGATTTCCTTGAAAAAATGATATGTAATATGCAAACTGTAGGATAAATAGGAGTTAGTTTAGGGAAAAGTGTGATACTGGAGTAACAGCACTTATTTTTAAGCACAAGGAAAAATAGGTGAAAGGTCCTGAGATGGGAAGGAGGGAATGCATTTAAAGAATCGTTTAGTCCAAGTGGTTAAGGCTGAGAGGAAAAAGGGGGAGGTGGGTCATAAGGGCACAGGATGAAGCTGGACAGTTATTTAGTGGGAATCAGTCCCAGACCATCAAGGAGTTTGAATGTGCCACAGCGTGGAAACTAGGTGCATGTGAAATGTTTTCAAAGAACATCCACAAAGAAAACAGTCAACTAATAGTATACACCAGATTGCATTCTGCAACAAGATACATGCCATCCTGTCAAAAGCCATGGCCTAACACACAGGTTTTGAGGGCACAGATGGCATCTCTTGAGCACGGTGAACTTGTTACATGATACAGCTCTGGTGTGTGTGTGCTCAGTAGTGTCCGATTCTTTGCAACCCCACGGACTGTAGCCTGCCAGGCTCCTCTGTCCATGGAATTTTCTAGGCAAGAATACTGGAGTGGGTTGCTATTTCCTACTCCAGAGAATCTTCCTGGCCCACGGCTCAAGCCCCACATCTCCTGCATTGCAGGCAGATGCTTTACCGCTGAGCCACTTGGGAAGCACAGCTCTGATAGGCAACCGATAAATGTGATGAAGACTCAGACACACACTCCCCAGTTGTCTGGTTCCTCTGTGCATTTTTTTCTCCTTAAATATAATTATAGTATGAAAGTTTTCCGTATGAGATGGAACATATTTAAGAGGATCTGGTCAAGTAATAACGTGAATTTCTTTATCTCAGTGGAGGTGATCAGTAAGCTACAGGGAACACACTGAGGGTCCTGTGTGTTAACGGAAAATAATGTGTCCAAAATGACTTTTTTAGCATAGCATCAAGAGTTTTGTTACAAGGCATATTGGAGCACTCTCCTGAACCTTTTCCAAAAATCTGGGAAGGAGATGGCATGGGAGATAAAAGATAAAGAAGAGGGCCACTCAAGTGGCTATCTTGATTCCACATTACCAAATGCCCTGTGAGCTGTCTTCATTACCAAATCTTTTGACACTCTCTAAAAAATAGTTCACACATAGATTCATCCAAATTAGTGAAATCAGTGCTGATTTTTGTAAACTTCGTGTTCATCTCTATTCAGTCATTGCCACCAGAAGAGACCATACCATGTGATACCATGTGTAATACCTAACACAAATGAGGTGATTTTTTTTTCCAGCAAATCTATTAAGAGGTAAGCTTCACCACAGTAATCTTTATGAAATTATATAAAAATATTAAAATGTATATAATGATAGAGCTGTTCAAATGTGTTTTTGTAAGAACAACCACCACTAAGGATTACTTTTATTTTCCTCCTGCCAAGCAGGTGCTTTTTATACCTTGTGATCAGTCTTTCTCCCATCCAGATCTTTTCTGCACACAGCAAGTACATTACCTGGGATGACTGTAGGAGATGTCAATGACAAAAAGACTTGAGCTAAATGCCCACGTCGTCAGAGCAGGGATATCTCATTGTCCAGGATATAAGTACATGGCAGGCACAAGAAGGACTAGGATAGCAAGATGACGTACAGTTTAAATAACAGGGCTTTCTGGGCTTTCCTGGTGGCTCAGCTGGTAAAGAATCCTCCTGCAATGTGGGAGACCTGGGTTCGATCCCTGGGTTGGGAAGATCCCTTGGAGAAGGGAAAGGCTACCCACTCCAGTATTCTTGCCTAGAGAATTCCATGGACTGTATAGTCCATGGGGTTGCAAAGAGTCAGACAAGACTGAGCAACTTTCACTTCACTTCAGAGGCCTAATGAAGGGAATGGCAACCCACTCGATTACTCTTCCCTGGAGAATTCCATGGACAGAGGAGCCTGGCAGGCTACTGTCTATGGGATCACAAAGAGTTGGACACGACTGAGTGACTAACACTAACTAACTAGAGGCCTAATATAGGAGCAAGCAGCACGGTGTTCCTAAGGTTTGCAGAATGTAAGGAAGACCAAGAAGCTTCTTTGGAAAACAGTGAGACATAATCTACCAAAGTTGAAAGTATGCATACAGTATAATCCAGCAACTCCCCTCTAAAGTAAATACCTGAGAGAAATGCATGCACATGTGTGCCAAAAAAACATCCTCAGGAATTTTCATTCCTGGATTATTTGTACTAGCCAAAAAACAGGAACAGCCAAAATGTGCTCCATTCAGCAGCATGGATAATGATGTAATTCTTCAATAAAATATTATATAACAATAAAAATGAATGAATCCCTATTATATGGAATCACATGGATGAGTCCGAAAGACATATTGCTAAAAAGAAACCAAATACAGAAGAGAACAGACTTCATGGTTCCGTTTGTATAAAATTCAAGGACAAGGCTACACCAGGCTCTACTGATAGATGTCACAGTAAATTGTGATTGTATCTGAGCAGCTAAGAAGTTTGCATGAAGCCACATATTTTTTCTTTATCAAATTTAATATTTTTTTTTCCTGATATTTTGTGGATTTTACCAGAAAGTGTCAAGGGAAAGTTTCCAAACAAATACAACTTAACTGTTACCTGGTTTACAGTGGCTGCAAACCACCATCAGTGATAATTTGCATCTCTGATATCAGAGATGTTGAAATGGAGGGGTGGGGAAGTGACTTCAGGATCGTTAAAACTGAGTTTTTGAAAACATTATGTAAACCTTGAAAATATTTTATTTCTTTCACTTTGACCCAGGATTTGTTGAGTGTATTTTCTTAGCTACAATTCTATTTAATTGTAATTAAATGAAATTATATGGTGTTCTGCTTCATATATGTTTAATCCTTTGATCTTTCCACGGTTGTGTAAGATAGGTAGGTCTGTCTCTATTGTACAGATAAAAAAGTAAAACTCTGAGAGATTTGTTCCTTCTGTGTCATATGACCATGCTTAACCTTACCTATAGGATATTTGAAAGTTTTAAAATGTCGTTATTTTTAGGAAGAGAAAAGAAAACATAATGCTGGAAAAAATCTGATCTGTTAGGGTTTCTCTCCTCAGTTATACTTTGTTTTTTTAATACTTGGTATAATTTCAGTGGTTGTGAGCTTTATGCAAAAATAAGAGTTACAAATGCTATATTAACAGCATAAAAATACATTATGTAGCATTGTGAAGGAGTGATGTCTTCCATATAATTATTTTCCCCTCCATCATTTCTGGATGAGATTCTTTCTAAAATGTCTTGCTTCCTTGCTTAAAAAGCAACATATGGAGCATAGTTTAATATTTGCTTGATGAATCAGATTGATAGATTGAGTGATAATAGATTTATTGAGCAATTACTATGTATCATCCACTGTTCTAAATAAAATATTTGTTTTAACTTATTTTATTTTCACTATATCCTGTGGGAAATTGCTGTCCTCATTTCATATATGAGCAAACAAGGCACAGAGAGGTTAGGTAACTTCCCTAAGATCACACAGGAATAAGTGTGTGATTTAAACCCAGTCTGGCAACTGGAGCCTGAGCTCTTAATTATTATGCAGTGGTATGTCTTGTGGTTTATATCATGTATTAGAGTGTACTATATTGATTCTTTCAGGAACTTTTGAAATGAAAAATATTCTATACCAAAAGAATCTGTTTTGCAGTTCTTTTCAGATATTTATGTTTGCTTAATTTTAATTTTTTACTTTAATATGTACCTTCTTTACTTTCAGTTCTTGTTGTGCTCTACCCCCTGACTTTTCATTTAGTACCCTTGATCTCTGTGCAGTTTAAAAATTCCAGTGACAGACTTTAGTAGGACTGTGTATAAAATGTGCAAAAGATCCTTCTGGGTTTTAATCTAAGTATATTACATGATCTTTAGCCCAAGACTTGGGGCAGTTCTTTTGTAGCCTATTAAAATACTCTTTATATATTTTATTGGTATTAATGTTTTTTGAAAAGTCCATCATTTGGCTATATTGGAAACAAATAAGGGGGTTAAAAGAAGAGCCTCTTCAGAAATTAGGTGTTAATATATAGTCATTAGACAAGTAAGATTACAGTTTTTTTTAAAAAGTCTAAAATTGTTATGGTTTACAGGTTCACCTGTGTAGTTCCCATCTATTACTTCGACGAGCAGCTGTGGCCTGTCTCCGGCAACTTGCTCAAAGAGAAGCAGCTGAAGTATGTGAATATGCCATGAGCCTGGCAAAAAATTCAGGGGACAAAGAGAGCAGTGGCACTAGTAAGTCCGGTTATCGGTCAATAATCTTTTTAAGTATTTTAATATTTCAAATGAGTATTACGTATTAAATACCATTTTTGCATTGAAATATGGTCGGTTTTCTTACCCTTTTAAGTAAAACTCGTTACTTTTAAAATTCCCATGTAGTTTTCTTGGTACTTTTACATTTTTACCTTTTTAAACACCCTCTTCCAACAACACAAGAGAAGACTCTACACATGAACATCACCAGATGGTCAACACCGAAATCGGATTGATTATATTCTTTGCGGCAAAAGATGGAGAAGTTCTGTACAGTCAGCAAAAACAAGACCAGGAGCTGACTGTGGCTCAGATCATGAACTCGTTATTGCCAATATCAGACTTAAATTGAAGAAAGTAGGGAAAACCAGTAGACCATCCAGGTATGACCTAAATCAAGTCCCTTACAATTATACAGTGGAAGTGACAAATAGATTCAAGGGATTAGATCTGATAGACAGAGTGCCTGAAGAACCATGGATGGAGGTTCGTGACATTGTATAGGAGGCAGTGGTCAAGACCATCCCCAAGAAAAAGAAAGGCAAAAAGGCAAAATGGTTGTCTGAAGAGGACTTACAAATAGCTGAGAAAAGAAGAGAAGCAAAAGGCAAAGGAGAAAAGGAAAGCTATACCCATTTGAATGCTGAGTTCCAAAGAATAGCAAGGAGAGTTAAAAAAGCATTCCTCAGTGAACAAATGCAAAGAAATAGAGGACAACAATACAATGGGAAAGATGAGAGATCTCGTCAAGAAAATTAGAGCTGCCAAGGGACCATTTCATGCATGCTGCTGCTAAGTCACTTCAGTCGTGTCCGACTCTGTGCGACCCCATAGACGGCAGCCCACCAGGCTCTGCCGTCCCTAGGATTCTCCAGGCAAGAATACTGGAGTGGGATTTCATGCATAGATGGGCTCAGTAAAGGACAAAAATGGTATGGACCTAACAGAAGCAGAAGATATTAAGAAAAGGTGGCAAGAATACACAGACAAACTGTACAAAAAAGATATCCATGACCCAGATAACCACAATGGTGTGATCACTCACCTAGAGCGAGACATCCTGGAATGTGAAGTCAAGTGGGCCTTAGAAAGCATCACTACGAACAAAGCTAGTGGAGGTGATGGAATTCCAGTTGAGCTGTTTCAAATCCTAAAAGACGATGCTGTGAAAGTGCTGCACTCAATATGCCAGCAAATTTGGAAAACTTGGCAGCAGCCACAGAACTAGAAAAGTCAGTTTCATTCCAGTCCCAAGAAGGACAATGCCAAAGAATGTTCAAACTACCGCACAA
The DNA here is from genome assembly GCF_054371585.1 of Giraffa tippelskirchi. Taxonomy (NCBI): domain Eukaryota; kingdom Metazoa; phylum Chordata; class Mammalia; order Artiodactyla; family Giraffidae; genus Giraffa; species Giraffa tippelskirchi. Next base: position 82,390,899 of record NC_137278.1, read on the forward strand.
TTGCACTCATCTCACACGCTGGCAAAGTAATGGTCAAAATTCTCCAACCAGGCTTCAATAGTACGTGAACCATGAACTTCCAGATGTTCAAGCTGGATTTAGAAAAGGCAGAGGAACCAGAGATCGAGTTGCCAACATTGAAAAAGCAAGAGAGTTCCCCCAAAATATCTATTTCTACTTTATTGACTACACCAAAGCCTTTGACTGTGTATATCACAACAAGCTGTGGAAAATTCTTCAAGAGATGGGACTACCAGACCACCTTACCTGCCTCCTGAGAAATCTGTATGCAGATCAGGAAGCAACAGTTAGAACTGGACATGGAACAACAGACGGGTTCCATATCAGGAAAGGAGTATGTCAAGGCTGTGTATTGTCATCCTGCTTATTTAACTTATATGCAGAGTACATCATGCAAAATGCCAAGCTAGATGAAGCACAAGCTGGAGTCAAGATTGCCGGGAGAGATATCAATAACCTCAGATAAGCAGATGACACCACCCATTTGACAGAAAGTGAAGAAGAACTGACTGTATAGAGCTTCTCCATCTTTGGCTGCAAAGAATATAATCAATCTGATTTCGGTGTTGACCATCTGGTGATGTCCACGTGTAGAGTCTTCTCTTGTGTTGTTGGAATAGGGTGTTTGCTATTACCAGTGCGTTCTCGTGGCAAAACTCTATTAGCCTTTGCCCTGCTTCATTCTGTACTCCAAGGCCAAACTTGCCTGTTACGCCAGGTGTTTCTTGACTTCCTACTTTTGCATTCCAGTTCCCTATAATGAAAAGGACATCTTTTTTGGGTGTTAGTTCTAGAAGGTCTTGTAGGTCTTCATAGAACCGTTCAACTTCAACTTCTTCGGTGTTACTGGTCGGGGCATAGACTTGGATTACCGTGATATTGAATGGTTTGCCTTGGAAACGAACAGAGATCATTCTGTCGTTTTTGAGATTGCATCCAAGTACTGCATTTTGGACTCTTCTGTTGACCATGATGGCTACTCCATTTCTTCTAAGGGACTCTTGCCCACAGTAGTAGATACAATGGTCATCTGAGTTAAATTCACCCATTCCAGTCCATCTTAGTTCGCTGATTCCTAGAATGTCGACGTTAACTCTTGCCATCTCCTGTTTGACCACTTCCAGTTTGCCTTGATTCATGGACCTAGCATTCCAGGTTCCTATGCAATATTGCTCTTTACAGCATCGGACTTTGCATCTATCACCTGTCACATCCACAATTGGGTATCGTTTTTGCTTTGGCTCCATCCCATCATTCTTTCTGGAGTTATTTCTCCACTGATCTCCATTAGCATATTGGGCACCTACTGACCTGGGGAGTTCATCTTTCAGTGTCCTATCCTTTTGCCTTTTCATACTGTTCATGGGGTTCTCAAGGCAAGAATACTGAAGTGGTTTGCCATGCCCTTCTCCAGTGGACCACAATCTGGACATCACCAGATGGTCAACACCGAAATCAGATTGATTATATTCTTTGCAGCCAAAGATGGAGAAGCTCTATACAGTCAGCAAAAACAAGACCAGGAGCAGACTGTGGCTCAGATCATGAACTGCTTATTGCCAAATTCAGACTGAAATTGAAGAAAGTAGGGAAAACCACTAGACCATTCAGGTATGACCTAGATCAAATCCCTTATGAGTATACAGTGGAAGTGACAAATAGATTTAAGGGACTAGACCTGATAGAGTGCCTGATGAATTATGGACAGAGGTTCGTGACATTGTACGGGAGACAGGGATCAAGAAAATCCCCATGGAAAAGAAATGCAAAAAAGCAAAATGGCTGTCTGAGGAGGCCTTACAGATAGCTGGGAAGAGAAGAGAAGCGAAAAGCAAAGGAGAAAAGGAAAGATATTCCCATCTGAATGCAGAGTTCCAAAGAATAGCAAGGAGAGATAAGAAAGCCTTCCTCAGCAATCAGTGCAAAGAAATAGAGGAAAACAACAGATTGGGAAAGACTAGAGATCTCTTCAAAAAAATTAGAGATACCAAAGGAACATTTCATGCAAAGATGGGCTCAATAAAGGACAGAAATGGTATGGACCTAACGGAAGCAGAAGATATTAAGAAGAGGTGGCAAGAATACACAGAAGAAGTGTACAAAAATGATCTTCACGACCCAGATAATCACGATGGTGTGATCACTCACCTAGAGCCAGACATCCTGGAATGTGAAGTCAAGTGGGCCTTAGAAAGCATCACTACGAACAAAGCTAGTGGAGGTGATGGAATTCCAGTTGAGCTATTTCAAATCCTCAAAGGTGATGCTGTGAAAGTGCTGCACTCGATATGCCAGCAAATGTGGAAAACTCAGCAGTGGCCACAGGACTGGAAGAGGTCAGTTTTCGTTCCAATCCCAAAGAAAGGCAATGCCAAAGAATGCTCAAACTACCGCACAATTGCACTCATCTCACATGCTAGTAAAGTAATGCTCAAAATTCTCCAAGCCAGGCTTCAGCAATACATGAACAGTGAACTTCCAGATGTTCAAGCTGGTTTTAGAAAAGGCAGAGGAACCAGAGATCAAATTGCCAACATCTGCTGGATCATCAAGAAAGCAAGAGAGTTCCAGAAAAACATCTATTTCTGCTTTATTGACTATGCCAAAGCCTTTGACTGTGTGGATCACAATAAACTGTGGAAAATTCTGAAAGAGATGGGAATACCAGACCACCTGACCTGTCTCTTGAGAAACCTGTATGCAGGTCAGGAAGCAACAGTTAGAACTGGACATGGAACAACAGACTGGTTCCAAATAGGAAAAGGAGTCCGTCAAGGCTGTATATTGTCACCCTGCTTATTTAACTTCTATGCAGAGTACATCATGAGAAATGCTGGGCTGGAAGAAACACAAGCTGGAGTCAAGATTGCTGGGAGAAATATCAATAACCTCAGATATGCAGATGACACCACCCTTCTGGCAGAGAGTGAAGAAGAACTGAAGAGCCTCTTGATGAAGGTGAAGGAGGAGAGTGAAAAAGTTGGCTTAAAGCTCAACATTCAGAAAACTAAGATCATGGCATCTGGTCCCATCACTCCATTGGAAATAGATGGGGAAACAGTGGAAACGGTGTCAGACTTTACTTTTTTGGGCTCCAGAATCACTGCTGATGGTGACTGCAGCCATGAAATTAAAAGATGCTTACTCCTTGGAAGGAAGGTTATGGCCAACCTAGATAGCATATTTAAAAGCAGAGACATTACTTTGCCAACAAAAGTCCGTCTAGTCAAGGCTATGGTTTTTCCAGTTGTCATGTATGGATGTGAGAGTTGGACGGTGAAGAAAGCTGAGCGCCGCAGAATTGATGCTTTTGAACTGTGGTGTTGGAGAAGACTCTTGAGAGTCCCTTGGCCTGCAAGGAGATCCAATCAATCCATCCTAAAAGAGATCAATCCTGGGTGTTCATTGGAAGGTCTGATGTTGAAGCTGAAACTCCAATACTTTAGCCACTTGTTGCGAAGACCTAACTCCTTGGAAAAGACCCTGATTTTTAGAAAGATTTAAGGCAGGAGGAGAAGGGGACAACAGAGGATGAGATGGTTGGATGGCATTAGCGACTTGATGCACATGAGTTTGAGCAAGCTCTGGAAGTCGGTGATGGACAATGAAGTCTGGTGTGCTGCAGTCCCTGGGGTCGCAAAGAGTTGAACACGACTGAGCAACTGAACTGACTGACCTTTTAAAATTTCATAGCTTAAAATTTTGGGGGTAGCTTTTAGTGTCAGAACACTTCTGCCATCCCTCAAGGATATTTTAACTTTATAAGGGATATTGCCTTGTATCCATAATAAGCTTCTGAAAAGAGAAATGATCTATTTTGAGGATACCTGAAAGCTTCTAGTCTCTGACAGTAGTCAATTTTTTGTGATGTTACTTTTCCTTGAAGAAGTTAAGACCACAGTAACCAATATAATTATGAAATGTCAGTAGATGTTTGGTTAGTGAAAAATAGATCTTTACTTTCTTCATTTCTTTTTGCTTTTCCAAGAGTTTTAAGTATAGCTTTCATGTGTAACTAGCTCTCTGGGGATTCCCTGATAGCTCAGTTGGTAAAGACTCCACCTGCAATGCTGGAGACTCTGGTTCGATCCCTGGGTTGGGGAGATCCCCTGGAGAAGGGATAGGCTACCCATTCCAGTATTCTTGGGCTTCCCTTGTGGCTCAGCTGGTAAAGAATCCGCCTGCAATGCGGGAGATTCTGGTTCGTTCCCTGGATTGGGAAGACGCCCTGGAGAAGGGAAAGGCTACCCACTCCAGTATTCTGGCCTGGAGAATACCATGGACTATATAGTCCATGGGGTCACATAGAGTTGGACACGACTGAGCGACTTTCACTTTCACTCTGGTTCTAGGGGTAGGTGGTTTGGGAACTTTTCAAGAGCTTAATTGACAGATGTATTTCTCCTATAGTGAGAGAAAATTTCTACTTTTAAGAGCTTCCTAATCCATAGTAGTTTCTTGGGTACCAAGAAGTAACATACCAAAATAACTTCAGTTTTGCATAATGTAAGAAGAACTCTGTTAGCAAGCACACACTGTATTGTAGAGTGTATAGGAAGTTTAGTATAAAAAATCTAGCAGTAAACATTACTGCTTTTTGGAGAGAAAACATAGCACCAAACGTAGTTACAGAATTCTCTTGAATAAAATTTCAAAACTTTTCTGCCAGTCACCATAATCAATATTGAAAGAGATAACCTAAGAATGGGAAAAATATTCACAAAATATCCTTTGTTTGCTAAAATGTGTACATTTGTATTTCAGTATTTTTAAAGCTTTTACAAATGTGTGCCAGGGGGCCTAAGACACCACCACCCCCAGGTTTGGTGATTCACTAGGACTCAGCATATTGTCACATTTATGGCTATGATTTATAACAGCAAAAGGACACAAAGCAAAATCAGCAAAGGGAGAAGGTACATGGAGTGAAGTCCAGAGCAGACCAGGTGCAAGCTTCTAAGAGTTCACTCCCCATGGAATCACATAGAATATGCTTAATTCCCCAGCAAGGAGTTGTGACAGCACATGTAAAATGTTGTCTTCCAGTGAAGCTTGCTAGATCCTCAGTGCCTAAGGTTTTTATCAGGGGCTGGTCAAATAGGCATAATTTACCTAGCATATACCAAAAGTTCAGATTTTCTCAAAGTTTGTTGTTCAGCCTAAACAGATGTCCAGCATAAACCCTATTGTTGGTACAGATGGCTTAGGCATACTCAGCCACTTTTATCAGGAAATGATGGGGCTCTCTTGAAACTCAATCCCCAGATGCAAGTCAAGGACTAACTGTGATATCAGACCTTCATAGGGTAGTCTGAGACCTGCTACACTAACTCTTCTGTGCATCTGTAAATATCACAAGAGTACACAAAAGAGGTGTTTCATCAAGGAAGCAATATCAACATATGAAATATCTTTAACTTCTAATGATAGTTACATGTTTAAGATAGCATTTTTCTTCTATAAAACTGATCAAGATTAAAAATAATGATTTTAGCCAATGTTGGGAGAGGTATGAATAAAAGAGAAATTTCTTATACTGCTGGTAGAAATGTAAAGTCACACAAATTTCCTTGGAGGATTTTTTTGTCAGTATATCTTCCAAGCTTTCAAACTGTGCTAACACTTTGACCTAGCCTCTTTCAGGAATTCCTCTTCAGTGGTTAATCAGTTAATGTACTCCTAAGTCAGTGATTTGCTATGTTCATGGAAGTTCATGTTGTGGAAGTCTAATTCCTGCTATGGGAAAATATTCACGCTATACTGCTAAGTGAAAAATAGAAATCTGTGCTTAATCTCTCTAGAATGTTAACTTCCTCAGAACCTTCCATTTCCTGCTGTCTTTGAATTCCCCTGACTGTGGCTGTTTTCTGCAAGCCTCTCCTTATTATGTCTTTGGAGTGATTCAGTTTCAATTTGTTCATCCAACATATATAGCAATAATTTTTTCAGATGATTAAATCTATTTAAAAATATGTCTCTCTCCCACATTTTTCTTGTTAAAATAAAACATATTTATCAAGTATTCCCTGGAGATTTGTTTAAAATACTGTAGGATAATCAGTCTTAAAGAGCAGGGTTTTTACTTTCTTTGTCAGATTAAATCTAATTCTAAAAATATGTAATTTGGAGACCATAGTTGAATTGTGTATATAGCTAACTGGTTTTGTTGTTGTTGTGAATTTACATGTAGATCATGGTCTTTAACTTAACTATTACCACTAGAATACAATAAAGTCCTGTACAAGTTCATTTGAAATGTTTGCTTTTCAGATGTTAGTCCTTTTGCGCCTGGAGCAAGTTCTCGAAGTGATATCCATTGCCGGCATCAAGGTGTTAATATAACAGAAACAGGTCTTGAGGGACTTCTTTTTGGAATGCTAGACCGGGAGACAGACAGAAAATTATGTTCTGATATCCATGATACTTTGGGACATATGCTGTCATCGCTGGCTGTGGAAAAGCTTTCTCATTGGCTAATGCTTTGTAAAGATGTCCTAGCAGCTTCTAGTGGTATGTATTTAATATATATATTCTTAAAATAATGAAAATTGTTTATTTTTGATCGTATCTATAGATATATACCATATATAGATATACATACATATATAATGAATTTGAGCCTACATTTTTAAATGCTAATAAGTTATAATCCATAAATCCCTGTAAAATGTTGAAGGTTAAATTATATTACAAACTAATGAACTGTGATTGTTTTTTGGCAGATAACTAAGTTCAAACTAATTTTCATATATTAAAATCCCAGATTACTGTCTTGTTCAACATAAGATGTAGAAGTAGTGAAATATGTAACTATTTTTGTTATTCTTTCCCTGGTTTTTCATTTCTATTTTTATTTATTTTTTTAAATTAAATATATTTAAGGAGAAGTTTTGTTTTACTATCATAAACAGATCAACAATCACTCCTTTCATAAAAATAATTATTGTGAAAGTACATGCAAAGGAGACAAAACTATTATTGAATTTCAAATCGATATCTGATAACTATTTTTATTATTTATTTATTTTAATTTTTATACAGTTTTTAAAAGTTACTTTTCATTTACACGTATTACAAAATTATTGCCTGTATTCCGCATGTTGTACAACACATTGTTGAGCCTATCTTACACGCTTTGTACCCACTTCCCCCCTTTGTTTTTTTAATTGGTTCTCTAAAAAGAACCTTGTGAATTCTACTGTTTTTAAATTAGATACCTTTAAACAGTCCTATATCTAAAGCATCATTTTTGCTACATGTGAGGTCGTTATAATGTGCTTTTACTCCTGTTACAGATATGAGTACTGCAACTCCCTTAAGCAGTGGAAAAGATGAGGAATTTGAGAAGAAAGATGAGATGGATGATGATACCATGTTTACCACACTCGGAGAAGAAGATAAATCAAAGCCTTTTGTGGCACCTCGCTGGGCCACTCGAGTATTTGCTGCTGATTGCCTGTGTCGAATTATCAATCTGTGTGAGAATGCAGACCAGGCTCACTTTGATCTTGCCATGGCACGTTCTGCTAAACTACGAAACCCTACAAGTAAATTTAAAATCAGTACTTCTTTTCCCCAGAGTATTTTTTTTTTATAGGTTTGAAATATTTTACTGCTTTGTAACATGTTTTAGACCGTGCTGTTCATTTATTGTAAGTTTCCTTGCTTTTTGCCTTTGTTTTTTGTCCTCTCTACATACTGTCTCTCTTCTGATCCCTATTTGGAAGGTAAGTTGAGGAAAGTGCGCCAAAGTTATATATCTGTCTACCTTAAGATATATTCATCTTAATCATTTATCCTAAGAATAATGATGGCCCTAAGCATAATGATGACACTAACTTATGTATCCTTGGTACCTTATCCTACTATTAGCAAAAGTTTAAGGTGAATAAATAAAGTGCATTTTGCAGTCCCCAGCCATGGAGAATGTCAGAGTTTGTGAATGCCATGGCAGATTTTAAACTCTCAGATTTCAGAAATGCTATTGGGTATTTTTGAAAAGGTGAAATTGTTTATTACTGAAACCTTTTACTTTTTGATCATTTGTAAGCTTTTATACTGTATATCCCCTGGATCAGATACTAAACGGAATTTACAGAGATCATCAGGTTTAGTATTTTCACTTACAAATGAGGAAACCCCGAGAAGCTGAGAGAGTGGTAGAGTAACAGACTCTCTTATCTTATGCTTTGTTGTCTCTTCGTCATCCTGTCATTTTTTAAAATATCTGAAGACATATGTATTATCAGTATTGAAGTCTATATGTTAAAAATGCCTTCCAGTTTATTTTATTGTGTGTAAGAAGCAGTAAAAGTCACAGATGGATTAAAAAGCAAAAAGTAAAACAGTATTACACTGTGTATAAAATGTGAATCTGATATAGGATACCAGTAAAACACAATATGTTGTGAACACAGTGTCTTTAATCATGTCATTCATCAAATAGTCATCAAAACTTGCTCTTTGCTGTCCATTGGGGATGCAGAGGGAAAAAAATAACAGTCTGTGCTCTTGAAGATGTTCTAGTCTAGAAGACAAAGAGGCATATTTGTCACTCAAATAATTATATTTGCCAGTAGTGGAAGAATAGAGTACTTTGGGAACATAAAAAATTGCTATTCATTTCCTTGGAAATGAACCAGGGAAAACTTCAAAGAAGAGGTCATTTTGAAGCTGAATTTTATAGGAAGAGAGAGGGTTTTCCAACTAGAAGAGGCTGGTTGTATGAGTTTTCTGTTGTTATTGTAAGAAATGACTGCAAACCTAGTGGTTTAAAATAACAGAAATTTATTAAGTTATGGTTCTGTGGGTCAGAAAATCCCAGGATATTATAAACCTCTGTTGTTGTTCAGTCGTACAGTCATGTCTGACTCTGCGACCACATGGGCTGCAGCACTCCAGGCCTCCCTGTCTCTCACCTTCTCCCGGGGTTTGCCCAAGTTCATGTCCATTTCATCGATAATGCTCTCCAGCCATCTCATCCTGTAATGCCCTCTTCTCCTTCTGCCCTCAGTCTTTCCCAGCATCAGGGACTTTTCCAATGAGTTGTCTGTTCACATCAGATGACCAAAATACTGGAGCTTCAGCATCAGTCCTTCTAGTGAATATTCAGGGTTGATCTCTCTTAAGATTTACTGGTTTGACCTCCTTGCTGTCCAAAGGACTTTCAGGAGTCTTCTCCAGCACCACAATTTGAAGGCATTCATTCTTTGGCATTCTGCCCTCTTTACCATCCAGCTCTCACAACCATACGTGACCGCTGGGAAAAAACCATAACCTTGACTAGACAGACCTTCGTTGGCAAAGTAATGTATCTGCTTTTTAATATGCTGTCTAGGTTGGTCATAACTTTCCTTCCAAGGAGTAAGCGTCTTTTAATTTCATGGCTGCAATCACCATCTGCAGTGATTTTGGAGCCCAGAAAAATAAAGTCAGCCACTGTTTCCACTGTTTCCCCATCTATTTGTCATGAAGTGATGGGCCAGATGCCATGATCTTAGTTTTCTGAATGTTGAGCTTTAAGCCAGCTTTTTCACTCTGCTCTTTCACCTTCATCAAGAGGCTCTATAGTTCTTCTTTGCTTTCTGCCGTAAGGGTGGTATCAATTGCATATCTGAGGCTATTGATATTTCTCCCCGCAATCTTGGTCCCAGCTTGTGCTTCCTCCAGCCCAACATTTCTCATGATGTACTCTGCATATGAGTTAAATAAGCAGGGTGACAATATACAGCCTTGACGTACTCCTTTTCCTATTTGGAACCAGTCTGTTCCATGTCCAGTTCTAACTGTTGCTTCCTGACCTGCATACAGATTTCTCAAGAGGCAGGTCAGGAGGTCTGGTATTCCCATCTCTTTCAGAATTTTCCACAGTTTATTGTGATCCACACAGTCAAAGGCTTTGGCATAGTCAATAAAGCAGAAGTAGATGTTTTTCTGAAACTCTCTTGCTTTTTCGATGATCCAGTGGATGTTGGCAATTTGATCTCTGGTTCCTCTGCCTTTTCTAAAACCAGCTTGAACATCTGGAAGTTCACGGTTCACGTATTGCTGAAGCCTGGCTTGGAGAATTTTGAGCATTACTTTACTAGCGTGTGAGATGAGTGCAATTGTGCAGTAGTTGGAGCATTCTTTGGCATTGCCTTTCTTTGGGATTGGAATGAAATCTGACCTTTTCCAGTCCTGTGGCCACTGCTGAGTTTTCCAAATTTGCTGGCATATTGAGTACAGCACTTTTCACAGCATCATCTTTTAGGATTTGAAATAGCTCAACTGGAATTCCATCACCTCCACTAGCTCTGTTCGTAGTGATGCTTCCTAAGGCCCACTTGACTTTACATTCTAGAATGTCTGGCTCTAGGTAAGTGATCACACCATCTAGCCAGCTGCTAAACATTGCAAATTTTAAGTTTCTAGTGCTGGATTTTGTTATATTCCTTTAAATAGTTTTGGACTTTGTTTTAAGATGTAGTTAAATTACTTGGTATCCTTTGAATTCTTTTGATACTTGCTTTTATGCTTGATAGTATGGATCTAGGGGAGTCTTTATTCTAGGGCTAAAAGGAAAAAGACTTCCCTTTTCTCCATCTAACCTTATTAAATTCTTTTCCAGAATAGAGGCTGGTAAACTACAACTTGCAGTCCAAATCTAGCCTGCAATCTGTTTTTATAAATAGTTTTATGGAGCACAGCATAGCTGTCTGTGTACATATGGTCTATGTACAGACTGAAGCAGCAGAATTGAATAGTTAGGAGAGAAATTACATGGCCAGGAAAGCCAAATGTATTTACTATCTGGTTCTTTATGGAAAAAGTTTGCCAATCCCTGTTGACAAAAGAATTACAGACTCATTTGGGAAAGTTATGGTAATCAGTTATTTTGCTTCAAATGTCATCATATGTCCTATAATATCATCCATGTTACCGTATTGTATAAAGATTTACCACAATTATTCAGAGATTTTGATATGGAAACTTTCTTGAAAGTATATCTTTTTTATTTTTAAACTGAGTAAAATATGTTTATCTTAAATGCTTTTTAAAACAAATTCGTTTTATATATTTTTATTATTACACTTAATTTTGGAAATGTTTCCCTTTTTGCCGTCTATTTTTATTTTTAGATGACCTCTTGGTACTTCATCTCTCTGACCTAATTCGCATGGCATTCATGGCTGCAACTGATCATAGTAACCAGCTGCGGATGGCTGGTCTCCAAGCACTCGAAGACATTATCAAGAAGTTTGCCTCTGTGCCTGAGCCAGAATTTCCAGGTCATGTGATTCTGGAGCAGTATCAAGCTAATGTGAGATATTTTATTTGTTTCAAAATTAAAATTGATCATTTGAGTGAACACTAAAGTGAAACTCCCCTGGAGAAATGTATTTGGACCTGTAACCTATTTATTCATGTACCATGCTTAGTTTTTTCCCATTGTCTGTTGCATAGCTAGGATCAGTTCACAGCTGAAGAAACAATAATATAAAACTTGTCACTATTTTTAAGTCATGAGGTAGTATTAGTGATAAAACTAGAATAGATGTTCCAGCCTGGCTTTCCGTTCTTATGTTTAGATTTTTATTCATGCCATTTTAAAGATAAAAGGAACATTTAAAGAGTGTTGTGGATTTACTGCCATTATTTTTATATGTCAAGACTTGATAAGCTTTTTTAAAAATAAAAAGCAATTGTCTCTTGTATCCTGAAGTATAAATTAACTTTTAGTAGCAATGAAAACTATTACCAAAAGAACTATGTATTTCAAAAGCTTTTTTTTTGTACTCTAAACAGAGATATACTTTTTCTCCTGAAATTTATACCTGTATTTATGTTCTTCAAAGGAGGCACAATAGGGACTTCCTTGGTGACCCAGTGATTAAGATACTACACTTCCACTGCAGAGGGTACATGTTCCATCCCTGGGCCACATGCAGCATTCCCCATCCCCATCCTACCCCCCCAAATAAAAGGATTCACAATGGATTCAGTCCTAGAAATGGTGGATTATGTGAAGGAGAGAAAAACTTATTAATAAGAAAAGAATAAACTTTTTTTTCCCACTGTGATTATACCAAAATCATGGCTTCAGTCACATCGTACCTCATGTAAAATCTATGCTCAAACATATACAAAATTAAAAAGTATGGATAATGTATAGTCCATTTTTTCCATCATAAATATAGGTAAAGAAGTTATACTTTCTAGTGCAAATGGCTGTAGAACACTTTTATATAATTATTTACTCCCAAATATCCTATCTATCAGAATGGTCTTTTTTTTTTTTTTAATCTTGCTATTTAGAAATAATTAAAACCTACAGAAATAATTGCAAGAATAGTACAAAAAAGACCTTGTCTTATACCCTTCATCCTTCATTCACATTTGCCAATTGAGAATTTTGCCTCATTTGCTTTAACGTTTTCTCTTTCTTTCTATGTTCACAACATACACTCTCTCAGCTTTTTTTTTTCTGAGTTGTTTAAAAGTAAATGATCAAAATCATGTATCTTTACCCTTGAGCACTGTAGTCTGTGTGTCCAAAAGACAAGAAAGCCGTCTTACATAACCACAGAACAGTTACCAACTTTAAGAAATTCACAGTTGATGTACTGCTTTTATATAAACTGTCATATTCCAGGTTTATCAGTCAGCCCAATAATATCTTTTATAATATATTCTCTTTTTCCTTCAGTGTGAGACCTAATAGCACCTCTGAAGTACAGTTACTACAATTGATCATTGAAATGCAAATACTGATTACTTGCCATGTGTGTTTAGTCACTGAGAGGGAAGCTTATTTGATTTCCAAACTCCTGTTGGTAAGCCTTAGTGACTGAATCTCTAGTGTAAGGGGAGAAATCTCAAATTAGGAGTTGACGATATCTAATTCCTTATTCACATCATACATATTAAATCTAATATAGCCAAGAATCTGTGACTGATACTGGCTTATTAAAATAAAGCAGTAAGCAGAGTGGACCTGGTTAGTACTTGGCTGGAAAACTAAAGCTGATATTCCTTCATTTATTACTCTGAGAACAGTACATAAATTAGTATTTCTTAACTTTCTTTTAAGACATCTCGTTTTGAAGTGAAATGATTTTTCAGGTCTTTTAGTGACTATGTGAATTTTTAGTATTACTCAGTTATTTAAGGAAATTGAGCCTTTAACCTCAGTTATATGAGAGTTGCCCATGAGGTAAACACTGTTAGAAGTATGTTCAAGAATATGTAGACAGGAGAAAAATAGCAATTTTCTCTTATCTCTGGGAACATGTGGCTTTGTCAGAAAATCCCATGTACTATTAAAAATAAGTGAAAAAGAAACAAAATTAATTGCTTATTTGGTATAAGATTCATACAGATTAGATAATGATAATCTCCTGGAAAGCAAAAGAAGAATGGTATGATTGAGTTTATTGTTATCAAAAAGAGAGATAAGAGACATGTGATAAACAGGAAAGGAACAAAGATACATTTTGTGTGTTTTCATCTCCAAAGACAAAAGAGGTTTACTCAGATCAGTCCTTCAGTCCTGTCTGACTCTTTGGGACCCCATGGACTGCAGCATGCCAGGCTTCCCTGTCCATCACCAACTCCCGGAGCTTACTCAGACTCATGTCCATTGAGTCGCTGATGCCATCCAACCATCTCATCCTCTACTTATCTTTAAAAATAAAATGCTTGTACTCATTTTTCTAGGTGGGAGCTGCTCTAAGACCAGCCTTTTCACAAGATACCCCATCAGACATAACAGCAAAAGCTTGCCAGGTAAGAAGAAAAATAAAATTTTGTATATTTATTTTCTATAAATTTATAGCTACCTTAGAACTTCACTTCCAAGAGAGAAAAATCAAATAGTATTAATTTTTATCTCAGAAATACAGCAGTGAGTTTCCTTTTTTATCCTCTCTGAAATGATGAAGTAGTAACTACTAATCACAACTTTTAAAAAAAATTTTTTGCTGTAGCTGAGGTCAAAACTTTGGAATACATAGCTCTTATGTTGTCCTGTAGTAAATGGAAATGTAAAAGTCGTAAGAGGGACTAGAGTAAAATCTACAATAATTAAAGAATATATAGTAATGGTAAATAGGTAGTAAAAAGGGTTTTTTTGACCAAAGGTTGTAAAAATTTTACAAGTTTCTATGTATTAAATTATCCTAAAGACAATTTTGCAATATGGTCGTTTCATTGCAAAATTAATCTCAGGAGATTATTCTCAAACTATTGTACCTGAAGAGAGTTAGAAAAGCACATATGTTCCTACCCCTTCAGTAAGTTTGTCTTTTTCGTGCTCCATCCTGAAAAAGGATTTTTGCACTAAGCTCTCAGCTTTCGGAAAATCTGATTCTTTATCTGCTAACCTAAGGATAGAAGAGAAGCAAGTCTGTCCTTCCCAGTTTTCTGGAGTACAGGGCTGTAATCCATCTTTATTAGAATTCATAGTCAAGCGACATGTGGCCTCTATGCAGAGAATGTCCTGCTGTTTGCAATGACAAGTTTGAAATTCTGACTTTAATCTCTCTGTGGATAAATGAGTTGCCTCCTCCTCCTGTTAGTGTTTATTTCTTTGAAACCTGCTGTCTTAATGGTGGTCTTCAGAGAAATGAACTTCTCCCACCAACAGCAGACCAGAGAGAGAAGATGAGGGAGTGTTGTTTAAGACAGAAGCTTGGGGATCATGGTACAAACCTTGGAGGTAGAGTAGGTAAGCCATTTGGATTGGGATACTGGCACACAAGCATCAGAAATTACAGTCAATGCATAAAATAAATGTATCATGGTAGGGTTTCAGATCGTAATGTTTAAACACAGCAAAACCTCCTACAAAGCTCCTGATGATCAGAAAAGCAAAGGTGATTAGAACTTCATCTTGTGAATGACCAGTATGAAAATTCCTTGTTAGTGAATTTGCCTTAAACTTATTTCTTAGATGGCCATGCTTTCTCTGTAAGAAGTGTCTTCTTTTCTAGTGGCAGGCTTAAAGTTTGACCACCTATCCTTCTGTTTCTGGGTGGAAACCTGCTTTTGAAATAGCTGGAGCACTGGGTTCTAAGTTCCTTTCGTTAAGGTTACCGAAGGAATTGGCTTTGGGCAGGTGATGAATCTTGGCATCTCTGCTTGTTTACTAGAGTAAAATCATGTTGAACCTGAAAATCAAGTATTAATAATTCTGAGAAATTACAGGAAAACCCTCAAATGTTTTCAATTAAGGACAATTGAGGACAGTAATCAGTAAGTTAATAAAAAAAATCATTTAAGGCAGGGCTGGAATCATAAGCATAATACATACTTTAGATATTTTATTTCAACCTGAAGTTTATAAGTGTGCATTCATTCACTACTCTCTTTCTTTTTCATTCTCCACTCTTTGGATATAAGGCCAAAGTCTTTCCTCATAGTATGATTTTGTTGATTCAGTGTTGCTTTGTCTTTCTTCATAAACCAAATGCATAATGCAGTGTCTGTAGTTTCCGGTTTCATTTTCTTTAAAGTGGAGAAAGTACTTAGGTTTTTGCAAGGCAAACAGTGCCAAATTCTTTATTTTGACAATTTTCCTCAACTTCACTTATTCAGTTCAGTTCAGTCACTCAGTCGTGTCCAACTCTTTGCAACTCCATGAACCGCAGCATGCCAGGCCTCCCTGTCCATCACCAGCGCCCGGAGCTTACCCAAACTCATGTCCATTGAGTTGGTGATGCCATCCAACCATCTCATCCTGTTGTCCCCTTCTCCTCCTGCCCTCAAACTTTACTTCTACCAAAATTCAAAGTATCAAGTATCTCCAAAGTGATACTTTCTTTAGAAATAACAACTTTTATTTTTATACTTTTATTTAATTACTTTTTGCTTTAAATTTCAGTGTATTTTCAGCATTGTGTGACTGGCTTTTTTTTTTTTTTTTTGCTATCTGTATTGGTAATAATCAGTTTTTAAATGTCCCTATTTAATTTAGTTTTGAATTCTTAGAGAATAAGATTATAAGAGAATGAAATAGTTTGCACATATATTTACTCTTAACTTTTTTAAAGTTTTAAATATAGGAATACAACCCATTAACCCGATTGAATATCCAGATGCTCTGAAAACCTGAAGTTTTTTCATAATTTATTTGGTAACAAAACCTGAGCTGACTGTATTCACTCAGCCCTGACATGAAGTTTAGTGAGATGATAGTATTGATTGATCTCAATTAGTGTGATGCATAGTACATTTCATTCTGGAAGTATCTATGTGTTAATTATGGGATGCTGCTACACATCTTACTTAATCCCTTAATTAAATTCATGTACCTTATTACCCTTTAGGGTATAACGTTGTGAACTGTGCAATACATTACCTAAGGATTTCAGGTAAGAAAGTGAGGACATACAACTGTTGAGTAAAGTGGGCACTGTCAAACATCTTCTCTCATTCAGTAGGTTGTCTTTTTGTTTTATTGATGGTCTCCTTTGCTATGCAAAAGCTTTTAAGTTTAATTAGGTCCCATTTGTTTATTTTTGCCTGTATTTCTCTTGCTTTAGGAGGTAGATCCAAAAAAAATATTGCTGCAGTTTATGTCAAAGAGTATTCTGCCTGTATTTTCCTCTAGGACTTTTATAGTAACAGATCTTACATTTAGGTCTTTAATCCATTTTGAGTATATTTTTGTTCCGTTCATTTCAGTTGCTCAGTAGTGTCTGACTCTTTGCAACCCCATGGACTGCATCATGCCAGGCTTCCCTGTCCATCACCAACTCCTAGAGCTTGCTTAAACTCATGTCCATCAGGTCGTTGATGCCATCCAACCATCTCATCCTCTGTCATCCCCTTCTCCTCCTGCCTTCAATCTTTCCCAGCATCAGGGTCTTTTCCAATGAGTCAGCTCTTCACATCAGGTGGCCAGAGTATTGGAGTTTCAACTTTAGCATCAGTCCTTCCAGTGAATATTCAGGACTGATTTCCTTTAGGATGGACTGGTTGGATCTCCTTGCAGTCCAAGGGACTCTCAAGAGTCTTCTCCAACACTACAGTTCAAAAGCATCAATTCTTTGGTGCTCAGCTTTCTTTATAGTCTGGCTCTCACATCCTTACATGACTACTGCAAAAACCATAGCTTTGACTAGACGGACTTTTATCGGCAAAGTGATGTCTCTGCTTTTTAATAAGCTGTCTAGGTTGGTCATAGCTTTTCTTCCAAGGATCACATGTCTTTTAATTTCATGGCTGCAGACACTGTCTGCAGTGATTTTGGAACTGCAAAAAATAAAGTCTCTCACTGTTTCCATTATTTCCCCATCCATTTGCCATGAAGTGATGGAACCGGATGCCATGATCTTTGTTTATTGAATGTTGAATTCTAAGCCAGCTTTTTCACTCTCCTCTTTCACTTTCATCAGGAGGCTCTTTAGTTCTTCTTCGCTTTCTGCCATAAGGGTGGTATCATCTGCATATCTGAGGTTATTGTTATTTCTCCCGGCAATCTTGATTCCAGCTTATGGTTCATCCATATGACCTTTTTAGATTGAGGTTCCTACTTTGTTGGAACACAGTTGTTCCTACTGCGTTTACTTTCTGGAGAGTTTTTTTTTTTTAATCACAAATGGGTTTTGAACTTTATCAAAAGTTTTTTCTGTTATCTATTGAGATGATCACATAGTTTTTATTCTTCAATTTGTTAATGTGGTGTATCACACTGATTGATTTGTAGATATTAAAGAATCCTTATTATCCCTGGGATGAATCCCACTTGATCATGGTGTATGACCCTTTTAATGTGTTGTTGGATTCGGTTTGATAATATTTTGTTGAGGATTTTTGCATTTACATTCATCAGTTATATTGACCTGTAATTTTATTTTTTTGTGGCATATTCTTTTTTTGTGGTATATTTGTGTGGTTTGGGTTTCAGGGTGATGCTGGTCTCATAGAATGAGTATGGAAATGACAGATTTTTAGTCAAGTTGTTTCCATTGAAAAATATTGATTTGAGGACTTCCTTGGCAGTCTGATGGTTAAGATTCCACAGTTCCAGTGCAGGGGGCACAGGGTTGATCCCTGGTCTGGGAACTAAGATATCATATACTGTGTGGCATGGCCAAAAAAAAAGTACAGATTTTAAAAGCTAATGACTTAGAACTCATACACAAAACAAATGGTAGACAACCTATTGAACAGGAGAAAATATTTGCAAATGCTGCTGCTCCTGCTGCTAAGTCCTGCTGCTCCTGCAGCTGCTGCTCCTGCTGCTAAGTCACTTCGGTCGTGTCCAACTCTGTGCGACCCCATAGACGGCAGCCCACCAGGCTCCTCCATCCCTGGGATTCTCCCGGCAAGAATACTGCAGTGGGCTGCCATTTCCTTCTCCAATGCATGCATGCATGCTAAGTCACTTCAGTCATGTCCGACTCTGTGAGACCCCATGGACAGCAGCCCACCAGGCTCCTCTGTCCACAGGATTCTCTAGGCAAGAATACTGGAGTGGGTTGCCATTTTCTTTTCCATTTGCAAATGGTATGATCAATAAGAGGTTAATATCCAAAATATATGAATAGTTCATACAACTCAACATCAAAACAAACAACCAGATTAAAAACTGGATGGAAGTAATGACTAGACATTTTTCCAGAGAGAAAATGCAGATGGCCAATAGGCACATAAAAAGATGCTCACCATCACTTATCATCAGAGACATGAAAATCAAAGCCACAATTAGGTATCAGCTGACACCAGTCAGAATGACTGTCATAAAAAAGAAAAATACAAAAATAGCAAACATTGGTGAAGATGTAGAGAAAAGGCAACCCTCATACACTGTTGGTGGAAAGGTAAGTTTGTGCAACCGCTGTGGAAAACAGGTTTCTCAAAAAATTTAAAATAGAGTTACCTTGTGACCCAATTGAGTTTATATCTGAAAAGAACAAAAATACTAATCTGAAAAGAGTCATGCACCTCAGTGTTCCTAGCAGCATTATTTACAGTTGCCAAGATTTGGAAGCAGTCTAAGTGTCCATCAGCAGATGAATAGATAGAGAAGATGGAATGCTACTCAGCCATAAAAAAGAGTGAAATTTTGCCATTTGCAGCAACATGGATGGACTTGGAGGGCTCTATGCTAAGTGAAAAAATTCAGAGAAAGACATATACTGTATGCTGTCATTTATATATGGAATCTAAAAAATATAACAAACTAGTGAATGTAACAAAAAAGAAACAGACCCATAGACACAGAACAAGGTAGTAGTTACCAGTGGGGAGAGGGAAGGGAAGGTGGGGCAATTTTGGGGTAGGGGCAAAATAAAAACCCGGTAATTATGAGGTTATGTGAAATCATAGATGAAAATTGTGAAGCACAGTAGAATTTAAAGAATCTTTCATTTAATTTTTTAAAAAGTTGGCACTGTCAGGTAACCCCTTCTTTCTTGACATTCTTCCTTTGTTTTCAGTGTCACCACACTTGCCTATTTTCCTATTGCTTTTCTGGCATTTTCTTCTCAATTTCTTTCATTGTTTATTTTTACACTGTCTGTCCCTTAAGTTTGTTTTCCCTGAGTTCTATCCTTATGGATCTATCCTTATCCTTTTTTTTAATACCTGTCTTTGAACAAAATTACTTAGCACTTTAGCGATCACTGTTGCTTGGAGAATTCCTGTATCTACTTAGTTACCTTTGTCTTTGCTCCTGAAATCCAGACCTGAGTTTCCAACTGCCCACGAACTTAGCATGTCATAATTTAGTTCATAGTCAAAATCATGCTGCTCTGAAATTTCTCATCTTTACCACAATTCTCTGTATTCTTAAATAGTAGTAACACCTTCCTTCCATTCATCCAAATTAGAAGCTTTGACAATCAAAATTTGGTAATCATCACCTCTCACTGTTTACATGTCCCTGCTTTCACCCCCCTAAAAGTACGTAATCAGTTTTCAAACCTTGTGATTTCTACTTCCAAGTCATTCTCAAATGCCTCTCCCTTGTCATTTGATTCCATATCATCTCTGTCCAGTGGTGTTATAATAGCCATGTAGCTGAACACAGTGCTTACTATCCAAACACGTTTTCCTGTGTTTATTGATAGTATTTGAGCAGTTTTCCTAAAGCACAATTCTAATAATATTCCCCTGCTCAGAAGCCTTAGAAACTCATGATTGCCTGCAGAAAAAGTCTGCTGAATTCAGTTCACATGGAATTTAAATTGTACTGTAACCTAATCCTAGTTAACTTTCCTAATCTTTTTTCTTCCTCCCCCAAACTCCTCTTTATCTGTACACACAAAACTTCCTGATATCTAAACATCCCCATTTCTTGTGCTAGAATTAATCTGTGCTAGAATTAATCTCTTCTTTCTCTCTTTTTAAGTGTAGTATGACAGTCATAAAGCATTCTTATGTGTTAATTTAATCTGTGTTGAGTTACTTGAGGAGAGGGACTAGATTTTTTTTCCCTTTACTTTTTTGTTTCTTTTAAACTTCTCTGTATAACTCAGAATAACCTTTTGACTATAGTAAAGAGAAATGTTGAATTAAAGAATAATTTGTGATTGAACTGATTTGGGTGCAGATTTTTTTCTGATAAAATTTTTGGGAATTTAGATAGTGGAAACATGGTAAGTAAATATTGTTTTGTTTTCTACATAAGAGTATAGTAAGTTCCATACTTGCTATTGATTTTTTATTAAAAAAAAAAAGCATAGCATTGAAGGATTTTGTTTTGTTCATTGGTTTTGTTCTGTATTGGTTCCCCCTAGGAAAAAAAATCATATTAACACCAGCCTTTTATATGTTTAATCTTAACTTTTTAATATAAAAATAAGAGTTCTTTTTTTTTCTCCCCCCTTTGGCTAGGTGTGTAGTACATGGATTGGAAGTGGAGTTGTCAGTGATCTCAATGATCTCCGTCGAGTACACAATCTGCTTGTTTCTTCACTGGACAAGGTTCAGGCCGGAAAAGGATCTTCCAGCCAACTGTACCGAGAGAGTGCTACAACCATGGAAAAACTGGCTGTTCTTAAAGCATGGGCAGAGGTAACGGCAGCCTATTGTTTTTAACGGTTTCTCCATCCGTGAGAAAATGTTCCACTACTCCTGTAGGTAAAAAAATTTTGTTTAGTTTTTGTTGTTTTTAAGCTGACCTTTGGTATAGAGTGCTTTAAAAAATTTTGCTATTTACTTTTCACTGAAATACATATACATTTATGTCTCAAAAGAGCTCATATTGAACCTTTGAAAATTAGTATTTCTAATTAGTGCTTTTTTTAATTTATTTATTTTAATTATACTTTACAGTTTTGTGGTTGTTTTAGCCATCATTGACGTGTATCAGTTTAAAAACATCTATATTGAAGAAAAGCTCTTCTTACTTACTATGGAAAAATTAAGTGGGGAAAACCTACAAATAATAAGAAAATAGAAAAAATTGTGCCAAGAATCATTTATTTGATTAAATTTCAGAAGACTTGCTGCCACATTGATTAGGCTGTAGGAGTTTATTTTGTTGTTGTATGTTTTGTGTTTTTTTAACAGCTGTTTTTACCTCTTTTTATGCCCACATTATTTTTAAAAATAATGATACTGTTTTAATTTCACTTTTCTAAATCCCTTCTGCTAGTTACTTTCAAATTCTTATCATCTGCATGCAGGTATTTCAAATATCTCTTTATTCCTTCCTCTGCCAACCCAGTATCTTACTTCCCTATTTCCTTGGTATCAGCAGCCTGTGACCACCCCACAGGCAATTGCTGGCTCAAAGCATACAACACCCAGATGATACAGTTTAGATAAAGGACCTCTGGGGTTTTGTGGATTTTTTTTGTCACAGAAGACAAAAAAGGGAAAATTAGAGCAATAAGATATTGTAGAAATTACTTTTCTTTCTGGTTTTTAGATCAAGTTGTTTTCATCGAGTATCCCTGAGTGTTCATTTATTTTCACCCTGCTGCCATCTTTTGTCTTAGACAAGTAAAAAAAATTCACATTGATAAAATGTTTGTTCTTACTGATAAAATCTTACCAAATTAATGCAAATGTATAATTTTAGGTGGAAAGTAGTGTTAGAAAGATACTTATAAAGTGATTGTTTTCTTACTTTGAGATTCACAGAAATTCTTTGTTATTTTCACATATCTAATTTTTAACTAAAACTTACTATTTTTCTTATCTGTAGAAATTACATTCCAAATGATTGAATGATTTTTATTTTAAAAAAATCTTTCAAAATTGTTGTTAATTCTGCAGCCCCATTCATTAATTTCCCAAACATAGAGATAGTTGTGTAATTGGATAAGACCATTTGCCAGTTAGCTGGTTCTCTGCTGACTTGCATGAATGTGCTTGATTTACCTACTATGTTGTCTGGCACAGATCAGTATAAAAAGCATTAAATGTTGAATCACAGACCCTATAGCAAGTTCTGTCTCTATAATTCACCATCTTTTGTACTTTGATCAAGTGAGTTGATCTCTCAGATACTCAGTTTCTTTATCATAACATGGAAGTACAATAATATTTTCTAAAGTGACATGTATTAAAAAAACCAAGCATTGTAACTGGCACTGAATAGAAAATAAATAGTTACTTTTAACAAATTAGATGAAAACTTCATATAACTAATTTATTAATGCACATTTTTGTTTGAAACTCTTCTTATTTTGGGGTAACTTGGTTTTATAATTAAATAATTTATACTTCAGCCCTCAGCCTGTAATATTGTCAAATAAATCTTTTCCTTGCTTAACTTCCTTTCCTTCATCTTTTTACCTCAGAGGCCCAACATATTCTAGATTTCTCTGTTCAAGATCTATCTTTGCTTCTACTTTTTACTCAGAAAATAGAAGATGTTTGTTTTCCAGCTCCTCAGATTGTTACCTTCAGGTCTTGAGATCTATGTGAGTTGATAACTGTCCTTTTACCTGTGTGACCTTGGGTGAATTATTTACCTGCTTCTGTAAACCTGGTTTCTCAGCCCTAAAGTGTGGATAATAATTAAGTACATTCCATAGAATTACATTGTGAAGTAAATGAGACTTCATTGTGAAGTAATAAGGACTTCGTTCAATAACTACCTTATTTATATGCTCAGTGAATGTTGCCTGCTGTTATTTGTATAATTATTATTATTATTTTAAAGTTTTCCTCTAATCCAGAATTCCCTTGTCTCAATTTTCTTTCCCACTCTGATTCATTCAACAAAGTGTTAAATGAACATTAGCTCTGTGCCAGGGTAGCAGTTGATAATACAGTAGTGCACAAGCCAGATGTTCTACACTTACTGAGGAAAACAAACTAGTGGACCAGTATGTGCGACAAAAATAATGAGTGTTACAGGAGGAGTACAGAATGTTGTAAACACACAGCAGAGGCACCTAAAATAGTCTGGGGGTTCAGAGGAGGCTTCCTGGAGAGAGCAACACTTAAGCTGGGACCTGGAGCATGAGAGCAGATGTTAGTAAGCACGAGTCTGAGGAGGAGACTATTCCAAGCTAAGTGCATTCAGTTGTCCCCCACTTCTGTATCTCCCCATCTCCCTCTGCGTGCTCTTCCTCCCTCCTTCCCTTCGTTGTTCCCCAACTCAGCTTCCTCCTCCGCTCACTCTCTTCTTTACATCCTTGACTGTTGAGTCACCCACTTCTCGATCCCCTGCAATCTAGGTTTACTCTCACCACTCCATTGAAATTACTGAAGTTACAAATGATATAATTCTCCAAATCACTGGACACTTTTCAGTCTCTGTCGACTTAGCCTTTCTGCAGCTTTTGATATTGTCTTCTCTGGAAACTCTTTGTTTTCCTTGACTTACTGGCCCTACTCCCTTGCTTCTCCTGTTTTTTTTTTCTTTGTTCATTCTTAGCATCACTTGCTGGCTTCTCTTTGCCTGCCTGCCGTTTAAATGTTGATATTTTTCTTGTCCTTTTTCTCACTCTTCATACTTTATGGGTAACCACATCTACACTCACACCCTGTAGCTTTTACATGTATATTAAATATTCTAAATGTACTTTTCTACTCAGACCTCTCTCCTAAATTCCAATCCCATTCTTTTAGCTATTTATTAGACATGTAGTAAGTGCTCTAGTATTTACTATTGAAAAAAATCTGGATCTAAGTGGACCCACGCAGTTCAGATCTATGTTGTTCAAGAGTCAACAAAGTATAGCAAAACACCTTTCTAAAACTGTACCCATTAGTTTATCCTAAGGAATATCAAGAATATACACAGATTCTGTTGTGAGGATGTTTGTTGTGATGTTGTTTATCATTCTAAAGAAAAAGAAATAAATGTATTTCTTGATCCAAAGATGATGGTATTCAGTTCAATTCAGTCTCTCAGTCGTGTCCGACTCTTTGCGACACCATGAATCGCAGCACGCCAGGCCTCCCTGTCCATCACCAACTCCCGGAGTCCACCCAAACCCAACTGCATTGAGTCGGTGATGCCATCCAGCCATCTCATCCTCTCTCATCCCTTTCTCCTCCTGCCCCCAATACTTCCCAGCATTAGGGTCTTTTCCAATGAGTCAACTCTTCGCATGAGGTGGCCAAAGTATTGGAGTTTCAGCTTCAACATCAGTCCTTCCAATGAACACCCAGGACTGATCTCCTTTAGGATGGACTGGTTGGATCTCCTTGCAGTCCAAGGGACTCTCAAGAGTCTTCTCCAACACCACAGTTCAAAAGCATCGATTCTTCGGCGCTCAGCTTTCTTCACCGTCCAACTCTCACATCCATACATGACCACTGGAAACACCATAGCTTTGACTAGACGGACCTTTGTTGGCAGAGTAATATCTCTGCTTTTAAATATGCTATCTAGGTTGGTCATAACTTTCCTTCTAAGGAGTAAGCGTCTTTCTATTTCATGGCTGCAGTCACCAACTGCAGTGATTTTGGAGCCCAGAAAAATGAAGTCTGCCACTGGTACCACTGTTTCCCCATCTATTTGTCATGAAGTGATGGGACAGGATGCCATGATCTTAGTTTTCTGAACATTGAGCTTTAAGCCAACTTTTTCACTCTCCTCTTTCACTTTCATCAAGAGGCTCTTTAGTTCTTTTTCACTTTCTGCCATAAGGGTGGTTTCATCTTCATATCTGAGGTTATTGATATTTCTCCTGGCAATCTTGATTCCAGCTTGTGCTTCCTTCAGCCCAGTGTTTCCCATGATGTACTCTGCATATGAGTTAAATAAGCAGGGTGACAATATACAGCCTTGACGGACTCCTTTTCCTATTTGGAACCAGTCTGTTGTTCCATGTCAGGTTCTAACTATTGCTTCCTGACCTGCATACAAGTTTCTAAAGAGGCAGGTCAGGTGGTCTGGTATTCTCATCTCTTTCAGAATTTTCCACAGTTTATTGTGATCCACACAGTCAAAGCTTTTTGCATAGTCAAAAAAACAGAAATAGATGTTTTTCTGGAACTCTCTTGCTTTTTCGATGATCCAGCAGATGTTGGCAATTTGATCTCTGGTTCCTCTGCCTTTTCTAAAACCAGCTTGAACATCTGGAAGTTCATGGTTCATGTATTCCTGAAGCCTGGCTTGGAGAACTTTAAGCATTACTTTACTAGCGTGTGAGATGAGTGCAATTGTGCGGTAGTTTGAGCATTCTTTGGCATTGCCTTTCTTTGGGATTGGAATGAAAACTGACCTTTTCCAGTCCCATGGCCACTGCTGAGTTTTCAAGACTTGCTGGCATATCGTGTGCAGCACTTTCACAGCATCATCTTTTAGGATTTGAAACAGCTCAACTGGAATTCCATCACCTCCACTAGCTTTGTATGTAGTGATGCTTTCTAAGGCCCACTTGACTTCACATTCCAGGATGTCTGGCTCTAGGTGAGTGATCACACCATCGTGATTATCTGTGTCGTGAAGATCTTTTTTGTACAGTCCTTCTGTGTATTCTTACCACCTCTTCTTAATATCTTCTGCTTCTGTTAGGTCTGTACCATTTCTGTCCTTTATCAAGCCCATCTTTGCATGAAATGTTCCCTTGGTATTTCTAATTTTCATGAAGAGATCTCTAGATGGGTCATGGTAGAGAGGTCTGACAGAATGTGGTCCACTGGAGAAGGGAATGGCAAACCACTTCAGTATTCTTGCCTTGAGAACCCCATGAACAGTATGAAAAGGCAAAATGATAAGATACTGAAAGAGGAACTCCCCAAGTCGGTAGTTGCCCAATATGCTACTGGAGATCAGTGGAGAAATAACTCCAGAAAGACTGAAGGGATGGAGCCAAAGCAAAAACAATACCCAGTTGTGGATGTGACTGGTGATAGAAGCAAGGTCTGATGCTGTAAAGAGCAATATTGCATAGGAACCTGGAATGTTAGTTTCATGAATCAAGGCAAATTGGAAGTGGTCAAACAGGGGATGGCAAGAGTGAAAGTCAACATTCTAGGAATCAGCCAACTCAAATGGACTGGAATGGGTGAATTTGACTCAGATGACCATTATATCTACTACTGTGTGCAGGAATCCCTTAGAAGAAATGGAGTAGCCGTCATAGTCAACAAAAGAGTCCGAAATGCAGTACTTGGATGCAGTCTCAAAAACGACAGAATGATCTGTTTGTTTCCAAGGCAAACCATTCAGTATCACAGTAATCCAAGCCTATGCCCCAACCAGCAATGTTGAAGAAGCTGAAGTTGAACGGTTCTATGAAGACCTACAAGACCTTTTAGAACTAACACCCAAAAAAAATGTCCTTTTCGTCATAGGGGACTGGAATGCAAAAGTACAAAGTCAGGAAACACCTGGAGTAACAGGCAAATTTGGCCTTGGAGTACAGAATGAAGCAAGGCAAAGGCTAATAGAGTTTTGCCAAGAGAACACACTGGTCATAGCAAACACCCTCTTCCATCAACACAAGAGAAGACTCTATACATGGAAATCACCAGATGGTTCACTAATGCTGAAATCAGATTGAATTATATTCTTTGCAGACAAACATGGAGAAGCTTATGCAGTCAGCAAAAACAAGACCGGGAGCGGACTGTGGCTCAGATCATGCATTCCTTATTGCCAAATTCAGACTGAAATTGAAGAAAGTAGGGAAGACCACTAGACCATTCAGGTATGACCTAAATCAAATCCCTTATGATTTTACAGTGGAAGTGAGAAATAGATTTAAGGGACTAGATCAATAGACAGAGTGCCTGATCAACTATGGATGGAGGTTCATGACATTGTACAGGAGGCAGGGATCAAGACCATCCCCAAGAAAAAGAAATGCAAAAGAGCAAAATGGCTGTCTGAGGAAGCCTTACAAATAGCTGTGAAAAGAAGAGAAGTGAAAGGCAAAGGAGAAAAGGAAAGATATACCCATTTGAATGCAGAGTTCCAAAGAATAGCAATGAGAGATAAGAAAGCCTTCCTTCAGCAATCAATCAATGATGGTATTAAGTGACTAGAAAATTGAGTTAAAAATTATATACAAACATTATTGTTTAAAAGACTGTGAGTATGTATATACAACGTGTCTAGCATGTTAACAGTATTGCATCTGGGTAGTAGGATTTAGGCTTAGGTAGTAGGTAGTAGGCTTTATTTTCTTCATTTTATTTGTGCATCTGATTTTTCTATATTTCTTGTGTACTTTCTCGTAAGAAAAACCCCACATTTTTTGCAAAAACGAGTCAAAAAATATATTTTCATATTACGCGTAGCAATGTATAATATATGCCCCTTTTAGAAAGCATTTGGCAGTGTCTGTTCAGAGCCATGGAAGTATTTATAATCACTCACCCAGTCATTCCATTTCTGGGACTTTATCCTAGGGAAGAATATTCAAAATATGAAAAAGAGAGAAGTTGACAAAAATGTTTGTTTGGAACATTCATAATGTGACGAACTGAATACCTTTGTCATTGAAAACTATGCCTCATCTTCTAAGATTCCCAGGACTGAAAAGAATTTTAAAAAATATAAAATTTCAACTACAGGAAAACTGTTAGATTTATAAAGTCTTCTATTACCGCTATTAAAAATAATAGTTATGAAGAATAGTATTTATATGGAAATCCTTGTAACAGTTAAGATTAAATACAAAATAGTCTGTACAACATAATTACAGCTTAGTTGGAATGTGGAAACCTGGAAATTAGGATTATGAGTAATTTTAATAACTCATTTTTAAACTTTTTGTGGTGTACTTTTAAATGTTTATTTATTTATTCTATTTATGGCTATGCTGAGTCTTCATCACTGCTCAAGCTTTTCTCCCATTGCAGCGAAAGGGGGCTACTCTCTAGTTGCGGTGTGTGGGCCTCTCACTGCAGTGGTTTCTCTGGTTGTGGAGCACAGGCTCTAGAGTGTGTAGGCTTCAACAGTTGTGGGCACGGGCTTGGTTGCTCCATGGCATGTGGAATCTTTCCAGACCAGGGATTGAACCAGTGTGTCCTGCTTTGACAGGTGGATTCTTTACCACTGAGCCACCAGGGAGGCCCACAGCATAATTTTTTAAATAAAGGTTGAGGAAAAATACATACAGCTGACCTTTAAATCATGCATTGACTCCGCTTCCCCATTACCAACAGAGTAAAATCTTCAGCTCCTTCTCCCTTGTATTCTATGCTCAGTCTAATACCGAACACTTGGAATTTCCTTAGAATGCCTTGCCGTTTCTTATCTGCCTGGAATCCCTACTTCCATCTTTGCCTGTCAGCAGAAGAACTTTTATCTTTGAATTGTGTCTCACCTTTTCATACTCCATTAAGATTCTTTATCTTTGGTGCTCCCTGTGATTCATTCATTACACAAACCACGAGTGTTCCTTAGGTGCCAGGCAGTGGATGTGGTCACTGCTCATAGTGAGATGGGAAGATAGGTCATTTAAAACAAATTTAAAAAATGTCCTTTCATCTCTTTTTTCACTCTTCTGTCATTGTATCAGTCTGTGAGTTCATGGAAGTGAAAACTGCATGTGATTTGTCTTTGTTGCCTCCGATCCAAGCAAAATAGCAAATGCAAGGCAAGAGTAGGTACCTACGAAGAATTTGATGAGTGAATGGCTGAGTATACTTACAGTGTTTATTGAGAGAGACATTTTCTTAAAATATCAACATTATAGTAAATCTAAGGGAAGAAAGCAAGCTTAAAATCACTAAAAAATATGAATATGATATGTTTATAACTTTAGATTCAGTGTCCCTATTCCAAAAGTTAGATGGTTTATGCTTCTAAATTGTCAGGTGTTAGTATGACTAACCGACTGTAACTGACTGATATATATAAGACCACCACAGTGTTAAGGAAGGCTTCTTCTCAGAAATGAAGATTCATTGTTTCCTGTTATCATTGTGTAAACTTAGTCAATTACTGTGCCATAGCTGTCTGCTTGTTGTAGGGATAGAGAGAAGACCCTGCCATCAAGAAGTGTCCCTGGTTCAGATACATAGAATTCCTCTTACGTACAATGAAAATAACTGTGTATGGCAAACATTTTTCTAAAGATACCTAGTGCAATTTTCTGTCATTCTCTTACTCCCTTGACTGCCCCCCAACCTTTTCTTTGCTTTTTTGTGGATGTGTAATTCAGCTAGGTGCCGGTTGCCAAAGCCAAAATGTATGTACAACTGCAAAAGAATACAAACAAAAATAACTTCAGCAAAGAATCCTTAAGATTGTATTTTTAGAAGTTGTTATTATATATTCTTTTGGTTTACAGAGTGGAGAGAAAAGATACAGATAATATATATAGTCAGTAAATTATATTATTTTTGGCTGAGTTATCTGTTACAAGGACTAGATTGATAAACATCACTTAGGCAGTGTAAAAGAAGAGGTTTGGAGGATATTAGTGGAAATCCAGGTTATGGTTTCTCTTCCCCCACCCCTTAGCTTTTTTCTTTGAATGCCGTCTGATTGTGTCTAATAAGCCTGTGAAAGCAAATTCAATAAACAGGAAGTTGTACCCTATGGCAAAAAAAAAGAAAACCACGTATATAAAGGGGGGCTTTGTAAAGTAGAACAAGAGAAGCCAGAAAAAATTCAGAGAACCCTACTCAAGGAATGTGCTGTGAGAGCAGTAGTCAGAAGTCAGATCTATTAAAAAAAAAAAGATTGCCTCCAAAATAGGTGGGATTATTCTTTTGAGACTATCAGGAAATTCTGAAGTTGCATACTTTCTACTAATAGTACTCGGTTACTTGCGATGATTCAACTGTATAATCATTGTGGTTGTGGTTTAGTCGCTAAGTCGTGTCTGACTCTTGCTACCCCACGGCTGGTAGCCTGCCAGACTCCTCTGTCCATGGGATTTCCCAGGCAAAAATACTGGAGTGGGTTGCCATTTCCTTTTCCGTATAATCATAACAGCTTAGAATATGTCATTTCTTAATATTATATCTTGTTCTTTTCTCCTCCTGAATATCTTACTAGGTCTATGTGGTTGCTATGAATATTAAAAAAGAAGCAGAGTCAAAACCAAAAAGAGCAGTTAAAAATACTGATGATGATGATGATGATGATAGTACCATAGATGAGCTACCACCAGATAGTTTAATAACACTCGTGCAGCCTGAACTGCCAATACTCAGTCGCCTGTGGTTGGCAGCATTAAAAGACTACGCGCTTTTAACTTTACCAGCTGAATTTGCTAGTCAGCTCCCCCCAGATGGTAAGTACTGTGTTCAGAGTTTTGCTTTTAATGGAGTTGAAAGTAGTAATTAAACAAAATGGAATTGGTGGAGACTGGCCACAATAGTAATAAAAACATTTTAAATTTCTGTGGACTTAAACTTGATATTCTGTCTGTACTGAATTTATAAATTCAGATACGGAATTAAACTTACTTGTCGGCCCAAGCAAAAACGTTCTCACTGTTACAGTAATAACCGTCTGAGCTAGGGTACTCTAAATAACTGCGTAAGGAGTTATTATACATAACCATGATGAAGTATACTGCTGTGTTGGTCAATGTGTGTGTGCCAGGGCAGACGTGGAAGTCCTCAGTTTGATAGTGAAAGCAGGAAGAAGGGAAGAATTTGCAGAAGAGTGGGGGAAAAAGAAAAAAGAAGACAGAGTTCCCTAGCTATAAGGGAAAGGAAAGGTGATGAGGGTTTTAAGAGTTGCTGGCAACAGTGAAGGGGAAGCCTGTGACCATGGGTGGGGGCAAGGTAGAGGGCACTCAGAGGTGTGAGCACTTGCAGAGGAAATGCTGGAAATGCTGGCATCAATCACAAGGAAATGATAGGCACTCCAGGTCAGCAGCTGTAGGAATGACGTCGGTTTTGGAGACCCTTAGGAGAAACTCTTTGGCCAGATTCCTCTTTTATGTGTGCTGTGATCTGAATATTTGTATCACCTCAGAATGTATATGTTGAAACGTAATCCCTATTGTGATGGTATTAGGAGGTATGGGTCCTTTGGGAGGTGCTTTGGTCATCAGGGTGGATCCCCTAGGAGTGGGAGTAGTCCCCTTGTAAAAGAGAACCCACAGAGCCCCAGCCCCTTCCATCTTCCACCTTGTGAAGACGGCAAGAAGGTACTGGCTGTCAGTCAGGAAGAAGGCCCTCACCCAACCATGCTGGCATCTTGATCTCAGACTTACAGCCTCTAGAACCATGAGAAATAAATTTCTGTTGTGTAACCACTCAGTCAGTGGCATTTTCTTAAAGCAGCTCAAATGGACTAAGACAGTATGTAACAGGTATTTTTAAAGGAAGTTCATAAATAAGTGAATACGTATAATAGAAGTAATGTTTTTTGATTGATTTGATTGTTTTATAGGTGGAGCATTTTATACTCCTGAGACTATTGATACGGCTAGACTTCACTATCGGAATTCCTGGGCCCCAATTCTCCACGCAGTGGCACTTTGGTTAAATAGCACAGGATTTACATGTTCAGAGTCAGCAGAAGCAGCAGCAATATCAGCTTTACAAAAACGTTCCATACCGGTCAATTTAAGCCAAGCATCAGGAGCGACACCTAGTGCTAAATCTTTGGCAGAAATTAACAAAGACAGAATGCATCTGATTTTAGGTGGGTGAGCCATGTTAATGTATCTCAAGATATATTACTTCTGAAAATGTGTATCTGTAAGGGAGAAAAAACTGCTTTCTACCATCTTAAGCTCTGTGACTGGCTTAAGAATTAAACTGACATAAGACACGTTAATAGGAGAAAAGCATATAAATTGATTTAAAATTTTTACATGTACATAGGAGGAAAATGAAGACCTGAAGAAGCTTTTAGGTTTGAAAGATTGTCTAGTTTTACACGAACAAGAATAAATTGTGGGGATCTGACAAGACAAAGGGCTGGGGCCAGGGATGATAAGTTATACAGTAACTAAAAAGTACATGGGGGAAACTAATGGAAAATCCGGGCTTCCTTGATAGCTCAGCAACAAAGAATCTGCTTGCCAGTGCAGGAGATGCGAGTTCAATTCCTGGTCTGGGAAGATCCCCTGGGGAAGGAAATGGCAACCCACACCAGTGTTCTTGCCTGGGAAATTCCAGGGACAGCAGAGCCTGGTGGGCTCCAGTCCGTGGGGTCACAAGAGTCAGCCACAACTTAGCCACTGAACAACAACAGTAGACGATCAGGCTTATTTTAGTACGTTTGTTTGGATAGGTCTATTTCAACATCGACTCCCAGTCTCAAGGAGTAAAAATATTCTTTCCCTGATACAGGGAGGGCATCTTTCTAATGAGAAATTTTATGACCTGCTTTTGGGTAGAAAGGGGGTCCGAGAGCCCTGCCTGCATCTGCTATTTCTCAAGTGTGTTCAGCCAAGAAGGTATATTTTGGTGCGGCATGTTTTGAACCCTTTCATATCTTTCATTTTAATGCTCTGGAAAAAAATTTTATAGTGTAGTTCAGATAAGAAATAGTAAAAAGAGGTGTTTTTTTTAGCACATTTTCTAAATTAACAATTTTTAATAGAAAAATTTAATTATTAAATTGCTCCTTAAAACTTCTCTGTCATGTTCACTCAGAGCAATACTGAATAATTTTCAAGGAAAAAGTTAAACTTTTTTTTTTATATGTTTTCTTTTTACTTGACACTTAAATTACCCTATGAGGAAATACAATATAAATTTATATTTACATTATAAATGTAATATATACATAAATTGTGTATATATATAAACATATATAAATGTATATGTGCATATAAATATAAATGGAAAGTTAAAGCAAATTTGAGTAATTGTTATTTATAATTGCTGTATAGATTCTTTTGTAACATTTAAGAATTTGCAATCATTTATCATAATCTTATAATTTTCATTAATTTATTCTTAATGTATTATTTTTAAATGTTTTTAAATAGCTTCTTAATCAACCTGATGACCTTAGAACTCCCTCACTTGCTTCCAATGTGACTGTTAGCCTCATTCCAAGGCTACAGCCTATGTTAAGTTTGGCTACTTATTTTGACAATCATTTTGAACTCACTTTAAGGCATTAATAAATACATGTTAAAGTGAGCTGTAAAATAAGTAGGTAAAAGAAAAAAAAATGGTGTTAAAGCAACAAAGTGTTTTATATTAAGAAACCTGTGTGTTTATTTTGTATATTACAGGTGTGAGTATACAGTTCCTTTGTTCCCCAAGACCTGAGGAGCCTGTTGAACATGTTACAGCTTGTCTGCAGGCCTTACACACCTTGCTAGATTCTCCTTATGCCCGAATCCATATTGCAGAAGATCAGGTGCAGTATATTTCTATAACAGATAATTTATGCTTTATATTCATTATGTTTATCTTCAGATAATTTTATCACATATGAGATAAATATTATATAATAAGTGTTCAGGATTTTGGCTTCATCTAAGACCTTATGTTGAATGTTGGATGACCAGACATGCTAGACTAGAGATCATCACTATACCTTCTTTGATGAGTTCATCAGCAATCAAATAAAAATAAAAATGTAAAGGATCCCTTCAGTCCCAGTTAATGGTTCTGCTAGTAAAAGGCTGAGTTAATTCATAAGGCTATTAAATAAATTTGGGATTTCCTGGTGGCTCAGACAGTAAAGAGTATGCTGCAATGTGGGAGACCCAAGTTTGATCCCTGGGTTGGAAAGATCCCCTGGAGAAGGAAATGGCAAACCACTCCAGTATTCTTGCCTGGAAAATCCAAATAAATTATGTCACTTTTAAATGTTTGATTAAACTTGATCTCATTTAATAAGGTTTTTACACTGGCTCAAGTACTCATTTAAGAAGTTTAATGAATTGTGTTTTCTAATTTTTGTATGGAATTTTTAGAGGATTTTATTCATGTTACAGAACCAAGTTTCCACTGGATTTGTTTTTTTTTTTTTTAATTAGGAAGTCGTTTGTTTTCATAATAACCATTTCTTTGGACACCATCACAACCAAATAGTACCTCTTGGGATAATTTTCTATAAAACACAAAAAGATTAAAAAAAACAAAGTTCTTATTATTGTGTTCTCTTAAAATTAGTTTTGTACATGATATTGCTCAATAAAAAACCCAAAAAAACCCACATGAAACAAAACAAAATATTTGCTGTGTGATTATAAGCATCACTTACTGATGAACTCATCTTGTACTCCAGCCTTGTAGCTTAAAGCTGGGCCTCAGCTAGACTGCAGATTACAAGAAACTTGAGGGTTGTTTTCAAATAGTCAAACCAATAAAGTTTAATCTGTGAATGAAGGTGTGTGACATATTATGTTAAAATTGAAATAATTGAGTGTAAATGCAGTAGATTAAATGACATGGTTAAATGTGTATTTCATAAGTACAATAGACATAAATTTGATCTCTCCATCAGTTTTATAGTGGTTGATTTTTAAGACATGAGAAGGGAGAAAGGAGGTCAATTATGAGGCTGTTTTCATAATTCCAGAGAGACAGTGAGTTCACTGGCCTCAGAAAACTGAATAAAGGAAGAAGGAAACAGGGCCAAGACTGGAACTTTAGGGATAAATAACAAATAAGGGTTGAGATGAGGGAAATTAATCAGCAGTGGAGACTGCTGTAGAGGTAGGAGGAGAACCAAAGAGAACAGAGTTATCAAAGACGAGAGATTGTCAAGGACAGACAAGTCTCAGAGGAACAGAATCCAGTAAGTCAGGACAGAAGAGTCCCAGGAGGTTATTGGTGACCTTAGGCAGAGCATTTTCTCAGGTGAATGGAGCCAGATTAGAGAAGTTTGAGGAGTGAATGAGGAGGTGAAGAGAGTGGCATCTTTCCATCTAGGAAGGGAAGAAGCAGGACTGAGACAGAAGAGATCGTGGGGGCAGATGGAAGATCACGAGGGTTTTCTGAGGCGTGGAGGGAAATTAGATAGGAAAGACTTGAGCAGCTACTTATATTGGGGAAGAGAAGCTTAGCTTAGCTCATCTATGATATATGGGGTATGATTGAGGTCCTTGAAGAATCCTTGGGAAGTCAAACAGGATGGCATGGAAGCATGTGAGAAAAGAATTACCAGCCTTGGACAAGGGGCTGATCTTGATCTTAAGGAAAGAGGTAAAGGTGGCTTTGGTTGCAATTTAATTTTTTTCTTCCTCTTTGAAATTTGAGGCAGGTTCATTGGATGGGTTTGATGTGGAAGACTGTGAGAAGCTTAGGTGAATAGTGAGTGGTTAAAGTTTGTAATAGTTCTGAGGTGAATCTTGGAGCGACTCGCCAGCCTGCCTAGAATTTCTGGTGGACTACTCTTGAGTACTTGGGCTAGAAATCATAAATTTTAGTGGCACTGAACACTAGCAATGCTGTTTAGTCAAAAAGAGAGAAGAAATATTTTAAATGGAAAAATCATTTAATTATGTAATGAAGTAATTTTTGACTGAAAATATGTTGGGATAAAATATGACCATTTTTCAAGATTGTTATAATATTTGCTGCATATTTTATGTATTAACTTTAGCTACCAAATCTATGTATTTTTATATGTATATTTTCCTAGATTTAATAATATAAATATATCCTTTAAATTAATTTAATTTCTCTTTATTAATTTATAATAGCTGATTGGTGTTGAGTTACTGAGTGTTTTACACCGCCTCCTGTTGACCTGGAATCCGCCATCTGTCCAGCTGCTGGTGACTGGAGTTGTACAACAGATAGTAAGAGCTGCTCAGGATTATTTGCAAGAAAAAAGAAACACACTAAGTAAGCACAAGAAATTACACTAACTTTAAAGTAGATTTATTTCTATTCTAATTTTTCAAATATTAATGTCAGGAAGTTTTTAATGAAAAAATTTAACCATACATTTAAAAGATTGCACTTGATTTTACTTTCATTAGAATGACCCAAATGAAATTGCTCATATTCAACTATTTTTCACCTGCAAAAGTGTTAACTTCATGTGTTGCAAGCCTAAAATATGTGTTACTCCTATTATGAAATACATTCCTATTAAAAATACCTAATAAAAATTTTATTTTTAGTAAAGTAAAGTAAAAAATGAATTGTCTGTTACATTTAAGGAGAGGTCAATAAACAATTCTAAGGCAGAGAATTATTCTGAGAAAGACATGGCATCAGTTAGACATTTAGTTGTAAATTCTAAATTCGTTTGAAAGAATATATTAAACATACTTACTGTGTTGTTACCTCTACTATTTGTTATCCTTTTTGCTGGGAATTTCACCAAATTTTCTTTTACCCAAGATGAGGATGATATGGAAAAAGAGTCCTGTCCTGTATTAGGAGAAGGAGGTGACAGTGGTGGTCTCATTCCTGGAAAATCTCTTGTGTTTGCAACTATGGAGCTGTTGATGTTCATTTTAGTACGCCATATGCCACATCTCAGTACCAAGATGTCGGACTCTCCAAGTCACATAGCCACTAAAACTCGACTGTCAGAAGAAAGTGCTCGTTTGGTGGCAGCCACAGTTACCATACTCTCTGACTTACCGTCCCTCTGTTCACCTGCTGGTATGGTGTTGCTCACTATTTGGAAATGTATTATACTGTATTAGACAGAGATGAACTTGCCTTTGATTTTCAGTGCTATGGTGATTTATTTTCCTCTTAAGTCTTAAAGGAAAAGTAGGACTTATTTTTAAGGGTTTGTTTGCTTTAGGAGCCTATAAAAACTCAAGATTTAAAAAACAAAAACCCTAGATGCCCTTTTCAGGTACATTTCAAAGAAACTTCGGCAAAGAGACAGATCCACAGCTTGAGAGAAGACATTGAATGTTAGCAAATAGACATGAAGTGGAATTCCTAAAACCTTTATTTTCGGATCTGGTTGCTACTCTTGAGCCACACTAACAAACATGTCAGAGAAGAGTGACAACCAACTTTAAGGAGCAACTGTTAATTAAAAAATTATAGCTGAAAAATATAATAGCTGTCTGCAGATACTGGAATAACTAGTGGATAGAAAAGTAGGCACTTGGTATTTCCCTGGGGGTCCAGTGGCTAAGGCTCTGGTCTCAATACAGGGGGCCCAGGTTTGATTCCCTGTCAGGGAACTAGATCCCTCATGCTGCAACCAAGAGTTTACATGCTGAAACTAAAAGATCTCACATGCTGCAACTAAGACCTGACAAAACCAAACAAACAAGTATTAAAAAAAAAAATAAGAAAAGTAAACTTTTCCTCTGTTATATCTAGGAGATAGATATCGTATCGGAAGATATAAAGGTATATTTCAGCTCAGCACAAGCCTACAGATATGAAAACACTACTCCATTGAAGCTTCATAGGCAGTCTACACTGGAGGCATGTCACAGTGGTGAAGGGAGTCTTACCTTAAGTGGGTGGTTAATTTGATTACCTTAAAGTTCATTCAGCTACAAATCCTAGGAGTCTTTCATTTCTTTTTGCCTTACCTGTTTAGCCTTTTTATCAGTTTCCTGACTAGGTTAGTACATTGACTAACTTAGTACTAAGGCTCACTTAGTACAGTGAGATTGATTACTTGTCTTGGAGTTGCTGCATGATTCACCAAGTTTCTCAACTACTTCTCAAAGTATTTGACAGTGTTTTTCCTTCTGTGTGAAATACTAGAAGTAATGAAAAAAACAAGGCAAGTTAGGAAAAGAAAATATTGACTTCTTTGAAATAGCTTGTGACGTCCTTTTTATCTTTTTCAAACATTGAATTATAGTAATAGCAGTGCAGTAACTCTTGTATAAATACAAGAAAAAGAAGTAATATTAAACCATAGTCAATTGTAAAAAGATACAAACAATTGAAACAACTATAATACAGGAACTGAAGTAGTACAAAATAATCTGATTTGTTTTTATTTCAGGATGTATGACAATCTTGCCCACAATTCTGTTTTTAATTGCAAGAATATTGAAAGACACAGCAATAAAGTCTGCAGATAATCAGGTTCCTCCACCAGTCAGTGCAGCTCTTCAAGGGATCAAAAGTATTGTGACACTTTCAATGGCCAAAACTGAGGATACTCAAAAACAGTGGACAGCTCTAATTCGTAGCACTCTGGCATGCATCCTAGAGTATTCCCAACCAGGTAATCTAATCAGTTTTAAATTTTTTAATTTACTAGGATATTTGTTCCTTAATGACTAACTGAATGAGCTCATCAGAAAACTGCTATGTAACACTGAATCAACTCAGAAAGGTGTTTTAGTCCCATCTTTTAGATGTGAACGTTTAGGACCACATTTTGAGTATTGACGCTCAATGCCCTTGTCTTGGGTTTCCCGGGTAGCTCAAACGGTGAAGAATTGGCCTGCAATGCAGCAGACCCGGGTTCTTTGCTTGTCTTACCACTTACATAC
Source organism: Giraffa tippelskirchi (assembly GCF_054371585.1). Taxonomy (NCBI): domain Eukaryota; kingdom Metazoa; phylum Chordata; class Mammalia; order Artiodactyla; family Giraffidae; genus Giraffa; species Giraffa tippelskirchi. The sequence goes on from NC_137278.1 coordinate 82,429,595, forward strand.
ATGTTGGGAGTTTTCCCCCCAAAGAAAGAATGTGTATATATAAAACTCTTAGATTGTAAATTGTTCTGACCTCCTCAGTAGTTGTCTGTCATTTATATTTATCAGTTATTAATTGTTTCCCTATCAATGGCCATTTTTACTACTTTTTATTTTTCCTAGTTATAAAAATTGTCTCAGTGACCATCCTTATAAATTCCTCATGCACATGTACTATGAGATCTTCTACAGCATACCCCTAGAAGTGGAATTGATGACACATTTTAATTTTATCAAACATTGCCAAATTGCCCTCCAGAGTAGCTATATGAATTTGCACTTCCACCAACAGTACATGATTCCCACCAATACATGATATTTCAGACTTTTAAATTTCATTATCTGGTAAGTGAAACATGCTATTTTATTGTTTTTACTTGCATTTCTCATTTGCCTAGTAAGTATAAGCATGTTTCATGTTTGTATTTAATTTGGGGGGAAATGGTTATTCACATTTTTGCCCGTTTTTCTTCAGTGTTTGACCTTTTCTTTCATGTTACTTCTGTTGTAAATGTGAAAAGACTGAAAACAGAATAATAATTAAATATTTGTCATATAACCTATTAAAACATTTCCACACTATCTAAAACTGTGGAGTAGGCCCAAGAATGAACAGATAGGGCAGTAAAACAGAACTGTGTAAGTTTAAGTCAATGATAAATATCACAGAAGAAAATATCCATATAAAAGATGGTAACGATAACCCTATATGCGAGACAGAATAAGAGACACAGATGCATAGAACAGTCTTATGGACTCAGAGGGAGAAGGTGAGGGTGGGACATTCTGGGACAATAGCATTGAAACATGTATATTATCATATGTGAAACAGAACACCATTCCATGTTCGATGCATGAGACAAATGCTCAGGGCTGGGGCAATGGGATGACCCAGAGGGATGGGATGGAGAGGGAGGTGGGAGGGGGGTTCAGGATGGGGAACACATGTAAACCCATGGCTGATTCATGTCAATGTATGGCAAAAACTACTACAATATTGTAAAGTAATTAGCCCCCAACTAAAATAAATAAATTTATTAAAAAAAAAAAAGAAAATATCCATATATTGGACTAGAAAATTTAACATAAGCCTGTGAAAAATGACATGCATTAAAAGTAGGTGATAAATCCTAGAAGTTCTTATCAGAAGGAAAATATTTTTTTCTCTTTCTTCGGTTTTATATCTATATGAGATGGAACTTATTTTGATAGTCATTTCATAATGTATATGAGTCAAATTATTATGCTGTACATTTTAAATTTATACATAGTACTGTGTGTCAATTAAATCTCAATAAAACTGGAAGAAAAAATTTTGCAAAATGAAAGCTGAAAAAGATCAGAAACTGAAAATAATAATGTCAGTGTTAATATCATTTATGTACAAAAAAAATCTCATCAACATTTAACACCCAATATAAGAAAGAACGGGCTTCTCAGGTGGTTCAGTGGTAAAAGTATCAGCCTGCCAACGCAGGAGATATGGGTTCGATCCCTAGGTTGGGAAGATGCCCTGGAGAAGGAAATGGCGACTCACTCCAGTGTTCTTGCCTGGGAAATCCTATGGACCAAGGAGCCGGACGAGTACAGTCCATTGAGTCACAAAAGAGTTGTACATGATTTATCAACTAAACAACAAAAACAAAGAAGAGAGAACAGGCAGTGGTAAGAGAGAAATAGAAATGCCCACCAAGCATATTAAAAAATTGGCCACATTATTATATAAGCAAAAAAATAAAAACAAAATAATATAAATTTTTACCTGTAAAACTCATTTAACAAAAAAATGTGAGTATGTACAGGTGGAATTGATACCAAGAGAACATTTTCATACTTTGCTAAAGGGAATTTAAAACAGTTCAGACTTTCAGGGAATCATTTCTGCAAAATATACAAAGAGCTTTTAAGATCTCATACTCTGACCTTGATCAAAAACTTGTGTTCAGGGTTATTTATTACAGTCTATTTTATAATGAAGAAAATACAAAAGTGATAAATATAACTATCCGGCAGTAGGAAAGATATTAAATATATGATTATATACTCATTTGGATTATATATCCATTATATCTATTAAAAATCATGTTTATAAATAATTATATATAAAAGATATAATATATATATTATATACACAGAAGCAATTAAACAAAAACCTAGAAATTAAACTATCCCTGGAAGGTAAAATATTACATTTTATTTTCTTTCCCTTACCCTTGTTAAATTTTAAACAAACCATTTCCTACTTTTATTACCTGAATTTTTTTCAGACTAATATTTGGAGGGGAAAACTTTAATTGTTTTATTAATGTTACTAAAACTATTCTGACTTTATCATAAGTTAATATTTTGCTTTTTAAGGTAGATTTTTTAACAAGATAAACATTAAATGCCATAATTATATATACTTTCATTTATGTATGTGCTATGTCGCTCAGTCATGTCCAACTCTTTGTGACCCCATGGACTGTAGCCCACAAGTCTCGTCTGTCCATGGAATTCTCTAGGCAAGAATACTACAGTGGGTTGCCATTCCCTCCTCCAGGGGATCTTTCCAACCCAGGGATTGAACCCAGTTTTCCCACACTGCAGGCAGGTTCTTTACCATCTGAGCCACCAGGGAAGTCTATGAGTATTGGGGTAGGTAGTCTATCCCTTCTCCAGGGGATCTTCCCAACTCAGGAATCTAACCAGGGTCTCCTGCATTGCAGGTGGATTCTTTGTCAGCTGAGCTACCGGGGAATCCCTCATACATATTTATATATATTTCATTATTCATATATTTCAGAAGATTCTTTTTTTTTTCATTTTTCTGCTATTTAATTATTTCAGAAGATTCTATGCCTGTGCCTGATGAAGTAAGCATGCTAACAGCAATTGCACTTTTCCTGTGGTCTGCTGGTAGTGAAATAATAGGAGTTCAGTCACTGCAGAATGGCTGCATTTACAGATTTAAAAACGCGTTAAATTCATGTGACCCGTGGGTAAGTTACATTTAAAACATAATAGTAAACTTTCCACTCTATAAGAAAAATTTCAGATGGATTCATTAAAAATTTGTGATTCATCAAATGAAAAGTATTTGCTATATGAATTTTCCAGAAAACTGGAAAAGGTCACTGGTTAAAGCTTAGGAGAGACATGTATATGTTAATTTATATATGCAGAAATTCCCCAGTATCTAAAATACTTGCTCAACCCTGGCCTATACTGGTAGAGATTTTACGTGTTTCTCTTTTTCACTGTTTACTTAATCACACCAAGGACATTAAAAGATAAATATATATAATATTATAACATGTTTTTACAGGCCTAATGGAAACTCTCATTTTTCTAAAAAATAAGTTTTATTGTTTTATAGTGTTAGCATCAAAACTAATGATTCTTAAACCTATTGAACATCAGGAAAAAAAGCAATTTAGTAACATCTACCACTATCTTCCTGAATCAGAGTCTCTAGATGTGTGATCCACAAATGTGTATTTTGAAAATATTCCCCAGGCATTTTTCTTTTGTCTAGTGATGTTTAGTAGCTTGTCTTCTACCAAAGCACTGAAACAGTTTTTCCCACTTTGTTCCCTTACATCGATGAGTTGATGCACCTTCCTTTCTTATTTGTTTTTTTGCTTCTTATTAATATGAAGTCTTTCTAATCTAAAGTGGAGCCACTGAAACTACTTTGTAGGCCTAGAACACTTAAATTGGTTTAAGCATTTATTTCCAGAGAATCCAAATGGAGTTGAGGTGTCTAATATATTTTATAGCTTTGTTTGACATCATTCAAATATTAGCCATATAAAATATGTTAGGTTAAGGTGAGAGGGACAATTGTAAATTAAAGAAAGAATTAAAAACAAAAATTAGAATTCCTGGTATCTAATTTCTTACACAGTATAGAAATACAAAAATTATGTAAGCAGTGGTAATTTGGGAGCTAACATATAAGGAATGTTTGATAAATTTCAGTTTTATTTAGTTAGCATATTAGAAGTTTTATTACTCCATTTCTATAAGTAGAAATGGCATTAATTCATCACATTTCTGTTTTCATCCTGAAGTATTGCTTGTTTTCCATACATATTAAGATGCAATGTGATTGTAGAGCAAATAAGAACTGTCACACATGTAAATTAATAAAATTATTTTCTTGTATAGGTTCAAGCCAAATGTTACCAGCTTCTCCTCTCAGTTTTTCAACATTCCAATCGGGCCCTTTCAACTCCTTATATCCATTCCTTAGCTCCAATAGTAGTTGAAAAGCTAAAAGCTGTTGAAAGAAACAGACCAGGCAGTAGTACAGAACTCTTAGCTGTTCAAGAAGGAATCAAAGTTCTTGAAACATTGGTTGCTCTTGGGGAAGAACAGAACAGTAAGTATTTTCCTCTAAAAAGCCACTAGTCTAAAATGAAGATTTGTATTACATATTAATATTATTTGCTATTTGACACAGGCCATTGCAGCATTAAATTTTCTAAAGGTTGTTACTATGTGAAATCTTAATGTTTTTGCTTATGTTGCTAACAAAATTGAATTGATTTATATTTAAGAGCAAGAGTTTAAAATAAATTACGGATGCATTTCAACCCATGGATTTTTTTTTCCTAGGAAGTTACTCTTTAAGAACTAGGGAAAATATGGCTGTTTAATGTATTTTTAAAAATAATACATTTTGATGTTTGTAAGAGATGTATAAAAGCTTTTTAACAAATAGGCCCAGATTAGTATTCATGCTAAACATCAGTATTGAAATACTCCAAAATTTAAAATTATTGTTTTTTAATTTAATGAAAAACTACCATATACATCCATTTAACCAGAGACTTATGCAACTTAATACTTACTCCTCTTTATCCCCTAAGCTTAGATTTCATCACAATCTAAAATTTATCTTTAAAAATATGACTTTTTAAAAATTTTTACAGAAAGACTGTATTTTTTAAACTAATACCTTATGATTGAATTGTTAAGCTGTTTCCAATTTTTCAAGATCATCAATAACTGAAATGAGTATTCTTGTACAGATATCTTTGCACACTCCTTTTTTTTTTTAATTGACGTTTTATTATCTGTGATCGTTCTATGTTTTTTTTAAATGAAGTAAATTTGCATTAACAGAGTAAAATAACTGTAGAAGTAGAATCTAGCAGTATAACTAGAGTCATTTCTCTGGGTTCTTAACAGAACTCCGAAGTGTGGTATCTGATTAGTGGAACCTTCCAGTTTTCACAAATGGTGGTAGCAGTGGGACAGATGCTCTCAAATGCCTTGCCAGGTCCATGATCATTTAACCCAAATTTCAAAACAGAGTTTAAAAGATGAAGGGCCGTCTCCTCCTGTGTGTTATTTCTATCAGATAATTTTTTTAAGTGAAATTACTGGGTTGAAAGGAAGGCACATTTTTAAGACTTTTAATATATATTGCCAGATTACTCTCTGGGTAAAAATTGCATCATTTTTCTATCATAAAATTTTTCCTCTTCTCTTGAAAGAATTTCACAGAAGTTAGAAAGGTAGTGGAGATTTTTAAAAAGCTGTTGCTGATAACTTCCCTATAAAACGATAATCCAGAATTACTGCAGTGGAAGAGAAGCGTACAGAAGTGATTGTGGAAAAAAAAAATTGATCTGACTTGATGAGTATAGGTTATAGGGACAAGAGAAAGAGAAGAGCCAAATATTACTGTTACTTGGAAGAAGCATGGAAGCAGTCTTAAAATTGAAAAGTTCAGGAAGAAGAGCTGTTTGCGAGGAGCTGATAAGTTTAGTTGAAACTAGATGTTAACAGATTATTTGGATAGAAATGTTATGACTGACATCATGGCCCATGTTTGGTGACTCAACATAATTTTGTCTTTATTTGTATTTTACTCAATGTAAATTCCATAAACATACAGACTAAATCTTATTCATTCATAATCTCAACATTGAGCTTATTGACTTTTGCATAGTTAGTATTAAAATATGTCTGACTTGAGTTGACTCTTGGGATCAATTCCTGAACAAGTGTTCTAATTTAGGTAGGGAAGAGAGTCTTATACTTTTTCAAATAATTCTCTATTGTTTGAATTCTTTTAACAGCAAGAATATATTCATGTATTATTCATGAAATTAAATATAGTTTAATAGTTAGATTCAACAAGGTTCATTTAATAAATAACCCTTTAATTTTCCATCTAAGAGTCAATTAATTTAAAGTATGAAATAACTGAGGCAATGTAGCTTCAATTCTCCAACTAGTTTCTAATATTTAGTATTAGTGAGCTATATCAACAATAAGCACCATAATGATTTCATTTTTTAAAGGACTGCTTCACTCAGAATGTTTTGTACTATAGTAAGACTTCTAAGAAGTAGAATAAGCAGTCGTCACTTTTTAAAAATTAATATTAAATCTGAGGCTAACTGTCATGCACAAACCAAAGGGAAATGGTTGTCATCACATTAATGTATACATTCACTCATTCCTTTGATGGTTTCTTCCTCCTAATGAATGCTTCAGGTTTCTGTTCCCTAGTCCATTAAACCTCCAATCTTCCTATTCTGGAATACTCTTGAAATTTTCACAATTTTGTTCTCAAAATGCATTTTACCAGTGGCATTTGTAAAATTGTTCATTTTTACCTTTTAGCCACTATTTTTTAAAATAAAACAATTAGTATAAATGCAAAATATACAGTCTTAACAGGAAATCAAACCTGATTTCCTACCCTAATGTGGCTTGGAAAGAAAGTGAAAGTGAAGTTGCTCAGTCGTGTCCGACTCTTTGCGACCCCATGGACTGTAGCCTACTAGGCTCCTCCGTCCATGGGATTCTCTAGACAAGAATACTGGAGTGGGTTGCCATTTCCTTCTCCAGGGAATCTTCCCAACCCAGGGATCGAACCTGGGTCTCCCGGGTCAGAGGCAGACGCTTAACCTCTGAGCCACCAGGGAAGCCAATGTGGCTTGGAGAATTAGTAAATATTCAATATTAATAGTGAATAATTATTGAAGTCTGAAATAGATTGTGCACATTTACTTGTGTTTTATTATAATTCAGACTACTATGGTAATTGCCTAGTGTTTAAATAAAGGTTTACTGTAACTTTCAGATTGATGAGCATCTTCAGACTTTATCTTTGTTATTTGCAGGAGTCCAATTACTTGCTCTTTTAGTTCCCACTTTGATCTCTTACCTGCTGGATGAAAATTCTTTTGCCTCAGCAAGCACAGCTTCCAAAGATCTCCATGAATTTGCACTCCAGAATTTAATGCATATTGGGCCTCTGTATCCACACGCCTTCAAGACAGTAATGGGAGCAGCTCCTGAGCTGAAAGTACGTCTGGAAACTGCTGTTAGAGCAAGTCAAGCTAGTAAGGCTAAAGTGGCCACCAGGCAGCCAGCCCCAACCGTGCACTCTGCACCAACAATTAAGCTGAAAACAAGTTTCTTTTAATGTGCAATTCCATTCATTTTTGTTTATATTGTCAGTTAGGACCTAATTAGTGGTAACCACTGTATCATTCCAGTCTATAGGTTCAACTTTATTTGTACACAGGAATTATATGCTTCCGAGGTAGGGTAAGTGAAATAATGCTCACACTGGTTTCTGATTTTGAAGGAATGATTTTTTTTTTTTTATTGTGGTGAATGTGCTTTCATTTTTTCCCCTAATAATGTTTCCCTTTTTAAATTAATTTATTTTTTAAACACTGAGCCATAACCTTTTAAATTAAATGCAAAAAATTGTATCATGTAGTTGGGCGGCCTATTGATATTGTCAGGGAAAAAATGGCAAATTCAGTAGCATCTGTTACCAAAAAAATTAATTGAAAAGCAAGCAGAATTTAAATTTTGAAGTAAACAAAATAATGTGAAGTGTCTGTTTCGTGGTGTATATATTAAGAATAAAGTTACATTTTCTTAGCATTTCTCAGAAAGTCCTTACCTTTCTGCTAGATCTTTTTGCTTTCATATTAGATTACTAAATTATGCTTGTGTATATTTTAGTTAACTGAATTAAAACTCTCATTTAAAGATCCATTAAAATGATTCAAATATGAATAATGTTCTGGTTTTTTTAATGGCTACAATTTGGCCTCACTTATGCTTTGTAATTACAGAGCCTTGAGTCTGGCTCTTATGGTTGGTTTCATTCATCAAATATTTATTGAGTGCCTACTGTGTAGAAGGCATCAAGCTAAGTGCTGCAGGGCATACAAACATGAATTAGTCATAATTATAGTTACGCCAGTCTCTCATGCAGTGGGAATTTTACCACATCAAATAGATAATTGATGAATGAATGTTTGCCACACTGTTTAGCACACTTGAAACACCAAGTTTTACCAGATGTGTAGTGTAGACTGAACTGTTCTGAACATTCCAAATACGTACCTTGTCATCACCTACTACCTCCTACTTATTCTGTCTCAGACCCTCACCAATTGACAGCTAATGTAGTCTTGCCTTCCTCATGTAGTCTTTAGACCTCAGATAGGTGTATTCTCTCATTTATTTTCTTACTGACTTTTACTTTTGCAAGGTTTTTTGTTTTTTCATTTTATACCTGCTTTTCTAAAGCTATTCTCTTTGGTTTTTAGAAGTTTTTTGGTAACACTTTATTGAGATATTATTCACATACCATGCAATTCACCCATATTAAATGTATACTTCAGTAGTTTTTAGTATGTTCACAGAGTAGTATAGCCATCACTGCAATCACTTGTAAACATTTTCATTATCCCCAAAAGAAATCTGACACCATTTAGCTATTGCCCCCCAACTCTCTGCTTCTCCCAAGCTTACTTTCTGTTTCTTATCAATTCTCATGTTAAATATGAACATTTCATATAAATGAAATCATACACCATGTGGCCGTTTGTGACTGACTTCTTGACTTAACATTTTTAAGGTTCATCCATGTAGTAGCATGCATCAATACTGCATCCTTTTTAATGGCTGAATACTATTCCTTTCTATTTATATTTTATTTATCCATTCATTAGTTGATGGGCGTTTGGGTTGTTTTCATTTTTTGTGTATTACAAATAATGCTGCTGTAAACAATTGTGTACAAGTATTTGTGTTGCTCTGTTTTTCATTTGGCCTGAGTGTATATCTGGGAGTGGAATTGCTGACTCAGTGGGAACTCTGTGTTTAACTTTCTAAGAAGCTGCCAGACTGTTTTACAATCTCCTTGTGTTTTGTGCACATAAACCTTTTCACTCATCTGTTTATGAGGTATGTTTATTTCTCCCTTGACTGTTTTCTGCTGTTCTTTGTACCTCCCAGGCTTGCCCCATCATTTCTTGCTTTGGGGAATATACTACATCATGTAGTAGCTATGTCTCTCTCTCTTTTCCTTCTCTCCTTCCATCTTTCTTTTTCTCCCTTTCCTCTCCCCAGAACATCTTTATACTTTCTTTGAACTCTTCTGAGCCACTGACAACTTAACCTCTAGTTTTCTATGATCATATCTATAAAAGGGAGATCTGTTTGATGAATTATATTTATTAATTTGTTTCACTGCCCAACTTATTTCTTATTATGATATAAGAAAATATCTCTCATTTACGAAACAGAAAAATGCCTTAATGTTGTCTAATGAACGTAAAAGTGGTCAGAGGTCAAAGGAAAGTCAATTTTATACATTATTGTAAGTTAATTTTAATTATAAAATTTGATTTATTAGATTTTGGGGAAAACTGCCACAATTCACCACACAGGCTGAATCATTGTTGATATTTTAATCCATTCTCTTCCACATTTTTAATCACATCCTGCAGGTAGGCTGTTGTATCCACTTATTTTATATCATTTTTTTCATAGAATTACTCTAATAATAATATAGGATAGATTTAGTAATCATCTTTTTGATACCTACTAAATAACAAATGTACTGTTACAGACTTAGCCATCATCTTGTGCTATGGTACTTGGCTTCTAGTGTTTATACTAAAATAAGTAATGTTGCATTTGGGTTTTTAAAAATGAAAGTTTGTAGATTATTTCCTTGGTTTAGATTTCTTAAAGGAGTAAAGATATGACAGGTTTGAATTTTGGTATGCATTGCTGAATCTTAGAAAGCTCTGCTTTTTGAAATAAGAGATGTGAAAATAAAACTGGGTTATTATTTACCAGATTTCAAGAAAATGCCTTGGAGTGCACTTAAATCTCCCCAAATATTTTGATATACCTAAACATTTTTTAAAATGGCATTTTAGCTGTAAATCATTACAAAGTGAGTAAGAAGGACCTAATGAAGTCGCTGTATAGTAAAAATATACTTGTTATTGACAGTCCTGCTGTCTACACTGGGGGCCCTCAGTGTGTGTATGGAGGGGGACGATGCACTGAGGGGGTTGAAGAATCACCTTCATGTGCCACATGTAAGAGCAGTGACAAAATGGTGTGTGTCCAAGCCAGTGATACAGAGGAACTGAGGGTAAGGAAGAGCAACATGATCATTAACCATTAGATAGGAGGGTCAGACATGGACCACAGCAATAGGACAATGTTTCAAATATGTGGTTTGAAATAGAACTTAAAAGAATTTTCTAAGAGACCTTTTGAGAAATGATTGCCTTGTGATAGTGCTTTCCTTGACACTGGACACATATGAGAACTTGAATCCTGTTAAAGATTTTTTAATAAGATTCTGTAATGTTGTCTGTTATTCACTCATTGCCCCATTCAGTTATTAATGGGACACTACAATGTGCCAGGCATTGGAAATACAATAGAGAACAGTCAGGCAAAGAATCTACCATGATATGTTTACATTCTGCCTGGGGAGGGACAGGAAATAATCTCAGGTTGTGATCACGAGGGAAGAAAGATATGAAACAAGGTGTGAGAATAATAGTCAGGGATTCCTTTGTAGGCTTGTCCGGAGCCTAGCCTCGCTTCTACTCTTCAGATTCCATATGTGACTGCCTGCCATTGGTTCTCGGAAACTCAATTTAAAATTGGACTCTTTACCTCCTTACCTAAAACCTGCTTCTCAACTCATGATCTCCAGCTAACTCTTATACTGGAGTTATACTCCAACACAACTTTTATACTGATACATAAGTGGTTCATAAATTTTGGTATCATCTCTGACACGCCCCGCTTTCTCCCTCACTATGCACCAAGTTTCCTGAATACCTCCATGCGTCTTTATTGCCATTATCACCTTCTTAGTCCAATACCACAGTTGATTGCAATGCAACAAAATGGTGGTTGTGGATGGTAGGGTCAGTCTGCTTGGGTTGGAACCTGTCACCAACAACCTGTGTGAACTTGAGCAAGTCACTTGTTTCTACATTTGTAAAATGAGAAAAATAATAATCCCTGTTTTATAGAGTAGCTGTGGGTTAAATGAGTCAATACTTGCAAAGGGCCTTAAAATAGTGCCTGACCCTTAGAAAACAATTTAGAAATGTCAGCTAATATTGTATTTCTCATGCAGAAACGGAAATGATTTTGATATTTTCAAATCTAATACCTTGCTGAAAACTCTTCAGCTGATTACTGTACCATAAAGACTAATTCCATAAAGTACTCTCAAGCCCCTTCATAATCTGACCCCTGCCTACCTCACCTCCCCCTTTTCATCTGGTCCTATAACCATATGTGGTATGCCTACATGTCAGATGAAGATAATCTTTGTACTTCCACATAGGGACATTATAAGGATCAAGTTAATGCATATGAAATGCATTATTTTTATTAAGTGCTTAATAAGTACCAGGTCTAAAAATAACAATTATTAATTCCTGTTGTTCTTTACATGTCAGCTATATAAGACTTCTTTCAGAATATTAGAGGAACTATAGTATTTTTTCCTCAGGTGTTTGAAATTTGCTAAAAGCTCCATTTCACCTTCTAACTAGTTTGTACTCTTCATGTTTTAATCTGGCTCCATTCTCATAGAAATGTTGCAGCATTTATTTGGTTATTGTCATCTACTATACTAAACATTATATTATTTAAATTGTCTTTTTCTCCTATGATGAAAATATACGTATTGGCTCTTTAAGCTTGGATACAGTCAGCTCATGGGTAGTAAAGTTACACATTATGAGTTCGTGTGAAAGTGTCTGTGAGCTGGTCCAAACCATCCTCTTGTTACTTCATGTCCTGCAGCTGGGGGGAAATCTGGGCCAGGAGATAACACAGATAATGGTAGAATTTTCCATCACAGAGAACAACTGCAAGTGCTAAAATTAACACGTATTGAACAACAGTAGCATATTGAGGGCCTGTTGAGTAGAGGGAGAGAAATGCATTACATGCAATATAAGTTAAAGCTTTTTTGAGAACATTTAAGGGCACATAGTCTTGAAAAATTAAAACAAAAATGTACTGAACCTCTTCAACCTCATTCATTTTTCTTATTTTTCTAGTACAGTGCCCAGATTTTTACCCCACATCATGTTTATAAGAAAACAAGGTACATTTGAATTCTCTTGAGAACTGACTTAATTGATGTTAATGGAATATCAGATGGGAGTTTGAGGTGGGAGGTGCTATCCTGAGCAATTCAAGCCTAAATGAAAATTGGCTTTCTGCTGAGAAAAGGCTCCACCTGGGAGACCAGTATGTTGAATAGCCAGCAGGAATAGCCAGTTTATAAAAATGTTAAAAATGTTCTTCTCTTCTTACCACCCCTCGACCTGCTCTGCCACAGCTCTTTTTATGTAATGAAGATTATATTAATTGTTTGAAATTCAGTTCCTGCCTTAGAAACGGGGGCACCATAGTTATTTAAAAAGAAAAAGAAAAAAATCTGTTGAGTAGAGCTGTCATTTACTGAAAAATTTAAAAGAGAAAAAGGGTAGAGAAGAGAGGGATGAGTTGATGAGAAAGAATAGAAATGTGTTTTTTTAAAGTTTATCTTTGCTTAGAGAACTAGAATCTTAAGTTGATCACCATCAATATTCCAAGAGAAGTTTTACTACAGCTTCAGATCTATAGTATCATTTTATTGCCTTCCTGTGTTAAATACTTAGATTTGTTAAAGAAATCCTGATTTTAGATTTTAAATGTTTATTTCTCTAAACATCAGCCACTTACAAATTTAAAATCAATTTTAACTTAATTAAATTTTGTTCAATTATTAAAGCTAAATAATATGAAGTTTAAATTTGAAATTGAAATTTAGTAATAACTATTTTCAGCCAAAAGAAAATAATAGTGATAATAATAATAATAGTAAATAATAGAAGATATTTCCCCACCTATCAGAAGACTGAGATTTAGATTTAACTTCTGAAGTCCAAGAAAAATTTCAGATAATGAAATTCCTTATGTCCCAACTTGTGCGATTGGCTGTTTCCCCAACCCTGTCTTGACTAGACTTTAAATCTAGGGAGTAAAGTTTGGAGTCTCAGGAAAAGTGGAAGCAGGGATGGGCCCCATGAATCAGACAGGAAAAAGAAGTGAGAGAAATTAGAGCAGGGAGATATTAGGAGAGACTGATGTACAGTGGACTATTGCATGCTCCTCTTCCCCAAAGTACTCCATCCTAGCAGAGCCCTCTCTACAGTCAAGTAGTCTATTCTTTTTTTTTCTGACCAGAATTCAGAAAGAGTCACCAAGTTCAGTTTGAAAACTTGTGTTTGAGCAGTTAAAAAGAGATCCGAATAACTGGTTATTTTGGATAGTTTTTTGATTTTTTTCTTAATAGCCACTAATTTAAATAAAACTTTTTTTTTTTAACATGAATTATCTGTCATTTTGAGGAAACATAATCCTTCAGTTCAGTTCAGTAGCTCAAACACATCCAACTCTTTGCAACCCCATGGACCACAGCACCAGGCCTCCCTGTCCATCACCAACTCTCTTGAGTTTACCCAAACTCATTTCCATTGAGTTGGTCTTGCCATCCAACCTTCTCATCCTCTGTTGTCCCCTTCTCCTTCTGCCCTCAATCTTTCCCAGCAAGAGGGTCTTTTCATATGAGTCAGTGGTTTGCATCAGGTGGCCAAAGTATTGGAATTTTAGCTTCAACATCAGTCCTTCAAATGAACACTCAGGACTGATCTCCTTTAGGATGGACTGGTTGGATCTCCTTGAGGTCCAAGGAACTCTCAAGAGTCTTCTCCAACACCACAGTTCAAAAGTGTCAACTCTTTGGCTGTCAGCTTGCTTTGTAGTCCAACTCTCGCAATGATACATGACTACTGCAAAAGCCATAGCCTTGATGAGATGGACCTTTGTTGCAAAGTAGTGTCTGTGCTTTTTAATATGCTCTCTAGGTTGCTTATAACTTTCCTTCCAAGGAGTAAGCATCTTTTAATTTCATGGCTGCAGTCACCATCTGCAGTGATTTTGGAGCCCAGAAAAATAAAATCAGCCACTGTTTCCACTGTTTCCCCATCTATTTGCCATGAAGTGATGGGACCAGATGCCATGATCTAAGTTTTCTGGATGTTGAGCTTTAAGCCAACTTTTTCACTCTCCTCTTCCACTTTCATCAAGAGGCTCTTTAGTTCTTCGCTTTCTGCCATAACAGTGGTATCATCTGCATATCTGAGGTTATTGATATTTCTCCCAGCAATCTTGATTCCAGCTTGTGCTTCCTATAGCCCAGCGTTTCTCATGATGTACTCTGCATATAAGTTAAATAAGCACGGTGACAATATACAGCCTTGACGTACTCCTTTTCCTATTGGGAACCAGTCTGTTCCATGTCCAGTTCTAACTGTTGCTTCCTGACTTGCATACAGGTTTCTCAAGAGACAGGTGAGATGCTCTGGTATACCCATCTCTTTCAGAATTTTCCACAGTTTATTGTGATCCACACAGTCAAAGGCTTTGGCATAGTCATTAAAGCAGAAATAGATGTTTTTCTGGAACTCTCTTGCTTTTTTGATGATCCAGTGGATGTTGGCAATTTGATCTCTGGTTCCTTTGCGTTTTCTAAATCCAGCTTGAACATCTGGAATTTCACGGTTCACGTATTGATGAAGCCTGGCTTGGAGAATTTTGAGCATTACTTTACTAGTGTGTGAGAGGAGTGCAATTGTGCAGTGGTTGGAGCATTCTTTGGCATTGCCTTTCTTTGTGACTGGAATGAAAACTGACCTTTTCCAGTCCTGTGGCCACTGCTGAGTTTTCCACATTTTTGGCATGTTGAGTGCAGCACTTTCACAGCATCATCTTTGAGGATTTGAAATAGCTCAAGTGGAATTCCATCAACTCCACTAGATTTGTTCATAGTGATCGTTCCTAAGGCCCACTTGACTTTACATTTCAAGATGTCTGGGCTCTAGGTGAGTGATGGCACCATCGTGATTATCTGGGTCATGAAGATTTTTTTTTGTACAGTTCTTTCTGTGTATTCTTGCCACCTCTTATTATCTTCTGCTTCTGTTAGGTCCATACCATTTCTGTCCTTTATTGAACCCCTCTTTGCATGACATGTTCCCTTGGTATCTCTAATTTTCTTGAAGAGATCTCTAGTCTTTCCCATTCTATTGTTTTCCCTTATTTCTTTGCATTGATCACTGAGGAATGCTTTCTTATCTCTCCTTGCTATTCTTTGGAACTCTGCATTCAAATGGGGATATCTTTCCTTTTCTCCTTTGCTTTTTGCTTCTCTTCTTTTCACAGCTGTTTGTAAAGCCTCCTTAAACAGCCATTTTTCTCTTTTGCATTTCTTTTTCTTGGGGATGGTCTTGATCCCCATCCCCTTACAATGTCACGAACCTCTGTCCATAGTTCATCAGGTACTCTGTCTATCAGATCTAGGTCTTAAATCTGTTTCTCACTTCCACTGTATAATTGTAAGGGATTTGATTTAGGTCATGTCAAAAAAGGGCCATCTAGTCAAGGCTATGGTTTTTCCAGTGGTCATGTATGGATGTGAGAGTTGGACTATAAAGAAAGTTGAGCACCGAGGAATTGATGCTTTTGAACTGCAGTGTTGAAGAAGACTCCTGAGAGTCCCTCAGATTGCAAGGAGATCCAACCAGTCCATCCTAAAGGAGATCAGTCCTGGGTGATCATTGGAAGGACTAATGTTGAGCTGAAACTCCAGTATTTTGGCCACTTGATGCGAAGAGCTGACTCATTTGAAAAGCCCCTGATGTTGGGAAAGATTGAAGGCAGGAGGAGAAGGGGACAACAGAGGATGAGATGGCTGGATGGCATCACCGACTCAATGGAAATGAGTTTGGGTAAACTCCGGGAGTTGGTGATGGACAGGGAGGCCTGGCGTGTTGCAGTTCATGGGGTCGCAAAGAGTCAGACATGACTGAGCGACTGAACTGAACTGAATGGTCTAGTGGTTTTCCCCTACTTTCTTTAATTTAAGTCTGAATTTGGCAATAAGGAGTTCATGATCTGAGCCATAGTCAGCTCCCAGTCTTGTTTTTGCTGACTGTATTGAGCTTCTCCATCTTTGGCTGCAAAGAATATAATCAATCTGATTTCAGTGTTGGCCATCTGGTGATGTCCATGTGTAGAGTCTTCTCTTGTGTTGTTGGAAGAGGGTGTTCGCTATGACCAGTGTGTTCTCTTGGCAAAACTCTGTTAGCCTTTCCCTGCTTCATTCTGTACTGAAGGCCAAATTTGCCTGTTATTCCAGATGTTTCTTGACTTCCTACTTTTGCATTCCAGTCCCCTATAATGAAAAGGACATCTTTTTTGAGTGTTAGTTCTAAAAGGTCTTGTAGGTCTTCATAGAACCATTCAACTTCAGCTTCTTCAGCCTTACTGGTCAGGGCATAGACTTGGTTTACTATGATATTGAATGTTTGCCTTGGAAACAAACAGATCATTCTGTCATTTTTGAGATTGCATCCAAGTACTGCATTTTGGACTCTCTTGTTGACCATGTTGGCTACTCCATTTCTTCTAAGGAATTTTTGCCCAGAGTAGTAGATATAATGGTCATCTGAGTTAAATTCACCCATTCCAGTCCATTTGAGTTCGCTGATTCCTAAAATGTTGATGATCACTCTTGCCATCTGCTGTTTGACCACTTCCAATTTGCCTTGATTCATGGACCTAACATTCCAGGTTCCGTGCAATATTGCTCTTTACGGCATCGGACCTTGCTTCTGTCACCAGTCACATCCACAGTTGGGTGGTGGTTTTGCTTTGACTCTCTTTATTCTTTCTGGAGTTATTTCTCCACCAATCTCCAGTAACATATTGGGCACGTACCGACCTGGGGAGTTCCTCTTTCAGTATCCTATCATTTTGCCTTTTCATACTGTTCGTGGGGTTCTCAAGGCAAGAATACTAAGTGGTTTGCCATTCCCTTCTCCAGTGGACCACATTTTGTCAGAACTCTCCACCATGGACCCATCTATCTTGGGTGGCCCTACACGGCATGACTTAGTTTCACTGAGTTAGACAAGACTGTGGTCCATGTGATTAGGTTGGTTAGTTTTCTAATAATCCTTACCCACCGAAAAGCACACACATATAAACCCAGGTGGTGCTAGTGGTAAAGAACCTGCGTGTCAACACAGGAGACTTAAGAGACATGTGCTCGATCCCTGGGTCAGGAAGAGCCCCTGAAGGAGAGCATGGCAGCCCACTCCAGCATTCTTGTCTGAAGAATCACATGGACAGAGGAGCCTGGAGGGCTACAGTCCATAGGGTTACAAAAAGTTGGACACAGCTGAAGCGACTTAGCATGTCAGCACATAAACCAAAAAATAACAAACACTCCAATTATCTAAATAGCCTTTTAGTATTTCATAATTTCTCTCTTTAACCTGATTATACTAATATATAAATCAACATCTCAGCAGGTGCTCTCTGGGCTTGGAAGGAAAACCCTATTTTTTGTGTGTCACAGGCTTTATTAATCACAAAATGAAATGATCAGAAGACCGTCAGCAACAACTTGAGATCTTAAGTCTTCATGGTTTAACACAGACATTACTTTTTTAAAAAGAATAACTCTGCTGAATTAAAGTTCTGAGTAGGGGATGAGAAAAGAGTGATTATTGAGCCCCTATAGTCATGATTTTTACATGTGTTATTTCAGTTAGGCTTGCGAACTCTAATACAGTAAAAAGTATCATTATTCAGTATATATTATATGTCAGGCATTATGCTAAGGGAATTACATATTTTCTCATTTAATCTTTGCAATTACCTTATAAGGTAAATACTATTCTCATATTAAAAATGAGAGAACTGCTAAATAAAGTTAAACCATTTGTCTAAGATTTTCAGATTTGCAAAAGTGTAAAATGAAGAATACTGGAGTGGGTTGCCATTTCCTTCTCCAATGCATGAAAGTGAAAAGTAAAAGTGAAGTCGCTCAGTCGTGCCTGACTCTTAGTGACCCCATGGACTGCAGCCTACCAGGCTCCTCCATCCATGCGATTTTCCAGGCAAGAGTACTGGAGTGGGTTGCCATTGTCTTCTCCAAAATGAGGAATAAAATTTAGATTTAATTCATTACAAATAACTTGTCCTAAAAAAAAAAAAATACCTTGTCCTTTCGTTATTAATGTTTTCAGGAAATGTTTTTGAAACTCAAAAACATTTTTGCTGTTGTGTATGAAATGCACATCAAGAGAAGACTCTGGGATGCCTGCCAGTTTCAGTTTCATGATGTTCATGGTAGTTACTAAACGTGTAATTTTTCAGTTTGTGAAAGTTCTTTTAGGTATTCACTTAGCACTTTTGAGGTTTTCTGTACTTATGTTTTATGTGATAAAACATGTACTTAAAAAAGTTCATGGAGAACAAAAAATGTGAAAGACACGGGGGAGAATAAATCACTGGTAAGCTCACACTCAAAAATCAACAATTTCAGGAGGTGATTCAATGCAGGATGAGAAGTGATGAGATTCACGGTCCTTATTTTCTTAAAGCAACTTAAGACAAAAAACTCTAAAGGAAGTTCTTTTTAAATAAATGTGTTTTGTTGTTGTTGTTGTTAAATTAGAAAAGAAATATTACCAGATACTTTGAAGGAAAGAGAAAAGTAAATTTCTTCAGAATTCCACCTTAATATAACCACTCATAATATTTTGATGTAACATTTTAGATCATAATGTTTTGTAACATTATAGATCAGAAATACTATTTTGTGTAAATAAAGTCCTTTAAAAAAATCAGCTTGAACATCTGGAAGTTCATGGTTCACCTATTGCTGAGGCCTGGCTTGGAGAATTTTGAGCATTACTTTACTAGCGTGTGAGACGAGTGCAATTGTGGGGAAGTTTGAGCATTCCTTGGCATTCCCTTTCTTTGGGGTTGGAATGAAACCTGACCTTTTCCAGTCCCGTGGCCACTGCTGAGTTTTCCACATTTGCTGGCATATTGAGTGCAGCACTTTCACAGCATCATCTTTCAGGATTTGAAATAGCTCAAGTGGAATTCCATCACCTCCACTAGCTTTGTATGTAGTGATGCTTTCTAAGGCCCACTTGACTTCACATACCAGGATGTCGGGCTCTAGGTGAGTGATCACACCATCGTAATTATCTTGGTCGTGAAGATCTTTTTTGTACAGTTCTTCTGTGTATTCTTGCCACCTCTTCTTAATATCTTCTGCTTCCGTTAGGTCCATACCATTTCTGTCTTTATCGAGCCCATCTTTGCATGTAATGTTCCCTTGGTATCTCTAATTTTCTTGAAGAGATCTCCAGTCTTTCCCATTCTGTTGTTTTCCTCTATTTCTTTGCATTGATCGCTGAGGAAGGCTTTCTTATCTCTCCTTGCTATTCTTTGGAACTCTGCTTTCAAATGGGAATATCTTTCCTTTTCTCCTTTGCTTTTCGCTTCTCTTCTTTTCACAGCTATTTGAAAGGCCTCCTGAGACAGCCATTTTGCTTTGTTGCATTTCTTTTCCATGGGGATGGTCTTGATCCCTGTCTCCTGTACAATGTCACGAACCTCTGTCCATAGTTCATCAAGCACTCTGTCTATCAGATCTAGTCCCTTAAATCTATTTGTCACTTCTACTGTATAATCATAAGGGATTTGATTTAGGTCATACCTGAATGGTCTAGTGGTTTTCCCTACTTTCTTCAATTTCAGTCTGAATTTGGCATAAGGAGTTCATGATCTGAGCCACAGTCTGCTCCCGGTCTTGTTTTTGCTGACTTTTTAGAGCTTCTCCATCTTTGGCTGCAAAGAATATAATCAATCTGATTTCGATGTTGGCCATCTGGTGATTTCCATGTATAGAGTCTTCTCTTGTGTTGTTGGAAGAGGGTATTTGCTATGACCAGTGTGTTCTCTTCGCAAAACTCTATTAGCCTTTGCCTTGCTTCATTCTGTACTCCAAGGCCAAACTTGCCTGTTACTCCAGGTGTTTCTTGCCTTCATACTTTTGCATTCCAGTCCCCTATAATGAAAAGGACATCCTTTTTGGGTGTTAGTTCTAAAAGGTCTTGTAGGTCTTCATAGAACCGTTCAACTTCAGCTTCTTCATCATTACTGGTTGGGGCATAGACTTGGATTACTATGATATTGAATGGTTTGCCTTGGAAACGAACAGAGATCATTCTGTCGTTTTTGAGATTGCATCCAAGTACTGCAGTTTGGACACTTTTGTTGACCATGATGGCTGCTCCATTTCTTCTAAGGGATTCCTGCCCACAGGAATGTAATGGTCATCTGAGTTAAATTCACCCATTCTGGTCCATTTGAGTTGGCTGATTCCTCGAATGTTGACATTCACTCTTGCCATCCCCTGTTTGACCACTTCCAATTTGCCTTGATTCATGGACCTAACATTCCAGGTTCCTATGCAATATTGCTCTTTACAGCATCGGACCTTGCTTCTATCACCAGTCATATCCACAGCTGTGTATTGTTTTTGCTTTGGCTGCATCCCTTAGAAAAGGCCGAGGAACCTGAGATCAAATTGCCAACATTCACTGGATCATCGAAAAAGCAAGAGAGTTCCAGAAAAACCTCTATTTTTTTCTTTATTGACTGTGCCAAAGCCTTTGACTGTGTGGATCACAATAAACTGTGGAAAATTCTGAAAGAGATGGGAATAGCAGACCACTTGACCTGCCCCTTTAGAAACCTGTATGCAGGTCAAGAAGCAACAGTTAGAACTGGACATGGAACAACAGATTGGTTCCAGATAGGAAAAGGAATACGTCAGGGCTGTATATTGTCACCCTGCTTATTTAACTTACATGCAGAGTACATCATGAGAAACGCTGGGCTATAGGAAGCACAAGCTGGAATCAAGATTGCTGGGAGAAATATCAATAACCTCAGATATGCAGATAACACCACCCTTATGGCAGAAAGTGAAGAAGAACTAAAAAGCCTCTTGATGAAAGTGAGAGGAGAGTGAAAAAGTTGGCTTAAAGCTCAACATCCAGAAAACTAAGATCATGGCATCTGGTCCCATTGCTGCATGACAAATAAATGGGGAAACAGTGGAAACAGTGGCAAACTTTATTTTTTTGGGCTCCAAAATCACTGCAGATGGTGACTGCGGCCATGAAATTAAAAGACGCTTACTCCTTGGAAGGAAAGTTATGACCAACCTAGATAGCATATTAAAAAGCAGAGACATTACTTTGCCAACAAAGGTCCATCTAGTCAAGGCTATGGTTTTTCCTGTAGTCACGTATGTATGTGAGAGTTGGAGTATAAAGAAAGCTGAGTGCAGAAGAATTGATGCTTTGGAACTGTGGTTTTGAAGAAGACTCTTGAGAGTCCCTTGGACTGCAAGGAGATCCAACCAGTCCATCCTAAAGGAGATCAGCCCTGGGTGTTCATTGTAAGGACTGATATTGAAGCTGAAACTCCAATACTTTTTCCACCTCATGCGAAGAGTTGACTCACGGGAAAAGACCCTGATGCTGGGAAGGATTGGGGGCAGGAGGAGAAGGGGACGACAGAGGATGACATGGCTGCATGGCATCACCGACTCGATGGACATGAGTTTGGGTAAACTCTGGGAGTTGGTGATGGACAGGGAGGCCTGGCGTGCTGCAATTCATGGGTTCGCAAAGAGTCGGACGTGACTGAGAGACTGAACTGAACTGAACTGAACTGAAAGTCCTTTAAAAGCATTATAATAAGGTTAAACTGGGCTTCCCTTGTGGCTGAGCTGGTGAAGAATCCGCCTGCAATGCGGGAGACCTGTGTTCAATCCCTGGGTTGGGAAGATCTCGTGGAGAAGGGAAAGGATACCCACTCCAGTATTCTGGTCTGGCGAATTCCATGGACTTTATAAGTCTATGGGGTTGCAAAGAGTCGGACTCAACTGAGCGACTTTCACTTCACTAAGGTCAAAGTAAGAATTAAACCAGTGCTGTTGTATGTAAGTGATAGTTCAAGTTATCTATAAATTCTTTCTTTTTCACCTTTTGACCCTGCTCATCCATTTCTCCTACCACCCACTTGTAGCAATCATGAATCTGTCCTTTGTATCTATGAGATTGTGTTTTTTGGTGGTGGGGGGTTAGTTGTGTGTGTGTGTGTGTGTGTGTGTGTGTGTATTGTGTTTGTGTGTGTGTTTTAAATAGATTCCCTGCAGAAGGTAATGGCAACCCACTCCAGTATTCTTGCCTGGGAAATTTCATGGACAGAGGAGCCTGGTGGGCTATAGTCCATGAGGTTGCAACAGTTGGACATGACTGAGCGACTAAGCCACTATGTATATATGAGATATATATATATTTATATATATATGAAAGATCACATCATCTTTCTCTGTCTGATTTACTTCACTTAGTATTATGCCCTTGAGGTCTATTCATGTTGCAAATGGCAAGATTTCATTCTTTTTTTATGGCTGAATCATACTCTATTGCACTACATATTATTTATCTATTCATCAGTTGACGGACACATTAGGTTGTTTCCATGTTGTAGGTATTGTAAGTAATGCTTCAATCAACATGGGAATGCAGATATCTCTTTAAGAAAGTGATTTCTTTTCCTTCAGATAAATACCTAGAAGTGGAATTACTGTATTACATAGTAGTTTTAATGTTTTGAGGAAGTTCCATATTGTTTTCCATAGTGTCTGCAGCAATTTATATTACCATCAATAGCTGCTTTTTCTTCATGTCCTTCCCAGTACTTATTTCTTGTCCTCATGATTGTAGCCATAGGTGTGAGGTGATAACTCATTATGGTTTTATTTGCATTTCCCTGATGAATGAGGATATTGAGCATCTTTTCATGTGTCTGTTGGCATGTATATATCTTCTTTGGGAAAATGTCTATTCACATCTTCTTCCCATTTTCAAATCTGATTGTTTTTTACTGTTGAGTTAGTATAAGTTCTTTGTATATTTTGGATACTAAGCCCTTATCAGATATACAACTTGCAAGTATTTCCTTCCATTTAGTACCAGCCTTTTAATTTTGTTCATAATTTCCTTTTCTGTGCAGAAGCTTTTTCCTTTGATATAGTCCCACTTGTTGATTTTGCTTTACTTGCTTTTACTTTTGCTGGCAGATTTAAAAAATCATCACCAAGAACTATATCAAGGAACTCATCACCTGTGTTTTCTTCTAGCTTTATGGTTTCAGGTCTTCTGTTCAAGTCTTTAATAAACCTTGAGCTAATTTTTGTAATATATGATATAAATTAATGGCCCAGTTTCATTCTTCTGCAAGTGGCTGTATAGTTTTCCCACCACTATTTATCAAAGAGACAAACTTCCCCCATTATATATTCTTGACTCCTTTGTTTTAAGGTAGTTGACCATGTATATATGGGTTTATTTCTAGGCTCTCTACTCCTTATTGATTGATGTGTGTATTTATGCCAATACCATACTAGTATAATTACTATAGTTTTGTAATAGAGTTTGAAATCAGGGAGCATAATGCTTCTAGCTTTGTTCTTCTTGGGATTCCATTGGCTATTCAAGGTCCTTTGTGACGTCATACAAATTTTAGGAAAATTTGTTCTATTTTTGTGAAAAATGACACTAGAATATTGATAGGGATTGCATTGAATCTGTAGATTGCTTTGGGTAGTTTTTAACATTAATTCTTCCAATTCATGAGCATGGAATATCTTTCCATTTATTTGTGTGATCTTCAATGTCTTTCCTTAATGTCTTATAGTTTTCAATGTACAGGTCTTGCACTTCCTTGGTTAAATTTATTTCTAGGTATTTTGTTCTTTTTGATGCAAGTGTGAATGTGATTCCTTTCTTAATTTCTCTTTTTGACAGTTCATTGTTGGCATATAGAAATACAACCAATTTTTTTATATATATATTTTTTAACCTTCAACAATAATGAATTTGTTTATTGTTACTGTACTAACTTTTTTGATGGAGTCCTTAGGATTTTCTACGTATAGTATTATGGTGAGCGAATAAGCACACAAGCTTGCTTCTGCAAATAGTGACAGTTTTCCTTCTTCCTTTACAACTTGGATGAATTTTATTTCTTTTTCTCGCCAAACTGCTCTGGCTAGCACCTCCAACACTATGTAAAATAAAAGTGGCAACAGTGATCATCCTTGTCTCATTCGTGATCTTAGAGGAATGCTTTTAACTTTTCCACCATTAGTATGATGTTAGCTGTGGGTTTGTCATAAGTGGCTTTTATTATGTTGAGGTACATTCCCTCAATACCTGCTTTGTTGAGAGCTTTTATCATAAATGGATCATATATTTTACCAAATGCTTTTTCTGCATCTATTGAGATGATCATACAGTTTTTATCCTTCATTTTGTTAAATGTGATGTACCCACTTGATCACTGTAAATGATTCTTTTTAATGTATTATTGACCTTGATTTGCTAATACTTGTTGAGGAGTATTTGTACCATGTTCATTAGGGATATTGGCCCATAATTTTCTTTTTTTGTGTGGCATTCTTGTCTGGGTTTGGCATCAGAATAATGGTAGCCTATTTGGAAGAGTTCCTGCCTCTTCAGTTTTTTGAAAGAGTTTGGGAAGGATTGGTATTAATTCCTTTTTGAGTATTTGGTAGAATTCACCAGTGAAGTGGGACCTCTAGTGCAGGGGCTACAGGTTCTATCCCTGGTTGGATAACTAAAATCTCACATGCTATGTGGCCTGGCAAAAGAAAAAAACCAAAAAACAAAAAACTTCAGGGAAGCTCTCTGGTCCTGGACTTTTATTAGGAGGTTTTTTGATTACTGATTCACTCTCCTTACTATTAAGAGTAATTGATTGTTTCAGATTTTCTTTTTCATCCTGATTCAGTCTTAATACCGTGTATGTTTTAGGAAAGTGTCCACTTCTTCTAGGTTGTACAACTTGCTGACACATAATTGTTTCATTTCTGATTTTATTGAGTCTTCTCTCTTTTCTTCTTGGTGAATCTAGCTAAAGGTGTTATGGATTCTTAAAGAGCTAGCATTAAACGTAATCATGTTTTATAGTATGTTATAAATTTATTTAAAGGAATTGTCAGACATGTCTTTTATTAGAGGGGGGAAAAGCTTTTAACATTCAAAACCTGTAAGATTACTTAAATCCTGCAGATGAAAAAATATGCCATTATTGCATTACTTTCCCCTTGATACTCTGATAGAACTGATACGTAAGAGAGGAGGCAACCTGTAATGGAAAGATTAATGAACTAGCAGTCAAGAATTCTGGTTTCTAGTTCTGACTGTGCCACTCACTCAAAGCTTCACTGTGAACAAGTTCAACTTCTTTGGACTTCAGTTTCCCAAACTGTAAAATGAAAGGATTGGGCAGTATCTCAAAAGACACTTACAGCTAAAACAACTTATGACCCAGGGAATTTGGCCAGGCTTGGATCAAACTTTTATTCCAATAAAGGACGAATTCATAAAACAGAAGCATTCTGTAACTGGAAGAAGAGAGCTAGCCATCTATTTGCTACCAGCGCAGATACAATGTGTTTCCTGTCCTTTCCACAAGTAGCAATGGGAAGAGGGGGAGGGGGAGCACAGGAACAGGATGTCCTTCCCAGACTTGTCACTCATCACCCTGTATCTTTACATTTTCTCATGGCCATAAGGTCTGTTATCCCAGAACTCCATCCCGCAAAACTACAAATGACTTGCTAAGGGGACAAAATAAGTGCTTAATGTAATCTTCATTTGTTAATATTTTTTACAGGTGCCTTCCTTTCATTATCATTGTAGTGTGAATTTATAGTGACATAATTTCAAGGACTTGAGAGAAGGGTAACACTTAGACACACTTGAAACGACTTTGGTGTGTCTTTTGTAGGGTAACAATAATGCCAGTTTGCAAGTGAACCATGTAAGAAACCGCGAACCGGATGAGTAAGTGAAAAGGGAGAAGTGTCTGAAGACTTAAGATAGCTCTAGGACGGAGAAAGGGACTTTGTTCTTTCAGGTAGTTTCAGGCACTGTGAGACGTGATTGTACATTTGCCAGTCTCTCTTTGATGACGGGAATTGTGTCATTTATCTTTATATTCCCAGTGACAGCACTTAAGAGTCAAACATTGAAATGAGTATAAACTGCTCGGGAATGAGGAAAAATGAGATCGAAATGACAGAGCCTTGGGTATCCAAAACTTTTTACAGGATTTACTGCAAGATTAACTACAAAGGGAAAAGGACTTCAGCGGAGCAGTGTTTCAAATGAGGTGTCAACAAACCAGAATTTGGAAGAAGCAAGAAGTTGCTGTGTAGAGTTCTGTAGAGAGATGATCCGAGTTCCTTCTCCGTGAGAACTGATCAGGCAACAGGTTTGATTGAACCCTAAGCGAAAAAGAAAGGCAGGAAAGACAGCCATACGGAAATGGACAGAACTGAGGTGTGTCTAGGGTCAGAGAAGCACCGAAGTCAGAGCAGAAGTGGTCTGAGAGTGGTGGCTGGAGAACCCCGGTCCCGGGGTTGGACTGGCGAAGCTTGCTTTGAGCTTGTTTCTTATCAGAACTACCAGGAAGCTCTAAAAGATGTGCAGCTCCGGCTAACATTTCAACGCACTAACTTCCGTGTGTGTGCGTGTGTGTGTGTGCAACAGCGAGCGCCACCCAAGAACTTCCGCGTGCGCGGGAGACCAGAGCACCGCCCGCGGGTGCCCAGCCCCTTCAGTGAGGAAACCCGCGCGCTCCGCCAGGGGTCGGCCCCCACCGCCGCGGGAAGGGGCGGGGCTGTGGGCGTGGCTGCGCTCGCGCCCCGTCTGAACGCAGCCCCACAGGTCGCCCGCGCCGCGCTCGTCGGCGCCCCGCCCCGCGACTACATTTCCCAGCAAGCCCCGGGCCGCCCGCGCGCCGCAGTTGACCCATTTCCCGGCCCGTCCCGGGCTCGGCCGGCCCCCGCGCCCAGGCGGCTGCTCCCTGCTGACTGGGGTGTGGGCGGGGAGCGGCGGAGGGAGGAGGTGGCGCTGCTGGCCGCCGCCGTTGCCTCCGCTCCTGGGAGCCTGGGCAGCTTCCCCGGTTCCTGCGGCCGCCATGGACGAGCAAGCGGGTCCCGGCGTCTTCTTCAGCAACAACCACCCGGCCGCCGGTGGTGCCAAGGGTCTCGGGCCTCTAGGGGAGGCTGCCGCGGCCGGCGACGGGGCGGCTGCGGCGGGGGCGGCCCGAGCCCAATACAGCCTCCCGGGGATCCTGCACTTCCTGCAGCATGAGTGGGCCCGCTTCGAGGTCGAGAGAGCCCAGTGGGAAGTGGAGCGGGCGGAGCTGCAGGTAAAGACCCTCCCGGCCTGGCCCTCTTCATCCCGCCTCTTCGCTCCCTTCCGCCCCGCCCCAGACCCTTCCCCCTCCCCTGCTTAGCCGTCGCTCGTCCCCTCCCCCTTTGCTCCCGCCCATCCCACCCCGAACCTCGTCCCCCTCCTCCCTTCGCCTTTGCCTGTCGCCGACCCCACTTCCTCGACCCGAGTTCCCTCTCAACCCTGATACGTTGTTTACCTTCCTCGCACCTTTTCATCTGCTCCTTTCCACTCTTAACTCTCAGGTTCATCTCAACTCTTTTGCCATTCCACATCTTAGGTGTTCTAATTGGGCTTACAGTAGTTTTGCGAGATAAGCAATCATCCCCTGTCCTGGTAAGTCCCATCCTGGGTCTAGAAATGGTCCCCGTAAAAGGTGTTGACAGTTGGCGCCTTTCTGTAAGGAAGGTGATCAAAGAAGACAACCAGAAATTGTGTCCGTGAGGCCTTGACTCAAGAAGCTGCTGTTGAGCCAGAGTGTTACTAGGAGTATCAGCTCCCTTTTTATAAATGTAAATGTTTCTTCTCTTCCTTCTCCCTCGCCCCCTCCGGCGTTTCTCTTAGGTGTTTCCGATTCCTGGATTTTGAATGAAGGACCTAGATGAGCACTGCCAGATGATGGTTCAAAGATGATTTCCGCTTCTCAGAATCTAAAACTTCCCACGGGTTCATTTTCTCTTCAGGGTTTTGTGAGATTGACTTGTACTTTAACAGGAAACTAAAAGGAGCTTTAAAGTTGGTTACATTTCCTTACATAATTTGCAAGATAAAGTGTATCCAGGGAGGAACTACTGTGGGCTCTTAGAAGGCTGAGAGTGAGACTGGTACTTTGCAGACAGTTCTGAATTGGTAAGTAGGTTTCAGTGGCTGTTCTTAAAACTTTCAAGGCATTCCCCAATTTCATAAAGAACTTAGAAAACTCTGAGTGGCTATGCCTTTCTGTTTACTGGCTAATCCTGTATGCTTGTGAAATCTGAGTACAGTTTTGGTTGGTGAAATAGTTGAAGTTAAAATACTACCCACTGTGCCTCTGTTTTTGGTAGCATGTATTTTCTTTGGCACTTAAAAAAAAGAAAAGAAATAGAATCGTGTTAAATGGAATCATGTGCTGGAACAGGCTGCTTTGGTGGAATGGAAGTGGTTGTGGAAAGAGTAAGCAGAAAGGGTTATAACACAGGCTGTGTTTGCTGCCAGCTCTGTGACCTTGAGGAAATCCTTTAACCAACTCTCTGAACTTCGGTTTCATCCTATATTCATCGTCTTTATTAAGTGCTAACACTGTGCCTGTAGACTTGGGGGTTAACAAAACTGACAAAGCCTCTGTCCTCATAGAGCTTATGTTTTAGTTGGGAGGCAGCAAATGCAACTATATAGTATGCTGATCCATAGTGGCAACTGCTATGAGAAAAATACATCGGGATACAAGAATAGAGTGTGATGGTGCTCAGTCATGTCTGAGTCTTTGAGACCCCATGGACTGTAGCCCACCAGGCTCCTCTCTGTCCATGGGATTTTTCCAGGCAGGAATACTGAAGTGGATTGCCATTTCCTCCTCCAGGGGATCTTCCCTACCCAGGGATCAAACCCCAGGTTCCTGAGTCTCCTTCATTGGCAGGGAGATGCTTTACCACTGAGCCACCTGGGAAAGCCCCTTAGAGTATGATGGGGTAGCTCTTTTAGATGGAGTGGTCAGGGAAGGCCTCTGTGAGAAGTTGAATGAAGTGAGGGTGTGATCTATAGTTTCTGAGATTCTGCTTATTTATTTAGTTACATGTTTATATTCTTTGGCAACTTTTTCATTGGTAACATTTTGCTACTTTAGTATCTAGTCTGTTGATATTTATAATTTTTCTCATAATGAGCTAGCAGTGAATTCCATAAATGAGTTTGTGGATTTCAGACTTCAAGGAAGTATTAAAGGCAGGCTTTAACTTTAACCATTGTACAATTGTGGATAGTGATTTTTGTATGTAGCTGCTTAAATTTTAACTTCTTATCCAGTTTAGGGAATGTAAGATAAGTCACACTAGTTTGTTCAAAAACAAACAAAATAGTTCTTACCTTTCTACCTGGGAAGTCTGAAAATTTCCAACCTATCTTAACTTCTCTCCCTCCACCCCCATATTTAACTTTTTATTTCCCTGTAGCTGTAGTTGCACTGGAGAAGGAAATGGCAACCCACTCCAGTATTCTTGCCTGGAGAATCCCATGGATGGAGGAGCCTGGTGGGCTGCTGTCTATGGGGTCGCACAGAGTCGGACACGACTGAAGCGACTTAGCAGCAGCAGCAGCTGTAGTTACTCTTTAGTTGTGCCCTCTCTACCCCTGCCCCTAGAATATATATACACATACACACACTACTTACTGGGGTATTTATGGCAAATGTTAAACTTCGGGTAAGTTTCCTATTGGTGCTCATCATATTAAGAGTACTACATATTTACTGAACCTTTTGGTTTGAGCTCCAGTTAAATTAAGCATCCATGGAGAAACTTTGAAAATGTGCCATGACTTTTAAACAGAACAAGTATATTCTGTTGGAAGGAGAGAGTTTGTAGGAATCTGTTTTTTGATTCTCTTATTAGAGTAATTGAAAATATATTTTAAAAATCCTTTCTTTATATCAGAATCATTAAATTTGATTATATTCCTTCATTTTTCTTTTTCCTTTGGGATTTTTCTGGAAAAACAGTAGGAAATAAGAATTGAATGAATGAGGATAATGAAATTTGGATTAGTTGGTATCCTCCTTTTATTTTTATATCTTTGACTAAGTCAGAGTAATACCAGACTCAACAAAAATACCTTTAAGATTAGGTCTAATTGTCCCTTGAGGAACCTGTCAGTCCTGCTCTTTCAAGTTGCCAGGGCCGAGTTGTAAAAGGCAATCCAAGTTCTCATCTTCCTGGCCTGCCTGCATCACTTCCTCCCTCCTTCAGATCTGGGGAGCAAGGAACTAGCTACCTTGTGCCAAAAATTTACTGGGCATTGTTTGCCCCTTTGCCCATATTGATTAATGTAAAATTCTCTTTTTACTTGTGGAAATCCCCCTCTTGCCTCACCACCACCACCATTCATATGAGAGTATGTAATTCATGGGAAAAGAATGGTCAAGATTACTACTGAGCTTTATATTTGTGAAAGAAATTGAAGATAGAATATGAATCTAATATTTGAGAGAATTTTCTGTGTATGACACATTGTGTTAGATGATCTCAAAGACACATGCAGTCTAGTTGGAGTGATAGAACGAACAAAATGCAGTGGAATCAATTTATCATTTGGGGGGTTTAAATTTTCTTGGAATAGCGTAAGAGAGGAGAGCTAGCAGTGAATGAGGAGAAGAACAGGAAGAAAGAACTAATGAGCTAATGAGAATCTAAGAGTATTTGAAAATTACTGATTTCTGGGAAAGAAGCATGTAAGTAAAAAATAGTAATTATTGTGTCTAGATTTTGATGTTGTATGTGGTAGGGGAGGTCCTGCTATCTACCTGGAAATGCTGAATTGCATGAAAAAGGCGATATGATTGAGTATTAGGGCATGTGGTGTGGAGGCTCTGTGTGTGTGTGTGTCCTCAGTCATGTCTGATTCTTTGCAACCTCATGGACTGTAGCCTGCCAGGCTTCCCTGTCCATCACCAACTCCCGGAGCTTGCTCAAACTCATGTCTGTTGAGTCGGTGATGCCATCCAACCATCTCATCCTCTGTCGACCCCTTCTCCTCCTGCCTTCAATCTTTCCCAGCATCAGGGTCTTTTCCAATGAGTCAGTTCTTTCCATCAGGTGGCCAAATAAATAAGTGAATACATTCATAAAATGTTTGATGATAATAAGTGCCATGATAAAGTAGGGTAAGGAGGATATAGAGTGCTTGAGAGGGTAGAGTGAGGAAGAAAGGCTTTACTGATAAGGTGCTATTTAAGCAAAGACCTGAAAGGGTGAAATCTGAGGAAGGACTGTTCTAATCAGGGCAACAGTAGGGGGAAGGGTAAATATGCTCGAAATGTTCAAGGAGTAATTAGGCAAGTGTGGCTGGAGTAGAGGAGGAGAATGGAAGAAATGACGTCAGAGGTATTGGGCCTTTCTCATTGTAAAGACTTTATTTTTTAATGTCAGTAAGATGGGCAACTGTTGAAATGTTCTGAACAGAATAGTGACACCATCTTTAAATGGAACCCTTTGCAAGGATCCAGAATAGACTTGGAGGGGAGACAAATCAGAAAGTCTAGTTAGAGGCTATTTTGATCATCTACGCCGGAGATGAACTAGAGTAATAGTGACCAGGTAACATATTCACAGGTGATACATAGTTAAAATATAATAGATTCAGAATACATTTTTGAAGGTAGGGCTAGCAAGATGTGTCGAAGGATAGGAAGTGAGATTTGAGGAAAAGGGGAGTAAAGTATGACTCAGCTTCATAGGACTCTTGTGAAGGTTTACCGAGCATTTAAATGGATAAAATAAACTCTTAAAATGACACTTTATTTTTTGTTATTATAACTGTTATTTACAATTACAGTGAAAGACAACATGGCACAGACCTGTATTTAAATCTTTGCTTTAAGCTTTCTATTTTCTTTCATGCTAAATATATGTTTGCCATGATTCTGGCCTCTCAGAAACTTAGTGTCCTCATGTGTTAAGGTGAGGCTGATAAGCTACCTGATGGGAATTAAATGAGATATTTAAAAATATCTAGCAGAAGTCTGGTACATAACATAAAGTGCTGAATAAATGAGTTGTAAGTGTATGATGTTAAGTTCGCACTCTTATGTATCTCCTTGTCCCCAGAGAAAAGCAAAATCTTCACTTATAACTCTTCTAAGCCTAGAGCAAATAAGTGCCATCCTGGGACCATGCAGTCTAGTACTTTGGGTCTGATGATGGCGCTTGGACATTTAAGGAAGAGTGAATTCTTGTCTTCAGTGTCAGCCTCGAAATACTGATTGTATACTTGAAATGTACTTGCTTTTCTTAGTAATCCACTGTGCATCTGTTGTTTTGGAACTTACCTAAATTTTTCTGAATATGTTTGTCTTAACCTTACATGACTTCTTGGATAACAAATTGTATATATTTACCAACCACTCTATAAAACTAATCTTTGATATCATTTGTCCCTTTAAACCACTTCCTTTAAACTTGGAACAGGTGAATCCCATTGTGGTATGGTATAATTTTGTGAACAGGTTCATTTTTCATTCTATTTATATTATTGATAACTTTATAATCTTTATATTTTGGAAAGATTACAGAGGTTTTACTCCTTTAAAACATATCTTACTATCTGTCACTTTAGTTCAGTGTGTTTCAACTTGCGGTGAAATCTTAGAAACTTTAAAGTAAAGAAATACTCATTTCTTGACCTGTACCCCCCGACCATTTAAATCAGAATCTTAAGAATCAGGGTCCATGGCATTTTTGAGTTTGCTAGTGGTTCTAATATGCAGCAAGGATTGAGAACCACTGCTTTAGTTGTCCTTTCTGTTTTTATGTATGTTGTTTTTGTTTAGTCACTAAGTTGTTCAGACTCCATGGACTGCAGCATTCCAGGACTCCCTGTCCCTTACTATCTCCTGGAGTTTGCCCAAGTTCATGTTTATATATGTAGTCTGGTGATTTTAACACTTGTGTTGACGGTCCAGATACAGATGGCTTTTTATAGAATTTAGGGTGTAATTTCTGTTATGTCTCTGTTATTCTTTTTGATGACATGTAGCATTTTATTTTTAGGCAGTAGAATATTATAGTTTGAATCACCTCTCTCTGAATAACTGATATAGTAGCTGGCATGGGACTTCCTTCATAGCTCAGTTAGTAAAAAGAATCTGACTGCAATGCAGGAGAACTGGGTTCAATTCCTGGGTTGGGAACATCCCCTGGAGAAGGGACTGGCAGCCCACTCCAGTATTCTTGCCTGGAGAATCCCATGAACAGCAGAGTCTGGCAGGCTACAGTGCTATAATAATCTTTGAGCTGGCATGAACTTTGGAAGCTATGACCTACAACCATCTTTTACAGGTAAAGTGAGGCCCAGCGAGGGGTTACTTGACCAGGAATGAAATAGATTTCAAACAAGCTCTGTCACTTAAATCTCCAGGTACCTTTATGGTTATTTTTTTTTTAAACTTTTCAAAAATATCTTCCTTGGTCCTTACAACCTTCGAAGGTATAGTCACACTAATGTGACTTACCATTTTCCTTTTTATTTTGAAACAATAGACATGGCAAATAGATGGGGAAACAGTGGAAACAGTGGCAGACTTTATATTTTGGGGCTTCAAAATCACTGTAGATGGTGACTGCAGCCATGAAATTAAAAGACACTTATTCCTTGGAAGGAAAGTTATGACCAACCTAGACAGCATATTAAAAAGCAGAAACATTACTTTGCCAACAAAGGTCTGTCTAGTCAAGGCTGTGGTTTTTCCAGTAGTCATGTATGGATGAGAGAGTTGGACTGCGAAAGCTGAGCACTGAAAAATTGATGCTTTTGAACTGTGGTGTTGGAGAAGACTCTTGAGAGCTCCTTGGACTACAGGGAGATCCAACCAGTCCATCCTAAAGGAAATCAGTCCTGAATATTCACTGGAAGGACTGATGTTGAAGCTGAAACTCCAATACTCTGGCCACCTGATGCAAAGAGCCGACTCATTGGAAAAGACCCTGATGCTGGGAAAGATTGAAAGCAGGAGGAGAAGGGGACGACAGAGGATGAGATGGTTGGATGGCATCACCGACTCAATGGACATGAGTTTGAGTAAACTGTGGGAGTTAGTGATGGACAGGGAGGCCCATGGGGTCGCAAAGAGTCAGACACGACTGAGCGACTGAACTGAGCTGAATAGACATGGAGATTTTACTGTGTTCTGTGTACTGTTTTCAGGCTTATTTTATTAGCTACATTTAAGATTTCCTCTTGACTTTGGTGTTCTGAAGTTTCACAATGTTGTATCAGAGTGTAGATTTGTTTTTATTTTATTTGGGACTTTGTTAAGCTTGAGTCTCTAATTTGACATTAGTTCTGCAAAATTCTCAGTCATTATCTTTTTAGATTTCTCCTCTAATCCTCTTTTCCATTTGGGTCTCTGATTACATGTCTCTCAGCCTTCTTTATCTGCTTTATATTTTCCATATTTTTATCACTACATGCATTATTCTGGATAATTTATTCTGATTTATCATCCGGTCCATTGTGCATACGTGCTAAGTCACTTCAGTTGTGTCTGACTCTTTGCGACCCTATGTACTAGAGACCAGGCTCCCTCTAAAGTTGAAGCTACTCTTTTAAGGTTATCCAATGAGTTTGTAATTTTGGTTATTGTTGAAGTTTAGTTTTGGTTCCATTTATAAGCCTGCTGTAAGAATCTGCCTGCATTTCAGGAGACAGGTTCGATCCCTGAGTCAAGAAGATCCCCTGGAGAATGGAATGGCTACCCACTCCAGTATTCTTACTGGAGAATTCCATGGACAGAGGAGCCTCTGGTGGACTATAGTTCATGAAGTTGCAAAGAGTCGGACACTACTGAGTGACTAACACATAAATCTGCTGCATCTCTTAGTAGTTTTGTGTTCCCTGCAGGTATTTTTGAGGTTGCCTTTTATTCTTTTTTTTTAATTTTATATTTATTTATTGATTGTTCCAGGTCTTAGTTGTGGCATGCAAACTCTTACTTGCAGCATGTGGGATCTAGTTCCCTGACCAGGAATCGAACCCATGCCCCCCCTGCATTTGGAGCATGGAGTCTTAGCCACTGGACCACCAGGGAAGTCCCGCCTTTTATTCTTTAAACCGAATAAGCATGGTTATTTCAAAGTTGATGTCTCTCTGCTTCGTATATGTGAGATCTGGTAGGGCCCTTTCTCTGGTCAGTTGCTTTTGCCAGTTCCTGCTCATGATGACTTATTTCTTTGTATTGTTAGATATCTGTGTGCTGCTCACTGTCCTTGAGACACTGTAAGACTAATCAGGTCTCAGATAAAGGTATCTCCTACAGAAAGTTTTTGCCTTTGTTTCTGTAGTTTCTGCAGGCATTATATAGACTGAACCACTTTGAAATAAATTGCTTGCTTGGAGTTTTAGACCACCCAAGTAGTTGACACATATTTTGATTGTGAAGTTTTGAGTGCCAATATACTTCTGCTTCAGGCTTCTCTGGTAAAGAATGGTAAAGAATCAGCCTGCAGTGCAGGAGATCCAGGTTTGATCCCTGAGTTGGGAATATCCCCTGAAGAAGGGAATGGCAACCCACTCCAATATTCTTGCCCAGAGAATTCCATGAACAGAGGAATCTGACAGGCTATGGTCCATGGGGTTGCAAAGAGTCGGACATGGCTGAGTGACTATCACATCACATACTTCTGCTTCACCTTTGCCTTGAGAGTATAGACCCTTTAGGGTCTTAGGTAAATGTATGTCTCCTATTATGAAACTGTTTACCTCAGACTGGGACTTGAATCCATGTG
Organism: Giraffa tippelskirchi; assembly: GCF_054371585.1. Lineage (NCBI taxonomy): Eukaryota > Metazoa > Chordata > Mammalia > Artiodactyla > Giraffidae > Giraffa > Giraffa tippelskirchi. Next base: position 82,465,671 of record NC_137278.1, read on the forward strand.
GCTGGGACTTGAACCCAGCCAAAACCATGGTACCTGGTTTCAGGACCTAATGAAGCTCAGGTTTTTGATGTCTCATCGCAGAAAGAATTCAGTGAGAGACAGAGTGATAGGTAAGAGGTGGATTTATTCAGATTCAGAGAGAAGCACACTCCACAGGCGAGTGTGGGCCCTCGCAGAGAGTGAGTGGGGCTGTGAGATGTGGCATGGTTAGTTTTTATAGACTGGGTAATTTCATATGCTAATGAGTGGGAGGATTATTCCAACTACTTTTGGGAGGGGGTGAAGAGCTCCAGGAATTGGACCACCGCCCACTCTTTGGTCTTTTGACAGCGCCTTGGAACTGTCATGGTGTCTTTGGATGTGTCATTTAGCTTGCTGATTGAGGATCAAGGTCTAATCAGAGTTGACTTGTTTGCCTGTCTTGGACCCATCTGATTCTAATCGGTTTATGTTGTGTCCCTGGGCTATGTCATTCTTTCAAAAGTTGTGCCCTGCGCCTTTCCCTTCTGTTACAATTAAGACTCTATACTCTAGATGGTTCTGGTCTTTACATTTTGTCTTTTGGATTCTGCAGAGCTGTCCAAACTATAGCTCAAATTTGTTCTGATTGGTCAGCACCCAGAGGCCAAAATGGCTTTTGTTCCCTTATCTCACTGGGTTCCCATTTTCCCTTCAGTTTTGGTCAAATAATTCCTTACTTTCTTACCAGCTTTGCTTATGATGATTCTGGAAATATTTTATCTAGATGTTTTGGCTCTTTTCAGTAGGAGAGCTGTTCCATGACATCATTACTAGCACTAAATTCTCATACATTACTTTCTAAAGCTGACAGATAAAAAATGGCCTTAATAATTATTTGGAGAGAAATATCACTGATAGTACTTCTTTATCAGGAGATGTGCCCATTTAGCCCTAAATATTACTTATTAACTAAATCTACTTTTCTTTGTATTGGGGGGGGAGGATACTTAGTTCCACAAACTTTGGTAATTTAAGCAGAATTTAAAGTAAACCACTTTGCTAATCAGTCATTGAAAGATGTTTGAAAGCCCACATAATTGGGACTGGTTTCCCTTTCTCAGGCTACTGTGTACTTGATGTCAGCTACACTTTTTTTTTTACACTTTTGATGGAGTTTCTTGATTTGGTCAACATTTAGATAAAGTCGTCTACTGACCATCATAATTTGGCAGTGGGAAATATGTGCCTTCTAGGCAGACAGCTCCATAACTTCTGATTTAAATTTTTCCATACCTTGTTTTTATTCTTTTAATTTTATTTTAAAAATTATGTATTTATTTATTTTTTGGCCATATGGCTTTTGGGATCTTAATTACCCAACCAGGGATTGAACCCTGGCCCTCGGCAATGAAAGTGCAGAGTCTTAACCACTGAACCACCAGGGAATTCTTTGGACCTCGTTTTTATTTGTAAATTATAGATAATATACCCACCAAGCAGAGTAGTTGTGTGGTTTTAAAAAGATAAAATAAACAAAGTATATAACCAATAGGTGTCCAATAAGTGGTTTGCTCTTAGTTGAAATTTCTGTGGTAGAATGCATTTGATTGTATTGTTTAAATCATATTTTAGAAGCCAAGAACTAGTTTAAGTGATCCATTTGGCAGAGTAACTGCTTACATTCCCTTTGCCCTGTTAGTAGTGATTTGGGGACAATAAACTGATGGTAGATGAAATACGGTGTGGCCAGGATGGCAGTAGTAGGTGGTAATAACTTATAGGCATTGTAGACTAGAGATACAACAGAGAAAATTGTAGTTTGGGAGAGAAACCTGAGGCAAGAAAGAGAAGTTGGGAAGCTGGTAGAAAAGAATAGATAAAGGCTCAGGGGGTTGCGGAGAAGGCAATGGCACCCCACTCTAGTACTCTTGCCTGGAAAATCCCATGGACGGAGGAGCCTGGTAGGCTACAGTCCATGGGGTCGCTAAGAGTCGGACACGACTGAGCAGCTTCACTTTCCCTTTCATGCACTGGAGAAGGAAATGGCAACCCACTCCAGTATTCTTGCCTGGAGAATCCCAGGGACGGCGGAGCCTGGTGGGCTGCCATCTATGGGGTCGCACCGAGTCGGACACGACTGAAGCAACTTAGCAGCAGCAGCAGCAGCAGAGGGGTTGAGGTGAGTATAGGCAGATAGGAGTCACAGACTTCACCACACACATTTACCTGTTTTTAATTCCTAATGGATGTATTTTCTGTAGTCTTCATTTTAGCACTTAACTCTTGTAGAACTTTAAGACTGACAAGGATAGACAACTAATAATATTTTAACCTCCAAGGGACCTTAGAATGTATATAGTCTCATACTTTGTTCCATCTTTTAGATGCCTGTGAAACGGCAAGTCAGTCATGTCTGACTCTTTGCGACCATATGGAGTATACAGTCCATGGAATTCTCCAGGCCAGAATACTGGAGTGGGTAGCCTTTCCCTTCTCCAGGGGTCTTCCCAACCCAGGGATTGAACCCAGGTCTCTCACATTGCAGACGGATTCTCTACTAGCTGAGCCAGAAGGGAAGCCCTATAGAGCCAGAGGGAGGAAGTAAACTTAGATCACTCTGTGAGTTCGTGTATATTTAGTTTAGAACTCAGGAGTCCCAGTACTCAAGCTGAGCCATTGTTCTCCATACCTCATTGTCTCCTTTTATTGATCCCTCTCCCTGAATAGCTGCTTCTGATCTGAAGTAGACAAATGAATTATAATATTTACCTGATTAAGTATGCTTTGAATAGCTGTCATAATTTAAAGAAAATTATCATTTATTTCAATCTTTTCTTCAGGTAGTATAATGTAAGGAAACAATTATATTGTAAGGGGCTCAGGAAAAGTCTTCAACAATTTGTGTTCCTCAAATGTGTTTAATAATGTATCACTGTATTTTCTTTTAATACTTTTATTTATTTTTGTGTAGCAAATGTTGAAATACAGTGTTTATTTCTCTTTAAAAAATGCAAATTTGGATATTTTGCAACTTGCTCTGAGAATAGCCTAATTAGGTTCTGTGTATATATATTTATTAATATAGTTTGTGTTTATTAATCATATATCATTTTTTGTGTAGTGCTTTAGTTATTAGGTTATTCTTAGCTCACCTACTTTACATATGCTATATTTGAACAGAATAATATGTCAATCATGTATTTGCTCTTATGCAGTAAGATATTTGAGGAAATAAAAATCACTTTCTTTGGCAAACTTTAATGCTGCTTAACCTCTATTATAAAAACACCCTATCTGAACAAGATGATGGAATACTAGAAAATACTGATATGTACAGGGAAACTTTGTCATAGTGTTGGCTAGCAGCAGTATGGCAAAAGGAGAAATGAGTAGGTATTTTGTTTTGGAGATAAGATAGGGAGAAAAATAAGGGAGTAGAAGCCCTAGAATTCAGGTGAACTTTGGGAAATACTGAATAAGGTTGGGTGGAGTAGGTATTTTGGGTGTGGTGAATATTCTTGGCATAACTCCACTATAGGGATCCAAAGAAAGCACCAGGGGGAGTGTTTCATTACCTTACACACAGGTTTTATTAGCACTCATTTACATGTGACTGAAGTTGGATCCAATACCAGCATATCTAGTTAGGAGAAATAAACATGATGTCAAATTCCTAAAGGATGATACCAGTTTCACCTGATGGAAAATTACAGCCCAGTCTGGGACTTGTTCTCAATTTTTTTGTTTATACTTTCTAAATGAGAAAGTTAAGCAGTGAGCTAAGGAGCCTGAATTATAGGCACAGCTAAAACCTGCTCCTGAGGAATGTGGATTCATATGCTAAAAGGAGGGAACGGAAGGAGCCTGGGGATCTGGGTCAGCTCACTTACTGAACTTGAAAGAGTCAGGCAGGGAGGATGGTGCCCTGGTCCTAGTAATGGAACCCAGCACTGTATCTGCTGTTTCCTCTTTCTTTTCTTCTTTACTCTCCAAAAATAATAATAGTTTTATTTATTGAGCACTTGCCATGTGCCAGGTACAGCGCTAAACACTTTACATGTATAATCTTTATTAATCTTTGCAAAACTACCTGTGTAGATATTCATAATCATTCCGTAATTCATAGGTGGTGAATTAATAACCCTGGTGGCTCAGTGGTACAGAATCCACCTGCCAGTGCAGGAGACCCAGGAAACATGGGTTGGATCCCTGGGTTGGGAAGATGCCCGGGAGAAGGAAATGGTAACCCACTCCAGTATTCTTGCCTGGGAAATCCAATGGACAGAGGGAGCCTGGCGGGCTACATTCTGTAGTATTGCGAGAGAGTTAGACATGACCTAGTGACTAAACAGCAACAGTTCATAGATGAGAAGAAGGTTAAATAAGGAATAACTTTGCCATAAGTAAAGTTTGAGTGATGAGCCTGGGCATGGTAAGTAGAAAAAAATACAAACATACGGGCATTTGTCAGTCTAAGACCAAGCGCATTGACCCTTCACTATTGTGTTTTAAAATGCTGATTGGAGTGCTGTGTTGTCAATCTTGAATAAGCTACAATTATAATGTATTAATGATTTCTGATTTTAGGTTTTTTTTGGCCATTTGGCATGTGGGCTCTTGGTTCCCTGACCAAGGATTGAACCTGTGCCCCTGGCAGGGAAAGTGCAGAGTCTTAATCACTGGACTGCCAGGGAAATCCCTGGTTTTCTTTGAGTAAAGCACACTGAGTGCAAAACCACAGATTTTAAATGATTTTTTTCCCAGACTTTGACAGTTCATCCAAATCTACTTTGACAAAACCTAGTGTTTTTTAGTAGGTTTTCTCTGTCTTATCTTTCTGAAACATTCAATGTAGTCTTTCTCTTCATGCCTATGTTTTGTTGGTTTATATGATATTTAATTGAATTACTTAAAGTACCAAGTGGAACCAGCATCAGCAGGTTTGGGAGGAAGTCCATTTGACTCTTGGTTGACCAACATGTATGAGTAAACTGCAGACAATACCATACTTTAGCTTTGAACGTTTAGTATACCTTAGGCTTTGGGCAGTGTTTCACAAAGTTACTGGAGAGTACTGCTTAATCCATAGGGTTGGTTAAGAGAGTATTAGTGGTGAAAACTGCTCTATCTTGATTATACCACATATCTCATACTTCGCATATTTGTTTCCTCACTGAATTGTGAGTCACCTTAAGGGTGTTCTTATTTCCCTAAGTTCAGCAGAATGACTTGCACATAGCAGTTGCTTAATATATGGCTCTTAAATGAACAACTCATGTATTAGGTTACATTGTTATTTGAATATGTATTAAATAAATGTATCTATATATGTATTTCTTGTCTCCCAACTAAATTGTGTCCTTAAGGGCAAGTCTTGTGTCCTACACTTCTTTGATATGCACAGTGTTTGTCATTGTAATGTACCATGTTTATCCTTTACTGTCCACAAAGCATTGGTTCCAGGACCATTCCCCCTGCCTCTTCCCCCTCCGTGGATACCAGAATCCGAAGATGCTCATATAATACGGTATAGTATAGTCAGCCCTCTGTATCCACTGGTTCTGCATCTTTATGTTGGTATATGGAGAACAGTGTATCTGTCTCTTGCTTCTTGCTATGACTTCCACTGGAAAGAGCCTTTTAAAGCAAGTTAGGTCTGTATTCAGACGATTGCCTGAGCCCTGCCACGTAATTCTGACAGAGCTTATTTCAGGGATGATACTGGCCTCATAATAGCAGCCTGATGTTAGCTGCAGCAAATGGTGGTAGAGTTTTGGTTGTTTTGCTTATAGGTTTGTTTTCTTCTCTGTTTGTGTGTTAAACACTGACTGGCATATACCAAGTGTCTTTGGCACCATGTCCTAAGAGGTCTTTACATTCATCAGGGTAATGTAACGATTTTTTTTTTTTAAAGCCCATACCTTAACATTTTATGTACACTTCTTATTCCTTCTAAGTAGCTAGCAAATCGAATATTTCTTCTGTGAAGATAAATCTTAAAGTAAAATATCTAGTCATCATTACTTCACATTCTAGTTTTATTTATACTTGCATTACCAATATGTTATGATTGCAAACGTTTTTGAACTCTGCTTCTTTAAATAATAAAATAGAAATGCTTCAGTTATCTAGAATGTAGCACAAAAAGTTCTGATTTCCTTATCACTAAGCATGTTTCTTTCCTTCAAAAATTAAACTTCTTAGATTCTTTTTTTTTATTTTATAAATTTATTTATTTTAGTTGGGGGCTAATTACTTTACAATATTGTAATAGTTTTTGCCATACATTGACATGAATCAGCCATGGGTTTACATGTGTTCCCCCTCCTGGACCCCCCACCCACCTCCCTCCCCATCCCATCCCTCTGGGTCATCCCATTGCCCCGGCCCTGAGCATTTGTCTCATGCATCGAACATGGAATAGTGTTCTGTTTCACATATGATAATATACATGTTTCAATGCTATTCTCCCAGAACGTCCCACCCTCACCTTCTCCCTCAGAGTCCATAAGATTGTTCTATGCATCTGTGTCTCTTATTCTGTCTCGCATATAGGGTTATCGTTACCATCTTTCAAATTCCATATATATGCGTTAGTATACTGTATTGGTGTTTTTCTTTCTGGCTTACTTCACTCTGTATAATGGGCTCCAGTTTCATCCATCTCAGTAGAACCGATTCAAATGTATTTTTTTTTAATGGCTGAGTAATATTCCATTGTGTATATGTACCACAGCTTCCTTATCCATTAGTCTGCTGATGGACATCTAGGTTGCTTCCATGTCCTGGCTATTGTAAACAGTGCTGCGATGAACATTGGGGTACACGCATCTCTTTCAATTCTGGTTTCCTCAGTGTGTATGCCCAGCAGTGGGATTGCTGGGTCATATGGCAGTTCTATTCCCAGTTTTTTAAGGAATCTCCACACTGTTCTCCATAGTGGCTGTACTAGTTTGCCTTCCCACCAACAGTGTAAGAGGGTTCCCTTTTCTCCACACCCTCTCCAGCATTTATTGCTTGTAGACTTTTAGATAGCAGCCATTCTGACTGGTGTGAAATGGTACCTCATTGTGGTTTTGATTTGCATTTCTCTAATAATGAGTGATGTTGAGCATCTTTTCATGTGTTTGTTAGCCATCTGTATGTCTTCTTTGGAGAAATGTCTGTTTAGTTCTTTGGCCCATTTTTTGATTGGGTCGTTTATTTTTCTGGAATTCAGCTGCAGGAGTTGCTTGTATATTTTTGAGATTAATTGTTTGTCTGTTGCTTCGTTTGCTATTATTTTCTCCCATTCTGAAGGCTGTCTTTTCACCTTGCTTATAGTTTCCTTTGTTGTGCCAAAGCTTTTAATTTTAATTAGGTCCCATTTGTTTATTTTTGCTTTTAATTCCAATATTCTGGGAGATGGGTCATGGAGGATCCTGCTGTGATTTATGTCGGAGAGTGTTTTGCCTATGTTTTCCTCTAGGAGTTTTATAGTTTCTGGTCTTACGTTTAGATCTTTAATCCATTTTGAGTTTATTTTTGTGTACGGTGTTAGGAAGTGTTCTAGTTTCATTCTTTTACAAGTGGTTGACCAGTTTTCCCAGCACCACTTGTTAAAGAGATTGTCTTTTCTCCATTGTATATTCTTGCCTCCTTTGTCGAAGATAAGGTGTCCATATGTGCGTGGGTTTATCTCTGGGCTTTCTATTTTGTTCCATTGATCTATATTTCTATCTTTGTGCCAGTACCATACTGTCTTGATGACTGTGGCTTTGTAGTAGAGCCTGAAGTCAGGCAGGTTGATTCCTCCAGTTCCATTCTTCTTCCTCAAGATTGCTTTGGCTATTCGAGGTTTCTTATATTTCCATACAAATTGTGAGATGATTTGTTCCAGTTCTGTGAAAAATACCATTGGTAGCTTGATAGGGATTGCATTGAATCTATAGATTGCTTTGGGTAGTATACTCATTTTCAGTATATTAATTCTTCCAATCCATGAACACGGTATATTTTTCCATCTGTTTGTGTCCTCTTTGATTTCTTTCATCAGTGCTTTATAGTTTTCTATATATAAGTCTTTTGTTTCTTTAGGTAGATATATTCCTAAGTATTTTATTCTTTTTGTTGCAATGGTGAATGGTATTGTTTCCTTAATTTCTCGTTCTGTTTTCTCATTATTGGAGTATAGGAATGCAAGGGATTTCTGTGTGTTAATTTTATATCCTGCAACTTTACTATATTCATTGATTAACTCTAGTAATTTTCTAGTAGAGTCTTTAGGGTTTTCTATGTAGAGGATCATGTCATCTGCAAACAAACTTCTTAGATTCTTATAGCTAGCCAGCTAAGTGAGAATGAGCACAAAAAGACTGAAATGTGAAATCACTAAGATTGCCAGTATCTCATAGAAAATTTGTTGTTATGAATTGAAAAAAAAAAAAAAAAGTGTGCTTTTGCTTTCAAGACTTTGGGTTGAAACCTTAGGTACTTATTGAATACCTGGGATTCCTCTTAGGCACGACGAAGAACAGGCAGATATGGGTTCAGCTCAGTCGCTCAGTTGTATCTGACTCTTTGCGACCCCATGGACTGCAGCACACCAGGCCTCCCTGTCCATCACCAACTCCTGGCGTTTACTCAAACTCATGTGCATTGAGTCGGTGATGCCATCCAGCCTTCTCATCCTCTGTCGTCCCCTTCTCCTCCTGCCCTCGATCTTTCCCAGCATCAGGGTCTTTTCACATGAGTCAGTTCTTCGCATCAGGTGGCCGAAGTATTGGAGTTTCAGCTTCAGCATCAGTCCTTCCAGTGAATATTCAGGACTGATTGCAGCTCACGTGGAGCTTATAAGCAATGATTCCTAATTTCAGGTAGACCTAAGTCCATTGTGCGTATGGTAATATTCACCTTGCTAGTGCCGTTTCAGTTTTTCCCGTTTAAAAACCAACCAATCAGTAGTAACAAAAGAAACCCCTTTCTCAGCTCTTATCCATTAATATGGTCATCCTGTCCCTTATTCACTTTCATGTTTCCTTACAGGCCACATTTACTCTCTTCAGTTTTATACTAATCTCAGCGCGCTCTCTCTCTCTCATCTTCTTTGTTCTCTTTCTATTTTAGGGTTATTCTTTCTCAATATCTTGTGATCTTGCTTCTATTCTCTGTTCAGACAGTTGTTGCCCAGATTATACTTTTTTTTTTTCAGTAGTTATACTGAAAAAGGGCTTACACTTTAAGTCCTCTCACTATAGTTGATTCCTTTTATTTAATTATATCTCTAGTTAGTCGTGGTACTTTTCACAGTTAAAATTCTTCGTGTCTAATTTCTTGCTTATCTCTTTACCTGGGTGACTTATCACTTGAAACTCAGTCACCCTTCTCCTTCCAGACTGAGTAAACCTTCTTCCCCGTATCCAAACTCTCCTTTACCTTGTCTAAAAATCTAGATTCACCTTTCATTGAATGTTTCACTCTTGTCTTCACTTTCCTAGCACACATCTGATTTCATAAATCCTGTGTAATGTTTTAAATCCATGTAAAATCATTTAATTCCTAATACTGTACTGCTGTTACCCTAGTTCAGACCTCCATCACCTCACCACCTCATGCCTGGGTGACTGCAGTAAGTCAGTTCAGTCAGGTCAGTTGCTCAGTCGTGTCTTATGCTTTGTGACCCCATGAATCGCAGCACGCCAGGCCTCCCTGTCCATCACCAACTCCCGGAGTCCACCTAAACCCATGTCCATCGAGCCGGTGATGCCATCCAGCCATCTCATCCTCTGTCGTCCCCTTCTCCTCCTACCCCCAATCCTTCCCAGCATTAGGGTCTTTTCCAATGAGTCAACTCTTCGCATGAGGTGGCAAAGTATTGGAGTTTCAGCTTCAACATCAGTCCTTCCAGTGAACACCCAGGACTGATCTCCTTTAGGATAGAGTGGTTGGATCTTCTTGCAGTCCAAGGGACTCTCAAGAGTCTTCTCTTAACACCACAGTTCAAAAGCATCAATTCTGCGGCGCTCAGCTTTCTTCACTGTCCAACTCTCACATCCGTACACGACTGCTGGAAAAACTATAGCCTTGACTAGACGGACCTTTGTTGGCAAAGTAATGTCTCTGCTTTTAAATATGCTGTCTAGGTTGGTCATAACTTTCCTTCCAAGGAGTAACTGTGTTTTAATTTCATGGCTGCAGTCACCATCTGCAGTGATTTTGGAGCCTAGAAAAATAAAATCAGCCACTGTTTCCACTGTTTCCCCATCTATTTCCCATGAAGTGATGGGACTGGATACCATGAGCTTAGTTTTCTGAATGTTGAGCTTTAAGCCAACTTTTTCACTCTCCTCTTTCACTTTCATCAAGAGGCTCTTTAGTTCTTCGCTTTCTGTCATAAGGGTGGTGTCATCTGCATATCTGAGGTTATTGATATTTCTCCCAGCAATCTTGACTCCAGCTTGTGTTTCTTCCAGCCCAGCGTTTCTCATGATGTACTCTGCATATAAATTAAATAAGCAGGGTGACAAGATACAGCCTTGACGTACTCCTTTTCCTATTTGGAACCAGTCTGTTGTTCCATGTCCAGTTCTAACTGTTGCTTCCTGACCTGCATACAGGTTTCTCAAGAGACAGGTCAGATGGTCTGGTATTCCCATCTCTTTAAGAATTTTCCACAGTTTATTGTGATCCACACAGTCAAAGGCTTTGGCATAGTCAATAAAGCAGAAATAGATGTTTTTCTGGAACTCTCTTGCTTTTTCGATGATCCAGCGGATGTTGGCAATTTGATCTCTGGTTTCTCTGCCTTTTCTAAAACCAGCTTGAACATCTGGAATTTCATGGTTCACGTATTGATGAAGCCTGGCTTGGAGAATTTTGAGCATTTCTTTACTAGCGTGTGAGGTGAGTGCAATTGTGCGGTAGTTCAAGCATTCTTTGGCATTGCCTTTTTTTGGGATTGGAATGAAAACTGACCTTTCCAGGCCTGTGGCCACTGCGAGTTTTCCAGATTTGCTGGCATATTGAGTGCAGCACTTTCACAGCATCATCTTTCAAGCTTTGAAATAGCTCAACTGGAATTCCATCACCTCCACTAGCTTTATTCGTAGCGATGCTTTCTAAGGCCCACTTGACTTCACATTCCAGGATGTCTGGCTCTAGGTGAGTGATCACACCATCGTGATTAGGAGCTCTATACAGTCAGAAAAAACAAGACCAGGAGCGGACTGTGGCTCAGATCATGAACTCCTTATTGCCAAATTCAGACTTAAATTGAAGAAAGGAGGGAAAACCACTAGACCATTCAGTTATGACCTATATCAAATCCCTTATGATTATACAGTGGAAGTGACAAATAGATTTAAGGGACTAGACCTGATAGACAGAGTGCCTGATGAACTATGGACAGAGGTTTGTGACATTGTATAGGAGACAGGGATCAAGACCATCCCCATGGAAAAGAAATGCAAAAAAGCAAAATGACTGTCTCAGGAGGCCTTTCAAATAGCTGTGAAAAGAAGAGAAGCGAAAAGCAAAGGAGAAATGGAAAGATATTCCCATCTGAATGCAGAGTTCCAAAGAATAGCAAGGAGAGATATGAAAGCCTTCCTCAGCGATCAGTGCAAAGAAATAGAGGAAAACAACAGAATGGGAAAGGCTAGAGATCTCTTCAAGAAAATTAGAGATACCAAGGGACCATTTCATGCCAAGATGGGCTTGATAAAGGACAGAAATGGTATGGACCCAACGAAAGCAGAAGATATTAAGAAAAGGTGGCAAGAATACACAGAAGAACTATACAAAAAAAAAAGATCTTCACGACTGCAGTAAGGGACCTTCCTAATATTATACCTCTGGTCTCTCCTTTGGCCAAGGCATTCTACGTAGTATTGCTTCTAGCTTCTGAAAATACTGATTTGTTCAAGACATTCTCTTTTATTTTTCATTTTTGCCTGTAGTAGATTTCAGATCTCTCTGTGATGTCTCCATTAGGTATTTATATTTCCTATCTATTTGATCTTTTTCAACCAAAATAGTGTACTCTTGATTTTCACATAAGCCATATTTCTTTTTTTCTTTTCTCTCTCTCTTTTAAAAATCATTACTCAAAAAGGTTTGGATTCTGGAATGTCTTTCCAGCACCTCATGGTTTGTGTTACTCTTTCAGATTTATGTGTTCTTTATTCAGATTTAGTTTAAGTCCCATTTCCAATGTGAAAAGTGTTTAGAGAATATTTTTAGTACAGCTAATCCTTGAACAACTCGAGTTTGAACTGTGCAGGTCTACTTAAATGCAGATTTTTTTCGGTAGTCAATACTACAGTACTTCACCATCCAAGGTTCGCTGAATCAGCTGCTGTGGAACCGTGGATATGCAGGAACTACCAGTGTGGAGGGCCAGCTATACAAGGATTTTTGACTGCACAAAGGGTAGATGCCCCTAACCTCATGTTGTTTCAGGGTCGGCTGTAGTTGCTTTGTCATTTGGCACTTAGGCTGTGTTACCTTGTACTCTACTTTTTATGAACCCGTTTACTTAATTGAATAGGTATTTATTGGATATCTGCTACATGCAAGTGACCATTCTGGACCTTGGGGATATAGAAACCAATAGAGGAGCCAGTCCTTTCCATCTTGGAGCGTCAGCAACTTCCTCTGTACCCTATTAGAAAAATTTTCTTTATCCCTAGCACCTGTTCACAGTACATGTTAATAATGATGATGTTAAAATTGAGTTCAAATTTGCAAGAAGGAGCCCCTGGCCTAATAATGCAGATCCTTCTTTCCTTCCTGTCTACCTTACTGCTGACAAAGATACACTGGTAACTTCAGAGAAGAGGATGGTTGTTCTGTAGGATGAGGATGTCTATTGGAAGGTGGCTAGCCTCATGGATTCAGTAATAAATTTAAAAAATTAGCCAAACTAATACTGCCTAGGAAGATATTAACTGTATACTGTCAGTCTCACATGAAAAAGATGAAAATAAGTAGAATGTGAGCAAAAAGAAATCTTTTTTAAAAATATTAGTCTTGGGATCAGTACTTATTCAGTTGAGTTTTTCACACACATCATCTTTAGTTCTGTAGAATCACAGGATGCTAAACTCTTTGATTTTATAGTTGAGGGTGCTGAGGCTCAGAGAAGTTCAATAACTTTAATAAGATCACACAGGTTAGTGAGAAAACCAGGAGTAGGAATTTCCCAAGTGACATCAAAGAACACTGAATTTTTGTATAATACAGCTCAGTAATTGATGTATATAGTTATGGCCCTGCGTTATCAGGAAGAATTAAGTGATGTTCACTGACTTTTTTGAAAAGTGAAAGCAGTAATTCATGGATCTTTTTGATTCAATATACTTCGAGGCTTAAATGATTCAATTTATATCAATTATTTTTTATGTATGTTTTATGAGTCTTTACTGTTTTTCTTACTTTGTGTTCCCTTTATTTTCTTTTTAGATGAGTAAAAATTGTTATTTTTGACATTTTGACCTAATTTTTTATATTTGTTTTTTTTTTAAATCAGAAAGTGAATGTGTTGTGATGATTGAAAGTCAGGTAGTTACTGATAAAATCTTTTTAAAATAAAAGTTGACTTTCCTAATTAAGGAATCTATTAATATTGACTTTTTTGACAATGTTTTTGTAAATTTGCTATAACATGAATTAGAGATTTAGAGCATAAAATTACTAGAAACCACTAATTTTTCTACAAAAAGAAACAATTTTAGTCCTTGTTTAGAATTCAGAGTTAAATTTAGAGTTTCTTTCTAGAAACTCTAAATTTTACATTTATCAGTTTTAAAGAAAACCAGAACTGGACGGTGGTTAAAATGGTAAAAGCAGATTTTAATCAGGAACCGTTACCATAGAAGGAAAGAGAGCTTAATATGAAACTGGGCTCAATCCCAAATACAACAAGGTGAGGTGGGAATAGAAAGCCAGTGAGGAGGGTATGTGTGTGTGTGTGGCGGGTGGAGGGGGGTGATGGAGACAAAACATCAAGGATAAGGGAGTGGTTGTTGTTCAGTTGCTAATTTGTGTCCGACTCCATGACCCCATGGACTGCAGCACTCCAGGCTTCCCTGTCCTTCACCATCTCCCAGAGTTTGCTCACACTCATGTCCATTGAGTCGATGATGCCATCCAACCATCTCATCCTATGTCTCCCCCTTCTCCTCCTGCCTTCAATCTTTCCCAGCTTTAGCGTCTTTTCCGTTGAGTCGGCTCTTCACATGAGGTGGCCACAGTATTGGATTTTCAGCATCAGTCATTCCAATGACTATTCAAGGTTGATTTCCTTTAGGATTGACTGGTTGGATCTCCTTGCAGTCCAAGGGATTCTCAAGAGTCTTCTCCAACACCACAGTTCGAAAGGATCAATTCTTTGGTGTTCAGCCTTCTTTATGGTCCAACTCTCACATCCATACATGATTACTGGAAAAACCATAGCTTTGACTAGATGGACTTTTGTTGGCAAAGTAATGTCTCTGCTTTTTAATATGCTGTCTAGGTTTGTCATAGCTTTTCTTCCAAGGAGCAAGTGTCTTTTAATTTCATTGCTACAGTCATTGTCCTCAGTTATTTTGAAGCCCAGGAAAATAAAATCTGTCACTGCTTCCATTTTTTCCCCTTCCATTTTCCATGAAGTGATGGGACCAGATACCATGATCTTAGTTTTTTGAATGTTGAGTTTTAAGCCAGTTTTTTACTCTCCTCTTGAGTCCCTTTTCACTTTCTGCCATTATGGTGATTTCATCTGCATATTTGAGGTTGTTGATATTTCTCCTGGCAATCTTGATCCCAGCTTTATTCATCCAGCCCAGCATTTCACATGATGTACTCCACATATGTTAAATAAACAAGGTGACAGTGTACAGCCTTGTTGTACTCCTTTCCCAATTTTGAACCAATCAGTTGTTTGTGTAAGGTTCTAACTGTTGCTTCTTGACCCAAACATCAAGGATAAGGGGAGATTCAGACTAAACTGACCTGACAGGATTCTTGCTGAGGGCAGGCTAGGTTGATCAGATATCACCCAAGGGTTAGTGAGGATGAGCAATTTGATTGATATTGAGGATGATCAGATATTGAAGGTGGCTGGAGAAGGAAATGACAACCTGCTCCAATATTCTTGCCTGGAAAGTCCCATGGGCAGAGGAGCTCGGTGGGCTACAGTCCATGAGTTCTCGAAGAGTTGGACATGACTGAGTGACTAAGCACACACACACAAATTTTCAGATATTGAAGGTAGAAGATTCTTGCTAAACTGCTGTAAGAAAATTCATGCTAAAATTGAATGATATAAAGATGGTCATGGAAATTCAAAGATTGGGTCTTAAAGAAGAGAGAGCTCAGAGAAAGCTGACTAAAGTTTTGTCAAGAAGAGAATCTTTGTCAGAAGAAATGATTTATATAGAATAAGAATAATTGTGTATACAAACCACAAGATGTATACAAAAAATAGATTTGTATTTTTTGTATAACTTGCTCTCCCCAGTTCTTGTCACAATCTGTTTAGACATAAATTCTGCTATCAATTTAGTGTGTATCCTTCCCAAATTTTAGTGTATACACATAAACGTACACAGTTTTTTTTTTAATTGAACTTGTATTTGCCTTGACAATAATTGCATCTTTACAGTTTAAGTTTTTCCAGTTAAGATTTCTCTTTCCTTAAGTAGAGACATCTTATACTTAAATACTTAGTTATAAATTTAAGAATTTATAGGTTTTATTACTCTTGTGAGTGGGATTTTTCCACATTACTTTCCAACTGGTTATTTCCAATATGTGGTAAAGCTGTGCTTGTGTGTGCAAAGTCATCTAGTTACCTTGCAGAAATACTTTATTCTTTCTAATGTTTAGTCACTTTAGGTAGAAAAGCCAAGTGTAAATATTGCCAGTGTTTATTCCTTCTTTCTTTAGAATTGGCTATCAATCCCAGAACTTAGTATTATGATAATCATACTTACTGGAGGGTCTCCTTTGGTTCTTTTTTTTTAAAAAAAAGTTATATGGAAATTGTGTAACTATTAAGTGTGATATTTGTTAGTGGTTTCTAAAAATTACTATCTAGCATTTTAAGGAAGTTTCTTCTTAGTTTTCCAGGGATTGTTAACCGGCTCTTGGCGACCCCATGGGCTGTAGCCTACCAGGCTCCTCCGTCCGTGTTTTCCAGGCAAGAGTACTGGAGTGGAGTGCCATTGCCTTCTCCGGTTAACAGAAATAGATAATGAATTTTGTTAATTTTTTTTTGATCTCCTAAGATAATACATTATTTTTCCCTTCATTTATCTTACTAGTGGCATAAATGTGGTTGTGGAGCAATTTTCTTTTGATACACTGATGTATTTGATTTGATTATATTTTATTTAGGATTTAGGATTTTTGCTTCAGTATTCTTAAAGTCATTATTTTTGTTAATCTTGTTTTGAAGTCAGGTGAGAGGGTTGAAATCTCCTGTTTTTCAGTCTGTGGCACATTATCATCATTGGTCTGCACACAGCCTCTCTCTTCTTTAATTTACTTATCCATTTTTATCTTGAGTCCTCTCATATTCTCCTTTCAGATTTTTATGTATCTTTGTAAAATATTTTTGTTTTTCCTGTGAATGTATTTTTTTATTTACAGAAACCAAATTGTATAATTTTCTCTTTTTAACAAGGATCATCTGTGATATTTTCTGAATATTAAGACCATTACTTTTAGCTATTTGTGAATTTCTTTCCAATATTAATAGGTAGAGAAATTGCTGGTTTGTAGGGTATATAAAAACTTAAGTAATTTGCTGATTGGTTTCTAGAGTGATTGCCCTTGTCTTCATTTCCACTAGCAGTGCATGATTGCATATTGCTGTTTACACTTGGCATGTTCTAGAGTTCTAATTTTTGCTAGTCTGATAAATGTGAAGTTGTATTGCCTATTTAAATTAATTTGAATTTTTCTGGTTATCACTGAGATGAAGCATCTCTTCCTAAATTTGTTAGCCTCTTAGGTCTCCTCTAGTCCGATGTACTTGTTTGTATCCTTTGTAACAGCATGGAATGTCAGTCTCTGCATTTATTGAGATCATCTTCTATCTATATTCAGAAGTAGGATTAGTTTCCCTTTTCCTATAATTTATTTTTGGTAATTTTTCAGGTTAGTGTTGCAGTTTTAATAGGAAACAGAAAGATAGTTTTATTTATTAAAGCTAAAAAAATCTAATACTTGTAAAGTAGGTTAAGATGAAGTCATTGGATTTGTATTTATATTAGGAACATCACTTAAAATAACAGATATCATTTTATGTAATGGATTTAATTTTAAAAAGGCGTATTTTCTGGATCTTATTTTTAAAAATTAATAAAAGGAAAAAACATATAGAAATACACGTGTATACACACACACACTTGTAGCTACTTTAATTGTTTTAGAAATGTTAGAGGTTTGTGTGTATATGAAAACCAAGATTACCAAATATATCTCTAGCCTGAAAACTCTAGCCTTATGTTACCTGCCTTGTAGATGGAATGCCCACCTTTATAGTAAAATCAGTTACATATAAACTTATATTTCAATCTTACCCTCCCTCCTTACGAGCTCTTTTCATTATATCTTTATTGTCTTTATATATTATTTACATGTAAGGCAACTTATCTTAATAAAAGTCTGACGGTAACATCTTAGTTTTCTTCAGATCTCTGTTGGTGTACACACATTCATGACTTAAATATGATGTTTGTACATAGTTATTTTAACTATTTTCTTTTTCTTTTTTTGTGTGTGACAATGATATGAGTTAATAAAACACTTACTGAGAGCAGTGTAACATAGGAAGGAAGAGCTCAATAAAAGTTAACTTTATCGGTTTTATATATTTTCATTGTGCATGTGTGCTCAGTCGTGTCTGACTCTTTGTGGCCCCATGGACTGTAGCCCGCCAGGCTCCTCAGTCCATATAATTTTCCAGGCAAGAATACTGTTGCCATTTCCTACTCCAGGGGATCTTCCAGACCTAGGGATCAAACTTGAATTTCTTGTGTCCCTGGCATTGGCAGGCAGATTCTTTACCACTGTGCCACCTGGAAAGCCAGGACTTACATATAAGTCCTTGTACTTATTTTTAGCAATTATGTAACAAAAGCAGATGTTAATTTTGCTTTTGTTCCTATCTGTTTCTACATACAGGAAAGTTCAGAAGGGACTTCAGCAAATTGTTCACATTGGTAACTTCTCAGTAATGGAATGGGGGTAAAGGAGTGGATCTGTTGGTTCTTCCTTTATATATTTATATAAAGTTTGGATTTTTTCCCATTTTACAGCATTTCTAGTGAGGAAGAAGAATATTTTTAAAAAGCAGCCAAGATATAGCTTATTGAACTGATCTCTCTATGAGCATTTGGATGGCTTTGTTATAGGACAATGGTCAACATATGGCAAAATAGTTCATATTAGTAATTATCATCAAAGAAATGCACATTAACACAATGAGGTGCCCTCTTCTGTCTATGAATTTTTAAAATCAATGAGAACACTAAATGCTAGGGAAGGTGATTAAACATTACTCTCATACATTGCTGTTTGTATTGTCAATTGGTCAGTACCTATAAGGAAACTGTTATACTTTGACCTAGTAATTCTACTTGTCATAGTCTATCCCAGAGAAATAAACAAAATTGCTAAAAGTGTGTATGCATGAGGATCATCATTGGCAGTTTATTTTATACCAGTGAAAAATTACAATATAAATGTTAAACTATAGTGAAACTAGTGTCATTTAGGAATGCTTTTGGCTGCAGGTAAACCCTACTAACAGAGGCATAACATAAAAAGTTGATATTTCTCATAAGTCTGGTGGTGGGTAGTCTTTTTATGTGACATAGCTGGTACAGTTGCTCAGTGAGGACATAAACTTTCTATTCTCCTCTACCATCTTTCACCCTCAGTGTGCTGGCTTATTGTCTTTCCTCTTGTTACATTATGATTCCAAGATTACTATGGTTAGAGACAGCAGGACCACAGGAAAGAGCAGCGAAAAAGTTTGTTTGAGGTTTTCTGTTTGTTTTGAAGTGAATCTCCTTTACCAAAATGATAAACTTTCTCCAGAAGTATCTTCTCTCCATCCTCAGCAGACATCTCATTGGTTACTTGGTTACGTGTAACTGTAAGAGAATCTAACCAGGAAAGCATTTGGCTTTCCAGATTCTATAGTGGGAAGTTTCAGGGTTGGCAAAAGTGGGTTGGGAATGTACCATTTGTAAGTAGATGACCAGTGCACATTCAATGCATAATGAAGGAGGGCACCTGAAGCCGGTGCTCTGGGATAACGCAGAGGGAGGGAGTTGGTGGGGGTTTCAGGGTGAGGGGGCACACTTGTATACCTGTGGCTGATTCATGTTGATATATGGCAAAAACCATCACAATATTGTAAAGTAATTATCCTCCAATTAAAATAAATAAATTAAAAAAAAAAAGAAAATACCATGTTGAAAATACATTTAATACATCTAACCTACTGAACATGATACCTTTAGCCTGGCCTACCTTAAATGTGTTCAGAACACTTACATTATCCTGCATTTGGGAAAAATCATCCAACACAAAGCCTATTTTATCATAAAGTGTTGAATTTAACACTGAAATTTATTGAGTACTGAAAGTAAAAAACAGTGGTTGTCTTGAGTTTCGAATGGTTGTAAGTGTATTCGTTGCTTCTCCTTGTGATCGCGTGACTTACTGAGACCTTTGACTGCTCTTGCTGTCCAGTATCATGAGAGAGTATTGCTAGCCTGGGGAAAGATCAGAATTCAAAACGTGAAGTACTGTTTCTACTAAATGCATATTGCTTTCCCACCTTTGTAAAGCTGAACCCTCATAAGTCAGGGACTGGCTGTAGTACTAATGGGAAAACCAGTTGTTCCCTGATATGGCATTCTCTCCCTCCAAGTATAACTCTGCAGAATCAACCATTTAAAAAAACTCTTTAACTGTCCTTTTTGTTATTTGTTCATGTTTTAAAACAATGTTCTTAAACTACTCCCTCTTTGTCTGTTTTAAATAATGTCTATAGACTTCATGTATGGTAAATTAAAACTTAGCTATATCATCCCCTTTCACTTATCCACTCCACTTCCACTCTACTTTCTTCAGTATGTCACAGTATTTATAGTTAATGTTTATATTACTATGTGAATGTACACAAAATATCCACTTCTGAACCAGCCAGATTGTGTACTGTGATTTTATCTTTTCCTATGCAGGTTTTTTGTTTTCTTGGAGTTAATGATTAACTCGTTTTCCCCCATGGTTTAATTTTCTTTGAGTGTTGCTCTATTCACATACTTCAGTAGCTTTTAGATAGAAATTTACATGTGATCAAACTTACCAGATAATTTCTCTGGCCCACTTCTCCCGTTTTTAGTATTGTTTTATTTGATTGTGCTGAGTCTTCGTTGCTGCACAGGCTTTTCCCTAGCTATGGGGAACAGGAGCTACTCTCCAGTTGTCACACCTTCTCTTGTTGCGGAGCACAGGCTCAAGAGTGTTCAGGCTTCAGTAGATGCGATTTGTGGGCTCAGTAGTTGTGGCTCTGAGGCTCTGAAGCACAGGCTCAGTAGTTGTGTTGTGGACACGGGGATCTTCCCAGACCAAGGATCGAACCTGGTCTCCTGCATTGACAGATGGATTCTTTATCACTGAGCCACTAGGGGAGCCCCCCATCCCCCCCTTTTTTTTTAAAAAAACTCTTGACCTTATTCCTAGAGTTTCCTGTCTTGCTCTAATGTGGGCTACTTGCTCTTTAGGCCTGTGAATCAACTCTTATCCTGGAACTCATTGCTTCCCTCCATTGTTTGAAAGAAAGTGAAAGAAAGTGAAGTCACTCAGTTGTGTCCGACTCTTTGCGATCCCATGGACTGCAGCCTACCAGGTTCCTCTGTCAATGGGATTTTCCAAGCAAGAATACTGGAGTGGGTTGCCATTTCCATTGTTAGAACTCCTCTGTTTTCTGAAGTCTTTGTCTTCTTTTTAGTTTATCCTTTCATTTTAATGGTATCATTAATCTCTTGAGGAAGGATGTATGGGAAGGAACTGTTTAGAAAATTTATTTGTCTGAAAATGATTGATGGTTGAAAAGAATCTGAATATATTGTTTCATTTCATTGTAGCTTCAATATTCTGATTCTTGTCTGTTTATATTTGTCCTATTTTTTTGTCTTGGAAAATTGTCCCTGGTTGTCTGAAGTTTTATGATAGGTTTTGGTGTAAGTGGTAAATTTGCATTCATTGTGTTAGTGGTAGGTTTGTTTCTGCCCTTCAGTTCTAAAAAAACAAATTTTTTTGAATGATTTGCTTGATATCCTTTCCTGAATTATCTCTAGTCTCTCTTATAGGAATTCCTATTTATTAGATTGTTAGGCCTTTGATAGTTCTTTTTACTTTCTTATCTTTGTCTATCTGTTTTCCATTTCTTTGCCTTTTTTGTTTTGTGAGAGAATCCTTCACTGTATCTCTCGATATTTGATTTTCCTATTTTGACTTTCATCTTTTCCATTTCAAAGACTTTTGTTTTCCAAAAGGTACTTCCAGTTATAAGATAAATGAGCGCTAGGGATGTATTGTACAACATGTTAAATATAATTTACATGGCTATATGTTACATAAAAGAGTAAATCATGAGAGTTATCATTATAAGAAAAAATTTTTTCCTTCTTTGATTTTATATCTATGTGAGATGATAGATATTCACTAGACTTACTGTGAAATCATTTTGTGATGTATGTAAGTCAAATCATTATGCCACACACCTTAAACTTATACAGTGCTCAATGTTAATTTTATCTGAATAAAACTGGAAGAAGAAAAAAACCGAACTGTTCAAGTAATCTATTATATAAGATTGGGGCCCATACAATGAGACAGCATTACTGAAGATTACTAATTTTCGTCCATCTAACCCCAAAATATTTAACAAAAAATCTAACTAGAGGCCAAATATAATTTACTACACAAATAAAGTAAAATAGTCTTAACTGCAAAAAATAAAAAGAGTTCTGATCTCTAAACATTTTGGTAGCATCCTGTTATTTTCTGAAGGCAATATCATCCCTTGTTTCAGCAAAGCATTGTATATTTGTTAAGAAGTTTAGCTCTGGAACCAGGTCTGAATCCTGTTTATGCTTATTAACCCTGGACAAACTAACCTTTATGTGTCATGTTGTTCTCTATCGGTTAAACAGGGATAATAATAGCACTTCAGTTCAGTTCAGTCGCTCAGTCGTGTCCGACTCTTTGCAACACGACTGAATTGCAGCACGCCAGGCCTCTCTGTCCATCACCAACTCCCAGAGTCTACCCAAACCCATGTCCATCGAGTTGGTGATGCCATCCAACCATCTCATCCTCTGTTGTCCCCTTCTCCTCCCGCCCCCAATCCTACCCAGCATTAGGGTCTTTTCCAATGAGTCAACCCTTCGCATGAGGTGGCCAAATATTGGAGTTTCAGCTTCAACATCAGTCCTTCCAATGAACACCCAGGATTGATCTCTTTTAGGATGGATTGATTGAATCTCCTTGCAGTCCAAGGGACTCTCAAGAGTCTTCTCCAACACCACAGTTCAAAAGCATCAATTCTTCGGCACTCAGCTTTCTTCACCGTCCAACTCTCACATCCATACATCACCACTGGAAAAACCATAGCTTTGACTAGACGGACTTTTGTTGGCAAAGTAATGTCTCTGCTTTTAAATATGCTATCTAGGTTGGCCATAACCTTCCTTCCAAGGAGTAAGCGTCTTTTAATTTCATGGCTGCAGTCACCATCAACAGTGATTCTGGAGCCCAAAAAAATAAAGTCTGACACTGTTTCCACTGTTTCCCCATCTATTTCCCATGAAGTAATGGGACCAGATGCCATGATCTTAGTTTTCTGAACGTTGAGCTTTAAGCCAACTTTTTCACTCTCCTCTTTCACCTTCATCAAGAGGCTCTTTAGTTCTTCACTTTCTGCCATAAGGGTGGTGTCATCCGCATATCTGAGGTTATTGATATTTCTCCCTGCAATCTTGATTCCAGCTTGTGTTTCTTCCAGCCCAGCGTTTCTCATGATGTACCCTGCATATAAGTTAAATAAGCAGGGTGACAATATACAGCCTTGACATACTCCTTTTCCTATTTGGAACCAGTCTGTTGTTTCATGTCCAGTTCTAACTTGCTTCCTGACCTGCATACAGGTTTCTCAAGAGACAGGTCAGATGGTCTGGTATTCCCATCTCTTTCAGAATTTTCCACAGTTTATTGTGATCCACACAGTCAAAGGCTTTGGCGTAGTCAATAAAACAGAAATAGATGTTTTTCTGGAACTCTCTTGCTTTTTCGATGATCCAGCGGATATTGGCACTTCATGGGAGTCTAAGAAAATTAAGTGTGATAGTTATCTATAAACTGCTCAGAAAGGTCTCTGGCACATAGGAAGTACCCAGTCAGTGTTAGCTGTTATTTCTCTGAGACCATTAGAGATCTTTTGAAAACTTGTTTTGTGTCTATATTGTCTTGTTTTCTTTGTGCTCCTTTTAATCCTCATGTTTTTGTCTCTATATTTTATTGGGTAGAGACTTTTCTCAAATGTCAGGATGGACCATTTTTAAGAATGAATACATGGTATTATTATTCATTTGTTACTAATACTATCTTTTAAGTGTATACTGTTAATACATAGTGTTACGTGGAAGAGAGATACCATAGAGCAACGTGGACAGGGTACACACGGGAGAAGGGTAACCATCTTAACATTTGGTCTTCTGCTTTATAAGGTTCAAACCCTTTATTATTTCATCATAAGTACTTCAGACCTAGTAACTAAGTACACAAAAGATGAAATTTTATTTTAAAATTCAGTGATTATTGCCTTTCTGGTGACCAGAAGACTTATAACCTCTATCCAGGCACTGCTGTAGAGAACCTGGGGAATCAAATTAGTATTCAAAAAACTGTTTCTGGTGAGCTTGAGCTGGAGCAAAGGAAGCAAAGGCTTGAGTCCATGTAGAAAACTTCATATGGTAAAGCCTGGTGAACTATCTTTTGATTTTATTGTTGTTACTTTTGGAGGGTAACTGTTTGTTGCCCTCTATTTGTAAAAAGGAAATAATGGAGTGCTGCTGGATGGATTTATTTTATATACTGCCACTTTGCTAAATTCATCTGTGATCTTTTAATTTTTCTAGTTTCCTTGGTTGTCCTAGGTACACATCATTCCCTTTGGGAAAAAAAAAAAAAACAGTACTTTTTCCTTTCCTTTAATTTCTTTTTTTCTTCTTGAATAGTTCAGGTACACATTTGTCCAAGCAATTTTTTTTTGTTGTTACTATATTAATGGCGTTGGTGGTGGGGCCATCTTGAATCATCTTTGCTTCTTTTTTACATGTAGTTCTTTTTTTTTTTGACTTGGTTTTTGGTAGGAAATAAATAGGCCCTTTGAAAGGTACCACAATGTGCTAGACCCGTTCATAAACATTACATAGTTTAAACTTTACAGTAACATTCTGAGTTTGGGGATATTATCCCCATTTTTACTAATGAGGAAATGAAAACTTAGGTCAAATGATTTGCCGTTATTAAGTAACAAATGAACTTTAGAAACACTAGATATTGAATGCTTTTTTTGGAATCTTTGATTTCCTGTATCATATTAAACCTGTGAAGAACTATAATAAGATACATAATACTAAGATAGGTATGTGAAAGTGCTTTGTAAGCCATAGTGGAAAAGCTGAATATTATCATTGCCTCTCCTTAGCTTATCAGGGATTAGGTATGGGGTATGATGTGTTAGGTATTTGATTTACAAAAGCACCAGGAGGTCCCTAAGTGGCTACAGAAAAGGAATGTGCTCCTGTATGATACTTACATTATTTAAAAAAAGACAGCAACAGCTCTGGTATACTTAGAAAATAAAAAAATTTGCTGTTTTTTTTTTATTTTAGGAAAATGAAGTATTTTTTTAGTTTAAATGTTTCCTGCAAGAACAAAATAGATTAAATTTAATAGATATTCAGCGTTATCTTGTGGAATTAAATTTGAATCAGCAGACATGGAGGTTAATAAACTTGATAAGCAATAGATAAAGGAAGATTATATGAAAAATAGTTAAGGTAGCAATGAGTCCATAAAAACTGATTAATAGAGGACACCAAACTTTCTCAAATATATTTTTTATAGTTACCTGTTTTTTACTGGTTTCATCAGCATATTGGAAAATTGATTATTAATCACTCACAACTGCATAGTTTTCTAAGGCCTATTCAATATGTATAAGCATTTTATCTGTGTATGTAGTATCAATTATTTATAGGATGGTTCTATTAATAGTCAGGCCAAATTGGTAGTTCAATCACTTAGTCACTATTAATGTTTCACCAAATATGTGTTCGTGCATTCTTTGGCATTGCCTTTCTTCACATGCTAGTAAAGTAATGCTCAAAATTCTCCAAGCCAGGCTTCAGCAATACGTGAACCATGAACTTCCAGATGTTCAAGCTGGTTTTAGAAAAGGCAGAGGAACCAGAGATCAAATTGCCAACATCTGGTGGATCATCAAAAAAGCAAGAGAGTTCCAGAAAAACATCTATTTCTGTTTTATTGACTATGCCAAAGCCTTTGACTGTGTGGATCACATTAAACTGTGGAAAATTCTTAAAAGAAATGGGAATACCAGACCATCTGACCTGTCTCTTGAGAGACTTGTATGCAGGTCAGGAGCAACAGTTAGAACTGGACATGAAACAACAGACTGGTTCCAAATAGGAAAAGGAGTACATCAAGGCTGTATATTGTCACCCTGCTTATTTAACTTATATGAAGAGTACATCATAAGAAACACTGGGCTGGAAGAAACACAAGCTGGAATCAAGATTTCTGGGAGAAATATCAATAACCTCAGATATGCAGATGACACCACCCTTATGGCAGAAAGTGAAGAAGAACTAAAGAGCCTCTTGATGAAAGTGAAAGAGGAGAGTGAAAAAGTTGGCTTAAAGCTCAACGTTCAGAAAACTAAGATCATGGCATCTGGTCCCATTACTTCATGGGAAATAGATGGGGAAACAGTGGAAACAGTGTCAGACTTTACTTTTCTGGGCTCCAAAATCACTGCAGATGGTGACTGCAGCCATGAAGTTAAAACACGCTTACTCCTTGGAAGGAAGTTACGACCAACCTAGATAGCATATTTAAAAGCAGAGACATTACTTTGCCAACAAAAGTCCGTCTAGTCAAGGCTATGGTTTTTCCAGTGGTCATGTATGGATGTGAGAGTTGGACGGTGAAGAAAGCTGAGTGTGGAAGAATTGATGCTTTTGAACTGTGGTGTTGGAGAAGACTCTTTGAGAGTCCCTTGGACTGCAAGAAGATCCAACCAGTCCATCCTAAAAGAGATCAATTCTGGGTGTTCATCGGAAGGACTGATGTTGAAGCTGAAACTCCAATACTTTGGCCACCTCATATGAAGAGGTGACTCATTGGAAAAGACCCTAATGCTGGAAAGGATTGGGGGCAGGAGGAGAAGGAGATGACAGAGGATGACATGGCTGGATGGCATCACCGACTCAATGGACATGGGTTTGGGTGGACTCTGGGAGCTGGTGATGGACAAAGGCCTGGCGTGCTGTGGTTTATGGGCTTGCAAAGAGTTGGACACGACTGAACGACTGAACTGAACTGAAATATGTGTTTCATGATCGTGAATTTCTCCTTTATTCTCACATAATTTTCTTGCAATTATGTGGTATTTGTCATTATAAAAAAAGGTTATATATAATTTATTGTTGTGGGGGGGGACAATCCAATCCATAAACTTGGGTTCTGTTATTACTAGAATAATGATAGCACATGACAGTAAAAGATAAAAGACTGTCTTGGACGACTGGTTGTTTATATTCTTTTCAGAGGTAAAATAGTAATGTAAGTAAACAGGAAGATTTTGCCTGCATGTGAAACATAAGACAAAGGCTTAAACATGTTCAGTCAAGGGATTAGGCATCGTAAGTTTTTTTTTTTTAAGAAATTGATTCTATTATATGTTCAGTCTGCCTTGGTCATTTTGCTTTTGCCTGAATATTTAATATTTATAATTTTCATATATTAATATCAAAACCTTTTGTTTTAATTATAGAAGTTGCAGTTCACATTTCATAGTGACAGTGTGGTAGATGAAAGAACTAAGAATTGAAATTTTTTTCAAAGCTATGTGGAAAACAATTTGTGGCTTATAGTAACTTTTTATACTTACAGTTTATTACTATCTGTCATTTACTATGACTAAAATTTTATCTTTTTAATCAGATAACATTGAATAACTAAGGTACTTTGGGACAGAACAGTTTTGTCTATTTGTTTAGTAGGTAGTGTACTCAGTAGAGTTATAATTTAGTAGAATGTAGGAATCCTGTCGTTACATCTTAATAAAATTCAAGTGGGAGTTACATAGAAGGCATTAAGTGAATAATTGTTGAATGCATGAATGGGGGCTTCTGTCTTCAAGGGAATTATAATGTGGTTGGAAATGAGATAAATCATAAATGCTTAAAAAATCTAATGATAAAAAAAAATATTTTAATTGTGTGATAGTCCCAGTTAAATGAGATTAGCTACATACTGTGTTTAGCAGAGTGGTGAAAAACAAAAAATCCACGCCATCTTTCTTGAAATGTTAGGTAAATAAAAATAATGGCACAGAAACTTTATGAGGAAAATTTCAAGGAACTCACAGTTTGTTAAAAGATAAAGCCAGCTGTAGAGTTAATACCAGATTAAAATGCAGTTTTTGAGTTATACATCAGTTTTGTACTTGACTCCAGAATTAATAGGCATCTCACTGTATTTTATTTGTGTTTATTTTTTATATTTACTGCTTTTACTTGTAAGAGTTCCTGATTCTGGTTGCATACAACATATGCTATTCTGCATTCATGCTTCAGCCACTAAACTGTGAGCTCTGTTTTACTTGTTTTGTCACTACCTTAGCCCTAGTGCCAGTAACTGTCCTGGTACAAATAAAAATGGTTAGATAGCATCACTGACTCAATGAACATTAGTTTGAGCAAACTCCGGGAGATAATGAAGGACAGGGAAGCCTGGTGTGCTGCAGTTTATGTGGTCACAAAGAGTCAGAGATGACTTAGCAACTGAACAACAACAACAATAAAGTAAGTGCTCAGTTAATATTGTCAAATGAATAAATGTAAATATTTGAGTCAAATCCTCAATAGTTAGTAGCCTCCAATGTTTCATCTTATGAATATATATGGATATATGTGTGTATATTATATATATATTTGTTTGTTTATATATGTGTGTTCTGGTATTGTACCCAAACTAAATGGAAAGTGCACTGTGAGTAGCAACTTGGTTTATTTCTTTCCTATATTCTCCTTTATGGCAGTTTGGACTGTGATGGGTAGTAGGTATTCCCCAAAAATGTTATTAAACTGAATGAAAATGGTTGATTTTATTTTCTTATGAGGAGACTGCTAGAAATACAGTCATACACAAGGAATTTGGAAGAGAATCAAAAAGCTAGTATGTACCTGTTTGTCAGCCTGAGGACATTTATAAGACTTCATCATTCTCTGTAAAGAGCTGGGGTTCTGGGACAGCTCGGTTATTTGCTCTTTAGCAGCCTATTTGCTTTATTTTTGGCCTTCTAACTATGTCACAGATGGTGTAGGTCAGTGGTTCTCCAAGTATTGTCCCAGAATAGCAGCATCAGCGTCACCTGGTAATGTGTGATACTTAATAACAATGCATGTTCTCAGGCCGCACTCCAGACCTGTTGAACCAGAAATGAGGAAGGGGCCAGCCCAAGCAATGTGTGTTTCAACACATCCTCTAGGTGATTCTGATGCTAAAGTTTGATGCTGCCAAGTGACGACACTGTCTTTAGGAGAGAGGGCCAGCTAGAGATAATGATTGTGTCTAGAGAAAAACAACTAGCAGCCTAGATGCACGAGAATAATGTAGTCCAAAGCATCTCAGAGAAAATAGGTATAATTTATAGAAGACATTAAGAAGTCAATATAGAGCAGATTATTGAAACTTCGCTGTATGCTCTTCTTGAGCTTAAGTAAACTATTTTATTGACTTCTACTTTTCATGTATTTCTCTTGTTATTTGGGAGTTTGTGCCCTGTTGACAGAACCTTGTATTAGTTGTCTTTTGGCACTTTATTTTAGATTTTTGTAAAAGTGAGTGTTCTTTCTCTCCCGTAGCATATGACAGAAAACTAGTTGAAAAATAGCCAACCCAAACTAGTATTTTGTGTACATTTGTTTTTGAATATACTTTTCAGTGATTTCAGTTTTAAATTTTAACCCTGTAGAATTTTAGAGTACAAGATAGTTTAAATGGTCTCAAAAACTGTTTAAAATAATTTAGTTACTAGATACTCCCATGTTTGCAGGTAAACCTACTTATATATAGCAGATTTATATTCCTTATATGTATCCTTTTGACAAATTAGAATTGAAAATAATAAAAACAAGTTTCTTGTTTATCATATAGACTTAAGTTATAAAATAGCTAGTTACTATTTGTTTTTTTTGTTTCTAACGGCTAGGAAATTAGAGGCCTGTTTTTAGGTATACAGTATAAAAAGCTTATGGAATTTTTTAATATTTATTTTCCTTGAAGATAATTCCAAAATTTTCTTTTGAAAAATATGTGCCATTACTATTAGTTTTACTTGTACTACAAATATTTTATTTGTAACACTTAAAAGCTATATTCATACCTTATCTACTTGTTCAGATTGTCCACAGTAGTGCATTTAACACTGTCACAGTCAACATACAGTTGCATTTTTCCCAACATATTATCTAATTATTGAACTTTGTTAAGCTGATGAAAAGGAGAAGTTTGATTATAATTTTAATTGGCATTTCTCTTGTGAGAGTGAATATCTTTTTAATATGTTTGAGCTTTTGTATTTCTTTTTTATCAACATGTTCTTTGTGTTTTTTCCTGTTGAGTTCTTGATCATTTTCTTATTAATTTGTAGGTGCTCTTTATATATAGGAAAAACAAACTCTTGTGATTTGTGGCATTACTACTTCTCTGATTTTGTTTTGACATTTTGTCAAAAGAAATGGTCTTATTTCTTATAGTTTTTCAGCAACTTTTAAATTACCATATATAAATTTTGTTTTTGAGGTGAAATTTATTAGTTTCTTATGACTTTGGGTTTTGTCTTATTTTCAAAAAGACATTCCATGAGATTATTAGAACAAAACAAACTCTACCTTTTCTTTTAATACTTTTGAATTCCTTTAAATTTTTGATCCTTTTGGCAATTTGTTTTGATATGAGAAATAATTTCCAGATGGCTGCCATCAACATTTATTGAATAATTTACACTTTCCCCAATTATGTGCATTGTCACCTTTAATTTATACTAAATTCTTGTAAATATTTGGGTTTGTTTTTGGATTGTCTATATCATAGGTATGTCTTTTTGTGCATCATTACCACTTTTTAAGTGACTGTAAATGATGATAAGATTTAAAATATTTCAGAGCTTTGGAATTTTTTTATTCTTGCTTATTTATTTTTCCATATGTACTTTAGGCTCATCATGTGTGATGTTTTTAAAAACATTGTATTTGTATTTTAATTGGGCTTGCATAATTTTATAAGATTAATTTAGGGAAAAATAAAATTGTAATACAGAATCTTCTTGTTTAAGAACACGATTTTGCTTCTCATTTGTTCAAGTCATTTTTTTATGCTCTTTAGTAACATTTAAAGTAATCTTTGTATACCTCTTATTTTTTTCTTGTAAGGTTTATTCTAATCTTATCACTTTGTTATTATAAATGGAATTGTTTTCATTCATTATATCATCTAACTGGTTGTTTTTATAGAAGCCCATGGGTTTCAATTTATTATTTTTATATGTAGTTACTTTACTGAAATTCCCATATTTTTGTAATAGTTTATAGTCTTATTTTTTCTTGAACTTTCCAGATATCCAGTCATATCATTTGCAAATAATATGATTTTATTTCCTTTTTTAATTTATAAACTTATTTTTTATTAATTGAAGTATAATTGATTTACAGTATTATATTATTTTTAGATGCACAACATAGTGGTTCAGTATTTTTATAGATTATACTCCATTTACATTATTACAAGATAATGACTGTAATTCCTGTACTATACAATATAGTCTTGTTTATCTATTTTATACATAGTTTGTCTCTGTTAACCCCGTTCTCCTAATTTGTCCCTCCCCACTTACCTCTCTCTCCCCTTTGGTAACCACAAGCTTGTTTTCTGTATCTGTGAGTCTGTTTCTGTTTTGCATATACATTCATTTGTATTATTTTTTAAATTTCACATACAAGTGATATCATACAGTACTTGTCATTCTCTGACTTATTTTCCTAAGCATAATGTTTTCCATGTTCATCCATATTACTGCAAATGGCAGAATGTCATTCTTACGGCAAGGTAGTATTCCAGTGTATCATATGTATATATATGAAATACTGCTCTCTCTGTAGATATGTGTATATATACATCATATCTTCTTTATCCATTTATTTGTTGATGGGCACTGAGTTCTTTCCATGTCTTGAATGTTGTGAGCAGTGTTGTTATGAACATTGGGGTGCATGCATCTTTTTAAATTAATTTTCCTTTTTTCCAAACTTACTTCTTTCTGGACTAATGACAGTGGCCACCACCAGAGCAATGTTAAATATTTGTGGTAAGAAATGGACATCCTTGTTTTGTTCCTGATGGTCATTACGTCTTAGGTTTCTCTATTATACATGGTACTGGCTTTTGAATTTAATTGTTTGTGTCTTATCATATTAAGGAAGTTAGCATAGTGTTTGTTTCAAAAACAAAAATCTCCTGTTGGCAGAAAAGTTGGAAGGGCAATAGAAATAAGTTTTTTTTCTGAACCATTCGAGGGCAAGGTGCCAGGCAACCTGATGACCTATTGCCACCCACCAAATACTTCAGTGTTTATTTCCTGTAGACAAGTACTATCCTGTATAACCACGCATAGCCATCAAAATGTAGAAATTAACACTGATGTATTACTACCATTTGATCCTCAGATCCCATTCATATTTTGCCAGCTTTCCCAATAATGTCCTTTTATAGCCAAATCTAGAACAGAATCGTGGATAACATTCAGTTTTCAGGTCTTTTTAATCTCCTTCAATCTGAAACAGTTTTTCTTTGACTTTTATGACCTGACACTTTTGAAGATTATAAGACTGTTAACATAAAATGCCCCTCAACTTGAGTTTACTTGATGTTTCCGTATGATTGATTTCAGGTTTTGCATCTGTGGCAGAAATGTCTCAGAGATATTCTTTGATCACTAGGAACTATCACAGATATTCCTGTTATTGTTTGTTTTGCCTTTTCCAGGCACCTCCATCTTCTTTGTAATGTTTCTTTTCAACAATTCTGGGTCTTTTAGTATTAAATATTTAAGTAGTCCAATATGTAAATCGATAGGAGGAGGGGGAAGCAAGTGTCCTAGAAATATAAGAAGTAGTTGGTGGGTTGGGGAATGAGTCACAGTAAAGATTTTTGAGTATTAAAGGCTGCAGTGTCAGAATCACCCAGGACAGAAATACAGAATGGTGGCAGAAATACAGAACTAGTCACACAGGATAGAAAGGAAGAAATTGGTAATTTTTAAAAATTATTTTGGATATTTGATTATACTGGTTAAATTATTATAATTTTTTTATTAAAGCCACTTTGAACACTGTCTTCTAGGCCAAAGCACTGTTTGACCAAATAAGTTGGACTGTCATATCCTTTTGAAGGACATTCATTTTTGTCACTTTTTAATGCATGTATTATTACTCTGCTTATATAAAATAATCTCATTGTAGAACAAATAATTTCAAAAAGTTTTATGATTGGTTAGTATAGATATTACAGATATTTGATACCTTTTCCTCTGTGTGTACAATTAAATCATCTTTAGCCTATTTTTATGTATTTCAACAAGATAAAAAGAATCCTTCTAGTAACTGCAATGTAAATTTTAAGGGTTTGTTGAAATGACAACAAAAACATGACAGTACCTACATTCTCAAAGTTATAAGAAGCTCAGTGAGTTGGATTTTATGTTTATTATGGTACTGAAAAAAAGAGAAATGGGTATCGTTTAAACTAAGGAGTTTAATGGTCATTCACTAAACCTTTAGTTGGATTATCCACAATTTCTTAGGGATATTGTAAAGTCCATCATTAAATGGAATTTCTTGCTTACTTAAATGGAAAGCACTGTGGATATATAAATAACATTATCTGAGTTAATATAATAGAAATGAAAGGGAAAAGAATGTGAGAATAGTGAAACTGATAGCTGTCTTTGAGGGCCTTTAAGTAGATAGATCTGCCACACTCCTAGTGGTGTTATGAGTTACCTTAACAGGTTAGTACTTGCAACATAGTTTTTAATTCCTTAAGTAGAAGGTATTATTTCAGTTCTAAATGTATTTTTTAGTTATTCTGAACGACTGTTCTTTCCAATCCCCCTTTGTCTGACTGAAGATGAGAGTATTACAATTTATTTGTGTTAAAATGTAGGGTTTTTCTTTTTTTTTTTTTCTTTCTTTAGGAATACTTGGGAGGGGCCAGGAAACTATGGAGGGCCATTGGCTCTGATTTTCCTTTTCCCACCTTTCACTTTCTTTACCCCTGCATATTGAATCTAAATGGGGGTGGGGTTAAAGGTGGGGATTGAGAAAAGGCAGCTGCTATTCCTTATTTGTAGATGTCCAGGATAAAGTCTCTGGAGACAAGGAATCCATCATAAAATTTAAGTAGATGGTGAAGCTCTGAGAACTCTTAACTTTACAAGGCTTGTTATAAGAACTCATGATTTTGCTTTACCCACTTTCCTCATCTTCACTCCGAAAATAAATTGTGTAAGTTTCAGGTGTACAGCCTTATAGTTCAGTATCTGTATATGCTGCAAAATGATCACTGCCACAAGTGCAATTACCATCCATCACCATACACTTGACCCCTTATACTCATGTTTCCTGTCCCCCAACCCTTTTTGCCTTTTGTAACCACAGATCTCTTCTTTGTATTTATGTATTTGTTTTTGTTTTGTTTCTTCATCTTTATTTTTTGTAAGATTCCACATGTGAGTGAAATCATACAGTTTCTGTCTTTCTCTACCTGACTTACTTTGCTTAGCATAATATCCTTGAGGTTCATCTATATTATTGCAAATGACAGGATTTTATTTTTTTATGGCTGAGTAATATTCAGTTGTGTGTGTTATACATACATATATATACGTACGTATACATAGCTTCAGTATCCATCTGTCAATGGACACTTAGTTTCTATATCTTTGCTATTTATTATAAATAATGCTGCAGTGAACATGGGGATGCTTACTAGTGTTCTGAATTAGTGTTTTTATTTACTTCAAATAGATACCTCAAAGCAGAATAGTACGACTTGTGGTAGTTCTCCGTCTTCATTTTTTATAAATGAGAACACCCCTCAGTGCTCTAAAATACAAACTCTTGAGCAAACTGTACTGTATTTTGCATATGTCTGCACTTACGTTGGTTGTCTTAACATCTGTTCAGTTCAGTCCAGTCGCTCAGTCATGTCCGACTCTCTCTGACCCCATGAATTGCAGCACGCCAGGCCTCCTTGTCCATCACCAACTCCCGGAGTCTACCCAAACCCATGTTCATTGAGTCGGTGATGCCATCCAACCATCTCATCCTCTGCTGTCCCCTTCTCCTCCCACCCCCAATCCCACCCAGCATTAGGGTCTTTTCCAATGAGTCAACCCTTCGCATGAGGTGCCCAAAGTATTGGAGTTTCAGCTTCAGCATCAGACCTTCCAATGAACACCCAGGATTGATCTCTTTTAGGATGGATTGATTGGATCTCCTTGCAGTCCAAGGGACTCTCAAGAGTCTTCTCCAACACCACAGTTCAAAGCATCAATTCTGCGGCGCTCAGCTTTCTTCACCATCCAACTCTCACATCCATACATGACCACTGGAAAAACCATAGCCTTGACTAGACAGACTTTTGTTGGCAAAGTAATGTCTCTGCTTTTAAATATGCTATCTAGGTTGGCCATAACCTAGATAGTTGGTAGTTCTCCGTCTTCATTTTTTATAAATGAGAACACCCCTCAGTGTTCCAAGGAGTAAGCGTCTTTTAATTTCATGGCTGCAGTCACCATCAGCAGTGATTCTGGAGCCCAAAAAAATAAAAGTCTGACACTGTTTCCACTGTTTCCCCATCTATTTCCCATGGAGTTATGGGACCAGATGCCATGATCTTAGTTTTCTGAACGTTGAGCTTTAAGCCAACTTTTTCACTCTCCTCCTTCACCTTCATCAAGAGGCTCTTTAGTTCTTCTTCACTCTCTGCCATAAGGGTGGTGTCATCTGCATATCGGAGGTTATTGATGTTTCTCCCGGCAATCTTGATTCCAGCTTGTGTTTCTTCCAGCCCAGCGTTTCTCATGATGTACTCTGCATATAAGTTAAATAAGCAGGGTGACAATATACAGCCTTGATGTACTCCTTTTCCTATTTGGAACCAGTCTGTTGTTCCATGTCCAGTTCTAACTGTTGCTTCCTGACCTGCATACAGGTTTCTCAAGAGACAGGTCAGATGGTCTGGTATTCCCATCTCTTTCAGAATTTTCCACAGTTTATTGTGATCCACACAGTCAAAGGCTTTGGCATCGTCAATAAAGCAGAAATAGATATTTTTTTGGAACTCTCTTGCTTTTTCGATGATATTGGCAATTTGATCTCTGGTTCCTCTGCCTTTTCTAAAACCAGCTTGAACATCTGGAAGTTCACGGTTCACGTATTGCTGAAGCCTGGCTTGGAGAATTTTGAGCATTACTTTACTAGCATGTGAGATGAGTGCAATTGTGCGGTAGTTTGAGCATTCTTTGGCATTGCCTTTCTTTGGGATTGGAACGAAAACTGACCTTTTCCAGTCCTGTGGCCACTGCTGAGTTTTCCACATTTGCTGGCATATTGAGTTCAGCACTTTCACAGCATCACCTTTGAGGATTTGAAATAGCTCAACTGGAATTCCATCACCTCCACTAGCTTTGTTCGTAGTGATGCTTTCTATGGCCCACTTGACTTCACATTCCAGGATGTCTGGCTCTAGGTGAGTGATCACACCATCGTGATTATCTGGGTCGTGAAGCTCTTTTTTGTACAGTTCTTCTGTGTATTCTTGCCACCTCTTCTTAATATCTTCTGCTTCTGTTAGGTCCATACCATTTCTGTCCTTCATTGAGCCTATCTTTGCATGAAATGTTCCTTTGGTATCTCTAATTTTCTTGAAGAGATCTCTAGTCTTTCCCAATCTGTTGTTTTCCTCTATTTCTTTGCACTGATCTCTGAGGAAGGCTTTCTTATCTCTCCTTGCTATTCATCTGTAGTCTGAAGTAAAATGCATATAGCTGTCCTTTAAAGAAAAAAAGTTAAGCATTCCACCCCTTGCAATCAGTGCCTTTCTGTTTACTTTGTGACAGATATGTAAAAAGAAATGTTTTTGTATTTAATTGTTTTATCTTCCAAAGGTTTTTCACTGAGTTTTAAAAAGCTTATTTCAACTAAATTGCATTTTGTCTTTCTTTTCCTTACTCAGGCTCAGATTGCCTTTCTTCAGGGGGAAAGGAAAGGTCAAGAAAACTTGAAGAAGGATCTTGTGAGAAGAATCAAAATGCTGGAATATGCTCTTAAACAGGAAAGGTAATTCAGTAAAATGGAAGGTAGTGTTCTCTTAAAATACTGGAATAATTTTTCTGTTACTCCTAAAACAGATTCAAATTTTAATGTGTTCTGTTTGAATTCAGGAACTAGTATTTATAATAAACATTTAGAAATGGTTGCTATATGTTAATTTGTTAATGAATGTTTAATAATAATGACCTAAAACTGATGTATAAGGTTTTTAAAATTTTAACAACTTTTTTCCCTACTTTGTCCTTTCTGAAGAAATGTGTATACTTCCTGAACTGTCAATATCCATTTCTTTGTAGAATTGAAGTAGTTTTTGAGTTGTAAAGGAAATTTCTATAATACTTACTCCCTTTTACTAGTATCATCTAGTATTATTCAGTTTGATGTATTTTCCATGGAAAAAACCTGCTCTGGCAGATTGTGTTGAGAATCTTTCTTTTTGATATTTTGAGGCTTTGCTATCACCTGTTCATATCTCTCCAGAAGTGAATCTTACCTTTCTATTCTGCTAAGTGTCTAAAATATTCAAGAACTAAACTTGGCTTGCAAGTAAAGGACAATAGGTCATGGATGAGAATTTTGGAAGTTTTCATATGAATTAAGTATTTGCTTTAGTGGATGGTCTTTAGAATTTTTTGTCAGGAGTATGAGACAGTTCTTTGTTTTAGATTATTGAGTACTTGATAGGTGATATCGAAATTCTCTGTTTTGCTTTGTTTTTGATCACATGGCCTTTTCATTTTTTTGAAATTGATGAATGGCTTGTTTGAAAAACTACCATAAAATAACATTTAGCAGATGATATTTATGAATATCAAGAGATGTAAAACTTTTATTAGTTGTGTTTACCTTCATGTGAGATTTTAAATAATGGCACAAGAGACTGAAAACAGATTGCCCTCTTAGTGAAAAATTGGTGGTTCTTTTCATTCCTTGAGAGGTTGGTTGAAAGCTGTTTTGGGGAGGTGGGGGAAGAACACTTTTAAAAGTGTGTAATTTGGGAATATCTGAGATTTTAAACAACCTAAATGATAGGCATAATCAGAGAGTGTAATAACAGTAATAATAACTTTATTAACTACTATGTATTAGACCTTGAGGCTTAAAAACTAAATAACTTAGGTAGAGTTGTAGAGTTACAGTAGAGCTAAGATTCGGATCCCTCTGGTTTGTCTGCTTCTGAAGCTTGTACTCTACCAGTACATTATACTATCTTATAAGTCAGAAGAATTAAAATATACAAATACTAAACTAACCAAGGACACGGATATGGTGTGTATGTGGGTGTGTGTGTGTGTGTGTGTTTCCCTTCTCAATAACATATTCATTATAATCTATCCATCCAATTTAAGTACTGTGCTGGAATTGGGAACAAGCAAGTCACAGTTCTTGTCCTTCACAGCTTAGAGTAGCAGGAAGCAGACTCATAAATCACAAAAGTGCAGTGCAGTAAGTGAGATGCTATGGGAGAAGTCAGCACAGGGTACAGTGGTACCCAGGGTACAAAGAAGGGAGTGGTTATTTGGATCTGCGGTCTGTGGAAGTAGAAAGGAGGGTGTAATTAGAGGGGGTGAGACATGAACAGCATCATACAAAATAAGCTGTTTGCCAAGGTTCAGAATGTGGAGATTGTATGTTTGACATGGGACAAAGCAGTGTGGTGTGTTCAGAAATTTGTGATTACTGTGTATGGAAGGTAGGGGTGTCAGTTGTAATTTATAAGCTGTAATGGTAGAGTTGGGCAAAAGCCCGATCATGGAGAGCCTAACTAAGGAGTTTAAACTTCTGTCTTACATTGGAAGTTTTTTAAAAACATTTTCTTCTAAAATAATCTCATACTAATCGAAGTTGAACAAACTATATATTCTTTGCCCAGATTTCACCAGTTGACAACATTTTGGTCTGTTTATTTTTATCATGTTCTCTCTGTATACTCATGGTCTTCCCCCCATCCTCCCCTCCCTCAGAGTCATTTGCTACTTGTTTGCAGACTTATACCTCTTTGCCCCTAAATACTTAAGAGAGTATCTTCTAAGAACAAGGACTTTGCCTTAAATAACTACAGTTCATTATTAAGGAAATTTAATGTTAACATAGTTCTGATATGTAATACAGCCCATATTCATATGTTCCAGTGATGATCTTACTACACTCGATCTTAGTCAGAAGGCCTAGAAGCGATCCAATGATGATCTTTATAGCATTTTTTCCTACCAAATGTGCCAGTAATAATCTTCGTAGTATTTTTTTTTCCTGGTCCAGGGTCTAGTTTAGGAATATATATTGTGTGTATTTGTTGTACAGTTGAAAGGTTTAAGCATAGAATAGTGTTAAATAGATTGTTTCCCTGGTGGCTCAGACAGTAAAGCGTCTGCCTGCAATGCAGGAGACCCAGGTTTGATCCCTGGGTCGGGAAGATCCCCTGGAGAAGGAAATAGCAACCGACTCCAGTACTCTTGCCTGGAAAGTTCCATGGACAGAGGAGCCTTGTAGGCTACAGTCCATGGAGTCGCAAAGAGTCGGACATGACTGAGCAACTTCAGTTCGGTTCAGTGTTAAATAGATTTTAGAAAATCACTCTAACCTTAGTTTGGGGGATGAACTGAAAAGATCTGTTAATAGAGGCAGGAAAATTGTAATAGTTTAGGATGAGAAATGATATCATATTAACTGCTGGAATAGAGGAGTCATCAACTATGAAACATTTTATTTTTTTACTTCTAATGTTATATTTTTTGGCTGCACCATGTGGTTTGCAGAATCTTAATTCCCTGATCAGAGGTTGAACCTGGGCGCCTGGCAGTAAAAGCCCAAATCCTAACCACTGAGTCACCAAGGAATTCTCTATGAAACATTTTAACTAGAAAGAATCTATGAAATTTGGAGATGACTTGGTATTGAGGATGAAGAAGAAAGATAATTCAAGAATGATTCCCAGGTTTCTGGCTTGAGAGAGAAGTTTGAAAATTATAAAGTGAATTAGAAATAAAGAGGGTAGTAAAGCAGATACAGAAGAGGATTCATGAATAGGGATGTGTACTTGGGAATCATCAATATTGTGGGTAAAATTATAAGAACTTTGAAACAAACAGAACTAGTGTGAAACAAGAAGTAGCAGGAGCCAGTTACAGGAGTGGTTTGAGGAAAAACAGAGAAAGAAGTGCTAACCAAAGAGTGGTGGGGAAGGAAGGAGAAAGCAGTGAATGGGAAGCAAG
Source organism: Giraffa tippelskirchi (assembly GCF_054371585.1). NCBI lineage: Eukaryota > Metazoa > Chordata > Mammalia > Artiodactyla > Giraffidae > Giraffa > Giraffa tippelskirchi. Next base: position 82,505,599 of record NC_137278.1, read on the forward strand.
CTAGAGAAGGTGGGAGTTTGACAATTGCAGGTGCCAAAGAAATCACAAGTAAGTTGTATACTGAAAATAGTTCCAGACTTGCCAGTTAGGTGCTTGTTGGTATCCTTGCCAGAACAGCTTTAGTGAGGTAGCAGGAACATAAACCAGATCACAGGGGATTGAGAGGTGAGAAGGATGGATAGAGTGGAGAAAGATAGAGTTGTTTGGTTTTTCAAGTAGTTTGACTTTGGAGAACAGAAAAGATAAACAGCTAGTGGCTGAGGCTAGGGAAGATTGTTCTTTGTTTTTTAATATAAAGGAATTCTCCTGGAAAAGTATCCCTGATTTCATTTGAAGTTCATGGAACTTCATGAACTTCATGCCATTACATTGGGAATAATCTCCTGATGTATGGCACCACTGAAGTGTGTAATAAATTAAGGAATTAAAAAAACTTCTTTGTGAATTAGAGCTGTTAAACATTTAAGTTCTCTTTACTGTGAAATTATTTTTATAATGCCTAGGAATTTTTAAAAAAATTAGAGCTATAAAGCATTTCAATTCTTTTCATTTTGAAATTATTTTTTCTAATGCCTTAAGCCAATTTTTTTAAGTTTTTTTTTTTTTTTTTAACTGAGGAAAATTTGAAGCACAGACATACAGAGACTAGTATCTTTTATATACACCTCCAACCAAGCCTTAACAGTTAACATTTTTGTCCGGTCTTGCCTCATCTCAATCTATTTTAGAGCAAATTCTAGGCATCTTGTCATTTAACCTGTAAAAACCCAACTAAGGATCATGGTTTTGAGTTGCTGGTTATAGATTTTCTAACTAATCCCACTTAAAAAGGTCCACAGTTAAGTAAAACTGAATCTTTAACATTACAGAAGGATTACTCACCTTGTGTGGGTTTAACAAAGCATTCCTTAAAGGGTGATAAAATTTACAAAAAGAGAAAATTATACATAATTTTCCAAGAACACACAGGGTATAACCTCGGGTTTTTTCAGAAAGTTCTATACTGAAGAATCTCAAGCACTATATAAAATATAATTCTGAAATATTATATAAAATATAATTCTGAAATATTTCTTCTAAAATATAATCCTGAAACATGGAAGAAATGCCCCGCATCTCTCTTGTGTCTGCTCTAATGTAAAAACCCAGCTATCATCCTTGCCTCTAATACATTTTCTCATTCTAATTTTTATTTTCCACATCCATAGGATTCATTTTCCAAATCACAAATGTTATATCCTTGCTTAAAAATATCTAGCTAATTTCAGAATTCTTAGTAAAACCTTTTACATCCAGGCCTCTTTCTAGTCCTGTACATACACACACAAACACACACACACACTGTGGTTTTCCGCCCCACCCCCCCACTCTTAAGATGTTCCTTGTGACCAAAATACCTTCATCAATCCATTTGTCTGATTGTAAAACAGATTGCAGGCTTTGAGGTTTAGCTAAAATCTCATGCGTTACCTTCTTTTTGGTAGCTGTCCTTGACTACTGTCAGGATCTTTGACAGAATTAGATAATCCCTTATCTGAATTTGTGTAACATTTGATATAACTCATAGTTCTTATCCACCGTGTTATTTATTTACATTTCTGTCTCTTCTTCATCTCCTTAGCTCTACCCTTAAGTAACTATAAGCTGCACATTATTCCCAGCAGGCAGTAAGTGCAGTATCTGTCATAAGAATTTAATGACAGTTTATTGTTGGAGTTAATCAAATTATTTTTAAGTGTCAATATTTAAAATGTGGTTAGAATGCTGGTTTATATTCCAAGCATATCATATGTAATAATTGACTTTGAAACAAAACCATAATGGGATGTCATTAATATCTTTAATATATTGTATGATTTTCATGCAGTTTTATCCAGTAAAGGGCAGTTGGAAGGCATAGCTATGTATCAAATGTAGAGTTCTGAGGCATGAGATTTACTGTTTAATGTGGAGTCAGATATAGATAGAAAAAGATTAGGAAACAAGAAAATTGTTAACAGTGAGATGAAGGGTTAAAACAATGGGAAATAATAAAAATGGGAAGGTATTTTAGCATATCAAAAGAAATGTTACTAAGTTGAGTTCTGTGAGTAAATTGTTTTCCAGTGAATTTAACAATTCAGTAAGGAGACCCCTGATTTTTGGGAACACGGCTTGTAGCAAACACAGCAGTTCTTTGTTTTGTCTTTATCTAATTTTTTTTGAAATGTTATTCATAGTGTTTTGTTACTTACATTGTATAGAATATTTTCTATTCCCTTTTCTGTAAGCTCTGTTGTAGTTTTTCCCAAGACCACTAGGATGCACTATAGTGCAGCATTTTGGGTTTGAAATTTTTTTTCATATATCTATGTGTTTATATATATATATATATATATATATATATATATCTGTGTATATATAACTATATATATATATATATATAAAACAAAAATATGTAAGTTAACTCCATACAACTTCATTATTGCCTTTATTCTGTCTTCAGGCCAATTACTTTCAATTGCTATTTTGACTTACAGGAGGTATTGTTACTTCATCTTATGGTAGATGAAGTACATTCTGAAAAATCTGAAGATTGACCATTACATTTAAAAACCATAACACATACGTGTAAAACACACAGAAATATATGCACACACATACACACACACAGTATTTTGTGCCTTATGTTTTATTTTATTTTTTTTTACTTAAGTCTAAAGCTCAATCCCATATTTGCACACAAACGTCCTTTTTTCTTTTTAGTGGGTATATATTATCACAAAACTTTTCATATGTATGCAAAATGTATAAAGATTAATATAAAAAAAACTAATTACCCACCACCTACCTTAAGAAATAGAACATCAGCTACCTGTAATTTTCAGAGATTTTCTTAACATTCCCCTCTGTATAAAATTTTAATTTTTTTTCTGCTATGACTGGAAAATAATTCAAAATAGGATGAAGAATTCCAATATTTTACACATTTGAGCAAATAATTTTCATTTTATTTATCTTTTTCTTGAAATATAAAAATTTTAAAGTAAGTGCTCAGTTTTATAAAGAAAAAAAAAAACTTACAAATTTGGCTGTTTGGTTGCCCCTACGTGCATGAGCGCATGCTAACTCTCTTCCATTGTGTGTGCTAAGTCTCTTCCAACTCTCTGTGACCTTACAGACTATAGCCCGCCAGTCTCCTCTTTCCATAGAATTCTCCAGGCAAGGATACTAGAAATGTGTTGTCATGCCCTCCTTCAGGGGATCTTCTTGACCCAGGGATCAAACCCAAGTCTGTTATGTCTCCTGCATTGGCAGATGGGTTCTTTACTATTAGCAACACATGGGAAGCCCTTATTCCTTCTTTATTCTTTGGTTTTTCAAATTATTATTGTTGTTGCTTTTATCCCAGTCTTATTACATTGAATATTATCATAGCCTCAATATTCCTGAGACTGATTCCTCCTCCCTCTCTTGGATCATTCACTCTAATGCATACTTGGCAAAGCATAATTGTCTGACCTTGCAGAGTATTATGGGTGACCTTTTATTTCTTAAAGAAAACAAAGCTCAATTTTGAGAAAGATTAGTCTTTTTCAAGTTTATTTCACAATCCAAACTTATCTATTGCTTTTGATAGAATTGTACTCTGACGGTCCTCAAGAAAATTTGAGCACTGCAGAAACTGGAATGTTATATGGTTCATTCATAATTATAGAAACAAGATTTACGATTCTCAGTGTTACTACTTTTTTGTTATAACAGAACTTGATGGTGTAACAGCAAAATGATAATGGGAAGCACTTTTATATTAAGACTTTGATACTGTGGAAGGCTTTGAACAGTTAAAAGTTAGTCAGGACTACTGCATACTGATGACTACTCCTATTACATATCTTAAGGTTCATTTAACTGTGTTTTAAGATGGTTTGTATTTTCTTATTTCTTTGTTAGAGCCAAATACCACAAGTTGAAATATGGGACAGAATTGAATCAGGGAGATATGAAGCCTCCAAGCTATGATTCTGGTAAGCTAATTTTAAAGGAAGTTTAAGTAATTAAAAAGAAGTTAATATCCAGTATTTTGTAGCAACAGTATTTATAACTGCAAGTTAATTATTTGCATATTAGTTATTTTTTCTGACCTGCTTATCTTTGGGCACTAATCTCTTAGTGTCATTTAGATCATTTTCCACCACCTTCCTTCCTTTCCCCTCGTCCCCTTTCTTGCAGTTCCCCATTTTCTGCTTATGTTCTGCACTTACTGGAAGGATCAGAATTCATGGGGTAACATGCACCAACATAACTGTGTCTTGCTGGGTCCCCACAATTTTAATGGGAACTTTGAGATGTGTAATACAAAGTACATCATGCCCTTGAAATCCTGAGAGAAAGAGTATAAGCCGTGGAGGTAAGAGATTTCTTCTTTCAGTACAAGAGAATTACTCATCCTTTAAGTCTAATCCCTCAATTTCAGGTGCAAAATTGTTTTGGACTTTTTCACCCACAGGACGTTCTGTAGCCAGGACAGTGTTTTTAGCAGCTGAAGCATTTATTATTTTTTTGTGTTATTCCTTTTTCTTTCTCCTGTCTTCCTCATCACCCCAGCAAACAACACAACAGTAGTACTTGTAAAGATATTAAGGAATATAATTGACTAATATATTAGTAGGTGTTAGAGAAAAGTAAGAAAAATTGTTGAAAAGCTGTCACCACATTTCAGATGAGTGTGTTTTTGATGTGGTGTCAGGTTAAATTCCTGGATCAAACGTCTTGATATAACTATCACATGCTGGGCTTTATATACATTAACTTTAATTCTTAATGTAACTATTAAATGAAAGTAATATTATTTTAATTTTACTTGTATGAAATTTAAACTCAGAAAAGCGGAGAAGTTTCCCCAGGGGTTACACAGCTATTAATGGGAATATGGATCTGAATGGGAATATGGTCTTCTGACTCCAGAATTAAAATTCTCCCCATTTGACCACACTGTTTCTATGTTTGACAGTGTGTGAAGGAACAGAATAATTCCTAATGCACTGCCAATTTTGTAGTTCACTTTAATGTAGTAATGTTATTAACATGTTTCCACAGCTGAATATTGAATCCTTGAGATTTAGAGCAATACCAATTGATCACTGACATATTTTTTTTGTTTGTTTTTTGATGATCAGATTGTCTCTCAGATCATGCTGTCAGCATATGGAAAGATGGGTTCAGTTCAGTTCAGTCGCTCAGTCATGTCTGACTCTTTGCGACCCCATGGACTGCAGCACGCCAGGCTTCCTTGTCCATCACCAACTCCCGGAGTTTACTCAAACTCATGTCCATTGACTTGGTGATGCCATCCAACCATCTCATCCTCACTGTCCCCGTCTCCTCTTGACCTCAGTATTTCCCAGTATCAGGGTCTTTTCCAGTGAGTCAGTTCTTCGCATCAGGTGGCCAAAGTATTGGAGTTTCAGCTTTAGCATCAGTCCTTTCAGTGAATATTCAGGACTGATTTCCTTTAGGATGGACTGGTTGGATCTCCTTGCAGTCCAAGGGACTCTCAAGAGTCTTCTCCAACACCACAGTTCAGAGGCATCAATTCTTCAATGCTCAGCCTTCTTTATGGTCCAACTCTCACATCCATACATGACTACTGGAAAGATGGGTTAGAGAGGAGAAAAATGGAAATGGGGAGACTGGTTAGAGGACTTTACAACCTCCTGGGTAAATGAGGAAGTTGAAAAGAAGTGGGTGTGTTCAGGAAACACTTAGGAAGTAAAATCTGCAGGATATTAGTTCTTGTTTAGATGCAAGAGTTTTTTTTAAAAAGGGAGATGAAAAGATGACTCCCACACTTCTAGTATATTTGAAGATGATGGGTGCACATTTGGATTTATTTGTTAGGCCAGCAAATGAAAATAGCTGGTATACAGTTGGGCAGGTGAGTCTGGAGCTCCAGCCAAATATAGGGGTTTAATATGTAGATTTCAGAGCATAAAGCAGTACTGATGACACTCAACACCAATGGGGTGGAAGAACTCAGCCAGGGATCTTACACAGAGTAAGAAGAGGACCTAAATGGAGCCTTAGGAATGGTAGCATTTAGAAAACTGATAGAACAGTAGAAACTTGAAAAGGAAACTGATGAGGATTATTTTACTAGGACCAGGAAAATCAGGAGAGTGGAAATCAAGAAAAGAGAGGATTTCCAGAAGGAAGGATCCTTCAGTATTACAGATAAATGCCTTGGGGTCTGAAGAGTATCGCTGGGATTTAGTGACACACAGGTCACTGGAAACTTTATTGTAAACAGCCTTAGGAGAGAGTTGAGGGCAGAAATGGAGACTATGTGTGGAAAGTGAAGACTAAGTGTGGTAAACTTTTAGGAAGCTGAGGTTGTGGAGGTGGAGGCAAGGTATTAAGGGGAAATGGCTGAAAGGACCAGTGGGGTCAGTGAAGAGACAGAGTATGTGTTTGTTTGTATCTGTGTGTGTGTGTGTGTGTGTGTGTGTGTGTGTGTGTGTGTGTGTGAGTAAGTGATATGTTTCTTAGAGGAGGAACTAATAAAAGGGAGAGAGAGTAGCAATACTTAAAATATGAAAGTATCTGAAGAAATAATGGGGATTGGATTCTGATCATAGCTGGAGAATAGCAGGAGAAGCATGCATGTCTTTTATTGTTTCCAAGAGAGAATGTAGGAAGTTAGGTGATGGGTGTATAGGTTTGGGTTTTGGTCTAGTGGTGGGTATTTAACATGATAGCTTTATGTATGAGACAGGATTACCTGCTAAAAATGCATCAGAGGTTTAACAAAAGTGGAGAAGATTTAAAATAATAATGAACAGGAGGACAGACTTACTAAGGAATAGTAGGATTGAGAAAAGCTAGGAGTTCAATTGAGTTGTATAATCAGAGTTTATATAGAAGTGCTGGTCTGCACAATTGACAACCTAGGTAAAAGATAATAGAATGAAAATAGTGAACAGTTGGATTCAGGGAGAGATAAAGGGACAAGAAAATTGGAGACATTATCAAAAGAATGATTGAATTGATAGACCCTGAACTAAGACTTGTGAGGAAAGAAAGTGAAGACAGAAGGAAGCTAATGGATCAAAGCAAGTGAATAGACTACAATCTAGGGCAGGTCAGCAAACTCCTTTGTAAAGGACCAGATAGTAATACGTAGGCCATTTGTTCCCTATTGCAACTGCTCAACTCGGCTGTTGTAACTTGAAAGCAGCCACAACACATAAATGAATAAGCGTGGCAGGCTGGGTTTGGAAAGTGAAAGTGAAGTTGCTCAGTCATGTCCAACTCTTTGCGACCCCATGGACTGTAGCCTATCAGGCTCCTCTGTCCATGGGATTTTCCAGGCAAGAGTACTGGAGTGGGCTGCCATTTCCTTCTCCAGGGGATCTTCCCAACCCAGGGATTGAACCAGGTCTCCCACACTGCGGACAGACGCTTTACCATCTGAGCCACCAGGGAAGCCCAAACAGGCTGGGTTTGATCTGCAGGCTAATGTTTGCTGATCCCTGATCTAAGGTCCCACCTAAAGTCAAAGTGCCTAGTGAACTGGCAGTATTGAGCCTGAAGGATATGCTCAGAAAGTGAGTTTGCATCAGTGACAGTTCTTCATAATGACAAGGTCTAAGGCATGACAGCTAAGAGAGGGTGGTGGTTGTGCAGAAGCTGAAGTGAACCACCCACATGAATATTAACTTCACTCAAGATGATGTAAGAGTTTGGTTGCAGAGGAAGCATGTGAGCCTGACTTAGGGCTTTACCAAAGGGTTTGTAAATTAAGTGATAAGGACAGTGACTAGGAGAAGGTATAGGAGGTGATGTATCCAAATTAAAGAAAAGAAGCATGGATTTTTCCTTCTTCATTATTTTATCCATTTACTGTATTTTCCTAAAATTGACAATCCAGATGTTTTCTGAAATATTCTTCACAAAAAAATTAGTTTCCTCTATGACTTTTTTTTTCTATTTGTTCCACTTGCAAACCCTTAACGTTTCTACTTCATAACTTACGTTATGTTAAAATCTATTTATCTTTCATATGTCAGTTTCTTCTGCTTAATATTAAAAGCCAGATACTTATTAAAAATAAAATGTCTTTATCCAAAGTAACAAATTCTGCCTTCTAACTGAGATGTTCAGACCTTTCACTGGCTTCCCAGGTGGCTCAGTGTAAAGAATCCACTTGCCAATGCAGGAGATATGGGTTCAATCCCTGGGTGACCCAGGTTGACCCTACATTATTATTTTTGTTTCAGCAATTCTCTTTCAAAGAGATTTAAATAACGTAAAAGACATAGATATCCAGTGCTCATCTTTCATTTGTGTGCATCCATATCTTCCAGTATCATTTTCCTTCTGTCTTGAGGACTTTAACACATGTGCTGCTGGTAATGCCTTCTTTTAGCTTTTGTGTGTCTGAAAGTCTTTATGTTGTTACTTTTATCGTTTCTGATGTGGTATCTTCTGTCATCCATACATTTCTCTGTATATTTGTTGTTGTTCAGTCCCTCAGTCCTGTCTGACTTGCCACCCCATGAACTGCAGCATGCCAGGCTTCCCTGTCCTTCACCATCACCCAGAATTTGTTCAAACTCATGTCCATTGAGTTGGTGATGTCATCCAACCATCTCATCCTCTGTTGCCCCTTTCTCCTCTGAATATGTGACCTTTTTCTCTGACTGCTTTTAAGATTTATCTCTTTCTCATTGGTTTTAAGCGATTTTATCATGATGTCCCTTGGGGTAGTTACCTCCTCTCCTCTCCCCGCTGTTCCTTGTGCTTAGGATTTCTTGGGTTTCTTGAATCTGTGGGTTTATAGTTTTCATGAAATTTGGAACTTCTCAGCCATTATATCTTCAGTTTTCTTTTGGTTCCTCCTCCCTATGCTGTGGAGAAGGCAATGGCACCCCACTCCAGTACTCTTGCCTGGAAAATCCCATGGACGGAGGAGCCTGGTAGGCTATAGTCCATGGGGTCGCGAAGAGTCGGACACGACTGAGCGACTTCACTTTCACTTTTCCCATTCATGCACTGGAGAAGGAAATGGCAACCCACTCCAATGTTCTTGCCTGGAGAATCCCAGGGATGGCGGAGCCTGGTGGACTGCCGTCTATGGGGTCGCACGGAGTCAGACACGACTGAAACGACTTAGCAGCAGCAGCAGCCCTATGCTATGATCAGGAAACTCTGTCAGGGCAATAAACTGGAACAATCATAGGGCTCACCTGTTTGCTTCCTTTTTCTTAGAATTGCTATCCTTCATTGTCTGATGTTCAGTGTCTTAACCATTGTATGCTCTATTTTGTTTTATAGTTGCTTCAGGCAGGAGGGTAACTTGGGTCCCTGTTACTCCAACTTGACTGGAAATGCCAGTCAAATACTTTTAATATTACCCAGAAATTGAATTCCTACCCACTTTAAAATCCTCACTTTTATATAATGTCACTTTTGGAACTTGATAAGGTAAGAATGAATCTGATAGTTGATGAGTACTTACTAATCGTTGAGAGAAGTAAGTGTTTAGCCTGGATAAGGAAGTGTTGGGAAAATCAAGTCCACATGTGACCCAGAGAGTCAGGTTTTTTTTTTTTTTTAAAACAGAAAAAGGAAAATTCACTTCTGAGAAATTTATTCACAATTAGTATTTCTGTCTTTATAATTATTTGCAGGTATTGAAACTTGTTGCTCTATAGACAGCTATACCATTGATTATTTCTCTGCGTCAGTGAAAAATAGATTTGGTAATGTTGAGTAAAGAGCCTGTCTTATGTTTGTTTGGTTAAAGTCTTGATCACAGACATAGTCTTAGATCATTAATTCATACATTAATCTAATAAAAGAACGAAGGTAAGCAGTTTCCTCAAATCCATTGCCAAGGAGATAAGGACTCCTCAAGCCCTGTAGATCTTTGACACTCTTCATTCCTACTGAGTGTTGTGACTGGTTATGTTACATACTGGTGAGTCTATACATGAGGTTTCATTTGTTCCCTTGCAGTCATCTGGAGCCTAGTCATGATCCAGTGTGAATGACATAATAAGCAGTAGTTCATAACTTTGCTGTTTTTGTCATAGGCTGGGTTAGCTGAGACAAGATAGATCTTTCTTTTTTTCTTTGAGTATAATTGTATTAGTCTCAGGTATACAACATAGTGGTTTGATATTTTAATATATTATAAAGTGACCACTCAGTGATCAGATTTTATTACAATACGAGAATACAGTTTTTATTTTTATTTTTTTTTATTAGTTTATTTATCTATTTTTTAACTTTACAATATTGTATTTGTTTTGCCATACACTGACATGAATGCACCATGGGTGTACATGTTTTCCCCTGCCAGAACCCCTCTCCCACCTCCCTCCCCATCCCATCCCTCCAGGTCATCCCAGTGCACCAGCCCCGAGCGCCCTATATCATGCATTGAACCTGGACTGGCAATTCGTTTCACATATGATAATTTACATGCCTCAATGCCATTCTCCCATATCATCCCACCCTCGCCCTCTCCCATAGAGACCATAATACTGTTCTATTTATCTGTGTCTCTTTTGATGTCTCACATACAGGATTATCTTTACCGATTAACTAAATATCATATATATGTGTTAGTATACTGTATTGGTGTTTTTCTTTCTGGCTTACTTCACTCTGTATAATAGGCTCCAGTTTCATCTACCTCATTAGAACTGATTCGAATGTATGATTTTTAATGACTACGTAATATTCCTTAAGAATACAGTTTTTAAAAGAGGGTGAGGATGCATTCTTATTTGATTTGGTTTTATTTTTTATTAAGGTATAATTTATTTACAGTAAAATTCACCTTTCTAGCTACCAAAGTAGACAAAGGCAATTGAGTGTATCTGAGGATGGTATAGAAAGGATTTAGGCATATTTTGATGGGAAATTAGATGATTTCAAAAGTTCTTTCGCATCTGAAATTTTTGGTCTTTTGAAATGCCAGTGTAGATATTCTTACTTGGCAAGTACAGGCTACTCACTTGACCTGAGAAGTGGATATATTAGAACATATTATGTTATATACACAGTTCCTGAATGTGTGGGTCCGTGGAAACAATGTATTATTTTTCCTTACTATTTAGACATTGTTTTTCTTTCCTTTTTTCTTTTTCAAGTAAACGCTCTTTGCAGTCATCCCAAAGTAATCTTCCTTTGTGAGTTAATCTCCGTTATACATCTCCACCCAACACCCCCCACCCGCCCCCCTACTTTCATGCTCTCTCTTTGGTATGTCACAGAACTTGGTCTAGTTATTTTAAGAGAATAATGAAAATGCAAGATCTAACTCTTACTTTCATTTACATGTTTCTCTAATTTCTTGCCATTGTAATGATAGCATGTGGAGAAAAACATGTGAGCTCTGGAGTCATGCAGTCATGATTTCAACATTCACAGCTGTGTTTCTAACTGAGAAACCTTACAATTAATCTGCAAAACATCTTTCTCATCTTTAAAATGGGGATAGTAATAATACCTGTCTTTGAAGGTTGTAAAGATTAAAAGAATAGTGTATATGTTTTTAGCACAGCATCTGGAACACATTAAATGTTTTATATCAAATATCATAAAAGAAAATTTCCCAATCTCTCTTATAGCTCCACTTGAATAAAAACCCTATGAAGAGCACAATTTCTTATAGTTTGATCAAGGGCTAATGGAAGGTGTGAACTTCTTTTATGTTTTTAAAGTTGAGCCATACTGTAGTTTGGAAATTCTTTAGTCCAGACTTATCAAGGAGAAGGCTCTTTTTATTTTATCATCCTCTTGAAAGATTTGGCTTCTACCATATGATGAATTTTAAGCTATATGGGACCTAGGAAGTTTCCATCTAAAGAATGTCTTAAGAAAAGAATGCTTGAGGTTTTCATTTAATAACTGGTGAAAGAAATAGGTTTGGTTTGGGATTATTTTTTATCTATCTATTCTTCACTAGACAAGCTTGTTTTTTTTTTTTTCCTTCCTTCTAAACAGTCATTCCTGGGCATTTAGTTCTCATTCTGATGTGGTGCTTCATAATACTTTTATTTAATTCTTATGTGACTTCATTTGTCCTAGAGGAAAATTCTCAGGTTACCTAAAAATTGGGGAAAAGGCCTTTATTTTTAGTTCTGAAACTCTCAGGGAAATCTAGTAGCAATAATGAACTTATTTTAGAGTTTCCTTATAGAAATTAAAGGGTTTGCCAGGTGGCATCAGTGGTAAAAAAAAAAAAACAAAACCAAAAAACCCACTTGCCAGTGCAGGAGACATAAGAGACACAGGTTCGATCCCTCTGTTGGGAAGATCCCTGGAGGAGGTCATGGCAATTCACTCCAGTATTCTTGCCTGGAGAATCTCATGGACAGAGAAGCCTGGCGGTCTGCGGTTCATAGGGTCGCCAAGAGTCAGACATGACTGAAGTGACTTAGCCCACATGCACATGGAAATTAAGCTTAAAACTTAAATTGTCCTAAAACAGGACAGTTTTCCAGGTGAGCTGGAAAATTGCATGAACAGAGTCTGGCAGGCTTCAGTTCATGGGATTGAAAAGAGTTGGACATGACTGAGCACAGCATGCACGTAAAACATACTTTACAGTGCAGTGTTCTTAATCTTATAAATTTTTATTGGCTATTTCTAATGAATTGAGATGTCCTCTAATGTATATTACATCAGTTTTTTTATGATTTAATGTTTTCCAGATGAAGGTAATGAAACAGAGGTACAGCCACAACAAAACAGCCAGTTAATGTGGAAGCAAGGTCGGCAACTACTCAGACAGTAAGTATCCTGTGAAAGTATTTGCTATGAAAAAACTTCATTGAATTATTATTCCTTTTTCATATTAAACACATTTTACCCTATGGAGGAATTTATTTTTCAATAACTATTAACTAGGATTATCAAGAATAGATTTGCTTTCCATAATTTTAGCTTTATTAAAAGATAACAGTTTAGAGCTTCTAATTTATTCTATGCTTAAATGTATAGTCTGAAGAATTCTATACCCTTAAAGTTACTTTTTTCTTTCCACTTTTTATACGCGAATATACATATGCTTTAATATTAGTCTACTCATGATATCTTTATGTAATGTTTTTAAACTTTATTTTAAATAGATGGAAGAACTTCTTGGATTTCCCAAATTTGTATATATTATGATAACATATAGTCTCTCCTATAAAATGTGAATTTGAGAGTATAAAGAGGGACCAAAGCTGGGTTGAGGTTCAGATGTCAAGCAGTGGGGCTAGACCTGCTGATCAACTCAGTGCCTAACCCTTCCATATTACATTTGAAATTGGTATTTTGATTTGTGTCTCAGTAAAATGAGATTTGCTACCTGGTTTATTCTTTTGGGTTTGCTTGTGAATAGTCTAAACCTGTTGTTTCCAAAGTGGATTGCATGCCAGTCATTTCTTTTGATAATGGGGAGAGGATATTAAAGTTTCTCATCTATTTTTTTTTTCTCCTCAAAGTTAGAAGAAAATGAGACTTCATTAGTATTTAATAAGTGGGCTTTCACTTTGGTCTTAAATGTGGTTTGTGCATTTTCCTTTTATAAATAAATAAGTGTTCTTAAAGTGCTGATTTTGTTTTTTTTTTTTTTTTTAATGACAAGTGGTTATGATAGCAATCCAAGAAGTAGTTTTAAAAGACTCACCTGCCTCTCAGAGGTGACATTTTATTAGGTTCGTGCAGACCTAATTGTGGTCTCAGATCATGAATTTTAAATCATTGTAACTAGACTCAAATATATCTTTATTAATAAAAATAGGAACCATTAAAATCAACACATTTTTACCAATGAAAAATAAGATTGTTTATTCTTGTAGCATAAAAATTCATACCTCGAGATTTGATGAACTCTTGGAAAGCATTTTCTGTCTCCTGCTGGTTGAGGAAGCATTTCCCCTGCAAAAAGTTGTTGAGTTGCTTGAAGAAGTGGTAATTGGTTGGCAAGAGGTCAGGTGAATATGGCCAGTTGCCCTATAAAGTCCACTTTTCATCACACATCACAATCTGATCAAGCAATGGTTTGTTGTTGTTTCATAGAATAAGAGACGATGACACTTCAAAATGACAATTTTTTTTCTTTTTCTATTCTGAGGCACCCATTTATCAAGCTTTTTCACCTTTCCAATTTGCTTCAAATGCCAAATGACCATGACTCAACTCGAGTTGAGTTCTTTGGCAACCTCTCCTGTAGTTGTAAGAGGATCAGCTTCGATGGCTGCTCTCAGTTGGTTGTTGTTAACTTCCAATGGCCGACCACTATGTTCCTCATCTTCAAGGCTCTCCTCTCCTTTGCAAAACTTCTTGAACCACCATTGCACTGTACATTTGTTAGCAATTTCCTGGGCCAAATGCATTGTTGATGTGAGTTGTCTCTGCTGCTTTGCAACCCATTTTGAACTTAAAAAATTGCTTGAATTTGCTTTTTGTCTAACATCATTTCCATAGTCCAAAATACATATAAAATAAGCAGCGAGTACTAAGTCATTAAAGCAAAAAACCATAAAGTGAGAAATGCACATTAAAATGATGTATAACATAGCCACATTTATTTAAGAATGTATTCCAATATCAAATGGCAAAGTTCAACAATGCAAAACCACAATTACTTTTGCACCAACCTAAATATTAATGAATGAGGAAGCAGCTATTTAGTAAAACCAGTTTATTTATGGAATGAGTAGTTTTTGAAACAGTATTTGTAATGTGATTTTGTTCCTAAAGTGAGTTATGTATCAAATATTACTTGTTAAAAATACAAAACATAATTCTTTTGTATTTGTTTGTAAGAATCAACTGATTACTAGTTTTAATCGAAATCTTTCTATAGATACTGGATAGGATTGAAAATGAGTACCTTGACTTGATAAGATTACTTACTCCATTTTGGTCACATGTCTTTTTATGAGATATCTCTTTGAGCAATAATAACTCTTAATACCAGATCTTAAACTGATCTTAGACTGCTTATCTTTTTGATCTTTGTTTTATCTTTCATTTCATAGACTTGTTATTTACATATAATTTAATGTCTGATGTTGTCTGTTACATTTATTAATGACTTTATTATTAACATTTGCCTTCTTCATGTTCCTACCACTAGCACTTTTGGTCGTTTTTGGTCATCTTTTGTTGTTAATAGATACTGAGCACCTTTTGTATGCCAAGCACTGCACTAGATATGTTTCTTGAAGAGAAAGAAAGCTGAAGTTCAGAAGAATTAATGCTACACAGGAAAAAAGTGGAAGAAATGGGCTTTGAACCCATGTTTAACTCTCCATACAAAACCTATTTTTTCTTTTCTGTGCTGCTCCTTTCTGCAGCGCACACACCCCTGTACACTCACTCATCCCACATCCTACAATTGAACTGTGGTTTATTTTTATTGCAGAGTTGTCTCAGGATAAGCTTCCCTTCTGTAGAAGTGACTTGTTTGGAATATCCCGTCGTTTTGTATGTCATGTAGGAAGCTATATATGCTAGAAACATTCTCTCTAGATCTCAGTTGATCCAGTGATACTGTAACATCAAAAGTGTAAAAAGACTACTGGTTGTTCTCATTACTATTATAAAATAGTAATTCAGTAGCATCTGAGAGTGAGCTTACTCCAGCCCTGCCTAGAAGAAAGAATGTGCTATTAGATATATTAAGGAATAGCTTCTTCTTACGATAAATGAATGGTGTATTGTATAGTTCTTTGGTTTTTCTCAGTGACCATAGAGGCTGGTACTGCAAGAGACAGCTCCATCTGCAGCTGGAAGATTATTTATTAGCGAGTCTTACTAGCATAGTACTGTGCTGTCCAGTCTTATGCAGACAGTCAATTTAAAGAAATGTTTTTATTTAGATATCCAGTAGTAGAGTACTGATTCCAATATGTCTGAATTGTAAAGATCCTCTTCACACGCAGGTATCTACAGGAGGTGGGTTACACAGATACTATTCTAGATGTGAAATCCAAACGAGTGCGAGCTTTGTTGGGCTTTTCGAGTGATGTCATTGACAGGGAAGATGACAAAAATCAGGACTCGGTTATAAATGGCTCAGAAGCCGAAGTTAAAGAGACAGCAATGATTGGGTAAGTATTTTGTCTGGAAAGTGGCTTGGCTGTAGTTTTAGTTCTTATTAATATTTTTGGCTTATGGGTGACACGTGTGATACTTGCACTTCTAGGTATTGCTACAGAAGTAATTTAATGATAAAGTTTAATAAAAAGTTTAAAATTTTATTTGGTAGAAGATACACACAGGGATTAGTGTTATCATTTATGACTATTTTAAGAATATTTTTATTTAAGGTATTTTTATTGGCTTGAAATTGATGGATCTAATATAAATTTTAATACATTGAAGCTCAGTCACCTCTTACTATTATACCTTCATAAAAGATCTTATTTGGAAATTCACTTCAAGTCTATAAGAGTGAAATTTCATCCTTGGTGACCCAGAAATCATATAAATACTTAATTCTTTTGATGTAAACCTTTTCTTAGCCATTTTCATTTATCTAATAATGCTGTAACTCCTCTTCATTTTGAAAAATATCTATTTCAAGTATATATATATATTCTACTTGATAGAATAAGTGAAAAAATTCAGTAGCAGAAACATTTCATTTTGCTTTTTGGATCAGGATCTTCTCAACCCAGGGATTAAACCCAGGTCTTCTGCATTACAGGCAGATTCTGTACTGTCTGAGCCACCAGGGAAGCCCATATACCATACAGTTATATTGAATTCTGCTTAAAATGAAGGCGAACAGTTTAATAAGGAGATTCTTCTTTATTGAAAAAAAATTTGGCATAATTCTTAAATTAAAAAGTCAAAGATTCTTTGAAATTTAAATATGATGTTACTTTATTTTAACTCATGTTTAGGCTGGAAGAAATGTATCAGTTGAGCTCTGTACATTTTCTAGTAAGAACATAGTTTCTGTTATTTGGGACATAAACTAAAATTATGGGGTTTAGGTAAAGGTTTAAAAATATGTCTTGTAAACAAATGTCATTGGAGCATTCTTAAATGTGCTCATTAATAGTTAAGATTACATAACTTGTTTTCATAAATGTAAAATGTAGATTGTTTCTCTGTGTAGACATAGTGTGGGCATTAATCCTGGTTATATTTTCACCTAATGAATTAGTTTAAATTATTATAAAAATGCTTAAGAAAGGCCACTCTAGTTGTCTTATGTTTTGGCCTTGACCTGTCTTTTGAAACTGATAAAGGTATTACCCCGAATCTTACTTCTGTAGGGATGGAGGGTAGGTTAGAAAAGAACAAAAACATAGCTCTCAGCAGATTTGAAATTTAAGATTTGCCTGTTTTGAGAATTTTGTTCATAGTTATGGCTAAACGCTTTTCAGGAAAATGTCATGTTATCTGAAACATTTCCTAATGAACTGGAGAGCAGTCATTCTATTCTGGTCGTTAGGAAATTGATGAATTTCTTGAGAGAGAGCTAAATTAAAATCTCACATATTTGAAGAGTTAATCATTTCCAAAGATTAAGGGTTTATTCATCAATAGGATTGTTTTGTATTAGTATATTAGTTTAACTAAAATACTGTTTTTAGTAAACTTTATATACACATTTGCTTTTTTCAACTCTTTAGCTGTTTAGAAATATGAGATTGCATCAGAGAAAATTCTGTACTTACTAGTTATTTTCTTAATTATGGAAGAGGAAGAGTTGAAGAAAGAAAAAAGGATAGAAAAAAACAGAGGCAGAGATAATAAAAATATTTCAAAAAGAAATGCATTGTTTGGCTTAAGAATCAAAATAATACTAAATCAGGAGGAGGAGTTCTTTGTATTAGATTGCCATTAATCTAAGTAGTAGTTATGATTGAAAGGTATTAAAAGAGTAACCAGTTTCTTCCTATATTGCTTTTCCAGTTAAAATCCATGGAAATGTAATAGACAAGAATCAGTGCAGATCCTAGTGTGATTGGGGGGGGGGTTATAATTCAGTATAAACAGAAGTCAGTGCAATATATCATGGATTAATTCTTATGCTGAATTTTAAAAATTAACTGAGCATGATGTATATGTTTTAAACCAGAAAATCCGAGTTAACCGATTCTGCCTCCGTGCTGGATAATTTTAAATTCCTTGAAAGTGCAGCTGCAGATTTCAGTGATGAAGATGAAGATGATGACATTGATGGAAGAGAGAAAAGCATCATTGATACTTCAACGGTGAGTTGAATAACTCAGATATAAACATTTTTAGGAGTTATTACACATACTTTAAAAATCCATATCCTTCAACTTAAACCCTTAACTTTTATTTTTCCATAAATTTGGGGAAATTTAATCTGAAAGTTTTTGTTTTGACTTTAAGAATATTTTTAGTATAGCAGTTTTCTCCTCAAGGCCCTCATTCTTTAGCTTTTTGTTAATTCATTAAAGATTTCAACATTTTTATAGGGTTAGTGAATATGGTAAATGTGTGTTATAACAATGCATTGTTTTTGGTGCTATAAGACAATAGAACTGACAGACCCGTTATGGTGCCTGATGGTGACTGGCATCAGCTCTAAACGGTGCAGTTTTTGTTTGTCATGTCAGGGTTGCTTTGGTAGGCAAGGACTCCACATTTTCAGAACTCTCCCATTAGATTTCTCCAAACATGTTTAGGGTTGTTCTGTGGTTTTGTTCAGATTTTTGTAAGTTTATTGACTTTCCCATGGTAGAGTCCTGGAATAAGATGTACATCTAAATTGTTGCATCTCCCTTCTCGTCCCTTCTTTATTCTGTTCCCTTCTTTTTAACCTCTCTCCTTCCCCCTTTTTTAAAAAATTATTTTATTTTTTGTTGACGGATAATTGCTTTACAGAATTTTGCTGTTTTCTGTTAAACCTCAACATGAATCAGCCATAGGTATATATATATCCCCTCCCTTTTGAAACTCCCTCCCATCTCCCTCCCCATCCCACCCCTCTAGGTTGATACAGAGCCCCTGTTTGAGTTTCCTGAGTCATAGAGCAAATTCCTTTGGCTATTTATTTTACATATGGTAATGTAAGTTTCCATGTTATTCTTTTCATACATCTCACCCTCTCCTCCCCTCTCCCCATGTCATAAGTCTAGTCTCTGTGTCTGTTTCTCCACTGTTGACCTGTAAATAAATTCTTCAGTACCATTTTTCTAGATTCCACATACATGCATTAGAATACAGTATTCATCTTTCTCTTTCTGACTCACTTCACTCTGTATAATAGGTTCTAGGTTCATCCACCTCATTCAGTTCAGTTCAGTTCAGTCGCTCAGTCGTGTCTGACTCTTTGCGACCCCATGAATCGCAGCACGCCAGGCCTCTGTCTATCACCAACTCCCGGAGTCTACCCAAACCCATGTCCATCGAGTCAGTGATGCCACCCAGTCATCTCATCCTCTGTCGTCCCCTTCTCCTCCTGCCCCCAATCCTTCCCAGTATTAGGGTCTTTTCAATGAGTCAACTCTTCGCATGAGGTGGCCAAGTTATTGGAGTTTCAGCTTCAACATCAGTCCTTCCAATGAACACCCAGGACTGATCTCCTTTAGGATGGACTGGTTGGATCTCCTTGCAGTCCAAGGGACTCTCAAGAGTCTTCTCCAACACCACAGTTCAAAAGCATCAATTCTGCGGCGCTCAGCTTTCTTCACCGTCCAACTCTTACTTCCATACATGACCACTGGAGAAACCATAGCCTTGACTAGACAGACCTTTGTTGGCAAAGTAATGTCTCTGCTTTTAAATATACTATCTAGGTTGGCCATAACCTTCCTTCCAAGGAGTAAGCGTGTTTTAATTTCATGGCTGCAATCGCCATCAGCAGTGATTTTGGAGCCCAAAAAAATAAAGTCTGACACTGTTTCCACTGTTTCCCCATCTATTTCCCATGAAGTGATGGGACCAGATGCCATGATCTTAGTTTTCTGAACGTTGAGCTTTAAGCTAACTTTTTCACTCTCCTCTTTCACTTTCATCAAGAGGCTCTTTAGTTCTTCTTCACTTTCTGCCAGAAGGGTGGTGTCATCTGCCTATCTGAGGTTATTGATATTTCTCCTGGCAATTTTAATTCCAGCTTGTGCTTCTTCCAGCCCAGCGTTTCTCATGATGTACTCTGCATATAAGTTAAATAAGCAGGGTGACAATATACAGCCTTGACGTACTCCTTTTCCTATTTGGAACCAGTCTGTTGTTCCATGTCCAGTTTTAACTGTTGTTTCCTGACCTGCATACAGGTTTCTCAAGAGACAGGTCAGATGGTCTGGTATTCCCATCTCTTTCAGAATTTTCCACAGTTTATTGTGATCCACACAGTCAAAGGCTTTGGCGTAGTCAGTAAAGCAGAAATAGATGTTTTTCTGGAACTCTCTTGCTTTTTCGATGATCCAGCAGATGTCGGCAATTTGATCTCTGATTCCTCTGCCTTTTCTAAAACCAGCTTGAACATCTGGAAGTTCATGGTTCACGTATTGCTGAAGCCTGGCTTGGAGAATTTTGAGCATTACTTACCTAGCGTGTGAGATGAGTGCAATTGTGCAGTAGTTTGAGCATTCTTTGGCATTGCCTTTCTTTGCGATTGGAATGAAAACTGACCTTTTCCACCTCATTAGAACTACTTAAATGCATTCTTTTTTATGGCTGAGTAATATTTCATTGTGTATATGTACCACAACTTCTTTATCCATTCATCTGTCGATGGACATCTAGATTGCTTCCATGTTCTACCTATTGTAAGTAGTGCTGCAGTGAACAATGGGGTACGTGTGTCTCTTTCAATTTTGCTTTCCTCAGGGTATATCCCTAGGAGTGGAATTGCTGGGTCATATGGTGGTTTTTTTTTTTTTCATTGACTTGTGGTTATGTTTATTCTTATGTTTAAGAGAGCGTGTCTGATGTTTTCTCTATTTTATTGAAAAGACAATATGCTGCTGAGTCGCTTCAGTCGTGTCCGACTCTGTGCGACCCCACAGACGGCAGCCCACCAGGCTCCGCCGTCCCTGGGATTCTCTAGGCAAGAATACTAGAGTGGGTTGCCATTTCCTTCTCCACATATGGTGGTTTTATTCCTAGTGTTTTAAGTAATCTCCGTACCGTCTTCCATAGTGGCTATATCGATTTACATTCCCACCAACAGTGCAAGAGTGTTCCCTTTTCTCCACACTCTTTCCAGCATTTATTGTTTGTAGACTTTTTGATGATGGCCATTCTGACCAGTGTGGGGTGATATCTCATTGTAGTTTTGATTTGCATTTCTCTAATAATGAGCGATGTTGAGCATCTTTTCATGTGTTTGTTAGCCATCTTAGAGAAATGTCTGTTTAGGTCTTTTTCCCACTTTTTGGTTGGGTTGTTTGTTTTTCTGGCATTGAGTTGTATGAGCTGCTTGTGTATTTTGGAAATTAATCCTTTGTCAGTTGTTTCATTTGCTATTATTTTCTTCCATTCTGAGAGTTGTCTTTTCACCTTGCTTATAGTTTCCTTTGCTGTGCAAAAGCTTTTAAGTTTAATCAGATCCCACTTGTTTACTTTTGTTTTTATTTCCATTACTCTAGGAGGTGGGTCATACAGGATCTTGTTTTGATTTATGTCATCGAGTGATCTGCCTATGTTTTCCTCTAAGAGTTTTATAGTTTCTGGTCTTAAATTTAGGTCTTTAATCCATTTCGAGTCTATCTTTGTGAATAGTGTTAGGAGTGTTCTAATTTCATTCTTTTACATGTAACTGTCCAATTTTCCCAGCACCATTTATTGAAGAGCCTGTATTTGCCCCATTGTATACTCTTGCCTCCTTTGTCAAAAATAAGGTACCCATAGGTGCATGGGTTTATTTCTGGGCTTTCTATCTTCTTCCATTGGTCTATATTTCTGTTTTCGTGCCAGTCTCCCCCTTTTTAACCTCTCTCCTCTCTTATCTCTCTTTCCCTCTTCTCCTTCTCTTTCTTCCTCCTCCTCCTCCTCCTTCTGCTTTATTTAAAGTAAGAGACAAGAGCATGCTTTGCTTTAAGAGAGTGTTCACATTTCCTCCTTCACCTTTATTTAAGAAGAGGGAGGAGGAAAGGAAGGAAGGAAGGATAAATAAAGCAGCCTGGACCTAGACTCAAGGCCTGGGGCTGAAGTCTCAGTTCTGTCACCAATTATCTGTGCTTTTTAACCCTTCATTCTTAGTTTTTTAGTTTGTAAAATTGGGCTTATAACAAGTACTCATCTTAACCGCAGAGAATTTTGTGAGGAATAAACAAGACACTACGTTTGAAAATGATACGTTTAACTGTAAAGTGCTTTCTTTCTAAGTGTAACTTGTCTTTTCTATTCAAGTCCTCTGCTTCCATCAGAGACTCTCAACTTACTATTTCCAGATTAATGTTTCCTTGGGCCACTATTCCGTAGTGTTGTGCTTCCTAATACAGCCCTGCCGTGGATGTAACTTGAACTTGAAGAAGTTACTCCCTCTTTTTATTATTCAAACAAGTAGTAATCACATGTGTTTCAACTGACTGTAGTAAAATAAAATGCCAAAACTTGTATGATAACTTTTCTCTGTCCTAATCATTTGGAAATTTTATGCTGAGTTGTGATTTCTATGGGATGATTGCACTGAGATATTATTTTTCTGTCAAAGTACTTTACTTGTAGCTCAGTGGTTAAATAATAACTATGATGCTTTAAGTTTTGTTGTTAGTCATTATGTTAGTTAAATATTAAAAAATCTATAAGCTGTTTATTCCTATCAAGTATGGTCTTAATCGGAGAAGACAATGGCACCCCACTCCAGTACTCTTGCCTGGAAAATCCCATGGACGGAGGAGCCTGGTAGGCTACAGTCCATGGGGTCGCTGAGAGTCGGACATGACTGAGCGACTTCACTTTCACTTTTCCCTTTCATGCACTGGAGAAGGAAATGGCAACCCACTCCAGTATTCTTGCCTGGAGAATCCCAGGGATGGCAGAGCTTGGTGGGCTGCCGTCTATGGGGTCACACAGAGTCGGACACGACTGAAGCGACTTAGCAAAAAAAAATAGTCTTAATAGAAATTCCTAACTGTAAACTGATTTCTTTTTAAAGAATCAATTTCATAAATATCCTGACTTCCAGTTAGTGCTGATTATGACAATTCTGTGACCAAGCCATGAAGGCACAGCTAATGTAAACATATTTAATTCTATTTAAATGCTGGATCCAAAGATTCTTCTAGTTTTCTTTTAGAAAAATATTTCAAAATAAATAATTGGTTTCTTTATAATAGTTTTGTATTAGTTTTGCTAATTTTTGTGATGCATTAATTTTCACAGCTGCAGTATAATAACTCCATGGCAAAAGACTTAAAAAATCTAACTCTATGTAGCAATGTGTAAGCAGGACTTAAAAGATTGATTGCAGGGACTCCCTGGTGGTCCAGTGGCTAAGACTCCAGGCTTCCAATGCAGAGGCACCTGGGTTCAATCCCTGGTCATGGAACTAGACCCCACATGCTACAACTAAGGCCTGGCACTGCCAAATAAATAAATATGTATATATAAAAAAAAAGATTGATTGCAGTGCTATGTATATAGCGAGAGAATGGCTGAAAATTATTCTATTAAAATGTTTAGTAGAACAAAGAGGTTTTTTAAATGTCACTTTATTTCCTTAATTAAAAATTGTTAAATAAATTAAACTAAGAAAATAACAGAAGCACAAAGCTCTTAGTAGCTGATGGTTGTGTTCAGGCTATTAATAGTGCATTTTCTTAGAAAAGACACATATGTTCATTGTCCTTTCTGGCTCTTTGTCCTATATTGAAGTTTGATTGTTCTTTGCATTACACTCTGGATAATTTTCCTCCTTTCTATCTCCTTCTCTTTTCTCATGATTAACTTTTTCACCTTATGATTCCAGAGATATTTCTAAATATATAAAAATGAGACGTAATGGTCCTTGTTAGATTTGTTATTAAATCTAAGTTATGTATATCTCTGAAAGATCGATATTTTAAGAAAAATTTGAATATATAGACAGTTATTAGAGGAAATTGATGGAAGCTTGGGACAGTGGAAATAATAATGGGAAGAGTTCTCCCTCCACCACTCCCTCCGACGGAATACTTTCTCAGTGTTGTGGCATGCATTTCTGAGTTTGTGGTTTTTGTGATTTTAGGTTTTGTGAGGGAATGATGTACTAGACTTAAAATTTATCATGGTTATATTCTGAAAAGTTCTTGCAATGTTTTATGAAGTGTTTCTTTCTTTGGTTAGATTAGAATATCTGCACACTGTACAGATTGCATCCCAGAAATGTAAGATTTGATTGTGGTTCTCATAATACAGTATGTCAAGGACATTTTTCATCTGCTGTAATATAAATGCATGTGTTATATTCCAGTGTTTTCAATATGTGATTCCTTTGTTTATTTAAAAGAAGCCATCATTGAACAAAGTTTAAATTACTGCTTTAAAATGTTTAATATACATAAAATCTTAAAATGATATCTGTGTTTTCTACTGAATTGGATAGGTATCACAGTTACTTGACACAACAAAGATGTATTTTCTGAAGAAAATAATAATTGGGTTTTCTCATTCAAGGGTAAAGGGATATTGTCTTCTTTATTTAAATTAATTACATAATATATTCCAATATTTTAATTGAGCATGCTTTTTATCATTAGATTGTTAGGAAGAAAGTATTGCCCGATAGCAGTGAAGATCGAGATACAAAAGAAGCTCTAAAGGAGTTTGACTTCTTGGTTACATCAGAAGAAGGAGACAGTGATTCCAGAAACGCAGGTGATGGGACAGACTGGGGTAAGGAAGAATTCTGGATCCAACCAGAGATGTTATGTAAATGAACAAAACTAATATTTTACTAGGAAAGCGGCATCTTGAAGAACACTTTAAATCTCTTACAATATTGAAATGTTGGACATTCTATGGACTTTTTACTATCATAACCTTTTTTCTAGGATGTGTGTCTGTGTGTTTAAAGAAGATTGTACAGCTATTTACCTTCCTCATCTTTTTTTTTTTAAACATAAGTGGTATAGTATGAAAATAATTTGAATTTATAGAATGTTCTCTGTTTTCTGCCTAAACAGTAGAACTTGCAAATCTAGATTTTGTGGAAACTGAGTATGAGAACATAGTAGAAGATCTCATTATTTTTTCTTTTCTTTCTTTGTTTTTTTTGGCCATGCTGCATGGCATATGGGATCTTAGTTCCCTGACCAGGTATCAAACCTGTGTTCCTTGAAGTAGAAGTACAAAGTCTTAACACTGGACTACCAGGAAAGTCCTTGTAAAGGACTTAGAAATCTCATCTCTGGCATCTTCTGGTTTACCACAGTTCTCCTATGATCTTCTGTTACTGTTGTTATCAGTATGGTGTTAAGAGTATGATATAGCTAAATTTTTACTTTAAAAAGCTAAAGGCATTCTAGGATCTAAAATCTAACTCAGTTTAATTTATTATCGAGATGTAATTGATGAAAATCTACATTTTTGATTGTTAGATTTTTCTGAAAAAAGAAGACTTTCTACTATTGATAGTAGAATAAAAGTGTTGAGCTTTTATGTTCAGAGACCCAGTGATCTGTTTTTTAAACTGTGGACTGAAACTTGTTAAAAATAGACAGATTTCTGATTATTCTGGTTCATTTTGGCTTATTTCAATCATTCAACAAATACTGATTACGTGCCTTCTTTGTGCCAAGTCTTCTAGATGAAGACCCCTACCCCTGTGGGCCTACATTCTACTAAGAGGATGTAGGCAGTAAGAGATAAACATGGTAAATGATACAGTAAGTCAGAATGTGATAAATGCAATGGGAAATAGGAAAAGTAGAACAGAGTAAGTAGGATGGAGAGTGCTGGGGACAGGGTGGGGTGGAGTGGGTAGGTTACAATATAAGATAGATTGATTATGGAAGGTGCATTGAGAGGGTAACATTTGAATGAGAGACAGCATGGATGAGAGAGTTAGCCACATGGTATCCAGGGAAAGAGTGTTCAAGAAGAAGAAAACTAGAACATATGCCCTAAGATAGCTGTAATCCAGGTATGTTTGAGGAATTCAAGGAAGCTAGGGTGGCTGGAGCAGAATGATAATGAGGGGAATGTAGTAGGAAGTGACTGAATCAAGTGGAGCTGTGTAGACCACTGGTGAGATGGAGAACCATGGGACAGTTGAGCCAGAAGGGTGACATGATCCAGCTTTTGTTTGAAAGCATCACTTTGACTGCTGTGTTGAGAATAGACTACCCAGGGCAATTAGTGTTGGCAGTAGACTTGAAGTGGAGTGGGGAAAACATTTGCTGTAATTCTAGCAAGAAACAGGTCAGAGAAGTAGTGGATATGCTGAGGAGTGGTCAGATTCTGGATGTGTTTTAAAGGTAGAGAAACAATATTTCCTGAAATAGTTGTTGTGGGGTTTGGAAAAAAGGGAGGTTTTTGGTCTGATCAAATGAAAGTTTAGTTCAGTTCAGTCGTTCAGTCATGTCCGACTCATTGCGACCCCATGAACTGCAGCACGCCAGGCCTCCCTGTCCATCACCAACTCTCCCGGAGTTTACCCAAACTCATGTCCATTGAGTCGGTGATGCCATCTAACCATCTCATCCTCTCTCGTCCCCTTCTACTCCCGCCTTCAATCTTTCCCAACATCAGGGTCTTTTCAAATGAGTCAGCTCTTCGCATCAGGTGGCCAAAATATTGGAGTTTCAGCTTCAACATCAGTCCTTCCAAAGAACACTCAGGACTGATTTCCTTTATGATGGACTGGTTGGGTCTCCTTGCAGTCCATGGGACTCTCAAGAGTCTTCTCCAACACCACAGTTCAAAAGCATCAATTCTTCGGTGCTCAGCTTTCTTTATAGTCCAACTCTCACATCCATACATGACTACTGGAAAAACCATAGCCTTGACTAGATGGACCTTTGTTGACAAAGTAATGTATCTGCTTTTTAATATGCTGTCTAGGTTGGTCATAACTTTCCTTCCAAGGAGTAAGCATCTTTTAATTTCATGGCTGCAATCACCATCTGCAGTGATTTTGGAGCCCAGAAAAATAAAGTCAGCCACTGTTTCCCCATCTTTTTGCCATGAAGTGATGGGACCGGATGCCATGATCTTAGTTTTCTGAATGTTGAGCTTTAAGCCAACTTTTTCACTCACCTCTTTCACTTTCATCAAGAGGGTTTTTAGTTCTTCTTCACTTTCTTTCATAAGGCTGGTGTCATCTGCATATCTGAGGTTATTGATAGGGCCTTCAAATAAGATGGGGAACCCTGTAGATGGAAGAGATTGGATAGGAAAGATTGGGAGTTTGGTTTTGTGTGTTTGGTTTGTGATTAGAGTTCCTAATGGAAATACAGAGTAAGCAAGTGGATATATGTCTTGAGTTCTGGTGAGAGTTCTGAGCTAACACTTACATAATGTTATATGTATATAGTAATTTATTTTATAGTAAGTATAAAATACGTAAGATATTTGCTTTTTAAATTTTCTACTCCTGAAATAGTGAAAATTAATGGTGGAATTTCTTTTTTCTTAGAAGCTCAGTTTCCAGCTTTAAATATTTATAAATTAACAGGTCACTTAAATCATTTTAAGTATTGAATGCCAGTTTGATTAATAAGTTTGCAAAGTGCTATTTATAAAGCCTGTAAAATAAAAATGATCATTTGCTGATAAACACATGCCAGAAATACAGTTTTTGAAATGAAAAGATTGCTGAAGACTATTTTGTACAAATGCTTAATAATCTTCTTTCATTACATAAATTAGTAAGAAATGTTTTTTTGTGAGTCAATCCTAATCACAGTCTGAAAATGAGGGTTTCTTGATTGTAGACTTGTGAGGCTTAATTTACTAAAAGTCACTCAAATGTTGCATTTTTTTTTCTATGTCTGTTTCAAGGGAAATTTAATATTATTACCAAGAAAATAGAATTGACTACTGTTTCTTGGATATTGTATTTCTTGTGACATGTATCTGATGAATAAATAATAACTTTAAAGTTGGTAATACTATGAAGAAGATGGTTGTTATGTCATTCATTGACATAACAGTGAATTGACTTTGAATGTTCAATATCTTATTGAAAAAGGCTGTTTCATTTGTTTCACTCTGTTTAGAAAAGGAAGACCAGTGTCTCATGCCTGAAGCTTGGAATGTGGACCAGGGAGTAATTACCAAGCTCAAGGAACAATACAAAAAGGAGAGAAAGGGGAAAAAGGGGGTGAAGAGTAAGTGGAAAACATTGTATCTGTACATCATAAATCTTACCTCTTTCATATTCCCCAATTTTTTTTTCCAGTGTTTTCCTAAAACTTACTTACTCTTTTTTTTTCCTTCTCCTGATCTCTTTCCTTTTCACTTGCTCCTCAGGGGTGGAAATTAAATGGTTAGATATTTGATCATGAACTTTGAAAAAGAAAAAAGCTGTGAATATAATTATGGAACCATAGTGTATCCCAATAATAAATCCAGAGCATCATGAGTGTATGGGACTGTGTTTTCAAACATAACAATAGTTTGATTTTTCAATATATGTGCTTAATTACAGTAATGATTTTTTACTGTTGATAATTTAAATCTCATCTAGTGTGACCCTCTGGCAAGCCACCAAAATAATTGCTTACAATTTTAGGTCTTGGTCACAGAAAGAAGGTTAATTTCTACCCCTGAATATCCTATGTGTTCATAACACACAGTTCATTTGCTCTCATCACTATATGTTATACAGGTCAAGAGTCAGACATGACTTTTTTAAAGTACTTATTTTTCTAATTTAAAATTTTGGCCAATGTCATTTATAATATTACCAATTAGGTTTTTTCTTTTCCCAACAAAATGTGTTCCACATCAAAAATGGAAACTAAAATGAAGTTTCTAGCCCCGTGCATCGTATATATATATTATTCAAGTTATTAGTAAGTTTTAACAATAGATCTAGTTAGGTATATAAAATAGAAATACAAAAGCTTTTGCACATCTCTGAAAACCATCTTAACCACCTTTTTAGGAGAGCAAGGTTAAGTTACCTCCTGTGCTACCACTCTCATTGACAGTATGGACATGGGTCTCCCTTTTATGGCAATAGGAATTTCATCCTTTGGGATATTAGCGTACAATGGGATTAAAATCCAACTTGATTGAAGCATGTATTTAAAATTGCAAAAGACTAGAGGGATATGCTTTTTCTTTTTCTCTTTTTGTAGTGATGCTAAGGATTATCAAAAATCAGTCATTCTTTTATAACCTAGTAGTTACTGTTTAAATCATTATTTAAAATATCTTAGAATTTGCAAGTATTTCACTTTAATGGATAGAAAGTCAGTGGCCTTTTATTGATATTAGTATTGTACCAACTATTATGTAACTGAGAGAGAACGTCATTTAGTGCCTTCTCAATATTAATCACAATGAGAAAGGTTAATATTAAAGCATAAGAATATTTTCTACTTTTTATTAAAAATACTGATACAATTTAATTTTAACAAGCAATAGTGAGACATGGTTTGTTATGACTTTTCATAGCCATGATAAAACCATTTAAGCTGAAATTTTAAGGAATCTTTGTCATGAGTAAGAAACAAGGAGAATGTTTTATTTGTCACATTGACTTAAAGTTAATATATTTGTCATTATGCTACAATAATAAATGTCTTAAAACGTAAAAGACCTTTTAATTGAAAAGGTATCAAGGACTTATGTAGAATTCACCTATTTATTATTTGGTTCTTATCAAATATCAAGGCTTTGCTGTAGTTGGAGTTTAGCATTTAAGGTCTCAAGCTGCACCATTTGACTGAAATAGTATTCCTGCTAAAAGAAGCTAGTGGATTTCCTGAGCCTGAAGATTGTGATCACTGTTCCAGGCGTATGGTACATAACTTTTTAGTATGGTGAGAAAAAATGGTTCTTGAGTAGGAAAGGCTAATCTTTTTCACTGAAGAGAGGACTGAAGACTGAAGTTCAGCACATTTCATCATCATCAATTTAGGTTATCTTGATAAAATGATAGTCTGGGAACAAGAGAAGACATGATAAAAACAGAACTGAAAGACATAAAATGAAAATAGAACTGAAGGAAAGCTTTGAATTGACATATGAAGCATTAATTTATAAAGCATCATAGGTATCTTTTTTAATTGAGCTGTTTCTCATTGGAAGAGGTTGCATCTTTATAATATGGGCTAGTAGAAATATTTTCAGTCAAATTGTGTTCTCTAATCACACTATCTTAGAATATATTTCTAGGCTGTAGTTAAAATTGCTTAAAAATAGGAAAAAACCATAATGGACTATGGGTAAGATTTTCCCATTCTTAATTAAACTTATAACAGGAAAAACAACTGAAGATCTGTTTCAGCCTCTATCCTATATAAAACAGTCAAAACAGGGATGTGGGAGAATGAAGCATCAAAGTACAGGTAAGTAATTGGTAGGGTGTGAGACTTCACCTTGGGTACCATATTTTCAGGATGTAAAGCAGTGAATGCAGCTTAATTTAAACAAACAGAAAAGAATGCGATTGTTTAATTTAGTACACAGAAGCTTCATAGTCTGTGGTATCTGTGTTTAGAGTTGTATACAAGGATTCTAGAATAATATGATTTTTAATGATCCAGATTGCACAGGAACATTTTTTCATGCAAATAATGACATTATTCCATTAGCTTAATTTAAAAAATATATGTAAAACATAATTTTGCAAGAGTAATATACCTTTTTAAAAATCTTGAAAACTTAGAAAATAGATTACTCTTTAATATAGTATGATAGTTTTAAAGGTAAATAGTGGCAAATGTGAATAAGGTTTATGGCACCATTTTGATGCAGTTGGATAATTCTGTTTTGTCTTTTTTGTTCTCTCCCTCCCTTTTCGGGGCTAGGGCCCAATAGGTCAAAACTACAAGATATGCTTGCTAATTTGAGAGATGTTGATGAACTTCCCTCCTTGCAGCCATCTGTGGGTTCACCTTCCAGACCCAGCAGCTCCAGGCTTCCTGAACATGAAATAAATAGGGCAGATGAAGGCAAGTACTTGTGACACACTAGAGCACAAAAAGCACTCGGATGTACTTATCTAAATTCAGTTACTAGAGAGGACTCTCTAAGAATTTTATTCTACAAATGTTTGAACTATGTATATAGTACTCCACATTGTAGGCTTTCTTATATTCAAGGGGGTTTGATTATAACTATAGTCTTTAAGACTTGAAAAAGGATGCATAAACTTAAAACCAAGTCTAAATTATAGTTTAGAATATCTCCCCGCAGCTTCACAGAAACCACGTAGTTGATGTGTGTCCATGTAGTTCAAATACCATTCCAACAATGAGAAAACTGAGTATATGCAAAGTTAGTAAATGTTTACTTTGAGACTCACAGAAATGTTTTCATATGTTTAAGCAATTTATCATTGACAAAAAGAGAAAAAAGGCACCTGAAAGTCTAGTCTCATTTCCTTGTTCTCTTTCAGTCCTTGTCTATGTGCACATACTTTTTACAGAGTTACAGTCACCATGTAGAAGAATTCAGTGGTATTTATATATATAAAATCATAAATTCATGATTATAATTTTAAGATTAAAATTTTTTAATTAAATATTCTATTTTAGACTTGATACTTAACCATTCCCCTTTTAGATATTTAGATTATTCTCAGTTTTTTATAGTATAATCTTGTGTTATATAAATGCAGTTTTCCATCTCTTAGATAGAAGTTCTGATATTCCTGATTATAAATGTATAAAATGCTTATATGTGGAAATTGATTTTAAAATATATATTTACATTAGCTGAAAGTCATGAATGACATAAAATTAATCTTCATGATTAATGAATATATTTTGAAATTTATTTTTAAAAATTGCCTTGAATTTAAATATTATAATTATTTGCAGTGGATATGTCTCTTCAAATTATTATTTATTGAATAAAACCACCAAAGTCACAGAGAAAACATGTATTATTAATCTTTCCTGGTTTTAAATTTGGTTGTGTTTTAGAGAAATGTAAATTGACAGGACCTTGATGGATAGATTTTTGTGTTTGGAATACTTTTTCAATAAATTGTTTGATCACATGGCTAATTTATTAGCATTAATTACAGTATACTGGAAATTCATTTACCATACATTAAATAATGAAGAACCGTATATGATACCTTTACATTCTGGATGAACGATTTATTTGATGTAGATATGTATCTTTTAAATTAAGATGTGAATCATGGGGCCTCAACAGGTATGTTTGTTACTCACTAGGAGATTCATTCAGCTGATACTATAGATGTGAGAATTTTAATCAACTTTCTTTATTCTAAGATCAGGTCTGGATAAAAAGGAAAGTTAGTTTTTCTCTTATTCTAATAATCTCAAAAGAGTTTTATCAGAAATTTCATCTTACAGAATTCTTTTTTCTTAATTGAAAAATAATTGGTTTATACTGTTATGTTGATTTCTGCCATGTAACCCAATTATAATAATAGAGGCATAATATGTTCTAAATGACAAATATGCAAAAAAGGATATATAAACCACAGAAAATGCCCCTAATTTAAAAAAAAAATTTAAGAACCTTTAGAACAAAAGTGTTGAATGTCTAACTTATGATCTGTAGTATTGGTCCTACATCTCTAGATTGAGGGCAGAAAGAGAAGGGGACAACAGAGGATGAGATGGTTGGATGGCATCACCAACTCAATGGACATGGATTTGGGTGGACTCTGGGAGTTGGTGATGGACAGGGAGGCCTGGCGTGCTGCAGTTCATGAGGTTGTGAAGAGTCGGACACGACTGAGCAACTGAACTGAACTGCTCCCACAGTACAGAATTTTCACAAGTAGAAAAGACACTTAAGAAATATGTTGTAGATTTAATTGCCTGTGACTGATGCTTTTCAGTCTCCAGTCCAGTTTCAGAAGAAGTTTCCATAGCTTGTGTGTGCTATGTAAGTTTATTACTGTATTTTTATTATAATTATTCAGAAGGCGGTGCTGCACTTGAGGCATATTTAAATTATTTTGTAAAAGCTGATTAGAGCCAGTAATATTTAGTTACTAACAGAAATGTGACCTCTAATCAAAAGTTCTAAGGACTCTTAGAGAGCAGTCAGTTCATGGTTTGCCCATTGGAGCTCTCTCTCTTTGGCCCTTAGGTCTGCTGGCTTAGCCACTGGTATGTGTGGAAGCAGTGGTTGGTTGCCTTCCTTTGTTTTCAGATTTTACTTGGCCGTTCCTTGAACAGTTAGTTAAATTAGCCCACGCAATGTGAGTGACCAAATCACAAACCCTAGTTTTTTTTTGGGGGGTGGGGGAGAGCCATTTGTACTTCATATCTGAACCGAGTTTTCTGGCAATATTAGACATGAAAACAAAACAAACAAAAGAACACCTGGCTGAAGATCTAATCTCCTAGTCTCATGTGAATCATTTGGTTGAAATTTTGGCATGAAAATTGCTGTTCTAAATGAAACAGTTCCTGCTCTTTATTAATAAATGTTTAGAGTTGTTCAAACCCCTCATAAGATATGTGGAATGTTTGGGTAAAACCCATTTTTATTATTGCAGCTTTATTGTATTGTGGTTTGAAAATGTCTTATCAATTTATACTCTATTTTGTTCTGGTAACGATTTTGAGTAGAGTTCCTGCCACTAGTATTTTTTAAAGTTCATAGGTGTTCTTTTCATTTCTTCAATATTTATGATTGAATCTAAAATTATATGACTGAATGTGAAACTAAAAACATCTCATAAATCTATTCTCTGCATACATTGATTAGTACAGTTGACTTGTTTCTTAAAAAAAAAAGGTAACTAACTTCTTTAGCAGCCAAAGTTAAACTACTAAATTCATCTAATCAACTCATAAATGTTTGTCATCAATAAAGTCACTACCTTTAGAAAACTACTTAAAGAATGATCTCTGATGGCTTGTCAGAATGATTTGCATTTACAAAAAGTGTTCCAGTGGACACTTTAGTAAAAAAATCCTTTGAAATAAATATTTTTAAATGAAATATAATATACCTACGGTAAACTGCTAAAGTCATAGGAATGAGCTCAGTGAATTATCTCAAAGCAAAACCAGTCGTGTCACCACTACCTAGGTCAGGAAGCAGAATGTCACCAGGGCCTAGCAGTCCTGATGGCGCTGCCTTCAAACACTGCCCCTTCCCTCTTCTCCAGAGGTAGTCTTGAGTTCTGACAACACATATTAGCTTTGCCTTATATAGGCGCTTTTTACTAATACAATTATGACCCATTTTCATTTGAGATTTCTCCATATTATTTAGGTTATAGAATTAACCAATTTTATTTTGAATGCAGCCAGCAATGTTCAAAATCACTATACATGTTTTAATGTACATTACCATATGTAAAATAGATGACCGGTGCAAGTTCAACATATGAAGCAGGGTACCCAAAGCCAGTGCTCTGGGACAACCCAGAGGGATGGGATGGGGAGGGAGTTGGGAGGGGGGTTCAGGATGGGGGGCACACGTGTGTACCCATGGCTGATTCATGTCGATGTATGGCAAAAATCATCACAATATTGTAAAGTAATTATTCTCCAATTAAAATAAATAAATTAATCACTTACTATACATACTTTAATAATTGATAGAAATCACTTGGGTAATTAGCATGAAATAGCAAATAAGGAAAATCTACTTTTATACATTTATAAATTTTTTTCTATAGTGAAAAAGAGAGTTTGTTTCATGTTGTACTTTTCTAATTAGGTGATACCTTTAAATGGTTAAAATATGGAAAAAAGCAAGCACTTCTTCAGGATTTTCTGCATACTGAATTTTACTGTGTTTGAAAGCATTTATAAATAATCAAATGTAGATATGCCCTTATGAAATTAATTGTTGACTATTTCGAATTTTTTTTTAATGTTTCTTTTGTCTTCTCCCTTCAGTGGAAGCACTGACGTTTCCTCCTTCTTCTGGGAAGTCATTCATCATGGGAGCAGATGAAGCACTTGAAAGTGAACTGGGACTTGGAGAATTGGCAGGCCTTACAGTGGCCAATGAAGCAGATTCATTAACTTATGATGTGAGTAGCAGTTTTATTTTTGTTGTGTTAATTTTTTTTTTAAAAAATAGAAAGTTCATTTTATAGAAAAAGATGACAATAGTAAGACTTCTTCACAAGTGTGGAATTTGTTTCAGTTTTAATCACAAACTTTGAAAATATGAGCATATTTTAAAAATAAACAATACTTTTCACATCATGCAGATTAAAATTATAGGTTTTACTGAAATCTGTAAATCAGTAGAGCTTATTCATTGGTTTTAGGTTAGGGAAAGAATTCCTTTTTCTATCACCAAGATTGGGTTTGTCTTATGTTTTAAGGTACCAGTGATTAGTTGAAATTCATGCCTGCCTAATGGCAGCATTTATCTTGCTTATTTAATACATTGTCAATAATGCAACAGCTGAGAACTAGTTTTAGCTGTTGTTAGACAAGGGTGTATGCAAGATACTTCCCAGATGCTAAGGTTGACCTATCAGTGATTTAGACCAAAATTGGAATCTTTATACCTTTATGCACACATCCATTTAGTTAATCTCAAACACAGTTCTTTTATAATTATTCATCATCATCAGGTATCAGAAAAACAGTTGCTTATTTCATAAAGTATTTACAGCCTATCTTATCTCTTCATTAAAATTCTTTCAGTTTTATACTTCATCATCTTCGTTGGGGAATACAGTGTAGCTGCAGGCATGTAGAGGATATAGCATGGATCCCTAAGTGAACCTTGGAAGTATTCCAAAGAGGAACCTCACCACTCACTTCTCTTTCCGTAGATCAAAAACTCTCTCCCTCTATGCTAAGCCCTGTAGTAAGTCTTTTGGGTTCTACCTCCAACAACTGAAATCCATATAGTACATTGTTTTTCTTCCCCTCCTAGTCCATTTTTCTTCACCTGGATCTACCACAATAACCTAATTTAAACAGGCTCCTTGTACCTCATTCTCCACATATGTGATACAGATTTTGAAAAAAAAAAAAAAAAAACTTTTCAGTGTTTTTATATCCTTATAATTTATGTCTTTTAAAAACACCATTTAGCTGGCTTTTATTTTTTAACCTTTGACAGCCTTTTAAAATTAGAAAACTTTTAGTCCATTTCTTTTAAAAATAATCAATAATATTTGTACTTAATCCTGCCATCTTTTGTGCCACCTATTCTGTGTTTTTCTATTTTTGCCTAAATTGGGATTGATTATTTTTTTATCATTCACCCCTCTCCATTATTTGAAGCTTATACACTCTTTCATTACTTTATATTTTTTAAATAAATTTATTTATTTTAGTTGGGGGCTAATTACTTTACAATATTGTAGTAGTTTTTGCCATACATTGACATGAATCAGCCATGGGTTTACATGTGTTCCCCTTCCTGGACCCCCCTCCCACCTCCCTCCCCACCCCATCCCTCTGGGTCATCCCATTGCCCCAGCCCTGAGCATTTGTCTCATGCATCGAACCTGGAATGGTGTTCTGTTTCACATATGATAATATACATGTTTCAATGCTATTCTCCCAGAACGTCCCACCCTCACCTTCTCCCTCAGAGTCCATAAGACTGTTCTATGCATCTGTGTCTCTTATTCTGTCTCGCATATAGGGTTATCGTTACCATCTTTCAAATTCCATATATATGCATTAGTATACTATATTGGTGTTTTTCTTTCTGGCTTACTTCACTCTGTATAATGCGCTCCAGTTTCATCCATCTCAATAGAACCGATTCAAATGTATGTTTTTAATGGCTGAGTAATATTCCATTGTGTATATATACCACAGCTTCCTTATCCATTCGTCTGCTGATGGACATCTAGGTTGCTTCCATGTCCTGGCTATTGTAAACAGTGCTGCGATGAACATTGGGGTACATGCGTCTCTTTCCATTCTGGTTTCCTCGGTGTGTATGCCCAGCAGTGGGATTGCTGGGTCATATGGCAGTTCTATTCCCAGTTTTTTAAGGAATCTCCACACTGTTCTCCATAGTGGCTGTACTAGTTTGCATTCCCACCAACAGTGTAAGAGGGTTCCCTTTTCTCCACACCCTCTCCAGCATTTATTGCTTGTAGACTTTTGGATAGCAGCCATTCTGACTGGTGTGAAATGATACCTCATTGTGGTTTTGATTTGCATTTCTCTAATAATGAGTGATGTTGAGCATCTTTTCATGTGTTTGTTAGCCATCTGTATGTCTTCTTTGGAGAAATGTCTGTTTAGTTCTTTGGCCCATTTTTTGATTGGGTCGTTTATTTTTCTGGAATTCAGCTGCAGGAGTTGCTTGTATATTTTTGAGATTAATTGTTTGTCTGTTGCTTCGTTTGCTATTATTTTCTCCCATTCTGAAGGCTGTCTTTTCACCTTGCTTATAGTTTCCTTTGTTGTGCCAAAGCTTTTAATTTTAATTAGGTCCCATTTGTTTATTTTTGCTTTTAATTCCAATATTCTGGGAGGTGGGTCATAGAGGATCCTGCTGTGATCTATGTCGGAGAGTGTTTTGCCTATGTTTTCCTCCAGGAGTTTCATAGTTTCTGGTCTTAAGTTTAAATCTTTAATCCATTTTGAGTTTATTTTTGTGTATGGTGTTAGGAAGTGTTCTAGTTTCATTCTTTTGAAGTGGTTTCTTTCATTACTTTTTAAATTACAGATTACTACACACATTCTTATCAAAATTTTATATGCAAAGATCTTTAGAACACTTTATTTAAAAAACTCCCACCCAGTGTATTTGTCATTCTTGTTACATATTTTATTTCTGTGTACATTAATCTTCTACCAGCTTCTGTTTTGTACACTCAGTAGTCAGAATTATCTGTTTTACACTAACTGTCTTGTCTTTTTCCATTCTCTCCTGTATATCTGACTGCCCATCTGGGTTCATTTTTCTGTTACTCTAAGAACACAATATATCTGTTTAATGAAGATCTACTGGTGCCTAACTCTCGCAGTTTCTGATTTTCTTGATTGTCTTGTCTTTTTTTTTTGCCTGAGTAGGCTATTATCTCTGATTTTGAATTTCACTTTGCAGAAATTTTTTAGTGCTTTTTTTTCCCTTTATTTATTTTTAATTGAAGGATATTTACAAAAATTGTATTGGTTTCTGTCATACTTTTTTTAGTGCTTTAAATATATTTCATTTTTTTGTTGTTTTCTCTTAAAATCAATTGTCATTTCTGTTATTGGTTTCAAATATAGTTATTTGGACATAGTACAAAATAACCATACCCATATGAGATACAAGAGCATAAATGAAAACAAACGAAAACAACACATAATTAAGTTATTCAGTAATAGACAGTTTTTCCTGTGACTGACATTTCTCTGTGTCTTGATTATCATAAAAGATTTAGTTTTTTTTTTAATTTAACCTTCATGAAATTCTTAGATCTTCTTGGCTTAATATGTTTCCTTGAGTTCTGTAATGTTCTAATCCATTCTCTTTAGATACTGCTTTTACATCTCTCTCCCTCCCTATTTTCTTCTTCTAGAACTGTTGTTATATTGTTAGATCCTCTTTCTATATTCTCTGTTTCTGATCCCCTTTCTTCTATGTTTTCCATCTTTTGTTTTTCTGTACTTCAGTCTAGATTTTTTAATGACTCATTTTCCAGTTAGCTAATTCTTTCTTCAGTTATATGTAATCTGTAATTAAACTCATCTAATGAGATCTTATATTTTTGCTTCTAGGGTTACTTTTTTAAAATTATTTACAGATTTCTTCCAGAATTTTCAGTCTTTTATCTTCTTGAACATAGTAAGCATGATTACTTTAAACTTTGAATCAGAGATTCAGTAGTAGTTCTGTTACTAATTATGTGTTGTTTCCATTTGTTTTCATTTATGCTCTTGTATCTCATATGGGTATGGTTATTTTGTACTATGTCCAAATACCTATATTTGAAAAATTGTCTGTAGAAATAATTCCAGGCCTAAGTTTATATCTTTCCACAAAGAGTATATTTTCATTTTCTTCTCTCAGATGTCTGCAACCACTAGAAATCTGGATCACCTGACTTCATTTTCAGTTTTTGAGATGATCTAAAGCTGATCTACAATCTTTTAAGGGCTTTTGTTCTTCTAGTGCAGAGAGATATAGATTAATGTCCAGGGCCTGTCACGAAAGTAGGGCTTAGTAGACTACCTGGCTTTAGGTTTTGATTTCAGAAGGCTATATCCTACACATAAGAGTGAACTAGAAGAACAAAAGCCCTTGCGTATAAAATTTTGATAAGAATGTGTGTAGTAATCTGTAATTTAGAAAGTAATGAAAGAGTGCATAAGCTTCAAATAATGGAGAGAGGTGAATGATAAAAAATAATCAATCCCAATTTAGGCAAAAATAGAAAAACAGAATAGGCGGCACAAAAGATGGCAGGATTAAGTACAAATATTATTAATTATTTTAAAAAGAAATGGACTAAATGCTTTCTAATTTTAAAAGGCTGTCAAAGGTTAAAAAATAAAAGCCAGCTAAATGGTGCTTTTAAAAGACATAAATTATAAGGATATAAAAACACTGAAAACAGAATTTTTTCTTTTTAAAATCTGTATCACATATGTGGAGAATGGGGTACAAGGAGCCTGTTTAGATTAGGTTATTGTGGTAGATCCAGGTGAAGAAAAATGGACTAGGAGGGGAAGAAAAACAATGTACTATATGGATTTCAGTTGTTGGAGGTAGAACCCAAAAGACTTAACTACAGGGCTTAGCATAGAGGGAGAGAGTTTTTGATCTGCAGTAAGAGTGAGTGGTGAGGTTCCTCTTTGGAATACTTCCAAGGTTCACTTAGGGATCCATGCTATATCCTCTACATGCCTGCAGCTACACTGTATTCCCCAACGAAGATGATGAAGTATAAAACTGAAAGAATTTTAATGAAGAGATAAGATAGGCTGTAAATACTTTATGAAATAAGCAACTGTTTTTCTGATACTTGATGACGGTGAACAATTATAAAAGAACTGTGTTTGAGATTAACTAAATGGATGTGTGCATAAAGGTATAAAGATTCCAATTTTGGTCTAAATCACTGATAGGTCAACCTTAGCATCTGGAAAGTATCTTGCATATAATCTTTTGAGGGCTTTTCTTCTTCTAGTTCACTCTTATGTGTAGGATTCAGCCTTCTGAAATCAGAACCTAAAGCCAGGTAGTCTGTTAAGCCCTACTTTCTTGGCAGGCCCTGGACATCAATTTATATCTCTCTGCATTGCAAAGTCATCAGAAGCACAGCTCAACCTCTCAGCCATCTCTTCTGCAATCAGTAAACACTCGCTGGGGAAAACAGTTCCAGATATCAGGCTCATTTCTGTAGGCCTCTGTCTTCACCTGGATCCTAGGTTTTTTCCCACCATTTTGTTAGTTCTAGATTTTTTATTCTTAGTTTTGCTATTCTACTTGTCCTCAGTACATACTTGGTCCTAATGATCTAGTCCTTCATGACCAGAAGCAGAAATTCCCATTAGATGCTTTCATTCCTGCAAAGAGTTTGTTTAATACATAAAGGAATTGTGTCCTCTCTCTGGAGAAAGCTCATCCTTTTTTCATAACTCTTAATTGTTAGAAAACTTAGTCTGTCTCAGTTTCTAAAAGTAGTTCCTAGTTTTATTAAGCATGTTAGCAATCTATTGCTGCATAACAACTTGTACCACATTTAACAGCTTAAAAGAACAAACATTTATATCTCACAGCTTCCGTGGGTCAGCAGTCTGGGGACAGCTTGATTGTGTGACTCTGGCTGTTTGTATAGTTGTAATCAAGACATTGACAAGGGCTGCAGTCTTACCTAGACTTGATTTGGGGAAAATTTGCTTCCAAGCTCACTCATGTAGTTGTTTGAGGGCCTTGGTTTCTTGCTGACTGTTGGCTGGGGACCAGTTCCTCACCACATGGACCTCTCTGTGGGCTCCTCAACAGAGCAGCTGGCTTTTCTCAATGTGACTGTACCTGAAAAGATAGAGAGCAGAAACACTCAAGATGGAAGGTTTTATAACCTAATTTTGGAAGTAATTTGTTCCAACTTCTGCTGTATGCTATTGGTCACAGAGCATCCCTCTAATGTGGAAGTGTGAAAGTGTTAGTTGCTCAGTTGTGTCCAACTCTTTGTGACCCCATGGACTGTAGCCTGCCAGGCCTCTCTGTCCATAGGATGCTCTGGGCAAGTATACTGGAGTGGGTAGCCATTTCCTTCTCCAGGGGATGAACCTGCATCTCTCACATTCCAGGGAGGTTCTTTACCATCAGAACCACCAGGGAAGGGGACTACCCAAAGGTAAAAATAGGTGGGGCTGATTGGGAACTTAGTGGCTGCCTACCACATCAAGATAATCAAAAGAATTTAAGTACTCTTCAACATGAAAACCTTTTAGCTCTTTAATAAGAATAACAGAGGTCAGCTCAGTTGCCCTTGTTGTCTTAACCTGCCTGCCAGCCCTGCCTGCCCCCAAAATAATCAACTATTCTTAGAGTAGTTCCTTGCATAATGTGTTTTGTCTTCACTTGTTGCTTCCAAGGTGGAGCTAGTGGTAAAGAACCCGCCTGCCAATGCAAGAGACAAAAGAGACGTGGGTTTGATCCCTGGGTCCGGAAGGTCCCCTGGAGGAGGGCATGGCAACCCATTCAAGTATTCTTGCCTGGAGAACCCCATGGACAGAGAACCTAATGGGCTATGGTTCCTAGGGTCGTGAATAATCGGACACGATTGGAGCAACTTAGCACGCATGCATTGCCCCAATTGTGACATGTCCTGTCCAAATATCTCTGCAGATTTTTTAATTTCTGGGTTCTAAATTACAGTGTAATTGTATAGCCTCTGAAACCAGACTGCTTGATTTTGAATCCTGACTCCTCCATTTACTAGATGGCAAGTCACTTAACTTCTCTTTCCCTAAAATGCCTAGTCTATAAAGTGGGGATAGTGTTAATTCCTACATCATAGAGTTGTGAGGATTAAGTGAGTTAATGCTTTTTAAGTCTTTTGAATAATGTAGAAAATAATGAATGCTGCTTAGAATATCAGTTGTTTTATCATTGATAATTTTTGTAACTGTGAGTATGGTAACATTTCTTCAGTATATTACAAATACTTGTTTAAATCTACCATGATTGTTAGCCTTGGAGTGTGAAGTTCATGCATGGTACTTGTGTAAAGTCAAACACTATCCTCTTTAGCTTGTCTATTAGTTGGAATGAAAAAACAATGCATTATTTTTTCTATTGTTGAGATTGAGATTCTGTGGAGAAATTAAAGTCACTCAGTCGTGTCTGACTCTTTGTGACCCCATGGACCATAGTCTACCAGGCTCCTCTGTCCATGGGGATTTTCCAGGCAAGTATACTGGAGTAGGTTGCTGTTCCCTTCTCCAGGGAATCTTCCCAACCCAGGGATTGGACCCAGGTCTCCCGTGTTGCAGGCAGATTCTTTACCATCTGAGCTACCAGGGAAGCCCTCTGTAGAGAAAAGCAACATAATAAATATATTACTATGTTTGTAATATCTGATTGTCTCTTCCAATTTTAACATTTTGTTGCCAGTGTATAAACTTCATTACCAATTTGAAGAAAATTTAGCTCTTGTCTGAAACCATTGAAAATTTTGGAAATATCATCATATTCTGTAATGTTAACATGTTTAAAGATAATTTAGTTTTTCAACTCTTACCCAAAATTGCTTTCTATTCTATAATTCAGGTTGAAATCACTTGGTCTTTTTAAAAAGCATCCTTGTGAAATTTTGTTTTTTGTTACTAAGTTATTTGATCCTCCTTCTATACTGAATTATGTTATGCGTTTTCTTGTTATAGCATTCATATTTCTTCAAAGGAAACCATTGTTGACATATTGCTAATTTTGCGTATTGATTTGGTTATCTGTTTAAAAATTATATTATTTTGAAAGTTGCAAAATAATGATAGTTTAATGATGAAACAGTAAGAATTAATGCTGAAATACAGTTTTTTTCCCCCATTCTGAACTAAGTATATTGGTATCTTTTGTTTCTTTAATAGATAGCAAACAATAAAGATGCATTGAGGAAGACATGGAACCCCAAGTTTACATTAAGAAGTCACTTTGATGGCATTAGAGCCCTCGCTTTCCACCCCACTGAGCCTGTTTTGATAACAGCATCAGAGGATCACACATTAAAAATGTGGAATTTGCAGAAAACTGCGCCAGCCAAAAAGTGAGAGTATTCTACTTTAACTGTATTTGAATAATTTAATTAATATATTTTTCAGCAGAGAAAACCTTACTTCATTATTTGCTGTTAAATTCCCCAAATATCTCTTCTAATTTTTTTCCTTTACCATGTCATGTAATTTAGGGTGTTTTTGCCTTCATACTCATAAGCTACTTTAGGTTGAAAAACTGACCCTTAGGGAGAAATGGTTTGTGAATGCTGACTATAATCT
Organism: Giraffa tippelskirchi; assembly: GCF_054371585.1. NCBI lineage: Eukaryota > Metazoa > Chordata > Mammalia > Artiodactyla > Giraffidae > Giraffa > Giraffa tippelskirchi. The sequence goes on from NC_137278.1 coordinate 82,549,050, forward strand.
TTATTTGGTGTTTTAAATAACTGCTACATTTCGGGAACCCTTTGTACTGGAGGTTTCTGTTGTTTTAAGCAGGCATAGTCATGTTTAAAATCATCAAACCCCAATCCTACCCCATTGTTTACTAGGTTTGGACTTACAGAGCCGAAGGGAGACAAGTGATAGGGGATGCTGGAGTGGGTGGGGGCAAGAGACCTCTCTTTGATCTTTTCGTCTGATCTTGACCAAAATGTCTAGACTGAAGGGCACTGTTGCTGCTCTCACTTATCTGCTAATACTTGCCTTGGCCCCTTGGTTCCTCTGTAAGCATGGACAGACATGAATTGGCATAAACCCCTTTTATCAGTCACCAAGCTAGTCCTGATCCCACTTGGTACTTCTCTTTCTTCCTTGAATTACATGGATCAGAACCCAACATCTACCAGCAAGGGCTCTTCTACAGTGATAGATACCTCTTTTTATTAAAGAGTAGAAATAAACATCAAATGGAGGGAGGGATGGAAGTATACTGACAGAGAATATCTCCTGCCCAATTTGAAAGCAATCAGTGACATTCCAGCTGTCACACATACACGTTCATCAGACAGCTCAACTGGATCTTGCTAAAACCAAGTGAATCTTCATGTAGATCAGGTGTCTTTAACAGAGAAAAGGTATTTCCTGGTTACAAACTGTGCCTTTTGTTCTTCAAGTTCTTTAGTTCACAGCGGGCATCATATTAGATGAGAGAATGCGAGTATCTCATCATATATTCTTGACTATAACTTTGAAATATATTGAAATAAATTTCTTGCTGGTGCTAGCTTAGTAATAACACCTTCACAAGCAAGTAACAGTAGCCTTTGTTTACCTTTGAACTTAAAACTTTGGAAATGAGGAGAGCTATCATATGCCTATTAAAAAATCTGTAATACAATCCAATTTTAAATCCAGTTTCTCTTCTCAGTTATAGCCAGTATTAGCTATGTAGAGTACTCATACACTCAGTGTTCTGAGTAATGAATAATCTATTCTGATGTCCAAATCTAATGTGGACAGTTTCTGCAGGTATTAAGGATAGATATGTTAATCTTTATGGAAATGCAAGGAAATTAAAGTACCTTTGATTGAAATTCTGTTCTGTATGGTTCTGTCCTAGGCTGTTTTACCTTGAAGAATCTCATTTAATCTTGTAAATATTTACTGTTATCCCTATTTTTCTATTTTATATTAAACATAGAGGAATCTAAAGTTTTGAAAGATTAAATAATATGCTTTAAGTTAGCCAATTAGATACAGAACTGGAAATTAAATCCAGAAATTTATCTCTTCAAAACCCATGTGTTTTCTCCCCAAGTGAGGCTCTTTCTCCCTTTAATCAAATAGGTTAGGATCGTGCTAAAAGTGCTATAACAGGGTATTGTTACTAAAGAAGAATTTTGTTTCTTGAAGTCACAAAAATATGTGATTGGTATTAAGTAAGCTTTATTGTGTCCTGGGGTTGAGAATGGTATATTACCATAGTGTTGATATTTCTAGGGGCATTTTTGTGACATACATTCAGTCATACTGTTTACTACTGACTTTTAGAATGATAAAAAATCCTCCTTTCCCTCTGATTTAGGAGCACGTCTCTTGATGTGGAGCCTATCTATACATTCAGAGCTCATAAGTAAGTGTGTGCCTTTTCTTTGTGTTAAATCAACATCATTGTAAATCAGCCTGATTAGTATATTTTATTTTCTTTCATGTATGTATTTGTCATATGTGGGTTTTTTTGTATTTGGTAGCTTTTTTTTTTTTTTTTTGTAAATGTAAAAGAAAGTGGCAGATAATATAATGTTAGCAACAAGTATATCACTACCAAATAGAGATCCTTGCTGAAATTAGGTATTATTTGCATGATGTTTAGATGATGTATATATCTCTTTCTTAAAATGCAGTTAAGGCAATTAAGTTTAACTATTAGAAATCCTGATTTCTTTTCCTTACAGATAACCTAGGTAAAAATACCTAAGCCATTTAAAAAACTGTGGTCACATTTCATGCTTTTCCTGTTTCCATTTAAGTTTAAGAAATGTACCTGTTCACTTGATTTAGCACAGAGGTTGGCATACATTTTGTATATAAAAAGGGTCAGATAGTAAATGCTTTTTAGGCTGCATATTTAATGTTATATATTCTTGCTTTTAGTTTAGTTTTGTATTACAACATTTTAAAAAGGTAAAAACTGTAAGTGCTTTAGGATTGTACAAAAACAGTTCACTGGTTGGATTTGATCCATAGGCCATAGATCACTAACCACTGGTTTAACAGAGGAAGAAAAATGAATAGTGCTTTGGTAAATTTTTTTTATTTGTTGTACAAAATTGAAAAAGAGAAAGCCGTTTGAAAAACTAAGCATTCTTATTTCTAACTATTCTAATATCAAGTAGATTTTTTGAGGATGGAAATTGGTTTTTTCTCTCAGAGGTCCAGTGCTTTGTGTGGTGATGAGCAGCAATGGTGAGCAGTGCTACAGTGGTGGTACTGATGGACTGATCCAGAGCTGGAACACCACCAACCCCAACATTGATCCCTATGACTCCTATGGTATGTGACTCCCCCAAAATATGAAGGAATAAAATATTTATTTTTTTGCATTTTATATTGCATATATATGGATAAAATGAGATGTTTTTGAAAATAAATTTATTTTGTTAAAAAGGGTTTCTGTATTTGGGAATCAATTTGATATATATATAATGCTAAAAAAAAGAGGGAAAATAATGTATTTTTCCTGAGAAAAGAGTTCCTACCCCTAAGTCTTACTGATTGAAAATGCTGGCTTGATTAACAGTTGTTTTCTTCATTTGTAGGCGTGTATACAGTACTTGATACATTATTATTAATCTATAATCATATTTTGTCACTATTCTTGACAAATAATTTTGAAGGAAAATGAATGTTGGCATCATCTTCTTGATCAATTATTACAGAGTATAGAGGCTAATGATTTTCAAAGTATATAGCACCAAAATATTTAAAAGACTTTTAAAAATTAAGAAGTACCCTTTAGATTTGGAAATAGCACCATGAATCAAAAAACTGTATAATCTATCACTAGGTATTATCATAAATTCTCTTTCAACTATTTTGATTGTTTCTTTTAATTCTCCATAAACTCTAGAATGGTATGAAGTGTCATATTTGTCATAAAACCATAGTTTATTTTTATTATCATTTTAGATTAATTTTACCACTAAACCTAAGTAAAGATAAGAAATTCAGTAGCCAAAATATTCTCCCAACATTTATTTAGTAATCATTTAACATATATTTTGTGAAAGATAACACCCTCTCTCCTGCTGCAGTTCTTTTCTGGATTTATCTGTTTCATACTTTCCGTCACTTCCTTTATCCCTCTTTCAGAGATCAGTTGACCTCATTCTGTCCCAGGCCAACCCTTTCCCTTTCTCTGTTGACCTCCTTCTCTTGTTTCCTTTGACACTGCACTCTCTTTCTTTTTTGCTGCCTCTCTCTTTTGCACTCATCTGAAGCCTTACCCTTTTTGCTCTCTTTCCATCCCCTGAGCCTATAGTAAATTCAAGTGTCTCCCATCCTGGGCAAGAAGCCTTTTGTGACTCCATTTCCCTCTCTGTTTCTTTTTTTTTTTTTTTAATTGGAGGCTAATTACTTTACAGTATTGTAGTGGGTTTTGCCATACATTGACATGAATCAGCCATGGGTGTATATGTGTTCCCCATCCTGACTCCCCTCTCACCTCCCTCCCCATCCCATACCTCAGGGTCATCCCAGTGCAACGGCCCTGAGCACCTTGTCTCATGCATCAAATCTGGACTGGCGATCTATTTCACATATGATAATATACATGTTTCAATGCTATTCTCTCAAATCATCCCACCCTTGCCTTCTCCCACAGAGTCCAAAAGACTGTTCTATACATCTCTGTCTCTTTTGCTGTCTCGCATATAGGGTCATCATTACCATCTTTCTAGCCTCTCTTCCTTCTCATGTCTCTTTGGTCTAGAAAACACAATTATTAGTACTGATTCCATGTTCTTTCATGGTACATCATCCCTCTTCATTCTGTCTTGTGGCTATGCCACTTAAATACAAAAAAATATCAATAACTATCTTAACTGGCTGATCCAAGGCATATTTTACAATTCTTATTTTACTTGATGTACTGGCTATCTGAAACTGTGGACCACTGTATCCTTTTTGAAATCTTTTCACTATAGGCTTTTTGACACAACTCTATGACAGTTTCTATTCCCTATCCATCATAAACTCCTTTTATTTTTCTCACCTAAAAAATATTGACATTTATCGAGGCTAGACCCTAACTCACTTTTTGCATTGTACACATATTCTTTGGTAGACCGAATCCACTTTGTGGTTTTATATACTGTTGACTCGTCAGTCTCTTTTTTAAGCCTGAGACTACCTACACAGCATTTCAAAATGGCTGTCTCATTGTCCATAAATCCCTACAAGCACTGTTTCTTCTTCCATATATTCTTAATTTTTTTGGCCACAGCATGCAACTTGGGGGAATCTTAGTTCCCCAATGAGGGATCAAACCCGTGGCCCTGGCAGTGAGAGCACCAAGTCCTAACCACTAGACTATTAGGGAAGTCCGTTTTCAAATATTCTTTGTATGTTATCAGGTGGTGGCACTACCAAACTTATCCAAACTAGAAAACCCAAGAGTTATCCTTGATTCCTTGTACTATTTTACTATCTATCACTTATTGATTACTATACCTTTTTGTTAATACCCCCTAAATATTTCTTGAATTTACTCCTTTTCTGCCCCTTTTATCACTGTCCTCACTTTGATTTTCATCTTCACTCTCCCAGTCTTCTGAAATAGTCCACTTGCCTTCATCTTGTTTCTTTCCAATCTCTTCTACACTGTAATCAGAGTTACCATATTAAATACTTGCTTCACACTACTGCTTCTGGGAAACCTTTCAGTGCTTCTCTGTTGCTCTTAGGGTAATTTCCTGAGTATGTCATAGGTATCCCACCATAAACTGGCCACTCTCATCTCATCCGCTTCTTGCCTCAAATTTCACAGTCCAGTAATACTGAATTTCTTTTCAATGTCCTTACATAGCATTCTATTTTTCCTTCTGTGAATTTATAGGAGCTGCCTCCTTTGCCAGGAATGCCTTCCCTCTGCCCTTTGACAGGCCAACATCTATACACTCTAGGTGTCATTCTTTCCAAGAAGCGTCCAGTCACTCTCTTTAGTAACTAGTACCTGCCACTGTTATTGTACTTAAACCACATTACTTTTTGAAGACAGGACTGGTATTGTGTCTAATCATCTGCATGACCCCTGCATCTAGCATAGTGCCAAATACACAGTGTATCTTCAATAAATATTTTATGGTATAACTAAAGAGAATAAAGAACAAATAACACCGGTGACATTTTAAACTTAACATCTCTGAACTATCTTGAAAGTACAACTTCTAAGAGTCATTCTGAGGGTTAATAAGTAAAATTTCCAATTTGGCTTTTATCATGAAATGCTCTTTCCTGGCTCCTCCCCCTCTCCCCCGCCACATGCATATCATTCGTATGTCTTGTTTGAGAATTTGAGGATTTCTGTAGGTCTCAGTTCATGTCCATTAAGAATGTCAGAGGCCTGTTGCTCCCAAGAGGTATGATGGTAGTCATACCATCATAGCACAAGTGACCTGAAGGGTGTGTGCCAGGTGCTGAAGGACATCAGAGGAGGGAAAGGGTCTCTGTTCACTTCCTCAGGGAATGTGAGTTGTGGTTTCTCTGAAAGTAGATTAAATCCTAATGGTTTGTGTTAACATGCTTTAAAAAAAAAAATCAAGACAAATGGGAAGAAAAAAAGGGAAGAAGAAAGAAATGGCTGATTTTTTTAAGGAGAAATATGTACTTTAAAATTTTAATTTAGACATTTTAAATCCTGTATTTGCATTGTTTCCAGGCCTGTTCTTGCTACATTTCAAAAGAATAATGGAAACTAGGAAGTATATTTTATACTTTCTGTTTGTATCTTTTACTTTCCACTGGACTCTCTCAGTACCTTTATGGTTTGTGCTTTTCCCCTGCATTCTTGCTGTTCTTGTAGATCCTTCTGTCTTAAGAGGCCCTCTCTTGGGCCACACGGATGCAGTCTGGGGCTTGGCCTACAGTGCGGCACACCAGCGTTTGTTGTCCTGTTCAGCAGATGGCACTCTCCGTTTGTGGAATACAACTGAGGTTGCTCCAGCCCTGAGTGTGTTTAACGATAATCAAGGTACATACCTTTTTCTCCTTTTTCTTACAGAGTCTTTTATAAAATGTCTTGTTTTAAAAGAAACAAATAGATGATTCTGCAAACTTGTACTGTTCTAAATTTAATTTGAAGAGTTTTTTTTTTTTTAAGCAGTGAAAATATATTTGCTTGAATTTCCAACTTAGTATGTATAATTTTAAAAAGCATACTATTTGGTGAAGTAGCAGGCATTTGTTTTGAATTTTTAAAAATTGAAATAATTTGTATACAGTCAAAAACAGATATTAAGGATACATTTTCATGAGTTTGACAAATGCATGAAACTTTTGCTTCTATCAAGATAGAGAATGTTTCCTTCAGTGCCCGAAAGTTTCTCTGTGTTGTTCACAGTCCTCTCCTCCCCTCATTCCCAACCAGAGGTACCCACTGTTGTGGTTTCTTTCGTTACAAATTAGTTTTGTCTATTCTAAAACTTAATATAAATGAAGTCGTACAATGCATACTCTTTTTATATCTGACATTTTACTCTTACTGTAATGTTCTTGTTGTTTATCCATGTGGTAATAAATGTTAATAATTTTATTGTTTGTAGTATTTCTTTAAACCGCTGTGTTTATAATTTACCTCTTGATGAATATTTGGCTTGTTTCTAGATTTTTCCTATTATGAACAAAACTCCTATGAACTTTTTTTTTTTTTTAATCACAGGCAGGTAAAGACCTGTAAATAGAATTTTGGGGCTGTAGAAGTAGATTTATGTATTTAACTATTTAACTTTATGTGGCATCACCAAACTTTCTTTGAAAGCGGTTGTGCCATGTTGTACCACTGATTGTGTGTGAGAATTCTAGGCCCCCTACATCCTTAATTACAAACATTTGTTGTTGATAGTATAATTAATTTTAGCCATTTTGATGGGTGTGTGCAGCAGTATATTTCATTGTCTTTTTAAGTTGTATTTCTTTGGTGGCTATGTTGAGCACTCTTTTTGTGTACTCATTGTCCATTAATGTATCTTCTTCTGGAAGATACACATTTTTGAACTGTTAGTTTACTTAGAGTTTGAACCAGATTTTAAAAATCAGATTATGATCACATATACATAGAATTTCATTTTCAATGTTTATAAAAAGTTCCAGATTTTAACCAAGTTTTACCCTATTCTAAATGATAAATAAAATTGTCTTTATTCGTGAGCTGCCATAACTTGTGCCTAGGTTTTGATGAGTTGCCTGCATTTGATATTTGTATGACTCCACCAATAAATACCAATTTGAAATTTTACTTCTTAAATTCCATATTTTTAGTGAGTTAGAATTCCTAGTAACTCACTAAAGTTAGATGGGCTTCTAAAATGAAGAATTCCCATGATGCCCCTCTAAACCTCAGGTTGATTTGAGATGGAAGTAGAAAAACTTGTAGTCCATATGTTTTCCATTTATTCCTAAATAAAGGTTTGGATTCAATAAATACAGTAGCTGAGTGACTGGTAGAAGATGTGGTAAACAAGTAAGAATAGTAAAACAAACTAGGCCTAAAAGAGCTAATTCTTACTCTAACATTGAGCTTTGTTTTCTTCTTACACTGCTGCTTGTTTTGCTGTATTTGAAGCACATTGTAAAGTATACCCTACCTGACATTCTCTTCTAATATGTTTTGACTTATAGAACTGGGAGTCCCTGCCTCTGTGGATCTGGTGAGCAGTGACCCAAGCCATATGGTAGCATCATTCAGCAAAGGATACACAAGCATCTTTAACATGGAAACACAACAACGCATTCTCACTTTAGAATCCAACCTAGATTCAAGTATGTATACCAATTTTAAGTAGTATGTGTTTGGATCAATTTTTTAGTGTTATCAAAATTAGAATTACTAGAGTCAACAATGAAAAATACTTGTCATTATGAAGTATTCTGCCTCAAGATCATATAACACAGTTATATGTGAAGGATATAATGATTTACCATTGATTTTAAGTCTTTAGGTTAAGTTTATTCACATTTATAACTTTACTGGTTGAAGTAGCATTTAATCTATTCTAAAGAGAAGTCAAGTTTAATTTTATACCAAATGTTTAGTTTTCAATTATAATTGAAGAAAATAACATTTATTCTAAATACAGGCATATCTTGGAGTTATTGCAGGTTCAGTTTCAGACCTGTGAAATAAAGCGCATACATATCACAATAGAGTTAGTCACACGAAGCTTTTGTTTTTCCAGTGCATATTAGAGTTATGTTTACACTATACTAGAGACTGTTAAGTGTGCACATACCTTAATTTAAAAATATTTTGTTGCTGAAAAATGCTAACTATCATCTGAGCCTTCAGTGAGTCACAATCTTTTGCCTGGGGGAAGGTCTCACCATGATGCTCATGGATGACTGATCAGAGTGGTGGTTGCTGAAGGTTGGGGTGACTATAGCAGTTTCTTAAATAAGACAACAGTGAAGTTTGCTGCATCAATTGACTCTTCCTTTCACAAACAACTTCTCTATAGCATGCATGGATGTTTGATAGCATTCTACTCACAGTAGAACTCCTTTCAAAATGGGAGTCAGTCTTTTCAAACCCTGCCACTGCTTGATCAACAAGATATATATAATTATGTGACCTTTGTTGTCATTTCAACAGTCTTCACAACATCCTCCCCAAAAATACATTCCTTCTCAAGAAATCACTTTCTTTGCTCATCCATAAGAAGCATTTTCTCATCCATCATGGTTTTATCATGCTGCTGCTGCTGCTAAGGCGCTTCAGTCGTGTCCGACTCTGTGCGACCCCATAGACGGCAGCCCACCAGGTTTCGCTGTCCCTGGGATTCTGCAGGCAAGAACACTGGAGTGGGTTGCCATTGCCTTCTCCGGTTTCATCATGAGATTGCAGCAATTCAGTCACATCATCAGGCTTCACTTCTAATTCTAGTTCTCTTGCTATTTCCACCATACCCAAAACTTCCTTCACTGAAGTCTTGAACCTCTCATAGTCATCCATGAGGGTTGGAACTAACATTTTCCAAACTCCTGTTCGTGTTGACATTTTGACTGCTTCTCATGAATCACAAATACTTTTAATGGCATCTAGAATGATAAATCCTTTCCAGAAGGTTTTCAATTGACTTTGCTCAGATCCATCAGAGAAATCACTATCTATGGCAGCTGTAAACTGAAGAAATGTATTCCTTAAATAATAAGACTTGAAGGTCAAAATCACTTCTTGATCCATGGGCTGTAGAATGAAGGTTTTGTTAGGAGGCATGAAAAACCATGAATCTTGTACGTCTCTATCAGAGCTCTTGGGTGACATTGTCAGTGAACAATAATATTTTGAAAGGAATCTTCTTTTCTGAGCAGTAGTTCTCAAGAGTAGGCTTAAAATATTCAGTAAACTATGTTGTAAGCATATATGCTGTCATCCAGGCTTTGTTGTTCCCTTTATAAAGCAAAGACAGAGTATAAGGACCATAGAATTTTCAGAATGTTAAATGAGCATTGGCTCATTTAAGTCACCAGCTACATTACCCCTGACTTACTACGTTAAGTCACCAGCTACATTAACCCCTAACAAGAGAGTCAGCCTGTTGAGACTTTGAAGCCAGGTATTGACTTCCCTCTAGCTATGAAAGTCCTAGGTGGCAATTTCTTCCAATAGAAAGCTGTTTTGTCAACACTGATCTGTTATTTAGTGTAGCCACCTTTATTCATTATCTCAGCTAGATCTGGATAAATTGCTGCAGCTTCCACATCAGCGCTTGCTACTTCACTTTGCACTTTCATGTGATAGATACAGCTTCTTTCCTTAAACTTCATGAACCCACTTCTGCTAGCTTCAAACTTTTCTTCTGCAGCTTTCTCACCTCTTTCAGCCTTTGTAGAATTAAAGAGTTAGGACCTTGCTCTAGATTAGGCTTTGGCTTAAGGGAATGTTGTGGCTGGTTTGATCTTTTATCCAGACCACTAAAACTTTCTCCACATTGTTTTGTATTCTTATCATCTATGTTTTCACTAGAGTAGCATTTTCAATTTTCTTCAAGAACTTTTTCCTTTGCAGTCACAACTTGGCTAACTGTTCAGAGCAAGAGACCTAGCTTTAGGCCTATCTTTTCGACATGTCTCCCTCACTAAGCTTAACCATTTCTGGCTTTTGATTTAAAGTGAGAAGTGTGTATAAGTCTTCCTTCATTTGAACACTTGGTCATTGTAGGGTTATTGATTGGTCTAATTTCAATATTTTTGTGCTTCAGAGACTTATTAGGAAGGCTCCCCCGAGAGGGAGAGAGATGGGGTTTACAGCTGGTCAGTGGTACAACCGACCGGTATTTATCAAGTTCACCATCTTATATGGGTGCCGTTCATAGCACCCCAAAACAATTACATCAGTAGTACCAAGGATTAGAAACCACAGATCACCATAACAAATAATAACAATATTATTGTTAATAATAATAGATATAAAAGTTTGAAATATTGCAAGAATTACCAAAATGTGACATAGACACAAAGTGAACAAATTTCTGTTGAAAAACTGGAACAAATAGACTTCCTAAGTACAGAGTTGCCACAGAACTTCAATTTGTAAAAAAAACACGATATTTGCAAAGCACAACAAAATATTTTATACAATGCCTGTATAAAATAAATCTGTTTTTCATAATGTTATATTTTTAATTATAGTTTCTATACAATATTATATGTTACAGGTATACAGTATAGTGATTCACAATTTTTAAAAGTTATTCTCCATTTATAATTATTACAAAATATTGGTTGTATTCCTCGTGTTGCACAGTATATCCTTGTAGCTTATTTTATACCTAATAGCTTATACCTTGTACTTCCCTACCCCTATATTGCCCTTCCCCCCTCATAATTTTATCTTTAAAATCAGCTTCTTTTTATAAATGACACAGTTCAGTACTGATTAGAAAATAGATCACGTTATGCCTCTCAGAATCCCAAATCTGAATCTTCTTATTGGATACCAGAAACCAGGAAATAATTACTCAGATTGTGAAGAAGATAATACAGAATGCTTTGGAGTTTTGCCTTTTATAACCATTACTTTCTGCCTTTAGGCTTCAAACAAACAGTGAGTTTAGGCTGCAGTTGATAAAACTACATACACGTACAGTGTTGTTTTAATCTGAGAACTAGCTTTAAATATGATTACCATGATGAGTGTGCTCATGTGCATGAATATGTGTGACTCTGTCTCCGCTCCCTTTTATCTTTTTCTCTCAAAAAATTCCTTCATACCATTTTGGCTTTCTTCATTTTCTCTTTCCAATCTGTTGTTCTTTGTTTTCTCCTGGTATCCTGTAAGAATTATTTAGGGAGGTAGGTTTGAATGGAGCTTTGAACTATTTGGATGTAAAAGAGACAAAAAAGTAAAAACTGAGATTATGGAATAGGAAAATGAATTTTTTCTTTTTGCCAAGAAATACATTTTAGACTTTCAGTAAATTTATTTTTTTTTATTTTTTATTTTTTTTATAAATTTATTTATTTTAGTTGGGAGCTAATTACTTTACAATATTGTAATAGTTTTTGCCATACATTGACATGAATCAGCCATGGGTTTACATGTGTTCCCCTTCCTGGACCCCCCACCCACCTCCCTCCCCATCCCATCCTTCTGGATCATCCCATTGCCCCGGCCCTGAGCCCTTGTCACATGCATCGAACATGGAATGGTGTTCTGTTTCACATATGATAATATACATGTTTCAATGCTATTCTCCCAGAACGTCCCACCCTCACCTTCTCCCTCAGAGTCCATAAAATTGTTCCATGCATCTGTGTCTCTTATTCTGTCTCGCATATAGGGTTATCGTTACCATCTTTCAAATTCCATATATATGCATTAGTATACTGTATTGTTGTTTTTCTTTCTGGCTTACTTCACTCTGTATAATGGGCTCCAGTTTCATCCATCTCAGTAGAACCGATTCAAATGTATTTTTTTTTTTAATGGCTGAGTAATATTCCATTGTGTATATGTACCACAGCTTCCTTATCCATTCGTCTGCTGATGGACATCTAGGTTGCTTCCATGTCCTGGCTATTGTAAACAGTGCTGCGATGAACATTGGGGTACACGCGTCTCTTTCAATTCTGGTTTCCTCGGTGTATATGCCCAGCAGTGGGATTGCTGGGTCATATGGCAGTTCTATTCCCAGTTTTTTAAGGAATCTCCACACTGTTCTCCATAGTGGCTGTACTAGTTTGCATTCCCACCAACAGTGTAAGAGGGTTCCCTTTTCTCCACACCCTCTCCAGCATTTATTGCTTGTAGACTTTTGGATAGCAGCCATTCTGACTGGTGTGAAATGATACCTCATTGTGGTTTTGATTTGCATTTCTCTAATAATGAGTGATGTTGAGCATCTTTTCATGTGTTTGTTAGCCATCTGTATGTCTTCTTTGGAGAAATGTCTGTTTAGTTCTTTGGCCCATTTTTTGATTGGGTCGTTTATTTTTCTGGAATTCAGCTGCAGAAGTTGCTTGTATATTTTTGAGATTAATTGTTTGTCTGTTGCTTCATTTGCTATTATTTTCTCCCATTCTGAAGGCTGTCTTTTCACCTTGCTTATAGTTTCCTTTGTTGTGCAAAAGCTTTTAATTTTAATTAGGTCCCATTTGTTTATTTTTGCTTTTATTTCCAATATTCTGGGAGGTGGGTCATGGAGGATCCTGCTGTGATTTATGTCGGAGAGTGTTTTGCCTATGTTTTCCTCTAGGAGTTTTATTGTTTCTGGTCTTACGTTTAGATCTTTAATCCATTTTGAGTTTATTTTTGTGTACGGTGTTAGGAAGTGTTCTAGTTTCATTCTTTTACAAGTGGTTGACCAGTTTTCCCAGCACCACTTGTTAAAGAGATTGTCTTTTCTCCATTGTATATTCTTGCCTCCTTTGTCGAAGATAAGGTGTCCATATGTGCGTGGGTTTATCTCTGGGCTTTCTATTTTGTTCCATTGATCTATATTTCTATCTTTGTGCCAGTACCATACTGTCTTGATGACTGTGGCTTTGTAGTAGAGCCTGAAGTCAGGCAGGTTGATTCCTCCAGTTCCATTCTTCTTCCTCAAGATTGCTTTGGCTATTCGAGGTTTCTTATATTTCCATACAAATTGTGAGATGATTTGTTCCAGTTCTGTGAAAAATACCATTGGTAGCTTGATAGGGATTGCATTGAATCTATAGATTGCTTTGGGTAGTATACTCATTTTCACTATATTAATTCTTCCAATCCATGAACACGGTATATTTCTCCATCTGTTTGTGTCCTCTTTGATTTCTTTCATCAGTGTTTTATAGTTTTCTATATATAAGTCTTTTGTTTCTTTAGGTAGATATATTCCTAAATATTTTATTCTTTTTGTTGCAATGGTGAATGGTATTGTTTCCTTAATTTCTCTTTCTGTTTTCTCATTAGACTTTCAGTAAATTTAAAATAGTGCTTAGATATATGACCTAGAGCTACTATGCTGCTAAGTCGCTTCAGTCGTGTCTGACTCTGTGCGACCCCATAGACGGCAGCCCACCAGGCTCCGCCGTCCCTGGGATTCTCTAGGCAAGAATACTGGAGTGGGTTGCCATTTCCTTCTCCAGTGCATGAAAGGGAAAAGTGAAAGTGAAGTCGCTCAGTCGTGTCCGACTCTTTGCGACCCCATGGACTGTAGCCTACCAGGCTCCTCCATCCATGGGATTTTCCAGGCAAGAGTACTGGAGTGGGGTGCCATTGCCTTCTCCAAGAGCTACTATAGTAAGATGAAAAACCAGTATGAAATTAAGACGGTTGTAAACATTTAAAAAATTTCCTTCAGAGATTACCATTCATTCTTTGAATGTTCTCAGCATAAATGTTGATTTTAATGACTGCTACAAATTAATGAGATCTCAAGTTAGGGTTTCCCTGGTGGCTCAGATAAAGAATCTGCCTGCAGTGCAGGAGACCAGGTTTGATCCCTGAGCTGGGAAGATCTCCTGGAGAAGGAAATGGCAACCTACTCTGTTATTCTTGCCTGGAGAATTCCATGGACACAGGAGCCTGACAGGCTATAGTCCATGACATCAAAAGAGTAGGACAGGACTGAGAGACCTAACACTTTCACTTTCACTTTTTTTTCACTTTCAAGTCCAGTGACTGAGATGCATAAACTGAGCTAGGAAATTCCATTTTCCCCCAAGATGTTTAACTGTAAAGTCATATGACATTTTTGCCTGATCAGTTCAGTTCAGTCACTCAGTCATATCCGACTCTTTTCAACCCCATGGACTGCAGCACGCCAGGCTTCCCTGTCCGTCACCACTTGCTCAAACTAATGTCCATCAAGTCAGTGATGCCATCCAACCATCTCATCCTCTCTTCTCCCCTTCTCCTCCTGCCTTCAATCTTACCCAGCATCAGGGTCTTTTCCAGTGAGTCAGCTCTTCCCATCAGGTGGGCAAAGTATTGGAGCTTCGGTATCAGTCCTTCCAGTGAAGATTCAGGACTGATTTCCTTTAAGCCTTCCAGTGAAGATTCAGGACTGATTTCCTTTAGGATTGACTGGTTTGATATCCTTGCAGTCCAAGGGACTCACAAGAGTCTTCTCCAAAACCACAGTTCAAAAGCATCAATTCTTCAGCACTCAGCTTTCTTTATGGTCCAGCTCTCACACCCATACATGACTCCTGGAAAAACCATAGCTTTGACTAGACAGAGCTTTGTCGGCAAAGTAATGTCCCTGCTTTTTAATATGCTATCTAGGTTGGGCATAGCTTTTCTTCCAAGGAGCAAGCGTCTTTTAATTTCATGGCTGCAGTCACCATCTGCAGTGATTTTGGAGCCCAAGAAAATAAAGTCACTTACTGTTTCGATTGTTTCCCCATCTATTTGCCATGAAGTGATGGCATCAGTTGAGCTATTTCAAATCCTCAAAGGTGATGCTGTGAAAGTGCTGCACTCGATATGCCAGCAAATCTGGAAAACTCAGCAGTGGCCACAGGACTGGAAGAGGTCATTCTTCGTTCCAATCCCAAAGAAAGGCAATGCCAAAGAATGCTCAAACTACCGCACAATTGCACTCATCTCACATGCTAGTAAAGTAATGCTCAAAATTCTCCAAGCCAGGCTTCAGCAATACGTGAACCGTGAACTTCCAGATGTTCAAGCTGGTTTTAGAAAAGGCAGAGGAACCAGAGATCAAATTGCCAATATCCGCTGGATCATCGAAAAAGCAAGAGAGTTCCAGAAAAACATCTATTTCTGCTTTATTGACTATGCCAAAGCCTTTGACTTTGTGGATCACAATAAACTGTGGAAAATTCTGAAAGAGATGGGAATACCAGACCATCTGTCCTGTCTCTTGAGAAACCTGTATGCAGGTCAGGAGGCAAAAGTTAGAACTGGACATGAAACAACAGACTGGTTCCAAATAGGAAAAGGAATACGTCAAGGCTGTATGTTGTCACCCTGCTTATTTAACTTCTATGCAGAGTACATCATGAGAAACGCTGGGCTGGAAGAAACACAAGCTGGAATCAAGATTGCCAGGAGAAATATCAATAACCTCAGATATGCGGATGACACCACCCTTATGGCAGAAAGTGAAGAAGAACTAAAGAGCCTCTTGATGAAGGTGAAAGAGGAGAGTGAAAAAGTTGGCTTAAAGCTCAACGTTCAGAAAACTAAGATCATGGCATCCAGTCCCATCACTTCATGGGAAATAGATGGGGAAACAGTGGAAACAGTGTCAGACTTTATTTTTTTGGGCTCCAAAATCACTGGTGATGGTGATTGCAGCCATGAAATTAAAACACGCTTACTCCTTGGAAGGAAGGTTATGGCCAACCTAGATAGCATATTTAAAAGCAGAGACATTACTTTGCCAACGAAAGTACGTCTAGTCAAGGCTATGGTTTTTCCAGTGGTGATGTATGGATGTGAGAGTTGGACGGTGAAGAAAGCTGAGCGCCGAAGAATTGATGCTTTTGAACTGTGGTGTTGGAGAAGACTCTTGAGAGTCCCTTGGACTGCAAGGAGATCCAATCAATCCATCATAAAAGAGATCAATCCTGGGTATTCATTGGAAGGTCTGATGTTGAAGCTGAAACTCCAATACTTTGGGCACCTCATGTGAAGGGTTGACTCATTGGAAAAGACCCTAATGCTGGGTAGGATTGAGGGCGGGAGGAGAAGGGGATGACAGAGGATGAGATGGTTGGATGGCATCACTGACTCGATGGACATGGGTTTGGGTAGACTCTGGGAGTTGGTGATGGACAGAGAGGCCTGGCGTGCTGCAATTCATGGGGTTGCAAAGAGTCGGACACGACTGAGCGACTGAACTAAACTAATGGCATCAGATGCCATGATCTTAGTTTTCTGAATATTGAGTTTTAAGCCAGCTTTTTCACTCTCCTCTTTCACTTTCATCAAGGGGCTCTTTAGTTCCTCTTTGCTTTCTTCCCTGAGGGTTGTATCATCTGCATCTCTGTGGTTATTGTTATTTCTCCCGGCAATCTTGATTCCAGCTTGTGCTTCATCCAGCCCAGCATTTCACACGACGTACTCTGCATATAAGTTAAATAAGCAGGGTGACAATATACAGCCTTGACATACTCCTTTCCCATTTTCCAACCAGTCCGTTGTTCCATGTCCAGTTCTAGCTGTTGCTTCTTGACCTGCATACAGATTTCTCAGGAGGCAGCTCAGGTGGTCTGGTATTCCCATCTCTTTAAGAATTTTCCACAGTTTATTGTGATCCACACAGTCAAAGGCTTTGGCATAGTCAATAAAGCAGAAGTAGATGTTTTTCTGGAATTCTCTTGCTTTTTCTGTGATCCACAGATATTTGATCTCTGGTTCCTTGGCGATTTTTAAATCCAGCTTGAACATCTGGAAGTTCTTGGTTCACATACATTTGAAGCCTAGGTTGGAGAATTTTGAGCATTACTTTACTAGCGTGTGAGATGAGTGCAATTGTGTGATAATTTGAACATTCTTTGGCATTGCCTTTCTTTGGGATTAGAATGAAACTAGAAGTATTTTCTGAAGAAGACTCCCAAGAACGTTTTGAAAAAAGGCAGCATTAATGGAATAAGTGATAATTCTTTTAGATTATGATGATACGTCCTGACATTTCCTAAATTACCAGTTTTATTACTTTAGAGTTATATGAAACAAACTTAGTGCTCTCTACTGTGACTACTGTAGTCCCTTAGCTGTTTATGTTTGACTGTGTTATTGTATTATGGAATTTAGTAGGTGTTTTTTAAATTGAAGTTCAGACCAAACATGTTTTACGCTAAAAGTGAATTTTGTATAATTTAGAAGGATGAAAGATGTTTGTTCTTACAATCGAAATAAATTACCTGCCTTCTTGTTAGTGGTGACTGGGCTTGATTAAGTCGAAGGTAGTTGTAAGAGGTAATTGAGTATTTGTGAATCCATTTCTCAGTTGCAAGCTGAATATACATAAATATTTGGAGGATTGTTTTAGGTTCATTGTTAGAATAATGGCTGGTAGGTCTTTATTTCTAGTGTTCTTTGCATTTGCTGACTTTTACTTATCTGACTTACCATCAGTGGAGAAACTTCCTTAAAAAGTATTACTAAATAAGAACTTTCTTTTGCCTGATTTCTATCATACTCATTTTCTAGATCTCAGTGTAATTGAAGCTCTTCTCAGAAACCTCTCTCTCAAAATGTATGGGATATTTTACTTAAAGTATTTTTGTTGTTGTTGTTATTCTCCTGATAGACCTTAAAAAGGATATTGCTCAATGGTGTGTTATTTCTGGCGGAAAAAGCATCCATAGAATGAATTTTGAATCTAAATTCTTTGTCTAGGGCCATTTAAAATGAGTGTAACCAACCCAGAGTTCATTCCACATGGTCAGGTGACTTTTTTTGTGCACATAGATAACAGACTGAGTGGCCACCTGCTGTCAGCAATGGAAAAAAGACTGTTTTCAGCTTTTAAGAGGTCATGTTTCTAGGTACCATATGAAAATCCAGTAGAGTAGACTAATACTGGAGCTATTTTTAGCTGTACATAGTTGTATTTTCTGTTGTGAGTATAACTTCATGATACTTAGTCTGAGATTTAAAAAATTTTAAGACAAATTTATTTTTGAAGTTTTAAGTTTAAAGAAAAGTTTCAAAAATAGTATAAGAACTTCTGGCTACACTTCACCCAGATTCCCTAGTTTTTAACCTTTTGCCATATTAGTCATATTTACTTTGTCATTCTCTGTATGTGTGTGTACTTGAAAATTCTGAACCACTTAAAGAGACAGTATATCCCTATACCCCTAGGTCCTTTAGTATGTAATTCCTAAGAACAAGCGCATTCTCTGACAGCATATTACATTATCAAAATCAAGGAATTTACAATGACACAATGCTATTGTATGAGTTATTGTTTACACTCAAATTTGCTGGTTGCCCCAATATATACTCTGTAAGGACATCCCTTCTTCTTCCAATATTAATATTAATATAATAATTATTTTAACTTTGATATGTCTTAAATTAGTGTTATCTTCATGTAGATTTTTCCTTATCAAAAGTATGGTAACAAAAATCACTAAACATAAGTTCTTCATAATTGATTTCCATTTGATAAAAGACTTTCAGGAGGAACTTGTGATAGTTTAGGTACCTGTTTTGACAGTTGCCTGATTTGCATGAGTCATCTAGTTTGGGTAGAGTAGGCATTGGAATAGGTACTGGCTTTGTTACCATGATTTTGGGGACTATAACCGCTGTTTTCTGGACCTCAGTTCATTCACTAGATTAAGGACCTAATGACAATTGGCCCACCTGTCTCAGTGCACATGTATAATTAAGATCTCTTTGAAAACTATTAAATAGTGTACAAAAAGTACTGTTTGGATGCTGTTTTCAGATTCCATACATGGTAGATTGTCGATTGAAGACGATTTCTATTTTGATGAGAAGGAGAAGACTAAAGAGTTAAGAAGCTCCCTTTGTCATGTTTGTCTTTAGATAATGACCATGTGATAAAGAGCTCTGTGTCTAGACAAAGCTGGGATTTAAATTTGGAAATTTTCCACATGAAATAGTGATGGAATTTTCTGAAAGTGGCAGAAGTATGATAGACCACTGTCAAATGAGAGATGCCCATGGCTCTGGGCTAATTTCTCGGTGGCATCCCTACAGAGCAGGTGGTGGAAAGGAAATTCTAATTCCCAAGTACTTCTAGATTTGTCAGTAGAGTTTCTCAGACAAGTCTCATTTCCTAACATCACAGTTACGAATACAGTTGCAGAATAAATGAACTAAAGACAAATTAAAAGTCCATCATCTACTTTTCCAGGCTCTTATGTGAATGTTCAGTTCTTTTTTGTGTGAAGAAATGGTAGCTTTGACAAATTTGTGTTGCTCTTTAATTTTTTCTTTTTAGCAGCCAACTCTTCCTGCCAAATAAATAGAGTCATCAGTCACCCCACTCTTCCCATCAGCATCACTGCTCATGAAGACAGGCACATCAAATTCTATGATAACAATACAGGTAAGAATGTATTTAAATTGATTATTATTGAAAAAAAAATCACAACCGTAATTTTGGTGTCTGTCAGTGGCTTTATGGTCAGAGAATAGGCACTGAAACACAGATTCTCTCCTAGATCATTTGTTTTTACTTCATCTAACTGCAAAGAATTAGTGTTTATGATAGCATATGGGATCATCTTGGTTTATTTAATAGTAAATAGGTGCTATATTTTGGCCCTAGACCAAGGTTATTACTCTGAACATAATGAAAAATTCATTCAGATACCAATAAAATGTTAATATATTGTGGAAAAGTAGAAACATGTTGGAAGTACGGGCATATGATCTTTATATTTTGTTTAAAATTGTTTAATTTTTTAAGTGTTACAGATGGAAAACCCCTGAGTCATTTGATTTATTTTTCCATGGACTACTTTTTTCTGTTTTATAATACTGATTATTTGGTTCCAATGGATTTGCATTGGAGTATGGAAGCTTTTCCAATTTTTATTAGGTTATTTTTCACTAGTCTAAAGGAAATGCATGAAGAGCTGGTTGGGAGAAAAACTCACTGTTTTAGTAGCCATATTTACTTGAGAATCTGTTATTGACTTTTGTTAACTTTGTTTTGCTGCGATTGATGAATTTAGTATTTTTAATATCTTTGCATATACTCTTTCCACCAAAATTGTGGCCAGATTTTCTGTTCCTGTGTCTTTGTCGTAGTCTCTTCTTCTCTTTCCACAACCCATAATTTGCTTGTAGCTAAAGGATGCAGAGTTAGTGATTAATAATGTCTGAGTTTTACTTAATGAACATGGCTTAAAAGAATATTTGTGTACAAATTACTGACTTCCATATTGTGAAAGGCAAAAATATAATCTGAAAGTTGAGCTTTTGTTTCTCATCATCACCATGGCTAGAGCAAGGAGGGAGACATGCATTGTTTTAGCAGTTGGGAAAGTCTTTGATGCAGAGACTACACAAAGAGGGGTGGCTGGTGGAGCCAGTACAGCGTGGTAGCTGGCTGGTATTCAGGATGAGAAAAACTATTACTAAAGAGTAACAATCTCTTTTTCCAAAGGCAAACTGATCCACTCGATGGTAGCCCACCTAGAAGCCGTTACAAGTTTAGCAGTTGATCCAAATGGCCTGTACTTAATGTCTGGCAGTAAGTACAGCTTTGAATTATTTTTTATTCTTACTGTTTTCACATTTAATGTAATTTTTCTCTTAATTTCTTTTCTTTTAATATAGGTCATGACTGTTCAATACGTTTATGGAACCTAGAAAGTAAGACGTGTATCCAAGAGTTCACAGCTCATCGGAAAAAGTTTGAAGAATCAATTCATGATGTAGCTTTCCACCCATCCAAATGCTATATAGCCAGTGCTGGGGCGGATGCACTGGCTAAAGTCTTTGTATGACACAATGCATCATCTTCACCTTCTAGCTCTTTATAAGTAATCAACTGCACAAAAGAGATACAGAAGACCAGGGCAAGAGTCAGCCCATCCAGCCCTTTTGTTCTGCTGAAGGAGCACAGAGAACATTTGTTAAAGTATAGTTTTGCAATTCGTACACTGTTTTCTAAAACTAAGGTTTGTTCAGGTTGCTGCAAGCTCAGCTGAATCTGTGAGCCTGAAAACTTTAAAATTTTTCCCAAAACAGGAGCTTTTATTTCTGAGGTTGTTCTAATTCGCTAGGCAGGCCTGAGCGAAGAACAAACATAGGTTTTGCTTGTCCCTATTGAGTAAATAGGGCATATTATAAGGGATAATTAAAAAGCTTGATTACCGGGAATGAATAAAGGAAGAATGGCAATTTAGACTTAGTTCTCCCCTGAGAAATCTTGTTAAACATATTAGATAGTTAAAACGGTAATCTTTATCACATCTACTGTACTAACCCCTATGTGCATAATGACCAGACAGTGTTAAAATGAGTTTTTAATTTAGCTCTCCTTTCAACTGTTCTCATAAAGCACCTGGCAAAACATTTTACTTATTAGAGGGGAAAAAGATGCAATAATATGTTAAATATATTATTATTCAGAAATGCTAAACAAATATTTAGTTTGTAAGCAGATTTCTATATTGTATTAACATTTTTGAAAATAGATTTGGTACCATTCTAAAGTTTAGCTGTCAAAAATACTCACCATTATGAAGAATAGTTGATATGAGTCTGCTTTTACTAAAGAATTTAACTTATTCAGGTTTAAGATTCTGTTTATTTTTAATGGCAAGCAGGGCATATCTTTATAATGATTTCTGTTAATTTTAAATTTCACTCTATTCATGTGATATTTATAGTATCAGAGTGATTATTTCATATTGATGAAATCGTACCTTTTAGTGATTGAAAAGCTGGAAGTTACTTGCAAGTATTCACCAGAACCCACATAACCATGCTTCACATGATCTCTTTCTTGTCTCTGATATTAAAATTATCTGACACCTACCAAAAATAGTTCATAATTATTATGTTTTAATAGTCCAAAGGGTATGGTTAACCTCAGGCAGCTGCCTTTGCAGAATTACTAAATAAAGCAAATGTTTGTGCCCCAGAAGTTCCGTTATTAATATCTCCAAGAAGTAAAACCTCTTGGAAATCTGAATGGAATAGTTTGGTGTATAATATTGGCTAGAGGGTTCTCTCTTTCCTTCCCTTGCCCTACCCCACCTCCATGTTTCATTGGAATACATAGCATGTTTTAATGGGCAGTGA
The DNA here is from genome assembly GCF_054371585.1 of Giraffa tippelskirchi. NCBI lineage: Eukaryota > Metazoa > Chordata > Mammalia > Artiodactyla > Giraffidae > Giraffa > Giraffa tippelskirchi. The sequence continues at coordinate 82,571,530 of NC_137278.1, forward strand.
GTCAATATTGTTTCTGGGGAAAACCATATCTTGAAGGCCTGGGGTTCTCTGAGTTCACCTTACCAATGACCCACATAGGTTCAGCTCTTGGGATTTACATGACCCCACTGTCTGGACATGGTATGTAGACCTTATCCCTGAAGCTGTCTCCCCTCTTCCTCATGCACTTTCTTATTTGCCCAATATGGCAGAGACCAATCTGGAAATCAGAAATGTTACTAATTCGCAAATTTTCAGCAAAATGTACTTTTAATAGGCTCTCAGATGTAATTTCTACATTCCTATGCCCACATATTCCATTATCATAGCAATGACACTTTCTAATACGTACATCTACTCCCTGAAGAAGTATTAACATGATAGTGTGGATATTAATTGACAATTTTTCTTTAAAATTTCTGCTTATCTGCCTTGAGAATTCTGCAGTATACAGCCAGATTTTCTTTAAGGACCTTTGTTAAATTTTCCTGGTTGATACACAGATACACTTTATTTTGACACGGCTACCTTGTCATTTCATATGTGCTTAACAGTGGGCTCAAGGGACTGCTTTGTATATTGAAATGAATTGACCTGGACATGAGCTACCAGGTAAATGTTTATATTCCTATGCGGGTATAGAATTCCACATTGTGTTCGGTGAATTCCTTTCTGGCTTCTTCACAAAGTAAATAAATGATATCACTGACCTAACATTTGTAGAAGGATACTGGAAAATTTCAGTCAGGTGCTCTTAATTGTCATATTTGTGATGGATGATTACAAGCTATTGTTCTACCAATTATTGCTTTAATTACCTTCCAGGGTGTTCAGTGCCTGCTTTACTTCTGTCAACTGGAATTCTCAAAACTAAGACACTCTCTTCACCTGCATTTTAGGTCTCATGGTTGAAACTTTTCTATTATAAGTGGAAAGTAACCATGAGATATGTAGACTGTAGTGCAAATGATGGAACTGTTGAAAGTTCCTTAGAAAGCCAATGCTGTGCTCTTGGAGGTTGTACCCAGAAACAGGGATTTCTTCTCCACTAGCACTGTTACGATCTCAGCCTAGAAATGAGCCAAAGCTGTCTTCCAACCAGATAGAAGCATATATATGTGTGTGTGTTTGTCTGACTTTTCCCTCAGCCTATTAAAACTTCAATGAAAATTGACAAAATGAACAAATCCCAGATTTGAACAATGATTGAAATGCTTTCGTAGTGCTTTATTTGTAAATATTTTGGATGAAATGTATTGGAAGAGTATCAAAATCAGCAGTGGGTCCCTGCCTTATTTTCATATGCTATGGGTACATCCCTGGGAGCTTGCAGCACCCTTCTCGAAACTCAGCTGTCATATGGAGCTCATTTGCTACTCAAACCATAGACAGATATTTAACATAAGTGATATAATGACCTTCAGTATTTTTCTATTGAACACGTTTAGCAATTTTTGCCATTAAACAGATTAATTAGTTATGCAAAGTATTTAGCTTTTATAATCATTTTAGTTATGACTAAAAGGGGAGAAATTGAGCTGTATCACTGATAATGAACTTTGTGAGAAATTTTTTGTTTATCTGAGTTTCATTCCTTCAGTGTTCTTGCTATAAGTTTCTTTTGGAGATAATGATGAAGATTTATTTGAAAATGTCTAAAATGTATGTATATTTTATAAATATATATTATATATATTGTAAGGATATATATAATATATATAGACTATATATATTATATATATATATATATATATATATATATATATATATATATAAAACCATAGGTGCATTTTACTGTTTTGTATTTTCATTTTTGGAGGTAGTGTCCACAGCAGGTAATGACGAGTATGATGAGTGTTGTGCTGTTTGCTTTTGCAGTATAATATATAGTTCTAAATGTTTAAATTACTGTATATACAATATTCATTATAGGCTAGCATGCTTGTTTTAAAGACTGTCATTCTAGTTTATTAAAATCTGAATGTAAGAAAACCTGGCTATTCAAATGTGAATTGAAAAGTATTCCATTCTCAGTACTGAACTATTTCCATTGAGCATTCAGGATTTTTGACAAAACCAACATCATCAAGAAGGCAATAGCTAGAGAAAGAGAGGTGCCTTTAAAAAAAAAAAAAATACAAATTCAGCCTTACAGTGAGGATGAGGATTGAGTTGTTTTATGGGGAAGAGGTGTGAGAGAGTGTGTGAGTGAGTGTGTGTGTTTGTGTGTGTGTTTGTGTGTGTGTGTGTGTGTGTGTTGTTTGAGTGTTTGCCCATCTGTGAAGGTCCTGATTTGTGACCATCAGTGTCTTTTTAATGTGTCTGTAAAACTTCTAGGACTTCAGGGGACATTTCATGTGCTGTCTTCGTGCTCTTCTGAGCACCATAAGTACTTTCCAAGAATTCTGAATGTGAATTCCTAGAAATTTCAGTAGAGAAGAAAATAACTATTATTTCATTATCAATCAAGTTCGGGTAAAAGGAGAAATTACTGATTCATCAAAATTACAGGATCTCATTAATGTTAGCTAAGTAAATGTAATTTTTAAAGGCTCATTTTTTTTTTTTTAGTACTTCATGTATGTCCCCTTTACATAAGAGTATGTCATGTAATTCTTATATGATGAAGATTTAACTAGTAAAAATTGTTTTTAAATTAAACACCTGAACTAGTTAAAATTCCACCTAAGAATAGTATTTAAATGGCATCTTTCATATCTACCTCTTTGTCATTGCTGCCATTTTTGACTCAAGCAAATCTTTATGACATCGAAAATAATGGTTGGATGCAATTTAAAAAATCTGTGTTGGTGCTTTTCTCAGGCTATGTCATTTAAGTTATATTGAACAAAGATGTCACAAATCAGATTGAAAGGCTTTGAATTAATTTTGATTTTCTTTTGAAAGAACTGCTTAAACTTTGTCATCTGTGTTGATAGTGAGCTGGAGATAATCTCTGGTTAGTCTATGTCTATGTGATGTTTTCAACCAAGAGCCAAATTGTTATTGATTTACATGGGAAAAGAGCTCTAAGTATAATTTTCTTCAGCTTACTTTATTCTTTGAAAGCTGTTTCAAGTCTATTTAGTATATAACCATTCATTTTATTTACTCAGAAGTTGTCTCTGTTACTGTGTTACTTGTTTAGTTATTTATATAATTGCAGTATTTTGTTTAACACTGGGATTCAGGTTGTACAAAAGTAGTAGCTGACAGAAATTGTATGTATATTTTTCTGAAATGTATCAATTCCTTAAATTCATTTTAGAGGAGGGTCCAGAAAACTAACATATCTGTGTTTAAAAACAAAGGTCAGGTCCTTTGTAGATGATTTGAATCATTTGACTTTTGCTCCTGAACGTTTTTTAATTGGCCATGTATCCATCATCCAGCTGGATCTCAGTGTCATTCCTAGGGACACCAGGTTCACAAAGTCTGTTCACAAACAGACTGCATCTTTTTTTTTTTTTTAATCCAAAAAAAGCAAATATAACGCCAAACAGAGATCTCTAGATCCCACTTACTTATTCTAGCAGTATTCCTGAAGTGGTGCTTAAGGGTCAGAATTTTTTGGATCTTTGCTAGTCAAGCTTTAGATCTGATTTAACTGGGACCACATGCCTGTCATCCCTCTGATGCAAATTAGAAAGTTCATTTTATTTCAGATTAACTCTAATGTCTGCCTGGGTTTTTAGCAGGCTGTAAACCAGTGAGTGCCTTGTTAATGTAGAATGATTTTTCCCTGGTTGTGTGTTAGCTCCTCTCTGAAAATTTCTCAGAGAATGGTATTTTTGTTGGCTTGTAGAGAGCTGCTAGATTTGGTATTATCAGCAATCAGAAAGCCTTCAGTCTACCACATTCCACCCTCCCTACTTTCTTCTCATTGTTTGGCTGAAATTTACCTCTTGTGAGAAACAAATGCAACCCCCTTCTCCTCATAATTTTTTTCCAATCCAGATTAAGAGATATCCTTTATACCTATCCCAACTATATAATCTAATACCTGTTTTTTGTTTTTAGGTAGAACCACTTCTTTGTAATCCTGTAATCCACTGCTTGTTTTATGTTTCTCAAGTTCAGTTTACTAGAGCTGACCTCAGGGCATCAGTTCAGATTCCTAAAAGCTCCTTTTCTCCACACCCCTTCACCCCTCTAACTGGTGAGCCCTGAGCCAGATTGTTTGATTTTCAGGTATTTTAAAATTTAAGTATAATATCAATTAATGTAAATTAATCCAAATGCTAATTTTTGTGGTGCAAGAAGTTTCTCTTGTAAATTCAGGATATGGATAAGCTAATTAAGATATCCTTTTTTGGTGGCTCTAAGTGTATTATTTGTTTTTAAATAAAGTGTACAAATATAGATAATGTGCTATAGGTGTCTCATGAATTGAAATATTTTTCAGATTTTGAATCTAGTGGATTTGCAGTTAAAATACTTTAATACAACTTGATTTTGATTGGGGGGGAGGAGGTAGTAAAGGGGTGCAGAGAAATAAAAGTGTATTAGGTAAAGTAGGTAAAGTAGATGTGAATCCAAAGAGATGAACCAATCTTAATTATTGATTGTAAGGAAGGTGGAGAAATTTATTGTTATAGAAAGTTTGGACCTTTGGAAAGCCAGTAAAATTAAAATACCCCACACGATTGGATCATGATACTTTTAGGGACACATATATATATTTTTCCTAAAGTATTCAGTTACATAACTTAAAAAATCCTATACACACATACACATATAAATTTAATGTGCTTTTACTTATTTTTTTGTTTGGCTACTTAACAGATAAGCATAAGCTTTCTGCCCCTTGCTTCTTCAAATCAACAGTATTTTTCAAGGGCTTCCCCTGCCCAGAACTTGACAATCTCTTTGTTCCAATCTGGAGTCACAATACTATACAGAATCTAAAAAGTACCTCTTCTGGTGTCCTTGAAACTATCCACTGTTCTGTGATGTTTCGTATGCTGCTGTACTGTTCTATTCTTTGGTACGTACACATGTTTCAGTATTGTCAGAAATGTCTCTTTTGTCCCTTGTAATGAGAGCGGAGACATGATTTGCTGGAGTTATTGTAGAATAATCTAGCTCAGAAGGTCAAGATGGCTCCAGAAGTTTTTCATGGATTGATAGACCCACTGGGGTCAGCCCAGGTTCACAGTGGTATTTTAACCTGCATTGGGTTTCCCAAAGGCACCACTAAGATTTTAAGGAATCCTAGGTTATCCTGGCACCAGAGTATTCCCCCAGGAACACCTGGAAGTCTGGTAGCACCTTTACTTCAAACACTATAACCTTAATGCATCACTTTACTTGTTACTTCTCAGTTATAACTATTGCTTATGATGATGGGGATGCTTGAGTTCTATGGAGAAGCACTGGCATGCAGCTCTTACAATTAGATTCCATATTTTTTGAAACACAAACTTTAGTATATTTTGTATACTTTTCAAAACACAACAGAATCCAAAACCTGCCTAACAGAAAATTACTTGGCTTTAAGTTTCACTTAGATCTTACAAAACCCTAAGCCCTTTCTTATTCCTTAGTTGATACTAGATTAAAGGTAATGATGGTTTTGGTCAGACTTGGAGGAATAAAATCTGCAATCTTTCCCATCAGAAGGGTATATTTCATAGAAAATTCTCTTGTCCCTATTTTTTTTAGCCAGTCACCTTACAGGAAGACTGGTCTAGATGTTTACTTGATGTTGACTTTTCCTTGTGCCTCTTTAAAGAGGTAATTAATCCAGTGGGCTACCCTGGTGGCTCAGATGGTAAAGAATCTGCCTGCAATGCAGGCGATCTAGGTTTGATCCCCGGGAAGGGAAGATGCCCTGGAGAAGGGAATGGCAACCCACTCCAGTATTCTTGCCTGCAGAATTCCATGGACAGAGGAATCTGGTGGGCTATGTAGTCCATGGGGTCACAAAGAGTCAGACACGACTGGCAGCTGACACACACACACACACACACACACACACACTCAGCAAAACCTCTGTTAAATAGCATGTAGAGTACTAGAGTTAGTATTGTTAATTCATGTGCCATAGTTTTTCATGCCCTCATAAGATCCAGGGTGTGTATCAGGTTCCCAATCTATAATCTCAAACCAAAGATATTTTTTAATTACCTCATATAATAGCACCATCAAATTAAGGGCAATGGTAGGGAAGCCCATCATTCACAAATGAGAATTCCCAAACTGAAGAACTTTGATTTTAAAAAAATGCATTCATGGAAAGCAAAATTCAGTGTTAAGCATAAGCATGTGTTAAGAAAATAAGCAGCGTGTGGTTTATATAAAGTGTTGAAACGTTAATGTATACTGACATCCACCTACTCCTTCCTTATAGAAGGGAATCAAGGCAGTTGTTCAGTTGCTAAGTTATGTCCAACTCTCTCCAACTGCATGGACTGCAGCATGCCAGACTTCCCTGTCCTTCACCATCTCCTGGAGTTTGCTCAGGCTCATGTCCATTGAGTCAGTGCTGCCATCCAACCATCTCATCCTCTGTCACCCTTTTCTCCTTTTGCCCTCAGTCTTTCCAAGCATTGGAAGCTCATTGGGTCTTTTCCAATGAGTCAGTTCTTCGTATCAGGTGGCCAAAATATTGGAGCCTCAGCTTCAGCATCAGTCCTTCCAATGAATATTTAAGGAATCAAGGCAGTAGTTTTTCATAAATAGATAAGATTAACTTACGTTACGGCAAAAGAAATTCATCAGAAAGTGTGTTCTGGTTGTTGGATAGCTTGGGTGAGAGCATAGGGGAAGATGAACCTCTGATCTGAACCATCACCCATTGTTTTCCTTTCTCTTTAAATGGCCTGGAAAGATGACCTCTAAGGTCCTTTTGGTCTCTCAAAGTGAATGGTTCTAGTTCTTGTTTGTTTATGTTGATTCCTGTTATATAAATTAACGATTTTTTGAAAATACATCAAAATATCCTGAAGTTCCCTGGTTAAACAAACTGTCAGATGACGTAACTTTTTATTATATTGTAGGAAGCTATATTAAGACAGGCCCAGATACACTGTGTCATCTGCTTAAGTCAGAAGGAAGACCAGACAAGTCCTAGGACAGAAATGTCCTAATTCGACCAAGTATTAATCTCATGAAAAGATAGAATCATTTTAATAGAATGAGTTCTGTTTTGAATGATTCTGACTGCTTTTAGAATCATTTAAAAAAATATTTTCATCTTTTTCTACAGACTTTGAACCCACATGTTTCAGAATATCCTGTTGATGGAGTTATTTCACTCAGTGTATCTTTTAGAAAAAGAACAGAACGGTCTCATAATGTCTTTCTGACAGTCATTTATGGATAATACTCCTGACCCTCACTCCCCACCAATACCCAAGTGCCATGTTGGAATTCTTCCATATGTTGTAAATATCTCAGCATTTTGCTGACTGGAAAAGCAGTATTTTTATACATAGCTTGCAGGTAAACCATGGAGCCTTGTGCATTTGATGCATGTTAAAATGCATGGAGCATTAAGATAGAGCATGTGTAGCAGATAAATAATGTTAATCATATCCCTTCAGAGTGAACAAGGTCAAGATTAGATCCTGCCATTCACAGATTTTAAAAATACGCGTGTTTAGCCAAAATCAGTTCGTTTAAGTGGACACTTGGTTTTTCAATGAAATAGTACCTGTTCAATTCCCTTGTGTATCTCAGTCAGAAGAAATGAGGCTTTCTCTCAAGTCTAGAACATTCAGACTTCCTTTAATTCCTTTGATCAGCCTTTTAAGCAAGCAGGACAATAAGTTACTTAGTTCTAATTGTTGTAAGATACCTTGAAATATATATGTATTGATTGCAATTTAAGAAAATAAAGCTTGCAAGCAAACCTTTTTTCTCTTTAGAAACACCATTGCTTTCTGGAGGCAGAAATAATTTTACTTTCGAACTTGAAGATTGTAGATCCAGGCAGTTTTATACCCTCAATTTATGCGAGTTACATACAGCTTGCCTCTGCAGGTAATCATGTTTTATTTTTGTGTGAATTTTAGAAATTGTTTTCAGGGTACAAAGATTGGCAAGGAAGATACAGTAAGTCTGATTTACGTATGTTATCTTTCAAAATCTTGTGGATTTTTTTGAGGCATGGGGGACAGGTAGTTATGAGTTTTATTCTGAATGCCTTGATTCTAAACTCATTCTCAACTCAGATTTTACATATTAGTTATTGCTCATTTGTCACCTAAAAAATAAGAGGTAATGACTCTTTGTTTGCTGCTGTCTCTGTAAGCTCCTCGAGGCAGGGACCATGTTTGTTTTTCTTATATTCCCTGTAACACCTCTCCTGGTACCTCACCATATAGAAAGTACCCAATAAATATTTACTGGTTGAGTGACTGGAGAACACTTCTTAAAACTCTAAATCTATCCAGAACATCAAAGACAAAGGTGGGGTGGGGGGAAGTGTCCCTGCCAGTCCCTAGGTGATCTCAGGCGTATTTAGGTATGTGGAGCTGATGCTGAGATTAGGTCTGCACCTTCCTTGCGAGGAATTTGGACCTCACCTGGAAGGTGACAACAGAATACCCAAGGCAGCTCCCTCTTCTGCTGTCCATTTCCAATTTTGCCTTCTTTGAACCTGAGCAAAGCATGTAGGGGAGTAGGTGGTCTCTATAAGCCCTGTTGTGTCCCTTCTGTCTCCCTAACCTTGTGAACACTAACCCACTGGCCTCTGATGCCTTGATAGGGGACTCTCCAACCTGGAAGCTGACCCTGCCTTGACTGGCTTGGGCCCAGACTGGATGCACCACTCTTCCCCTGTGACCTCAGATAGTCCTGCTCTCCCTGTCTTTTTTTTCTCTCCAAAGAGGTAGGAAGCTTCCTCTAGTAGAACGTTGTCAGGAAAGGCATTCCTCTGGGGATTGTAGAACAAAATCCCTCAGGATGCTCTTAGGGCTGTTTTTGTCTTGAAGATTTGATGGCAATTATCTAAATGTTTATTCCAACTTCTAGGAATAGTTGTGTTGTTTTGATTTGTAGCTACCACTCCGTCAGGGCCCAGGAGGCTTGAGGTGTTGAGCTGAGCAGCTTAATTGCTTTAGGAATAGAAGAGTCAACTAATTAGGCATAGGGTAGGGTATTTGTATTTAACAATCAAATGACTTTCAAATCATTAATAGAATTATTGAGGAGTAGTAAATTATGTGACTGAATTTATTCAACTAAATAAGTCTCAAAATTATATTCAGTTCAGTTCAGTTCAGTCGCTCAGTCGTGTCCGACTCTTTGCGACCCCATGAATTGCAGCACACCAGGCCTCTGTCCATCACCAACTCCCGGAGTCCACCCAAACCCATGTCCATCGAGCCGGTGATGCCATCCAACCATCTCATCCTCTGTCGTCCCCTTCTCCTTCCATTACGTGAGAACTATTATGTCCTTTTTAATTATTAAAATATGATTCCTTTATGGTGTATAGCACAGAGGAAAGAACAGGATTTTGGCCTGGACACAGGACATTTGTTGTCTGTGAAACTTTAGATAAGCTAATCTGAGTTGGTTTGTCATCTATGAAATGGGTATCATAGATCTGCCTACTTAGATAACACCTGATAAAATGTCAGACAGTAATAAGCATCCAAGAAATAACTGTTATTCACTCCTTGATTTCAGTCTTCTTATCATGTAATTCGGGCTTCCCTGGTGGCTCAGAGGGTTAATCGTCTGACTGTAATGTGGGAGACCTGGGTTCAGTCCCTGGGTTGGGAAGATCCCCTGGAGAAGGCAATGGCAACCCACTCCAGTACTCTTGCCTGGAAAATTCCATGGACAGAAGAGCCTGGTAGGCTACCATGTAATTCTGTCACACTCCTGATAACTTCTGAAATACCAGGTTTTTAGGAGAAGTAAGGTTAAAAGGAACATCAAGAGGAGCCCTAAAGAAGTTATACATAAAATATTACTTTCCTCGATAATTGAGTGCCTGCTTTGCGCCAGACAGTTCTAAGTGCTGACATTCAGCAGTGAACAGACAAACCCTTTACTTGATGCAGCTGACATTACAGTTGGGGGAAACAATATAAGTAAAATACATAGAATATTAGTGATAACTACTGAGGAAAAACAGAGGAAGGATAATGATTTGATGTTTTTCAGATTAAAAGAGTAATACAGATTAATAGTACTATGCATGTGCTAAATCGCTTCAGTCGTGTCTGTTGTGTGACCCTGTGAACTGTAGCCCACCAGGTTCCTCTGTCCATGAGATTCTCCAGGCAATAGTTCTATAAAATATTATCATTAAAAGAACATCATAAATAAGCAACAGATGAAATAATAAAGATGCATAATGACAAAACTAATCATATTCCACCATATCATTTCACTCCCTCCTCCCTTGTAGCAACCTGATATATCTGTCTTTTTTCTTTATTCACACAGATATGTGTACAGAAATATTACAGAGTTTTGTCTTTTTCTGCACTTATTCTGCAGCTTTCTAAAATGTGATGTGTATTGTGAGCCCCTTACAAGTCTGGACATATATACATCTCTTTTAAATTCCTTGATATACATACACAGTTTTATATAAATGAGATTTTTTTAGTCTGTCAGTTTGCTTTAAATGGGATCATGTATATCCTCAGCATCTTTTCTCATACAACAATGGATGATGAAAGTCCCTCCAGGTCTGTCTTACAGCTCTTATTCTTTTTAATGCTGGGTAATACTGTATGATGATGAAGACATTATTAAACCTCTTCCACGTTGATGGGCATTTACTTTGTGAGCAGATTTTAGCTGTTATGGTCATTGTGCCTGTGTGCATATTCATGACTGTGATATTTCACTTCTATGGAATAGATTCCCTGGAGTAGGATTGCTGGGCCAAGGGAATATGTAGATTTAAAATTTTTAAATAAATATTGACAGGTTGTTTCCCAAAATGCCTGGACAATTTATATTTCCATCAGTAAAAGTATGAAAATACTCTTACCCTTTATACCCATTAGCAATTTTTTAAAAAGGAAAGGAAAAATAAAAGCCTGGTGGTGGGTATAGTGATTTCTCAGTGTTATTTTATTTGCATTTTCAATACTACTGTAAATCTGGACAGTTTTCCATATGTTCTTTGGTCATTTGGATTTCATTCATAATTAAATGACCTATTATATTAGTTTTCTATTGCTTCATAACAAATTACCACAAATCTAGCAGCTTAAAACAGCACCCACTGATGATCTCATATTTCTGTGGGTTCAAACTTCTTTCAAAGCAGGCTTTGATTGGGCTCTCTATTTAGTTCTCAATAAGGCTGAAATAAACGTTTGTGCCAGGCTGGGCTTTTAACTAAAGGCTCTGGGGGAGAATTCATTTCCAAGCTCATTCATGTTGGCAAAATTCCATTCTTTGGAGTTGCAGTATGGTGTAGGATGGAGGTCGTGTTGTTATCAGCTCCTAGAAGCTTCCCTCCAGCCCTTATACATGGTCCCCTCCATCTTCAAAGCTAGCAAGCATTCATCAAATCCTTCTCCTGCTTTGATTCTCTTTGTTTTCTGCTACCAGTCATAGAAGAATCTTCTTTTAAAGGACTCATGTGACTAAATTAGGTCCACCCAGAAAATGTATATTAAAATATATATATAAGATATATATTTAAAATCTATGTTAAAATGACCTTTCTGTATGTTAAGGTCAACTTGTTAGTATCCTTAGTTATATCTGCAAAGTCTCTTTGCTCTGTAAATGTAGCATTATCATAGGAGTAACACCAGGGGCAGAGATCATGGGGACCAGCTAAGAATTCTGCCTACCATAAGGATGTATATATATATTTTATTTATACCTTTATAGTCATATTTTTGCTTATGTTTCTATTGTGTTTGTATTTTTATTTAACTAGTTTGTAGGAGCTTTTCATATATTAAACCTTCCTATTCTTGGTTGCAAATATTTTTTCCTAACTCTTATTAGCTGTCTGTTAACCACATTAGAAAGTACTTTTTCCATAGAAAATTTAGCCATTTGGATTTCACTCTCAAGGTGAATTGTGTATTTGTATTTTTAAATTCACATTTAAAGTTTTAACTCATTTTTATTCATTTTTAGAATTTTGCCCATATTTTCATTGTCTTTTTTAGAAAAATTGTAAGTGCTTTGTTTATGATATATAAACTCTCTTATTTGCAAATTTTCTCCAGGTCTATGATGTTTCTGTTGACCATATTTATAATATATTTCCCATTCAAAATTTTATATTAGTATATATCCAAAATATCATTTTAGTTTTCAAAATACAAGCATTTGTGAATATATTTATAAACATTTTGAAGTATTCTGTATTGTTTAAGGTCTTCACTCCTGGGTGGGTTGTGTAGTCTCCTGGAATGACTTCTGCATTTTATTTTTGGTTTTAGTTGTTAATGTTTTTTTATGTTTGTCTTTGCTCCATTTGGAATTTGTTTTTGCATCGAATGCAAGCTATAGATACAACTTTCTTCCAAATGAGTTGCCAGTTGACCCAGCACCTGTTATTAAATAAACTATCTTTTCCCAATGAACTGAAACACCAATTTTGTCGTATATTAAATTTTCATATATGATGAGATTTATTTCTCAATATACTATTCTGTTTCACTTCTAGTTCTCTTTACATATAGCAATATCATATGGATTCAATTACAGTGGGTTCTATTTGTGAACAATGGTTTTATAAAATGATCAGGCAGAGCATTCTCCCACCCCATGCTCTGCCTACTATTCTTGGTCTACTTTTCTTGGCCATATGAAGTTTGTGATCATTTTAAATGATTAGCAGTTGAAATTACATTAAATTTTCAGATTAACTTTTGGAAATTTGACACATGATATTGTCTGCTAAGAACTAACCATTTTCAGTTTGCTCAGATCTTGTCTGTATCTTTAGTAAGATTTAAAGTTCTCTTCATTTAAATCTTGTGTCATTTTTATTAAATATTCTTGTTTCTTAGCCTTTTGGTCATTACTGTGAATGGTCATGTAAATGGATTTTTTTCTCCATTTCCTTTCTAAAGGCTCATTATAAATAAAGAAGAAGCTTGTTTTTTTTTCTTTTTTCTGTGTACTTATCTGGTATATAATAAATTTATTATATATGCTTAGGAAATTTTCTCATTAATTTCAGCAATTTTCACTAGAGTCTCTTGGATTTTTAGAAATATAGTGATGACACTCACAAAAATAATACAACTTGTTTTTTGTGATGTTTGACAGATTATTTTCTAGAATCTTTATTGTCTAGAAATTTCATCATAGTGTTGAGTGATACTGGTGATAGGCAGACATCTCTGTCATTGATTTTAGTTGAAATAGTTTGAATATTTAATTATTTAGAATATTTGTGTTGCTACTTATAAAAAATAATCTTTATCTTATTTAAATATATTCTTTCCTGTTTTATCAAGAGATTTTCTTAGGTAGAACTGCTAAGTTTATCCAATGCCTTTTTAGCATCTTTTGATGTGGTCATGTGTTACTTTTTTTAGTCTGTTGACTAGATGGATTATACGTGGAGTTGCTGACATTAAACCACTCTTGTCTCCTTGTAATAAAGCCTGCTTGGTCATAATGTGGTATTATTTTCTTATAAATCAGTATTCTAGTTGCTAATCTTATATTTTAGAACTTTAGCATGAATATTCATAAGTGTGATTGTCTATAGATTTCTTTAGTGGATTATTTTATTAGATGTAAAAAATTATGCAGGTTGACAAAATATGGGAGTAATCAGAAGGTTCACCCACTGCTGTTAAGAATTCAGATTTATTCAGATACAGTTTCCAATTTATTAGAAAACCATCTGGCAGAATCTACTAAAGTGGAAATATTCCTACCATGGAATGTAGTAACTCTGTTTCTAGGCAGACACCCAATAAAATGCATACATGCAAAGGTATGTTTTAGAATGTTTATAGCAACGCTATTAGTAATAGCCTCAAACCTGAAACTACCTAAAAGATCATCAACCTATAGAATGGGTAAATGCATTTTTGTGTATTCATACAGTGGTGTAAGAGACAGTGAGAACAGTTTATAACTATGTGCAACATATGGATAAATCTCAGAAGCATCATGATCAGCCTAAAAAGCCAGATATAAAAGAATGCTATATGCTTTCCTTCATAGAAAGTTCAAAAACAGGCAAAACTAATCTATGCTGTTAGAAGTCAGGAAAGTGGTTATCTCAGTGGGAGGTAGGTAGGAGAGGAGACACTGTCTGAAAGGAAGTCTGAGGGGGACTTTTAGAGTGCCAGTAATATTTTGTTTCTGTATCTGGATGCCTGTTTATGGTGGATTGTTTAGTTAATGAAAATTCATCTTAACACACTTACATGTACACTTTTCTGTATGCGTGTGGTTTATATATATATATATATATATACTTTAGAATAATACTGTTTCATAAAATGAATTGGGGAGTTGTCACCTTTTTCTATAGTTTAGAATTGTTTAAATAAGAGGTCACTAACATTGCCTGTTAAAGATCACATGGAACTTGACAGAACTCTTTGGGTCCCAAGGCCTTTTTTTATTGTGTAGGACTGTCTCATGTCTTTTGCCTCCCTAGCCCTTGGCTATATACACACATATTAAGGTTTATTGTTCACCCCTATTTCCTTCAGCTTCCTCTATTTCCCTTTAGATTGAAGTCTCTGTCCTAATTAGTATCTTGTTTAGTTTTTAGTATTTTGCTCAGGTTGTGTAATTTAATCTCTGAATGTCTGATAAGCCACAAATCTTTTTTCATCCTAATAGGTAAGTGATGTCTTGATTAGGTGTAGTACTTGGGATTGTAGCTCTGTTTGTCCAGTGGCCTAAAAAGCATCATATTCTTAGTGTTGCATTTGAGACATCTGATGCTAGCCAGGGCCTTTTTGCTTCGTATGTCACTTGCTCTTTTTGTCTGGAAGTAATTTTTTTAAAGTTCTGGTTAAGGAATTATTTTTGACCTATGACTTGAAATATTTTTCCACTTTCAGGCCTCTATTCCACATCTCAAACATGCCCTTTTTCCTTTCCTTTTGTTTCTTAAGTTTTAAGAACTATCCTGTGTGTGTTTGCTGTCATTGAATCTACTTACATGGACCTCATTATTTTTTCAAGTTGTCCACAGTCCTATTTCATGGAAAACTTTTTCTGATTGTTCTGTTGGTTTTCTCACCATCTTTGATAATCTAGCTTCTTGTATATTACTGTTTGTTCATAGGGCCCAGCCGCTAAAAATTATGGTGTGTTCCAGAACTGGTGGGATACATGGCAATCTCTGGTCTGAGGACTGGTTGTTTGGAAGCAGATGGGTTGTCGGTGTGCTATGAAAGCTGTGGAAGGAAGTCTCTCTGTGCCTAAGTTTCCTTATAGCTCTTCATGCTTCGGAGACATATAGAGGACTCAGTACATCTCTTACCTTTTTCCCAGCTCTTTGGGGATTAGGATGATTAGTTATGCTTGGGTATAACTGGGCAATGTCAGTTGCCATGTGAGTTACAAATTGTTAAGCTGTTTTATATATATATATATGTAAGGCTGAGTTTCAAATCAAGCAGAAGTTACAACAAAGATGATAGCCTGCTCGCTGTTGGGCTCTATGATTATAAACGGTGAACAGGTCAAACGAAGTACTCATTTTTCATACTGAATTCCCTATAGCAAGTTGAGGGACGGGGAAGAGAAAATTAAGGTGGATCAAGAATTTTCTCAGACTCTCGTCTGCAGACTCCTGAATCAGTAACTGAGGAGGCATGTTACCCTGTTTCTCCATTTCCCTTACCTTTGAAAAGTAAGGACACCAATTCTTTTTCCCTCACTTTCCTCGATTCTCATTGCCTTACCCAAACCTCTCATTTCCATGCTGTATGGAAGAGTTTGCAAAGTGTTGATACTTTGGTTTCTGATACTATAGTCAGTGGACAAGTTCTGAAGAAACCTTACCAAAAATTTGAAAACTCTTCTTAGGTACAAATATTTAAAACAAATGGCAAAGAATAATCTGGAATGGGTCATGGATACTAGCCACCTTGTCTATCTTATTCCAAGAGTGTTTGGTCATTATTACTGAACCATTTGTTTTCAACATTGAGACAAAGTGCATTTGTTTGTTTACTTTCAGTTTTGGCAAAGACTGGAATTAGCCTTGTCAACTAAAACAGATGTACAACTTGAGAGTTGCAAGTTGAGTTTTATTTGGGGCAAAATGAGGACTGCAGCCCAGGAGACAGAACCTCAGATAGCTCTGAGAGACTGCTCCAGAGAGGCAGTCAGGGAAGATCAATATATGACTTTGATGAAGGCGGAGTTCCATGCAATCAAGTGTTTACTTTACAAAAGGTTTTCTGCTAGTCATGAGGAGCTGATGTCACCAAGAAGGGATTTAGTGATTTTTCTAGAAGAGATACAAGGATTGGGATCATGAAATCAGTTCCTGAAAATAACTATCTAAAGACCAGGTCCACCAGATTCCCTGGAAAACAGAATGCCTCATTCCAACCTGAACTCCTTCAGAGGGTGTTGAAGGTCAACAGCTTCAGCAGCATAGGATTCAATCTTTGGAGTGGGTTGCCATTCCTCCTCCAGAGGATCTTCCTGACTCAGGGATTGAACCTGTGTCTCCTGCATTGAAGGTGGATTCAGTGCCACTGAGCCACCTGGGAAGCCCAACCTCCACAGAGGCAAATGCCCTTGTTGTTGTTGCTGTTCAGTCACTCGCAAATGCTCTTGGCAAGTGCCAGTTTGTAGATGACAACCTTTGTGTTTAAGGAAACCAAATAAATAATCGACTAAAAATCAGGTTATTCCTCCCCTATAATAAGTGCAGAGTAAGGAGGTTATTGGCATTTTTTATACCTGTTCACAATGTTGAGGAAGACCCAGGCTCTTTTTATGTCTTTACTGTCATTCTTAGAGTTGTTGTTGTTCAGTTGCTCGTTGTGTCTGACTCTTTGCAACCCCACGGACTGCAGCACACCAGGCTTCCCTGTCCTTCACTATTGCCGGAGTTTGTTCAAACTCATGTCCATTGAGTTGATGATGCCATCCAAACATCTCATCCTCTGTCACCCCCTTCTCCTGCCTCAATCTTTCTCAGCATCAGGGTCTTTTCCAGTGTGTCAGTTCTTCGCATCAGGTGGCCAAAGTATTGGAGTTTCAGCTTCAGCATCAGTCCTTCCAATGAATATTCAGGGTTGATTTCCTTTAAAATTGACTGTTTTTGTTTTGTTTTTTAGGATTGACTGGTTTAATCTGCTTGCTGTCCAAGGGACTCTCAAGAGTCTTGTCCAGCACAACAGTTCGAAAGCATCAATTCTTCAGCTCTCAGCCTTCTTTATGGTTCAACGCTCACATCCTCACAGTTCTAACAGTAATTTCATCTATTGTTTGGCTTCAGGCTCTCACAATTCCAGTCATGTTATCCAAGTTCAAGACAAGAAGAAGTTTGCTAAAAGGGGGAAAGGCAGTACTAATTGGGGCTTTGCTTATAACAGTAAAGAAAATCTTCCTAGAGGCAATTCTTTTAGCAGACTTCTCCCATGTATCCACTGGCCAGAACATTGTCTCCCTACATTTAATGCATGTTGATTTTCAGCTTTGCTGGTAGGAGTTGGCAACTGAGAAGTTAATTTCAAATAGCTGTTGGATTAAACAACAAACCTTTGTCTGGAAGATTATCTTTAGGTAACCTTAGAAGGAAATCTCCTTGGCCACTCATTTCTATTTTGCATTTTCCTTTATCTTTCCTCTCTTACCCTGATTATGAAAGGTGATGTATGTAATTTGTAGACACTGAGTCCTCATTTCCTGACTCTTGAAAACAGTGCCTCAAATCACTTCCCAGACTGGACATTTGTTTCATCCAGGGGATGTCACAGAATAACATCCTATGACAGAATGATCTCTTTGTTTCCAAGACAAACCATTCAATATTCACAGTAATCCAAATCCATGCCCCAACCAATAACGCTGCAGAAGCTGAAGTTGAATGGCTCTATGAAGACCTATTAAGACTTCTAGAACTAACACACAAAAAAGATGTCCTTTTTATCATAGGAGACTGGAATGCGAAAATAGGAAGTCAAGAGATACCTGGAGTAACAGGCAAATTTGGCCTTGGAGTACAAAATGAAACACAGCAAAAGCTAACAGAGTTTTGACAAGAGAATGCACTGGTCATAGCACACACCCTCTTTCAACAACAAAAGAAGACTCTACACATGGACATTACCAGATGGTCAATATTGAAATCAGATTGATTATATTCTTTACAGCCAAAGATGGAGAAGCTCTATACAGTCAGCAAAAACAAGTCTGGGCATGAACTGTGGCTCAGATCATGAACTCCTTATTGCCATATTCAGACTTAAATGAAAGAAAGTGTGGAAAACCACTAGACCATTCAGGTATGACCTAAATCAAATCCCTTACAATTATACAGTGGAAGTGACAAACATATTCAAGGGGTTAGATCTCATGGAGTGCCTGAAGAACTATGGACAGAGGTTTGTGACATTGTATAACAGGCAGTGATCAAGACCACCCCCAAGAAAAATAACTGCAAAAAGGCAAAATGGTTGTCTGATGAGGCCTTACAAATAGCTGTGAAAAGAAGAGAAGCGAAAGGCAAAAGAGAAAAGGAGAGATCTACCCATTTGAATGCAGAGTTCCAAAGAATAGCAAGGAGAGATAAGAAAGCCTTCCTCAGGGATCAAATGAAAAGAAATAGAAGAAAACAATAGAATGGGAAAGACTAGAGATCTCTTCAAGAAAATTAGCAATACCAAGGGACCATTTCATGCAAAGATAGATACAATAAAGGACAGAAATGGTATGGACCTAACAGAAGCAGAAGATATTAAGAAGAGGTGGCAAGAATACACAGAAGAACTATACAAAAAGATCTTCACGACCCAGATAACCACAATGGTGTGATCACTCACCTAGAGCCAGACATCCTGGAATGAGAAGTCAAGTGGGCTTTAAGAAGCATCACTGTGAACAAAGCTAGCAGAGGTGATAGAATTCCAGTTAAGCTATTTCAAATCCTAAAAGATGATGCTGTGAAAGTGCTGCACTCAATATGCCATCAAATTTGGAACACTCAACAGTGGTCACAGGACTGGAAAAGGTCAGTTTTCATTCCAATCCCAAGGAAGAGCAATGCCAAAGATGTTCAAACTACCACACAGTTACATTCATCTCACACGCTAGCAAAGTAATGCTCAAAATTCTCTAAGCCAGGCTTCAACAGATGTTCAAGCTGGATTTAAAAAAGAGGAACCAGAGATGAAATTGCTAACATCTGTTGGATCATCGAAAAAGCAAGAGTATTCCAGAAAAACATATACTTCTGTTTCATTGACTACATTAACGCCTTTGTGTAGATCACAACAAACTGTGGAAAATTCTTCAAGAGATGGGAATACCTGACTACCTTACCTGCCTCCTGAGAAATCTGTATGCAGGTCATTAAGCAACAGTTAGAAGTGGACATAGAAGAACAGACTGGTTCCAAAAAGGAAAAGGAGTACATCAAGGCTGTATATTGTCACCCTGCTTATTTAATTTATATGCAGAGTACATCATGTGAAATATATGCAAAGTACACCCGGGCTGGATGAATCACAAGCTGGAATCAAGATTGCCGGGAGAACTATCAACAACCTCAGATACGCAGATGACACCACTCTCATGGTAGAAAGTGAAGAGGGACTGAGGAGCCCCTTGATGAAAGTGAAA
Organism: Giraffa tippelskirchi; assembly: GCF_054371585.1. Lineage (NCBI taxonomy): Eukaryota > Metazoa > Chordata > Mammalia > Artiodactyla > Giraffidae > Giraffa > Giraffa tippelskirchi. The sequence continues at coordinate 82,591,240 of NC_137278.1, forward strand.
GAGGATAGTGAAAAAGCTGGCTTAAAACTCAACATTCAGAAAACTAAGATCATGGTATCTGGTTCCATCACTTCGTGGCAAATAGATGGGGAAAAAATGGAAACAGAGACTTTTGGCGGGGGGCCTCCAAAATCACTGCAGATGGTGACTGCAGCCATGAAATTAAAAGACGCTTGCTCCTTGGAAGAAAAGTTATTACCAACCTAGAAAGCATATTAAAAAGCAGAGACATTACTTTGTCAACAAAGGCCCGTCTAGTCAAAGCTGTGGTTTTTGCAGTAGTCATGTATGGATGTGAGAGTTGGACCATAAAGAAAGCTGAGCACCAAAGAATTGATGCTTTTGAATTGTGGTGTTGGAGAAGACTCTTGAGAGTCCTTTAGACAGCAAGGCACTCAACCCAGTCAATCCTAAAGGAAATCAGTCCTGAATATTCACTGGAAGGACTGATGCTGAAGCTGAAACTCCAATACTTCAGTCACCTGATGCGATGACCTGACTCATTGGAAAAGACTCTGATGGTGGGAAAGATTGAAGGCAGGAGGAGAAGGGGACAAAAGAGGATGAGATGGTTGGATGGCATCACTGCCTCGATGGACATGAATTTGAGCAACATCTGGGAGTTGGTGATGGACAGGGAAGCCTGGCGTGCTGCAGTCCAAGGGGTCACAGAGTCAGACATGACTGAGCAACTGAACTGAACTAGGATGTCACAATCATTCTAATCTTGTTTGTCCATTCCCTGCTTTGAATTCACTCACTCCATGAAGAGTGATCAAGCATCAAAGCCTGGTTAAGTAGGCTTCCTTTCACATAAATCCTGAAAAAATCTATCATCTTAGATATAGCCTTGAGGTTGTCCCTAAAGTTATGGTTAAGTATGATGTGAGACTCTTGAATTCTTTCCACCCCAAAGGATTATCTTTTATCCCTTAGAAGAGGTTGTTTTCCTGAAGATGCTAAAAAACAAAAAACAAACCAAAAAAAACCCCACAAAACTTTAAGAAATGCCTCAGAAAATAAACATCTTTACTCATAAATACTTCGAGCCAACCAATTTGAAAAATACCTAAAACTTTATAACCTTCTGATACAAAAAGTGGACTTCCTTTACTCTTTAAAATTAGACCAAATCATGCTTCTGGCCAAGATAGAGTAACAGTGACCAGATTCACACCACTTTTAAATACAGAAAACACAACAGTCTTCAGGTATTGAACAATAGCACGATACAGCAATCCTTGAGAGAGAGGAAAACAGATTGTTGCCCCAGCTTACTGCCTAGACAGAGTGTCCATGGTGCAGTCGGGCAGTCCAGGTAGAGCCTAGACATCTCTGAGTTGAAAAGACAGAGTTGAGAGTTCTGCAAGTCCAAGGCAGCTCAAGTTTGCAAGGTGCAGGACGGCAGGAGAGCTCTGGAGATCACAACTGGGTCCTCCCCAAGTCTTCAGCCAAGTATCGGTAGGTATAAGCATGTGAGGAACATATCAGAGGCTGAGGAATCACCCCAAAGAATAATCCTCTTATCAGATTATTATCTGATGTTGGGAATAGGGTCAGGAATAGCTCATGTTTCCACCTGGCATAGTGGAAATACATCATAAAATTTGAGGCAGTAGGTAGAGGACTTGGAACGTTATTGTTGCTTCATTACTGTGGAAAAACCTCTCTAGGCTAAAAGTTGTTCTGCCTTAAAGCTCAAGACATGAAAGGATCAAATCGTTTTCAAGTAACTGTGACTCAGAACAAAGTTCATACATGTATATAAGTAAATGTGTGTGTATATATATATGTGTGTGTGTGTGTGTGTGTACCTATTAATATTTAAATATATAAGAATATCTAACACTCAACAAAGTAAAATTCATAATATTTGGGATCCAGTGATCAGGTATGCAAAGTAACAGGAAAATACAACCCAAAATGAAGAGAAAATTTAATATATTGAAAATGACCCAGAATTAACACATAAGATAGAATTAGTAAACAAGGACAATTAAATGTTCTAACTATACTGATATGTCAGAACACAGTGGAACATCTTTAAAATACTGAAAAGAAGATCCTGTAAACTTGAAATTCTATACCCAGTAAAACTATATTTCAAAAACAGACTTACAAGAGCCAAGCCAAAATTATTCATGACTATTTGGATAGATTAAAGCAAGTACTCAGGCAGAAGGAACTTGATACCAGGTGATAATAGAAAAAAAATTACTTCTTTATAAATCATTTTAAATGATAATTGCAGTTTAAAACAAAAATTAATATGCAGGGGGTTGTAAAATTATAAGTAAAATTTATGAGAACAATAACACACAGACTGGAAGAGGGCAAATACAAGTATACTGCCTTAAGGTTATGATACTGTATGCAAAGTAGCATACTATTACTTGAAGATAGGCTGTGGTAAATTATAGATGTCTGTTGAACCTGAAGCAACCACTTAAAAAAGACATAGCTAATAAACTGATAAAGGAGACAATAGACAATAAATATCCAATTAATCCAAAAGAAGACAGAAGAAGGAAAAAGGGTACAAAGGACAGATATGACACATAGAAAACAACCAGATGGTAGATTTAATCCCACCTGTAGAAGTAATCACTTTAAATGTAGACCATTAAATTTAAACGGTCTAAATGCCATAATTAAAGACAAGATTGACAGATACAAGATATCTGTCATAGATATCGTCATCTGCTGCATACAAGATATCCACTTTAAATAAAAAGACTCAAATATGTTAAAAGTAGTACAAAAGGATAGAAGAAGATATGCCATGCCAGAGGAAATCTTCAGTGACTAAATCAGACAAAATAGATTTTGCAGAAAAGAATATTATCAGGGATAAAAAGTTCATTTCAAAATGATAAAGAGGTCATTTATCAAGAGAACACGATTCCTGAAAGTTTATGTCCCTAAAAAAACAAGCTTCAAAATAAATGGAGCAAAATCTGATAGAAAGAAGGAAGGAATAGACAAATCTACAAGTTTGGTTGGTGATTTCAACACTTCTTTCTCAGTAATTGATAGAACAAGGAGATAGAAAATTAATCAAGATATATAGGATGGGTAGCACTACCAACCACCTTGACCTAGTTGACGTTTATAGAACATTCCACCCAACAAGAGCAGAATTATACTTTTTCCCCAAGGGCCAAGAACATTTACCAAGATAGATCACATTCTGGACCATAAAACAAGTCTCAATAAATTTTAAAGGATTCAAATCACACAAAGTATGTTCATGGACCACAGTGAAATTAAATTAGCAGCCAATAAAAGAAAGATGTCTGGAAAATTCCCAAGTATTTGGAAACTGAATAACACTTCTAAATAACCAAAGGGCAAAAGGAAAATTGAAAAGTATTTAGACTGGCAAGGATGTGGAACAACAGGAACATTCATTTATTACTGGTGAGAATGTGAATGGTACAGTCACTTTGGAAGACAGTTCGGCAGTTTCTTACAAAACTAAACTTACTCTTAGCATATGATCCAGCAATCATGCTCCTTGGTATTTACCCAACTGAGTTGAAAGCTTATAATCACAAGGATGTTTGTAGAAACTTTATTCATAATTGCCAAAAACGTGGAAGCAACCAACCTACGTGTTTCAGTAGGTAGATGGATTAAAAAAAATTGTGGTACATTCAGACAATGGAATATTATTCAGCACTAAAAAAGAAATGAGCTGTCAAGTCATGAAAAGACCTGGTGGAAACTTAAATTCGTATTACTAAGTGAAAGAAGCCAATCTGAAAAGACTATGCTTTCAGAATCTAGAGACGGTAACAAGATCAGTGGTTTCCAGGCACTGGGGTGAAGGGAGGGATGAATAAGCCCAGCACAGAGGATTTTTAGGACAGTGAAACTGTTTGTATGATATTGTAATGGTAGATACTTGTCTTACATTTGTCAAAACCCACAGAATGTAGAATACCAAGAGTGAACCTTAATGTAAACCATGAGCTTTGGGTAATAAGGATATGTTAATGTAGGTGCATCTATTTTAATAAATGTACCACTCTGGTGGGGGATGTTGGTGGGGGAGTCTGTGTTTGTGGAGGGGAGACTAGGGATATATAGGAAATCTTTGTACTTTTTGTTCAATTTTGTTGTGAACCTGAAACTTCTCTAAAAAGTCTACTTTAAAATATCAGGGAAAAAGTATTTTGAACTGAATGAAAATGAAAACCTACTAAAATTTGTAGGATGCAACTAAAGAGTGCTCAAAGGGAAGTTTTTATCGCACTGAACTGTATGGGAAAAGAAGAAAGCTCTCAATTCGATGAACTCAGCTTTCACATTAAGAAACAAGACAAAGAAAGTAAAGTAAACCCAAAGAAGAACAAAGGGAATGGTAAAAATAAGAGCAGAAATCAATAAAATATAAAGCAGAAAAACACAAAAGAAAGCCAGTGTTGGAAACAGCGATTTTCTTGAGAAGACGAATAAAAGGAAAGCTCTTCTGGCTGATTCTCCAGACAAATTCCTGCCCAAATGGATCAAGGAGGGGACTTGCAACACCATCTCACACCCAGGAAAAATGACAAGAGAGATCTCTGGGTAATGAGAAAATATCTGTACTCCTATGTGCTAATAATCAGTTTCCAAAATCAAGTAAGACCCAATGTGTTCTTCCGTGAGGAAAAAGCACAGGATTTCTTTGTTTTCCCAGGAAAGTTGTTTTGAACTAGTCATTTGAGAAGTTTACATGTATACTGTATTTGAAGGTTCTAAAACAGTACTGCTTTAACTAATTCTATATTTGCAGCTTCACAATTTACATATCCGTCTTCCATTTTCATCCCCCTTATCCAGAATTTATAAATTTGAACCTTCTTTATAGGTTCACTTTTTTTGGAGGGGGGGAGGGAGAAATAGACCATATACTATGTTTATTCTTGCTTGAAAAGAGAATCTAAATTGATCATCAGTGAATAGGATAAACATTCAGGAACAAATATGTCTGTTCTCTTAATCCTGACATTTGAAGAAAATTTATGAAGAACATTTATATAAAATAAGTATCAGATGTTCAATAAAGGCAGCATAATTCAAGAATCTAAGGTCATGATGAATATCCGAAGCCAATGAAGTAATGTTTGTCAGTCAAATAAATATTTAATCATTTAGCTTCTAAAAACAGCACCATCAAGCAGATGATCAAAATTGTCACTGGAGAGTACTTGGAATGTAAAAAGACGACTAAGTCATGGACTCTGTTCCATACAGTTTTCTCTTTTTTTCCATACTCTTCTTTCAGCACAGTTTATTCTCTTTTGCACTTTGCTTGCTTCTTTAATTCATAGCTTCACTTAAATTTATTCCCTGGCTTATCTCTGTTTTCTGCTAGGAGGAGCAAACCTTAAATGATTTGTTGTTTCCCCCAAAATATTGCTGCATAATTTTATTACATTTAGTTAAATCATGCTCTATTTACTTAAATCCTTTTTTTCTTTTTCTGAGAAAACTTGGATTCAAACCTGCCATTTACCCAGATGTGTGACTCTGGGACAAGTCGCATCTCTGAGTCTCTATTTTTCCCTCTGAAAATGGTGCCTTGACATCTATTATTCCAAATAAGTCCCTCAGAGATAGTGCCAGGCACATGAAAGACCCTCAGGAAAGCCAGCTGCTCCACTCACTTCCTCCTCATTCCCACCCTGCCAACCTCAGGCAGCTGCAAATAGGGCCTGGCCCACAGGCAGAAACTTCACTGTGGCAAGTTCTGGACCTGTAACCAAAAGCAACACATTACAAAGACCTCTTGTTTCTAGAAACCTTCATAATCTGAATGTTTCCAGGTGATTTATTTAGAAACCTCCTTAGAAAAGAAGTCAAACTAAAGTAAAACTAATTTTCTCCATTCCTAATTTTTTCCAGAAAATAGATTTACTGAAGAGAATTTATAGGCAAAGCTATATTCAGGAGGAAAAGTTAAGAAAGCTCCCTTTTAGTTCCCCAAGTGTGCTCTGTCAAGGAGCAGCCTTGCTCCTTCAGCCACAGAGAGGGGTGAACCCCAGCTGTGGTAGCCAGCACTGCCCCATTTCTCTCCCATGACGCACAGCAAGAATCAATTTTAGTATTGCTTTCTCTAACGGCCTTGACCTCAGGCTCTTTCTGCATAGGGTTCTTCAGGCAGTGACTCCTACCTGATCTGCCCAGGCAACACCTATGCACTGTCCCAGCCCAAAGGCTGCCAGGGCACCAGTGCAGGTGTGGCGTAGGTCCAAAAAGGGAGTTCTTTGTTCTGCTCTTTGCTCCTTAATAAAGAGTTCCCCAATCACTGGCAGATCATTGTAGCTGGGACAGGTGACAGGGTTAGGACTTGGCATTTCTGTGGATGTGTGGGATGAGGGGCATTCAGAAATCTCGTGGGGGTCAGTGCTATGGTAGGGAGGGCTTCCCAAGCCATCGGGGAAAAGCAGATGCTATAAAGTGGCCAGGCAGTCCCCAAGCAACAGGGGTCACTGCCATAACCAGGGGACAATAGGTTTGGCAGGTAAGGACACAAAGGACCCAAGTGAATTAGGTTGGTTTACTCCACAGTCAGTCCTCTTGTCCCAAGAACAGCATCAGAGCAAAAGGGCCTGGATGACAGGCAACATGAGTCGTTGCGGGGAAACTCCTGGTGGCTCGGTGGTAAAGAAACCACCTGCAGTGCAGGAGATGTGGATTTGATTCCTGGATCGGGAAGATTCACTAGAGAAGGGAATGGCAACCCACTCCAGTATTCTTGCCTGGGAAATCCCATGGGCAGAGGAGCCTGGTAGGCTACAGTCCACAGAGTCAGGTCACAAGAGTTAGATGTGACTTAGCAACTAAACCACCACCACCAATTCCAGGGGGCAGTGAATTCACTTTATAGGCTGCAGCCGCACCCTAAGGTGGAAAGTCCTTGACTGAAAAGAATGTTTTGTGAACACCTCCTACATGATGGAGAGGTGGACAGAGTGGCTGTGACAGCCCCTCACAAACTATCCACCTTGCTATATGTTTCTGAGGTGATCTGAGGGCATTGCAACCAGACATGGGGCAGCTTGACCCGAGCCTGGCCCACGCTGCCTGCGTGGAGGTGTGCAAGGTCGCCAGGGTGCCTGACACAGCCCTTTTCCTACTGCCTTTCACCTAAGGAGATTATCCCCAGATATAGAGTTTGGTTAGAGAAAATTTCTTAGAGCCACTTGTTTCTTAAATACTTAGTTTTAATAAATGTCCAGAATCCCTTGAAATCAAAACAGCTCATTAACCAAATAACCTTCTCTTTCACAGACGCATAGGACAGTCTTTTGGGCTCTGTGGGAGAAGGTGAGGGTGGGATGATCTGAGAGAATAACATTGAAACATGCATATTATCATATGTGAAACAACACCAGTCCGGATTTGATGCATGAGACAAGAGCTCAGGGCTGGTGCAATGGGATGACCCAGAGGGATGGGATAGGGAGGGAGGTGGGAGGGAGGTTCAGGATGGGGAACACGTGTACACCCATGGCTGATTCATGTCAGTGTATGGCAAAAACCACTACAATATTGTAAAGTAATTAGCCTCCAACTAAAATAAATAAATTAATAATAATAAAAAAAAACCTTCTCTTTAAAAGGAAAAGTTTGAGGGAGGCTCCACACTGCCCACTCAGCTGCCTGGGGCATATATAGTACCTGCCACTTAATTTGTGTTTAAGAACCTGTGGGCAGATGGACTAACATCATCTGAGCTGGTGTGTAATTGCCTACATAATAATCAGAGAAATATGAAAAGGGACACAGAGGCAAAAGGCAATTTAGGACTTCAAGTAACAGTCCAGTCTCCCAAATCTTGGATTTGAGGCTGCAGAGTAGAAAATAGAGTTTTGTATGTTTTCAGTGACACACAGAACTTCTAGCACCTTTCATGGAACATTGGGACTGCATAACTGATGTTTAGGATTGGTTTTAACCTTGTCACCGAATTTCTCTAGGCCTCCTCAGCCTGAGTGCAAACGAAGCCCTGTCACAATAATTCCTCAGGGGTGTTGGCTGGTCCTCCCTGACAAACTGCAGGACCAAGTATCTGGGTGGAGGCAGGGAAGGGTCTCTGATGGATGCCCCAGATCTGCTCATGAACAAGCCTGTGGCCTTGCCAGCATCTTGCCAGCTCCCCTGTGGGCAGCTCTCCAGTGAGACTGCCATGGCTCCACTGGTATTTTGTTTCCAGAGATCTCTGCTAACTGTCCAGGATTAGAGTGACTCCAGGATGAAAGGGTTGGTTTTCCACTTCGGGAGAATGCCTTCTCTCTGTAGGTAAGAGCAGGCATGTGGGTGTTCCAGGCCTTGCATTGAGGTCAGAGGAGCTGGAAAGATCCCCTGGAGTTTCCACACTGCCCTGTCCCCTGTTCAATGAGGGTATTCTCTTAGGAGAAAACCAAATTACACTGCCACTTTGCCATTTAGAAAACTGCGTCTGCTCATTTATTTTGCTTGGTGCGTATCTTAGACAGTCGTTTCCACAGCGGTTTGTAACCTTCAACTTGTCCTTGTTCCCTCTTTGGCTTTAAAATGCCACACAACCCCCCTACTGAGATTGAAAAGAAACTCCCTTTCACTATGATTTCAAGGAGAACTTGTAGAGTATTAGGATAATTGAAAAAAAAAATCGATATCATAATATCAAGGTACAGGTTTACAGATGCCTTGGGGATGTCAGACCAACAACAATTAAGTTGATCTCGGGTCTTGTTTTGATGTTTGCACAGTTTCCATGGCTTCCAGAACCTTGCAGTTTCTGTGCCCTGGGCAGTCATGTAAAGGCTCTTTGTTGAGAACCCAGATTCCGATTTGCCATTAACCTGAAAACACCCTGCTCACCTCAACCAAGTGTGAAACTAGAGGAGTCTCAGAAAGGAGCTATTCAGCTGGAATTGTATTTTTTATATGGAAGTCTCAGCTGCCAAGCCGAGTATAGTATTTGCTTACTTGGGCAGCTTATTGCCTGTGGGCCCAGTTAGTATAAGAGGAATGGCAGGGATAAAGTTAAGCTCAGTATTTTTCAATTACAGAACATTTAAAAAAACAAAGAAAAAAAGCAAAGCCTTCATCGAAATTGCAATCTTTCAATCTTATTTGTTCACCATGTAGACGGTTATTTAAAGAGTACTTTTCTCCTCAATTACATCTTGGTACTAAGAGTAGAGGTGGATCCCAGAGGCAGCAGTTTGGCCTCTTTGATGATCTGAACAATTTTCAGTGGCTAATGGCCTATAAATAAGTAATATCTTGTAGCCATTGAGGCCAAGAGACATGAAAAGGAGTCTTTGACAGTTATGGGTTTTCTTGGATAAAACTTCTAAGCAAAATAGAGGGAGATTACAGAACTGGAAGACTATTACTCAGCCTGCATTTGGTTTTCCAAACTCAGGAACTTGTGGGCATCCATTTGTCAGCATTCAAGACAATCAAGGAATCTTGAAAGTTTACTAACTGTAAGGTGATCGGACCAAACGATGTGAATGCTCCTCCCCAGCTTGCTGTGTCAGCTTGGGGTGCTGGGTGGCCCTGCTGAAGGAGGCCGCCTCGAGAGGTCAGTCCTTACCGTGTGGACAGCGTCACTCCGTTCCCAACCTGCAGGGCTGTTCAGCAATTTCCAGATGAAGCTCATCCTAGAGGAGAGGAGAGTGAAAGGGCCACCTGATTTTCCAGTCCTGCTCTTGTCCTCCCTCTCCTTTCCGAGACTCTGCTGTCTCCCTGACCTTGAGTTCTGCCATTTTCCTTCCCCAAACCCCCCCTTTGCTTGAACTACTGTGAGTTGAGTTTCTGTTACTTGCACCTGAGAGAACTTGGACCAACGCAGCCCCCTGGCTCTGACCTGGCCCCTGCCTCTCCCTCCAGCCTTTTTCCTGACACCCCTGCCTCAGCCTCAGTTTCATGCTGTCACTCTGTACTTCACACTGTCCCAAGCCTTCTTGCCTCCCTAAGCATCTCAGGCAGGGACCAGGTCTTATTTATCGTTGTATCCCAGTGGCTGTCACAATGCCTGACACATAATAGGTGCTTAAAACACATTTACTGAATGAAACTCAGGAAGGTAAACAGAAAGTGGAATTTTCATTTCTGTGGGAAAAATAAGAGTGTGAGGTGAGGAATAGTTTCCCTGTGAGTAGATACCCTAGAAAGGCAGTGATTGTAACAGACAGTAATGAACCTAAGAAGGGTTCAAAGCAGTACTGAGCCTGCATGGAAGTAGATCCTCTTTCTCGCCACCATATCCCATTTCTTTCTGAAAAATCTCTGCCTTCCGTGCTACCAATGTTATTGTATTAGGGGTTAGAACTCTCAGGTGACTTAGCTTCAGAGTTCTCATCCCCTGTATTCCACATCCTTGATGATGTATGTGTGAATTGTGTCCCCTAAGGAAAAGGGACAAGGAAGTCACTGGAAAATAGGTGGGTCAGGACCGTATATCCAGAGAGCCCAGGTCTACCTGGGCAAGTCAGGGAAGGCTCCAAAGAGGAGATGGCATTTGGACGGTGACTTGAAGGATGGTTAGGAGTTTATCAAAGGATGGGGAGCCCAGTGTGTTCAGGGAGCTACAGGGACTATGGACGGTAGATTATAATCACCCAGCCTAAATGAAGGCAGGTGGCTATCCAGAGAAGCAGGAGGAGTGATGGGGGGAAGTACAGTTTGCACTGGATGTTTAACAGACTCCTCACTTTGAACATTTAAGAGATGCTGAGCACACACTTAGCAGAATTATACATAAATTTTAAATTGTCAAGCTTACTAGAGAATCCCCTGTGCAGCCACTTGGGTTTAATTCCCAGATCTGCCTCTCCCAGCCCTATGACCTTGGGCAAGTTACTTGACATCTTCATACTTTAGCTACATGATCTGTAAAGTGGGAAGAATAATAGTACTTCTTGCCATAAATTGTAGAGATGGGTGAGTTAATACCCGTGAAGTCCTTAGAACACTGCCTGGCATGCAGCAAACGCTAATTATTAAACACTTCACGATTATTTCTCTCATGAGGTTGTTTGCAATCACCAGTCATGCACTTTGTACATAATCACATGGTATTAATTTTACCATTTTAATTGTTCATTTGCTTGGGGTTTCTCACTGGACTGTGAATTCTTCAAAGCCATTAGTTGAATAAATATCTCTTTCTAAAGTAATTGAATTCATTTCAAGCATATTTCCTACTTACTAACATTTACCTATTGATAACCCAAGGGGAGAACTTTTCTTAGGATTGTGACTGAAAAATAACATTATTTTCTGGAAATTCCTCTTTTAGGCTGGAAAATCCTAGACCACAGAAGCATCATCTTCTTTATAAAACCATGCCAGTCCCCCTGCGATTATGCTGGGAAACTTGCTTCATGGAGGTTTTATCCTGATCAAAGGGATTAAAGAGCCCAGAGAAACAAAAAATATCTGAACCCTGTCAGTTTGTTTGAAAATTTTTCGCAGAGCCTTGTTGCAAAACGTATGACCGAGAAACCTCACAGACCCTTAATTCCCAAGAGGTGGGCCAGTTGAGTGGAGTTTAGACATCACTACATCCAGAGAGGCTGGCTGGACACTCCTCATCCACTTGTTTTGGTTGATTTGGAGGAGAAAGGGCACAGAAGTTCTCTGCTGAGACCTCAGAATGAATGATCGAGTTGACTTAGGAGATTGGCTCGTGTCTGCAGGACCCAGAGTGCCCCAACAAAGGCTGGACCAGAGGCCCCAAGTGTGCAAAAGCAGATGTGTTTGTGGGATGGGCATGGGAGAGGGGGTGGGGTTTTGAGCCCCCAGAAGGCAGTCAGGTGAATCAGGAATTTGGAAGACAAGAGATCTGAATTCTGGTTCTGTCCTTTTGTATCTGCACAATCCTCTTAAGGCCTAGGTTTCCTTTTTTTTTTTTTTGTCATTAAAGGGTTTGATGTAGATTGTCTCCAAAGTTCTGTTTCTAGTGTTAAGATTTCAGTGCTCACCCAGTGGTGTTGGGCACAGTTTAGGTTAAGTAAAGTGGCTTTTATGTGCAAGTCTCCCATGGCACCCATCACCACCAGGATGCTTGTTTCCACCTGATCTGTGCAAACCCAGACCTGACCCAGACCCAACCACAGTGCAGCCTCCCCACTCCTCTTGGCAGCCTGGAGCCGCCAAGAGGCCCCCAGCCCTTCTTGCCTGCTCTTACCTGAAGTCTGATTCTCTTCCTCCACCCCCTAAGACAAGGCTGCTTGTAATCTCTCACCCCACGTGTCTCAAGCCTGGAGTCAGGGTAGGTCTGCTCCCAGCCTCCTTGAATCTGGCCTTGGCCCTCCTGCCTTGTCACTGTGGTCCTCTCCCAACCTTCTGGGCTCCTCTGCCCTCCCCGGGCACTTGTGAGCTTGGCTCACTGCTTCTCTCTCTCCATCCTGACACTGTCACCATCTCTCAAGACTTGAACATCCACGTGGACAATTCTAACAACCCTGTGACCTCTGAGGGCCTCAACAACCTCACTTCTGGTGGTCCACACAGCATATACTCAAGTAGGTGACAACATATCAACAATGGACATGTCTGAAGAGGTTTCATTTATCTTCAAAATTATGATACCTATAGCTAGGGTGACCATATAACTTATTTTCCAAACTGGTACAGTAAGTGAAAGAGAACACCAAAATAATTAAGTTATATCATTTTTGGAAATATTTACTTATTGATGACAAATTGGTTTTCATATTAAAGCCTCTGTAAAATAATTATATTCCAAAGCTGTTTTCCAAAATAAGACTTTTCTTAAAAAAATTAACTTGTGTACATTGAAGCAACATTGAAAAAATCTTTATATAAATTACCTGCACATTGAAAATAATTTGCAGAATAATTGCCCCTAGTACTTATGTCCTATAATTAGTTTCCCAGCTAAATCTGTCACTGGTATCTTAATGAAGAATTTCCTTTTTGAAGCTAGTTGTCATATTTTGACATTTTTGAACAAATCTGTTTGCAATTGCTTTTGAAGTAAAATTTATGGTTAATAAATTTGAAATCGTTGACACCTTTCTCTGTAGACCACATTTTTAATTGCTGATAACCCCTCAGGTATTGAGAGATTGGTAAATTCTACACAGATTCTACTAAATGGATACTATTTTTGATTCAAAATTTCTTACATAAATATTTTGCCCTAAGTATTAATACAGGTACTACCTTTTGGCCTGTATTCAGAGTACCATTCTCCAAAATACATTTTTACAGAATATAACTTGTCAAGCAGGGTATAGCTATTTAGAATGCTTCTGAATGCTCCCTATCGCGTATGTAATTTCATATCCTAATGAATAAATCCTTGGAAGTAAAAGGTGGGGTTCAATCAAACCCAGGCCAGCTTATTTTAATGGAACTATTAATAGTAGTATCTAGTTAACAAATGAAATATCCAAGATGGATGTTAAACTAAATGGGACCCAGAACAGCAGGCATATAAACAGGGACTCTCCCAGGTAACAGCTCTAACACTGACCCTCTGAGGCAGCTCACAGTTCTCCATCCTGGCAGCACATCATCAGTATCATCAGAGAGCTCGTCAGACCTGCCGATGATCCGGCTTTCGTCCCAAAGACTCAGCTTTCATAGATTGGGATGGGACCTGCGAACTAGCATTTTACTCTAAAATGATCCTGACAAGCAGCTTGGGCTGAGAGCAGCTGTACCAGCCTGATGCACTGCTTCTAAAGCCAGGTCACTAGAATGGTGGGAGGCTCAAGATGGAGGGGATTTATGTATACATCTAGCAGATTCACTTCGTTATACAGCAGAAACCAACACAGCATTGTAAAGCAATTATACTCCAATAAAAAAAAGAAGATGGGGCGAGGAGAAAAGAAGCCAGGTCATTGTGGCCCTCCAGGGCCATTCCCCAGCTACTCCATATACTGCAGGAACGCAGTGATTCCCATAACAGAGAAGACGGAGGTAAACCAGAAGCAGCCATGCTGCTGCCACATTGTCCCTGCACCCACGTGGCTGTGCTGTCACCTTGAGCCAGGAGAGGGCGCACGGCAGATGCTCTGTGGCATGAATAGAGGGTGGCCTGCTACAATCCTGTGACCACTCCCCGGAACACAGAGTGATTGCATGAAATCCTTTCAAACATTTAATTAACCAACTTCTATATTGTTGTGACAAAAATGAAACTTGTGGAGAGTTAACAGATTTCTGACTGGAGATAAAGATGTTAAAAATCTCATAAAAGCTCTAGGTAAGCCTGTTGTAAGTGCTTGGTTCTATTCTCAATATCTATTTTAAAAACAATTCTCAAAATGTAAAATTTCCAGCATTCCCAAAGCAAGATATCTTTTTGGCTCATCCTACAAATTAATGATAATCTTTCTAACTCCAAGTATGAAAAACCACCCTGGCAAAGAAAAATAACAAGACGTGGTTTGCAAGCCCTGCCTTCTTGGTTGTCCCCGTAAAGTGTTGGGGGTCATCCCAGAGCCAGTCGGGAGAGCAGCTTTTGCTGGTGCTTGGCCTGCTCTGAACTCAGTTCCGAGGCTGTGAGTTGAACTCTGTGCAGATGTTCTGAATGACCTTGGGGACGACTTTGTAGAGGTTGTCAAACTCGTCCACGAAGAAGGCGTGGTCCCTGGCAGGGTGAGTGGCGATGATGTCCAGCTCGTCCTGGGCAGCCCACGCCACGCCTATGGCATAGGTGATCACGCCTGTGGAGACAAAGGGTGGATGAAGTGAATGTCCCCAAGGAAAAGTGCGGACATCCACCCTTGCCTTCCTGCCACTCTGTTGGCCATTGTGCTTGAACTCAACCAAATCCAAAATCAGAAATGTGCCCAAAGCATGAACATGTGCTGCATGCCAGCAGCAGTGAAATTGATACAGTTGCTCTCTCATAGGGGTTTACCATCCTTTGGAGAAAAAAAACAAAACAAAACAGAAGAATGGAGTCAATCCATGATAAGAATTTCATGAGGAGCAGCAAGGGAATGATTCTTGGGACAAGCAAAACTTGGGTGCCCTGCAGATTATACCCCACGGCACACACCTGCTCTGTGTGTAAAGTCACGCAAAACTGAGTCTTAACTGCCTCAAAAATCAGTTCAAGATCTTTTAAATGTAAATGAAATGATGGGTAGTCAAATCCACCTGCCTTCACTAATCAAGATTGTTTTAAGACTTGCATGTCCTGCAAGTGGCTCGTAGCCTCAATGGTAAGTTGTTTGCCTGAGTTGTTCTCCAGAAACTTGGAGTCAGCTGAGCTGAGACAGCTGTGTCTAGTTCAGCTGAGCTGGTTAAGACTGGATAGGACCACTGACCCCCCAACCTGGCATGCGTGAGTGCCCACTTAGTGGCCTTTAGAACACATGCAGAGGCCTGTAGCTTAGTTACGCCTGCGCAGAACAATTCCATATCTTTTCCTCCCCACAACTCAGATGCCCTACTCCTTTGTTTGCTACCCTAAAGCCCTGAGCTCCTTGCCTTTGGGGAGGTAGACCTGTGACTAGTTCTCCTGTCTGCCTTGTGGATAAGCCCTCTTTTTGATGCAAACCTTGGCCAAAAAACAAAACCAGTGAAGCTGAATTACTTTAGGCTTGAGGGTGACTTTATAAGCCATAGGCTCCAACCACAAGGATTTCCGGAGCAGGAAAGCTTGCCCAAGGACCTGGAGAGCTGGCGACCCAGCATCTGCTCCATCACCACAGAAAAGTAAGTGTTTGCAGATAAGGAAGGCGCTAACAGCACTGACTGCTGCAGGGGGATCACTGGAGATGAAAAGGGGAAAAGGTATTCACTGAATTCGGAAGAAACATAAATAAGATGCCGGTAGCTTGGAGGCAGAAGTGTTGGGGGAGTCAAAGCCAAAGAAACCAAGTGAATTGCTGTGAGTTGAGATTGAAAGAGAAATGAAGATATGGGGCAGGAGGCGTGTGGCTGTAAAGAGGAGGCAGGTGGTAACTGGAGCCAGAACATGGGGTCAAAGGGGATTATTTCCCTCTTTAGGAAAGGAGGGACTGGAGCTTGTCTAGATACCAAGAGGAATGAATATAGTAGGATTAAAGGGTTTGGGCTCTAACCATGGACTGAGATGCCTCAGGGAGAAGAGGAATTCAGAGAGCAGGCATCTGTCCTAAGTGGGGAGGCAGACTGCCCGGAGTGTGGTTCTTGACTGGGGCAGCTGGTGGGCAGGTGCTGGCCTATTCCCATGCCCCCTCCTGGCTGACCAGGGTGAGATAAGTAAGATGGCCATGAGATGGTGGGCAGAGCCCGGGGAGGGGCTTCTGCCCAGGCTCCATTCCCCCACCTCCCTGCCACCCGCAGGGGCATGGCTTTCTCTACTATTTTCCGGGTTCCCTTTCCTGCTGATGGGAGCGCCATCCACACCACAGGTGGTTCTGGGCTAAGCTGTTCTCCTATTGTGGCTCATTAAGCTGCCAGGTCCTTTTCTCACCTTTGCAGTGTCTTTTCTCTGAACATTATCTCCATTGGGAAAAGTCAGGGTTGGGCTTTAAAAATGCTGCCAAGGGGTCACAGGAAGAGTTTAGCTGCAGAACAGGGCTTAGACCCACTAAGATCTTGTTTCTATTCAAAGATGGAAGGACTGCCCTCTCCCATCCCCGGCCTAAGTAAAGACAACAAGACCAATATTAGAGATTTAGCTTTTCACATCCTGCAGTCCAACCTTACTGTAGAGAACTTTCTACTGGCAATTCTGATAGATGGTCCCCCAGCCTTGGCTTGGACACCCTCAGGGACACCCCAGTGCTCATGGCTTCCATGTCACTTGCATCTGTTGGTCCTTGTTGTTTAAAGATACCCAGAACACGATAGCCCTCACAGTGCCTGGGACATCATCCTAGGTCTTCACTTTCTCCTGACCAGTGGGTCAAAGGTACCCTCTGGGTGAGGCTCAAGGAGAGGCATCGAGAAAAATGAGTGAGAGGGGCTGCACACAAGCTGAGGACAGACGATCTTGGGCTTGTCATCAAGAGTTGCCCCACCTGGTTCTGCCCATTCACTTTGGAACTTTGGGCAGTTTGCTTCTGAACCATAAACCATCTTCACTCTGCTGACAGGAGCCCAAGGGGCCTTCTGACCGCTGGCACATGGGCCACCTGCCTCCCCACCATTCTGTGTGCTCCCTCTGGGGTAAATCACTGGGAAGACTGTCTGAACCTGGGGTCTGGGTACTTTTCCAGAAGCCAGAAATATTGGTTCCCGAAGGCTTATTTTTATATCCCTCCTTGTTTCAGGAAGGATTAAAAGCAGCTTTAAAGAATATGGGAAATCCTGCAAACAAACCCAAGTTAAATGGAGGCAGAGACTGAGTATATGCGCATATACGTGTGCGCGCACACACATGAAAACTTCCCCCACAATAGCTAAGTCTTGTTCACTAGTACTTACTACAGGTTTTTGGTTCACTGACGACTCCGTTTACTTTTATTGTCATTACTAGTATTACTGTCACTAGAGGTTTTCTCCACGTTGTTTGTATTTTCTTTGTATTTTATGGCACTTTTCAAAACAAGGATTATGTATAGATTTTGTCCAAAAGGCATTAAATATGACTGATTTTTTGAATATTTACGAAAACAGTTTTGCTCATTTTTCATGGTTTTAAACTTTCTGTTGTCGTCTTCCAAATTTCATATGGAAATATCTCTAAATATTTTGAATGAAAATTTCTTTGAGGTCTTCCCCCAAACCTCCAATATCTGGTTAGCAATTGCTTATATGACAGTATTATACTTCTCTTTTAAACATCCATTTTCTTCAAGTTTCTAACACAATTTTGTGATCTTCAGCGGAGATTAGAGCGAGGAGTCAAATTCCTCTTTAATGCATCACATGTTGGTGTGTGCAGCCTCAGAGGGTGGGACGTAAAGAAAAGGGGTAGCGTCCACAGGCCTTGATGCTGTGGAAACTACCCTCGTTTCCTTGCCTGACCCTTCTTCATTACCCAGAGGGCTCTGTGGTGTTGAACTACACCCTAATGCCCTAGGATTGTGAACATTGTATTAGGTACTAGACAAACCCAGTGCCCAGAGAGACAACCCACCAAGCCTCAGATGTCTGGTCAGCAAGACCAGCTCACTCACCCTTGTGATGGGCAAGCATGGCTGGTATCCGGATGTCGTCATAGGACCTCCCGTCAGTGATGAGTATCATTAGCTTCCTCTTGTTGGGCTTGGACTTCTTGAAGAGCTGTTCCAGGGCATAGTTGATGGCAGCCCCCGTGCTGGTCCCTCCACTCCAGTACCCCACCCTCTTGATGGCACTGAGGACATCAGATTTGGTGCTGTACTCATCGAACCCAAACTCCAGCCGCTGCTCGTAGGTGTACTGCATGGCCCCAATCCGCGTGTCCGTGTCTGAAATCTCAAACTCCCTGCTGAGGTTGGCCACAAACTGGAGGACTGTGCGGAAGTTGCTGGTCCCTACACTGCTGGAGCCGTCGATGACGAAGCCAATGTCGGCCGAGTTTAAGCAGGTCTTGCTGCAGGCCAGTCGGTCGGTGTCACAGACCCGCTTCACCAGGGGCTGCACGGTCTTGTGGAGGCTGAACCAGTTCTGCACGGTGAGTGAGTAGAAGCCATTGGTTCTGCACACAGCCTGGGAGACAGGGGCAGGCCACACGCCAGGTCAGGGGTCTCACCCTCCAATGGATCACTATGACCGGTCACCTAAGGCCTCTGTCCATCTCGGTTCACCCAGCCAGGTGCTCACAGGGCAGAGGCCCCTCAGGTTATCTCTGGACCCATTCCCCCACCCTCAACCAGGTCTCTGCTTTCATGGAGAACCATCAGTCAAGCAAGTCCACAGGGAGAGGGGAATTGCTGGTTTCAGCTTCATATTTATGCCTCTCCAGACCCCTTGGTTTGTACTGGCAGCCAGCCATGAGGCTGGCATTGGTGGGCACCAACCCACAAGGGTTAAAGAAAGCTTTTGTTCTGATTGGGAAAACAAAAGGCACACAGGAGATGAAGCTTAAGAGCTGGTTACAGAACAGACCTGCATCCAGCAAGAAGGGGGTTCCACATCTGTGTCTGGCACCCAACTAGATGTTCTTAACATCATTTCACTATCCACCCCTGCCCACCTTAACCCTACAGGGTAGAATTCTAACCCCCTTGTCATAAAGGTAGAAACTGAGGGCCAGTTGTGAAGCGACATCCTTAAGGTCACAACTCAAATCTCTCTGCCCTCAAGAACCCCAGCTCTGTCCCCTGGACAACCCTACCTTCAGGCAAATGAATATTTACTTGTGCCCAAGCATGTTCCAGAAAAAACTCAAGGTGCCTGCAAATAAACACTGAGCAACCTGGTTGGTGTGCTCCTGGAAGTGACCATTTCCCTTGCCACTGCCTCTCCGGAGGTCACAGAGAGAATCACAGACCTGCTGGCTACGGATGAAGGTGTATAATTAAAACATTAGTTGAAAACAAGAAATGACATTAAAATGTCCTGGGAAATGTACTTTAATTGGTTTGTAAAAACCTAATGGGGTTCACCAAACTTTCCATGGCTTAGATGGCATGTGAGATGGGTGTCAAGGCTGACTTGAATTCTAGCCAATGGATGGGGGGAGGGGATCCCCACCAGGCAGTCTGAGTGAGTCACAACAGGAGAGAGCGTGGTGCTGGGCATGGGCAGGACATTGGGTGGCTGGAGCTAGGAAGCTGGGTTAAGACCACCCTCCAGAAGACCTCAGGAATAACAGTGAATGGAGAAGGATTTGGAGCAAGGACCCTGTGGGACTGAGAAAAAGCATGAGATTCATTGTGAAATCGAAACTAAACTGGGGAGCTCCAGAAGGGAGAAAGAACAGATGTAAAGTATCAATACTCGCTTGAACTGGAGAGGTGGCACTGGGCATGGGAAAGACTGGGCAGATGTGAGCTACGTGACATGGGAGCTGACAAGTTGTTCTGGGGTGACTCCGGGTGTCTGGGACAGCTGTGGGGCCAAAGCACAGTCCAGAGGAAGAAGGAATTTGAGTGGGAAAGATGATGCACTTGGCATGTTGCATGTAGGAGTTAAGGTTCTGCAGCTCATTGGGTGGAGACTAGTCAATCAGCTGGAAACAGATGGCTCCTGAGCTTCAGAGAAACCAGGGTGAGAGACACATGAGTGTGTCACTGCTTGTGAGTGAAGGCTGAAGCTGTGGCCCTGGAGGGAGAAAAACTAGTGAGAACAGAGGAGAGAGCCAGGAACTGAGCCCCAAGGAAGTCTACGCTTCGGGTACAAGACGGAAAAGAGGAGGGGGCAAGTGAAGTAAGAGCCACACTGTGTCCTAGAGGTTAAGGGAGACAAGAATGATGATGAAGTGAGGGATCTGTGCAGGGAGCTGAGCCCCAGCAGATCTGGAGACAGGATGCTAACACTGTGGGGCATCCCCCCTCCTGTCCTCCTCCTTTCCGTTTGAAACCCGGGGTCCTGTCTTTGGAGAAAGGTTTATGTGGGGTCTACTGTATAAAGCATACACAAAGTGGGCTGCATTGGGGGAATGGGCCTAGATTGCCATCTGTTCTGCCTCCATGGCCTGTTGGGCATCTTCGCAGAACTCAGGGCAGCTGAGTTTGAAGGCCTGTGCTCCCTGATGAGGTTTAGTACCTTTCCTTTTCTTGTTTATCAGATTAGTTGACTTGTGGTGCATGTGTGCCCATGTGTGTGCTCGTGTGAAGACTTGTTGGGCTACCCAGTTGAGGTCCCCTGGGGCTATGAGAGGCACTCAGGGGAGCCTCTGATGTGAGGCTTTGGGGACCCTGCTCCTCCCAAGGTGCTGATGCCAGGCCTCAGTTCACCAAGTGCGTGGTGGGTTGTGGGGCGTTGCTTTGAGAGGGTAACTCCAGGTTCCAGACTGCCTGGAGGCCCTCCTGCCTAGAAATGAGCTTAACACCCATTTGAAAAACACAAGAGACACAGCCTGGATGGCTGCTACAGCTCTGCAAAGTGTAGGGCATTCTTATGTTGGGTGGGTTTCCCACCTACGTACCTTACATAGAAGACATACTTTGTTTGCAAACATACCTTGTTTGCAAAGTTGGGCTCTAGCACGTACTGCTTCTCATTTTCAGAGGCACCTTCAATGGTGATGAAGAAAATGTTAATTCCTGACTCTCTCGCAAACCTTGAGGCCTCCTCCACCTTGTCCGTGGGCCAGCCATCCACCATCACCACGGCCACGTTGGGAGCACCGCCTCTGTTTCCATTAAATTTGGAAAAGAAGTTCTTGGTCACAAAGGAGATGGCCCGGCCTGGAAGAAAAAGAAAACTCATGCTTGGAGTGATTCTGGAATAGATCAGAGCAGCATAAAGAGGTGCAGAAAAATATCCAATCCCTTCCTCGTTGGCTTGTTTTCTTTCTTTAATCATGTTAACTTTCTTTAATCATGTTTGGGTGTACAGTTCAGTGGTATTAAGTACATTCACAATATTATGGAACCTACACCACTAGCCATTTCCCTCCCCAGCTTCATTTTGAGCTTCAACTTCTAATTTTCTCGTTTTAAAAAGGTTTTATACCATTTGCAGCAACATGGATGGACTTAGAAATCATCATACTAAATGAAGTAAGTCAGACAGAGAAAGACAAATATTCTATGATAACACTTATGTGGAATCTGAAAATTAATATAAATGACTCTATATACAAAATAAAAACAGACTCACATAGAAAACAAACATATGGTTACCAAGGAAGAAAGGGGGGGGAAATAAATTAGGAGTATTGGATTAATAGATGCAAATTACTATACATAAAACAGATAACACCAAAGATTTACTGTAAAACACAGGGAACAATATTCAATATCTTGTAATAACCTGTAATGGAAAATAATCTGAAAAAACAATGAATCACTTTGCTGTACACCTGAACCTAACACAATATTGTAAATAAACAATACTTCAATTTTAAAAATTAAATTAAAAAATAATAAAATGTTTTTGAGACCAGCACCCAGGTGAGAAAAGCTTTTCATGGGAACAATAGTGTCCATTCTCTGCCTGGGTGCTGGAGCTGACCTCACTAAGCCCCGGAGCCGTCACCAAAAGTGTGGGGTAGCCCTCTCCTTGGGCTTCGAGGGCTTGTAGTGAGCCCGAGGCTCCAGGTGTGGAAGGGTGTATTCTGGATTCAGTGGAATCTCATGTCACTTCCACTAGAGACACAGGTCTGGCTGGCCTGGAAGGCACCATGCCCACTAAGAACTGAGAGATGTGTTCTAACCTGGCTGCACTTTTTACTGGCCATTTGGGCCTGGATAGGCCACTCCAGACTAGGTTTCCATGATGACAGCCTGCCTCAACTGAGAGCAGCAGTTGTGAGGCATGACGTAGCTTCCCAGCATGCCTTTCTCAAGCATATACTTAACACTTGTCTAGGGCTTCAGGAGAATTTTGGAATCGAGGGTGAGAAACTATACCAGTTTTCTGGGACTTTCCCAGTTTTAGCATTGAAAGTCCCATATGCCCTTGGGCAAACTGGGATGACCGATCACCCCGGAGGCAGCGCTCTTAACCTGGCCTCTGTGGACCCTTGGGCACTGAGGGTGAGTATCCACAAATCCCTTGAATTTATACACAGTATTTTGTGTATATAAGTATTTATTTGGGCACAAAGGCCATAGCTTTCAAAGGGATCCTCAATCTAAATAAAAGTTAAGAGCTACATTCTTAAGACATTAGGGTTATAACGTTATACTCAAGGCTTCTTTGGTTTTGGCCAGCATCCTGGCCTCACTGACTAGTACAATCTTATGTGTCAAATGAAAGGATCAAATGGTTACATACTCAGTTGCTGGAGAAGTGTCTTGGAGAACCCCTGTGAGCTGGCTATGTGGAAACCTCAGAGAACTGCGTTCACAGCCAAAGCTGATTTGGCACAAGGCACCCAGCAGTCCCCTCTGGTTTACTGTTAGCTGCCTGTAGAAAGAGCACAGGGAGCCCTCAGAAGATCACCTTGACCTCACCCAGTCTTAAATCTGGAGGCCATGGTCAATTTGCACTCAATACATGTTCCATTAGCCTTCTAGTGTGTCTTGAAAGCAGAGGCTATAAATCTGAAAATTGCATGTTGAGATTTCCTTGCAGCTAAAGTTCTGGATGTGTTTTAGTTTCATGAAATGATACACACATGAAGTTTAGAAGATGAACATGGGGTAGAGGTGGTACTTTTGATTCTGCTATTTCTGTAGCCAAGTCTGTAGAGTGTCTGACTTTTCCAGGGTAACGTTAGCAGAGGTGCCCATGATTGGTGACCAGCTTCCTTGGTGTTGAGAAGGTAGGGTGCAAAGCATCTATTTTGTGGCTGTGAATCGAACAGGCAAAAATTGTTTCTGGAGCTGGCAGTTGAAGCAGAAGTTTCCCAATCACCATGGCTTCCTGGCTGAAGCAGATTCCTAAAGAGGCTGCAGTGGTAGAATCGAGAAAGCAATTATCTGGTCTTGGAAGAGGCATGGCTCCTCGGAGGTCCTGCAGATCCAGGAAAGACATCTTTGAAAACTCAACCTGAGTACGTTTCTTCAGTAATTCTCAAAACTTTCATACCCTGAAATATTATTATTTCTGCTTCAGTTCAGTTCAGTCACTCAGTCGTGTCCGACTCTTTGCGACCCCATGAATCGCAGCATGCCAGGCCTCCCTGTCCATCATCAACTCCCGGAGTTTACCCAAACCCATGTCCATAGAGTCGGTGATGCCATCCAGCCATCGCATCCTCTGTCATCCCCTTCTCCTCCTGCTCCCAATCCTTCCCAGCATTAGGGTCTTTTCCAGTGAGTCAACTCTTCGCATCAGATGGCCAAAGTATTGGAGTTTCAGCTTCAACATCAGTCCTTCCAATGAACACCCAGGACTGATCTCCTTTAGGATGGACTGGTTGGATCTTCTTGCAGTCCAAGGGACTCTCAAGAGTCTTCTCCACCACAGTTCAAAAGCATCAATTCTTCGGCGCTCAGCTTTCTTCACCGTCCAACTCTCACATCCATACATGACCACTGGAAAAACCATAGCCTTGACTAGACGGACCTTTGTTGGCAGAGTAATGTCTCTGCTTTTAAATATGCTATCTAGGTTGGCCATAACCTTCCTTCCAAGGAGTAAGCGTCTTTTAATTTTATGGCTGCAATCACCATCAGCAGTGATTTTGGAGCCCCCCAAAATAAAGTCTGACATTGTTTGCACTGTTTCCCCATCTATTTCCCATGAAGTGATGGGACTGGATGCCATGATCTTAGTTTTCTGAATGTTGAGCTTTAAGCCAACTTTTTCACTCTCCTCTTTCACTTTCATCAAGAGGCTCTTTAGTTCTTCTTCACTTTCTGCCAGAAGGGTGGTGTCATCTGCATATCTGAGGTTATTGATATTTCTCCCGGCAATCTTGATTCCAGCTTGTGCTTCTTCCAGCCCAGCGTTTCTCATGATGTACTCTGCATATAAGTTAAATAAGCAGGGTGACAATATACAGCCTTGACGTACTCCTTTTCCTATTTGGAACCAGTCTGTCGTTCCATGTCCAGTTCTAACTGTTGCTTCCTGACCTACATACGGGTTTCTCAAGAGACAGGTCAGATGGTCTGGTATTCCCATCTCTTTCAGAATTTTCCACAGTTTATTGTGATCCACACAGTCAAAGGCTTTGGCATAGTCAATAAAGCAGAAATAGATGTTCTTCTGGAACTCTCTTGCTCTTTCGATGATCCAGCGGATTGTTGATAATTTGATCTCTGGTTCCTCTGCCTTTTCTAAAACCAGCTTGAACATCTGGAAGTTCATGGTTCACGTATTGTTGAAGCCTGGCTTGGAGAATTTTGAGCATTACTTTACTAGCATGTGAGATGAGTACAATTGTGCAGTAGTTTGAGCATTCTTTGCCATTGCCTTTCTTTGGGATTGGAACGAAAACTGACCTTTTCCAGTCCTGTGGCCACTGCCGAGTTTTCCAGATTTGCTGGCATATTGAGTGCAGCACTTTCACAGCATCATCTTTCAGGATTTGAAATAGCTCAACTGGAATTCCATCACCTCCACTAGCTTTGTTCGTAGTGATGCTTTCTAAGGCCCACTTGACTTCACATTCCAGGATGTCTGGCTCTAGATGAGTGATCACACCATCGTGATTATCTGGGTCGCGAAGATCTTTTTTGTACAGGTCTTCTGTGTATTCTTGCCACCTCTTCTTAATATCTTCTGCTTCTGTTAGGTCCATGCCATTTCTGTCCTTTATCGAGCCCATCTTTGCATGATAATATTATTTCTGCTTAAACCAGCTGGAATGGGTTCTGTTCTCTAAACTCAAACCCCCATCAATACAGGGTAGATACATAACATGCTACCTACTGTAAAAACATATATTGATTTTATTAAGACACCTCTCTAATCCCACCAAGGACATAGGATGTCTTCTGAAGTTTTAGAGTTTTACTCGTGGTACCTTACCGGAATTTCACTGATCTAAGTATCAAACTGAAAACAAATTAGACATCAACTCTATCATGTTTGTGATGAGGCAGTGTCCGATTTGGTGTCTTGGATCCAAGTCACTTGGATGGTGTTTATTTAGAATTGTTCAGAGATCAAAGGCTCTTCATTTGCTAGATATTAATGTACTGGTCTAAACAGATGTACATTGAAGTGGGGAGGGAAGTAATAAATCAGATGTACTGTAATTTTGAAGATGCTCCTTCAAAGATAGCTGTATTCCCTGTGCACATTCCATGCCAAACAACATGGCTCACATCTCCATTTCCCTGGATTGTGGTGGTCCAGACAGGGTCCCTGAGGAGTGGACAGTCCTCCCAGTGCCCCAAAGTCAGACTGTAGCCCACCAGGCTCCTCTCTCCATGGAATTCTCAAGGCAAGAATACTGGAGTGGTT
Source organism: Giraffa tippelskirchi (assembly GCF_054371585.1). Classification (NCBI taxonomy): domain Eukaryota; kingdom Metazoa; phylum Chordata; class Mammalia; order Artiodactyla; family Giraffidae; genus Giraffa; species Giraffa tippelskirchi. The sequence continues at coordinate 82,617,103 of NC_137278.1, forward strand.
AGCCATTCCTTTCTCCAGGGGATCTTCCTCACCCAGGAATCAAACCCGGGTCTCCCTCATTGCAGGCAGATTCTTTACCTCTGTGCCAACAGGGAAGCCCAGAGTCAGACTACCGTTTATAAATTGGTATACTGGCATGGGCTCATTAGTGACCTTTGAACTCAGTTAGTGTGAAACTACTTCTAATGCCTGCTCACCTCTGGAGAACTGATAAAATGGAGTTTCTGCACCTGCCCCACTGAAGACTCGATTTTGACCTTGGGATTTTGGTACCCCACTCCCACTCCACCTCATCACCACCAGCAAGGCTCAGATATCACAGGAGACACAGCTTGAAACAAAGACCATGTCTCTGCACAGTTTTCACTGTAACAGGAGCAGATTAGAGAAAGATTCCCAAGGAGCACTGTGAAGCTTCCTGAATGGAACCAGCTACAAATTTGATTTATTTTTAAATTTTATTTATTTATTATTTAGCTGTGCTAAGTCTTCGTTGCTGCTAGGCTTTTCTCTAGTTGTGGAAAGTGGGGGCTACTCTCTAGTTGTGGTGCTTGGGCTTCTTATTGTAGTGGGTTCTCTTGTTGCAGAGTATGGACTCTAGGGCACAGGCTCCATAGTTGTGGCACATGGGCTCAGCTGTTCCACAGCATGTGGATTCAACCCATGTCTCCTGCACTGGAAGGCACATTCTTTACCACGGAGCCACCAGGGAAGCCTAAATTGTATTTTTATTAAAAATTTCTTTTTTACAAAATACAAAGAAGAATAGTTGATGACTTGTAGATCTGTCATGGTAGTCGTAGCAGCAGTCCTGCTTGTCCTAAAGAAAACTGCTATCCTGAGGAAACAGGCCTGCTAAGAACACTCCAGCATGTGTGCAGTAATGATTTTTGCCCCCAATCCACAATAACACTTTAGGAAAGATACAGATATTCTGTGAGTCATTTCTTAATGGATTATTTGGATTTTTCCTTTTTCTATCTAGGATGCTAGCAGACGACCACATAGGAGGAGAACCATAGTAGCAAGAAGATCTGAATCCGGATTAGACATTAGACATGTACCTGCATTAGACAACCCTCCTTTCTGAGAAATCTTCTCTATGGCTGCCTTCACGTCCTGGGAATTCATGTGAGTCTTGAGATTAAATTGGGTAGCAGGATTGTCTCTGAAGATTCAGAACAAGAAGTAAAAATTAGTGGGAAAATTATTACCCTTGGAGCAAAGCAGAAATCAGAGTTGTTTTATACACAAATAGAATGGAAGCTGCTTCAAAACCTTAAGCTGGTGTTATACAATGCCCCAAAGAACTGTTGGTGAGACGGGAGGACTGGGTCCTCTGCAGGGTGTGTAGAAAAAACTGGTTCATTTCAGGGCTCACGAGGTGTGGGTTCTGGTTTTGACTGTGCTGTTTCCTAGCTTCATGACCTTGGGAAGTCATCTGACTTCTCTGGGCCTCAGTTTCCTCATCGAGATAAAAATAAAGATCATCACATTCATGTTGCTAAAGAGCAAGAATGTTGTCAAGTGGGATTTTGCAAATGTCAGGATGTCGCCAGGCTGCCCCAGACCCTCCTCTCCAGGAAGAGAGTCTCAGTTGATAGCCCCTCCCCCCACCCTGGTACCCCAGCACTGGAACTGCATCTTAACGGTCGTGTCAAGGAGAACACATGGTTTTGTCTTTCTCATTCTGCGACTCCTGTGACTGGGTGAGAATATTCAAATCTTACCTGGCAGGTCAACATCTATTTTACTAAAGCCTGAAAAAGGTTAGCTGGAGAGGAGTTAGAGTGAATTCAATGGAGGAACAGAATGGGAGCCCTTCTCTGGAAAGGAGTCTTTTTCCTTAGGTAACAGGCTTGGGAGCAGCTGAGCAGGGAGTGTGGAATCTTTCCCGATCATGTAGACGGTGTGCTGGCAGGGACGAGGGCTCTGTGGGATGGATGTGTGTGGTCACACCCAGGATGAAGTGGGGATGTGTGGTGAAATCACATCTCCCGAAGCACTGACAGTCAGTCACTGGCAGGGCCTCATGCAGGTGCGACCTTTAAGATCACACGGGGCCCTGAACTCCAAAAGAGCCTGCGCTTGCTTCAATGCTCTTCCATACCTGCCCCATCAAACCACCCACATCTCCTCTGCAGTCCTTCTTCTGACTGATCAAGTCATCCCCACAGTATGCATTCTTGATACCCTCTGATAATGTCCTCATCAAATACCAGGTCCTGTCAGATCAACCTCTCAAATATCTCTTGTGACTCTCGTATCTTTTCCCCCCACCCCTCAAGTTTGGACTTTGATCTTCTCTTTCCTGAACTGTTGCTACAGCCTCCTACTTGGTCTTCCTGTGCCACAGTGGACTGTCCAGAGGATGTCTTACCCCACAGCTGCTAAGAGCCTGTCAGAGGTGGATTAACCTGCATGCTAACGATACCTCTTCATATTTGTAATTTTGGGTTCTTTTTCTAAAAAGAGTCCCCAAACTATATAAGCTTCAGAGTCCCCAAAGTCTGGATCTACCTTTGGTAACCAAAGAATATGAACTTTTCAGGGGCTGAAAAAGAAATAATAAAACAACAACAAAGTATTATTAGCTACAAAACAGAAAATTGTAAAATTGATATTGACAATAATAACTATGTATTTGTCTCAAACATAATGTTCTAGACACCCCATTAACTATAAAAAGTTTAACTCACAGAACTCTAATTACATTTGAAAATGGTTGGGGGACTAGATTTTTCTCATTTTGAAAGATTTCCTGAGTGTTTCTGACAATTGTGAAGAAATCATAGCTGACCATAAATTGTGTTGCTCATAGACAAATAATTTCAAAAGCAAAAATATAGATTTTCCTTAAGTTTTTACAGAAAAAAGATTAAATGTGGAAGCTAGTCACCTAGTCATATCTATACTGTTCCCCCAGAACCCTGTTCACAAGGCTGTCTGAATGTTGATAATTTTGTACAGTGATTGATCACCCATTTCCCATACTATGTCTACTGTCAAGCCTTGTTATCTGCAGTAGTTATGTTCTATAAAGTTGTTGCAAACATCACATTAGCAGATCATTGCTCCTAGGGAAAATAGGGGGTTGGATTCCTGTGGGCCTCTGGTCATATTTTCATCAATAGGTCAGAATATAAACTTGTTTTATGTATGTTTCTGTTTCAAGTTGCCCAATTTAACATATGTTTCTTACAATAATTAATTATATGCACATTTTCTGTATCATGAAACACTAGCTGAAAGGGTTTAACATTTTCCTGACCCTGGGTCATGCTGTGTAGATTTGCTTTGGCTCTCAGCTTCATAATGGCTATCCACCATACTTTAAAAAAAAAAGTAGTCATCATCTCATGAATTCGTAAGTTCAGCCACTTTTCCATTAGTTATTTTAGCAGTTTCTGGAGCAGATTCACATACAGATAAATGAATTTCCTTTTTCTTTTCTTTTTTTGCTGAATATATTGGACCATCAAATCATTAACATTGAACTCATGACCAATAGCATAGGTTGCCTGAAGGAAATTTATCTAACACTTGTGGTTTCTCCTTAAGCACGTCATAGCCTTCTCGTGCTTAGAACACTGGATAGCACTTCAGTGCTACACTTGGGGCCATTAAACTTGTGAAATCATCGATGAATAGCTGGAAAATGTGGTGCTAAATAGACTGCGAAAAGGACGCTTGTTTACAGCACGAGTTGAAACAAGGCAGCGCACTGCCTCGTTTGACCTCAGCTGGGGATGTTGCGTGTCTCCTTCCTTCTCCGTGCACATCGACAGATGACTGTGAAAGTACCAGGAGTATTGATTTTGGAGATACAGGTACATTTTAGCAAGTTGGTGAGCTTGCAAATGTGGAACACACAAATCATGAAGGTTGACTATAACCTCTTTGAGAACAAGTTCCAGTATTTCCTCTCCCTGGTGCTTAGCATACAGGGGGTAATAGAGAATTATGGAAAGGAGGGAAAGAGGGAGGAATCTCAAATGTCCTTTCCTCTCTTAGACCATCCTGGGTAGAGGTGAACACCCCCTCTGGGCCCCACACTCATCACTCTCTCCCCCTATTACATCATGGAGGTAGATGAATCTACCTTCAGAAGCAGACAGATGAGCTATTCATATACCCAATGAATAGATGCTTTTCAGTTTATTAATGTTGTTTCTGTTAAAAATATCACCTCCCTCACTAGCTGGTGAAGTCCCAAAGAACAGAATCTCTATCAAGGTTATTTATTTATTTTTAATGAATTGAAAGGTTGGATCAGAGGACCTCTGAAACTCTTTCCAATTGCTAAAATTACCATTAGGAGCAAAACCGCAGAGCTCATCCACCAAGGGACTAACAGGCAAATGTAATCAAACCACTTAGATGAATTTTACATTAGTATCCCCTGCAAATGGCATAGTGCTTAGAGTGTGGTTAAACACTGAATAAATCGTTGTTAAAATGTAATGTGATTAAATTATGGGAATGAATGATAAGTCTCTAACCTGCAGACTCTGACCACTCTCAGTATCACAGCACAAGGGTCCTTAGTTGGAACTGGTGGCCTTACCCCTTTACCTAGTTCCTTTTTCAGAGCTGAAGATTATTTTAAAAGTTCAAAGAGATACGCCACTATATTTTTGTGTAAACAATCTTTTAATTTGTAATTTTGTTAGAAGATCTCATCAAGAGAAAACACATTTGTTTCCCTCAGTGGATATTAAGGATTTCCTTTGAAAGTAAGAGAAGAAAATAAACAAAGAGGTTTATAGCTCAAGAAGAAAACATCAAATTGTTTTGTGTTCTAAAGAGGAGTTAAGACTAATGAAGACAAATGATAGGGAGCCAGCATTTGACTGTTCATAGAAAGGACTAATTCATTCATAGAAAGGACTAATTCATGCAATAGGAAAGGAGTATCTTGCAAGTGTGTGAGAAGAATGAATGCCTGTCCGAAGTGATTCCAAGGGAGGCTGGAGCCTCGGGGCAGGGACCCGGATGGTGCATCAGTGTCCCCAGACCTCCCTGATGACAAGTCTCACTTGAGGCACCCTGTTAAACTCCACAGGTTTAACCAGGTCTCCCCAAGGCAGAAACTCAGTATGTCTGGGCTGGGGATTTTTTTAAACAAGCTGATCCAGGTGAATCTCATCCTCGGGAAAGTTTGGGGAGCCCTGAATTTTAGAGGACTTCTGAGGCCCTTTCAGTCCTAAGGTTCCCATTTGGTTAAAGTCCCAAAGTCTATTGAATCACCCCCAGTCACATGGAGTGAGCCTCTCAAATGAATTTTGATGCCAGTAGAAACACGTTAACTAATCATATTCCCTATAGAAAGAACTTTTCAAAACTGTTTTCTCCAAGGCATCATCACTTTAAGGTTACACTAGAATAACCTGATTAT